>NC_064824.1:112423107-113673107 GCF_024166365.1 Elephas maximus indicus
ATTTTCCTTTATGTTTAAAGCTTTTTCAAAGAAAAAAAAATGAAATTCTTAAAAAGCCCTGGTGTCATTTTTTACATATGAAAAAAGCCCATAAATGGCTACTTGATGATTTTAAATCATAGACCTTTTAGAAGCTAAAGTTCTTGTAAAAACTGATCTTATAACTGCAGAACATAAAAAAAAGCAGCACTGTAAGATTGAAACTTAGGAGTTTCACCCCTTTTCTTACTCAGGTCTGAGGTTCAGGTGCATGAAGGATTGGCTTTCATGGTTCTGCCTCATAAGACACAGGTCCTAAAGCATAAGTAACCATTTTATTTAGTCTGTTAACTATCAGAAATCCAGACCATGAGGATCAACCCTGCAATGTGACATTTCATTTCTAGCTCTTTCTGCATTTTATAGTAATATCTAGGGAAAATTATATTTTAAACCAGATTAAATTATGCAATAGATAGAAAATGGCCTGAAAGTTGCTGATGGCAGGAAACAAACCTATGCCTCTGAAAGGAAAAGAAGAGTTCTTTATCACCAAAGAAATAGTTTTCTGTTATATCTTTAAGAAGGCGCTGACATTAATTATCACATTCATTCTCTTATGAGTCAAATTAACTTGATTAAAAAAAGAAAAGAAAAAATACTGAAATAAAATAAGGGAGACAAAGGAAACTCAAACACATGCAAAGTATGATCAGAAGATGATAAGTGAGATTTTTTAGAAATCTTCAAGTAATTCATATAGATTTGAAAGATAAAACAATTCTGGTTAAATGAAAGATATTAGGCATCAGAAGTGGTAGGTTTGCAAACTCACTCTTGGAAAAATAAAAATCCTTATTAGTGGTATTTGTCAATTACCATGGTGTAAATATTCCCACCTTGACCAATCTCAAGCTACTAATGTGAACTTAATGAATGTGGACTTGGAAAAGGATGTGCACAGTTTTCTCTTCTGAGCCAGCAAAGTTGACTTCAGCTCACCACTATTTCAGACTATATTACATTTGTTTAACCTAAATTTAAAAATGTTTCTAATCCATAAAAGTTGGTTTATCTGGCACTGTGGAAAATGGGTTAACGTAAATTACTTTTCTGGATGATAGATATTTTACTGATAAGCTCTAAAATATTTTACATATTAAGCATTTTAAAAGAAAATCTCAGTCAAATGTGTATATTTCTGCCTGAAGAACATAGTTTCATCAATTGTTGATGACCCAGGGTCCTCAGTTGACGTTAATAGCATGCTGTACAGTGAGGAAGGCAGTATATGCAGTGGTTAAAAGTACATCTTTTTAAGCCAACTGTTTTATCTAAAATCCTGCCTCTAACTAAAATTGCCTAAGTGATCTTAAGCAGCTTACATAAACTGTCTATACTTCAGTTTCTTTAACTATAAACTGGGGAAATTTTTTAAATTATTTCACAGTGTTGTTGTGAAGATTGCAGTAGTTAAAAAAAAAAAAAAAAAACCCAAACCCATTGCCCTTGAGTCAAATCCAACTCATAGTGACCCTATAGTTATGTATATTGCTTAGGACAGTAAGCCCTCAGTAAATGTTAAAATATATATATATTTTAAAAATGTAGAGGCTGCTAAGGTATAGGTAGTTATTTCCTTTTGCCTTTATTACTTTGCCTTGGGTTACCTTTTCCTTTAAATATTTGGCCTTCTTTTTATTTTATTTATTTATTTTTGTTTCCCAGTTACTGCCAAACTTCCACTGTATCTCAGTAATATCACTGTGCACAACGTCAGTCTCTTAGTCTCCCCTCTGTACCCAACACTGTTGCAAAAACAGTTGGATTGAAAATTTAAGAAAAATGAAAAAGAACTTGAAGGTATTCTGAGTAAATTCTTAGCTCTATTGTGGTAACATTATTTACTCACCTCTTCTATTCCCAAGATACTGGCTGTGTTCCAGATATTCAGAGTTGCCAGAAATCTGTCCTTTAGATAAATGAAGTTTTAGGACCATCTGGGGGCAATGTTCAGCCTGTATGTTCATTGCTAAGGTTTTGGCCAAGATCTTTCCTTGTATAGGAGCCGTGGCCTATTCCTGATTCTTCCCAGAGGAGATGCTCTGGTCATGTGATTACCACACAGATTATGATGACTTTTACTATAGCACTTGTGGAAGACTCTGATAACGTGTATTTAGGTACCAACCCTCCCCCTCCCCCAGTTAAGTATTCAACTTTATTCCAAAGTCACAAAGAGAGAAACTGTTGCATGATGAAGTAATTGTATTATTTTTGGTAATATAAAACAAAGAAAAGGCTTTCATTTCAATAAGGTTCTTACTTTTGAAGTAAGAATTTGGATGTCACGAACTTTGCATTGCTGAGATACAAAATCCCAATGGTTGTTATAATAGCTTAATGGTAGATAAGCAAGTGGGGGAAATACCTCGTTGAAATTGGATGTCATGAATGGCACTATGGGAATTTAACTAAATTTCACTTACTCTCATGCTGTGTTATTAGATCCACGTATTGCATAAAGAATTTTCATTTCAGATAACCTCCATAATAAATTATATCATTGTATTTTGACTCAATTATATAAATACTATTTAAAATCCATGACTTACTAAGAGCTAATAAGGTAATGCATTCCATTATTCCTTTTTAAAACAAGGATTTCTCTTTTTTGGGGGGGGGGGAGTTTCCTTCATATTCGCTCAAAAAATGTCTTGTTGCTGCATTCCAGTAAATGTTCCATAATTCCATTAACCACATTTTGTTGACCACGTATTCACCTGAGCTTTTAAAGATGCAATTTCATATCCGATATTAATAGTGTTAAACAAAACAAATAAACCAAAAGAAATAAAAACCCTAAAAGTTTATGTATGCCTCACAAAGGAAAACTATGTGTTAAAACTGTGCCTCCTTATGAGTTACCGTATATATGGAAATACAGTTTAAATGAAAATGTATCTGAGCTAGAAGAGCAGATAACTTTGTTTTACAGGGAGCTGAAAGTTTAGAGAAATATCAGTCATTCAGTTACCACAGTGATAGATTAAATCAAAGGAGCAAAGAAAGAGAATAGGAGAAACGAGGGGAAAAAGAAGAAAAGCAGGAGGTAAGTTAAATAAGAGCTATTGCTTGTGAACTCACTTCTTCCTACAGATTGACAGGAAAACAACAGACAGGGAAACAGAGAGAAAATTGCATGAGGCTTCAGTGTTTATGTTTTTGATGGAAATGTACAAATCATTTCAATCCCTTGCAGTGTTGTCATGCTCCATCCCTTTAGTCCATTTTCACCTTGCAAAAGAATTCTGAATAGGCCTTCCTTCTCTGGCAGCTGATTAATCTCTCAACAAGTCTGCTCTTGAAGCCTGTCTGCCTGGAATGCCCCACACCTTAAGCCAGTGACTCGTGAGCAGATTTCTTTCCTCACTGAGCAGTTTTTTCTCCCCTGGGTTTAAGCTATGTAAAGACCCAGCTTTTCCTCTTCATTTGGGAAAATATGTCAGCTGTAACATGTCATTGAGAAATGGCTCTCTCCACCCCACTACTATAAATTAATATACCCCCAGATAAGTGAATTGACTTTTAATGACAACAAACAAAGCCTGAATATAAATTATGAATGTGTACAGTATCTTACCAATAGTATAGTGTCTCTGCTGAAACGTTTTTAACAGGGTAAGGGGGAGGGAGAAAACTTAAAGGCACTTCTCTTAGTACTTTTCCACTCCTAGCTCTTCTCCGTCTACCAGGATCTGGGTTTATAAAAACTTCAAAAGCCTTTTGTTGGGAACTTCCTTGGCAATGCAAGGCATCCACACATCTGCACTGATCCACCTGATCCTCGCCAAGTGTAGTCCAATGGGGAAAAATGGAACACAGGGCAGGCAGTCGGAGCTTTCCAATTTTAGCTCTTGCTTGTACTATCATAGTAAGTAGTTAAAGAATTTTCTGTTACTCCCATCTTGGCTTGTCTTTATTGGTTACTCTGACATCTGGGAGCTCAAATCAGCTCTCTCCGCCTCAGCTCAACTGCTGACAAAATATAAGGACCTTAAACCCATTGCCATGGAGTCGATTTCAACTCATAGCAACCTCATAAGACAGAGTAGAACTGCTCCATAGTGTTTCCATATCTTTCTCTTGTGGAGCAGCTGATGGGTTGGAACTGCCAACCTTTTGGCTGGCAGCTGAGTGCTTAACTACTGTGCCACCAGGTCTCCTTACAAGGACCTTAAAACAATATAATTCCATTTGTGCCATCATGTTTTGTGCTGAGGAGCCCTGGGCATGCAGTGGCTAAGTGCTCTGCTGCTAACCAAAAGGTTAGTGGTTCAAATCCATCAGCTGTTCCGCAGGAGAAAGAGGTGGCAGTCTGCTCCCATAAAGATTTACAGCCTTGGAGACCCTTTGGGGCAGTTCTACTCTGTCTCATATGTTGCTATGAATTGGAATCTACTTGACCACAGTGGGTTATGGGTTTTGTGCTCTTGTTATCTTGTATTTTACATCTACAAACTTAATGCACCATTCAATACAATATTACTGTTTTTTTACTTTAAACAGTCAATTATCTTTTACAAAATTAAGAAAAAGGTATTTTACATATAATCATATATTTGTAATTTCCAATTCTTTTATGTATACCCTTGTTTTCATCTGGTGTCATCTCTATTCATCCTGAACAACTTCATTTCAGCGTTTCTTGTAGTAATGAACTGCTGGTGATGAATTTCCTTGGCTTTAGTTTATATACAAATATATTCATTTCATCCTCATTACTGAAGTTATTTTTGTCTAAATATTGAATTTTCAGCCTTTTAGAATGTTGTTCTAGTATATTCTGTCTTCAAAAATGCCAAATAGTAATATTTAAGTAGGGAGAAACAAACTTCGTTCCTTACAGTTCTTAGGAGCCGTGCTCAAGATGATTTTTCCCTTTCCCTTTTACATGTACAACCTCAGTCAAAGAAACTTAGAATGCTAGAGCTGGACAGGATCTTTTAGTGCACCAAATTGAATAGTCTTTCACACAAAAAGAAAGCTAATTGCCGGAGAGATTAAACAACTTCTCTATGATTATCATGCTAGTTCTTGTCAAGGTTAGAACTGGAACCCAGTCTCCTGGGTCTCATTTAAGTTTTCCCACTACACCATACCATCACATGTGACATGGCTCAAGACAAGGAGGAACCAGTTACTCAGAGATTGACTAGTTATCAGATTATAACCAAAAACTAGTTGTTGTGGAGTCAGCTCTCACTTATGGTGATACCATGTGTTTCAGAGTAGAACTACACTCCATAGGGTTTTCCGTGGCTGATTTTTTGGAAGTGGATCACTAGACCTTTCTTCCCATGGTACCTCTGGGTGGATTCCAACCTCCAACCTCTCAGTTAGCAGCTGAGCATATTAATTTTGCAACACCCAGGGACTTCTATCAGATTATAGGTGTATTTATCTTGACTCTTATGTCCTCAGCACTTACTAGTTATCCCACTTCTACTCCTTCTCTCTTTTTAAAATAGGTTTACAAATAAAGGGAATTAGAAGCAATCAATCATGACAAGTGAGGAGTGTTGCTACTTTATGTATAGCCCATTTCATTAAAAAACAGCACTTTCAGCTGAGGGCTGTGGAGACCATGGTCTCTGGGGACATCTAGCTCAATTGGCATAATAGTTCATAAAGAAAATCTTCTACATTCTACTTTGGTGAATAGTGTCTGGCGTCTTAAAAACTTGTGAGCAGCCATCTAAGATACTCCACGGTGTCACCCTGTCTGAAGCAAAGAAGAATGAAGAAAACTAAAGACACAAGGAAAAGATTAGTCCAAAGGACTAAAGGACCACAACTACCACAGCCTCCATCAGACTGAGTACAGAACAACTAGATGGTGCCTGGCTACCACCACCAACTGCTCTGACAGAAATCACAATAGAGGGTCGCGACAGAGCTGGAGAAAGATGTAGAACAGAATTCTAACTCACAAAAAAAGACCAAACTTACTGACCTGACAGACTGGAGAAACCCCGAGAGTATGGCCCCTGGACACCCTTTTAGCTCAGTAATGAAATCACTCCTGAGGTTCACCATTCAGCCAAAGATTAGACAGGCCCATAAAACAAAATGAGACTAAATGGGCACACCAGCCCAGGGGCAAGGATGAGAAAGCAGGAGGGGACAGGAAAGCAGGTGATGGGAAACCTAAGTTCAAGAAGGGGAGAGTGTTGACATGTTGTGGGGTTGGCAACCAATGTCAGAAAACAATATACGTATTGTTTAATGAGAAGCTAGTTTGCTCTGTAAACCTTCATCTAACATACAATAAAAAATAAAAACATAAACATAAAACAGCCCTTTCATAAAATGCCAAAAGGCAAAGCTGTAGCTGTCTTCCTTTCACAGTCACTTCCAGTAGTTTAGAACAGTCGTTCTTCAAACGTTAGAATGCATCAGAATCACCGAGCTTGTTAAAAACATAGATTATTGGGCATCCACCCCAGAGTTTCTAAAATTGTATCAACTACAGTCATAGTTAAAAAATAATGGAAGGAAGAATGACCTTAAAAAGTTTATTTGGGGAGGCGGAGCCAAGATGGCGGACTAGGCAGACGCTACCTCGGATCCCTCTTACAACAAAGACACGGAAAAACAAGTGAATCGATCACATACATAACAATCTACGAACCCTGAACAACAAACACAGATTTAGAGACGGAGAATGAACTAATACAGGGAAGCAGCGATTGTTTCCAGAGCCTGGAGCCAGCGTGCCAGTCAGGTACGGCACAAGCACAGAGAGCGGCTCCACCCCCCTGAACTTACCCCGGGAGGGGGACCAGCCGGTTCCACGGGCGGCGTGGGACGCAGCCGGTAGGAGAAGTCCCCGGGAGGCAGTGACTGGTCTTGGAGCAGAAAGAGCAGCGTCCGAGCCGGGGAACCGTCCCACAGGGATTTGGACTGGACGCAGGTACGGCATAAACACGGAGAGTTGCTCCACCCCCCTGAACTAACCCCGGGAAGGGGACCAGCCGGGTCGCGCGGGCGGCGTGGAACACAGCCGGTAGAAGTCCCTGGGAGGCAGGGACTGGTATTGGAGCGGGGAGAACAGCGTCCCAGCTGGAACACTCGGTCACGGCACAAGCACGGGGACCTGCTCCACCCATCTGAACTAACCCGGGGAGGAGGCCCAACTGGTTCTCCGAGGCGGCACGACCACGTGCCTGGAGGGACGAGAAGTCCCCGGGAGGCAGCGACTGATTTTGGAGTCGAGAGTGCACCGTCCCAGTAAGGGAGCCTTGACGCTGGGCGTGGGGCTGGAAGCGGAGGATCTGACCGTGACTCCAGCGGGCCAGACCCCCCCCCCGGGCAATCTCCACACAGCCAGCACACATAGGCGACACGCCCCGCGGGAGTCTCAGATATAATAGTCATTCCAAGCAAGACAAGCAACTCTGGCTATATTCTGAGGTGCTACTCTCCTATCTCTCTGTTCCCTCCCCCACCCTCCCCAGGCGGCTTCATTAACATCTGAATAGCCTGAGCCAGAGGGAGAACTCTGATAGGGATCTGACTGCATTTTTTTTTTTAGCGGATTTTCTGGAAAAACTAGTTTCCCAGTGATGGCTCGGAGACAACAATCCATATCAAACCACTTAAAGAAGCAGACCATGACAGCTTCTCCAACCCCCCAAACAAAAGAATCAAAATCTTTCCCAAATGAAGATACAATCTTGGAATTATCAGATACAGAATATAAAAAACTAATTTACAGAATGCTTAATGATATCACAAATGAAATTAGGATAACTGCAGAAAAAGCCAAGGAACACACTGATAAAACTGTTGAAGAACTCAAAAAGATTATTCAAGAACATACTGGAAAAATTAATAAGTTGCAAGAATCCATAGAGAGACAACATGTAGAAATCCAAAAGATTAACAATAAAATAACAGAATTAGACAATGCACTAGGAACTCAGAGAAGCAGACTCGAGCAATTAGAATGCAGACTGGGACATCTGGAGGACCAGGGAATCGACACCAACATAGCTGAAAAAAAATCAGATAAAAGAATTAAAAAAAATGAAGAAACCCTAAGAATTATGTGGGACTCTATCAAGAAGGATAACCTGCGGGTGATTGGAGTCCCAGAACAGGGAGGGGGGACAGAAAACACAGAGAAAATAGTTGAAGAACTCCTGACAGAAAACTTCCCTGACATTATGAAAGACGAAAGGCTATCTATCCAAGATGCTCATCGAACCCCATTTAAGATTGATCCAAAAAGAAAAACAGCAAGACATATTATCATCAAACTCACCAAAACCAAAGATAAACAGAAAATTTTAAAAGCAGCCAGGGAGAAAAGAAAGGTTTCCTTCAAGGGAGAATCAGTAAGAATATGTTCTGACTACTCAGCAGAAACCATGCAGGCAAGAAGGGAATGGGACGACATATACAGAACACTGCAGGAGAAAAACTGCCAGCCAAGGATCATATATCCAGCAAAACTCTCTCTCAAATATGAAGGCAAAATTAAGATATTTACAGACAAACACAAGTTTAGAGAATTTGCAAAAACCAAACCAAAGCTACAAGAAATACTAAAGGATATTGTTTGGTCAGAGAACCAATAATATCAGATATCAGCACAACACAAGGTCACAAAACAGAACGTCCTGATATCAACTCAAATAGGGAAATCACAAAAACAAATTAAGATTAATTAAAAAAAAAAAATACACGTAACAGGGAATCATGGAAGTCAATAGGTAAAAGATCACAATAATCAAAAAGAGGGACTAAATACAGGAGGCATTGAACTGCCATATGGAGAGTGATACAAGGCGATATAGAACAATACAAGTTAGGTTTTTACTTAGAAGAATAGGGGTAAATAATAAGGTAACCACAAAAAGGTATAACAACTCTATAACTCAAGATAAAAACCAAGAAAAACGTAACGACTCAACTAACATAAAGTCAAGCACTATGAAAATGAGGATCTCACAATTTACTAAGAAAAACGCCTCAGCACAAAAAAGTATGTGGAAAAATGAAATTGTCAACAACACACATAAAAAGCATCAAAATGACAGCACTAAAAACTTATTTATCTATAATTACCCTGAATGTAAATGGACTAAATGCACCAATAAAGAGACAGAGAGTCACAGACTGGATAAAGAAACACGATCCATCTATATGCTGCCTACAAGAGACACACCTTAGACTTAGAGACACAAACAAACTAAAACTCAAAGGATGGAAAAAAATATATCAAGCAAACAATAAGCAAAAAAGAAGAGGAGTAGCAATATTAATTTCTGACAAAATAGACTTTAGACTTAAATCCACCACAAAGGATAAAGAAGGACACTATATAATGATAAAAGGGACAATTGATCAGGAAGACATAACCATATTAAATATTTATGCACCCAATGACAGGGCTGCAAGATACATAAATCAAATTTTAACAGAATTGAAAAGCGAGATAGATACCTCCACAATTATAGTAGGAGACTTCAACACACCACTTTCGGAGAAGGACAGGACATCCACTAAGAAGCTCAACAGAGACACGGAAGATCTAATTACAACAATCAACCAACTTGACCTCATTGACTTATACAGAACTCTCCACCCAACTGCTGCAAAATATACTTTTTTTTCTAGCGCACATGGAACATTCTCTAGAATAGACCACATATTAGGTCATAAAACAAACCTTTGCAGAGTCCAAAACATCGAAATATTACAAAGCATCTTCTCAGATCACAAGGCAATAAAACTAGAGATCAATAACAGAAAAACTAGGGAAAAGAAATCAAATACTTGGAAAATGAACAACACCCTTCTGAAAAAAGACTGGGTTATAGAAGACATTAAGGAGGGAATAAGGAAATTCATAGAAAGCAACGAGAATGAAAATACTTCCTATCAAAACCTCTGGGACACAGCAAAAGCAGTGCTCAGAGGCCAATTTATATCAATAAATGCACACATACAAAAAGAAGAAAGAGCCAAAATCAGAGAACTGTCCCTACAACTTGAACAAATAGAAACTGAGCAACAAAAGAATCCATCAGGCACCAGAAGAAAACAAATAATAAAAATTAGAGCTGAACTAAATGAATTAGAGAACAGAAAAACAATCGAAAGAATTAACAAAGCCAAAAGCTGGTTCTTTGAAAAAATTAACAAAATTGATAAACCATTGGCTAGACTGACTAAAGAAATACAGGAAAGGAAACAAATAACCCAAATAAGAAATGAGAAGGACCACATCACAACAGAACCAAATGAAATTAAAAGAATCATTTCAGATTATTATGAAAAATTGTACTCTAACAAATTTGAAAACCTAGAAGAAATGGATGAATTCCTGGAAAAACACTACCTACCTAAACTAACACATTCAGAAGTAGAACAACTAAATAGACCCATAACAAAAAAAGAGATTGAAACGGTAATCAAAAAACTCCCAACAAAAAAAAGCCCTGGCCCGGACAGCTTCACTGCAGAGTTCTACCAAACTTTCAGAGAAGAGTTAACACCACTACTACTAAAGGTATTCCAAAGCATAGAAAATGACGGAATACTACCCAACTCATTCTATGAAGCCACCATCTCCCTGATACCAAAA
This sequence comes from Elephas maximus indicus, assembly GCF_024166365.1. Taxonomy (NCBI): domain Eukaryota; kingdom Metazoa; phylum Chordata; class Mammalia; order Proboscidea; family Elephantidae; genus Elephas; species Elephas maximus. The sequence goes on from NC_064824.1 coordinate 112,433,744, forward strand.
CCAGGTAAAGACATTACAAAAAAAGAAAATTATAGACCTATATCCCTCATGAACATTGATGCAAAAATCCTCAACAAAATTCTAGCCAATAGAATCCAACAACACATCAAAAAAATAATTCACCCTGATCAAGTGGGATTTATACCAGGTATGCAAGGCTGGTTTAATATCAGAAAAACCATTAATGTAATCCATCACATAAATAAAACAAAAGACAAAAACCACATGATCTTATCAATTGATGCAGAAAAGGCATTTGACAAAGTCCAACACCCATTCATGATAAAAACTCTTACCAAAATAGGAATTGAAGGAAAATTCCTCAACATAATAAAGGGCATCTATGCAAAGCCAACAGCCAATATCACTCTAAATGGAGAGAACCTGAAAGCATTTCCCTTGAGAACGGGAACCAGACAAGGATGCCCTTTATCACCGCTCTTATTCAACATCGTGTTGGAAGTCTTAGCCAGGGCAATTAGGCTAGACAAAGAAATAAAAGGTATCCAGATTGGCAAGGAAGAAGTAAAGTTATCACTATTTGCAGATGACATGATTATATACACAGAAAACCCTAAGGAATCCTCCAGAAAACTACTGAAACTAATAGAAGAGTTTGGCAGAGTCTCAGGTTATAAAATAAACATACAAAAATCACTTGGATTCCTCTACATCAACAAAAAGAACACGGAAGAGGAAATAACCAAATCAATATCATTCACAGTAGCCCCCAAGAAGATAAGATACTTAGGAATAAATCTTACCAAGGATGTAAAAGACCTATACAAAGAAAACTACAAAGCTCTACTACAAGAAATTCAAAAGGACATACTTAAGTGGAAAAACATACCCTGCTCATGGATAGGAAGACTTAACATAGTAAAAATGTCTATTCTACCAAAAGCCATCTATACATTTATCGCACTTCAGATCCAAATTCCAATGTCATATTTTAACGGGATAGAGAAACAAATCACCAATTTCATATGGAAGGGAAAGAAGCCCCAGATAAGCAAAGCACTACTGAAAAATAAGAAGAAAGTGGGAGGCCTCACCTTACCTGACTTCAGAACCTATTATACAGCCACAGTAGTCAAAACAGCCTGGTATTGGTACAACAACAGACACATAGACCAATGGAACAGAATTGAGAACCCAGACATAGATCCATCCACGTATGAGCAGCTGATATTTGACAAAGGACCAGTGTCAATTAACTGGGGAAAAGAGAGCCTTTTTAACAAATGGTGCTGGCATAACTGGATATCCATTTGCAAAAAAATGAAACAGGACCCATACCTCACAACATGCACAAAAACTAACTCCAAGTGGATCAAAGACCTAAACATAAAGACTAAAACGATAAAGATCATGGAAGAAAAAATTGGGACAACCCTAGGAGCCCTAATACAAGGTATAAACAGAATACAAAACATTACCAAAAATGATGAAGAGAAACCCGATAACTGGGAGCTCCTAAAAATCAAACACCTATGCTCATCTAAAGACTTCTCCAAAAGAGTAAAAAGACCACCTACAGACTGGGAAAGAATTTTCAGCTATGACATCTCCGACCAGCGCCTGATCTCTAAAATCTACATGATTCTGTCAAAACTCAACCACAAAAAGACAAACAACCCAATCAAGAAGTGGGCAAAGGATATGAACACACATTTCACTAAAGAAGATATTCAGGCAGCCAACAGATACATGAGAAAATGCTCTCGATCATTAGCCATTAGAGAAATGCAAATTAAAACTACGATGAGATTCCATCTCACACCAGCAAGGCTGGCATTAATCCAAAAAACACACAATAATAAATGTTGGAGAGGCTGCGGAGAGATTGGAACTCTCATACACTGCTGGTGGGAATGTAAAATGGTACAACCACTTTGGAAATCTATCTGGCGTTATCTTAAACAGTTAGAAATAGAACTACCATACAACCCAGAAATCCCACTCCTCGGAATATACCCTAGAGATACAAGAGCCTTCATACAAACAGATACATGCACACCCATGTTTATTGCAGCTCTGTTTACAATAGCAAAAAGTTGGAAGCAACCAAGGTGTCCATCAACGGATGAATGGTTAAATAAATTGTGGTATATTCACACAATGGAATACTACGCATCGATAAAGAACAGTGACGAATCTCTGAAACATTTCATAACATGGAGGAACCTGGAAGGCATTATGCTGAGCGAAATGAGTCAGAGGCAAAAGGACAAATATTGTATAAGACCACTATTATAAGATCTTGAGAAATAGTAAACCTGAGAAGAACACATACTTTTGTGGTTACGAGGGGGGGAGGGAGGGAGGGTGAGAGAGGGTTTTTTATTGATTAATCAGTAGATAAGAACTGCTTTAGGTGAAGGGAAAGACAACACTCAATACATGGAAGGTCAGCTCAGTTGGACTGGACCAAAAGCAAGGAAGTTTCCGGGATAAAATGAATGCTTCAAAGGTCAGCGGAGCAAGTGCGGGGTCTGGGGAACATGGTTTGCGGGGACTTCTAAGTCAATTGGCAAAATAATTCTATTATGAAATCATTCTGCATCCCACTTTGAAATGTGGCGTCTGGGGTCTTAAATGCTAACAAGCGGCCATCTAAGATGCATCAATTGGTCTCAACCCACCTGGAGCAAAGGAAAATGAAGAACACCAAGGCCACACGACAACTAAGAACCCAAGAGACAGAAAGGGCCACATGAACCAGAGACCTACATCATCCTGAGACCAGAAGAACTAGTTGGTGCCCGACCACAATCGATGACTGCCCTGACAGGGAGCACAGCAGAGGACCCCTGAGGGAGCAGGAGATCAGTGGGATGCAGACCCCAAATTCTCATAAAAAGACCAAACTTAATGGTCTGACTGAGACTGGAGGAACCCCGGCGGCCATGCTCCCCAGACCTTCAGTTGACACAGGACAGGAACCATCCCCGAAGACAACTCATCAGAAATGAAAGGGACTGGTCAGCGGGTGGGAGAGAGACGCTGATGAAGAGTGAGCTAATTATATCAGGTGGACACTTGAGATTGTGTTGGCAACTCTTGTCTGGAGGGGGGATGTGAGGATAGAGAGAGAGGGAAGCCGGCAAAAGTGTCAAGAAAGGAGAGACTGAAAGGGCTGACTCAAGACGGGGAGAGCAAGTGGGAGTAGGGAGTGAGATGTATGTAAACTTATATGTGACAGACTGATTGGATTTGTAAACGTTCACTTGAAGCTTAATAAAAGTTACTAAAAAAAAAAAAAAGTTTATTTGGCCTTAGGGATTAGTGTAATTTTTTTTTTTCTTAGCTTATGCCTTCAAAAGATGGAAACAATTTTTATACAATTTCATGAAAAGGGAAAAATGAAATAGTATAAAGATGGCTTTACAAAGTGACTCTATAAATTAAAGGTAATTTAAATTTAGTAAACATTATGCTACCAATTCTATAAAGTGCTTAGAATATAATTTTAGAATTTTCCTTTTCAAAAAGTTTTTCTTTAAATTTTGGCATTTATAAAACTATGCCTCAGTACTTAGATTTTTTTTTTATTAGTATTTGTGTAGAAACCATAAACAACAATTAGGTGCTAAGTCCTAAAACTTTAACTGTTAATCTCTCTCTATACAGTGAAAGATGCAGATGTACCTTGTATGGACATACGGATTCCGTGAACAGCATTGAGTTTTTTCCATTCTCCAATACTCTTCTCACAGCTTCTGCAGACAAGTCCCTGTCTATATGGGATGCAAGAACAGTAAGCAAATTGCCAACTCTTTTTCCAGATTTTGATAATTCTAGTCACTCTAAGGTATTGGAAATAATGTATAAAGTAGTTATGCAAGGATGTGTAGGGTAAAAGAATAGTAGTAAGTTCATACTTACAGGATTCTGTCTATGTACTCTTATCTACTCTACCTCACAAACAAGAGGACTATAAAAATAAATATAACTATTACTTCATTAAATATTAATTCAACAATTATTTATTGAGACTGGGACTTTTTGGGTGCAGGGAATACAACAGGGATACACAGTGCCTCTCCTTAGGGTCTTGTAATTTATAAGGAAAGAGAAACAGATTATTTTAATGCAATGAGGTAACAATGGAAGAATACACAAGGTACAGAGGAGAAGCAAGAAGGAGAATCCTCATCTGTCTGGCAGCAAGTGGATTGCTTTACAGAGGTGGCTGAAACTTAGAGGGTAAGTAGTATGTAGCGGGTTTCTAGAGAAGGGTGGATTCCAGGAAAGGGCAGTGCATGTACAGAGCCCTAGAAGTGTGAGGCTGCAATGGAATATTCTGGGAATGATATAATGTATGGCTGGAACTTAAGGAACAACAAAGAAATGACAGGTAGAGAAGGACAAGATCATTAAGTATCTGGTTGAAGTTTTATATTGTTCTAGAGAGGCTCTATCAAAGAGTGTTTAGTAAACTGGACAATATAATCACATTTCCCTTTTAGGAAGATTATTTTCATGGTGGAGTAAGGGAATTAGTCTCATGGAGACTCGTACAACAAACTATGAGAGGCTGAGTGTATGAACTAGGAGTGTCTGTGGGGGTGAAAAGGAGAGAGATGATTAATGATAGGAGGTTTAACTACCAGAATTTGAAGAATGGAGGTGAAATTATGAGAGGAAGAAGAATTTAGAGTGACCAGCTGTCCCACAGGACTGAGGGGCTTCTGGGTTGTGGGACTTTCCGCATTAAAACTGGTACTGTCCCGGATTACCATGGCTTCAACAGTGAATTCCATGTGAATAAATGGAGACGGAATATGTAGACTGCACTTTGAAACTCTTTGGCTGTGAAGATGAAAAGGAGGAAGGGTCAAATAAAAGGGCCTCCTTTTTTCAGATAGGAGGCAATGTGTTCATTTGCTGAGGGCTGAAGCAGGTGCAGAGGAAGAGACTGAAGATGCAGGGAAGAGAGGAGATAACACAGAGGATTATTGAGCACAGATGTAAGTCATTTGAGGAACGTCAAGCTTTATACAAAGCAGAATCTCCATACTCTGTCTTAGCAATGCTTGATAAGGATAATAGAGAAAACAATGATTCTCATAAACTACACAAGGAATTTCCTTAGTTTGTGATTCTGGGTCAGTAAAGTAGCGCGACTTGTAATTTCTCCCATTTACCTTCCAATATGCAACCCCTGAAAAAAGGAATATGTTGATAAACATACAGATGGTGTGGATGAGATATGAGTTCAGTATGTGAGACTCTATTTAGTCCTCTGAAGCAAATTTAGTCCACATATTATTGAAAAAATTTAACTGTCTTAACACCAACTCCACAAGTTGCAGAGATTTTAGACTTCAGAAGAAGCAGGATACGAGTGGGCACTGTGGGAAGAGTATATCTGGTATGACTTAAGGATAACCGCAGGATAATTTGTCTTTGGGTACAAAGGTCCCACAACTTCTCCTTGCTTTAAAATAATTTAGATGATGATGTAGCAGAGTCCACTCCTGCTAATGGATCATCTGTGGAAGAGCAAGAGTTTTTATGCATTTAGCTGAAAAAACCCAGATGTGTTCTAAGCAAATGGGAAAGGCCATACAGACAATATTAATTTGGCGGTGACCTATATTTTATATTTATTTTCTATCAACTTCAGGTGCTTTTTTTTTTTCTTTTTCCTCTCTCTCTCAGAGTGCTATAAGTGGATGTTCTCACAAAGAGTCTCTTATTTACTTTCACTCATGTGAAAAGATGGAGGACTAATGCTTGGGGGAAAAAAAAAGAACTGTTCTTATTAAGAAATTTGCCTCTCATAGAGTGGTTTGTTTATGGTAACTTTTTGCAAAAAGTGATTTCTTTCTCTTCTGAACACAGGGCTTGTACTACTGTCATGGTGACCTTCCCACCTGAGGTTGTGAGCTATTTGTATACTGGTTCTGTTTTCTCTAAAAGTATCTCTAAGAGCAAGAGGCGAGAAGGAGTCAACATAACACAGTGCTTTTTACCATAGTAGAGTTCCAATAGACATAAGTCAAGTGAGTGTAGGTGCATAGTCAGGTTTGTGAATCCCAAAAGTATGATTTTGATCAACATAAAAGTACTTTTAATTGGTTTAGTGGCAAAATAAATATTTATATTACTAGCAGTATTACATATAAAAATACTGGCTTTATATTCATTAATGTTAGGAGCATGTTTCTAAAATATTTTTGCATATGTAAAAATTTTTGTAAGGTTATGATAAATACATCAGTGATTAGAAATTAATAAGTTCTTTTTCTGAAAATATTTCCAAATCAGGTGGTTGAAAAAATAATGTAGTATTTAAATTGTAGCTATGAAATACAGACAATTAAAAAGTAAATCAAAGGTAGAAATTTGTTGAATTTAAGCTATTAATAATTAGATAATAAAAGTTGTTAACTAAAACATTGCATAAAAATCTACAAATAAAACACAACAGCTGTAGAATTATACACAATCATTTCACTAAAGTAGCATTAGACAGTTATGATGATTTTGCTTCAGATTTACCTCATTTATTTAAAAAAAATTGAATCACCTGGATTTTAAATATCTATATTATATTTTTAGTTTCAAAAAGATACATGTGCTTAATATGATATAAAATTATTAGCTGTTTTATATCCAAATGGTTCATAAAGGAGTTAAATTTATTTTTGTTGGTGAATTTTATAAGATACTGACAAAAGTGACCAGTGTAACTATAGTTTTGTTTTTTGTTTTTTTCCTGTGTGATAGTAAGAACTGAATAACATATTGTTATATGAAACTATTTGACTTGTAACATCAACTCAGTGCATAGTATACTTGTATGCTGCTTCTTCATAATACCTAGATTAAGTCAGAATTGACTCGATGGCAATGGGTTTTTTGGTTTTTGTTAGATTATGTTAATTCCTTTATAATATTAAATTGCCAGTTTATATTGAAGTTCTACTTCAATCATGTGTTCAATTATGCCAGGAATTAAAAAGGAACAGCATTTCATTGATTGTTAAAATGAACATCTCAAGATCTATCTTGAACTACAAAGCTGTCAGTGATAGGATAATATCCATACGCCTGTAGGGAAGACCAGTTAACATGACTATTAAATTTATGTAGTAACCACTAATGCCAAAGATGAAGAAACTGAAGATTTTTATCAACTCCTGCAGTCTGAAATTGATCAAACATGCAATCAAACTGCATTGATAATTACTGGTGATTGAATTGTGAAAGCTGGAAACAAAGAAGGACTGGTAGTTGGAAAATATGGCCTTGGTGATAGAAAGGACACCAGAGATTTGCATGATAGAATTTTGCAAGACCAGAATGACCTATTCATTGGAAGTACTTTTTTCAACAGTGTAAATGGTGAGTGTACACGTGGACTTCACCAGATGGAATACACAGGAAACAAATTGACTACATTTGTGGAAACAGACAATGGAAAAGCTCAATATCATCAGTCAGAACAAGGCCAGGGGCTGACTGCAGAACAGACCATCAATTGTTCATATGCAAGTTCAAGTTGAAGCTGAAGAAAATTATAACAAGTCCACGACCTTGAGTATATGCCACTTGAATTTAGAGAACATCTCATGAATAGACGTGACTCATTGTATACTAATGACCGAATTCCAGGTGAATTAGGGAATGACATCATACATAAAGAAAGTAAGAGGTCATTAAAAAGGCAGGAAAGAAAGAAAATACCAAAATAGATGTCAGAAAAGACTCTGAAACTTGCATTTGAACACAGAGTAGCTAAAGTGAGTGGAAGAAATGATGCAAAAGCTGAACAGAAGATTTCAAAGGGCAGCTTCAGAAGACAAATAAAGTATTGTGATGACATGTGCAAAGTCATGGAGTCAGAAATCCAAAAGGGAAAAATATGCTTGGCATTTCTCAAGCTGAAAGAACTAAGGAAAACATTCAAGCCTAAAGTTGCAATATTGAAAGATCCTATGGGCAAAATATTGAATGATGCAGGAAGTATCAAAAGAAGATGGAAAGAATACACAGAGTCATTATACCAGAAAGAATTGGTTGATATTCAGCCATATCAGGACATAGCATATAATAAAGAATTGATGGTATTGAAGGAAGAAGTCCAAGCTGCACTGAATGCACTGGTGAAAAAACAAGGCTCCAGGAATGGATGGAACACCAATTGAGATGTTTCAACAAATGGTTGCAGCACTGGGAAGCGCTCACACATCTATGCCAAGAAGTTTGGATGACATGTATCTGGCCAACTGATTGGAAGATATCCATATTTGGTCCCATTCAAAGAAAGGTGATCCAACAGCATTTGGAAATTATTGAACTATATCATTAATATGACACACAAGAAAAATTTTTCTGAAGATAGTTAAAAAAATGGTTGCAGCAGTACATTGACAGGGAACCACCAGAAATTCAAGCCACGTTCAGCAGGGTTCATGCTGTTGTCAGATGGATCTTGGCTGAAAGCAGAGAATACCAGAAGGATATTTACCTGTGTTTTATTGTCTGTGCAAAAGTATTCAACTGTCTAGATCATAACAAAGTATAGAAAACATTGTGAAGTTTGGGAATTCCGGAACACTTAATTGTGCTCAAGCAGAACATGTACATAGAATAAAAGGTAGTACTTCAAACAGAACAAAGGGATACTGAATGGTTTAATATCAGGAAAGTGAGGGTTGAATCCTTTCACCATATTTATTCAATTGGTATATTGAGCAAATAATCTGTGAAGACAGACTATATGAAGAAGTAGCATCAGGATTGGGGGAAGATTCATAACAGCCTTCCATATGCAGATGACACAACCTTGCTTGCTGAAAGTGAAGAAGACTTGAAGCACTTACTGATGAAGATCAAAGATTACAGACCTCAGTATGGATTACATCTCAACATAAAGAAAACAAAAATTCTCACAACTGGATCGTAAGCAACACCATGATAAATGGGAAAATAATTGAAGTTGCCAAGGATTTCATTTTACCTGGATCCACAATCAAAGCCAATGGAAGCAGCAGTCAAGAAATCAAATGAACATTGCACTGGGCAACTCTGCTGCAAAAGACCTCTTTACCGTGTTAAAAGCAAAGATGTCACTTTGAGCACTAAGGTGGGCCTGACCAAAGTCATGGTCTCTTCAATCACCTTGTATGCATACAAAAGCTGGACAATGAATAAGGAAGACCAGAGAATTGATACCTTTGAATTATGGTATTGGCAAAGAATATTGAATATACCATGGACTGCCAGAAGAACGAACAAATCTGTCTTGGAAGAAGTACAGCCAGAATGCTCCTTAGAAGTGAAGGTGGTGAGACTTCATCTCATGTGCTTTGGACATGTTATCAGGAGGGAACAGTCCTTGGAGAAGGACATCTTGTTGGTAAAGTAGAGCATCAGTGAAAATGAAGAAGGCTCTCGACAAGATGGATTGACACAGTGTTTGTAACAATGGTCTCAAACATAGCGAGGATTGTGAGGATGGTGCGGGAATGGGAAGTGTTTCCTTCTGTTGTGCGTAGAGTTTCTATGAGTAGGAACTGACTTAAGGGCACCTAACAACAACAGCAACAATTGAATGTGTCAACCTAAAGGGAGATACATGACTTATCTCTCTTATTAGTACGTAAGAACAGTACATTTTGTCACTTCAATGTGATCAATTAGTATTAAGATAACTTCTGAAATATTTTTTGATGAAATGTGAAAATGACCAGTGGATTCTATTTCTATAAATTAGTCTTAAACTTCTCTCTCCCATTCTCAAACATATAACAGTCTTAAATCATTAACCTAATGTAACAGCTTGTCATCAAAGATAATGAATGTGGAGACCTATAAGTCAGTCTCTAAATCAGCTGGACAGATCAGCCCTGAATTTTGTGAAGGATGATCGAAGAGATATAAATCTCTATAATTACCAAGCAGACATTATAAAATACCTTGCTGTTTGGAAACTCATGAAATGCTCTGTTTTACAGGGCTACATGCCGAGTATTTCTCCTTAAGGTTATGAAACAGTAATAATTCTTTTATTAAAATTAGAAAAGAAGGTTGTGTGATATTGTCAGAAAATGAAATACAATATAGCAAATTTAATGAAAAATTATAATGCCCTCCCAAAAAGCCACATGAAAAATCCCAGTATACATCTAATTTGAGAGCCCATTTAAAATAAGTGCAAGGAGATTGTTAGTGATTCACATGCCCAATGAAAATATGAAGGCTTTTGAATTTGCTTTAAAGAATGTTCTTGCTGTATAGTAAAACAGAATGGGATGAGTAATACATCTGTGAGTTGTGTCAGAGCTGAGCTGGCGATGGTCACAGTTGCTGACATTTAGTCTCCTGCCATGAATCAGACACAAAGAGTTCATGACCTAGACTGCCTTTGGTGGCTGTGCCTTGCTCCCTAGACTGACTGCTGGCACTTGTCCAGTATACAGTGTTCTTGTGACTTAGCCTCAGCCAAAAGATCCAGAAGCTGGTCACTGTGAGTTCCTATAAGACAGAGAAACTAAGAATTCATCAAAAAAAGTTAACCTATTGGTTCCCATTTGGTGCCTGGCCCTTATCTACTCCATAATTCAGTTCACACCGTGTTGGTTTCATCGGATAGAATCTAGTGAACTCCCAGAGGAACCTAATGTTATTCAGAGACCAGAATGTAGAAATAAAAGTAAAGCTTGTACCTTCTCTTCCTAGGTTTTATTTCTCAGCCACATTCAGTTTAATAACATTTATTGAAAATCTATGTGCCAGGCAACAAATCAGTTCTGGGGAGGTGATTGTGATAGTATACCTGCCCTCAATGAACACATGTTCAATGAAGATACAGCAGGACTAAAGAAATATTATCTTAAAGTAATGTAGTAATTAGTATGTATTCAAAATAACTATATCTTTGGCTTTTTGTTCTAAAGCTCACTATTCCAAGAGCTGATTCTATGGCTAACATTCATTGAATACCTACTACTGTATTTTACACAAATAATATACACCTTCTATGTTTGTTTGCCAACCGTGCGCTCCCCCCACAAGGTATTTTCATAAGTGTGCTATGTTAATTTTTTTATAGCAACATGAAAAAAAATTGGCATAGCGGCACTTATGAAAATGCCTCGCGGGGGGAGGGCACAGTTGGCAAACAAAGTAGAAGGCATGTGTTATTTGCCTAATGTGCCACTAACAATTATGCTATCACTTTACCTACAGTAAAAACAGTGCTATAGAACATCTGCATAATTATTACTGAAATCCAGTCAGTAGGGCTCCTCTTTCAGAATTGAGAAAGCAGAAGCTTAGAGAGGTAAGTTGCCAAGGATCAGCCAACTGGCCAGTGACAGAGTCAGGAAGCAGACCAACTCTCCAACATGAGTCTGCCTTCTTTATTCCCCTTGGCTAGTCTCATTTCTCTATTGGTCAGCGTTCTATCAGGGTTCTACCAAGAAGGTCTCCAAATATTTTTTTTTTAATTATAAAAATGTTTTAGGCATTTACAACTGTATTTATGTACTACATATGTGATAACATATACACACACCTACAATAAAAAGAATGACAAGAAGATGCAATTAGCAATATTTTAAATTATATTTTATGGCCTATAATTTTTTATTGGTTCTCACTGAAAAATAACAATAGTATGAAGTGGCATGTTAGTGAGAAAAGATGACTCAATATGCTTATACTTGTTGAAAATCTTGGTTTAGTAATGTGATATAGTGATTCACAAATTGAATCTATGTTTAGATTTAGTGGCTATCAGAGCTGCAAATTATTACTCACAAAGGTGCAAAACTCTAAAGGGAAAAAGTAGGTCATGGTCTATTCTTACCAGTTTGGGTAAAGAATTTTCAAATTCATCAACCAATTATGTAAAAGTATTTTTGTTAAAATTCTGCTAGTCATTTCTCACATCCTGAGATCAACCAGTTGTTCTTGTATACTAGCCATAAGTTTCTGTGTATTTTAAAACAATAAATTCTGTTTTTACATTTTTAAGTAGCTACATACAAGAGTCTTTAAAAGTGACTGCACTTACATATATTTGGCAGGGAAAACAATTTCAAACATCTGTTATCAAAGTGTTCTAGAATGCAAATTTCCTTTGAAAATGGTACCTTTTATGTTCACTGTTAAAATGTCACCTTTATTTTGATGGGATGATTAAGGGTATTATTTTGAAAAATCTTTGTTTATAGCACATGATTGACAACCATTTGTCATTGCATAAAAGGTCAGCAAATTAGGAATACATGTGCGTGGGGGAAAACATAACTCATCTTTAAGGTCAACTTTTCTTCTAAATGTTCTGCTAAAAAAGAACAGTGAAATTTTGTGAGGTACGAAAGATTTTCTTGGTCACATCCTGACAAAAGATTGTTAAGATTCTGATCATCAAAGGGCTAGTTTGTATAAAATTAACCAAATTGGAAGTATCTTGAAGTACTCCAAACTATAATGATAAATCACAGTACACAAAGGAAGAAAAACCTCTAGATTATTGCTTTTGGTATACTGTAATCCGCTTCACTGTGGAGACCTCAGTTCAAAGAGCTTCCTATTGCATAAGTACTGTGCAAAGGCCTACTGTGCCCTCACTAAATAAATTTCAACTACCATTAATTATTAAACACAATGTATTTAATGATGTGAAATTAACTAATATGTGTATAATACTATTTCTTTTGAAAAATCCTTTCTTCTTGGTATTTCTTCTATGTAACAAACTGTTTTCCACCTCAAATGCTAATTCATATCTATCCTTAAAGACTTATTTCACCTCCCCAAAATGCTGTTCGTCTTTGCCCCTCTAGGTACCCTAAGAGACCAACAAGGAAAATTTTGTACCATAGAATTACACTAATGATTTTTGGTAAAGTACTTAAAAGAGACATTGAACTTAAAGATAAGTGAGGATTTTTTCCCCTCATGAGGCAAACTACAAATTTGCTGGCATTTTGTGTAATGACTGATGTCTCTAATAGTGTGATTTAACAGATATAGTTGGAAAAAAAAATAAGTGAATAAATGCACTTAATGTGATTTATTTTTTATGGGCTTACATCCAATATTTTCTTGTATTTATAAAAGGCAGTATAGCACAGTAGTAGCACACAGCCATTTTGCGTGGATTTAAACCCAAATTCTGCTGCATATTAGATGTATGGATTGGGGCAAATTGTCTAACATCCTTGTGTCTTGATTTTCTCTTTCGTAAATAGTAGTAATACCTATTGTGTAAGAGCATGATGGAGACTAAATGATTAATCATATGAAATGCTTATAAGAGTCCCTGAGATATATAACTCAGTATGTTTTAGATATTGTTGTTGCAACTATTATGCCACATTATAATTGTTTGCTTACTAAATTCTTCTCTCCTGTAACTCTGAGCTTTCTTCTCTACTTTCACAATTGTTATAATAATAGGCGCTAATTTTTAAGTAGATGTGGAAGGAAGGAAGGAGGGAGGGCGGGCAGGGGAAGGGAGGGGAGGGTGGGAAGGAGGAAGGGAGAAAGAAGAGAGGGAGGGAGGGAAGGATGAAGAAAGGAAGAAGTGAAAGGAAAATAATCTGTTTTATATGGTGGCTTCTGTATTCCAGAAATTATGCCATGTTCTTTAGTCACAGTTTGATTACTTTTCATTCCCTTCCATTTACAAGGATGCACAAGGCATAGCACAAAATTCGTACTAAATCAATATTTAAGAAACATGTAAATATATAATTTTGTTTCTCTATAATATGACCAAATTCTATCCTCATCCTTCTTCTTCAATAATGTTCTAGTCAATCTCCACTGCTACTGGAATTCTCTGACAAGGACCTCATCAGACTTCTCAAGTTATCTTTTAGTCAACCCCTAATGTTGCCCCTGAAATAATTTAATTTTTCCTTCATCAATTATTGTTCTTTAATTTTAACATGCCTTCCGTTTCAGGCACATACACCTTCTCCTCTTTTCCCTCATTTTTCTCTGGATATCTGTTACCTTCCTGTATTTTATCGCTTATGTTCAGCAAGCCTCTGTTTTCCAAACCATCTATCACTTCATTAAAAACACAGAGGAAACTCTTCTAAAGGAAAGATGCACTGATTAATTAATTAAGGTGGGCATTATGTCTTTTTTCAGAGTATCACTAATAATGAAAGTAAAAATGGTGAATTCACAAACATGACTGACTGGCACATCTTCTAGCATTTGGACTGCTATCGGTTGCTTCTCAAGGCATTCATAAAAAATGACTTACTGCTTGTATTTTCTAAAATGCATAATGTTCAAAAGTTACATTAGCATCATTGAAATTAATCAGTGGGTTTAGATATAAGTTCATTAATTTTTAAGTTACTATAGACGGTAAATCAGCTTTTTACTATTTATTAGAAAATTATTTTATCGAAAAATTCACTGTTTTCTAAAAATTGAAAACAAGTGTTTTCAACATGCAATAAAGCCATTGTATATTAGAGGAGTCAATTTAGTATACTATAAGATTTTGAGAGACAGTTATTTAAATCTGTGAAAAATGCTGCATTTCTTTGTCCCTTTCATTACCATTGGCCTAAACTGTACGCCAGCCACATTTTTGTGCCTCTGCACTTCAGAGGTAAGGCATTACTGGGGTTTTTTTTGGGGGGGGGGTAATCATTTAGCGTCAAGGAAGGTCCCTTTTGAAATGCATGAAGCTCAGCAGACCAGAGCTGGAGAGTTGTAGACTCATAGTTGTGTAGGTTGAGCATTCTATTAGGTGATGCTTGCTGGATGTTTCAGTTTTACAAACTTTTGTCTTTTTTCCCCCTACTTTAATTCTGTGAGGTAAGGCTTGCAAGTGTAATCATGGCTTTCCTGGGTGATGGTTAGGGAGCCCTGATGGGTTCGTTTTGATTTTTCTGTGTCATACATGGAAAACCAAACGTTCCCCACATAACCTAATGGAAAGGCGCCAGCAATAAATTATCTACCTAGTTCTCAGTGGCATACTGTCATGCCACAGATCAGTGGCCCCAAAGTGCCACTCACCTCATTGGCAGATTGTATTGCCAGATCATATTTCTCAAAATCCATACTAAAAAGTAACAGTTACCCTCAGGTCGATTCCAACTCATGGTGACCCTGTAGGTGAGAGGGACAGAGTTGAACTGCCCCATAGGATTTCAAAAGAGCAGCTGATGGATTCGAACTGCCAAACATTTTGTTAGCAGCCTGAGCTCTTAACTGGAAACGCTGGTGGCATAGTGGTTAAGTGCTACGGCTGCTAACCAAAGGGTCGGCAGTTCAAATCCTCCAGGCGCTCCTTGGAAACTCTATGGGGCAGTTCTACTCTGTCCTATAGGGTCGCTATGAGTTGGAATCAACTCAACAGCACTGGGTTTGGTTTGGTTTGGTTTTTGGATATCCAACTGAAACACAGAGATTATCTCATGAGATTATTTAAATTTTGTAAGAGTTAGAAATAATTTTTTCTTACTTATTGCAGTTTATTTAAATTTAATCCAACAAAATTTAATCCATAAAGATAGGCTGGGTGTTGAGGAAAGCCCTAATCATTTAGAATAACTCGAGTATTCTAGACATTTCAGTTTTGTCATTGTTAAAACATAAATTTGCACTCTATTTTATACTGAATAGTATGGATTAGATTGAATTCTGAGATTGGAGGGAACAAACCAAAAGAAAAATGTTGTTAGGTGCCATGGAGTCAAACCCGACTCATAGTGACCCTATGTACAACAGAATAAAACACTGGTGGTGTCATCTGCAGAATGCAAGTTGTTAATGAGCCTTCCTCCAGTCCCAATGCCCTGTTCTTCATCCATTTCAGCTTTTCAGATTATTTGCTCAGCATACAGATTGAATAAGTATGGTGAAAGGATACAAGTGTGGCGCACACATTTCCTGAGTTTAAACCAAGTAGTATCCCCTTGTTGAGTTCGAACGACTGCCTCTTGATCTATGTACAGGTGCCTCATGAACACAATTAAGTGTTCTAAAATTCTCACTCTTCACAATGTTATCCTAATTTGTTATGATCCCAACAGTCAAATGCCTTTGCATAGTCAATAAAACACAGGTAAACATCTTTCTGGTATTCTTTTCTTTCAGCCAGGATCCATATGACATCAGCAATGATAACCCTGGTTCCAAGTCCTCTTCTGAACCCTGCTTCAATTTCTGGCAGTTTCCTGTTGATGTACTGCTACAGCCACTTTTGAATGATCTTCAGCAAAATTTTACTTGTATGTAATATTAATGATATTGTTTGATAATTTCCTTATTCTGTTAGATCTCTTCCAGTCGGTTGGCCAGGCAGCTGTATTCCAAATTTCTTGGCATAGATGGGTGGGCGCTTCCAGCACAGCATTCCCTTTGTTGAAATATCTCAATTGGTATTCTGTCAATTCCTGGGGCCTTATGGGTTTAGGTGTTTTTTTTTTTTTTTTTTTTTTTTGCCAATGCCTTCAGTGCAGCTTGGTCCTCTTCCCTCAGTGCCATTGGTTCCTGATCATATGCTACCTCCTGAAATGGTTGAACATTAACCAATTCTTTTTGGTATGGTGACTCTGTGTATTTCTTCCATCTTCTTTTGATGCTTCCTGCGATGTTTAATATCCTTCCTACAGAATCCTTCAATATTGCAATTCGAAGCTTGAATTTTTCTTCAGTTCTTTCAGCTTGCGAAATGCTGAGCGTGTCCTTCCCTTTTGGTTTTCTAACTCCAGGTCTTTACACATGTCATTATAAAACTTATCTTTTACGTAAAAGTAACAGGGGCTGAATCTCCTCAAAATCTTTTCCCCGTATACTTGGCCAAGTGATTTTTACTTTATTGTTGAAATTGGTTGTTTATATCAATTTTAGAGTATTTATATAATTAGGATAAAAATTATCATCTAGGAGGGTATGAAATCTAGCTAGAGTGATGTTGTTGTTAGGTGTCGTTGAGTGGGTTTCAACTCATAACGACCCTATGTACAACAGAACAAAACACTGTTGAGTCCTGCACCATCCTCACAATTGTTGCTATGCTTGAGCCCATTGTTGCGGCCACCATATCAATCCATCTCCTTGAAGATATTCCTCTTTTTTGCTTACCCTCTACTTTACCAAGCATGATGTCCTTCTCCAGGGAGTGATCCCTCCTGAAAACATGCCCAAAATATGTGAGACAAAGACTCAACATCCTTGCTTCTAAGGAGCATTCTGGTTGTGCTTCGTCCAAGACAATTTGTCAGTTCTTTTGGCAGACCATAGTATATTCAATATTCTTCACGAACACCACAATTCAAAGACGTCAGTTCTTCTTCAATCTTCTTTATTTATCTTCCAGCTTTTGCATGCATATGAGACGATTGAAAACACCAGGCTTGGTTCAGGTGCAACTTAGTCTTCAAGGTGACATCTTTGCTATTTAACACTTTAAAGGAGTCTTTTGCAGTAGATTTGCCCAATGCAATGCGTCTTTTGATTTCTTGACTGCTGCTTCCATGGATGTTGATTGTGGATCCAAGTAAAATGAAATCCTTGACAACTTCAGTCTTTCCTCTGTTTATCATGTTGTTGCTTATTGGTCCAGTTGTGAGGATTTTTGTTTTCTTTATGTAGAGGTGTAATCCGTACTGAAGGCTATGGTTTTTGATCTTCATCAGTAAGTGCTTCAAGTCCTCTTCTTTTTCAGCAAGCAAGGTTATGTCATCTGTATAACTCAGTAGATATAGACAGTTCAATTCTTATGTTCTTTAATAATAACTGTAATAAAAATAGCTAGTACTTATTCTTGCAGGCACTTTAGACACATGATTATATTTAATCATCACAAGTAACACTGCAAGTTAGAGAATGTTTTCACCATATTATAAAGAAACTGAGCATCAGAGATGTTAAATAACAGCTATAAATAGTAGGCCAGACATTGTAACCCTGGGCCTTCCAACATCACAGTCCATGTCCTTTTATTGCTACATCCTATCATTATTTTAACATGACATTAAAGACTACCTGATTATCAAAAGACAATGGTAAACATCAGTCCATGACACTGGATTTCATACTCTTCAAAGAAAAATTAAAAGCCTCTCAGTCTAATTCACCTTCATCACCTAACCCCTTGTCCATCAAATATGTTCTTAGTAAATAAGATTAATGTATTGTGAAACATAATTTCTAAAAGTTCAATATCCTTGTGTGAATCACATAATACATTCCAAAATTAAACAGATATTTGTTTATTCACTCTCTTGCACAATATAAATGATCATTTCCTCCTTTTCTTCAGATTGTCAGTTAAATTATATAGGTAGATGATTGTTGTGGAGTTAAAACCAAAGGAGAGGCATCGATACCCCTTTCATAAATGTGGTAGAAATAGGTGTAGTCTCTTGAAAAAACTAAATTTTTAGACCTATTTGAATGGAGTAGGCATAGGATTAGCATGTAAGAATATGGAAGATACCTTAATTATAGAATAACTAAATCATTGACCAAAAGGAAAAACCCTAGCTGTCACTTTCAAGAACTCGGTGACTATAACCCATTGCATCAATTTGTAGTTCCACAGTCCCTATAGTGTTTATTTGACCTGTCTTGCTTGTAGTCCCTTAATTTCAATCTAACATATAGGAATTACTTAGGAATAATCTTGTCACTTGTTATTTATTCTTTTATACAATACACACGTTAAAGTTCAATAGTGATGGCTTGGCTGTACTTCAGATAGTCTTAACTTTGAATTCACTGTAGCATTTCATGTTAATTATAATTTCTAGGTGCCATTGATGAAAGTAGAAATTAAATGCAGCATTTTTGGCAAGTATGTCTGGCATCCCACTGTGGCTGTGATGAGTGTAAGGTAAAACTACGCCTCTTGTTACATAGACCTACAGCACCAGAAAACTATTAAGAACTAATTAAGGGGTATTTTTGATAGGTAATAATGAATGCCCCATATAATTACTACTCATTTGACTCTTTATTATGTGCAAACCTTAAGAAAATACTGAAAAAGAAGAAAAGCTTCCCTGTGTACCTTCTTTCCTTCATCAAAGATAGAGATTACATAGGTTCTTAGTAAACTGAAGAGAAATTAGACATGTCAGTTTATGGCAATTATGTGTTTTATATCAAAAGGCAATTTTAGTCATAAAACAAAATGAAAATTATAAGCTTCTGTAAAAGATACTGAAATGACCATTTGTTGTTTATTCTTAAATAAGAACCCTCCTGAATCAGTGAAATGGAAATCACTTGATCTGGCATCCTGAATAATTTCACTGTTTTATGAAAAAAGGATTTGTGGTATTTTTAAAAATATATATATTTTTTTTACCAAAATCTGAGTCTCTACCAATGCAGGAAGTCTACTCCATTAATCAACACATAAGCACTAAATGCCTAATATGCAGCAGACACTATTCTAAGTTCTGTGGATACAACAATTAAAAAAAAAAAACATAAAAATCCATGTATTTGGAGAGTTTTTTAGTGAAGGGAGGCTGATAAAAATAGATAAGAAAAACAGTATGTTAGTTGATGATGTATATAATGGAGATAAATATCAGAGAAATGTGAAAAGGTGTTTTAGGCTGGTGGGAAAGAGGAGTGTTGAAATTCTAATTAAGATACAATTTGAGCGAAGGCCTAAAGGTTTGGGAGATTTTGGGGAAAGAGTATTCTAAACAGAGGCAACAGCAAGTGCAAATGTCCTGGGGTAAAAGTATGCCTGGCGTGTGTTTAAGAAACAAGAAAGGAAAGCAGTATAGCAAAAGTGAAATGAGTGAGGGGAAAAGCAGCTGGGAAAGTATAAAATGAGGTCAGAGAGGCTTGGTGGACAGGTAGAGTTGGGCAAATTCAGCACTCTTGTAGGTCGTCTTTATGACTCTGGCCTTACAGTGATATAGGAAGGCATTGGAGGGTTTTGAGCAAGGGAATTGCTTTACCTGCATTACCCGTTTTCAGGCTAAAGGGTTCTTATTGTTATTTGCCATGGAATCAATTCTGACTTATGGCAACTGCTTGTGTACAGAGTAGAACTACTCTGTAGAGTATTCAAGGCTGTGCCCTTTTTGGAAGCAGATCACCAATGTGCCTCTGGGTGGTTGTAAACCACCAACCTTTCAGCTAGTAGTTGCGCGCTAACCCTTTGGGCCACCCAGGGACTCCAGCTAAAGGACATGGGAAGTGAAAAACAATGGCCGAAGCAGAAAAACTATCTGTGGCTGTTGAAATCAATCTATGCATGAGATGACTGTGGTTGTACCAGAATGATAGGAAAAGAATATGGAGAAGCAAAATGAGCAGGACAATGTGGCTTTGTCCCACAAAGAAGTCTTACTGAAACTTAACTCTGTGCCTTTTCCTACTAATCCGAGCATCAAAGAGGAAACAGATTCCTTAGTCATTTCACACACACAAAAAGAAAATATACATAATTTAACATATTTTTTACTTATTATTTGGCATTATATATTGACATTGAAAATAATCATTGTCAGTTTGTGAATTCTTCTACACGTATTATATAAAACATGTTTTTTCAGTGCCATAGTTATAAATTTGAGGGCCATCTAAAATCAATACAAAAAATGTAAATATTTTTTATCAGTGACTTATACCTTTCAAGTGAATTTGAGTCTAGAAGTGTTCACTCAATAGCTCTGTGTTTAGAGATGAAGTATTTAGCACTGGGTCAGGCTCTAAAACAAACCTGAGAGCTGGCAGCAGGTGCTGTTAATGCCTCAACCCATTATCCCTCATTTCACCTGCAGCTGTGCCGGGCAGTTCCTGGGCCCCTCACCCACTTCCCACCTCAAGGGCTCCCGTTTCTTCCACTCTGTCTCCCTGCCTTAGGCTTTCTTAGATGCCACAGTTGCTAGGCTCACAAGCAGAGCAGGCCAGAAGTGTGGGGAGTTAATACATCAGGGAGGCAGATGGAAGTCAGTTCCTGGTGTCCACCTCTCAAATAAATGACCAGCGAAACATTTCCCTCGGGGTATGCTTGGGGGAGGTGGCGGCGGGGTGGGGGAGGGGCTCCACACTAAGCCAGATTAAAAAAAAAAAATTTTTTTTTTTAATAGTGACCCTTTAATCAAATTGCTCATGTCTGGTTAACAAAAGATCCAACAATGCTCCATAGGAACTGAGCAAAGGTGAAAAGCGACTCTTTTGTCCTTACTCTTTTTCTACCTATTCTTCACTCCTATGGATCTCACTTTGTCCAGAATTACAGAGACAAATGGTGTTAAAGAGCTGGTAGAGCTGTCTTTATTTTCCTACTAAAGGCACTGTTAATATTAGCATTTTACAAGAAGTGAATCTGGTGATATTTCTGTAGTTAATCATTTTTGTCAATAGTACATGTGAATGCAGCCATAAATTGCAAAATGAATAAAAGGAACATGGAAGTTTATAGGCATGCTGAGGAGACAATGATTACTTTTATCAGTAACAGAAGAAAGCAGACAGCTGTTTAGAGCCTAAGCCAGTTTAGAGAAGGGAGACTTTGATAGAACTGTGCGTATCTGCCATACAGAGTAAAGCTAGGGAGAATCTGAAGCGCCACAGTAATCCAGGAGGCATGACTGTAATCACAGCTTAACTGAATTCTACGGAAATAACACGTTGAAAGCTCTTGGCAAATACCAAGTCCAAAAATTATAAGAAAATTAAAGATCTGGAAAAGACAAAAATAAAACAAAACCCTTAATTTTTATGTAGATGTAGGTTGGAGGTATCAAAAGAGATGCCTGGTTTCGAAAAATGGAAAGATAGGACTATGGAGGAGCCCTTGTGGCACAGTAGTTAAGCATTCAGCTGCTAACCAAAATGTCAGCTGTTCGAGCACACCAATCGTCCCCCAGGAGAAAGAAGTGGCAGTCTGCTTTTGTAAAGACGTACAGCCTTGGAAACCCTATGGGACAATTCTACTCTGTCCTATACGGTCGTTATGAGTCAGAATTCCACTCGAGGACAACGGGTTAAGGACTATGGATGAACAATATCGAATGGTCCTCTTTCCTTCTTCTGGTGTAATGTAAGCTCCAGGAACAGAAATATCCCTGATGCAGAAAACCTTTTCACCTGTTATGCAAAGAATCGGAAAGACATTACTTATTTAGAGATTTGAAAAACTGCTGACAGAAGGCACATCTCCTGTGCCGTGGAAAGATTTTCAGGTAAATCAGGCAGCAGAGAAAGCAGGAGATGGGACTATAAAGGCAGCAGCCCTATGCAATGAAAAGGGAAATGTTTCTGATTAAAGCAGAATGAACCAAATAAAGAAAATGTTCTGTTATGTTTTTTTTTTTTAACTTGTAAAAAAGATGAAGATTGCAATAAGTGAATGATCACAGATTTTTCTCCAAGACTGATGCTAAATGGATTAACTTCACAAGACAAACATTTACAGAGTGTCAGTGCTGTGCTGAGTGCATAGGTGTGGTCAATGGAAAGTGAGGCAGGCGTAAATAAAATGCAGTCTTTTCCTTGAGGAACTTACAGTACAGCAGGTGAGAAAGAAGGAGCCCTGGTGGTACAGCGGTTAAAGTGCTATGTAAAAAAAAAAGGGGTAGCTGAAAAAAATATGTAAACAAGTTATTTCAGTACAGAACTGAGTCTTTGCTCTACAAGGTTAAAGATAGAGGAATTATGGTATCAATTATATTTTCAAGGAATCATTCTGTCTGTCCTACTGATAATAGGGTAGAAACAGGAAAATGATAACGCAGGTAGAAGACTCAGGCAGGCCTGGAACAAGGTGGTAGTAGCTGAGGTTTTATTCATTCATTCATTCACAAGTGCATTAATCTATTCATTCATTTAGATGTAAATTCATATTTACTCAAAAGTAACAGGAATAATATATACCTTACTCAGACTCCCTAAGTGTTAGCATTTTACTATATTTGTTGTAGATTTTCCTCTCTCTTTCTGAATGTACATATACATACGTGTTTTTCTAAAACATTTGAGAGTAAATTGAAAGCATGCTGTGTCTTGGCCTGTAAATATTTCAGTGTGTATTATCTAAAAACAAAGATACTCTCTTAAGCCACAGAAAAATAATTAAAATCAGTAATTCAGCATTGATACATTATGATTTTTTTAATTTACAGACCTCATTTAAATTTGTCCAGTTTCCGCAATAGTTCCTTTATATATATAAAAAAAAAATTCCTTTAAAGCAAAAGAAAATCCAGGATTACGTGTTGCATTGAGTTGTCTTGTCTATTTCCCCTAATCTGAATAGTTCCTCGGTCTTTCATGACATGGATATTTTTTTAAAGAGTATAGACAAGTTTTTTATAAAATGTGTTTCAGTCTGGGTTTGACTGATGTTTCTTCATGATCAGGTTATGGTTATGCAGCTTGGGCAAGGAGCGCTCAGAAGTGATCATTTTGTCTTTTCTGGGAATTATATCTGGAGGTGCATGCTGTCACTGTCTCATTACTGGTGATGTTAACTGATCACTTGGTTATGGTAGACTCTGCTAGGTCTCTCCAATATAAAGCTGAATAGTTGGCTTTGTAATTAATGAATATCTTGCTAATTTAAGACTATATAAATAGTACATGCATTCTCAAAATTTCACCTATAACTCTTAGCATCCATTGATTATTCTCACTTGACTCAGTTATCATTATGATGATTGCCATTGGTGATTTTCTAATTCCCTAATTTCTTCATTTATTTAGTTACTCTGCTGAAAGGAAGAGCTTCCCCTTCTTCTTCACTTATTTTATATGAGAGTAGGCTGATGTATTTGTTTTACTAAAAATAGGAATTAACCTATGTTATTTAATACAGCTAGTTAGCTGTATCAATTTGATTCCTTTACTGTCATTACTTATTTTAATGCTCAAAGTACCCCCCCACCCTTGGCCAGTAGAAGCCCCTTCAAGGTGAATACAGTGTTATTTTGACATGTCCCCATAATTCTTTGAGCAGTTTCCTCACTCTCACACACTAGATGTTTCAGGCTCAGTTTATACTTTCTTTACCCTAACACTGGAATCAGCCATTTCTCTAAGAAGCCCTTGTTCCTGATAGAATGGTATTAGAAACTAAGATCAAGGTTATAGGTGTTTTTGTCACCACAGGGGAGTCATTACTTGAGTTCTTCTCAACAAACAGAGCTAGATATAGATGTAGAGTGTATACACGTGCACAAACATAAACACAAGCATATATGTGTGAATATACATGTGTATGTTTATATGTGTGTGTGAGTGTGTAATAGATATACACATATATACATCTATATCTATCTATGGAGTCCATAGGTGGTGCAAACTACTAACACATTCAGCTGCTCATCAAAAGACTGGCAATTTGAGTCCACACAGAGGCACCTCAGAAGAAATGTCTGACAATCTATTTCTGAAAACTCAGCCACTGAAAACCCTATGTAGCACAGTTCATGTGGGATTGCCATGAACTGGAATCGGCTAGATGGCAACTGGTAACTGGTATATCTATCTATACAGCTAACTAGATGTATTAAATAACACGGGTTCATGCTGATACCTCCATTTCCAATTCAGCATCACAGGGTTAATTCTGTTCTCCCCCTTTCCATATTCGTAAGTCCCTTCTCTGCCAATCAGAAACCTTGCTCCCATTATCTATATTTACTTATATGTTTAATCTTGTAATATACAAAAGTAGTTTCAGAATTACTCACCCATGCCCCTAAGAAAGGAAGTCTACCAAGTATAACTCAATATTTGTTTAGAGTCCTTTTTGTCTTTAGCCTGAGGGAATATAATCCAACAACCATGTTCAAGATTTACTTGGTTTAGTATAGAGAGGAGTATGGGACACCTCTCTCAGATCCTGTCTTTCTACTTTAGACATTCATTTCTGGATCAGTTTCCACAGTGGGAGCATTTAAATTATGAAACACTTCCATTTAATAATCCCAATGCTTGTATAGCCTACATCACATTTTCCAGGAAGCCAAGACTCATAGATCCTGAGTTCTATAGCTTATCCTTAGCCGACGACATCTTGCTGAGGGCATTTCAGAGATAAATTATTTTATTCCTGGCAAATATCAGTCATCTATTTACTAATATGTACAGCTGACAAGGAGATTAGAAAGTATCACCTGCTAGCATTTCTTTCTCCTGGACCACTCAACCCCCTAAACTGAATGAACAGATTACAGGCCAGCTGCTTCGATTCCTTCCTCCAGGGATTTGGTGTGATTTTTCTTTCTACATATATATATATATATTTTTTTTTTTCCCTAAAATTAGGTATTGATTAGGTAACTGGGGAGGGGGCGGGGAATAGTATAATTGAGGTGGGCGAGAAAGTCTGGTCGTTCAAACCAGAATCTTGGAACCATTCATTTACCTGGTCATAGCACTGGAAACATGTATGTGTGTGTATATATATATGTATTTATATATGTATATATAGGTATATATGTTTGTATATACCTATACACATACCTAAAGATTACTTGTCAAGAACAATTCAATGGCCTTGTTGCTAAGAAAATTGATGTTATTCATGGTATCAGAGAAGAGAAATAAGATTTTTGTTATATTTTTGAAAATTAGAAAATAATACAGGTATTCTTTGAATAATACTAAATATGTTTTATATATATAGTGGCACACACACACATATATATATACCAATATAGGTTCCCTCAGTCTCATTGTAATAGATCTATATACTGCTTCTCTGAACATGTTGTTGTTTGCCCTTGAGTCGATTCTGACTCATAGGAACCCTACGGGACAAAGTAGAACTGCTCCATAGGATATCCTAGGCTATAATTTTTATGGGAGCAGATCACCAGGTCTTCTCTCCCATGGAATTGTTGGGTGGGTTCTAACTACTGACCTTTTGGTTATCAGAGGAGTATTTAACCATTGTGCCACCAAGGCTCCTTAACCTCTATTATTCACCTGTTTTCTTAGACCCTATATAAAAATATATATATATATATATTTTTTTTTATTTCAATGTACAATGAAAATTTGATGTATTATTGTCCTATTTTCTAAGCAGAAGCTACATTGGGTTACCCCTTTGGGGTCTTGTGTTGTCTCTTCTATTTCATGTCCATACTTTATTGATATTTTCTAATTGATAATTTCACAAATTATAATATCAAAAATACTAAAAATAACAATCCTTAAAAAAAAAACTTTTTTTTTTGGTAATTTTTAATTTACAAAGCACTAAAAACTCTACAAATGGTACAAATACTTCACAAATCATTAAGAAAACATTTTTGAGAAATGCTGTAAACACTAACTTGGTCATTTCTGTTTGTAAAATACTGTTGACTGTAGTCTTCTCTCTGCTACCATGTTGTTATAGTTTCTTCCAATCAGTAGCAGCCCCAGTGGTGTGGTGGTTAAACACTAGGCTACTAATGGAAAGGTCAGTGGTTCAAACCCACCAGCTGCTCCGTGAGACAAAGATGAGGCAGTCTGCTTCCAAAAAGACTTACAGCCTTGGAAACCTCATGGGGCAGGTTTAATCTGTTCTATTTTTTTTTTTTTTTTATGGGTCTCTGTGAGTGGGAATTCTACTCAAAGGCAATGGGTTTGTTTTTGTTTTTTTGATTTACAGGGGCTCTCTGAAGTCACAACTACTGCTGGTCAACTTGGTAGGTGGCTTTTTAGAAAGGAACAAAGGAACTCTTATGCGTTATTCCCTATTGGTAAAATCTGAGGAGGATTTAGTCGTTCAGGTATTTTCTAAAGTGAAAATATACTTATGTCACAATCTGAAAAGCTTGCTGCAATTGACTAGAAAGAAATAGTTACAATTGAATGGGGCTTTATTTATTAGAGATAGTCTTGATCTTGACCATTTGAGCAGAAGCATCTCTCTCCTTCCTTCAGTATTTAACTTTTTGACCTGGATTATATAAATGATAGTCTCACCTCCCCATCAGTGTATGTGTTAAAACTGCCTTTTCAACCTCTCTTATGTTTGTTTATGCTGTCGGATTTGCAACAATCTCTTGAGTTTTGTCTTATAAAAAACAATGCTATTTTGGAGAAAATGATTTCATACACACACATATATATTAGTACTGAAAAAACAAACCAAACATGAACATTTTGGTTACATATATTTAAAAAAAAAATATTTCATTGTAGATATATACCTAATCCTAAAAAATCCTAGATGATGGAAAAAAAAAAAAAATCCTAGATGATGGGAGGATGTTAATTATAAACTTTAAAATATATGCTTATGGATAATTCTTTTTCATTAACACAGTGTCATTTTTCTAAGATGTCTCAAAACCAGATTTTACTGTTGTACATTCAATAAGCTGAATGCCA
This sequence comes from Elephas maximus indicus, assembly GCF_024166365.1. Classification (NCBI taxonomy): domain Eukaryota; kingdom Metazoa; phylum Chordata; class Mammalia; order Proboscidea; family Elephantidae; genus Elephas; species Elephas maximus. Next base: position 112,461,053 of record NC_064824.1, read on the forward strand.
GGTAACTGGGCACCAGCGGGTTGCCCACAGCTATTCTAAGTTCAGTGTAAGAAAGCTGGAAGCAGTCCTAGGGACTTGTGAGAGCCAGCATCCCAGGAGGACAGGACCGGACCAACCTGGAACTCATTCTTAAAGAGAATTTGTGATACATACCTCAACTTGCCTTGTAATTTGAGCAGAAAATGGAAACTTTTAAAATATCACGCTTTGTTAACTTACACAGTTTATAGCAACTTTGAAAAATACAAAAATATATAAAATGTGTTATAACTTAGGAAACAGTTGATGGAAAAGAAGAATACATATAAAAGTAAAAATTCATTTGTGTATGTTTCAGATAGAATTCTTTATTCTCAAAGATCATCAACAAAGTGATGGTATTTCGTATTTTGCACATTCCATACTCCCAAAACTTGTACCAATTACATTACAATATTTTATTCTTTTCAATAAGAATTTTTATTTTACATGCAGTTTAATTTCTACATCTTTGGAGACAATCAATATGGCTAGCATAGAGCATGTAAAGAACATCTAGCAGTGAGCTCCAATGGTGGGAAGAGGTGAGAGCAAATGCCCAAGAGAAAGGACAGCTTTCCTTAGGGTCAAGGTGGTGGCAGTATTGATTACAAAGACCAAGAGATGAAGGAAATTCTAGTGCAATTTTACTTTAGTTTCAGTGCCTTAAGAATCATTTGGTGGGATTGTTTATAAAAGTAGAGTTCTGGCCCCCAGGTCAAGAAATTCTAATTGTTTATCTTACGAGGATCCCAGGAATGTGTATTTTAACAAGTATCCCACAGAGTTCTGATAAAGTTGATTCTCTGAGCACACTTTGAGAAACACTGTCCTGACCCTTTTTGTGTGACCCACCGTTATCTGAATGATCTGATCTGAGGAACTCGGGCAGAACACAGGACTAGAGCTTCAGGTCATCCCATTTTGTCCAAGCATTCGATATGATTCGTATGGCTTAAGTAACTGACGTATCCATGGCGTCAGAGAACAGAATTGGGATATTTGTTAACTTTGAAGAAAATTAGAAAACAGTATATACACATGTATATATGTAAAAATGTTTTATACACACACACAAACACCACACATAAAATCATGTGACACACATATATACCCATATAGTTCACCTCATTCTCAGTACAACAAATCAAAATTCTAGATTTATGTACTGCTTGTTGTTGCTGTTAGGTACCTTGGAGTCAGTGCCAACTCATAGGAACCCCACGTATAACAGAACAAAATGCTGCCCAGTCCTATGCCATACCCACAATAATAGGTATGTGTGAGCCTGTTGTTGCAGCCACTGTGTCAATCCATCTCACTGAAGGTCTTCCTCTTTTTCACTCACCCTCTACCAAGCATGATGTACTTCTCCAGGGACTGGTCCCTTCTGATAATATGTCCAAAGTACGTGAGATGAAGTCTTCCATTCTTGCTTCTAAGGAGCATTCTGGCTGTACTTCTTTCAGGACAGATTTGTATATATGGGTTATCTGAATATAAAACTGGACTACAATTGATACAAGGGTTATCAGAGGCAGGTTCATCCATGGAACAAAAGGCCTGGCAGAATCTAGGTGAGATGATTAAGGCACCAACTTAAAGCATGAGTGTCCCAGTAAGGAACTGTAGAGTGAAGCAGGGGCATAGGAATATGAAAAATAAAGAGGCCAACATCTTACCCAATGGAGTTGACACTGAGGACTCTGCTAACCTTGGCTCTACAAGGGGCAGCAGGCTAGTTCCCTCACCTCAATTCCAGAGAGGCCAGGGTCGCCTCGATTCAGGTAAATGACCTTAGAAGTGATGGACCTTATTTCTGGAAGATGGGTGGAAACTCTCAGACAGAGACTGACAGTTTTCATCTCTATGAATTTATCTGGTTAGGTAAAAAATTGTGTCAGACCATGTGTTCATATTTCACATTCAATAAATAAGGTTATCGTTAGGGATTGGAGGCCGAGATAATTGCTTTAGAGCTGCAAATTACTGGGAACAGGAGCTTTCCTTTATGAGTGAAATAACAACAATATGGAATACAAATTAACTTTACATTAAGAACAATGGAGGAAACCAAAATTTCTTTCCTGCCATCAATATCAGGAAGCATACTTAAGATCAGTAGAGAGAAATGTTTCAAAAAGAAAGGCATTTAAAAATCTAAGATATCTTAAGACTTGAGCACAGACTTCTAGTAATTAAACTATACTGAACTTTTATGATTGGGAAATACTCAGAGAACCCCTTATCGTACTATTAAAAAGAGAATATTTGAGGAAAAAATGTATAGTGGGAGAGAGATGGGTACTTCTTCCTATCTATCTTTAGATTAAAGCTGTTACTGAAAAAATGGCATTTTCTTATGGTAAATAATCTATATGCAATGAACTTATCAGTTTTAGTTCTTGAAGAGATCTTAAAAATCAAATTCAATCACATTGTTTTAGAGGTGTGAGAATTGAGACTCAAACAGGATCCATGGTTGCCCCACATTAGACAGTTTGATATAGTGAAACTGAGACTGTCATCTTTGTCTTTTAATCTTAAATTAAACCTCTATCTACTGCACCAAACTACTTTTCTGTTCGGGGTAGGTATATTTAGGCAGAGCAGTAATTAGAGATTTTGATAAAATGTTTTAGAAATCTATTTGAGTAAACTTAGAGAAATGAGTCATTCATTCAAAAACCCTCAGTTTCTACATCTATAAAATGAGTATAATAAAACCTTTTTCACAAGATTGTTTAAGGGATGCAGTAAAATGAATAAAAAAATACACATTTGAAAATTATCTAGTACCGTACTTTGCTTTCAGGACAAGGGGAGGTTTTCTATAAGCTACCTCAAATATCATTATGGAATAATTTTAGTTAAAGCCAAAATGTATGCTTGAGCTATGAAATATGCTTAAATCTCTCTCATTAAAGAAAGAAACAAAAACCATTATCCTTCCTGGACGTCTCTTCCTCTGGCTCCAATCTTGCTTTATTCTTCTCCTAAGTGAAAAAACCTGTTCACCATCTTAAATTATTTCTCACCCCCACCTGTCACTGTTAGCTACTTCTGTAAAACATTGTTTTCTTTTGGCTTCCTTGAAATACATTTTTCTGGTCTTGATATTCCTTCTCTTCCTTTTAGGCTCATTGTTTTCTACCTAGCTTTAAACATTAGAGTTTCTCAAAGCCTCATCAGAGTCTCTCTTCTCTTCTTGAACATCCTAGCCCTGGGCTTCAGTCATTCCATTTTACAAACGATACACACTTCCTCCCAAGACCTGTCTTCTGTGGGACACTCCCATATCTCAACTGCCTCCTTAGCATCTCCATTTGCCTCATGCCTAATTCCTAATTTCTTAACCTCTCAATATATGACCCTCTGACTGTTTCCCTCTCTTACTCAATGGCATCCTCATTGATCTAGTTACAGATCTCCTTGATGCACTCTTCCTTGCTTGACATATCCGATTCTCCACCAAGGGCTGAAAGTTTATTTCCTAAATATTGTCTAAATGTCCCTAGTTCTCTCTATAACCACCATCGCACTTCTAGCTACCATCATAGTTTACCTTATAACTGCGATAACATCTTAATCTACCTTTATACTATGCCTGACACCGGTTTGTTCTTCATATTGTAGCCATAGTGATTTTCCAAAGTGTATTCTGATTTTGTATATCTACACCCCCTCTAAGCCTACCTTATTCAGCTTAAAAACCATAAATTGTTCTACTTTGCTCTTAAGAAAAAGTAATTCTTTAACGTGACCTCATGTAATGTGGCGTCTATCAGTCCCTCCAGCCTCATCTCATATCATCTTCCTTCTTAATTTCTTTGGCCCAGTAAAACTGGTTTTCCTATGTTCCCTATATTCACCGTGCACTTCCACCGCAGGACCTTTGAATATGTTGTTCCCTCTATTTGTAACAATCTACCCTCCTCTCCTTGTCTAGTTAACATCAATCTACCTTTAGATCTCAGCAGAAAAACCACTTCCACAGGGGAGCCTGACTGGGGGAGGTTTCACTAGTATAGGCACTCATAGACTGCAAATTCTTCTTCACACTTACCACCACTGTAAGTTCAACAAGGGCAGGGACCATGTCTGTTTACACTCATTTGTATCCTTTACAGATTGGGCACTTTTAGTAGTAACCTAGTAAGTATTTTCTTAATAAATTCGTAATCGAATGGATGAATTAATTTATTTAAAACCTCATATGAAGAGAATATGGCTCTGGAATGTCATTATTTTCTGTTTTAACTCTACCTAGATTTGTATAATAATAAACCTGTACAAATGTTTTATGAATGAATTGGTTAATTTTAGCCCTGCCTCACATTCACACCAAATTTGTCATACAGTAAATCAATTGATCCAAAAATTGTTTTCTGAAAATGGAAGAGGCACTATTATTTTTTGACATTCAAATTTTTTTTTAATTGTGCTTTAGGTGAAAGTTAATTTCTCATACAAAAATTTATACACATGTTTTTGTGTGACCCTAGTTGCAATCCCTAAAATGTGACAGCACACTCCCCCCTTCCCACCCCTGGTTTCCCATGTCTATTCAACTAGCTCCTATCCCTTTCTGCCTTCTTATCCTGCCTCTGGACAGGAGGTGCCCATTTAATCTCATGTATCTGCTTGAACTAAGAAGCATGGTCTTCACAAGTATTATTTTATGTTTTATACTCCGGTCTAACCTTTGTCTGAAGAGTTGGCTTCAGGAATGCTTTTAGTTCTGGGTTAATAGAGAGTCCGGGGGCTATGTCTTCTGGGGTTCCTGTAGTCTCAAGCAGACCATTAAGTCTGGCCTTTTTACATGAATTTGAGTTCAGCATCCCACTTTTCTCCTGCTCCATCAGGGGCTTTCTGTTTTGTTCCTTGTCAGTGTGGTCATTGGTGGCAGCCAGGCACCATCTAGTTATTCTGGTCTCAAGTTGATGGAGTCCCTGGTTTATGTGACCCCTTTGTCCCTTGGGCTAATATTTTCCTTGTGTCTTTGGTATTCTTCATTCTGCTCTGCTCCAGATGGGTTGGGATGAATTGATGTGTTTTACATGGCCATTCACAAGCTTTTAAGACCCTAGATGCCACAAACCAGAGTGGGATGCAAAATATTTTCTTAATAAACTTTGTCATCCTACTTGACATAGATGTTCCCCAAAACCCTGGTCCCCAGACCCCAGCCCCTGCTACTCTGTCCCTCAAAGTGTTTGGTTGTGTTCAGGAAACTTCTTAGCTTTTGGTTTAGTCCAGTTGTGCTGACTTCTACTGTATTGTGTGTTGTCCTTCCCTTCACCTAAGATAATTCTTGTCTACTATCCAGTTAGTGAATTCCCCTTTCCTTCCCTCCCTACCCTGGTAACCATCAAAGAATATTTTCTTCTGTGTTTAAACCTTTTCTTGAGTTCTTATAATAGTGGTCGCGTACAATATTTGCCCTTTTGTGACTGACTAAATTCACTCAGTATAATGTCTTCCAGATTCATCCATGTAATGAGATGTTTCACGGATTCTTTGTTGTTCTTTACCATTGTATAGTATTTCATTGTGTGAATATACCATAATTTGTTTATCCATTCGCCTGCTGATGGGCACCTAGTTTGTTTCCATGTTTTTGCTATTGTGAACAGTGCTGCGATGAACATGTGCATGTATCTATTCAAGTGATGGCTCTTATTTCTCTAGGATAAATTCCAAGGAGTGAGATTACTGGATCCTATGGCACTTCTATTTATAGCTTTTTAAAGATGAGGCAAATTGATTCCCAAAGTGGTTGTACTGTTTTACAGTCTCACCAGCAGTGTATAAGTGTTCCAGTCTCTCCACAACGTCTCCAACATTTATTATTTTGTGTTTTTTGGATTAATACTGCCTGTTGGGGTATGATGGTATCCCATTGTAGTTTTGATTTGCATTTCTCTAATGGCTAATGATCGCGAGCATTTCCTTATGTATCTGTTAGCCACCTGAATGTCTTATTTGGTGAAGTACCTGTTCATACCCTTTGCCCATTTTTTAATTGAGTTGTCTTTTTGTTATTGAGGTTTTGCAGTGTCTTGTATATTTTAGAGATTAGACCCTGATCAGATATGTCGTAGCCATAAAATTTTTCCCAGTCTGTAGGTTGTCTTTTTGCTCTTTTGATGAAGTCTTTTGGTGAGCATAAGTGCTTGATTTTTAGGAGCTTCCAGTTATCTAGTTTCTCTTCTGGTGTTTGTGCATTGTTAGTAATGTTTTTATTCTGTTTATTCCATGTATTAGGGCTCCTAGTGCTGTTCCTATTTTTTCTTCCATGATCTTTATCACTTTAGATTTGATATTTAGGTCTTTGATCCATTTTGAGTTAGTTTTTGTACACGGTGTGAGGTATGGGTCTTGTTTCAGTGTTTCACAGATATATGTCCAGTTATGCCAGCACTATTTATTAAAAAGACTGCCTTTTCCCCATTTACTGGCCTGTGGGCCTTTGTCAATTATCAGCTGCTCATAAATGGATGAATTTACATCTGGATTTTCAATTCTGTTCCATTGGTCTATGTATCTGCTGTTGTACCAGTACCAGGCTGTTTTGACTACCATAGCAGTATAATAGGTTCTACAATTGGGCAGTGTGAGGCCTCCCACTTTGTTCTTCTTTTTCAGTAATGCTTTTATTAACCAGGGCCTTTTCCTTTTCCATATGAAGTTAGTGATTTGTTTCTCTATCATTAAAAAATGTTGTCAGAAAATGGTCACGAAAGGAGAGACTGGAAAGAGGTAGTGGGCTGACTCATTAGGGGGAGAGTAAATGGGAGTATGTAGTAAGGTGTATATAAGTTTGTATGTGAGAAACTGACTTGATTTGTAAACTTTCACTTAAAGCACGATAAAAATTATTTTAAAAAAAGATTAAGCAAAAAGTAATTGGAAAATGCTGTTGAGCTATGAGATAGCCGTGTTATAGTGCTAAATAAAAAGGCATGTGGCCAAAAAAAAAAAAAAAAAGTCAGAATTTAGATTGTGATTGCATTGTATCTGTAGATCGCTTTGGGTAGAACTGATGTTTTCACAATGTTGAGTCTTCCTATTCATGAGCAAGGTACGTTTTTCCACTTATGTAGGTCTCTTTTGGTTTCTTATAGTAGTGTCTTATAGTTTTCTTTGTATAGGTCTTTTACGTCTCTGGTTAGATTTATTCCTAAGTATTTTATCTTCTTGGGGGCTTTTGTAAATGGTGTTGATTTGGCGATTTTCTCTTCAAAGTTCTCTTAGTTGGTGTAGAGGAATCCAACTGATTTTTGTACATTTATCTTGTATCCTGATGGTTTATTGAAATCTTCTGTTAGTTCCAGTAGTTTTCTTGTGGGCTCTTTGAGGTTTTCTGTGTATAAGATCATATCATTGGCAAATAGGGATAATTTTACTTCTTCTTTACCAGTTTAGATGCCCTTTATTTCTTTCTAGCCTAATTGCTTTGGCTAGGACCTCCAGCACAATGTTGAATAAGAGTGATGATAAAGGACATCCTTGTCTTGTTCCAGTTCTCAAGGGGAATGCTTTCAGACTCTCTCCATTTAGGATGATGTTGGCTGTTGGCTTTGAATAAATGCCCTTTATTACGTTGAGGAATTTACCTTCTATTCCTATTTTGCTGAGTTTTTATCATGGATGTCTGTTGGACTTTGTCAAATGCCTTTTTTGTATCAATTGATAAGATCATGTGGTTCTTATCTTTTATTTATGTGATGGATTGCATTGTTTTTCTAATGTCGAACCATCCCTGCATACCTGGTATGAATTCCACTTGGTCATGGTGAATTATTTTTTTGATATGTTGTTGAATCCTATTGGCTAGAATTTTGTTGAGTATTTTTGTGTCTATGTTCATGAGGGATATTGGTCCGTAATTTTCTGTTTTTGTGGTGTGTTTACCTGGTTTTGGTATCAGGGTTATGCTGGCTTCATAGAATGAGTTCAAGAGTATTCCATTTTCTATGCTCTGAAATACCTTTAGTAGTAGTGCTGTTAATGCTTCTCCGAAAGTTTGGTAGAATTCTCCAGTGAAGCAGTCAGGGCCAGGGTTTTTTTTGCTGTTATTGTTTTTGGGAGTTTTTACATTACCTCTTCAATCTCTTCTTTTGTTATGGGTTCATTTAGTTGTTCCACCTCTATGTTAGTTTAGATAGGTAGTGTGCTTCTAGAAATTTGGCCATTTCCTCTAGGTTTTCAAATTTGTTGCAGTACAATTTTTCATAGCATTCTGTCATGATCCTTTTAATTTCAGTAGGGCCTGTTGTGATGTTGCCCATCTCATTTCTTATTTGGGTCATTTACTTCCCCTCGTCTTTTTCTATTGTCAGTTTAGCCAGTGGTTTATCAATTTTGTTGATCTTTTCAAAGAACCAGCTTTTGGTCTTGTTAACTTTTTCAATTGTTTTTCTATACTCTATTTCATTTATTTCTGCTCTAATTTTTTATTATTCCCTTTCTGCTGGTTCCTGTGGGCTTCTTTTGTTGCTCTCTTTGTAAACATTGCTGGTTTAATGTTTTGATTTAGGCCGTTTCTTCTTTTTGGATGTGTACATGCATTGCTATAAATTGACCTCTGAGCACTGCTTTGGCTGTTTCCTAAAGGTTCTGGTAGTATGTGTTTTCATTCTCATTTGATTCTGTGAATTTCTTTATTTCTTTTATAACCCAGTAGTTTTTGAGTAAGGTGTTGTTCAGTTTCCATGTATTTGATTTTTTTTTTTTTCTTTGCCTTTACTCGTTTCTACTTTTATGACTTTATGGTCAAAAAAGATGTTTTGTAATATTTCGATGTTTTGGATTCTGTTAAAGCTTGCTTTGTGGCCTAATATGTGGTCTATTCTGGAGAATGTTCCATGTGCATTGGAAAAGAAGGTATACTTGGCTGCTGTTGGGTAGAGTGTTCTGTATCTGTCTATGAGATCAGGTTGATTGATTGTGGCATTTAGATCTTCTGTGTTTTTATTGAGCTTCTTCTGGATGTCCTGTCCTTCACTGAAAATGGTTTGTTGAAGTCTCCTACTATAATAGTGGAGACTTCTATCTCTCTTTTCAATGCTGTTACAGTTTGTTTTATGTATTTTTGAGCCCTGTCATTGGATGTGTAAATATTTATTATGGTTATGCCCTCCTGGTATATTGACCCTTCATTATATAGTGTCCTTCCTTTTCCTTTGTGGTGGATTTTGCTCTAAAGTCTATTTTGCCAGAGATTAATATTGCCACTCCTGCTCTTTTTTGATTGTTGTTTGCTTGATATATATTTTTCCATCATTTGAGTTTTAATTTGTGTCTTTGAGTCTAAGGTGTGTCTCTCATAGGCAGCATATAGACAGATCTCTTTTTTTAAAACATTCTGCCCCTCTCTGCCTCTTTATTGGTGCATTTAGTCCGTTTAAATTTGGTGTAATTATTGATAGGTATGAGTTTAGTGCTGCCATTTTGATGCACTTTTTTGTGTGTGTGATGTGGACAGTTTCTTCTACTTAATTGTCTGTGCTAAGTTGTTTTTATGTATTTTCACCTTTTTCATTGTTGTTGGTTATGTATTTGCTGAGACTTTATTTTTTTCTTGTTTTTTATTTTGATGCGTAGGACTGTTAGTTTCCTTTGTGATAACCTTAATATTTACCTCTATTTTTCTATGTTTAAACCAATCTTTTATTTCTTGGTATTGCCTTGACTTCCTCTCTGTATGAAAGTTCTATGACATTATTTAGTCTATCTTTTTTGTTTTAATGTTGTCATCTTTTATATATTTACATCCCTGTTTTCCTATTTTCAGTGCTTTAGCTTTGATTTATTTTGTGACTTCCCTATCTGGGTTGATATTTGGTTGTTCTGTCCTGTGTTATAGTCTCAGGTTGTTATCTGTTATTGATTTTGTAACCAGAGGACTCCCTTTAGTATTTCTTGTAATTTTGGTTTGGTTTTTACAAATTCCCTAAACTTCTGTTTATCTGGAAATGCCCTAATTTCATCATCATATTTGAGAGAGAGTTTTGCTGGGTATATAATTCTTGGCTGCCTTTTTTTTTTTTTTTTTTCCTTCAAGGCTTTATATATGTCATCCCATTGCCTTCTTGCCTGCGTGGTTTCTGCTGAGTAGTCAGAGCTTAGTCTTATTGACTCTCCTTTGTAGACGGATTTTTGTTTATCCCTGATCGCTCATAAAATTCTCTCCTTATCTTTGGTTTTGGCAAGTTTGATTATAATATACCTTGGTGGCTTTCTTTTGGTATCTACCCTGTGTGAGGTTAGATGAGCTTCTTGGATATATATCTTCTAATCTTTCACAATATCAGGGAAGTTTTCTGCCAACAAATTTTCAACAATTCTCTCTGTATTTTCTGTTATCCCCCCATCCTGGTAGTCCAATCACTTGTAATTTATTCCTGTTGGTAGAGTCTCACATAATTCTTAGGGTTTCTTCATTTTTTTAGATTGTTTTATCTAATTTTTCCTCAAATAAATTGGTGTCAAGTGCTTTATCTTCATTCTCACTAATTGTGACTTCTATTACATCAATTCTGCTCCTGTGACTTTATATTGAGTTGTCTAATTCTGTAATTTTATTGTCAGTCTTTTGGATTTCTATTTGCTGTCTCTCTGTGGATACATGCAGCCTGTTAAATTTGTCATTATGCTCCTGTATAACCTTCTTAAGTTCTTGTGTTGTTTTGTCTGTGTATTCCTTGGCTTGGCCTGTGTTCTGTCTGATTTCCTTCCTGATCTTTTGAAGAACTCTGTATATTAATCTTTTGAATTCTCCCTCTGGTAATTTCAAGACCTTGTCTTCTTCCAGGAGGTTTTTTGGTTCTTTGTCTTGGTCATTTGCTGAAGCCATCATGGTTTGCCTCTGTATGTTACTTGATGTTGACTGTTGTCTCTGAGCCATCAGGTAGTTTTCATATTTATTTATTTTATGTTCACTTATTGTGTCCTGGCTTCTTGTTTTGTTTTGTTTTGATATGCCCAAATAGGCTAGTCTTGTGAGCTTCTTTGATAATTGGTGTCTCTGAAGCTCTCACATCCTGTCATCAGGTGGTTAGAGCTGCTACTAGGCATATGAGCCCAGGAATCCATTAACTTTTCTTGTGTAGATTCAGCCCAGATGTCCAGTTGTCAGTTACTGAGTGTGTGGTACAGCCTTTCACTTACAGTCCTAGAAGGGAAAAGCTACATAGGGGTGACTGGAGCAGGCACAGGTATCTGGCTGCAGGAGGGAGTTGTGTGCTGAGTAAGATAGGGAGCAGATGGCTGCACCTGAGTTCCTGGGTGGAAGGAAGGTTCCTACTCCCTAGAACTTATAGGTGAGTGGGTTTTGCAGCCAGACTTTGAGCACCCAATGTTGTTGGCTGTAAGGACTGGGAGGCACTACTTATTTTCAGACCCCTGTCATGGGTGGCTACGTGAAGTGGGTGCTGTCACCAGCCTTCAGGCCCCTGGTGTGGGTAGGCGAGGACCCTGCTTAATGGGCAGGGTGGTGTCAAATGTCAGGAATCTGCCAGTCCCCCTTGGCTGTTGTGGTTGAAAATATGCTTCAGGTATACACCCTGTTTTAATATGCTAATGAAGGCCTATGCTGTTGAAATGGGCCCACACAGATCAATGCAGGGGTGAAAGGCATTCAAAGTCTGTGTATCCCTTACGCCTGTGCCTAGGCCAAGGGGCTGTGCCTGCCCTGAGGTCCTGGCTTAGGAGAGCTGGCAGATTATTTTTCCCTGTTTGTTATTTGTTAATTTGTTCTCTCTCCAAAGCTAGGAGAATGGCTCGGAATATGTGATGGGACCCACTTCTGGTCCAGGGGACGTGGCAATCCCTGAAGCTGGCCCAGGACTGGAGCAGAGTGGGAAGGTGGTGGGTGAATGGGTGAAAGGCACTTTCCAGAGGGGAAAGGGTTTTTTTGATCCCATGCAGTAGGTTAGATGCTTGTACTTAACTTTCTCAGATCTAGCACTCCTTTCCCCTGGTTCAGTAGTCTTGTGCGTACTCTCAGCCTCTCAGTTTCTCCCAGTGTGAAAAACGCATCCCAGGCACTACTGCTTGCCTCAGCCCGTGCATGCCAGCCAATCCAGTGTGCAGGGTGCTGGCCAGGTCAGGTCTGTCAAATCCTCGCTGTTTCTGAACTGTCTTTCTCTCCCCCTGCTGCTCAGTCTGACTTCTCAAATTTGTTTTTGATGTTCAGGACACCTAGATTGTTGTATATAATTGATTCACTTGTTTTCTCAGGTCTTTGTTATAAGAGAGACCACAAGAAATATCTGACTATTCTGCCATCTTGACCCTACCTCCTCACTTGAAGTTTTGATGGTCACACTAGTAAACATATTTTTCCTCCCCTTGCCATATTTTGTTTTCCCCTCCCTGTCACCAGACTATTTCTTTCCCCACCAAGGTCATTATAGGCTTTGAAAAATAAAAGGTTAACCTGAGAAAGAGTTTATGGCGTGCAAGGCAAACCCTAACGGCTATTGGTAGAACACTATTGCTCCTTTTTAGTCTGAAACATTGTTGTTGAGCAGACCCAGGATGTAGAAGGATAACACATGCCAGGAAGTGGGGTTGCTTGTTACCCTGAGAGTAATTAGGACTATTCTTTTTGAAATGTATGCTCACAGCAGTGTTTTACTCTTAAATGCTGATGACACAATGGCTTGCTGTGTTTTAATTTAGCACTAAGAATATCTCTGGCAGTTTAGCATTACCTCTCCTGTGGCCTCCACCCAGAAGCTGCCCTTTCAAGGGCAATATACAATACTATTTTGCTAATGCTAGTGTTTTACATGCCAGTCTTTTACTCAGCTCATTGTGTTTTTTCCCCTCTGAAAATATTTTACAGCAAAAGAATAATATCTCAAAAAGAAAAGACATTTATCACACTAAGGGTAGAAACAAGGAGACCAAGCAGAACTGCCAAGAAAAGCTTTTACTAACGCTCTGCATGAGGAATCTTTGCAGAAGCCCATCCTTTGAATGATGAAATGGCCAGATTTAGAGCCCTGTAACATCTTTATAACATCTTTAGAAAGTAAAGTTGTATCAAGCTCATTTGCTTTTTTATTCGCTATTTTCTTCCTCATCTCATTTCACTTCAAAATTTGTATTTTCTCTTCCCATGTGGGTGTTAACTTTCATTCTGCTTTTCTAAATTATGTACTATTCTAATTTTTTAATTGTACTTAGTGTAAAATCTCAAGATACAACCTTTATTACACCTAGAGATTAGGTAGGTGACTCATGATGGTGGAGTTCAGATAGATGCAGTTTGGATGGAGCCAGCAAGAATACTGACATACGCACAAGGGATCTGCCTTCCGGAGTCTGACAGATGACATTCCTGTGGCTGATCAGCCTGAAGGGCTGATGCACATTCTATCACTCAAATCACTCACCTTCCTTGGTAATCTGATGTCAAGCTCCAAGCAGCCGCATATCACATGTCTTTAGATGTACTTGATAAATTTTTCCTGGGAGGGAGACTTCATGTTAGCGTATTTCTGTTCATTTAATGAAAAACTGGGTCCCTTCTTTTTCTCTATGATTTATAATATGGCATATTTACAGATACTGAGTGGAACATAATTGTATATTGTTTTCACACATGCTTGTAAGCTGTATAAACTCTATTGATGTTAATTAAAACAATGATTGTCGTTCACATTTTTTATTACTATGAAATCATTTTTATTAGTGGGTCTGTTTTGGCAGGGAGAAGGGAAGGGCAGCCAATTTAAAAAGCTTCCTAAAATATAAACGTTAATGTCGTTCTCTACCTGGGACCTCCTATAATACTCCATAAGTCCTGGCTAGAGTAAATTGGATTAATTGGTCCAGCAGTGCTAGGCTGAACAAGGAATCTGGTGACCAGTAGTTTATTTCAGCCATCAGGTGACCTTCTTTGAAGCAAAGTGGACCCTCTAGAAGTCTTATGACCTTTTTTATAATTGTACTGCTTTATACTTTCTGTGGTTTAACTTAGGGTGTGGTAGAGAATTACAAAAGAAAGCAGACACCTTGACCCTGGAGCACAACTAGATCATTTCCATATAATTCATGCCTGGAGAACTCTGATTTGCCTGTACCACCCAGAGACCCCAAAGCTGGTTGTAGTGTTGCACACACATTATCTGGGGTCAAGGTCTAGTCCATTTCTTCCAGACATAGTTTTTGACATGTTTTTCTTTTTTATATCATGTACTGTAATAACAAGAGCATGGATTCAGTCCAGAGGAGGTGTTATGTTTTTTAATATTAAACTGAAAATCCACTCTGCCAATTTTAATTTTACTTTGGTTCTGCCTGTATAGCCAGTCTCCATACAAGGCTGATTTTTCTTCTCATACTTCCCCTCTGCTTGTTCTTTCCAGCAGAGTTCCATTAAGAAAAATGAATACAAAATTAACTAAAAAAAGGAATGGAAGCAGGAAAATTCATAATTTAGTTGATTCTCTGTAAACTTTATTTCAAACCCTAGCTATGTGCTTGAGGTGTGTTCAGAAAGGCAAGCAGAGGCAAAAACTGAAAGTGTCTTTGGTAAGGTCTTCTGCCTACATTCAACATTGTATAGGCTTTAACATTTTTTCCTGTTTGGGACCACAAGTCAGATTCCCATGGAGCTCAAAATGATTTAAGGTATGAAAACCAAAGCTTTTGAAGAAAAGCTAAAGGAAATGAAGTTGTTTTACCGAAGGAGAAAATCTAAGGGGGAATATAATTCAAGTATAGGTAGAGATACTGCATAAAACATAGAGACAACCAATCCATTTTTGACCAGGACAAGAAATTTAGCTTTAATTTATATGAGGAGGAATTTGGAAATCATATTAAATCTTAGCTAGACTATGAAAAAGGAAAATGAAAACTAGGTATTCTTTTGTTATCATTAAGAACTGACCAAAAATTGCCTACGATTAATGTCGCCTGAAAGCAAAAGCCTCTTGTGAATGAGAACGGGTATGATTACGTGCTCAGTACTTACCACGGGTCAGACCCTTTCGAGCCAGAGTGGACGCTTTCAAAGTATTACGACATTCGTTCCAGTCACACTAAAATACAAAGCAGAGGAAGCACCTCGTCCTGGGGCACGACCCGTTCACTTCCAGAAATTATACCTGTAGAGCTGTGACACCTCAATGCTGATTTTGTAGCACTGTACACAAATTACCAGGAATCAAGGTTCAGGCCTCTGCAGGTTTGTTCACATAATTATCACAACAATGCAAGTGATGAAACAGAAGGCCAGAAAAGCACCTTGAAAAAACTCACAAAGCCAGTAAATGGTAGGCTTAGATGAGAATCTCAGTCTGCTGATGCCAAAGCTTGTGTTCTTTTTACTATTCGACACATTATAAACCTAGACGAAGAGTCCTTGGCTGCTGCCAACGGTCAGTGTGCTCGAGAGCTAACCCAAAGTTTGGAGATTCGAGTCCACCTGTGGTGCCTCAGAAAGAAGGTATGGTGATCTACTTCAGAAAAATCAGCCTTTGAAAACCCTATGGAGCCCAGTTCTACTCTGACACACATGGGTTGCCGTTAGTCAAATCAACTCAGCAGCAACTGGTTTGCTTTATACCTAGGTGAAGTTTAGAAGTCCTTTTCAAATTTCAGGTTTTATTAATACATATCAGTAGTAATAGAGCAGAATGATTTATGTACTAAGTGGAATTCAAAGACTAAGAATAAACAAGGAAATAACTTCTTCTTCTCTTCCTCTTTCTTTTTATTTTACTCCCCTTTGTCTCGTTTTGGCTAAATATAAAATAATGATTAGAGAATTCATAGTAAATTAAGTGAAAGATTAAGTCATATAATTGTCCTTATCAGAAGCTTTAGAGGCATTTTATTGTTGTTTTAACATCCTTGTTGCTGTCGAGTCGAATCTGACTCATAGTGACCCTATAGGACAGAATGGAACTGCCCCATACGGTTTCCAAGGAACAGCTGGTGGAATCAAACTGCTGACCTTTTGGTTAGCAGCTGAGCTATCAGCCACTACATCACTAGGGCTCCTGTTTTAACATGCTGAGCATAAAATAGAAATTCAGGGAATAACTTATTTCCTTTGCAAGGTTCAATATATTTTTGAGATTCTAATGGACACTAATAAAGGAAATATTTACCAATTTATTAAGTAAACTTACGATAACGAGAGCCGAAGTGCATGTAATATGCTATTTCTGCAAAGTTTTGCTGGAAATGACCTGCTTTGATGAACAGTAGCCTTGGATTCCTCTCAGGGAATCCATGTCTCTGTAAGTCAGAATATGTTTTATTTCTTCCCTGCTTATATAGACACGTGTGTATATATATATCGTTTCAGTCCAAAGGAGTGATTTTGTTGCAAATTTAAGGTGATTAAAATAATTTTTAATGACAGTAGTTCTGATGTTCTCATTACAGTGTTTATTATCATAGAGAATTTGAGGTAAGTATATGGCAATTAGTAGTGTTCTGTTGGGGGAAGCTGAAAAGAATTTGCCCTGATCTAGAGATTTTCTAAAATCCATAGTATGCATACATTAATTCCTTTGCCCTGACAATGCCACTGTATGAAGTGGCTCTAGGGATTTAAAAAGGTTAAAGTGATAGTCACAGGAGGAGAATGACAGAGCATATAAAGGATACCTAAATTCTGTAGCTATTTAGCAGGATTTCCCTCCATTAAATCACAGTAGCATAAAATTAGATATGTAAAATCACTTCATTACATTTCTTTTTCAAGTAGATTTTATGTTTTAAAAGTGCCAGGAAAAACTCTAAAAATTTCTCTTCATATGCCCTATTCTATTTGAGATCCTATTTGACTTTCCAATTACATATTGAAGATTTCCATTTTTGATGGATAATTTAGGTATAGTGTGTTAAAAGCGTCAATCCCATAAAATAATCCTACAGAATGAGCAGCATTACATTATCCATTAGCCCATCCTGCATTACTAAGTAGATTAAAAAAAAACTTTTCTTAATTAACTTGACACTTCCCAGTATATAAAGAAGCAAACAATAATGATTTTTAAAAATATTTCTGATTTTCAAGCCTTTATTCCACTTCCAATTTTAAACTACCGAAAATGAAGTGAATGCCTATGGAAAAAAAGTAATTACTTTTTTCCTTCTTTAACTTCTCCTTAATTAACTTTTAATCTGTGCTCTTACACTGGGAGCATTTCTTAAAACTAAATGTGTCTAAAATGTTGGAGACAGATATGTAAATGATTTAGATAAACATCTGCCTAGCATAAAAAAAACAAAAAAAAAAAGCATAGAGACATAAAAATTATAAAATTAGGGTATGGGTGGCTGAGTGCCAACACTGGCTGCCAGCAAAAGCAAGATATTGCCTTCATTAAATTTGTTGTTGTTGTTGTTGTTGTTTGCTTACGAACAAACCAACTTAATCAATGCCTTCTTACCATACATCCCTTATAAAAAAGAAAATTTTTTCCTGGAGCACATTTCTTGGATTATCTCACATAAAATTCCAACAACTTTCAAATGAGAAATTGCAGAAAAACAACCATGCAGTCATTTATAGAAGACATGTTTTAATATGAGTAAAATCAATAAATTGGAAAATTTCAGTATGAAGTGAAGCACTATTGTTTTGTTTAGTTGGAGTGGATTCTGTCAACAGTAATTTAAAATAATCAGCTCAATAATGTGATCCCTGGTTGGTGTTCAGATAATTACGATACTTCGGTCTAGTAATTTTCAGCTATTAAATGGAGCACAGAGTGGCAAGTAAAGGTAGGAAGCTTTGACTCTTAAAACCCCCTTTCTATATGTGTGTAATTTGTCTTCTAATAACTGAGATAATATGGCAATAAATTCCTTATATATAAAATGCAAACAGTCTACATTCTTTATGCATGCCCAGTTAGCCAAAATGTCTTGATTTTTTTCACACGAGGTACAGTAAAATTATATGCATGCACACACACACACACACACACACACACACACACAGGCACTGAGTGAGTATTGCAGGCATTTACCTCCCTTTTTCTCAAAATTCTATGAATGTTTAAAAAGCAAAACAAACAAAAAAGGAAGGTAGAGCAGAAGGCAACATCAGCTGACTAGCGATTTCCATGAGAAGGTGGATTTTTCATATGTTAAGGGAACCCCGGGAGACTGATGCTGGTGGTGGGAAATTAATGACTTCTTAGCCTGCTTGAGGGCAGTGGGTTTTTGGAGCCTGTTATAGGATTTGGGAGTTACAGTCCTTTTCTTGCAGTAGTCTCTACACATTGTTCCACTATCATCTTGCTCCCAGCAGCATATGTAAAATTCGATATTAGTATAGTTTTTCTTACCTTTTAAAATATCTTAGTGTTCATGTTTATTTATCTATGGAATGTCACCAAGGATTTCTTCTTTTAATTCATCCCAACTGGGAACTTCTGTAAGACTAAGTCTTTTTTTCAGTTTAGGGAATATTTTATGATTTGTTTAATTATTATTTCACTTCCTTTTGTTATTTTTCCTCCTTCTCTTCGTATATCTTTATCTTTCCATATGATTCTCATATTCCTGTGTTTTTCCTCTTTGTTCTAAGTTATTTGCTCCACTTGGTGGACCCACTACAAATCTACTTTTGAGCCATATCTGTTCTTTTGTCTTCTCAGTTTTAGTATTTTATTTTATATTTTAAGAATCATGATTCTTATTCTGGAAAGTTTTCTAACTATATCCCTTTGATGACCCTCATTCATTTTACGTTAATGGTTTATTTTGACTTCTTCATTAGTTCTATTTTATTGGGAAATAGCACAGAATTTTAGTTCACTCTCTATTCCTCAGGCTTCTAATACCCTTAAAGGATTTTTTTTTTCCTTTCCTTGCTCTTCCTTATACATGCCCTTGGCCTTCATACACACGGAAGTATTATGAATTTTGAACTACAGCAAACTTTCAAATAAGGGTGGTAGAATAAAATGGAAGACACAACCATTTTTGCACTTGGAATCAAGTTGGATTATTAAATGCTATGACAGTTAAGGTTGTGTGTCAACTTGGCTGGGTCATGATTCTTAGTGGTTTGGCAACTGTATGATGTTATGATCACTTCCATGATGACATTTGATATAATGTGATCATCTTCATGATGGAATCTGCTCTGAGTAGCCAATCAGTTGAAATGGAGTTTCTTTGGGCACGTGGCCTGCATTGAATGTAAATGGATATGCTGGCAAGGCTTGTGAGCTTTTTTTTTTTTTTTAAAGCATTTTATTTATTGCACTTTAGGTGAAAGTTTACAAATCAAGTCAGTCTCTCATACAAAAAGTTATACACACCTTGCTACATACTCCTAGCTGCTCTCCTCCCAATGAGACAGCACATTTCCTCTTCTCCATCCTGTCCTCCCCATATCCATACAACCAGCTCCTGTCCCCCCTTCCTTCTCATCTCACCACCAGACAGAAGTTGCCCACATAGTCTCAAGTGTCTGCTTGAGCCAAGAAAATCACTCCTTGCCAGTATCATTGTCTATCTTATAGTCCGGCCCAATCCCTGTCTGTAGAGTTGGCTTCGGAAATGATTCCAATCTTGGGCTAACAAAGGGTCCAGGTACCATGACTGTCAGGGTCCCTCCAGTCTCAGTCAGACCATTAAGCCTGGTCTTTTTATGAGAATTTGAGATCTGCATCCCACTGTTCTCCTGCTCCATCAGGGATTCTCTGTTGTGTTCCATGTCAGGGCACTGATTGGTGGTATCCAGGCATCATCTAGTTCTTCTGGTCTCAGGCTGATGTAGTCTCTGGCTTCTGTGGCCCTTTCTGTCTCTTGAGCTCATCCGTACCATAGGTCTTTGGTGTTCTTCATTCTCCTTTGCTCCAGGTAGGTTGAGACCAATGGATGCATCTTAGATGGCCGCTTGCAAGTGTTTAAGATCCCAGACACCTCTCACCAAAGTGGGATGCAGAACATTTTCTTAATATATTTTGTTATGCCAGTTTACCTAGATGTCCCCTGAAACCAGGCTCCGGAGCTTTTGCTTGTTCTGGATCCTGCAGCTGACTCCTGTTTGTCTGACCTCTGGTCCTTGGGACATGAGCTAGCAGCTTACCTTTGGTCTTGCTGGCTAATCATGGAATTCATCTATCTTCACTGCTTGTGAGCAAGAACCCTGATCTCTGACCTGCAGATCTTGGGTTCACCAGCCCCTGCCGCTATGTGAATCAGGAGAAGCCTCTATCCTGACCCATGGACTTGGGACATTCCAGCCTCTACAACCACATAAGCCATTTCCTTGATATAAATCTCTCTCTATATATGTTTACATGCTTTAATGGATTTGCTTCTCTAGAGAACCCAGCCTAAGACAAGTGGGTATGTCTCCCTTGAAACATGGGAGTGCAGTGTCCCAGGTCCCTATTTTACCTTAGTGTAAGTAAATATCCTACATCAGTACAAGAACTTGTGATGATGTAGCCTACTAATGCAGGTCTGTGTATGGTGACTGGCTTTCCTCCAAGACTAAGAGAACAACTAGGGTAGGGTAGACCTTCCAAGGACCACACAAATCCAGTGTACCCCCTCATCAAGAGAATTTGCCTGCTTCTTTCAATCAATTCTTCTTAAGGAGAATTTATCTTCAATATTAGTTGCACCCTCCATTCTCCGCTAATTTGCCTGCTCTAGCTTCTCAATTACTCCAGAAAGAACTAGGAGGGAAAATGAGCCAGCTATGAGAGCTTAGACTCCCAAGTTTCTTTATTTTGAAAAGAAGTAAAAATATTAATTATGGATAATATGATTGTATACCTCTGAAACCAAGAGAATAAGCTGAAAAGTTTTTTGAAAATAATAAGAGAATTCAGCATGGAAGGGTTACTAAATATAAACATGGAAGATTTTCCCAGATAGAGTTGACTACCTGGGAAAATCAAAGTGGCTAGAGTTTGCAGGACAGAGTACTGGAGAGGATACTGCTACACAGAGAACCTTTGAGATCTTTAAAAGGTCTCCTTTGAGACCTGAATAGACATTTCACCAAAAAGGATATTCAAATAGCCACAGATAAATGAAAAGATGCTTAACATCACTAGCCATGAGAGAGATGCAAATCAAAACCACAATGACATACTACTTCACTCTCACTAGGATGACTAAGATTGAAAAAAAAAAAGAAAAATAACAAAAGTTGGCAAGGATGTGGGGAAATTGGAACACTTATCCATTGCTAGTAGGATTCCAAAATGGTACAGCCATTGTGGAAAACAGTGGGGTGGTTCTGCAAAAAACCGAAAATAGAACAACCACAGGGCCCAGCAATCCCTCTCCTAGATATATGCCCAGGGAACTTGAGGGCAGTGAAGCAAACAGACTTATGTACCATATTTTATGTAAATAATGCACACCTTCTGCATTTGTTTGCCGGGTGCACCATCCCTCATTAGGCACCGTCACAAGTGCCACCGTGCCAATCTTCTTCCACATGTTACTGTAAAAAAAATTAACATGGCATGCTTACAAAACTACCTCAAGAGGGAAGGGCACAGCTGACAAACAAACACAGAAGGTGCACATTATTTGCGTAAAAATATGGTACAATTTTTATTTTAACACCGTTCACAATACCCAAAAGGCAGAAACAGCCTAAATATCCATTCATGAATGAATGAATAAACAAAATGTGGCACGTACATGCAATGGAATACTATGCAGCCGAAAAGAGAAATGAAGTCCTGATACGTGCCTCAACATAGACGAACCTTGAAGATGCTATGCTGAGTGAAATAAGCCAATTACAAAAGGACAAATACTGTATGATTGTACTCATATAAAATGACAAGAATAGTCAAAAATATAGAGAACTAAGTTTATTGGTGGTTACCAGGCACAGGAGGGAGGGGAAGAAGGGAAGGCATTTTTGGGGAAGCAGTGAGTTTCTGTTTATGGTGGTGGGAAACTTGGCACAATTAGAAGTTGCACAATCTATTAATGTAATTGATATCACTAAGCTGCATATCTGAAAAAGGTTGAATTGACAAATGCTGTGTAAAATGCATTAAAAAATAAATAAATAAAAAGTGCAGCTGCTGATACTGTTCCCGTATGATCAAACACCTAATGGGATTTGTTTTCTTGCTATGGAGATTCAAGGTTATGATCTCATGGGACAGCTCAATCAGTTGGCCTAATACTGTTTTTCGGTGCTTCTGTTTGACCTCCTACTTCATTGCATAGAGCCTGGAGTCTTAAAGGCATGCAAGCAGCAATCCATGCTATAACAATAGATCTCCATTCACCCGGAGTAGCGGAGGAAGAAGGAGAGTCAGGAATCGGAAGAAGAAATATTACCAGCATGAGTATCTGCTTCCTGTGCCATGAGACCAGAAAAACTGGATGGTCCCTGGCTACCATTACTGAATGACTGATTTAAGATTCTATCAAAAAAAAAAAAACAAAAAAACAAAAACACCCATTCCAAATCATAGCAACCCTATAGGACAGAGTAGAACTCACCCATAGGGTATCCAAGGAGCAACTGGTAGATTTAAACTGCTGACCTTTTGGGTAGCAGCTGATGTCTTAACCACTACCCAACCAGGGCTCCAAGAGTCTATGTAAGAATCCAAATCTAAAGGAGGGGGGAGTACAATTCTCAATGGAATCCACACTCGAAACTATTACTTTGAAATAATCTTCAAACATTAAACCTCAAACCAAAACTTTCCCCGGAAGCCTGCTCAGAATCAAACAACAATTTAGTTTAATTAGTAAAGCATGTCTGACTACAGCATTGAGCTGTTTCAAAGACCTGTCTATGGGAGATCAAATTTACAAAAGCATGTCAAAAGGTTAGATGAGATGCCTAGGGAGCAGAGGGATTATATTAATGGTGGTGTAACAAGTTGGTAAAGGATAGCAAGAACAGTCATACAACTTGAAGAATGTTAACAATGTGACTGAAATGTACGAGTGTTGAAATGGTATATACTTTGCTGTGTATATTTTCATAAACAAATAAATAATAAAATATAATAAAGCAAAAATAAGGCACCCTTTGAGCATTTAGCAGAGTACCGATCAACACATGTGTATGAAGAAAGTACCTTAGGCAGTGGAAAGAACCATTTGATAGGGTTAGAGAAAACAGTACCTAAAACTCGTATAGTGCTGGAAAACATGCCTGTTCCAATCAGATAGTTTGGAAAAACTCATAATTCCTGGAGCATTGGGTTGAGTACTTAGAAAGTTCTTGCCTCAGTAGAATGGAATGTTGTCGTTAGTTGCCATCCAGTCACTTCTGACTGTTGGTGACCACATGTGTGCAGAGTAGAACTGCTCCATAGAGTTTTCAAGGGTGTGACCTTTTGGAAGCAGATTGCCAAGCCTATCTTCCAAGGCAGCTCTGGGTGGGTCTGCACTGCCAACTTATCAGCTAGTAGTTAAGCACATAACAGTAGGCCTCTCAATTGATGGCCTAGTTTTCTCTCTCAGTGTCCTTCTCCACTGGTGCTGGAGGTGTGGTAGGAGTCCTTTCTCTTCGTTACCACATCTAAAGACTGTATCACTGACTACCTCTCATTGTTGCAGTCAACCACTGATACCCCTTATCCCAAAACTCCCTCTTAGTTATTAAAGACATTCACTTCTGGTTTACAGTCAGTCATTCCCATTCTATTTGCCTGGAATTTGTGATTTATATATACATATAGACGATCCTTCCAACGCTGTGAGATCTCAGTTCCTTGACCTCTTCCCACCAATGAGTAATCCTACACCTCACCTCACTCACTCAATCTCATGAATATAATCTAAAGTTATTGACATTACCAATAAGGACATCCTTTCCACATTCTCAGTTTCATTTATCCCACCCTCTGACTCTGCAAGGCTATCTTCCCAGCAATCCTTTCATTGCCATAGAACCTAAAATCCATTGAATCATCACTTTTACTGTACCTCACCTGACGTCCCCATTATTCTCCCTAGCCAGATTACTTAATTACCTCCAAATTTCTACCAACTATGCCTACTCCAGGGAGCTCTGGTGGCACAGTGATTAAAGTTTCGACTGCTTACCAAAAGGATGGTGGTTCTAACCAACCAGCCGCTCTGCAGGAGGAAGATGTGGCAGTCTGCTTCCATAAATATTACAGCCTTGGAAATTGTACAGAACTGTTTTACTCTGTCATCTAATGCTCAACTCAACGCAGTAGTTTTTTGATTTGGAATACCTACTCCTGTACAGCTCAATGGAGAGCGGTGGTTAAGAGCTCGGGCGTTAATCAAAAGGTTGGGATTTCGAATCCACCCTGTGGAAATCTTGGAAACCCTGTAGGGCAGTTCTACTCTGTCCTGTAGGGTTGCTATGAGTTGGAATTGACTAGATGGCAATGGGTTTATACAGCTAAATATGGCTTGAAGAAAATGCAAAACTGTACGTTATACCTCAAGTGGACTCTTAATGCAGCCCAGGAATCATTCACTCTCCAGTTCTGAAAGAACCTCCAATATCTACCTCGCTTTCATCTGATGTTGCTGCTTTTTATTTTAAGAAAATCAAAGTATCCACGTAAGAACTTTCACCACAATCTTCCCATCCCACCAGATCACATTCACCTACCTATCGAAATTTATACCCATATATTCAGCCTTCTCTCCTGCTATTATAGTTATGAGCACTGTGATCCTAAGGCCCAAATCTTCACTTGTGCTCTAGGTCCCCTACCCCCTTGCCTACGCAGAGTCATCGCTCCAGCAATTCTGCTTTTTCATGTACATCATTAATTTCTTCTGCACAACATTTAATCGTGCTGTTATTACTTTGATCTTAAGAACAAAAAATTCATTTGGCTTCTCTTTACAACTATACCTTGATTTCTCTGATCCTCATTTATCATGAATTTTCTAGGAAGAATAGGCTATATATGCTGTATGCTATTTCCACTTCCTCTCTTCTCATTCACTTTTAAACTCACTTTGATCAGGTTTTTACCCAAATAATTTAACGGAAATTACTCTAGTTAAGTCACCAGTTACTGCCACATTATTTAAACCAGTGGTTGGTGCTCTCTTACATAATCTTTATCAACAACTGGCACTTTTCAGATAGATGAAACTTTACAACTTGTTCCCTTATAATGGTCTTTGCTGGCTCCTCCTCTTAACCATGAGTTTCTCCAAGGATCAACTCTTGGCCCTCTCTCTTCTTTATTTACACTTATTCCTTTAGTGATCCTTTCAAGCCTCATGGCTTTAAATACCACCACCTATACTGGAAACCCTGGTGGTGTAGTGGTTAAGAGCTATGGTTGCTAACCCAAAGGTCAGCATGTTTGAATCCACCAGGTGCTCCTTGGAAACCCTATGGGGCAGTTCTACTCTGTGCTGTAGGGTCAGTATGAGCTAGAATTGACTGGATGGCAACAGGTTATATATAAACCCAAAACCAAACCCACTGGCGTGGAGTTGATTCCGACTTATAGCGACCCTATGGGACAGAGTAGAACTGCCCGATAGAGTTTCCGAGGAGCACCTGGTGGATTTGAACTGCCGACCTCTATGTTAGCACCGGTAGCACTTAACCACTATGCCACCGGGGTTTCCATATATATATAAATATAACTTCCAAATTTATATGGAAAGTTATTAACATATAGGTGTCAGTATTTAAACACTGTTGATTTGAACTGCCGACCTCTATGTTAGCACCCGTAGCACTTAACCACTATGCCACCGGGGTTTCCATATATATATATATATATATATATATATCTTCCAAATTTATATTGAAAGTTATTAACATATAGGTGTCAGTATTTAAACACTGTTGTAGGTAGGTGCCGTGGAGTCATTTCCGACTTACGGTGGCCCTATGTACAACATAATGAAACACTGCCTGGTCCTGCACCATCACCACAATTGTTGCTATCCTTAAGCCCATTGCTGCAGTCACTTTGTCAATCAATCTTGTTGAGTGTCTTCTTTTTTGCTGACCCTCTACTAAGCATGATGTCCTTCTCCAGGGACTGATCCCATTTGACAACACTGGTTTCCTTGATATTCCTGCAACATGCCAGGCGTGTTTTTGCCTCATGCCTTTGCATCAGTTGTTTTCTTTTCCAGGAACCACTTCCCACAGATACATACATGCCTTGTTCTCTCACCTCCTTCTAGTCTTTTCTCAAATGTTACCACCTCAGTGAGGCCATGCCAGACCACTCTATTTTACCCCACCTTTGCATTTTCTATTCTTTATAATCTGCTCTATTTTTATGGCATTTATCAGCCTTTAATATAGTTTATAAATTACTTATTGTGTTTATTATATGTCTCTCCCCCTCCTAGAATGCCTCCCATGAGGGTAGGAATTTTGTGCTCTTTCCTTCATTTTATATATCCCTAGCTTCTAGAACAATGCCCAATACAGTAGTTTCTCAATGAGTACTTGTTGAATGAATAAAAGGAGTAAAATGCTGTGAAATACTATTCATCCATTTACAGTGTACGCTCATGTGTACTGACTTTGAGATATATTCAAGATAATTTGATGAAGAGAAAAATATGTTGAAGAATTGTATGAACATATATTCTGTTATTATTTCAAAATATACATCTGTGAATATAAATAAAGCTCTGTTTAAGATGATGTATCATATGTATATATAGAAAATAGATACATAATTGCTATCATTAATTTTGTCAGTCTGGAAAATGGAATTGGCACAGACAGGAGAGGGACACACATGATTTTCTATTACACTTATCTGTATTGCTTGAAGAGTTTCATAATGAACATACAATTTTGTAATAATTTTAAAAATATTTTAAATGTTATAAGTTTAAAGACTGATATCAAATATCAGGTATCATGAGCATCTATTCTCTTGTTCTGAAAATTAAATCATTTAGAGTGCTGATATCCATGTATGTATTTCTTCTCCTGAAAGATTTCAAGACCTCCATCTTGTACATGTATTAGTTTACCCTTTTTTAATAATATGTTCAGGGCCATCTGTATTTCATCGTTTTAAGTCTGAGAAGTGATTTGGTAAATTGTTCTTCAGTTCATAGTCTTTGGAATTAAATTGTAAGTTCACCTACTGACTGAATTACAGAAATCAGATGTAAACAAATGAACATATTTGTGCTATTTGATATAGTGATTTGAATTAGTTTTAATGGGCCCCATGGCAGTTTTCTAGCCTATAACTGCTATTAAGTAGAATTCTGTAAATTCACTGAAGATGTTTAAATACTTTGTGCAGTAATACAATTGATTTCTGTTATACACAAGTGATAACTATGGATTGAATTGAAAAGAAAACATGCCCCAAAGTAAACAGGGACAATTTAATTCACGTTTTATTTTATTGCTTTAGAAGGTGCACATATTTTTTATTCAATTTTCTTTTGAACAATGGAAGTGTTCATAATAATAGTGCCTAATATTGCCACTATACTAAGAGCTTTAATTGTTATCCCATGTGATTCTTACAATAAACTCACAAAGTTGGCACCAATATCACCCCCATATTTAGATATGAGAAAGTTGGGGTTTAAAAAGATGAAATAACTTGCCTGTGTCCATGCAACTAGTGAGATTAGAATCAGAATATAAATATCATATTTGTTCTTAACCATGTTCTTAAGAACTTCGTCACTGATGTCTTTACCATAGTGAAGCCACAGACTTCTGAGTATCTTAAAATAAATAGTCCTAAATTTACAAAGGAATTTTGACCCAAGACATGTAGAACAATGCCTAGAACATAGTAGGCATGCAACAAATATTTTTGAATTAATGACATAAGGATAGTTTTCATCTATTATACCATTCTAAATCTTTGGAGTAAAGGAAAAAAATTTACCTTTTAAAGAAGACAAGGCAGAAGATAGTGACATCAGGAACTGTTAGCATTTGAGAAAGGAATAGTCAAAGAGGATAAAAAGTCATTTAATTGGAACAAGATAGAAAACTAGTAAATATCAGCATATTCCATGGCGTACCTGAGGTGTCCCGTGTGTGTGTGTGTGTGTGTGTGTGTGTGTGTGTGTGAGTGCGAATACTTCAACTAGACAATAATACAGCTCTATTGATTAAAAAAAAAAAAAAGGGAGCTTACCTGAGTTTGTATAACTGATAGGGAAATGTTTATTTCCTCTAGTAATTTTATGTATATTCAAATATGTAAGGGCATGGTTAAAATACGTAGCTCTCTCTAAAGGCCGTATTTAATGTCACTCACTCTTCTCCATTAAACTAGAGAGACTTAGTCTTAACTTTTGAAATATCACTCTGGCCAAATCAAGCAAACTTATGCTTAAATTTCTCTTTGACCCACCCCTCCCCAAACCTTGCCAACAACTTTCAAAATGTCCTTAAGCCATATTGGATTCTACCTGAACAATGACTCAAATGTACCTCCTTTTTTCATGTTCTTTACTGCTTCACTAGTGCAGACCACCCTTTATTTAAAAAAAAAAAAATTGCTGTTGAGTCTATTCTGACTCATAGTGACTCTATGGGACAGAGTAGAAGTGCCCCATAGGGTTTCCAAGGAGTGGCTAGTGGATTCGAACTGCCAACCTATTGGACAGCAGCTGAACACTTAACCATTACTCTACCAGGGTTCCTATCATTTATTGGCATAACTAATCAAATTTCCTTCAAGTTAGTCTCCTTGTTTTAGATGAACAACTTACAAATCCCTATTTCCCATTGCCAACAGATTTATCTTCCTAGAACCTGGATCTCTTCTTAAATCTTGTTCATTCCAGGTCACTACAAAACTAAAGGTAAATGTCTCCTTATGAAATTAAAGAATCCCAGGATCTTGCCCCAGCGACTTTTCCTACCTCCCCTTTCCCCAACCTTCCAATATACTGTAACTACAACCATAAAGAACACCTTGCAACTGCCCCAAATCAGCAAGCACTGTCTCATGTTGAATCTAATCTTGATGCCCCATTCTTCTTCCTATGGTCCAGCTTCTTGGATTATTTGCTCACATATAGAATGAATAAGTGTGGTGAAAGAATACAACTCTGACACACTCTTTTCCTGACATTAAACCACATGGTATCACCTTGTTCTGTTTGAAAGACTGCATCTTGTTCTGTGTACAGGTTCCTCATGAATACAATCAAATGTTCTGAAATTCCCAGTCTTCACAGTGTTATCCATAATTTGTTATGGTGCACGCAGTTGAATGCCTTTGCATAGTCAATAAAACACAGGTAAAGATCTTTCTGGTATTCTCTGCTTTCAGCCAGGCTCTATCTGACATCAGCAATGATGTCCCTCATTCCTCTTCTTAATACGACTTCAATTTCAGACAGTTCCTTGTTGATATACTACTACAATCACTTTTGAATGATCTTCAGCAAGATTTTACTTGTGTGTGATAGTAATGATATTGTTCAACAATTTCCTCATTCTGTTGGATCTCATTTCTTTGGAATGGGTGAAAATATGGATCTCTTTCAGTCATTTGGCCAGGTAGTTGTCTTCCAGATTTCTTGGCATAGATGAGTGAGCACCTCCAGTGTTGCATCCATTTGTTGAAACATCTCAATTGCTATTCGGTCAATTCCTGGAGCCATGTTTTTCATCAGTGCCTTCAGTGCAGCTTGGATTTCTTCCTTCGGTATCATAGGTTCCTGTTCATATGCTACCTCCTGAAATGATTGAATATCAACCAGTTCTTTCAGATACAGTGACCCTGTGCATCCCTTCCATCTTCTTTTGTTGCATCCTGTGTTGTTCAATATTTTGCCCATAGAATCCTTCATTATTGCAACTTAAGACTTGAATTTCTTCTTTAGTTCTTTCTTCTTGAGAAATGCTGAGGGTGTTTTTCTCTTTTCGTTTTCTAACTCCAGGCCTTCGCACATTTCATTATACTTTAGTTCTCTTCTGGAGCTGCCCTTTGATATCTTCTGTTCACCTCTTTTACTTCATCATCTCTTCAGTTTGCTTTAGCTAGTCTACATTCAAGAGCAACTTTCAGAGTCCCTTCTGATCCCCATTTTGGTCTTTTCTTTCTTTCTTGTCTTTTTATTGACCTTTTTCTTTCTTCATGTATGATATCATTTATGTTATTCCACAACTCATCTGGTCTTCAATCATTAGTTTTCGATGCGTCAAATCTATTTTTGAGTGGTATCTAAATTCAGGTGGGATATACTCAATGTCATATTTTGGTTTGTAGAGTTGCTCTGATTTTCTTCAGCTTAAGCTTGAACTTGCATATGAGCAATTTATGGTGTCTTCTGCAGCTGGCCCCTCGACTTGTTCTGACTGATGATATTGAGCTTCTCCATTGTCTCTTTCCACAGATGTAGTCAGTTTGATTCTTGTGCATTCCATCTGGTGAATTCCACATGTATAGTTGTCATTAGGAATTGACTCGATGACACTGGTTTTTTTAGTTGTCATT
Organism: Elephas maximus indicus; assembly: GCF_024166365.1. Lineage (NCBI taxonomy): Eukaryota > Metazoa > Chordata > Mammalia > Proboscidea > Elephantidae > Elephas > Elephas maximus. The sequence goes on from NC_064824.1 coordinate 112,491,484, forward strand.
TATATTGTAGATAAAAGGTATGTGCCATGAAGAAGTTGATGTTCTTGCAAAATTCTATTCTGCAATCTCTAGCATCATTGTGCATTCTCATTCTCAGCGGGTTGGGAGCATCATTGCTGCCACCAAGGCCGTATTTTCCAACTACTGATCCTTGTTTCCAAATTTTGCATTCCAATCACCAGTAATTATCAATGTGTCTTGGTTGCATGTATTATCGATTTCAGACTGCAGAAGTTGGTAAAAATCTTCAATTTCTTCATCTTTGGCCTTAGTGGTTGGTGTGTAACTGAATACTATTCATATTAACTGGTCGTACTTGTAGGTGTATGGATATAATCTCATCACTGACAGCCTTGTACTTCAGGATAGATCTTGAAATGTTCTTTTTGGTGATGAATATGATGCCATTGCTTTTCAATTTGTTATTCCTGGCATAGTAGACCATATGATTACTTGATTCAAAATGGCCAATGCCAGTCCATTTCAGCTCATTATTGCCTAGGATATTGATCTTTATGTGTTCCATTTCAGTTTCTGTGACTTCCAATTTTCCTAGAGCCATACTTTGTATATTCCACATTCCAGTTATTAATGGATGTTTGCAGCTGTTTCTTCTCATTTTGAATTGTGCCACATCACCAAATGAAGGTACCAGAAGTTTTACTCCATCCACCTCATTAAGGTAGGCCCTACTTTGAGAATGGCAGCTCTTCCTCCATCATCTTTTGAGTGCCTTCCAACCTGAGAGCTCATCTTCCAGCACTATATCAGACAATGTACTGCTGTTATTCATAAGTTTTTCACTGGCCATTTTTTTCATTTCCTTTATAATGCTTTTCCTAGTTTTCCCTATTCACATTAAAATTTAGAATTAAGCTTTCCCATCAAACTTTATTTGTACTTTACTTACTGCTTTATTTATTGTTATTGTCATTATGTCTTTCTCTGCTTACTGAGCTTAAACTCTTTTTAAACATGTATAATGTCTTAGTTAAATTTTTCTCTTCCAGTGCCTAGGATAGGGCAGTATTTCCAGGAAAAAAAAAAAAAAAAAAACTATATAATGTAAGTATATTGCTTACTGAGAAAGTCGAGTAAACTAAAAAACTACAATAAAGTATTTTAAAGCATTTTTAGAAAACCTATAATCTCTGCATATAGAAATGGAGCATGATAAAATTTGTATTGATAAGTGGATGAATTTAGATGGATGTCTTATTGGAAAAGGAGACTAGAAGAGCAGAAAGGAAAATAAATCAAAATTATTCTTTGATTTGGAGTTTTCAGAGAAGAATTATTTTCAGGTAGTAAGTTTGTCTGCATTGGAAAGGAGTGGTTTTGTAATTTCCAGAACTGTCATCCACTGTTACACTGTTGTCCTTCACCCACTATGCTCTCTGGGGGTTTTCGGCAGATTGCATACCAGGAGCTTTGGATATGATGGCACTGAAGTCTTGCATAGCAGGAAGGCTTAGTAATCAATTCCTCACTTTCCAGGTGGTGCTATTTGGCTCCATTCACATTAACTTTTCACTGTTCTATGCGAAGAAAGCCTCCAGATAGTGCAGAGGGAGGGAGAGCAATAAGACCAGTGATTACAAATCGATCACTTTTATTGCTGCCAGAGCTGGTAGCAGAACACAGATGATAGACAAAGCAATGGTTTTGTTCAATAATTGTTTCTTAGGGGGGGAAATGAAGTCTTTTCAATATTCCACTCTTTTAGAAAATATGTATATTACTTCAAACATCAGGGCAGTACACAAGAGGAATGAAGGTTTTAATAGTGGTCCTTATTGTGAACATCCAATGTTACAGGGCAGCTGTGATTAGATTTGGGGGAGGATCAGCTCTCGTGCAGGAATATAGCCAAAATATCCATTAGACTCCCATCCACATGAAAAACAAAAGGTGTACATCCCATAAATTAGGGAGCAATTCAGGTAAAGTACTACAATTGAGTAAATTTATAAAATACACTCAAAACCTGGGCAAAGAAAAAAGGATTTTTGTGTGCATGGGTGTGTGTGTGCATCCTTCTGGAACAAAGAAAAATGATGATGATGCTATCAAAATGATAAGTAAAATATCAACCTAGATTTGAATATGTCAGGGTCTCTTCAAGATGGTTGTTGCCTTGGCTTTGTTGAAATGAAATTTTATGCTATCAAATGTTCTAAATAAATACTGTTTTGAGGTTTTTTGTTTGTTTGACTGGTTTTTGGACCCTTGCTTTCTCTTTTCTCACACCATCACCACCAAATGTAATACTCACATTAGCTGTAAGTTGAACAAAGAGATATTATAAAACATTCTTTATGGATTAGAGTGGTAGTCTTTACCTGGAGAAGAGGATGCAAAGCTATAAAATTAATCTGTATCTTTGTAAATAGAATTCAAATTAGTGCTTAACCTGCTTTTTTGGAAAGTAATGAAAGAACATTAAATCTGGATAGAAGCCATGCAATGTAACAGAGAATTGTCCTCTAGCACAAAAATGGAACTCAGAATTTATCCTCACAACCATCATTAACTCCTATGACAGTAAAACCACTCACAATGTCTGGTATTTTTCAATCATATTTTTAAAAATGGAAATAATGACAGATTCCTAACCAGAGATCATGAAAATATTGGGATGACAATAACATGTGACATGTTGTAGTTGCTCAATATGCTATTTTTGTTATTATTTCCCTGAAAAGTTCCACTTCAGAGAGGAAATTACAGAAAATAAGCACTATTGGTGTGGACTGTACTACTAGATATTTTCACACAAGCCATTATACTGAACTCAGAAAGAGCATATTTTAACTGGACATTGAGCCTCAATTTGTTCTAATAAAACCCTGATTTGCCCAAGTTCCGCCAGTAACCATGGTTTCCACATAGTACTCATAGGTGGTAGCTGTAGTTTTTATTTCCTAATAAGACTGACTGTTGTACGAGGTCTGACTCAGAGCTTTTCCTAGGAATACAAAAGGGATAAATAAAAACGTAAAAGAACAATTACTAAACTGTCCCTTGGTAACTAAAAGGTTGATCATAAATTGGAGTGTCTATGCAAATGAAGTAAATAATTAAAAACTCCAAGAACAGCATTGACTAGGTGGTTGATGACTGGCAATTATAAAAGCTGAATTTTTAATATGCATACATCTAAGGAGCCAGTAAAAATTAGCTCCCAGACTAATGGACTTGCCTTTCTTCCAAGGCAGCATTTTAATGAGAGCATTATTTATAACAGAGAGCCCAAGAACCAGCGTATTATTGCTTGATCTCATTTTTTTACTCCCTGACACCTTATCCATTAAACTATGAACTTCTTTGCAGAAGAATAATACTTTATGTGCTAGGAAGCAAAGGTCAAAATGACCTCGGAAATTAGTTACACTATATATGCTCTAAAGATGTGCCACTTAGGAGAAAAGAAATTATGAAGATTGTGTTCCTAAATATCCAAGTAGTATATGCTTCTTTTATGTGTTCCACATAATTAAATTGTGTTCCGTGTAGAGTGGCTCTGGATGCTACAGAAGTTGTTACTGTTTGACAAACTTCCTGTACGATTGTTTCCTGCATAAGGTAAAATTAAAAATCCTTGAGGATATTTAAACCTTTTTACATATAGGTTAGAATGTGCTTCAGTTTTGTTAATCATTCTGATACAAGTATATTGTATATTGTTACATGTATAGTGTTTAGCTGCTCATTTCTTTAAGGCCCTTCAAAGGGTTACATTTTTTCTTTGGCCTGCCATTTTGTTTACTGCAGTTTGTACTCTGAACATCACAGAGTCCTTTGGTCTCAAGATTAGATTACTATTTTCCAATCTTCTTGAGATTTCAACTAAAGCTATGTCTAGCCCTGCTTCCAGGGCCCCTTCCCGCATAGTTGTGACTAAGCTGTCTGACAGGCACCATCTCAGGAGATTTTATTGGCTGTGTGATATCCGTCATAACATATGAGTCAAGCAAAGACCAGGTCCAAGGGTGAGTCAGAGGAGAATTTTGCACAGAGCTGTTTTAAACAGAAATTCCCCAATCCCCTTCCAATTCTATGCCTTCAACCTCACCCCAACTCTGACCTAAAGTCAAGTGACCAAAGGACAGAGATAGAAGAAGCATTATTGGGAGCAAGATAAACAAGGTCTCATTTGTCCAGGTAGGCACCCTTCTATCTTCTCTGTAAAGCCCTCAGCAATTTAGAAAGTTGTACATCCACTAATAAATACTGAAATATTTAGACTTTCTAAGAAATCTTAGGTTTTATTAAAAATCTCAGGACCTAGGTTCCTCTCTGTTATCCAATATCAGACATACAGCAAGCAAACACACACCTGGATAACCTAGATCTTTTATATCAACCAGGGCAAAGGCAGGATGTTTCCACTGGGAGTCTCTGTTTAGTAAACTGGAGATTGCAATGTCACTTAATGGCAAGTGAATATGAGTGCAGTTAAGTTCTTTCAGTGTATGTTTTGGCAATTTTATTTCTTCTCTTTTTAATTGCCAATTTTTGTCCTTTGTACATTTTCATACTGGGTTTTATTTTTTTCTGATCGATTTGAAAGAACTCTTTATTTATTAGACTATCATTTCTTTCTTTGCTACAAATATTTTTCCAGCTTATTATTTGCCTTTTAATTTTGTATTGTATATATGCATTTACTCTTTTGTATGATCACTTATACCCATGTTCTCATTTATATTTTCTTCTTTTTCTGTTTAGAAAAGCCATCCCTACTATGATTTCAGATGAATGTTTACTTATTTTTTTATGTAATTCTGATTATTTTCTATAGCAAATGAAATTCATTTTGGTATAGGGTGTGGGTAAACTTTTATTATTTTCCAAATATTTAACCAATTATCAAAAGGCTATTTATCAAATTACGCTCTTTCTCTACTGCTTTTAAATATCCTGTTTAACAACCTAGTAAATAACTGTATATACGAGTGGCTCTATTACTAGACTTTCTTGTCTGTTCCAGTCATGTATTTATTTGTGCTCCAGTATTAGGAAATGTTCTACTATTCCCAGAATACTACAACATTTTATCAGATAATAGGTATTGAATTTTTTGATTTGTCTTTTTAGCGTCAATCGAGCTGATCATATAGTTCCTCTCTTCGGTATCATAATATAATTATGTAACTATTTATACTAATAGGATATCTAACATTTAACCATCCTGGCTTTCCTAGAGTAAATCCTCCCTGATTATGGTTTTATTTTATGGACATATTACTATTATTCTTTGAGTTTCTAGATAAATAGTATAACTGACAATTGTCTTTTGATCTGTCATTTATCTACTTTTTTCTCTTGATTCATACAATAAATCAGGGGGAAAAAAAGTAGAGAAAGTTCTAGGAATATGGCCAAGTGAACATTTAATGCTTCCCTTTCATCTGCCCTACCCAGAAACTACAAATATTACCAAAGCATTATAAAGATAGAGAAAAAGAAAGGAATCTATCCATCTGGCAGAAAATATTGAGTAGTTTGTGTTGCATGTGGTCCATAGCGGAACAAGTAAAATTATTTAATGACAGATACCTCACAACTCTACATCTTAAGAAAGTAGTAGAATATACCAGAAAAAAATTTGGTCAGATCTCTAGTAACATCCTCTGATTTGAATGGGCAAGGGCTGGAAGTGAGGGCAGGTTTACAGACAGATGACATTTGAAACTTCTGCCTCCACTGCAACAGAGGGGCTCTGCCTAGCATGCTTAATATAAGTGAAGCCATGTTAGACCAAAAGCCTTGGTTTAATATGGGGCTTCCAGCTAGGGACTTGGACTTCCCCCTGATGTGACATTAAAGGCTGTAAAGAATAAAACAGTGCATAAGTCGTACAAGGCATGAAAAGGACTAATTTGAGGTGATCATCCAGAATGCAGGGGAATAAGGGAAAAGTAGTGAAAACAACCAGAGAGAAAACTATTTACATAGATGACTAAACTTGGAAAGCTATGTTAACATGTCAATATTAATATAATGACCCAAAATGAACTCCAACACTAAGTAGATGTCTCCATGTTTACTGTACTGATTTCACAGGAGATGCAGCTGATCATCAGCCTTTCCTATCTTTCTTCAACTGGCATTATGGATTGCTGAAACTTCTTAAGATTTATTCTAAATGAATAGTACATTTCCCTTGTTCTTAGTGCCTGTTTTTTACATGTATGCCTTTGGTCATTGTAACCATTCTCTGAAATGAAGTACCCAAGTATGTCTTTGTTCATCATATCCTTTCATTTCTACATTATTTATTCAATGCAAAAACACTGCAATTTATTTAGAAATTTATCTCATGGACTTAACAGAGAAATTGTAACTAATTTTTAAAACTTGTAGGTTAAGTTTTAACAGTTAGTGAGTTTTTTTCCCCCTTTGGTATAAAAGTTAATTTATTCTAAAATATCATATATATACATATATTTAAGAAACAACCTCTTAATCACAAAAGTTATGAATTGAATTTTTAAAAAAGCATTGTATTTTTTTGTCCTTGCTGTTCCTTTTTAAAGATAAAGACATGACTCTCAGCCTTGTTAGTATTCTGGTTATCATCATAATCCTTAAAATAGCAAGCATAAAAATTTTTATATGCTGTCGTTGAGTCCATTCTGATTCATAGTAAACCTACGTACAACAGAACAAAACACTGCCCAGTCCGGTACCATCTTCCTAATTTTTGTTTTACCTGTTGTTGCAGCCACTGTGTCAATCCATCTCATTGAGGATCTCCTTCTTCTTCTCTGACCTTCTACTTTACCAAGCATGATATCCTTCCCCAGGGACCGATCCCACTTGATAATATGTCCAAAGTATGTGAGATGAAGTCTCACCATGCTCTCTTCTAGGGAACATTCTGGCTGTACTTTTTCCAACATAGATTTGTTCATTCTTTTGGCAGTCCATGTTGTATTTTTTATTCTCACCCAACACCGTATTTCAAAGGTGTCATTGTCCGGCTTTCCCATGCATGTAAGGTGATTCAAAATACCATGGCTTGGGTCAGGTGCACCTTAGTCCTCATATTGACATCTTTGCTTTTTAAGGAAACACTGGTGGCATAGAGGTTAAGAGCTATGGCTGCTAACCAAAAGGTCGGCAGTTCAAATTCACCAGAAACTTCCTGGAAACCCTATGGGGCAGTTCTACTCTGTCCTATAGGGTTGCTATGAGTCAGAATCGACTTGATGGCAATGGGTTTTTACTTTTTAACGCTTTAAAGAGGTTTTTTGTGGCAGTTTTGCCCAATGCAATGCATTGTTTGATTTCTTGACTGCTGCCTCCATGGATTTGATTGTGGATCCAAGTAAAATCAAGTCCTTGACAACTTCAATATTTTCTCCGTTTATCATGATGTTGCTTATTGGTCCAATTGTGAGGATATTTGTTTTCTTTATGTTGAGATGTAATCCATACTGAAGGCTATAGTCTTTGATCTTTATTAGTAAGTGCCTCAAGTCCTCTTCACTTTCAGCAGGCAAGGTTGTGTCATCTGCATAACGCAGGTAGTTAACGAGTCTTCCTCCAATCCTGATACCCTGTTCTTCTTCATATAGTCCAGCTTCTCAGATTATTTGCTCAGCATGCAGATTGAATGAGTATGGTGAAGGATACAACCCTGGCATACACCTCTTCTGACTTTAAACCATGCAGTATCCCCTTGTTCTGTCCGAACGACTACCTCTTGATCTATGTACAAGTTCCTCATGAGCACAATTAGGTGTTCTGGAATTCCTGTTCTTCACCATGTTACCCATAATTTGCTATGATCCACACAGTCTGATGCCTTTGCATAGTCAATAAAACACAGGTAAACATGTTCTTCGTATTCTGTTTTTAGCCATGATCCATCTGATATCAACAATTTTATCCCTGGTTCCATATCCTCTTCTGAATCAGGCTTGAATTTCTGGCAGTTTCCTGTCAATTTACTGCTGCAATCACTTTTGAATGATCTTCAGCAAAATTTTACTTGCTTGTGATATTAACGATATGGTTTGATAATTTCCGTATTCGGTAGGATCACCTTTCTTTGGAACAGGCACAAATATGGATCTCTTCCAGTCACTTGTCCAGGTAGCTGTCTTCCAGGTTTCTTAGCATAGATGAGTGAGCACTTCCAGCCCTGAATCCTTTGTTGAAACATCTCAATTGGTGTTCTGCCAATTCCTGGATCCTTGTTTTTGTCCATGCCTTCAGTACAGCTTGTACTTCTTCCTTCAGTACCATAGGTTCTTGATCATATGATACTTCCTGAAATGGTTGAACATCAACAAATTCTTTTTGGCACAGTGACTCTATATTCCTTCTATCTTCCTTCGATGCTGCTGTTGTCATTTAATATTTTCCCTGTAGAACCCTTCAATATCTCAACTTGGGGCTCAAATTTTCTCTTCAGTTCTTTCAGCTTGAGAAATGCCAAACATGTTCTTCCCTTATAATTTTCTATTACCAGGTCTTTGTACATTTTGTTATAATACTATACTTTGTATTATACTTTATATCTCAAGCTGCCCTTTGAAATCTTCTGTTCGGCTCTTTTATTTCATCTTTTCTTCCATTAGCTTTGGACATTCAATGGCAAGTTTCAGAGTCTCCTCTGACATCCATATTTGTCTTTTCTTTCTTTCCTATCTTTTTAATGACCTCTTGCTTTCTTCTTGTATGAGATCCTTAATGTCATTCCACTGCTTGTCTGGTCTTTGGTCATTAGTGTTCAGTGCTTCAAATCTATTTTTGAGATGGTCTCTAAATTCAGGTGGAATATACTCGAGGCTGTACCTTGGCTCTTGTGGACTTATTCTAATTTTCCTAAGTTTCAACTTGAATTGCATATGAGCAACTGATGGTCTGTCCCACAGTCAGCCCCTGACCTTGTTCTGACTGATGATATTGAGCTTTTCCATTGTCTCTTTCCACAGATGTAGTTGATTTGATTCCTGTGCATTCTGTCTGGCAAGGTCCACGTGTATAGTCACCATTTATGTTGTTGTGAAAAGGTATTTGCAATCAAGTAGTCGTTAGTCTTGCAAAATTCTATCAGGAAATCTCCAGCATCATTTCTATCACCAAGGCCATATTTTCCAACTGTAGATCCTTCTTTGTTTCCAGGTTTTGTAATCTTGATTGCATGTTCAACCAATTTCAGGCTGCAAAAGCTGGTAAAAATTTTCAATTTCTTCATCTTTCACAACAGTGGTTGGTGTTTAAATGTGAATAATAGTCATATTAACTGGTCTTACTTGTAGGCATATGGATATTATCACTGACAGTAATGTACTTCAGGATAGGTCTTGAAATGTTCTTGACGATGAATGTGATACCATTTGTCTTCAATTTGTCATTTAGGCAGAAGAGACCATACGAATGCCTAATTCAAAATGGCCAGTACCAGTCCATTTCAGCTCACTAATGCCTAGGATGTTGATGTTTAGGTGTTCAATTTCATTTTTGACAGTTTCCAATTTTCCTAGATTCATGCATTCCATGTTCCGATTATTAATGGATGTTTGCAGCTGTTTCTTCTCATTTTGAGTCATGTCACATCAGCAAATGAAGGTCCTGAAAGATTGACTCCATCCACGTCCTTAAGATCAATTCTGCTTTGAGGAGGCAGTTCTTTCCCAGTCATCTTTAGAGTACCTTCCAACCTGAGGGGCTCATCTTCTGGCACTATAACAGACAATGTTCCACTGCTGTTCATAAGGTTTTCACTGGCTAATTCTTTTCAGAAGTAGACTACTGGGTCCTTCTTTCTAGTCTCTCTTAGTCTGGAAGCTCAGCTGAAACCTGTCCTCCATGGGTGACCCTGCTGGTATCTGAATACTGGTGGCATAGCTTCCAGCATCAGAGCAACACGCAAGCCTCCACAGTAAGACAAACTGAGAGATGTATGGGGGACCATTTATATGGGAGAAGCAAATGCACCTTGAGATACTCTGACTTACAAATACATTATAACAAAGTAAAGAAAAGCCAAGTTGTAAATCTTACACTAAAAGGAAATAGAATAGCTGATGAAGGCTATGAGGAAAGTTGTTTCTGGACCGTCTTACTAATACTCAAAATAATGTTCTATTGTCTCAAATATCAAGTTCTATTAAAGGAAACTGCTGGAAGATATGCTCTTCCACATCATTCCCCTCCTCCTAGTTACAAATCTTCCTCAAAACATCGTTTTTCAGGAATTTTTCCCTCAGTTGTACCATATTTAAGATTATCATTAATGGGAGATACTAGATTAGTAAACCTGTTTAAGGAACTCTGTACTGAGTAAAAAATTCTATAAATTTAATAATATAGTTGTTTGAAGATAGAAATGTAGATGTTAGAAAAAAATTAGTGGAACACATAAATGGAGGTATTTGAAGACAGACATTTAAGGTATTCAAATGTGAAATCCAAGACGATGTCATAAAACTTATTCTCAGAGAAAGTAAAAAAAAAAAAAAAAACACATCTTAATTAGGAAGGCTAGCATTCTCTTAAATTTTTTTAAATTCAATTTTAATTTATTTTAACAATAAGAGAGGAGAAAAGCCAACTTTTCTGGATTTATATAAGAATTTTAATATCTGCATTTGTAAAACAGTTATATAAATACATCTACTAAGCATATGTGTGACTATAAATACACATTTAAAAATTTAATGGTAAGTACATGTTTTTATCCCCTTATTCCTGGTAACAAAAATTACTACAGGAACTCCAGGTAGCTACTAGACTACTAGGTAGATAAGCCAAAACACTTAAAGTAAAGGGAAACATCAAGTTTCTTTCATTTCTTAATTCCCCAATCTGGCCACTCATACATCATCACTGTGGACTTATTAAAATACATATTCTCAGGCCACATGCCAACTTGATAAAACAATCTCTAGGAGAGTAAGCCTGGGAGTTTGTGTTCCCAAGTAATGCACAAGTGATTCTGATGTAACTAAATGGTCTACTAATTTATAAATAAGAATCTAGGAGAAACTTAACACAAAGTTCAGTCACATATTATGTAAGTGATAGAGCCACTTCTCTAAATTGAACTGGTGAGTAGGGGACTTTTCAAAATCTTTTCTTACTGATAAGCCTGCAACTTAGCAGATAAATTTAATACATTTGGAGGCTAAAAAAAAAAAAAAGCACATTTATTATTTTTAAAAAAGACTGTATTAAGATTGTCTTATTATTATCAACCTGTTGGCATAGTGGTTAAGAGCTACGTCTGCTAACCAAAAGGCTGGCAGTTTGAATTCACCAGGAGGTCATTGGAAACACTATGGGAGCAGTTCTACTCTGTCCTAAAGGGTCGCTATGAGTTGGAATCAAATCAACAGCAAATGGGTTTGGTTTTTATTATTATTAATATATACATATAATTTTGAAAAGTAAGTTTAAGATCCTACTATATATACAGTTTAATAACCTACTTTTATCACCCACTATGCTATATTTTCTCAAGCCAGAAATTGTCTTTTTAAAATACTGATTTAAGTGACTTGTTTTTAGTCCAATTTTACGTCACATTTTCTAAGTACTAAATTGCTATTTTAACTATTATCTTTTTCTTGTATTTGAATTGTTTCATTGGAATTGTTTTAAGCCAGCGCCACTCACCACATTGTTTTAAATCCAGTAAATTTATTTGATAATATTTATAGTATTCTGTGTATCCAGGTTTCCCCTTGGCTTGGCCACCATTCCAAGAATAGCAATGCCCAGCTTTCTTCCCAGAAGCTAGCACTGATTGCCACGTAGGTTTTCTGCTCACACCAGCAATCATATAATACTGAGCCTCTCTAGTATTCTCATATTTAAATGGGAGATGAAAGAAATTCAGACAGTGTTTTTCCTGACTGCTTCATAGACTACCTTTGCTTACCATCATTATTCTGCTAAACTAGGAAGCAGTAGTGAGTTTCTGTCTGGGACTTACCAGTTGCTGTTGAGTCTATTCTAAGTCATGGTGACCCCATGGGTGTCAGAGTAAAACTGTGCTCCATAGGGTTCTAAATGACTGATTTTTCAAAAATAGATTACCAGATCTTTTTTCCAAGGTACTTCTGAGTGGAATTGGACCTCCAACTTTTTGGTAATCAGCTGAGTACTTTAACCATTTGCAACCCAGGGACTTGACCTGGGTCTTAGCTACTAACTTTTCTGAGTCACTGATCTTTCTCAGAAGTGAAAGTTATAGTTGAATGTATATCCCTTTTATATAGTCCAGTTTTCTTTGCAGGGTATTAATTAAAGTACTTGAAGTTTCTGTCATGTGTAGATTTCTTTCTCTAGTTTCCAGCTGCTAATGCAATAATTTTCTGGTATTTATGTTCAATTCAGAGAGTATCTAATGAAAAGGAAGGGGAAATAATACACTTGTGTTCATATCAACACTTTCATAGTAAGTTCTCTACAACCTGTAGAGAAAGTTAAAATCTAGGAAGCTTGGTAGAAGTTAGGTCTGAACAGCACATCAAAACCACAACTCTATTTTTTATATATCACTTTGAAAATGGTAACATAATTCCAAAAATGTAGGAAAAACAGGGTATTTTATTAAAAATAACAGCCTCTTTATTAATCAACTCTTATCTAAGGAAGTAAAAACCATCTTAGTAGGGGGCCAAGATGAAGGAGTAGTCAGATGCTTCCAGTGAACCCTCTTACAACAAAGACCAAAAAAACAAATGAAACGATTACATTTATGACAAGCTAGAATCCCTGAACATCAAAGGCAAAGTTAGAATGGACTGAGTGACATGGGGAAGGAGAGATAGTTCAAAAGCGGAGAGGAGTTGCTGGACCTGAATTGCCCGGATCCCTCAGGCAACATGCATGGGAGCAACTGTGGTGGGCTAGTGGTAGCATTCGGCCACAGTTTCCTCAGGGAAAAACAGCCAGCTGCACAGCCTACTCACACCTTTGGAACCAGAAAAGAACAGTGCTTTCGGCAAAAGCTAAGTACTTGCGTATATTTTACCATGGCCTCAGCCCTGAGGCCGGCTTCAGTGGCTGTCGATTTCTCTGGGCCTGAGATAGGTCTTGTTGCTTGCCCTGAGCCATGCTCCCAGCCTTGGAGAAAGAACAAATTCACAACTAGGTAAAAGATAATCTTCCAGTACCACCAACCTGGGGAGCTCCTGACAGAAGCAGCTCCTGTCCAGGCATAAACGGTCTGTGGACTTTGAATACCTTTCCTCTCTGCATGGAACTGTGTGGACCTATTTTGGAAGAATAGGCCCTTGTTGGCAGACTGTAACTGTTTCAGCTGTGCAGTGGAAAGGGTAGGTGTTTGATGTTTGATACTACTTTGCCTATTAAACATGGTCCTCACCCATGCACATCAGGGGCCTAAGGACTGGTGGCTCCATTCAGGCCACCCAGCCACCTGCGACAGGGGTACAAGAGTAACTGATACCTCTCAGTTCTTATAACAAAAAGCACTGGGTGCCCAAGGTCCATCTGCAGAACCTACCCACCTGTATAATCTAGGGAACAGGGACATGCTTTCCTCACAGGCACTTGGGAAATAGTTGTCAGCCCCTGCCTTGTTCAGAGCATGACCCCTTCTGCAAACAGATACCTGTGTCTACACCAATCCCCACTGCCCCTATAAGACTATAGGACAGAGCCTGTACCACACACTTGATGACCAACTACCTGGACACCTGAGCTGAAGCCATACAAGGAAAGTGAATGGACTCCTGGGGTCATATACCTGGTAACAGCTCTAGCCATCTGGTGACAGGATGTCAGAGCTCCAAAGGTGAAAATAATCAAGCTAGCTCAATCAAGCAACTTATTTGGACATATCAAAACAAAGCAAAGCAAGAAGCTAGGATATAGTAAGCAAATGTAAAATAAACTAATACAATAACTTATAGATGGCATGGAGACAACAGTCAATATCAAATCACATAAAGAAGCAGACCATGATCACTTCAACAAGCTCTCAAAACAAAGGATCAAGGGATCTTCTGGATGAAGGTGCCTTCCTGGAATTACCAGATGCAGAATACCAAAGATTAATATACAGAGCTCTTCAAGACATCAGGAAGATCAGGCAATACACAGAAGAAGCCAAGGAACACGCAGATAAAGAGGCTGAAGAAATTGAAAAGATTATTCAAGAACATAACAAAAAATTTAATAAGCTGCAAGGATCTGTAGAAAGGCATCCATCAGAAATTCAGAAGATTAGCAATAAAATTACAGAATTAGACAAGTCAATAGAAAGTCAGAGGAGCGGAATTGAGCAAGTGGAAGGCAGAATTGGGGAGATTGAAGATAAAGCACAGGGCACCAATATATTTGAAGAAAAATCAGATGAAAGAATTAAAAAAAATGAAGAAATCCTAAGAATCATGGGGGACTCTATAAAGAGAAATAACCCACAAGTGATGGGCGTACCAGAACAGGGAGGGATAACAGATTACAGGGAGAATTGTTAAAAACTGGTTGGCAGAAAACTTCCCTGATATCGCAAATGATGAGAAGATATCTATCCAAGATGCTCATCAAACTCCACATAAGGTAGATCTAAAAAGACAGTCACTAAGACATTATAATCAAGCTTGCCAAAACCAAAGATAAAAAGAGAATTTTAAGAGCAGCTAGGGATAAACGAAAGGTCACCTACCAAGGAGAGTCAATAAGAATAAGTTTGGACTACTCAGCAGAAACCATGCAGATAAGAAAACAGTGGGATGACTTATATAAAGCACCGAAGGAAAAAAATTACCAGTCAAGAATCATATATCCAGCAAAATTGTCTCTCAAATATGAAGGTGAAATTAGGACATTTCCAGACAAGCACAAGTTTAGGGAATTTGTCAAAACCAAACCAAGACTACAAGAAATACTAAAGGGTGTTCTCTGGTTAGAAAATCAATAATATCAGATATCAACCCAAGACTAGAACATTGGACAGAGCAATCAGATGTCAACCCACTTAGGGAAATCACAAAAATAAATCAAGATAAAAAAAATGCTCCAAACAAGGAAATGGTGATGTCATTATGTAAAAGAAGACAACATTAAAATAACAAAGAGGGACTGAGAAGTGTAGTCATCAATCTTTCATATGGAGAGGAAGACAAGGCAATATAAAGAAATAAAAATTAGGTTTAAACTTAGAAAATAGGGGTAAATAGTAAGGTAACCACAAAGGAGACTAACAATCCTACTCATCAAAATAAAACACAAGAAAAAAAAGAGACTCAGCAGAAACAAAATCAAATACAACGAGTAAGAGGAAAACACAGTATATAAAGATAAACTACTCAGCATGAAAATCAAGTGGGAAAAAGAATCTGTCAACAACACACAAAAGAAGACATCAAAATGACAGCACTAAACTTATACTTATCCATAATTATGCTGAATGTAAATGGACTAAATGCACCAATAAAGAGACAGAAAGTGGCAGAATGGATTAAAAAACACGATCTGTCTATATGCTGTCTACAAGAGACACACCTTAGACTTAGAGTCACAAACTAAAACTCAAAGGATGGAAAAAATATATCAAGCAAACAACAATTAAAAAAGAGCAAGAGTGGCAATACTAATTTCTGACAAAATAGATTTAAAGTTAAATCCATCGTAAAGGCTAAGGAAGGACACTACATAATGATTAAAGGGACAATATACCAGGAGGATATAACCATATTAAATATTTATGCACCCAATGACAAGGCTGCAAAATGCATAAAACAAACTCTAACTGCATTGAAAAGTGAGATAGACAGCTCCACAATAATTGTAGGAGACTTCAACACACCACTTTCGGTGAAGGACAGGACATTCAGAAAGAAGCTCTGTAAAGACACTGAAGACCTAAATGCCACAATCAACAAACTTGACCTCATAGACGTATACAGAACACTCCACCCAACAGCAGCCAAGTATACTTTCTTTTCCAGTACACATGGAACATTCTCTAGAATAGACCACATATTAGGTCATACAGCAAGCCTTTAGCAGGATCCAAAACATCAAAATATTACAAAGCATCTTCTCTGACCATAAGGCCATAAAAATAGACATTAATAACAGAAAAAGCAAAGAAAAGAAATAAAAAATTTGGAAACTGAACAAGACCCTGCTCTAAAATGACTGGATTATAGAAGACATCAAGGATGGAAGAAATACAATAAAATGGAATAAATAGAATCCAATGAAAATGAAAACACTTCCTATCAGAACCTTTGGGACACAGTGAAAGCAGTGCTCAGGGGTCAATTTATATCAATAAATGCACACATCTAAAAAGAAGAAAGGCAAAAATCAAAGAATTATCCCTACAACTTGAACAAATAGGAAGAGAGCAACAAAAGAAACTCTCAGGCCCCAGAAGAAAACAAATAATAAAAATTAGAGCAGAATTAAATGAAATAGAGAACAGAAAACCAAGTGAAAGAGTTAACAAGACCAAAAGCTGATTCTGTGAAAAAATTAACAAAATTGATAAACCAGTGGCCAAACTGACAAAAGAAAAACAGGCGAGGAAGCAAATTATCCAAATAAGAAATGAGAAGGGCGATATTACAACAGACCCAACTGAAATTAAAAGAATCACAGATCGCTATGAAAAATTGTACTCTAACAAATTTGAAAATCTAGAAGAAATGGATGAATTTCTAGACACACACTGTCTTCCTAAACTAACACAAACAGAGGTAGAACAACTAGATAAAAAAAAACAAAAAAGGAGATTGAAAAGGTAATCAAAAAACTCCCCCCTCCACCAAGAAAAAAAAAATGCCCTGGCCTGGATGGCTTCACTGCAGAGTTCTACCAAACTTCCAGAGAAGAGTTAACATCACTACTACTAAAGGTATTTCAGAGTGTCGAAAAGGATAGAATACTCCCAAACTCATTCTATGAAGCCACCATATCCCTGATACCAAAACCAGGTAAAGACACCACAAAAAAAGAAAATTACAGACCTATATGCCTCATGAACTTAGATGCAAAAATCCTCAACAAAATTCTAGCCAACAGAATTCAACAACATATAAAAAAAATAATTGACCATGACCAAGTGGGATTCATACCAGGTATGCAGGGATGGTTCAACATTAGAAAAACAGTTAATGTCATCCATCATATAAATAAAAGAACCACACGATCTTATTAATTGATGCAGAAAGGCATTTGACAAACTTCAACACCCATTCATGATAAAAACTCTCAGCAAAATAAGAATAGAAGGGAAGTTCCTCAACATAATAAAGGGCATTTATACAAAGCCAACGGCCAACATCATCCTAAATGGAGAGAGTCTAAAAGCATTCCCTTTGAGATCAGGAACCAGACAAGGATGCCCTTTATCACCGCTCTTATTCAACGTAGTCCTGGAGGTCCTAGCCAGAGCAGTTAGGCTACATAAAGAAATAAAGGGCATCCCGATTGGTAAGGAAGAAGTAAAAGTATCACTAATTGCAGATGACATGATCCTATACACAGAAAACCCTAAAGAATCCTCAAGAAAACTACTGAAACTAATGGAACAGTTCAGCAGAGTATCGAGATACAAGATAAACATACAAAAATCAATTGGATTCCTCTACACCAACAACAAAAAAAAAAACATTGAAGAGGAAATCACCAAATCAATACCATTTACAGTAGCCCTCAGGAAGATAAAATACTTAGGAATAAATGTTACCAGAGATGTTAAAGACCTATACAAAGAAACTACAAGACACTATTGCAAGAAACCAAGAGACCTACATCAATGGAAAAACATACCTCACTCATGGATAGGAAGACTTAACATTGTATATAGGTACAACACAATTCCAATCCAAATTCCAACGACAATTTTTAACAAGATGGAGAAACAAATCACCAACTTCATATGGCTGGGAAAGAGGCCCCAGATATGTAAAGCATTACTAAAAAAGAAGAAAGTGGGAGGCCTTACACTACCTGATTTTAGAACCTATAATATTGCCACAGTAGTCAAAACAGCCTGGTACTGGTATAAGATCAGATACATAGACCAATGGAACAGAATTGAGAATCCAGACATAAATCCATCCACATATGAGCAGCTGATATTTGACAAAGGCCCAAAGTCAGTAAAATGGGAAAACAGTCTGTATATCCATCTGCAAAAAAAATGAAACAAGACCCATACCTTACACCATGCACAAAAACGAACTCAAAATGGATCAAAGACCTAAATATAAAATCTAAAATGGTAAAGATCATGGAAGAAAAAATAGAGACAATGCTAGGAGCCCTAATACATGACATAAACAGTATACAAAACATTACTAACAATGCAGAAGAGAAACTAGATAACTGGGAGCTCCTAAAAATCAAACACCTATGCTCATCCAAAGACTTCACCAAGAGAGGAAAAAGATTACCTACAGATTGGGAAAAAGTTTTTAGCTATGACATTTCCAGTCAGCACCTGATCTCTAAAATCTACATGATACTGCAAAAAATCAAATATAAAAAAGACAAATAACCCAATTAAAAAATAGGCAAAAGATATGAACAGACACTTCACTAAAGAAGACATTCAGGTAGCTAACAGATACATGAGGAAATGCTCAGGATCATTAGCCATTAGAGACATGCAAATCAAAACTACAATGAGATTCCATTTCACTCCAGCGAGGCTGGCATTAATCCAAAAAACACAAAATAATAAATGTTGGAGAGGCTGTGGAGAGATTGGAACACTTCTACACTGCTGGCGAGAATGTAAAATGGTACAACCACTTTGGAAATCGATTTGGTGCTTCCTTAAAAAGCTAGAAATAGAACTACCATATGATCCAGCAATCCTACTCCTTGGAATATATCCTAGAGAAATAAGAGCCTTTACACAAACAGATATATGCACACCCATGTTCATTGCAGCATTGTTTACCATAGCAAAAAGATGGAACTAAACAAGTTGCTCATCAACGGGTGAATGGATAAATTATGGTATATTCACACAATGGAATACTATGCATCGATAAAGAACAATGATGAATCCGTAAAACATTTCATAACATGGAGGAACCTGGAAGGCATTATGCTGAGTGAAATTAGTCAGTTTCAAAAGGACAAATATTATATGAGACCACTATTTTAAGATCTCAAAAAATAGTTTAAACAAAGAAGAAAATATTCTTTGATGGTTATGGGAGCAGGGAGGGAAAAAGAGAGAGGGGTTCTCACTGATTAGATAGTAGATAAGAACTATTTTAGGCTAAAGGAAAGACAACACACAATACAGGAGCGGTCAGCACAACTGGACTACACCAAAAGCAAATAAGTTTCCTGAATAAACTGAACGCTTTGAAGGCCAGCGTAGCAGGGGTGGGGGTTTGAAGACCATGGTTTTAGGGGATACCTAAAGTCTATTGGCATAATAAAATCTGTTAAGAAAACATTCTGCATCCCACTTTGGAGAGTGGCGTCTGGGGTCTTAAACGCTAGCAAAAGAAAACAAAAAATGCTAGCAAGGGCCATCTAAAATGCAACAAGTGGTCTCAACCCACCTGGAGCAAAGGAGAATGAAGAACACCAATGACAGAAGGTAATTATGAGCCCAAGAGACAGAAAGGACCTCATAAACTGGAGACTACATCAGCCTGAGACCAGAGCTAGATGGTGCCTGGCTACAACCGATGATTGCCCTGACAGGGAACACAACAGACAACCCCTGAGGAAGCAGGAGAGTAGTGGGATGCAGACCCCAAATTCTTGTAAGAAGACCAGTCTTAATGGTCTGACTGAGACTGGAGGGACCCTGGAGGTCATTACCCCAGGACAGGAACCATTCCCGAAGTCAACTCTTCAGATAGGGATTGGACTGGGCTATGGGATAGAAAATGATACTGGTGATGAGTTCGCATCTTGGAACAAGTAGACACATGAGACTGTGGGTGGCTCCTGTCTGGAGGGGAGATGAGAGGGAGGAGGGGGTCAGAAGGTGGCCGAATGGACACGAAAACAGAAAGTGAAGGCAACGAGCTTGCTGTCTCATTAGAGTGAGAGGAACTGGGAGTATATATATATAAAAAAGGAGTATATAGTTAGGTTTATATAAGTTTTTGTATGAGAGACTGATTTGGTTTACAAAAGTTTCACTTAAAGCACAATTAAAAAAAAATCTAAATATTCTGTTTCCAAGTGGTGTAGCCTTGGGTTTAGTTGTTTTACCATGGAAGCTTGTGCTTAAACAAAGTTGGGGAATATCTTAGTTATCTAGTGCTGCTGTAACAGAAATACCACAAGTGGATGACTTTAACAAAGAGAAATTTGTTCTCTCACAAATTCAGGGCATCAACTCCAGGAGAAGGCTTTCTCTGTTGGCTCTGGAGGAAGGTCTTTGTCCTGAATATTCCCCTAGCTGAGGAGCTTCTTAGGCATAGGGCCCCGTGTCCAAAGGACACGCTCTGCTCCTGGTGCTGCTTTCTTGGTGGTAGGAGGTCCCCAACTCTGCTTCTTCCCCTTTCCTTTTATCCCTTGAGAGATAAAAGGTGCCACAGGCCACACCCCAGGGAAACAACCTTTACCTTGGATCAGGGAGGTGACCTGAGTGAGGGTGCTGTTACAATCCAACCCTAATCCTCTCAGCATAAAATTACAATCACAAAATGGAGGACAAGCACACAATACTGGGAATCATGGCCTAATCAAATTCATATGCACATTTTTTGGGGGGCATAATCTAATCCAGGAAACCCTGGTGGCATAGTGGTTAAGTGCTACACCTGCTAACCAAAGGGTTGGCAGTTTGAATCTGCCATGTGCTCCTTGGAGACTCTATGGGGCAGTTCTACTCTGTCCTATAGGGTTGTTATGAGTCAGAATCGACTTGTGGCACTGGGTTTGGTTTTCTTTTTTTTTTTTTGAGCTAATCTAATCCATGACACGTCCTAATCCTCTTTAACATAAAATTACAATCACATAATGGAAGATAACCACACGATACTGGGAATCATGGCCTAACCAAGTTGACACATGTTTTGGGGGGCCACAATTCAATCCATGGTATTGCACCCTTTGGCTCTCCCCCCAAATTCATGTCTTTGCTACATGTAAGACACTTTCACCCCTTCATATCATAGCAAAAGCCTTAAATTGACTCCAAGTCCAAAACTGAAAAATTCCTCTTTATCTGTGAAATCTAGAATACAAGTTATTGCTTCCAAAGTACAGTGGCAGAATAGGCACAAGCTAGACATTTCCATTACAGGTGGGAGAAATTGCAGGGAAAGAAGGGATAACAAGCAAGTTAGCAGAACACGTTTTAGGCACACTATTTTCCTAGGCCATCTGAGTGACAACTCCACCCTTAGAAACACCAGAGGCCATGGCTCTACCCTTTGAAATAGCGAGGTCATGGCCACACCTTTTGAGATTGAGGCAGCTCACCTTCCTGTGTTCCTTGTGAGGCAGCTCACCTTCCTGTGTTCCTTGTCTCTTCAGCTTCGGTTTTATGGCTCCTTGGCCTCTTGGGCCCTTGGACCTCACACTTCTATGTGCCCTGCTGGAGCAAGTGTTGCAAAGCTCTGTAGCTCCACTGATAAGTGCCTGGAGGCACCCCGCTCCTCCAGTAAACTTCAGTTGAGGAAGCACTCAGCTCTCTTTCTCCATGGATCCGCAAGCCTAGCTCTATCAATAAGTGTTGAGAAGCACCCCACTCCTCCAGGAAGCCTCCTGCGCAAAGGCACTCAGCTCTCTCACACCATGGGTCGGCTCCAGTGCCATCCCGTGCTAGTGTCCTGGTTCTGCTGCTGCCAGTCCTACATAATTCCAAAAATGTAGGAAAAACACAATATTTTATTAAAGCTAACAGCCTCTTTATTATCAACTCTTAACTAAGAAAGTAAAAACCATCTAAGAATTCTGTTTCCTAGAGGGGTAGCCTTGAGTTTAGTTGTTTTACCATGAAGGATTGTGCTTAAACTAAGCTGAGGACTTTGGGGAGGTTTTTAGGGTTCTTTTTACACCTTTTCTTTTTCTCTCCTCTCTAGCACTATCTTGTTCAAAAATTATATATGTGTGTGTGTGTATATATATATATATATTTTTTTTTAATGGGAGGGGGAACCAGAAACCAAATTTTCACTTTTTCTGCCTTGAGCAAATCCAGAAAAAGTAGTAGAAACTTTCTAAGCTTATAAAGTAAAATAGATTTACACTTCCATGGTAAAGTAGACATGTGCACGCATATACCACTTTCTTTTTTAATCTTCGAGGATCAACTACTTTCTTGAGTGGAACAAAGAGACCAAGCAGAAAGCAGCAGCACAGCCCTCTTAGCAGAAACCCAGGGCTAAGAAGACAAAAATTTGAATGCAATTCTTCCAAGACAGCCTGGATTTGAGGAGCCAATATCATGGTGAAAAGAAAGCATCAGAAAATCGAGCCACTTATTCAGTGTACTTTTTGCTACTTAGTAAAGTTGCCAGAAAAATAGAAGATTACCAGTTAAATTGAAATTTCAATTAAATAATGAATTATTTTTTAGAATAAGTAAGTATTAAGTAAGAATTAGTAATTAAGTAAGAATTAAAGACATACCTATACTACTAAAAATGTATCTGCAATCTATCTGCAATTCAAATTTAACTAGGTGTTCTGTGTTTTTATTTGCTAATTCTAACTATTCTCCTACCAGGCATTTACAGAATCCTAAACTACCAATAATTAAAAGTTGATAAAGCCATCAAAAAAAAAAAAACAGAGCTTCTAGAAATCTCAAAGTGTTGAGAAGACAAATTGGAGTATGTAATCTAGATATTAGAGTTATTACACGGGGATTTTAAAAGAGGACAAGATGGAGATTTTTTACCAAGTAACTATAATCTATTTTTAAAAATTTAAATGGAAATCTTAGAAATAAAATTATATTGTGTTGTTTTTAGGTGTCATCAAGTTGGTTCTGACCTATAGCAATCCCATGTACAACAGAATGAGATGCTGCCTGGTCCTGCCCACCCTTACAATCGTGTTATGTTTGAGCCCATTGTCACAGCCACTATGTCAATCTATCTTGTTGAAGGTCTTCCTTTATTTTGCTGATCCTCTACTTTATAATAGTTAAAATTAAAAGCTTAATATATAGGTTTAAAAGCAGATTAGATACAACTAAAGAAGATTAGTGAGTAGAAATAGGTGCAGGGAAAATATCTGAGATGAATCACTAAGCCAAAACCTGTTGCACTTGACTTGACTCTGATTCAGTGTAACCACATGTGTGTCCGTGACTGGTTTTCCAGAAGTAGATCACTGGGCCTTTCTTCTCAGGTGCCTCTGTATAGACTTGAACTTTCAACCTTTTGGTTGACAGCTGTTATGGATTGAATTCTGTCCCCAAAAAATATTTGTTATAAATCTTAGCCCTCATACCTGTATATGTAATCCCATTTGAGAACAGGGTTTCTTTTGTTATGCTAATGAAGCCATATCAGTGTAGGGTGTGTCTTAAACCAATTACTTTTGAGATATAAAAGGAGCAGATTAGGCACTGAAGCAAGGAAGCACAGATGGGGAAAGATAGATGCCAGGCCACATGAAGATTACCAAGGAACCAAAGAACAGAAGATGAAAAGTGACAAGCACCTTCCCCCAGAATAGATAGTGAGAGGCTTCCCCTAGAGTGGGTGACTTGAATTTGGACTTCTAGTCTCCTAAATGGTGAGAAAATAAATTTCTGTTCATTAAAACCATACACTTGTGTTATTTCTGTTATAGCAAAAAAAAAAAAAAAAGCTGTTGAGATGATTCTGACTCATAGTGACACTATAGGGCAGAGTAGAACTGCCTCATAGAGTTTTCAAGGAGCACCTGATGGATGTGAACTGCCAGCCTTTTGGTTAGCAGCCGCAGCTCTTAACCACTACACCACCAGGGTTTCTGCTCTGTTACAGCAGTACTAGGAAACTAAGACAGCAGCCAAGTATGTTAACCATTTACACCACCAAATGAAGCACAAAAGGGGAAAAACAGCAAGAAAATATATGTAAGAGTGTAAGAAGATCTGGGGCAAGGGTAAAAGTCTTTAAAAAATGTGTTATTTGAGTTTAGAATGAGAGGAAGGAAAGTATGGTACCAAGGCAATATTTGAAGAGATATTAGCTAAAAATTCTTCAAAATAAAGGAAGACATCAAGCCATCAATTTAAGAAGTACTACAAACTTCCAACAGAATAACTATAAAGAAAAGAACACCTAAGCATGTCATGGTAAAACTGGTTAAAATTAATCATAAAGAATAAATTTGGAAAACGCCATCACTATTGATCTCATGTACATTAAAATGGTAATAAAGGAATACTATAAACAGTTCTATACTCATAAATTTGATAACGTAAATGAAATGGACCAATACCTTGAAAGACAATCTAGCAAAATTCATACAAAGAGACATAGATAATCTGAATAGGTCTATGTCTACCAAAGAAATCAAATCAAGAATTAACGACCTTTCAAGTTAGAAAGCACAAGGCCCGTATAATTTCAATGATAAATTCTACCAAACATTTAAGGAAGAAATAATACCAATTATCTATAATCTCTTGCAGAAGATAGAATCGATGAAATAGTCTCTAACTCGTTCTGAGGCCAACATTACCCTAATACCAAAACCAGACAGAGACATTACAACAAAGGAAAACTACACACCAATATCTCTCATGAACACAGATTCAAAAATCTTTAACAAAATGTTAGCAAATCAAATCCAACAGTATAATAAAAACAATTATGTACCATGACAAAGCGAAATTTTATTCCAGCTATGCAAGGCTGATTTTACATTCAAAAATCAATTAATGTAATCCTTCATATCAACAGGGTAAAGAAGAAAAATCATACAACTAAATCAAAATTTATAGAACAAGCAGTAGAGAAAATCTAACACCCATTCATCATAGAAACTCTCAGTAAACTAGGAATAGAGAGAAACTTCCCCAACTGGATAAAGTATATCTACAAAAATCTTACAGTTAACATCAATCTTAATAGTGAGAAACAAGATGCTTTCATTCCAAGATCAGAAATAAGGCAAGGATGTCCCCTCTCACCATTCCTATTAAATATCATTCTGAAAGTCCTGTCAAATGTAATAAGACAAGAAAAGAAAATTAAGGGTATATAGATGGGGAAAGAACAAAACGATTTTTGTTCGTAAATGGCATAGTGTCTATGCAGAAAATCCCAACAACAAAAAACCGCCTGGAACTAATAAGCAATTATAGTAACAGGAAGTATAAGACATAGAAACTGGTATATGTTGTCACCAGATATAAACAAAAATAACATTGTAATACAATGGGAGAAAGTATGTTTTGTTTTTGTTTTTTGTTTTCCAAACGGTGTAGGATCAATTCTGTATCCATATGGAAAAGAAGAAACTATTACCCCAACCTTAGAGCAAACAAAGAAATTAATTCATGATAAGTCATAGACCTAAAAGTGAAATGTAAATCAGTAAAGCTTCTAGAAAATAGCAGAATAGTGTAATTATCTCTGACCTAGGTAGGTGAAGATTTATTAAACATGTTACTCAAGCGAAATCAAACCCACTTCTGCTGAGTCAATTCCGACTCATAGCAACTTTGTAGGACAGAATAGAACAGCCCCAAAGGGTTTCCAAAGCTGTAAATCTTTATGGAAGCAGATTACTACATGTTTCTCTTGAGGAGCAGCTCGTGGGTTCAAATTGCTGACCTTTGGGTTAGCAGTTGAGTGCTTTAACCGCTCTGCCACCAAGGGTCCTTTAAACATGACTCAAAATTCGGTATTGATAATAGTAATATCAAAGAAGATATTCAAAAGGCTGATAAATATATGAAAAGGTATTCAATGTTATTAGTCATCCCAGAAAAAAACCCAGCGCCGTTGAGTCAATTCTAACTCATAGCGACCCTATAGGACAGAGTAGAACTGCCCCATAGAGTTTCCAAGGAGCACCTGGCAGATTTGAACTGCTGACCCTTTGAACTGCTGACCCTTTGGTTATCAGGTAAATGCAAATTAAAATAACAATTAGATACCATTATACACCCACTAAGGAAACCCTGGTGGCGTAGTGGTTAAGAACTATGACTACTAACCAAATGGTCAGCGGTTTGAATCTACCAGTTACTCCTTGGAAACCCTATGGGAGGTTCTACTCTGTCCTATAGGGTCTCTACGAGTTGGAACGGACTCGATGCCAACTGGTATACACCTGCTAAAACACCTAATAATAAAAAAGATGGGAAATACCAAGTGTTGGCAAGGATGTAGAGCATCTGGAGAAAGAATGCCGAAAATGGCATTATTTGTAAAAGCCAAAACCTGTAATAACCTCAAATATCTCTAAACAGTAAAATTAACTAATAGTGTATCTTCATATATTGAAATGCCATAAAACCATGAAATATAGTGAAATACTGCTTCACAAACATGGATGAATCTTACAAGCATAAGTTAAACATAAAAGAGTACATAAAGAATAATTTCAACTACATAAAATTCAAGGTCAGGAAAAAACTGATAAAGGTCAAAATAGTGGTTACCTTGTAGGTGAGATTGTAATTGAGAGACACATAAGGAAGGCTTCTAGGTGCTAGTAACAATCTATAGCTTGAAATAGGTACCTTCAGTTTGCATAAATTCATCAATTTAAACACAAGATTTCTGTACTTTGCTGTGTGCATGTTATATACTTCCTTAAAAATGTTTATTTACAAAATAAGATAGAAACATGCAGAGAAAAACTGTACACTGTCAGGGGAAAAGTAAAACATACATCCTTAAGACAAGGCAAAATACAAAAACAGCCCTACTCGTTAAGTCAAAGACAGGAAATACAAATGTGATAATAACTAAGTGAAACTGATTTATTTTTATCTCAATATATATCATCATAGCTCTTCATGTTTTTTTGTGTTATGTTTAGGGAACAAATGCCATCTGATGTTTGCGGTAAAAAAGAACAGATTATAGTTTCAAGAACTGCTTAAGACTTTTCAAAAGTAATTGTTAATTTTCTTCTGTAAAGCTGTTTGTCTTGATTACAACTAATTAGTAAAAGAAAATATCTTTCAGTCATATTACCTTATATGGAATCAAAAACTTGTTAAAATAATTTAAACATGTATACTTAAAAACATTTCATATGTTAATATCTATATATTTAAATATGCACATTATATAGTAGAATATATATTTAAATATACACAAAAAACATATATTCAGCTCTTAAATAAATGAAAAACAGTGGTATGGGTAATCCAAAAACCATTTCTATTTGAATTTAGAATGCCTTGCATGATTTTTTAGGCATATTTATCTCCTTGATTAGAGTTTGTTTAGACTCATATCAAAATTAGTATGCATACTTGAAGACACAACACCTGATCTTGAAGAATTATATCTAAAATGTATTGGTTAACAGAGACAAGCTGTCTGGGGATTAAGTATTTTATACCAATATTCATCCAGAAAGATCAGCAACACAGTCATAAATGAAAATTAGCTGTAAATTTAAATCTATCATTAAAATAAGGACATGCCTGAAAGTTAAATAAAATTAAGAACTTAGCCTAAAGTGAAAACTAGGCTACCTAAATTAATTTTAATCTTTCTTAGTGCTATTGTGTGTGTGTGTGTGTGTGTGGGCACATGTGCATTTTGAGAGAGACCTGTGCTATATTAAAAAGAGCATAGTCTTCAGATTCTGGCAACAAGAGTTTAAATCCTGGGTCTACTACTTTTAAGAGGTGTTAGCAAATTACTTGACCCCTTGTAGTCCTTGTAAAAGCATGTGCATTGGACTGTGATTATGATAAATTTAAGCACAGTGGCATGTGAGTTAAAAGTCTGCATGTGGATCACCCAGTTGAACAATGATGAATAGCAAGTTGAATATTGAAAGATCTGGGCTGGAAATGTTAGTTACAGAGTCATCCATGCTTATATGGTAAGGGAAGTTATGAGGCTGGACCAAGGCCTCCAGGATGCGTATGTAGTCTGAGAAAGAAGAATCTAAGAACAGCAACATTTAAGGGAAGTTGAGAGGAGACTTCTTCTGGGTATTACAGTCTGCGTGTATGTGATAGCATATTTACTAGTTTGGCTCCATGTAAAAATATCAGAAAAAATATTGAACATGTAGAAAAAAATATTTTATTAAAATAACAAGCCACAAAATCCCTGGAAACCTAAGGACAAGAATATAACTATACTTGTTGAGGGACTGGAACGAGGAATAAGAAGCCATCAGGGATCGAGAGAATACGCTCTCTCATTCTTGTCTCTGCTGCAGTAGGTATGCCTGCTTTACTCTTCTGCAGACAGACTTTATTTGTTCCTCTGAATGTGTGTTGAAAAAAGTTTGCACCACAGGTTCTGGGTTTTACCTCTCCCCTATCCAAGAGGCCAACTTGAATGGAAAGTCGAATTTAAATCCTCATCCTGAGTTTCAGAAAAAGGATATTATTTCAGGTATAAATCTTGGGCATTTCCACTGAATGCCTCAGTGCTACCAGCCAGATCGCACTGTTGTGGCAAGAGCCAATCAGTCACTCTTCCTGGGAGTGCTGAGTCCCCAGCCCCCTGGCTGCCGTCATGCAGGCAGGCTGACCTGGTACGTGGCAAGGAATCCTGGCTTCATTCACCACTTTCGGACTTGGATAAACACCAGACTGTAGGGCGGGGGATCAGGCACATTGCACAACTGCCAAAGTGCCTAGATGATGCACCCCAGAAGTATAGGAGTTAGATTTCCAAGAGGCAAACTTTAACCAAATCCCACTCTGTCCTTTCAACCAATGGATTCAGTCAATTTTTTCTTGTATCCCGTCCAAAGAAATCTTGTATGCTGAGCAACCTGCCAGCAGTTTTTGTGTGGTAGCCAATGCAGTTGTGTCCCATTTTCCCATCTTTCCCTGCTTCACTTCTCTCTTTCCTCATGCTAGCTTCCCCGGATTTGCACCTCCCAAAAAAAAACAAAAAACAAAAAACATTAGTACATTAATCCTTGTTTCATGTTCTGTTTTCTAGGGAATCCATGCTAAGAAAGGTATCTTATTTTTAGATTGGCTCCAGTGCCTCCTCTGATTCTATCTGGTCTGAGAAGGAAGGTAAAGTAATTGCAATATGTCTGCGAGGGACCCGTCCATGTGATTCTGTGCATAAAGACTACAGGGGAGCTTGTTTCAGGGGAGGGAGAACCTCTGCCATTGGGTCAGACACCCCAAAAGTTATTTGACAAAGATTAAAAGTTATAGTCACCAAAGATTATTCCGTTAGTTATTTCTTCTTTGTTGTGATCTGATAAATAAAAGTGCTTCCATTTTACGTTTTTCCCTCTTTTAAAAGTTTAATGAATCTAACCAGATGTGGTGTTGCTATAAATATAGTAGCTTTCTGTGAGAAAATAATCTTCTTGGATATTTATTATAACTGATTCTTTTAATAGATTGAAGCAGTTACATGACACAAGTTTACTAGTGTTTTAAGGATATTTCTCTAAAGTTAAGAAAAGTTTCAAAAAGAAATAAAAACAAAACAAAACAAAAAATACTTCAAAATATAATCCTATGCCCTTATCAAATGTTCTAGGGGAGCAGTTTCAAGTGATTTCCTTATAAGAAATATCTTTTGAATTTCCAGAAACCATACAACCACTGATTCAGTTTAACTCCCTGAAGTAAAGTATGGTGGATGGTGGCAAAACTGTGAAAACAAAATCTTCAGTGAGATGAATTAACACAATGGCCACAACAATGGACTCAAACATACCAATGATAATGAAGATGGCTCAAGACCAGACAATGTTTCCTTCTGTTATACATAAGGTCACCATGGGTCAGAGCCAACTCAATGGCAGGTAACAACAATGACCATAGAGGAAGGCAGTGGCAAACAGTAGTGAGAAGATAGACTGGGGGTAGATAATCAGTGTTTGTGACCTGTGGGATCTATGTTCAGATCTTTCCAGACACCTCAAATCTCTGCCCCTCCACTGCCTCTTGTAAGCCTAAGGAACAGTCAAGTGTAAATATAGTCACAGCAAGATAGGAAAAAACAAAATATTCAAAAATCAGATTATCCAGCCACTGAGAAAAAAATAAATTGCTATCTAACTTTTCTCCCCTTTGTACCACACCATCGGAAGGCACTATTTAGCTTTCTACATTTCCCTTTAATGCATTCAGCAAGTTGTATGAAGCATACCATATATAGAACACTACAGAAGGGCTACAAAGACTCACAAATTTGCTCTTGACACTGCTCTTGACAATGCTAATCTCATAATCTGGTTTTCCCGTGCTCTGAATTAACGATGTTAAAAATTATTGTACAGTTTACCTATAGCAGTTCTTAAATGTGCACAGTGAGAACACTAGAATTCCAGAAAAGATTTTAATGCAAAAACTTCATCACTGTGTTTAAATTCTCAATAAATTTCAAGCAATCCTAGAATCTGGCAACTGCCCTGTCTAAGTGGTAAAGCTCCTGTTGAACTGCAAAAACAGCTGATAAGTTTTTGATTGACTAAATGAAAGAAAATTGTGGGACTTGAAGTAAACCATAGGTTTTGTTACTATCTTATCAACTGCCTTCTTTTAGCAGTCATATTTCTGAGGACTCAGAAGAATTTAGGCTTTGGAGAGCAAAGAGCAGACCCTGATTTTTTCAGCCTCTCCCAAACCCCAGATCTTTTGTTCTTGCTTTGGATGAGAAAAAAGAATTTTAAAAAGCAAACAAATTTTTGACTAGTTTAAGCAGCGATTTAGGTCTCTGGTTTGAAGTAGAGAGCATGGTTGAAAGAATGGAGGCTTTGGAGTCAGTGAAATTGATTTGAAATCTATTTTGGCCACTTCTTACTATGTAATCACGGGTAATTTCCTTAACCTCTTGGTATCTCTCTTCATCCTTTAACAGAATGATAATGATATTTACGATAGGGTTTTTGTAAGAATTTAATTACATCACTTACTATATGACATATACAGGGCACTTGGCATATAATAAACAAAAATGAGGCCAAGAATTTATTGGCAGCAGAATCATCTGAACACTTGAAGCAGAAAAACAATCAACAAACTTCAGTAAGAAATCCTAGTCCCAGAACTTTCTCAAATAATAAGTTCCACAGAACTAACCAGACCTTTTTAAAAAAATACTAGCCACATGAAAGATATTTTAAATTTTCTAATGAATAACTTAGGTTAACAGCATCATGAGTATGCCATTTATTAATCAAACTCAAGACATAAACTCTTCAGAGGAGAGTACTATAACCAAAACAAACACAGTCCTTCCCTAATGGCTGTATTCCCTAATTACAGGCAAGTTTCTCTATCCAGAATCACCTGCTTTTCCAAGCAGTGTCGCCAAAAAGTCTCAGAAAAACATAGATGACTGGGTTCAACGACAAGGTGTCTGATTCAATAGGTCTGGGGTGAACCTAAGAATTTGTCGTTCCAGAAATTTCCCAAGTGATATTGATATGTCCGGTTCCAGGAACCACACTTTGAGAACCACTGTATTAGGAAATAGTCTCTTGGATGCTTTCAAATATAATTTATAAAGTAATAGAATATAAACAGGGACATATATTTATGTCCATAGAAATGTATATTTTAAGTATGACAACAACTGTCTTTCTCCATGCCCTCACTGAGAACCACATTTCAACTGTGACATCTTCAGAAGTAACATCACACAAGATTCTAAACTGGACAGTGCTTTAAGTTCTTTCATTAACTAACTTTTACCAAACCCAACAAACCTTCCTTCCCCTGGTCCCAGCAAGATTCTCAGTCTACCTCTCAAATCTCAAACCCTTTTTTGTGTGTTTTCTCTCCTGATCACTTTATTTTCATGTCCTTAAGAGGGCTGCCTTAAAGGAGAGATGCCAGAGAGAGAGAGAGGAGGAGGAGGAGAATTGGGACCATCTCAGCCTGCAATCATTAGAAAAGTTATGTTGTTGTTATGTGCCATTGAGTTGGTTCCAACTGATAGGGATGGAGTAGAACTGCCTCATAGGGTTTCCAAATGGCTGGTGGATTCGAACTGCCAACCTTTTGGTTAGCACCCCAGCTCAGAAGAGCTTTACCACTGTGGAAGTACTATTCCCTCTGGATCCACATCAGGTTTCTCAAGCTATGGGTCCTGTTTTAATTCTCCTTCACCCTTGCCTTCAACATCCTGGCTTACTTATTTTTGGCTTTGATCCTTGGCTTTTTTTTCCTGGTTCTTCTTGCCCCTTGCTCTTTGCTTTGATATCCTGTAGTGTCCAGCGGCTGGGTCTGGTAAAACTTTCCACTTCATTTTTGGCTCGTGCCACTCTGATTTAGCCAGTTCTTCCCTGTCTGAGTCTTCATGGTAAAACAATGTCATCACCTAAAAGGTCCACTCAACCTTGTTTTCCATAAATAAACTTCACTTCACCTGTCTTCTTTCATTAAATTGAATACGTCTGTGTCCTGATGACACAGGACTTTTTATGATCTTCTCTGCTACACTTTCTTTCCCATCTCCCTGTCCCCTGACTTTTAGGGTCCTGATACGACTCTTCACGCTGCTTTAGATCCATTGCCAGGCTGTTATTCCACTGCCTCCACTCAGTAATCTCTCCTGCTTTTGACATCTGCGTTTGGCCATTTCTCTTCCTTGTTCTGTCTTCTCTCTTCAGAACATCATCCCACTTTCCTAGGATTCTTTCCTCCAGTCGCTCTCATTGCT
Organism: Elephas maximus indicus; assembly: GCF_024166365.1. Classification (NCBI taxonomy): domain Eukaryota; kingdom Metazoa; phylum Chordata; class Mammalia; order Proboscidea; family Elephantidae; genus Elephas; species Elephas maximus. The sequence continues at coordinate 112,524,213 of NC_064824.1, forward strand.
GCACACAGTCAAATAAACACACGAAGTCATATTGATTGTATCCACTGTAATTCATTACCTTTAAACCCAGCTAGATGCTCATTGTTGCATAATTCATCCTTTATTCCTTTTGTGTGCTTATTGTTTACCTCCTTTCCCATAGCTATTTCTACTTTCTCTATCCTTCTAAAGCTCTAATAGTAAATATACCCCCACAAAATTTTTAGTGTTATTTTTAGGTTATACGTTTAGGTTATACATTTTGGAGAAAGCCAGACAACATGTATACTCTTTACTTTCTTCTTCTTCACTTTAAAATTTATCTTTACCTGGATTTTCTCTTTCTTAGTGCTTCTGTCTTAGAAGTAACAATTCTTTTCCCCTTGGCAATCCTTCATAACATTCTCAGTCTCTCTCCCCTGTAAGACCTCGTTCCATCAAGTCCTCTCATTTGAATGTAAGGCCTCCCACAATGACATTATCTCTAATTATTCACTAATAAGAGGTGCACATGTTCAGGGTCACAGCCAAGCAGCATATTTGGCTGATATTTATACAGGAGAGAAGCTTTTCCTCCCCCATGCCTTTGCTTTTGTATTTCTTTTACCTTGAGCACCATCTTCTCCTCTCTGCCTTTCAAAACCCTGCCCATTCATAAAAATGTATCTTAAAATACACTGCCCTTCGAGGTTAAAATTTTAAATTATCCCAAACAGATGACTGTCTCCTTTTGCTCTTCTGACACATTCTACCTTTTGTTATAATGTGACTTAAAAATTTATCTGAGGCAACCATCCCTCCATCCATTCCCACAGATTGTAAACTTTCGACAATGACACTATTTGTCACTGGCTTGCATTTTCTGAAGCATCCTATATATCATCTTACACAAAGTATATGTTAATTAGGTTAGTTGCTTTAAACAGAATTTCAAAGGTTCCTAATATTTTTTCTTTGATTAATCTTTATAGTTCAAATCACCTGTGTTTCATCATGATAATTTGTTGTTTGTCAACAAGAAGTAAGGGCTTTCAAAGCTGTCTTCCACTGCCTCTATTTTTCTATGTGTCCTCCCTACTCTGCTGCCCCAGAAGGTAAAAAAGCAAGCAAACTGGATCAATCAGGTTTCAAACTTAATGCTTAGAAAGTATCTTCAGGCACTGTATTCTGAGAAGAAAGGAAATTACATTCAGTGAAAGAACTGACATTTTTAACTTTGCAATGCCAAATAAACAATATTTCGTTTGTTCCTTTTTTTCGCTATTTATTCAACTCACTTGATGTCAAGTAGTTATTACCAGATTCAAAGAGTGACTCTTTACCTCAAACTGCAATACCCACAGCCTCTTGTAATTCTCCTTTCTCAGACTTTCGTATGCGATTTCTGAACTCCTTTACTCAATTCTGTGCTGTAATGGCAGAGTCTTGGGGGCTTTACTATTATATATTCTGAATATATATTTTTTATTCTTTATAAAGGCTCCCAACCTTGTCACGGAAAGGTGGTGATGATAACTAAAACAGACACTTAAATGCAATATTTTCCTTTTATCTTCATCTAAGAAAATAATGCAATAATATAGGGAAAATATACAGTCAGATATACAAAGGTAAAATAAAAAATAAACATTATTATATGAAAAAGTGATAGCCAAAATTCCATTTCTCCTATCTCCCCCCTACTTAGCATAACAAAGAACTATTAGTAATTATTGTTAATTGATTATGAGACAATTTATTCATGTGTTCATTAAATCATTCAATCAATATATATTAAATGACTAGTATGTCTCAGGCAACTGTATAAGTTATTAGGGATATATGGATAAAAATGTATAAACTACCCTAAAAGATGTCATCACCTGATGACATGATAAGTGTAAATTGGCAAAGGGATAAGTGGAAACTAGAAGAAACCTTGGAATGAGGGATGCTGGGAATTATAAGCCAGTGTTTCAAAGTCAAAAAGAAGGCCACAGAAATGGGAACTGTCATGGATTGAATTGTATCTCCCAAAAATATCTGTCACCTTGGCTTGGTCATGGTTCCCAGTATTGCATGACTGTCTACCATTTTGTCATCTGATGTGATTTCTCTTTGTGTTGTAAATTGTGTCACTATGATGTAATGAGATGGTTTAGTGGCAGTTATACTGATGAGCTCTACAAGATTAGATAGGGTTTTAAGCCAATCTCTTTTGAGTTATCAAAGAGAGAAGCTAGCAGAGAGACAAGAGAACCTCATACCGCCAAGAAAGCAGCACTGAGAACAGAGCGAGTCCTTTGGAGCTGAGGTCCCTGTGCTGAGATGCTCCCAGACCAAGGGAAGATTGATGACAGGGACCTTCCTCCAGAGCTGACAGACACAGAAAGCTTTCCCCCTGGTGCTGATGCCCCGAATTTGGACTTGTAGCCTGCTAGACTGAGAGAAAATAAATTTCAGTTTTTTTAAAGCCATCCGCTTGTGATATTTCTGTTATAGCAGCTCTAGGTGACTAAGACAGGAGCCTAATTTCTGTTTGAAAGCAAAAACTAAACTGAGAATAAGAAAATATCTCCAATTATAAATTTGTAAATGGGATTCAGCCATTTTAGCATAAGTGAAATTTCATGTGTTATCATACACTGGGCGGTAGGCAGAAACAGAATCCACACAAATCTTGCTTTTTTTTTTTTGAGGCTGAGTAAAACACACACACACACACACACACACACACACACAAACTTAATGAACAAGAAGGGCATATAGAAGACCCAGGAGAAGAATATATCTTAGAAAATTGTTTTCTGAACAAGCTAGAAAAAAAATCATTTTAAAAAAGGTATCAATAAAATTCAAGAAAACAACAATTTTACTTAAAAAGAGTTAATACATTAATAGAAGTGGATGAAAGAAAAACTACAATAAGAAAAGGGAGAGGAATACAATTTTTAAAAATAGTAGACTAAAAGGCACTATGCAATAGCGGAATGGGTACCTCAGAAAATTGAATCAGCGTGGAAGACAACTTTGAAAAACCTTTTGCAGCAATGGAAAAACAGGAAGGAAGCATTCCCTGAATGCAAAACAAAGTTCAAAAATGGGATGGAAGATGACAGATATAGAGATCTAAAAATAGCCATCTTACAAATAAAATGGCATTTTTGAAGAAAACCCCAGAACATATGTATCAGGACCAATTTCCAACGTGACTAGACATCTGAATTACAGTTTGAAAGGGCTCACAGGACTTCGGTGGTCATAGGTGCAAAGAGCACACCAACCCTGTTCCGCAGAGTTGGGCACCCTGCCACCAGCACTCACAGAACTAAGCTCGTTCTCTCTAGTATATACATTCTAGAAAATCATTTTAATTGAAGGAATAAGGACAAAACACAAGTTCACAGTAGGAAAAATGCATTAGCTTTACCAAAGAACAAATAATTCACCTGCGAAACATGAAAGGCCAGGCCACAGTGAAGACAGATTTGAGAAAAAATATAACTTAATAATTTTATAACACACCTAATAGTCTTTTCCTGTGAAGGAACAGATTTGCAGTTTCATGTATCCAGTAGATAATTGAAAATTTACATACATGCACACGCACCAACATAAATACATGTATATATATACACACACACACCCCAATACATATTACTATGAGTTGGAATCGACTTGACAACAACGGGTTTTTTTTAAAAAAAAAAAAAAAAAGAAGTAGACAATCTGAATAGAACAATATCCTTGGAAGAAATGGAACTAGTTGAAGAGATCTGCGTACTTTCCAAAACAGGTGCTGGGACCAAATGATTTCACAAATGAGTCCTCTCACTCCTTCAAGGGACAGATTATGGCAAGGATGTTTAAACTATTCTAGCATGTGAAAAGAACAACAAAAAAGATATCCTGATCATTTTTTTTATAGCTAGCATAGCTCTTATATTCAAACATGACAGAGAAAATGAAATTAAATAAAAAATACAGACCAGTTTTACTTTAGAATCTAGATTTAAAAAATTAAATATTTGGAAACTGAAATACAGCAACATATTAAAAAATATCAGAATCAAGCATACAAAACAACTTCTAATTAGGAAATATATTGATCTGTTCTGTATTCTCTACATTTCCCTGTTCTCAAGCACTTCAACTCTCAATTGCTTGATAGCAGAGCCAGCCAGAGTTTATGTCTCTCTTGGCCACTGCTATAGCCTCTGTGCCTATCCCAACACCTTACACAGAGGGAGTGATCACTAAATCTCTCTCAGTATGTTGAAATTGAATGGATATGTTTTTGGATAATGAATAGGAGACATTAGTTATACGTAAACATAAAATTCAGTAAATGAAAAAACATAAGTCAATCATTAATGGAGAGGAGGGAATTAGAGAAGTAACCCTGATCTTGATATTTTACTTGGCTTAGTAATGAATCATAATAACGTAAACACAGACTATTGATTTAACTACAAACATAATGTTAGGAGTATGAGTGAGGGGAAGTGAGATGCTATTTTTCTTGTACTTTAGATGAAAGTTTACAGAGCAAACTAGCTTCTCATTAAACAATACACATTTTGTTTTGTGACATTGGTTGCCAACCCCACGACATGTCAACATTCTTCCCTTCTCGACCTTAGGTTTCCCATTACCAGGTTTCCTGTCCTCTCCTGCCGTCTCATCCTTGCCCCTGGGCTGGTGTGTCCATTTAGTCTCGTTTTGTTTTCTGGGCCTGTCTAATCTTTCGCTGAATGGGACTTCATTACTGAGCTAAAAGGGTGTCCAGGGTTCATATTCTTGGGGTTTCTCCAGTCTCTGTCAGACAAGTAATTCTGGTCTTGTGTGAGTTAGAATTTTGTTCTACATTTCTCTCCAGCTCTGTTGGGACCCTCTATTGTGATCCCTATCAGAGCAGTCAGTGGTGGTAGCTGGGCACCATGTAGTTATCCTGGACTCAGTCTGATGGAGGCTGTGGTACTTGTGCTCTATTAGTCCTTTGCATTAATCTTTCCCTTTTGTCTTTGGTTTTCCTCAGTGAAACCAGTGGAGTATCTTAGATGGCCGCTCACAAGCTTTTAAGATCCCAGACGCCACTCGCCTAAGTAGAATGTAGAACATTTTCTTTATAAACTATATTATGCTAGTTGAGGTAGGTGTTGCTGAAGACCATGGTCCCCACAGCCCTTGCCCCAGTAATTTGGTCCCTCAGGGAGTTTGGATGTGTCTATGGAGCTTCCATGACCTTGCCTTGGACAAATTGTGCTGGCTTCCCCACTATTGTGGACTGTCTTATCTTTCACCAAAGTTACCATTTATCTATTGCCTATTTAGTGTTCTTCCCTTGCACCCCTCCCCTCCTTCATAATCATCAAAGATTTTTTCTTTTTGTGTGTAAATCTTTTCATGAGTTTTTTGAATTATGGTGTTGGGGAAGACTATTAAATATACCATGGACTGCAGGAAGAATGAACAAATCTGTCTTGAAAGAAGTACAGCCAGAATGCTCCTTAGAAACAGGGATGGCAAGACTTTATCTCACAAACTTTGGACATGTTATCAGCAGGGACCAGTCCCGAGAAGGACATCATGGTTAGTCGAGAGTCTGTGAAAAAGAAGATCCTCAAGGAGATGGATTGATACAGTGGCTAGGCCACGATTCTCAGCAGTTTGGCAGTTATGTAATATAGTAGTGATTTCATACAATATTTGTCCTTTTGTAATTGACTTATTTCACTCAGCATAATGCGCTCCGGATTCATCAATGTTATGAGATGCTTCACAGATTCATCATTGTTCTTTATCGTTGCTTAATACTCCATTGTGTGTCTGTACCATAGTTTGTTTATCCATTCATCTGTTGATGGGCACCTAGGTTGTTTCCATCTTTTTTCTATTGTGAACAAATGCTGCAATGAACATGGGTATGCATATGTCTATCATGTGACTGCTCATATTTCTCTAGGATATATTCCTAGGAATGGAATTGCTGGATCATATGATATTTCTATTTCTAGCTTTTTAAGGAAGTGCCATATCATTTTCCAAAATGGATGTACCATTTTTCATTCCCACCAGCTGTGCATAAGAGTTCCAACCTCCCTGCAGCCACTCCAACATTTGTTATTTTCTGTTTTTTTTACTTGTGCCAGTAACGTCGGGGTGAGATAGTATCTCATTGTGGTTTTGATTTGCATTTCTGTAATAGCTGGTGATCATGAACATTTATATGAATATCTAGAATACAAAAATGTATAAAGATTAGAGTTTACTAGTGGTTTCCAGGGGCAGGAGGGAGGGGAAAGGAAGAGTCATTGCTTAGGGGGAACTGAGTTTCTGTTAAGGTTGATGGAAAAATTTAGAAAAAGATAGTGGTGATGGTTGCATAGCATGATGAACATAATTAATGCCACAGAATTATACATGTAAAAATTGTCAAATGGAAAATGTTTTGTTATTCATCCTCTCCTCACTTACCCACATGATTAGGTTCCAAAGGCCAGGTTGTTTAGAGAAAATTGGTGTTATGCAAAATGGAAAATGACTACATCATTATATAACTGCCAAAGTACATCATTACATAACTGCCAAACTGCTGAGAATCATGGCCTAGCCACTGTATCAACCCATCTTCTTGAGGATCTTCTTTTTCACAGACTCTCAACTAACCATGATGTCCTTCTCAGGACTGGTCCCTGCTAATAACATGTCCAAAGTATGTGAAATAAAGTCTTGCCATCCTTGTTTCTAAGGAGCATTCTGGCTGTTCTTCTTTCAAGACAGATTTGTTCATTCTTCTAGCAGTCCATGGTATATTTAATAGTCTTCCCCAACACCATAATTCAAAGACATCAATTCTTCTTTGGTCTTCTTTATTCATTGTTCAGGTTTTGCATACCTATGAGGCAGTTGAAAACACCATGTCCTGGATCAGGTGCACATTAGTCCTTAAAGCAACATCTTTGTTTTTAGCACTTTAAAGAGGTCTTTTGCCCAATGCAGTGCAATGCATCCTTTGATTTCTTGACTGCTGCTTCCATGGGTGTTGATTGTGGATCCAAGTAAAATAAAATCCTTGGCAACTTCAATCTTTTCTCTGTTTATGATGGTGTTGCTCATTGGTCCAGTTGTGAGGATTTTTGTTTTCTTTGGTTGAGGTGTAATTCATACTGAAGGCTGTAGTATTTGATCTTCATCAGTAAATGCTTCCTTTTCGCTTACAGCAAGCAAGGTTATGTCATCTGCATATCACAGGTTGTTAATAAGTCTTCCTCTAATCCTGATGCCCCATTCTTCTGCAAATAGTCCAGGTTCTCAGATTGTTTGCTCAGCATACAGATTGAATAAGTATGGTGAAAGGACACACCCCTGACCCACTCCTTACCTAATCTTAAACCATGCAATATCCCCCTGTTCTGTTTGGGTGACTGCCTCTTGGTCTAAGTACAAGTTCCTCAAGAGCACAATTAAACATTCTGGAATTCCCATTCTTCGTAATGTTACCCATAATTTGTTATGATACACACAGTTGAATGCCTTTGCATGGTCAATAAAACTCATGTAAACATCTTTCTGGTATTCTTTACTTTCAGCCAAGACCCATCTTACATCAGCAATGATATCCCTTATTCCATGTCCTCTTCTGAGTCCTGCTTGAATTTCTGTCAGTTCCCTGTTGATGTACTGTTGCAACCACTTCGGAATGATCTTCAGCAAAATTTTACTTGTGTGTGATATTAATGATATTTTTTGATAATTTCTGCATTCTCTTGGGTCACCTTTCTTTGAAATGGGCATAAATATGGATCTCTTCCAGTTGGTTGGCCAGGTAGCTGTCTTCCAAATTTCTTGGCATAGACAAGTGAGCATGTCCATCGCTGCATCTTTTGTTGCAACATCTCAGCTTATATTCGGCCATTTCCTGGAGCCTTGTTTTTGCCCATGCCTTCAGTGCAGGACTTCTTCCTTCAGTACCATAGGTTTTTGATCATATGATACCTTCTGAAATGGTTGAACATCAACCAGTTCTTTTTGGTACAGTGACTGTATTTTTTCCATCTTCTTTTGATGCTTTTCATGTCATTTGACATTTTCCCTGTAGAATCTTTCAAAATTGCACCTCGAATCTTCAATTTTCTCTTTATTTCTTTCAGCTTGTGAAATGCTGAGTTTGTTCTGCCCTTATGGTTTTATAACTGTAGATCTTTTTACATTTCCTTATAATACTTTGTCTTCTTGAGCATCCCTTTGAAATTTGTTTACCTCTTTTACTTCATCATATAGTACTCAATATTTGTTTTTGTTGCTATATTTGTTGATGAAATAGATTCTTACAATAAACGTTAAGCTACAACTCCCTTTATTACTTAATGATATATCATGAACACCTAATCTTATCTTCTCATTTATTCATGTATATACATGTATCTGTACAAACATAAGAAGTACTATACAGAAATAGATTCCTGTATGCTTGATATTTCTGGTGTAGTTATATTTTGCCTTTTTTTCCCTACTTCCTATTCTTTTTCCCTTTGCCCATTCATACTTCCCACTCCGGAGAACATAATAACAACTTGATCAGAGTGGAACAAATGGAAAATTATGGTTAATCCAATTCTGTATCTCCAACATTAAAAAAAAAAAAATTAAAAAACAATAAACAAATACACAAACACACAAAAAGTCCTTATTTTAAAAAGTCCTTATGTATTTCTACAATATGGGATCACGTTAAACACGTTTCCTTGATTTTGCTTTTTCTCATTCAAATCTACCCAAGAGAAATAACTTCAGATCAACTGATAGAATTCTATTTTATTATTGTATTGGCTATACAGTAGGCCCAGGAATAATAGTCTCTGCCAAAATTCTTTTTTGATGGATACACGTTTTATTTCTAGGTTTTTTTTTTCCCCTCACCATAAACAGTGTTTCAAAAACATATAACTATAAATTTACACAGTGCTGCTTTTATTGCAAGGTAAATAATAGCTCATTTTTTTAATAGAAGTTATCAAATTACTCTTCAAAAATGCTGTCATAATTCACATTTCTAACACCAGCAAATGAAAGGCCCTTTCCCTTATATGCCTGCCAACAGTAGATGCATTGTTTTTAAGTTTTTGGTAGGCATCACTTTATTTTGCCTTTCACTGAGTAGTGAGTTTGAACATCTCTTCATAAATACATTGCCCATTTGTATTTCCTCTTATGTGAATTGTCTGTTTATATCCTTTGTCCATATTTCCATGGAATTGCTTTCTTTTTATTATCAACTTATTAATATGCATGTATTGTGTGTGTGTGTATATACGCATACTTTTAACAAATTAGTTTTTTTCCTCTTATTTATGGTATCTTTCACCAGAAAATATCTATGCAGAGGCATAAGATTGTACAAATAAATAATAAAATACATCAACCTCATTATAAATTAATAATACATTTTATGAAAGTGCTCTAATGAGACGTGAAGTGTGATGATTATGAAGAAGGAGGAGAAACTGGAACACTTTCAAAGTAATTTTTAAGTTCGGTAACTAGCCTATTCATTTTTTATACTTATACCAGTTATTAACTTATTGCCTGTCAGTTCCAAACTCACTCTTCTAAACTTGGCTCCATTATCCTGGTGCTGAGACTTTGCAAACCACATGTCTGCTATGCCAGCTAGTTCCTTGTTAGGTTCTGCCCAGAGGTGATGCAGGGAGACTGCAAGGATGGAGGCAGGAGAGGGGAATTACTTCTTCTTCTCTATTTTCTGTGGCTTCCTGTCTGCTTACTTTTTCACCCCAGAGGCAGCAGTGCCTTCCTAAAACAGCAGCCAAATCCAATATTCATTGTTCCCATACTTGTAGCCTCCTACTTCCTCATCAGCCTTCATCAGACAGAAGCACTAGCCAAGAAGTGGTCCCCTCTCAGAGGTCTGAGTTAAACTCTGTGGAGCTCCTCTTCTATTTAACCTCTTCCCTTTGTTTCCTCAGCCCTAGGGGTTGTAGCTGCCTCCTAAGCTTACTTCCTCTATGGTGCTTTAAGATTCTTTTTTTACCCCTGGAGCTACCTTGCTAGTAGTGTTATACATAGTTAAAACAGTTTTAAAAATTAAATTCTCTCCCTTGGAATAAGTGCTGTGATTTCTAACTTCTGACTAGATCTTCATATAATGATTCATAAATCAGTTTGGGTTATTTGTATTTTATTAGGAAACAATCCATGTCCTCTAGATTTTCAAATTTGTTAGTCATGTTTGTCTTTTTTTCTTTTATAAGGCTTTTATTTCTTCTATATTTGTGATTGCATCTTTCTCATTATAATTATATATATGTATTTATATATATATACATAAATACATTTATTTTTTTCACTTAATTAAAATAGGTATGAATTGTCTATTTTATTGATTTTGTGTGTATTTGTGTTCATGTGTATGTGTGTTTTGTGTGTCCATGTAAGTGTATGTGTGTATCTTTGTGTATAAATATTTATCAGTCTAAGTATATGTCTGTGGGTATATTTACGTTCCGGAGTATGTATATGTACATGAGTGATGGATTGTCTATGCATGTGCTTTGTATGTACTTGTATGTGCTTGTGTATATGTGTCTCTGGGCGGATGTTTGCAAATGTGTATTTTCCATAGCCATTTACCTCAACATACTGGTGAAAACACCGTGTAGTTGTTAAAAGTTAATGCTCTGGAGCTGAATTAGGGAAAAGATTTTTCTGTAAAAGGCCAGTAAAGCTGGGGTCTTATTGTAACAACTCAACCATGCCATGGTTACAGCAAAACCACAGTGAACACTATGTAAATACATGGGCGTGGCGGTATCGAGCCTGTTGCTGACTTTTAGTCTAGAGTCACTCTCTGATAATCATTATCCTCTACCCCATTGCTTTGCCCAACTAATTCTCTTTCATTGTCTCTGTTTCCTCTTAAGAAGTCTATATCACTTTCCCTCAGGCGGCTTCCTATGATTCTCCACCAGATCCTTATTATTCAGTTTGTTCTGAGGTCCAGCATCCGTATAGCTGGTTAGAAATTCGAAATCTGAGTGGTGTGCCGGAACTGGCTCAGGTTCACTTGTGAGAGACAAGTGTGCTCATCTCTCCCCAAATTTGAGTTCAGTGACATCAGGTTGGTTTCTTGAAATTGGCCATGGTGGGGATATGGACACCATAGAAATCAGCAAACGCTGTAAGTGAGGACTTTTTTGATTCAGAGAGCTGCATTAGCAGCATACAACTGACTCTACCCCAGATCTACTGAATCAGGACCTGCATTTCACCAAGATCTCTAGGTCTTTTGTATGAACATTAAAATTGGAGAAGCACTGGACTAGATCAGGTTTTTTTACATGTTAGAATCCAATGGCATGCTTATTATAATACATATTCTTGAACCTCAAATGGACATGTTGATTAAGAATCTCTTTAAGTAGAATCTTTTAAGAAGATCTATTTACATACAAACATGCATTTTTAACAAGCATCCTGCTTGGAGTGTGATCCCCAGACTTAAAGACCTAGTCAAGAAACTTCTAAAATTTGTCTGGCTGGATTTCAGGATCGTTATATACAGTGACTCTTTGTGTCTCTCATTCTCCTGTTTTTAAACAGACATGTTTATAGTGGATATCCTGAGCCTTTCCCACTATTGTATGGGGTTGTGTATGTGGTGTGTGTGTGTGTATGTGTATAGGGCATGGAGTAGATAACATCTCTTTTTAGATTCATAGTTGTAGAGATTGAAAGGGTCTAGAACTGAGGAGCTGTATTTAAGAAAATATACCCCAGCTGCATTATCCACACCTGGACCTAATTTAGATAACAAGTTTCTGGACTTGGAGCTGATACTGTAATTGGATGAGACTTTTAGGGAGGCTTTGGAAGAAGACAGTGTATTTTGTATGTTAGAGGGACATGAATTGTTGGCAGCCGGGGGAGGACCGTTTCCAGACTTTAAAGACACACCCATTTGCCTAATGATGGCTTCAGAATCATCAGTATTGGAGTGCAGGAAGGATGATGAGGTAAAAGGAACTTGTAAGAATTTGCTTCTCTCTTGCTATATTGAAGATCTAGCTCAGCACCCTCTGAACTAGTCAGATGTAAAACTGGTCCTTTCATGGACTGTTCAATGTCTCCCTATTGCAGGTATCTCACATTTTCCGTTCACCTCTTGGCATTGTGTCTGTCTTCTAGTAGGTTATTTTCTTTCTTCAGGTTGTAGTTCAATTACTGACTCTTATATCCTCCATTTAAATAAGGAGTTTTGCATTTAATTTCAAATATTTCTTTCATACGAGGTGATGGGTACCTAGCTTGGAACGTTGATTCTATTTGTTTCAGGCTCAGCCCAAATTTCCAATTTAAATTTTTCTTTTACTACTCTGGTCTCTAGCACTTTGGGCACTGAGTGGATGTATTCATTTTCTAGAACCTCTATAACAAAGTCCCACAAACTTGGTAGCTTAAAACTTCTTCCACAGTCCTGAAGGCTAGAAGTTTGAAGTCAAGGGGTTTTTAAGATTGATTCCTTCTGGAGAGTTTGGACAGAATGTTTGATCTATGCCTGTTTGCTAGCCTCTGGTGCTTTCCAGCAATTGTTGGCATTCCTTGCCTTGTAGATGCATCACTCCAGTCTCTGTCTCTGTCTTTGCATGGTCTTCTCCTTGTGTGTCTCTCAGTATCTCCTCTCTTCTTATAAGAACACCAGTCATGTTGGATTAGGGCCCACCCTACTTTTGTAGGAGCTCATGTTAACCTAGCACATCTACAAAAAGACCTTATTTCAAGTAAAGTCGCTGTCACAGGTACCAGGAATTAGGACTTGCACATATCTTTTTGTAGGACACAAATCAACAGTGGAATTTAAATAAATATCTGTTAAGTGAATAAAAGCTATGCATTATGAAACTGAAAGTATTTTATATTTGAGGGTTTATTCTTTCTTCATATACAAATAAAAATATCTATGCGCATATACATGTTCTTATGTTTTTACCGGCAATTTTTAAAATTCAAATACAGTACTATACAAAAAAAATCTGAAAACTCATATTGTCTTCATAATATGAGATGTAAATGCTCTCATAAAAAAAATTATAGCCCCTCAGAAACCTAGAAAAAAGACTTGTTTTCCACCACACACATACACATACACACACACACACACAAATCTTTATTAAAAATAATAACAGTAAGCCCTTAAGCTAGCAATAAAATCAATAATAATGTAAAACAATTTTCTGAATTTGGGTAATCGAATTGCTGGCTACAATGGTGAATAGAAGTAATTAAATAGATGACACAGTGTTGAATTTAGAATCTGTTTGCCCTGAGATATTATTGTTTTTCCTTTTTGCTTATCAGAAGCCAGTGAGATTGACTGACTCTGAACTTTACTATTAGCTTTTATTAACGTTTCCCTGTGACCTTCGTACTATATTTTCTTTGCATTGTTTCCGATAACTGTGTTCTTGTAAAGGCCTAACTCTTTATGCTTTCCACATGAACTTCTTGAGGCACTGGGAGTTTTACATAGAACAGTTTGTTTAGTTAATGAAACGGAATTTAGATATTTTTGTCAAGGAAAAGGCACTCCTACAGACAGCTCTGGTTTGTTGGATGCAGCCCGCGGTACCTGGTCCTACTCAGTCACTGGGTTGTACTTGTGACAAGGGTCATTTTCACTGAAAGAAATTCCCAGAGAGTTTGCTACATTGATGAAATTAAATTAATTAAATATCGTTTAAAGGAAAGTAGCTAAACTATACATATAATAGCATTTTAGTCAGTTCTCATGCTATGGAGAGCATTTTTTTTTTTTTTTTTTAACTCTCCTGTCTAAATGGCACCCAGAACCCTGTGTGAAAGCTTTTCCTCCTTCTGGCAAAACAGGTTGTTTCTTCATAATCAACCTAGAACAAAGAAATCAAAAATACTATGTGCTAAAAAAGATCCACAACAGAATTTTTTTCAGAGTCAAGGCAAACTAACATTAATAAATGAAGCTAATTAGGCTTGATTTGCATATTTAACTCATCTTAATTACTCATGGATTCTGCAAACATTGTAGAAGCTGCTATAATCTTTCACAGACATGGTTAGTTATTTACATAAAGTTACAAAAACTAGGACACTTGTTAATGATTATTCTGCTTCCAATTTATATGCCAGTGGGACTATTTCAGTAATAATAATGGAGAATATTTTTCTTTAACAATAAGTAAGCCTATAAGGTTAAAATTCTTTGGTTTCTCAAAGATATTTTTAAAATGTAGAAAATAGTAGTGTTATATAAATTACTCTCTAATTTTAAAATATTTTAACCTTGTTCAATTAAAAAGGAATCTTCATAAAATTCTTTTGACATTAATTTTTAAATGTGATCATTAAGGTAACAGCTATAATAGAAACAAGCTGCATCTAGCTGGAAATAAGTAATAAAATAAATGTTCTTCTCACAGCCGGTGTGAACTTTAATTCTGCTCACCCATGTACACAGTAGATTTCTTTTCTTTTGTAGCACTTTTCATTAGTAACAGAATTTGAAATAAAAATACGTAAGGCATAACTGCACAGTAGCGTTCTCCTTAATCCCATTGTTTTATTTAGAAATATTGTCTTTTAAAATTCTTAAATATTTTGCTTTACTAATTATTTTCTGTAAAAATATATGCAAGAATAATGCTATGAGGAGACTGTGCCTCTTCTCATAAATGCGATGTATGTGAGGGGTTGGAGGGGCTGGTAGCAGTGGCTGAGTGTAAGAGGGTGTTGTGGACAAGAAAACACACTAAACTTTATTCTATGAAACTGTGGAATGGGTGTGAAATTCCATTATTGCACTCCAATTTCTAGCATTCCTCTCCAGGAGGATTCTTTATAAAATAAAAAATGCTGATAAATTAAACTCTTTCACCTGACTGCCTTAGGACAGAGATCATGTTAAGAGAAGAGGGTTGGTAAAGGCAAAAGCACCAGAGCTACTTAACTTTCCTGGAATCAGCTCTATTGTGTGTGTGCGTGTGTGCATATTCATTCAGAAGTATTTATTAAATACCCACCATGTGTCAGCCCACAGCAATTATAATTATGAAGTGATGAAGATAATAGACGTCATCCTTGCTGTCATAGAAGTTGTAATCTTCATATTGTGAGTACGTAATAATTAACATTTATTGAACACTTACCATGTCCCAGGCAACAATCTAAGGTATTGTGTGTGTGCGTGTGTGCATATTCATTCAGAAGTATTTATTAAATACCCACCATGTATCAGCCCACAGCAATTATAATTATGAAGTGATGAAGATAATAGACGTCATCCTTGCTGTCATAGAAGTTGTAATCTTCATATTGTGAGTACGTAATAATTAACATTTATTGAACACTTACCATGTCCCAGGCAACAATCTAAGGACTTCACGTAGATTATGGGATTAACTCTTCCAGTACTCACAATGACCCAATGATGTAGGTACTATTCTTTCTCCTGTTTTACAGAAGAGGAAACTGATGCTCTGGCTATTCCAAGATCACAGTCAGCAGTAAATCCCAAATTCAAACCCAAGCCATGTTACTCAAGAGCCTGTGCTCTTAGCCACTATGTTATCTGCGTATATAATATGCAAGTCTGTTTAGATATGTACTCAAATGTGACATCAAATAAAATGTAACTTTTCATTTCGAGTCTGCTTGCGTGTAAGCTCAAAGTAAGTTTTGTACATTTGTAAATTCCATGTATAATACAATAACCAAATCCCGTTGTCGTCGAGTTGATTCTGACTCATAGGAACCCTATGGGACAGAGTAGAACTGCCCCATGGAGTTTCCAAGGAGTGGCTAGTGGATTCGAACTGCTGACCCTTTGGTTAGTAGCCAAGCTCTTAACCACGGGCTACTTAGCCACCAGGACTGCATACAATGCAATAAGTACTACAAAATAATGTCATAGTTTAACTCTTGCAAGTAGCTAATGCCCCAATGGCTATTGCACACCTAAGGTATTTTATGGATAGTGGAATAAAGATATCTCTGGCCCTTACTCGTCTCTGTAGTGTCGGAGGATGAGACCACCACTCAATATCGGAAACCTAAAAGCTGAATTTACTATACATGTAAGCGATGAAAAGTTGTACTGATCAGAGTTATACTCACTGAGCAAATACAAATGCTAATCTTATATCCAGTTTTGGAAAACAGTTTACTTTGGATTGTGTTGCTTACAGAAGCAGGAGCGGGTTGATGTCAATCTTAGAAGAGTAGTGTTATTGAGGCTTGTTTTTGTTGATTACGGAGGTGGAAGAGGGTTGATATCAGCCTCAGAAATATGTTCTCTATAGTGAATTTTTGCCCCGTTGGCCAGCTTTCAAACGCTATTTCGGTTTTAGAGGAATGTTCACTGAAGCTAGTTGTCATTGATTAATTAAATTAGATAGGTTTAAAACTAGTTCTTGTCATTTGCTTGTAACAACGACCGTGGAATCGTTACTAATTTATTAGACAAGTTTAAACTAGGTCTTTTTATTTGTTTGTAACCAGTGCTGTAGAATTGTTCTATTGATTAGGCAGGCTTAAAACTAGCTCTGGTGGTTGTTACCATAGCTCTTCTCAGCGGTCAACAAAAGTTAACAAGTAGGACAACAAACAGAAAAGAAGACTACAAATTAATCTATGAACGATAATAACTCTTCCTTTTGCAAATGCTGTGGTAATCAATTTACACAAATTTCTCCATCTGTAAGTGGGAATTAAAATTATTATTTATTTCATATGGAAGGCATTAAAAGAATGACTGTGGGTAAAGTACTCAGCATAGCACAAATGAGAGACATTCTCGATAACTTCCCAATAAGCAGAGATTTAAACTCTGCAATTTCACTTTGGTATCACTCTTACCACAACACACTGCCTCTCACAATAAAATGTAAAACAAGATACAGAAAAGCACATGTAATCTGCTTTCACTTATGAAGAGCTGAGGTAGATACATGACACAGTGAGGAACAGTGATTTGATTGTATGTGCATAGACGATTCCGTGAAAGACACAAAGGACATATTTACAATCATTGCATCTGGGGACAGCCTGATATGGAAACTAACTTTTCATTGTAGTCTTTGGTGATATTTAATTTTAAAACCATACTCATATTCTTTTTCTTAGTAAAATTATAGTCAAGAAAAAGAATTGTGAGGATGTTTTTACTGAGAAAGTCATGAAGGACTTTCTGGTGTGATGAAAATGTTCTATATCTTGATCTCATCAGTAGTTACACAGATGTGTATATAAATAAAAATTCATTGAGCTAAGCCCCTAAGATTTGTGCATTTTATTGTATGGAAGTTATACCTCACTAAAGTAAAAGACATTTTATCAAAGAGGAAATTTAAAATATAGCCTTGGGAAAAGAAAAAGCTCTCAAGTGGGAAGGTTCACTGTATATTTTTAAGTCTGTTAATTTTTCTTCAAAAGAATATAGAACCCATTGGTTAAGTAGATAAAGTCAGTATAATGAGAAAAGAAGCTTGTGAATATTGTATCTTCAATGATTTTAGTAATGACCTGAGTTTAACTACCTAATTTATTATTTTATTTTAGGCCTAATTGTGAAGAATATTTGAACTTTTGTCTTGAGTATTGGGCTTTGGGTAAATATTTAAGATTTTTCTTTGCTTCACATGGCACTATTGACAGTTGTTGTTGTGTTCCTTCAAGTTGATTCTGACTTATAGGGACCCTATATGACAAAGTAGAACTGCCCCATAAAGTTTCCTAGGCTGTAATCTTTACAAGAACAGATAGCCAGGTCTTTTCTCCCACAGAGCTGCTGGTGGGTTGAAACTGCCAACATTTTGGTTAGCATTGGAGTGCTTAACCATGTACTACCAAGGCTCTTTCTACTATTAAGAGTAGAAAAGCTTTTAATATTCTAAGGAGATGAAAGTGATCTTCATACATGGCATTTATGTCAGTCAAGTAAGGCAAGATGATGTTATGGTAACAAACAACCTTGAAGTCTCAGCAAAGTTTATACCATGTTCTGTGTCCTCCATAGGCCAGAGGTAAACTCTGCTCATCGTACTCACCCAGGGATCCAGACTGATCTAGCAGCCACCATGTTGAATGCTGTTGTTTTCTGCCAGAGGGAAAAGAGATCCTTGGATGGATCCTTACACCAATAATTAAATGCTGGGAGGGTAGGGTTGGGAGGAGTATGAAAAGGGTATCACATTCCACTTCTACTTACAACTTTTGGGAAAAAACTCAATCTGTGCCCCATATAACTAGGAGATGCACATCTACCCAGAAAAGAGAAACATTGGGAAAATTTTGGAAAATGGTACTAAAATGTTGCCTCTGTAGTCTTGCTTAGTCATCTTGTCCATAGAGGGTTAAGTGGCTTTGGAATTAGACAAAACAGGATTAGGATCTTGGCTCTGGCACTTTTATCTGTGTTATTGTCGGTTAAGTGTTTCTCTTTTCTAGAATGAGAATTACAACAGTGCTCAACTCATAGTGTCATTGTGAGGATTAAATGTGATAATGCATGCAAAGCACTTAGCCCCCTGTTTTAGGTACATTATAAGCACTCAATAAATGTAAAGCTACTTCCTCCTCCTGGAATCATCAATTATCTCCTTATAGTTATTTATATGTTATGAGGCAATAACAAAGTCAATGGGTAAATATGCTCCTGGGTGGAAACAAAATTACAGCCAAGAGTTAGAAGAATAAGACAGTGCACTTTCCAGGTCATGACTGATCAAGATGAATATAAATATTGAAGAGAAGACCAAGCTACTTTTCCAACAATAAGCATATCTGATGAGGGTGGATTTTTTTTTCTTCCCAATTTTCAGTTGTGATATCCATGTAACCCTGTTTACTTTTTTCACTTAAGAACTGTTTATCAAGTACCTTCCAAAGCTGCCTTGGGCCTTGGGAATACAGCGGTGAACAAGACAAAGAAGTTTCTCTTAATTTTAGTGGGAGGAGATTAACAATAAACACAGAAAAAAAATTAGTTAAGTGATTTCAGTTAATGATAACTGATATGAAGGAAACAAAGTAGGGTGAACTTTTCGCTGAGTATTGACACCTGTTCAAACAGTTAAATCCGAGTCTCAGGGGCTTGGCATGACAGAAACTTAATTTTTATTCATAGAATGTCCAGTTGGGAGGTTCTGACTGACTGGTGGGTAGCTTTTCTCCTTGTGGTGGTTCAGAAACCCACATTCCTTCCATTTTGTACTCCTCCACCTTCTTGGGCCCCTCTGTCCGCAGCCTGCAAACAGGGAGAGATTAGAGAATTGTGTGGCATATTTTTAATGGCCAGGACTAGAATAGGACTTCAAGACTGAATGTAGCCCAAGAAGAAAAGAAAGGGATTTTATAAAACAGTTCCTGCCACATGCAAGAACTAGATGTAAGAGAGGGGGCAGGAATATTAGATAACAAAGTGGTGAGGGATGAGGTCAAAGAAGTCAACATCAGCCAAACAATATAAAGCCTTCAGGCCTGGGTTAGAAGTCTGGATTTTATTCTGAGTAAGACTGCACATTTTTGAATGGCAGTGAGTAGACGTAGGGCACAGTCTGGTTTAGGTTTTATGGACCATTCTAGTGGCTGTGAGAGGAATGGGTATGGAATGCGGTTAGAGTAGGGGTAAGAAGACCAATAAAGAAGATCCTGCTATAGTCAGGCTGCATATAAAGATGTCCTGCACTGGAGTGGTGATGATGGAGATGGACAGGAGTAGGCAAAGTAGGGCTATACTTTTGTTAAGAGATGATGTAGTGGATGAACGTTGGAGGGGGGGCACGGGGAAGGGAGCAGAGGGACTCAGATTCCCAGTTTTTTTTTTTCCTTAGGTATTTATTTATTTATTGAGTAACTAGTGATGCCTTTACTTGGAAAGAAAGATTTGGTGAGGTTCAGGATAGGTGGGCTAAGGTTGAGTAAATAAAAAAGTCTGTTTTTGCCGTATTATGCCTGAGGTGCTGTATCAGACAGGTCACCAGCAGGAAAGAGATGGCACAAGGATTAAACTCTAGTTTTAAGATGTTGAAGCACCCAAGGACTAGCAAAAATGGGAAGCCATGGCACTGGCTGATTGTCCATAGTTCTAAAGGTACAGGGGAATAAGAACATCACTGGACCACAGTGCAAACTGTAGCCATGGAGAGCATCCACACAAAAGGAGTTGCAGAATTAGATAAAGGGTCTCTGCCAAATTCATAGCTCTACAGGAAGGAAACCAAGGTGGTAATTAACCTCAACTATCTGTCTTTCTGCTCTTCCATCTGTTGCTGGGGCTGCCCTCTTGCTGAATCCAGCTAGAGGCCAGAGAGCCCGAGAACCCAGTAGAAAGCAGTAGGAAGCAAGGCATGGAACTGGGCATCACTATGTGGGGGTGGAATCTGGAGGGGAAAAAAAAAAAAATTTAAGACAGAGGAAAAAACAGCCCTGATGCTTCTAAGACTTCTTACTGAGGACTTCAAGTTGGCAAATAGATATGCAAATTTGGGGCTTGGTGGAGAGATCTACTGGGAATCATCAGCATTAAATAATTTATGTCTCTAGTATTAAGAGTTAATACCTGGTAAGCTCTTAGCTGTGCTAGGCAGTAGACCCAACACTTCTCATACATTAGCTCACTTTCTTCTCAGAACAAATTTTTGGTTAAATACCATCACATCATTGAACCACAGTGAAATGAAACAACTTGTTCAAGGTCACAGAGTTAGGTGGCAGAGGCACGAATTAAATCCCAGGTGTTTCCACCCTCAGGGCCAGGGATTGAGACCATTATTGCACACAGCTTCTCTGTCTGAGAGAGTTGAATACTGCAGCAATGGCTTGTTATGTCATGTGATCATTTTTTTTTAAACTGCCAGTAGGGTCGCTATGAGTCAGAATCAACTTGATGGCAGTGGGTTTGGTTTTTGGTTTTATTTTAATTTTTTCTACCACTTTGAAATAAAACAATTCTGACAAAAAATTCATCAAAGAAGATATTCCAAATTTTAATGTCCCAGTTTGGGTGTTGCTTTTGATTCAGGCAGTTTGCAGACTAGAATATTAGTAGCCCACATATTCCCTATACCACAAAAAGAGTACATTCACTTTTATCTTGGGAACAAAGCTGGAGAGAAAGGCTTTTACAACTTTTCTGAATTCATGAAACATTTATCTTCCAGTCAGGTTTTGTTATAGCAGCACAAATGTGGTTTGTCAGCATTTCCATTATAACTCCATATTTCCAGGGCTTTTTAAGAGTGCCTTGGAGATTTTATTTTGAATTAAAGCTTGGCATTCAGGATTCCAATCAGAAAACTACATTTTTCTTACCAATTAATCAAATAGTTCAGAGATTCTTAATTTAGAAGAGGACTACATGCAAAACTTTTATTATTGAATAAAGTGTTGAATGAAATCTGAGTTTCAAAGCCCATAGCAAGAATCCCCAAACAATAGTCCAGATATAACTTTTTCAGGTTCTCCTAAAGAATTTGGATTATTTCCCTAAAACAGTCAAGAATGCCCTTAGAACATTTGCAAATAAAATTATTTTAGGACAAATTTGTTAATTTAACTATTTTAAAATATTAATACTATAATGTATAATATTATATAACTGTATGATATTTAGTTCTCAAAGAAAGTTAACCATAAAATTTCCTAAGATAAAAAAAATAGAATATAAAAATTAATTGCATCTGATACTTTGCCTTTTGGCTTTGTAAGTAATTTATTTCCACTTTGGAGATTTGAATGATTTGAGGTTCTCAGCATAACTGAATTTAAAATTATAACAGAATCAAGATACTGAACCAGAATAACATGGGGGAGGGGGACGAGAAAACTGAGAGAGTGCCAAAATGTTTCAACATATTTTTACGAAATTTAAATTCACTTGGAAAAATTTTACATTCTCTGAAAAGAGATAAGTAGCATGGATTAGTTTCGTAAATAGGTATTTGAAATTTAACTTACCAAACATAATAGCGATAGTGAGACTATTGAATGGAGTTTAATTATAAAGTCTTTCCAACTTTGGTTAGTGCAGATCTCCCACGAATGACTGATAGAAGAAGGACGCATGACGGTGATCCGTTATGATCCCATTTTGTAGCCTTTTCTTTAATCTCTCTTCCAGCCTTATATGGTTTGCCGCTGTTTACCTTAGAGTTGATAACGACTCAAGCGACCCTATATGACAGAGTAGAATTGCCCCATAGAGTTTCCCAGGCTGTAATCTTTATGGGAGCAGATTGCTTTGTTGTCGTTGTGTGTACATTGTTTTGGACTACAGAAATAGAAGGTGGTGAATGAGACTAGATGAAAACTTGAATAAATCTACTCTCCTACTCACTGAGTTTACTCCAGCCACGCTGGCCTCCTTGCTGTTCCAGAAACACCCCAGGCAAACTTCTACCTTGGCAACTTTGCTCTAGCTTTCCATTCCACCTGGAACACTTTTCCTCTGGATGTCTGCTTGACTAACACCATTACTTCCTTCAGCCTTTGTTCAAACCTTACCTTCTGAATGAGGCCAAACCAGATTGCTCTACTTGATAATGTGATTTTTTCCTTAGCACCCCCAACCCCAAAATACATGGTGCCCTTTACCTGCCTGTTTTTTTCTTCTTTTCACAGAACTTACTATCCTCTAACATACTGTATGTTTATTTTTATGACTTTCTGCCACCACTAGAACGTAAGGTCCATGATGACAAGAGTTGTTTTATTCATTGACATATTCGAGGCACTTAGAATTGTGCCTGACTTACATTAATTGCATACAAATATTTGTTGATCAAATAAATTGTTGAATGAAATCTGAGCTTCAAAGCCCATAGCAAAAATCCCCAAACAATAGTCCAGATAGAACTTTTTCAGGTTCTCCTAAAGAATTTGAATTATTTCCCTAAAATAGTCAAGATGCCCTTTGCACATTTATATCAAAACAATAGGCCCCATATTTAGATCCTCTGTATAATTCTTTTTGGGCTCATTTCCCTGGTATTGTTTAAACTGAACCTTAAAGACTTTTGCGTTAATTTTAATGTTAGCTATTGTTTGGAAAAGATGAGCTGAATAGGTAAATGTGTAGTTTCCACAAAACGAATATTTATCTACTACTAAAAATATCACTGTGCATGTTTTGTAACATTTTCATACATGTAATGATATTAATATATTAATGGTGAACTGTGAAAATTCAGGAATTAAAATGTGATCCCCTAATTAAAAAAAGAAAGGCTCCCGGGAGCTTTGGTGGAAATGCTATGCTGAATACAAAAGCAGTCTATAAGGGTTTCTTCCTTCTCCCAGGGCTTGAAAACCATGCCAATTGCAAAATTTAGTAAGTTTATCACCAGCCCCAGGGGTGTAAAAGCAAGGACACAAAGATTTCAGTGTAGATAACAGTCCTAGTGTCACACTCACCAACACGGTCCTAATTCTGAATGGTAGCTGATGACAAAAGCTAATGTTTCTACAGTAAGAATGTACTGATTTTATTATTGGAATAAAAAATTACATTAAAATGTGAATAAAATCAATTATCTTGTAATTCCTTTTTCTATATCAACTGGAATTTATTTGATTTCACTTCTGTTTTGTCTCCCCAGGGTAAATGTGAGCATTCACTTTACGGTCACATGCATTCTATCAATGATGCCACCTTCACTCCTCGGGTGAGTTCAGTTCTCACAATAAATTCTTTTAATGCTTCATAGGTGCAAATTAATTTTTTAGGAAACAAAATTTTTGGGGAAATAGTATGTTAACAAGATGAGAAGGAGCACATTTTGAATTTGATTATGGACAAATGAAATGATATAGAAGGTATAAGAGAGAAGGGATGATGTCAAAGCAGCTTAAAGCACACATGTGCACGCTCTGACACTTGCACACCCACACACACAGTGTGCAGTGGCAAGAGTGATGAGGAATTCTACTGTCACACTCAACTCTCTTTAAACACATCTTTAAAATGTATTGTCCAGTTTGGGCTTCAAGAAAGTAGGTGGCTTTGTAGACTTTAAAATTTCCATGTTAAATCATAAAGATAACTAAAGTTCTTGAAAGGAAACCTAAAAATAAGAAAAGTTAAGGCAGGCAACAGGATTTTTTTTCTTTTTTTTCAGGCCAGAACAGAGCAAAGTTGATTTGATAGCTTTTCAGTTCCTCATGAGGTTTCCGATTTGTCTTTCTTCATGTAAACTGATGACATAACAAAAGTGTTTTATTTGCAGCTTGAGGTATTCATATATAAGGATGATTTTACCAATGATGAAGATTATTAACATTGCTTCCACTTGCTAAGCTAAAGGCAATGTCTTTAAAAGTGTTGAGAGAGTAATAATGGAAGGATGAATGAAGTTTGTTCCTTCTCAGATGAAAGTGATTTGACTAGATGGATGACCACTCAAGTCCCTTCAAGCTCTATGATTTAATTGTAGGTAACATTTTAATTTATCTCTGAGTTCCAAGTAGAGTAAGAACCTTAATTCCAAACTCCTCTTATTTTCCAATTAGAGGGGAAAAAAATCTGATAGATTACTTACATCTAGCTTCAAAATGATAGCATAGTCAAAATTCTGTTACTATCATGCTGTGATTATTCTTTTAGAAAAAGGAAAATGCCAACTAAAAATTATATCTCCTAAAGGAATGTTGATTGCTCTAACTGAAATTGTGCTGCTGTCTTTGTCAGCCTTGGGAATGTTAATGATGGGCTCAACCACAATTATATTTTAACAGATTCATCGTAGGAAGGATATTCCATTTAATTGACTGCAGTGAGTCAATTAGTTAAAACATATTATATTATGGATTGGTTCTAGATACCAAGTAAAATTTTATTTCTAGCAGATTATAGAGCCATTTATGTACCCTGAGCCCAAATAATATATTTATGCTAGAAATCTATTAAATATAGCTTTACATGTCCTAGGAAAATTAAATGGAAGCTAAATGAAGTAAACTAATATTTTATATTCAAGACTGTTATTTTGGTAAGCAATATCATAGCTGAAAAAGACACATGATTTAACATTCTAAATGTGACAATAAATATGGAAGTAGCCACATTGCCCCAGAAACCCAGTGCCGTCAAGTCGACTCCATATTGGATTTACTGAATCAGCCATTAAGGGAAAGATGCATTAAATATGCATATATCCAAGAGCAGGATGATAAATATGAGGTCCGGATGTCCAGTGTTAAAGTGTCTAACCAGTTTTTGTTGACACCCTTGTTCATACTGAAAGGAGTATTAAAACACTGTTTGAAATCTACATCCCTAAGCCTCATTGAAATTTTCTGTTAATTTACCTCTTCTTTGCTGCAAATATTTAGTAACTATTAAGAAAATGGTGTTTGGTTTTGATGACTAACACTCTTAAATGAAAACTTGGTCACATATCAATGGTTTTGTAAAATATGTTTTATTCCACATACCTGCTAAGTAATGTCAGCAAGTTGGGAAGCAGCAGGAACTGGAAAACAAAGACTTTCAGGAGTCTCTCGAGGACATGACATTATGACATGTCCACATTCAAACAAACTATCAAAGTTCTGATAATAAATGCATCATACAATGCATATATAGCAGACAGAGATTTGAATTATTTAATATTAGACTTGCTAATTGATGCCTTTCGGGATGTGCATTCAAGTTACATTACTAGTTATAATTGCATTTAGCATTTATATAAACACAGTTTTAGCAAAATGCTGCCTTTTTTTATTTGCAAGCAGAAATCACAAATGTAAAATTCCGTGTTTTCTAGCTAGCAACCAAGAATCACAACAACAGATATGCAATATGTACTATTTATGAATGGTCCTAAAAACTAGGTAGATTGAATTTTATTTCTCTCTGTTGGCATAGAGATTAAGAGCTTGGCTTTCAACCAGAAGGTCAACAGTTCAAATCTACCAGCTGCTCCTTGGAAATCCTATTGGGCAGTTCTACTCTGTCCTATAGGGTCACTACGAGTCAGGATCGACTTGACTGCACAAAACAACAATATTATGTAATATTAGAACATGGGTGCCTTTATTCCTGACTGATTTTTCTGTTAGAAATGGATACTTTGAATCTCTTTTTAAATAAACTGTAATGAAGCATTTTAAGGAACTAGGAAAACTTTTTACTAAGGCCATTTTGTAAAGCAAAGCCAAATTAAAAAAAAAAAAATGCTGAAAGTAATTCCTGGATAAATACTAACTGACACAAGAAATTTAACATAAGTAAAGGGGAGAGAGAGACTGTGTAAAACTACATAGCAGTAGAATGAGCAGTGTTTTCGTGGCCTTCAGTTTTTCTGGAAGTTGAGCTATAGCCTGACTGGGGTGGGGATTCCATCAGGTCTTTGAGAAACTGTTGTTGGTCATCTCCTTGGAGGGATAGTACAGTGGAGTGGGTAACTTTATCTCTCTGTGGACCTTCCCAACTGTTTTGAGAGGCATGGAGCCATAGTGGATATGCTGTGGCTACCTGGTGAAGTCAGGCTCACTCTACAAATTAACTCTACCTTTCCAGCTTACTTAAGTAAACCCAATACAGCAGTACTTCCACCTCACTGAGCTCTCTGATATACTGAAACACTCTCTTACTTGCCATCCCATCAGCCCTTCTGCCTTCACTTACCGTGCGTCACATATCATACCCAGCTATGGTTCCTTAGCTGTTACAATCCCATTGCAAAGGACATTAACTCACTTTGACCTCATTTACTCCGCAATGCTTAACTAACAAAACTACATTTTTTGCCCTGTACCAGAATAGATTAAAATGCAAGAGAAAACCGTACAAAGTGGTTATTTTTTTTTAATTCACTTTAAATTTATGATCCCAATGTACAAATGGTCACTGATTAGTGCCCAGCTTTTCAACTATATTTCTCTATTATGTTCACTTTTCTACTCCCTTACCCACTGCCATCGAGTTGATTCTCACTCATAGCGACCCTACAGGACAGAGTAGAACTGGCCCATATGGTTTCCGAGGGGTTTCTGGTAGATTTCAACTGCCAACCTTTTGGTTAGCAGCCATAGCACTTAACCACTACACCACCAGGGTTTCCTTCTACTCTCTTCTTTATTTTTGTCTCTTAGATTATCTTTTTACCTTTTTCTCAAACCTCCTCACTACCTACTCTCCATCACAAACTCTCTGATATCCTTGACTCATTCTTTAATGAAAAAACAGAAGCCATCTGAGAAGAAATATCATATTGCCCTACCCAACTACTGCATCTCTAAATAGCACCTCCAAGCACCTTCTGCATCCCCCCTCTAGTAATCACAGAAGGCAGCAAATGAACAACTAAGGCACTGAAATCCTTCTATTTACATTGCAAATACCATCCTCTCCCACCTTCTTCATAAGTTTACCTTGTCAGTTATCCCTAGTCTTTACCTGTCTACAAGATTATTTCTGTCTGTATACAGGCATGTTCTGAAATTTTCTGTATTTAAAAAGTCTGACATTTCATCTCTCAGTGGAAACATTTGTCATCTTAATTTTGTTACTTTTTATACACTGTTGATTTTCTCTTTAAATCAGAATTTATTTACAATTGCTTTTAGTTTCAAATATATGGGAATCCTGTAACTTAAATCCATAATTTGAAGTTAAAACATCTTATGTTGTATGATGTTATATCTGTCTTAGAGTTCTCTAGAGATACACAAACAGTAATATGTGTATCTATGTCGTATATGGCAATATATACACACATATATATATACATTCTCCTCACTTATTGACTGTCTCATTATCTTATATATCATATTTATGAAATAGTAAAAAATCTACTATCTGAATATTTTGTGCATTCACAACGTATATCTGGCAGTAACAAACACCAAGGTGCGAGGCAAGAGTAATGCTGGCTGTGACACAAAAGGTTATGTGTTAACTTGGTTGGGCCATGATTCTCAATCATTGGCAGTTATGTAATGACGTAATTTGGCAGTTATGTAATAATATAGTCATCCTCTACTTTGTGATCTGATGTAGTCATCCTCCATTTTCGTGTAATGCCAATTTTGCATAATGACCTGGTCTTTGGAACATGACTATGTGGATAAGTAAGGAAAGGGTATATATATATGTTGTTGTGTGCCATTGAATAGTTTTTTTTTACTCATAGCAACCCTGTGTGACAGAGTAGAACTGCCTCATAGGGTTTTCTTAGCTGTAATCTTTATAGAAGCAGATCATCAGGGCTTTCTTCATGGAGCCTTTGGGTAGGTTTGAACTGTGAACCTTTCAGTTAGCAGCTAAGCACTTAACTATTGTGCTAACAAAACCAAAAAACCAAACTCATTGCCATCGAGTCAATTCTAACCCATAGCAACCTTGTAGGACAGAGTAGAACTGCTCCATAGGGTTTCCAAGGACCCTGGTAGATTTGAACTGCCTGCCTTTTGATTAGCAGCCGTAGCTCTTAACCACTATGCCACCAGGGTTTCCGTTACATATACATACATATATACATATATAACACACACACATACACACATTAATATATTCATACCTTAATAGAGAGAGATTTATTTTGAGGAATTGACTCAATATGTATTTATATCAAATGATTGTGGAGGTTGGCAAGTCTAAAATTCACAGGTTAGGTGACAGGCTAGAAATCCTGGCCATTTTATGCCCCAAATATGTAGGTTCAGGCAAAAGACTAGGAATTCCAGCAGTCTTGTGTCCCAAGTCAGTAGGTCAGATGGTGGCGTAGAGAAACAAATGCTGGCTATTTGTAGCCTGGAGGGAGAATCCTCCCTTGAGAAACCTTAAATTTTGCTCTTAAATCCTTCAACTGATTGGGTGAGGCCCACCACAGTATGGACGGTAACCTGCTTTACTTGATGCCACTGATTTATATGCTAAAAATAAATCAACCTATAAAACATTTGCCTTCGAATTGATCCTGACTCATGGTGACCTCATGTGTGTCAGAATAGAACTGTGCTCCATAGGGTTTTTAATGGCTAATGTTTTGAAAATAGATAGACTGGCCTGTCTTCAGAGGCCCCTCTGGGTGGACTCAAAATTTGAACCTTTCAGTTAGTAACCTAGCCTAGGGCGTTAACTGCTTATACCACACAGGGACTAGATTTACATGCTAATCACATGTAAATACTTCATAGCAACATCTAGACTAGTGTTTGACCAAACAACCGGGCACAACAGCCAGGCCAAGTTGACACATAAAATTAACCATCTCAGTCTTACCCCTTGTTAACTTGCCACCCAAACCCACTGCCATCAAGTCAATTCTGACTCATAGTGACCTCAGAGGGTTTCCAGGGCTGTGAATCTCTACGGAAGCAGACTGCCACATCTTCCTCCCATGGAGTCACTGATTCCAAACTACCAACTTTTCCATTAGCAGTCGATTGCTTTAACCACTGCACCACCAGGGTTCCTTGGCACCTATACATACCTCCTTAAATCATACTTAATCTCCAAATAAAGATAATAACAAAGTCATGCTTGACCTAACATGATACAACTATTTTGCGTACAAGCAAAAATGCACTAACCCCTTCCCCAGGGTGGATGCAGAGTCCTTGTTCACTTCAATGTCTCCAGCATCTTGTTATTGCTGTTATTGTTGTTAGGCACCGTCAAATCAGTTCCAACTCATAGTGACCCCAGGCATAACAGAACGAAACATTGCCTGGTCCTGCACCATCTCAGTCATTGCTGTTTGAACCTATTATTGCAGCCACTGTGTTAATCCATCTCATTGAGGACCTTTTTTTTGCTCACCCTCTACTTTACTCCAGCATCGAGCATAGTCGATTTTATGTATTTAATAGTCTGGCACTAGTTTTAAATGTAAAGAATAAACAAATGAATACAGAGTTATGAGCAAATAAATGGACAAGGTTTTCATTACACCATTGTATCAGTTACGACATTTTCGTTATAACAGAAAATCTAACTTACGATAATTTAAATAACAAGAGAGGTGTATTGCTTTTGTATCTGTAAAACTCAGAGAATGGGAGAACTTAGGTTCATTATTAGGTCTATGGTCCCATTTCCTGGGAATCTTACCAGCTTTGCCTTTCATAAATGTGTTCAGATTTGTCTCAGGCCAGCTTCTGCCTGGACAGCATTTTGGCTGCAGCAATCTCCAGATACACACGCACATATTCCAAAATAAAAAAGAGGTTCTCTTTTGTGCCCAAATAGTAGCTGAAATCCTAGACGTTCCTCTGACTTTACCAATATGCGCCAAGCGCCTGCCAAGGATTGTCCGGTAGTGCTTTTCTGAGGCTTGGGTTGGTATTCATTTACCTAAAGTGAAAGCTGTGCAAAGTGTCTGTGATTATACTGATTAGCATATGTTAATGAGAGATTATCCCTGGGGCAGGCTGTTTACAATAGAGATCCGATGGAATGGAAAGCAAATAACAATCAAAAAACATTTTTTTTATTAACTTTTATTGAGCTTCAAGTGAACGTTTACAAATCAAGTCAGACTGTCACATATAAGTTTATATACACCTTGCTCCGTTCTCCCACTTGCTCTCCCCCTGATGAGTCAGCCCTTCCAGTCTCTCCTTTCGTGACAATTTTGCCAGCTTCCCACTCTCTCTATCCTCCCATCCCCCCTCCAGACAGGAGATGCCAACACAGTCTCAAGTGTCCACCTGATATAATTAGCTCACTCTTCATCAGCATCTCTCTCCTACCCACTGTCCAGTCCCTTTCATGTCTGATGAGTTGTCTTCAGGAATGGTTCCTGTCCTGGGGCAACAGAAGGTTTGGGGACCATGACTGCCGGGATTCCTCTAGTCTCAGTCAGACCATTAAGTATGGTCTTTTTGTGAGAATTTGGGGTCTGCATCCCACTGATCTCCTGCTCCCTCAGGGGTTCTCTGTTGTGCTCCCTGCCAGGGCAGTCATTGGTTGTAGCTGGGCACCATCTAGTTCTTCTGGTCTCAGGATGATGTAAGTCTCTAGTTCATATGGCCCTTTCTGTCTCTTGGGCTCTTAGTTGTCGTGTGACCTTGGTGTTCTTCATTCTCCTTTGATCCAGGTGGGTTGAGACCAATTGATGCATCTTAGATGGCCGCTTGTTAGCATTTAAGACCCCAGAAAAACATTTTTTTAAAAATACTTTATAGCCATTATTAATGATTGGGCACAATTGTCTATGAGAGCAAGAAAAGGTGACTATAACCATGAAAAATTATTTAGTGATAAGCTTTAGCTCTGTAATAGTAGTTATGTGGTAGCTAGCCTCCAACATGGCCCCCAATGATCCTTGCCTCCTGGTATTTATGCCTTTGTGTAGTGCCCTACCACATTTAATAACAGCTGATTTATGTGGACAATAGAATACTGCAAAAGTGACAGTGTGTCTTCTGAGGCTATTATAAAGGACGTTTCTACCTTGATATTTTGGATGATTGCTTGCCCTGGAAGAAGCCAACCACCATGTTCAGTTCGCTCAAGTAGCCATATGGAAAGGCCCAGAAGGGAAGGAACTGATACCTTCTGCCAATGGCCATATAATGCCAACCATGTGATCATCCTGGAGGATTCTCCAACTCCAGATGAGTCGTTAGATTACTGCAGCCCTGACCAATATCTTGACAACCTCAGGAGGAATTTCTGACCCACAGAAATTATGATAGATAACAAATGTTAGCAAGAGCCAACTGATACAAATTATAAAACATCCCCATTTTATTTAATCTTTTTTATTTATGACTAGATATGTAAACAACACACATCCACACACAAATAGAAAAACTTGCCATTTAGATAACAAATTATAGAATAGGGGGTGAGATTGAAAAGCCAACTTTAACATTAAAAAAAAATACATATTCTTCAATATTGTTTAAAATTATAAACATGCATAACTGAGTTATTTTAAGCAATTGTGCTTAAAATTGTCCAAAACTAAAAACTTCCAATTTGGTAATATTTTCTGGTTCAAACCCACATACCTGTATTGTAATGTATATGATTTTATTTTTACCTTGGATACTTGTTTGGTTTTATTTGTTTGATATACACAAGCATTAATAGTCCAATAAACTCCATGATACTGCTCTTCTGATTTAAACCCTCTCAGGTTCATTAGGAACAGTTTAGCTGGCATATTTTAATTGATTTCTAAAACTAAGGTTGACATTTTCCATCCATATACAATCTCTCTTGTCCTATAAATCATTTAAAAAATAGAACTATTATCAAAAGTATTTCATCTTTTTCTTGGTTCATCCCTATAATTTAGATTTCTCCCCAGTTTCAATTATTCCTAGAATATTTACAGGCTTCTATTTTGTTATATTTATAAAAGTTTACTTTAAAAATTTTGCTTTCTGCTAGGTTTCAGACTTTCAGCTCAACCATTTTCTGAAGAACTATAACTGAGCAATTCAGACCTTCTTCAAGAGCCTCCCACTTCCCTGACAAAAATATGCTTCCTTTTTTACTCAAACCTCTCCTTAAGGGCTAACACTTGCTTATGAGGTAATCTTTCACAGGCCAAAACAACTTTTGGATAGGGTACTTATTTATTCAACTTTATTGGCCTTACAAATTCTGTGAATAGTAAGCTTCTAGCAAAAGTCACTTAGTTATCAGCTTATTATAGTTGCTTCACAGAAAGCTTCTATAGCATCATAGTGCCCCATGCCTTTGAAATGCTTGGCAATTACTCAATTGCAGTTATACTTGCCTCCTCCTACTACCTTTTGGATCCTAGCTTTGTCATTCACAAGGTATATGATCTTGAGCAAGTAATATAGCTCTTTTGTAAAATGTATGGTAAAAAGAACAGGGAATATTAGATAATACATGTCATGTGTTTAACGTAGTTACCTGGCAACTAGAAAATGCTATCATTACTACTCTTCCTCACACTACTCCTATTATTATTATTATTATTGCTACCACTGCTGTTATTATTAGCGGAACTAATAATCTATTTCTTCCTAGATATTTGTGTTTATGCAAACAAAAGTAAATAAAATAATATATGTACATTTGGATCCCTGGTGGCGCAGTGGTTAAGAGCGGCTGCTAACCAAAAGGTCAGCAGTTTGAATCCACCAGCAGTGCCTTGGAACCCTGTGGGGCCATTCTACTCTGTACTGTAGGGTTGCTATGAGTCGGAATCGACTCGACAGCAACTATTTTTTTTTTTTGTATGTATGTGTGTGTATATAATATATGTGTGTGTGTATATATATATGTATATATTCAGCACGAAAAGAAGACCCTCAGCGAGATGGATTGACACAGTGGCTACAACAGTGGGCTCAAGCATAACGATTATGAGGATGGCTCAGGACCAGACAGTGTTTCCTTCTGTTGTACATAGGGTTACTATGAATCGGAACCTACTCGAAGGCACCTAGCAACAACAACTATATATATAATGAATTCCTTATATCCTATAATTTCCTTCAATGAAATATCAATATTATAGACATAAAGCTACAGTACATATTTTACACCTTAAGAAAGATAAGAAAATAAAATTCTAATATTATTCTAAATAAGAAACTATGTAACTATATTAAGTTTGATTTAAATCCTACCCCCCCCCCAAAAAATAGATATAAACCTCAGTAGGAGTATTTTGTTTCTCTCATATCAGGATATAACATTTAATAATTAGGCAGTTAAGAATTTTAAATTCGATTTGCAATAGGTTACCTGTTTTTTCTAAGTTACTAGTATATGGAAATAAATTCATTAATGCACATTACCTTTTCTTTAAAGCATGATAAACCGATACCTGCAATTGCTTATCAAAAAAAAGCCCTTCCTATATTTTAGCGAAGGAAGTGGCATTTCTGAATTTTGTTTTCTATCCAAGTTCAATCAAGAAAGTACTTAGTATCACTCTCTGGCCATTTTACCTAAAAAATGCAAATAACATTTAAGTCATTCAGCCATTGATCCTCTGAAGGACAAATGATGTCAGGCAGTACTTACATTAAAAACAAAAATCCAATTTTGTTTACTTCTTCAGCAATCCAACTTGATGTCAGCTACCATTTAGCAGGGCCGATAATATTGATATTTGACGTCAGTTCTTATTCATTACTGCACCTAGATGATGCGTAAGTCAAAACTTTTAGATGTGTGGCAAAAAAGAAAAAAAAAAAACCCTAAAGCAGCTTCAGTCTATCCAGGGAAATTGGAAACCACAACAGAATAGAAAATTAAGGAAAATATAACAGACCATTTTTATCTTATAAAAATATTTGAATTATTTAAATGTACTTACATATTCAAAATTGCCTTTCTATCTTTTAAACTTACCAAATAATATACAATATTTTTAAACTAACTATTTTCTGAAATGACCTCTTTTACCTAAAACTTTGCAAAGAAAATAATTTCTGATAGAAAACAGAGACACCTAAAAACAACAGAAGGAAAAAAGAGTTCGTGTAAGCAGGCATTCAATAAGCAAATGGAAAATTATTTTTTAAATGTAATAAATGGATATCTACTACCTCAGATATTTATTTCTCTCTTTATTTCTTTGTTTCATTCTCAGAAATTTAACACTATAAATGACTAAAAAAAAGGAATAGTACATTTAAGTTTATATCACCCCCAGAAATTTTAACCTTCAGTAACTCCTACAATCAGAAAGAGGTTATTTCATGTTTGTAATTTTTTTGCTGATTCCATGGAAATTAGAAGCAACATGACAATGTTATATTTCCTGACACTGCTCTTTGACTATAAAGTTAATAATTAATGCTCATTGTTTAAAAGCAAAGATGTCACTTGGATAACTAAGGTGTGCCTAACCCAAGCCATGGGCTTTTCAACTGCGTCACATGCATAGGAAAGCTGACAATGAAAAAGACCAAAGAACTGGCGAAGGAGAATTATGGTGTTGGTGAACAGTATCGAATATACCATGGACTGTAGGAAGAACAAACAAACCCGTCTTGTAGGAAGTCCAGCCAGCATGTATCTTAGAAGCTAGGATGGCTAGATTTCATTTCACTTTGGATGTATCAGGAAGGTCCAATCCCTGGAGAAGGATATCATGTGTGGTAAAGTGGAAGGGGAGCAAAAAAGAGGAAAACCCTCAACGAGATGGATTGACGCAGTGGCTGTAACAGTGGGCTCAAACATACCTACTGTTGTGTGGATGGCACAGGACTGAGCAACATTTCATTCTGTATGCATAGGGTTGTTGTAAGAGGGAAGCGACTTGGTGGCACCTAACAATACACCTACTTTTAACTTCTTCACTGTCTGCTTATCTGACATTTCACATTTATGACAATATTAAAAAAAAAATAAATCTACTATCTGACTATTTTGCTCATGGACTTCAGCTGCAGCGAGAGAGGGAGGAGAAGGAGGAAGCGAGGTTTACCAGAGGGCTTGAAGGCGTCTGGCAGTTTGTGTTACCGGGTCAGGCTGAGGAGCCAGGCTGGGGCTTCAACAACACAGGAGGCGGGGGTGGCCGGGCTGCGAGGACGCAGTGGGGCAGCGCTCAGAAGACTCTTCTTCCGAAGTGGCCTCTCTGTCACCTTTGCAACCTCCACTGGGGTCATCTGCCTACAGGTCTGGGTGCAGCCGGCTGCGAAGGCTCATTCGTGGAGCCTGCAGAGCAGGAAGGTGGAGAGGCAAGGCATGGGGGGCCACGTGGAGGCCTGGAAGGCGCCAGGCGATGGTGGGCCTCAGCTTTTCTGGAGGTGGCAGGCAACCCCTGACCTCCATCACCACCGCCTCAATCTCTGCTGGGCTCCAAGGTGGTGGGGAAGGGCGGGGGGGGGGGGGGCGGTGCTACCGTGCCAGGCGCATTCGGAGATGTGTGTGTAGGTGGTAGGTGGGGGTAGACCCCAACGGGCAGTTAGCGACTGGGGAGGGGGACACCTGTGGCAAAAACAAGCGTAGCGCCAACTCTTACATAGGCCAATTTTTGCATAGTAGCCTGGTCTTTGGAACCTAACCATGTCTGTAAGTGAGGAGTGGGTGTAACCACGTTGGTTAAATGTGATATTGTTGAGGTCATTTTGGTAGAACCCCACATTATCTGGGGCCACCAAAATACTCGTTTATACAAAGATGCCCTTACTGTGATATGTGTAATAGATTGTTTTAGGTAATAACTTTTTTTTTTTTTCCTTGCCCCATAGTTCTTGGCACAATTTTTGGCACAGGAGCTAATCAATTAATATTTGTTGATTAGGAAACTTAAGAAAGTCACTGCAGGTCGGAACTCCAGGGCCATTTAGGAAGATAGGAAGGGCAGTGGTTGCTAGGATACTATCAAATTTATTTTATATTACTGATCTTAAAACATTGTTTTAAAAATTGTTACACTTTACAGAGTCCCCATGGTTGTTTTGAGCGTATGGTTGCCAAAAACAGTTTAAAATATATTATTTTTATAAGAAATCCTGTCAGTGCTCAGAATGTTTGGCCACTAGAGAGGTGGTCTTCCACCACACTGAAAAAAAAAAAAAGTTTCACAACAATAAGATGTTCTAAATAACATGAAAGTAACAAAATACCTGAAATCATACATTTCTCTCTAGTTATGATTAATTGTATTCAGTCTTAATTTGCATGAGATGTAAAAAGTATAAAAAACTACATGTATGGTTGAATAGCATGAATTCTTTAAAGGATTGTTTTACATATTAAGATGATGTCTAATGCATCATACGTTGTCCTTTAATCACGTAATTAGAGTAAAAAGAATCACCACACCAATT
Organism: Elephas maximus indicus; assembly: GCF_024166365.1. Lineage (NCBI taxonomy): Eukaryota > Metazoa > Chordata > Mammalia > Proboscidea > Elephantidae > Elephas > Elephas maximus. The sequence goes on from NC_064824.1 coordinate 112,560,942, forward strand.
TACTCATAAGGATAATTACCAGAAAACTTGATTATCCCATTTAATGTAATTTGCCCCCGTTTTAATTGTATGTTTGTGGGTGAAAGTAGCCCTGCGAATCTACACTTCAGGAGGCAACTGCTGGTTAACGTGAAGCTACAGGCGGAGCAGGAGAGTCTGCCACTCCTCTTCAGAGATTTGATTTGTATACCCAGAGTGGCCCTGCAGGGAATATGTATTAAAAGTGACATCTCCCTGCAGGATGGGCTGGAATTTGCTGTGGCTGATTTTACCCTGCTCCAGAGCCACAGCATGTCAGTCACCACCACACTCCAACTCCCACCCCTCCTATTCCGATAAAGAACCCATTGCCGTGCGGTGGATTACGACTCACAGCGACCCTACAGGACAGGGTAGAACTGCCCCCGTGGAGTTTCCAAGGAGCACCTGGTGGACTCAAACTGCCGACCTTTTGTTTAGCAGTGGTAGCTCTTAACCGCTACACCACCACGGCTTCCATTCCAATAACTGTTATCAAATAAATAAATAACTCAAGATTTTTCTAACTAAAGCAATTTAAACTGATACACATAGATTGAGTTCAGAAACTTATGTTGTAATTTACCTAAAAAAACTCAAGCTTTCAGACTTTTTTTTAAGAAGTGGCAAAAATTCCCTGACTTACTATTTGAATGGTAGGGAAGCAAAAAGAACTTTTTGTTTTTAAACGTAAATACCTGGCTGCATCTAGATCTTCAACAAAAATGATAAAAGTAGACTTAAAGATATGCCTTTGTGGGATTATATCATTGCTTTCTTCAAAGAGCAGTCTATTGATTTAATTTCATATCTTCAAAGAAATATGATTGTTTCACTAGTTTTTCTAAAATGATTGTGGGTAGCAAACCCAGGCTAGTAAAGCAATAGTTTTTAAAAAGGAAATGAAATTTATTTAAATATATATAGCTCCACACTCGAATCTATTTTTATGAATCAAACTATAGTTTTCAGGATATTTTCCAATCACTTCAATATGGCAACACCCAAGCATAGCTTATGCTCATAAACATGCACCTTAGTAATGTAAGCATTTTGGTGACACAAACCTTTTCATAAATTATCATCTGTATACTCATAGAAGAACCACTCTGAATTTACATGGCTATACTTACATACATATTAAGAGAAAATAAATTCATTGCAGCTTATCTTAGCAATTTATTGCAGTAAGCACTGTATTAATCAATAATAATTGGCCACTTTAAAAGAAACTTTTGCCAGCTAGAGTAACACCTTGGATTACTATTACAATAAATAACATTTAACAGAATTTGTGTGGATCTAAATGTAATGTCTTCTTCCCTGATCAAAGAACAAAAGGGCAGTGTCATTAAGAAACATAATATGCTGCCACCATCTTTGCTAGATGATTGGTTTTATTTTTTCATGAAGTGTTAAAAATGCATATTTTTAAAAAGTTGTATCTCAGCACCTAAGAAATGATCATTTTGAATTACTAAATTATAGACTTGTACCATGCACATAGTAAAAATCTGTAAATGTTTGTAGTAGTGAATTAGGTACATAAAAACATCATATCTTTTTCCAAGACGGAAAAGAGACAGATTTGACTGGATATTTTGAAGTTTACACCGAGGTTAACAGCTATCGTGAACATCCAGGATTCCAGGGCCTTCTCTGACCTCCAGTCACTGCAGCAGAAGAGTAGTCCTCTAATTTCATTTGCCTGCCCTCCCTCCTTCGTTACTCTGGGAATATAAAAAAAGGACTGACTTCTTCCTCCCTTGATAAAGGACAACACATTAATGATTTTAACTGCCTGCGTCATTAGAATCGTTATCCCTGGTACACTATTTCAAGTACAGTACCAACTGTGGCTAGCTTTTACTCTTCAGGAGGTCCAGCGATCTTCAGTTCCTTATGCAAATTTATGCAAAAACTGCTCCAACAGTATCACATGCTGTTCATTTCATACCCCAAAAGGAGTGTTCTACTTTTTGATTTGGGAAATGCAAAGAGCAGAATGGAAGTGCTGTAAGTTATAGGTTAACAAACAGAATATTGGTCCATCCAAGGATGAGGATAGTTGGAGAACAGAGCATGTGTATAATTTCAAGTGTGTTGAATCAAAGATTCACCTGTATCTATTTTGTTATTATCTATAAATACTTCTGTAAAGTTACAGGGAATACGTTTTATTTCTCTTATGAGGTTTACAAATTAGTTTGTCCAAGATGATGCCATAGGTCATTAAGGTCTAGACCCATGTTTTATTCATTTCCATATTCCATTTCTCACATCCTCTCTCCCCCTCACCATATTCAATCACCTATCATTGGGCCATTCTATAGGGAGTGCTTGTCTAGCAAATATTTAATGAATAATCAGTTAACGAATTCCCGAAATGGAAGAGATATTTGGTCACCTTTTAAATGTATGTATGGATATCTTTGGTCAGCACATCCTAACAAAATAAAAATAGTGAAGGATAGAAACAGACTATTCTAGAAAAAGAATGGATTACAGCAGATTAATTAAATGAATTGAAGAAGAGTAGATGTTTAACAGTTGAGAAATTGGTATTTAGAAGCTTTTGAATGTCTTATTCTCAAGTTCGGTCACCCATCATCATGGGTATTTCAGGAAGTAAGATTAGCAGTGTGGGCTTTACCCTAAAGTAAATAAATATGATGTAAGTGTTTTATTTAATGATGGTTGTTTTGAAGAAAATAGAGTGATGGGCAGAAGTAAAAATGCCTCAAGGTATAATCATTTCAGGAAAATGTGTGTGAATTATCCAGTTGGGTGGCTGCATTAGGTACAATACATATAGTTGTCATATTACAGTTGCTTAAAGAATGAGTAGGAGAGCTATTGGCATATTCTAGTTAAACCTTATGTTTTCCAGTTTAATAGGGAAAGTGAAAAGAAAATTATAAAATTTTCAATTATAGTCAGGCTGTTCATTGTCTGGCTATATTTGCCAGACATATATAAGACATACCTCCCTTCCTCTCCCCAACACCTTTTACTTTCAGCTAACTTCTAGTTCCAAGGTCACTGTGCTAAAATCAAATAATAATATGCATCAAAATTAAATCAATGAAGCTCTGAATAAAGAACTTCTATCTGATTTACATAATTAATTTATTCCTGACTTTCTTATTTATCTAATAACCTGGAGCTGTGGTGGCAAAATGGTTAAGAGCTCAGCTGCTCACCAAAACGTCAGCACTTCAAATCCACCAGCTGCTCCTTGGAAACCCTATGGGATTTGGACTCAATCAGACTGAGTTTCAAATTCCAACGTCACTTACCAGGTGTGTGAATTTGGGCACGGTACTTAAGCTCTTTTGGCCTCATATGCTGATATATAAAATGGACATTTTACCATATACCTCACGAACTCAAGTGAATCATGTTGAATGCTGGTTATTTTTTTATTCCTATAAATATTTTTGAGCTTTGTTCTCAGATACTGTTAGGTTACCTAGAAACTGTTTGGTTCTTCCAAGTTTGTTTGGGAGGTGCAAACCGTTTGTGCTTGACTGATAACCGAAAGGTTGGCAGTTCAGACACACCCAGCGATGCCATGGTAAAGTTTACAATGAAGAAAACCCTGTGGAACTGTTCTATGCTGTAAAATATGGGGTCGCCATGAGCTGGATTCAACTGATGACTGTGGGTTTCAGTTTTGTTTTTTTTTGAGGTGGGAATGAAGCAGTGCTCAATCTAGAGGTAATTTATTCCCCACCACTGAAGTAAAACCTTTTTTTGTGCTCTAATCTACCGAGCGCTCCTGAAATTTGAAATGTTTGGTCTGACTGCTGGGACAGGCAGTATTCTAAGCTTTGTTTGAGCACCTTTCCCTGTTCACTTTAGTCATTTCAGATGTTTCTTTCTAGGCCTTCCAGGTACTGTCCTCAAATGCATATGCTAATCTGTACTCACTGAATACTAAAGCACGGACAGGGGATGTCCAGCATCAAGGTTCTCTGTGCAGCTCCATACTCTGCCTTGCAAACTCAACTGCCTTGGTCTTGGGATTCTCAGTTCTGTCTCCTCAACTTCATCTCCTCAATTTAGGAAGTCTGCTGTGATTTGCTGTGTCCCCCTCCCTGTGCTGTGGGCTAGAAATTGTCAAGGCAGTATGTTAGAGTGGTCTCCTGTGACTCATTAGTATTCTGACTCTTAGTAATTATTGTCCATTGTTGCTAATGTAGTGTCTTGCAAATCATTGTTTCCTATATTTCATCCATTTTTTTGTTGTTTCAGGCAGAAGGGTAAACCTGGTTCCTGTTACTCCATTGTGGCCTAAAATGGAATTTTTTTTTTTAAGAACTGTTTATAAGTGTCAACAGATTTAACTAGAAGATACATGATTGTAATGATAATAGCATTCCTTTTTAAATTTCCAGTTAACTCTCCTATAAACATTCAAGTTTTGACAGTACGGTTAAGTGAAAAAAAGTCCATGGACTTTAATGCAGTATACAAGAATTATAGTCCTGAATAGATCACAAATATCATGTGAAGGTTTAGGCAATTTCATAACTTCTCAAACCTTCATTTTTCTAATAGTGAGAGACATTGATCTGGTCATCCTTTCTATTTTCTTTCAGAAATGTATTGATAATCACTAATATTTATGTTAGATGCTGAAAAAAGCTATAAACTACAAATGTATCTTCAAAAAGGTTTTCTCAGAAAACAAGAATTTATTTCTAACATTTGATCTTTCCAAAATTTGAAAGATGCTTTGTGACTCCATACCTACTAGTAAACCAACAGCAAAACGGAAATCCTCAGGCTGACGGACATAGAGATGCCAAACTGAAATAATTTAACACCACTCTCTTTTCAGAAATTGAGTACTGAGGTTTAGTTTTCACTTTATATCTCTTTGCTTTATTCTTTCGTATTCCAGAAATTCTATCACCCTACTTTGACATTATAGTATGTCACTATGTAAATATATTTTAAAAGACTGCTGCAATGTGAAAAGCTGCATCAGAAGAAAACACCAAGGACCTACAAGACAAAGATCTCATGCATGAATATCTGAAATAATGCCAATAATGACAATGAAAATGAAGTAAACTCACAGGAGAGTCAGAAAATTTATCCTCAGTGCTTTTAGAAGAGGCTCATTGCCAGAGGCAGAATGCATTAATATCATGTGCCACGTTAGGACTTTCTATTTCTCCTTAAATAAAATGTTAGTTTTGAAAATTGTCCTTAAAGTAGAAAAACTCTCTGTAATTTATTAATCCTTATAAATTTTACCTTTATAAATCCACTAATTTTGCATCATATTTGGCAGGCAAGGAAGCTGGGCGAATCTACGCTCTACTCAAACAGAACTGTGCTTTCAATTTATTAAGCCTCCGGAATATAAAAAGTGTTATGCTAGGGATTGTGGAAGATTCAAACAAGTATTTAGCCCTTTTCCTTGGTGAACTAAAGTATGATCAAAATTTGTACACGAAGTAGATAATGCTGTATATAAAGCAATGAATTATATGTACCAAAGATGGCTAATTAAAAATCAGTGGGAACCTCTAGTATAATTACAGAGAGAGTTCAATCACAACAACTACAAGAAGCTTTGCTTTGACTATGTAGCTATGGAAATAATGCGTCATTCTTTCAAGTATTTGCTAAGTGTCTACTATAAGCTCAACACTGGCTAAAAATGTCCTTTTTATAAACTGTCCAATATGGTAGCCATTTAGTTACATTTAGATATTTTAATTTTAATCAATTAATCTTAATTAAAAGGAACTACAATTAAAAAGTCAGTTCTTCAGTCACAGTAGTTCCATTTCAAGTGCTCAGTAGCCACATGTGCTGGACAATGTAAGTATAAGAGACATATACACAAAGAATTACAATATTGCGTATGTAAGTTTGTATGACACACTCTATAGGAACAAGAGGAGAAATTCAGTGTACTGCCTGGAGTAGTTTAGAGTAAGTCGTGTTCGGATAAAGTGTTGAAGTATATATGGTATTTATCAGAGGCAGAATAAGGGAATGATAGTCCCAGGAAGTGGAAATAGCAAGAAGAAAAGCATGAGAGCGTGTTGTATTTGAGGAACAGCAAATAGAGTGACACGTGGGGAAGCTGAGAGAGGTGATAGGCAGGAAAGAGGTAGATCAAGGAAAAAAAAAATTACTTAGCCATTAGTATGGAGCAGAATTTCTCAGCTGTGGCACTATTGATATTTTGGACTAGATAATTCCTTGGGGAATGGGGCTGGTGCTCTTTGTGTATCATAAGAGGTTTAGCAGCATCCATGGCCTCTACGAACTAAATGCCAGTAGGAACTGCCCCAGTCTTGGCAATCAGAAATGTCCTTAGATATTGCCAAATGTCCTCTGAGAGACAAAATCATTCCTGTTTGAAAACCACTGGAGTCCAAGAATGGCCTACAAAGGCGTAGGGTTGAAGGTGTGGAATTCACTACATGATAACGAAGAGCTGAAATAAGGGATGAGGAAGAGTGGAGCCCAACTTCATGTGAACAGGACTGAGGAGGAGAGAGATAGGGAGTGGGATGAACAACTCTGGTGATTGCACGGAGTATGGAGAATTTTATTGAAATGGTACAACAGGAGCAAGTTTAGGGAAAGATTGACTTGGCGCTGGGCATGTTGATTTTGAGGTATGTGCAGAACTGAAAATCGAGATGTTCCATGCATATAGAAATAAAGATCTGTAATTCAGGAGAGAGGTGTGAATTGAGGTTGTAGATTTGGAGTCATAAGCATCTAGATAATAGTTAAAGCCATGAAACTATTTCTTTCTGCCCCTAGATTTTAGAATTAACTACAAACTGTCATAGTTTTCAAATGATCTCCAAATTCAGCGCTATTTAATCCATGCAACACACAGCCCCGATTTGTTGGTGCTTCTGGATTTTTCCTGATTTCCTGTGGAATCAAGTAAGTTCAGCTACACAGGACTCTGCTTTTAGCTCTCCTGCTTCAGAGCTTTTGACCTCATTCTTCCCTCTTCCTGTATCACCCTTCTTTCCCTAGGACATATGTTGTCCCCACAAATTCTATATAGATCTTGATTCAAAGATTGTATTCTAGCAGAACCCTCCCTAACCAGGCTATTTACAAACAACAAATTTACAACACTCTTAATTCCAAACATTTCTTATCTGTTTTTTTCCTGCATAGATCTTATTAACATTTAATGTACCACATATTTTATTGATTTTTTAAATTTATTGTATAGTTCTCCCTATAAACTACAAGTTCCATGAGGCCACAACTTCTATTTTGTTCACTTCAGTATATCAACTCTTAAAACATTGTCTGGCACATAGTATAGCCAATACATATTTGTTAAATGAATGAATTAATAGGTTTTCTATCGGCCAAGAAAGGCTTGCCTGGACTCAGTTGGTTTTCTTAGACTTTCTTATGGCATAAACTAGAATACCACGGGAAAACAATGTGTGTTTTTTTTTTCTCAGGATCTCAGACATTATGTTTGCCTTGATAGTATCCGTTTAACTCACTGAGACTACTGGCCTTCAAACGTTCTCTTTAACATGTCAATACGTGTGGTCAAAACATGTAACAACTTCTTTACATAATCTATAAAATCCATGTTCCTCAGTGTGAGCTCTAAGAACTTGTCAGCATTTTTACCTGTTATTAAGCTCGTCATAAATTCACAACATTCATCATAGCAATATATATTAATTTCTGCTTTTGTACCATTACATATGCTATTTTCAAAACTCCTGATGGCTACCAACCTTCTCTTCATTACTATCTGTTCATAGTCTTTATCTGTTTCAAATGATATCCTTTCCAGAAAGCCATAATCACCTGATAAACCCATGTCTGAGCCCACAGTTCTGATTATATGTCCAATTTGTACGCTAAACAATCCTCTATCTACTCCTGGTGTGTAACTCTTGTGTTATAATTACCTGATTGTTCCCCTCTCTCCAACAGTAAACCGTAAGCTCTATGAGAACTTATATCTATTGCGTCTCTTGCCCCTGGCCGCAAGCCAGAGACGTAGTAGAGCTCAATAAATATCTGTTCTGATTACTCCTTTGCCCTACAAATTTACACATCTACTGGTTCTTTTGTTCTTTGTTAATACATATTTGTTGATATTCTGTTAAAGTACTATTAGGTATTTCAGTGTGTTCTGCTCAATAAGAGAATATGCTGTTTAAGCACTTAAGCAGTTCTTTATGGGCCTCCATTACCCAAAGCCTGTAAGTCAAGGAATGCAAAATGTTTTTCTTGCTAAAAACTTAAGAATCAAATTGGCTGGATTTAAACCTGGGTGTACGTTTTATAAACTAAATGACTTTAGGCTAGATATAATATTGTAAGCCTTGGTTTTATCATCTGTAAAATGGGTGCAGAGAGTGGTGGTATTATAAGTACCTAACCATTGAGATGAAAGATTGAATGAGATAACATGTATAAATCATTCCAAGCAAGTTATCATGGTTATGTAGTATAGTGTATTATGATTATGTAAGTAATTATTTCTGAGATGTTTAACCTGCATATTCATGGAGCATGACTGGTAATACAACAGTTATTAATGCCTAACAGATTGACAATGGCATAGGGAAGAAGTATATACTGACCATAAACTTATCCACATTTTTCCAATACTTTGTATTCCTTGCTCCTTTAGCCTTGCACTCCACGAGCATTCCGAAGTTTTTCCTTCTCTTTCCATTCTAATTCCATAAACTCTGCTTTATTTGTGCCATTAGGATACTGAAGAAATGATGTACTAAGCTAATAGTTAATGTTGCACAGGCCTGTCCTAAGAGACACACTAATGTATCAGTTCTAAAAAGTTTGAAATACTAATTTTTCTCCTAATGAGCCTAAACATTTTATTATAGTTATACCTTAATACCAAGTTGCAGGTCATTACCTTCACATATTGAAAGCAGCTGATATTTCTAGGGCTTAATGTTTCTGCCATTTGCTTGATGACCCCCTTTCCTGGCCCATTTTGCATAGCACAATTTTAAGGAATAAAAAATTAGATCACTTGACAGGTTTTATGTATAATGTTTTGATTTCATTATTTGTTCAGAAATATTTTTCTAATCATAAAAATCAATGTATGCTAATTACATGGAATTTGGATTTTGTTGATCTTTTTTATTTTAATAATTTTGTTTAATTTATTTATTTTATAAATTTTCACGCTGCTTTTTATTTCTACTTTTTTTATAATATAGAAAAGAACAAGCTATTCAATTGAATAATTGATACATTTATTTTAAATCTCTTATTTAAAAGAGCATATAGAGCCAAAAATTTCCATTAATGGTGGCTTCAACTCCATTCAACAAGTTTAAGTATGAATTCCTTCATTTGGATACATTCTAAATGTTTTATAACTTACATTGTGAATTGTGTTTTTTTCTCTTTAGTTTCCATTTTTTTTTTTTTTTTTAACGTTAGTGTCTTAGTTTCCTAGTTTTGCTATAGCAGAAATCCCGAAAGTGAGGGGCTTTAAAGAACAGAAATTTATTTTCTCACAGTTCAGGAGGCTAGAAGGATGAATCAGGTCTTGGCCATGTTGATTCCTTTCTTATAGGTAGTCCTGGTTGATCCTTTTGATTTTCATATGGCCTCTGTCTAACCCCTTTTGTGCTTTCATCTGTGTCTAATCTGCTCTTTTTGTAACTCAGAAATGATTAGGTTTAGACACACCCCATACTCACATGGCCTCATTAACTTAACAAAGAAAAACTTATTTCAAAATAGTATTACATCCACAGGTATAGGAATTAGGATTACAACACTTATTTTGGGGAACACAATTCAATCTGTAAAAATTAGTGTAATTTTTAGTTTCTATGGACTATCATGGAACCCTGGTGGCACAGTGGTTAAGAGCTCAGCTGCTAACCAAAAGGTTGGCAGTTTGAATCCACCAGCTGCTCCTTGAAAACCCTATGGGGCAGTTCTATGCTGTCCTATAGGGTCACTATGAGTCGGAATCAACTCGATGGCAGCAGGTTTTGGTTTTGGTTTTTATGGGCTACCATGTTGTTAATTTGTAAAAATATTTCACACAAACTTGATGAGATCATTTATTACATATTTAATGCACACTGGTTTCTATTTTAGTACAAGCATTTTTATTGATCAAATCTTGTATATTCTTCCTTTTTTGCATGGTCTATCAATTTCTGATAAACGTGTTAATATCTTCTGCAGTTATTTGGAAAAAATGGTAATTTCTCCTTATAGTTATGCTAACTTTTATATTTTGAGACTTTATTCATAGGTACATAAAAATGTATGATTGCTACATCTTGTTAATAATGTGTTTCTCTTATTATTCTCTAATAATTATCTCAGAGTCCCTTAACAAATAGTTAAGAACTAACCCAAAGGCTGATTGTTTGAATTCACCCAGCAGTGCCTGGGAAGGCAGGCCTGGTGATCTGCTTTTTGAAAGGCCACAACCTTGAAAACTCTGTGGAGCAGTTCTACTCTGCACACATGGGATTGCCATGAGGCACAATCTACTCAAAAGCAGCTAACAACAGTAAATATCTCTGGTAATGATTTTTCACTTAAATTTCTTCTTTTCTTGATACTGTACAAAAAAAAAATTTTTTTTTTTACTGTTCTACCTGCTTCCTATTAATTAGCATTTGATAATTCAATTTAATAATAATTCCTTTATTTTTACTCCTTCTGGATTTTTTATTATCGCATGGATTATTTTTATTATTTTCTCTTGCAAGTTGCACATAGTTGTACTTTTTATAATATTTAAACCTTTCTGATTGTCTTGTTTTATTGGAAAAGTGATCCAGCATAATGTGGAAATTATTGAACAATATCATTAATATCACATATATGTAAAATTTTACTGAAGATTGTTCAAGATCATTCAAAAGCAGTTACAGCAGTACATCGAGAGGGAGCTGCCAGAAATTCAAGCTGGATTCAGAAGAGGATGTGGAACCAGGGACATCATTGCTGATGACAGATGGATCCTGGCTGAAAGCAGAGAATCCCAGAAGAATGTTTACCTGTGTTTTATTGACTATGCAAAGGCATTCAACTGTGTGGATCGTAGCAAATTATTGTGGATAACATTGCGAAGAATGTGAATCCTAGAACTTAATTGTGCTCATGGGGAGCCTATACTAGACCAAGAGGCAGTCATTGGAACAGAACAAGGGGATGTTGAGTGATTTAAAGTCAGGAAAGGTGTGTGCCAGGGTTGTATCCTTTCACCATACTTAATCTGTATGCTCAGCAAATAACTCAAGAAGCTGGACTATATGAAAAAATAATGGGACATCAGTATTGGAGGAAAACTCACCGAAAACCTGTGATATGCAGATGACACAACCTGTCTTGCTGCAAGTGTGGAGGACTTGAAGTACTTACTGGTGAAGATCAGTGATGATAGCCTTCAGTATGGATTACACCTCAACACAAAGAAAACAAGAATCCTCACAAGTGAACCAATAAGCAACATCATGATAAATGGAGAAAAGATTGAAGTTGTCAAGGATTTGACAGCTTGGATCCACAGTCAACACCCATGGAAGCAGCAGTCAAGAAATCAAAAGACAAATTGCATTGGGCAAATCTGTAGCAAAAGATCTCTGTAAAGTGTTAAAAAAGCAAAGATGTCATTTAAAGGACTAAGGTGTGCCTGACCCAAACCATGGTTTTTTCCATTGCTTCGTATGCATGTGAAAGTTGGACAATGAATAAGGAAGACTGAAAAAGGATTGACCCCTTTGAATTATGGCGTTGGGGAAGAATATGGAATATACCTTGGGCTGCCAGAACGATGAACAAGTCTGTCTTGGAAGAAGTACAGTCAGAATACTCATTAGATGTGAGGATGGCAAGACTTTATCTCACATACTTTGGACATGTTATCAAGAGGGACCAGTCCCTGGAGAAGAACATCATACTTGGTAGAGTAGAGGGTCAGCAAAAAAGAGAAAGACCCTCAGTGAGATGGATTGACTCAGTGGCTGCAACAATGAGCTCGAACATAATGATTGTGAGGATAACGCAGGACAAGACAGTGTTTCATTCTGTTGTACGTGGCGTTGCTGTGAGTCGGAACCAACTTGATGGCACCTAACAACAACAACACAACCCATTTGTGTGCATCTGTGTGTGATTACTTATATATTGATAGCAGTTGTTATTACAATTTACTGTGTTTTTCATTAGCCATTTTTTTTGCTTCTTTTTAACTTATTTTCTGAGTTCTGTTAATTATGAATAAGAGTGGGGCTAAGTTACGTTTAGAGTTTGGACTGGGCATTTTCCCTTTTATGATCAGCAGTAAGTTAAATTTAGCACCTTGATTTTTCAATACTTTCCTCACTGTTATATCTTCTAAGCCATGCCTTCTTTGGAATACAGCTCTTTTGTAGTAAAAAACAACTGTTAATAGTTCTTTCCTTGAGACAGTTAGCCTAAGCTCTTCATCTTTGAGCGTCTGAAAATGCCTTTAGTCCAGAATGATATTTTAGGTAAGCATACAGTTTTAGGAAACCCTAGTGGCATAGTGGTTAAGAGCTATGGCTACTAACCAAAAGGCTGGCAGTTTAAATCCACCAGGTGCTCCTTGGAAACTCTATGGGGCAGTTCTACTCTGTCCTATAGGGCCGCTATGAGTTGGAATCTACTGGATGGCAGTGGCTTTTGTGGTTTGTACAGTTTTAAGTTGAGTGTTATTTCTAATGTGGATATTATTCCACTGTTCTAACATCTACTTTTTGTTATCAATCTAATTGTCTTTCTTTTATAGATAATCTTTTTTTTAATAATATTCACCCATTGTGTTTGAGATATTTTTCTTACAACATGCCTAGGCATAGTTTTATTTTTGTGCATCATGCTCAATACTTGGAGTGCACTTTGATTCTTAATACTGTATCTTTCTTCAATTCTGGAAAAGCCATAGCCATTACATCTTCAAACAGAGCTCCTCTTTCATCTCTACATTGTCTTCTTTGTACTACTTTTTAGACATATACTAGTATACCCAAATCCATCCCCCAGGCTTCTTAATGGTCTAAATGCTTTTACCTTTTTATCTCATTGTGCTGCCATCTTGCTGAATTTCCCAGTGCAATGTTCCAATTCATTAACTCTTTTTGACTTTGTCTATTCTACAGTGTATCCTATCTATTGAGCCTTTTTTAATTGATGACTAGCTATTCAATTCTCGGGGTTTTTTCCCCCCCTAAAGTCATTTGAGACTGTGTTGTTTCATTTCTTTCTCTTTAATAAAGTCATTTGAGACTGTGTTGTTTCATTTCTTTCTCTTTAATGATCATTAGTCCTTCATTAAAGTCTTTGAGACCCATTCTGATTTTCAAATCTTTTTCAATACTGTCTATAATTTCAATGGACATGGAATAATTTCATTTTCTACTATTGACTTCTTTATTAGCTTTAGATCTCTTTACATGTCATGACAGCTTCTTTTAACTAAGGTTAAGGGAATGATTCTCTTTTTTACCTCTTTTTTTTTATTGCTCTTACTCTCTATTTGTTTTACCCCTCCAAAGCTTTCAGTATTGTTGGTATTTCTTTGTCCTAGGTATCCCAGGCCATTATCTTCAGAGTCTCCAGGGGTAAAAAAGGTTTTACATTTATGATTTAGGAATCTTGTCCTCTGGTGATAAAAACAACAGATCCAGTCACTGAGCAGATGAGCTGGTCCATATAGCTTCATATAAATTGTAGCTTCAAACAGCATTGTTCTTGTTCTTGGTAGGTGCCATCGAGTTGGTTCCAGACTCATAGCAACACTATGTACAACAGAATGAAACAATGCCTGATCCTGTGCTATCCTCACAGTGGTTACTGTGCTTGAAGCACTCTGTCAATCCATCTCACTGAGGGTCTTCCTCCTTTTTTTTTTGACCCTCTACTTTACCAAGCAGGATGCCCTTCTCCAGGGACTGGTCCTTCCTGAAAACATTTCCAAAGTACATGAGACAAAGTCGCACTGTCCTCACTTCTAAGCATTCTGGTTGTACTTCTTCTAGGACAGATTTGTTCTTCTGGCAGTCCATGGTATATTCAGTATTCTTCACCAACACCATAATTAAAAGGCATCAATTATCCTTCAGTCTTCTTAATTCATTGTTCAGCTTTTGCAAGCATATGACACAATCGAAAATTCAATGCCTTGAGACAGGTGCACCTTAGTCCTCAAAGTGACATTTTTGCTTTTTAACACTTTAAAGGTCTTTTGCAGTAGATTTGCCCAATGCAATACCTCATTTGATTTCTTGACTGCTGCCTCCATGGGCCTTGATTATGAATCCAAGTAAAATGAAATCCTTTGCAACTTCAGTATTTTCTCCATTTATCATGATATTGCTTATTGGTCCAGTTGTGAGAATTTTTGTATTCTTTATGTTGAGGTATAATCCATATTGATGGCTGTGATCTTTGATCTTCACCAGTAAGTACTTCAAGTCCCTTTGCTTTCAGTAAGCAAGGTTGTGTCATCTGCATAACGCAGGTTTTTAACAAGTCTTCCTCCAATCCTGATACAGCATTCTTATTTATATGGTCCAGCTTCTCAAATTATTTGCTTAGCATACAGATTGACTAAGTATGGTGAAAAGTTACAACCATGATGCACACCTTTCCTGATTTTAAACTACTCAGTATCCCCTTGTTCTTTTTGAACGACTACCTCTTGGTCTATGTGCAGGTTCGGCATAAGCACAATTAAGTGTTCTGGAATTCCCATTCTTCTCAATGTTATCCATGATTTGTTATGATCCTTGCAGTTAAATACCTTTGGATAGTCAATAAAACACAGGTAAACTTCTTTCTGGTGTTCTCTGCTTTCAACTAAGATCCATCTGATATCAGCAATGATATTCCTCTTTCCACGTCCTCTTCTAAATCTGGCTTAAATTTGTGGTACTTCCCTGTCTGTGTGCTGCTGCAACTTTTTTGAATTATCTTCAGCAATATTTTACTTGACTGTGATAGTAGTGATATTGTTCAATTTTTTCCGCATTCTATTAGGTCACTTTTCTTTGGAATGGCCACAAATATGGATCTCTTGCTGTCAGTTGGCCATGTAGCTGTCTTCAAAATTTCTTCACACAGACTAGTGAGTGCTTCCACCATTGTGTCCACTTGTTAAAACATCTCAATTGGTATTTCATCCTTTCCTGGAGCCTTGTTTGTCGCCAGTGCCTTCAGCGCACCTTGGAATTCTTCTTTCAATACCATCGATTCTTGACCATATGTTACCTCCTGAAATGGTTGAATGTCGACCAATTCTTTTTGTATAGTGATTCTGTGTATTCCTTCCATCTCCATTTGAGCTTCCTGCATCGTTCAATATTTTGCTCATAACGTCTTTAAGTTTTTCAACTTGAGGCTTGAATTTTTTTTTTCAGTTCTTGTAGCTTGACAAATATCGAGTACATTCTTCCCTTTTGAGTTTCTAACTCCAGATCTTTGCACATTTCATTATGATACTTTACTTTGTCTTCTCAAGCCAGTCTTTGAAATCTGTTGTTCAACTCCATCATTTCTCCTGTTCACTTTAGCTACTCTGTTCAAGAACAAGTTTCACAGTCTCTTCTGACATCAATATCTGCCTTTTCTATCTTTCCTGTCTCATTAATGACCTTTTGCTTCCTTGATGTCATCCTACACCTCGCCTGGTCTTTGGACATTAGTGTTCAATGCACCAATATTCTTGAGATGGTCTCTAAATTCAGGTAAGATATACTCTAGGTTATTTTTTGACTGTTGTGGACTTGTTCTAATTTTCTTTAGCTTCAGCTTGAACTTGCATTTGAGCAACTGATGATCTATTCTGCAGTCAGCAACCTGGCCTTGCTCTGACTGATGGTACTAGGCTTTCCCATCATCTCTTTCCACAGATTCCTATATATTCCATGTTGTGAGGTCCACATGTATAGTCACTGTTTATGTTGTTGGAAAAAGCTATTTCCAATGAATAGGTCTTTGATATGGCAAAATTCTTTCATGCTATCTCTGGAGTCATTTTTACTACCAAAACCATATCTTCCAACTACTTTTTCTTCTTCTTTATTTCCAACATTTGCATTCCAATCACCAGTAATTATAAATGCATCTTGATTGCATGTTTGATAAATTTCAGACTGCAGAAATTGGTAAAAATCTTCAATTTATTCATCTTTGCCATTAGTGGTTGGTGTGTAAATTTGAAAAATAGTTGTATTAACTGGTCTTTCTTGTAGACTTGTGGATATTATCCTACCACTGACAGTGCTGTACTTCAGGATAGATCTTGAAATGTTGTTTATGGCAATGAATGTGACACCACTTCTCTTCAATTTGTCGTTCCTGGCATAGTAGACCATATGATTGTCTGATTCAAAGTGGCCAGTATCAGTCCATTTCAACTTATTAATGCCTAGGATATCTGTCTTCAAGCATTCCGTTTCACTTTCGACAACTTCCCATTTTCCTAGATTCATCCTTCATACATTCCACATTCCAATTATTAATGGGTGTTCACAGCCATTTCTTCTCATTTTGAGTCATACCACATCAGCAAATGAAGGTCCCAAAAAGCTTTACTCCATCTAAGTCATCAAGGAATATTACTCAGCCATAAAGAGAAATGAAGTTCTTCCCCAGTCATATTTTGAGTGCCTTCCAACCTGAGAGGCTCATCTTTCAACAGTATATCAATGTTCTGCTGTTATCCATAAGGTTTTCACTGGCCAATATTTCTTAGAAGCAGATTGCATGGTCCTTCTTCCTGGTCTGTCTTAGTCTGGAAGCTGCACGGAAACTTGTCCACCATGGGTGACCCTGCTAATATTTGAAATGCTGGTGGCATAGCTTCCAGTATCTCAGTAACACTCAAGCCATCACAGTAAAACAAACTGACAGAGGAGTGGTGGCAAACAGTATTTATTACATGACTTTTGTCAGCTTCATTTTGTCTGGAAAGCCTATCCTATCCCTCATTATGGCATAAGTTAGCTTTTATCTCCCACTGACAAAAGGACTTTTAGTCTTAGCTGTCCTACAGAAGGTGAATAACCAGGGTGTGCTTTCAGACCCAGAGCCTAAAGTCCCATGATTTCAACAGTATCCTCTACTTTATACTTTATTTTTCTTAAATAAGTATTATTTGTATTATTCTTTTTAAACTTTATTGTTGTAAAAATATAGATAACACATTTGCTAATTCAGTATTTTTCACATGTACAACTCAGTGAGCCAGTTACATAAATTACATTGTGCAACCATTACCAGTGTCCATTTCCAAATTTTCCATCACCAAATACAGAAACTCAGTGCTTCCTACACAATGACTCCCCCTTTCCACTACCTTCCTGCCCTTGGTAGCCATTATTAAACTCTAATCTCTGTACAATTGCCTAATCTAGGTATTTCATATTAGTGAGATCATAACGATATTTGTCCTTTATGGTTTCCTAATCTCATTCAGCATAATGTTTTCAAAGTTCATCCATGTTGTAGCATGCATCAGAACTTCATTTCTCTTTATGGCTAATATTCTATTGTGTGTATATACCACATTTTGTTTATCCATTCATCTGTTGATGGATATTTGGATTGTTTCTATGTATTGGCTTTGTGAATCATGCTGCAATGAACACTGTACAAGTACCATTTGAGTCCCTGCTTTCAAGTCTCTTGAGTTTATACCTAGGAGTGGAATCTCTAGGTCATATAGTGTGCCTATGATTAACTTTTTTTAGGAACTGATACATTGCTTCCCACAGAGGCTGAACTGTTTTACATTCTCACCAGCAATGCACAAGGGTTTCAGTTTTTCCAGCCTCTTGCCAACACTTGTTACTTTCTGCTTTTTTTTTTAATAAATTAATTTTTTAATAGCCATCTTAGTGGATGTGAAGTGTACCTCATTGAGGTTTTGATTTACATTTCATTATGCTGCAAGGAACATTGGTATATATGTGTCTGTTTGTGTCCTTGCTTTCCTATATTCTTTCATCAAACTCTTGGATAATCTTATACTATTAAAAATCATTTTTTAGCACAACTTTGTCTTGAGACAGTTTAGTCATTCATCACAGATTCTAAAGCCAAAAAGGTTCATATCCTGGCTCTTCCTATCTTAACTCTCTGGGCTTTGAGCAAATTAATTAAGCTTTCTGTGAATCCATGTCATCATCCATAGGATAAGGGTGATAATAACACGTTTTTCCATAGTAGTTTTTTTTTTTTTGAGAATTATGTGATATATGTTTATATAAATACTCAATGTCATGAGTGG
This sequence comes from Elephas maximus indicus, assembly GCF_024166365.1. Lineage (NCBI taxonomy): Eukaryota > Metazoa > Chordata > Mammalia > Proboscidea > Elephantidae > Elephas > Elephas maximus. Next base: position 112,579,261 of record NC_064824.1, read on the forward strand.
CACATACTACTTACCCAATTAATGTTAGCTAGTTTTGTCTCATTTTAGAAATATATTTTTAAGAACTTGACCAGAGGTCCTTCGAAAATTCTTTAAATATTTTAGAATTTATTTAGTTGCATATCGTGAGGTTGGCTTTAAGTCTGACTCACCACGTACTTGTGAGGATCAGCTATGACATATCTTATGGACATTTTGAAAACTATAAGGTGCTATGCAGATGTATGATTCTCCTGTGCTAATTTCAAAGTCTCATACATTAAAAATAACATTTGTCAGTTAAATCTGAAACATATGTAATGGCTCTCTTTAAGGAATTTAACTATTTTTAGTTATTGTTCACATTGCTCACTTAAAATATTAAAGGGTTTTCCACTCAAATTACTCATAATTCTCCATTATAAAAATATGTACCATATAATAACTTTTTTTCTCCATTCAGTCTTTATACATTTAAAGATGTATCATATGATATGAATCAGTATAACCACAGGGAAATGTTTTTCCCTGTCTTACACTGTTTCCATAATTGTTATCATAATGGCTTTGTAACAGTTCTAGGGTATTCATTTGTTCATTCCACAATTATTTATTGAACATCTGCTATGTACTGTTCTATATCATGGGAATGTATTGCTAAACAAAGCGAGGTGCCAGCACTCATAGAGTTTACAACATTCTCATGTGTGCATAGTTGATTAGTTGATATATAATTATTCACTTAATTTTTCTATTAAGGAGTATAAAACTCTTTAAGAAAAAAATATGTTTGTGTGTTTGTATACATATATACACATACATCTAAAATCTCATGGTGTTCCGCCTTGAAGAATCTTTGTAGAAAGGAAACAATGACATGGACCTAAAAATATTTTGTATATTTAGAAGTGCTGTACATTGACTTTCCAAAAGAAAATGGGAAACAAGAAACTTCTTTGTTTTCTCATCAGGATTAAGGTCCAAAGTACGATCATACTGGTTCTGTGTTTTCCATAATAAATTAAGCCTCTCTCTATTTTCTTCCTGACATGCATATAAAGAAATAGGGGCTCTTATATAGAATATTTTTTTACTATATGACATTTTTAACCTATCTGAAATATAGTCCCCTAACCCCAAAACTTATACTAATGTACAAGATTATAAAATTTGTTTTAGAAAATTATGCAAAGACAAATTGTATTTCTTGTATTAAGAAATACTGTTGGTTTATGAAAATAGTCTTTTATTTATTCAATTAAATTATAACTGACCTCATTATTATCCCAGTTTTCTTCTTTTTTTTGTTTTTTGTTTTTTTTTTCCTTTGTTTCTATAACATATAAATATGCTTGGAACCACTGTGCAGAGAGATAGCAGTTGAGTCTGCTTGTCTCCCTACAGCTGTTGGTATCGTTTGCATACACAGAGCCTCGGGCAATTTTCTGAATCTATAACACAAGGTTTATTTGTTCCCTATTTGATTATTACAGATTTCACTTGTTTCCATTTTTAATTTATAAACAATACTACAATAATTTTTGGATCATAACATTTCATCAATTTTGCAATACATTTCAGAAATAGCATTGAAAGTTTCTAAAGTATGAATGTATTTGTGATCTTTGATACATATTGCTAATTTTTTTGCCAATATATTTTCAGCAGCCTAATTGGAGCTAGTTCAATCTAGCTCCATGTTTCTCCACTCTAACTTATAATTAACTTCATATCTAAATATGGCTTATCCCATTATATGATCTTTAAGTTGGGGGTAGGGAGGCTTAACTGGAGCAACCACAAGTAGTGACTCTTCATTTTCATCTCAACTTACCCTCTGTCCTCTTTGCTAAATTCTGCTGGTGTTATTTAACTCATTTGATTCATGTGTTCACAAACAAAAAATTCTGAGCTTCAGCTCATTTAACATTTCTACTTTTTTTGTAATCATTTCTAATCTTATAAAGTCAACATTGATTATTCTCTAGTCCCTTCACAGTCATTTATTCAATTACCTATTTGAGATCAAATGCCTACCATGTAGCAGGAGCTATGCTAGATGCTGGGGATTAAGTCTTACAAAAGACAGCTATAGATCTGAATCTGAACTTCTCTGAGCGCTCTCTGTGCAGCCACCTTTAGGACCTGTCTTTCCTCAACATTAGTAATGTTACCTCTAGTGTAACTGGAATCACATTTTAGGGAGTTTCCCGAAGCTCTTGAATCTTTATTCACTTTTAGATTATCACACAATTCTACCTATCATAAACAAACAAAATAACATTTTCTTTGAAATCTATCTGTCTTAGCTTTGGTCAATTACCAAACTATAGTTTGCCTTTGTTTTCTTACCTGTTAGACATTCTAGAAAGATTATTTCGTTTTCCCCCAAGTTGTCAACCAGTTCTTTTCCCACACTTTTCCATCTTTAGATCCCTGAAAACTCACACTATCAAGTTTGGATTAGCAACATTCTAGTTTCTTCTTCTACCCAGAGGAAGGAAATCACGAATGGCCCCTCAGTTCCCTTGAGATGGGAGGAGGAGGGATACAGTGTCTCGAGGGTATTCTAAAATTTTGGTTCTGGGCTTTCTGTATCTTTTAACTCTTTCTCTCTCTCTTTTTTTTTATTTGAAGTGACTCAGCATCATCAGGGTTAGAATTAACATTTACCTCAAGACTACTATGGAAGGGCTTGGGCTAACATAAAACTTCTAGGTAAACTCTGAGGAAGCATTCTTCATATATTTGTTTAACAAATATTTATTGATTTCCTCTACACCCCAGCACCATGGTAGGCACTGAATCTGCCTTACCCAGCCTACTGGGAGTATAGCTACGTCATCCTTTCACTGATCCAGGAGGGATCAGTCCCCGGAGAAGGACATCATGCTTGGTAAAGTAGAGGGTTAGCAAAAAAAAGGAAGACCATCAGTGAGATGGATTGACACAGTGGCTGCAACAATGGGCTAAAGCGTAAAAGCGATTGTGAGGATGGCGCAGGACTGGGCAGTGTTCCGTTCTGTCGTACATAGGGTCATTATGAGTCGGAACTGACTTGACAGCACCTAACAACAATAGCAACATCCTTTCACTACCAAGCATCTTTCAGTTACCAAATCTACACACAAACTCCTTTCTACCACTTAGTAAGTTATTGTGTACATTTTGTTGTTTTTGTTGGGAGCTGTCAAGTCTATTTCAATTTATAATGACCCCACGTGGCAGAGTACAACTGCCCTATATGATTTTGTTGGGTGTAATCTTTACAAAATCAGGTCTTTCTCCTGCAGAGCTCCTGGGTGGGTTTGAATTGCTACCCTTTCAGTTAGCAGCTGAGTGCTTAACCATTGTATTTTAGCATAATGTATATTGTGTTATGTTGCTTCTAATTTCCTCGGGCAATGGAAAAATCTGGATAAAGAATGTTAGTTGTTCAAAATTGTTTAAAATTAGTGTATAGTCTTGTATTAATGAAGCATTTAGCACAGTACTTGGCTCATTAAAAGCATTTAATAAATATTGGCTCTTATTATTCTAATATCAAACTAATATACATTTATCATTTGACAGCAGAAAAGTCTCAAATGTTAAATATGAAAATATTAAAAGTATTTAAATATTCATTTCTGTCCTATACAAAATAATGAAACTATTTTTTCATATTTCTAGTGTATTTCCTCTAACTTAACACTCAATGGAATAAAGCATACTTTAAGATTGTCTTTAATTCATAGAAAAGAACACATGAAGTCCAAAACCTGCCTTTGGTGAGAGGTGAATCTAAATTATATTCTGATTAAAATGTATCAACTCCATCCTCAAAACTGAAAAAAATATTCCATTTTGTGACTTCTGAAAGATGTTCGAAAGCCTTTATATATGTGGATAGAGTTCTTTCTGATATTTGTCATATTTCCTGCTAATACTTAGTACTGTTCTTTCCTTTTCTGAAAATGAAATTCACTGATTTCTAACATGTTTACTTATTTGAACACATTCCAAGTTCTTCATGTTCCTTTTAAGTCATAAAAAAGATTAAACATCACATTTATTAGATTGGGAACAAGGCTGTCGTATTGCTTTGCCGGTGACAACAGTTACAGAATTTTAAAACTACTAGCATCTGTTTCATTGCTGGTGTGTTCAGGGAGAAAAAAAGGTTCACTTGGACTATAAAATAGAATGTGCAATTTTTACAGGAAGGATAAAAATAAAGGGGTAAATGAGAAAAAAATAGTTTGAACTAGGTCAAAACGATAAAAAAATGCAATAATAAAGTTATTACCTGTAATATTGTAGAACATTTAGGAAGAAAATGAAAGGATGATTTGGACTGGACATTAAAATAATTAAGCTGAAGCTGGAAGGGAAACTGTATATTGAATTAGATATAGTACATTGACTTACCATAGGCATTATTTATGCACCAGATTTGGCCAGTATTTGTATATTCAATTGATAATTGGACAAAGACATGAAATGATGGGATGATGAAAATGAGCATAGATCACGAGTTGCTGGAGAAACAGAAATCCTTTTACTCATCTCCATCATTCCCAGTCCTTGACATGAAGGAAAAGCTCAATAAATACCTCCCTGAGAGACCAGTAGGAGGAGTGTAGACAGACCGTGAGCTCCTGAGTGATGAGTAGGGGCTGGTACTTCTATCCTGGGAAAATATATGCCCCTGCAGCCACACCATTTTACTCATATATCCTTCCCTCTGTTTTCCATCCCCATTATCCAGTTATCTTCTTGTCCCTCTACATTTTACCAAACAAGTCTAAATATTTCTGAGAATTTTGCCCGTCCAACAGACCACAACAGGAACCATTTCCTTGCAATTAGTTTTACTTGGTCCCAGTCATTCTACCTGCTTTGATTAAAACTTGTCTTTCTTTGTACCCATTTATTTTCCTACCTCTGTTTTTATTTTTAGCATATCTCAGGTATAAACTATCAATGCTAACTAATTACAAGCCTACAAAGTGTGATGTACTTTTAATGTAATTTTTTCATGTCTGTAGTCTTAATGTGTAGATCACATATCATGTGCATGACATGCAATGTGTGTATATATATATATAAATAAGTTACATGAGTATATATGTTTTTGTTTTATTACATCTTCTCATATAATTAGAATAGTCAAAAAACTTTCCTGAGATATCACCTTCCAAAATTTATTATAGAATTTTACATATTTAGATTATAACTTTTATACCAATTTTATATTTAAGACAAGGTTTTATAAGAAATATTTTTTAGGTTAAAAATACATTATGGTGAATTTAGTAAAATTATAACTCAAATCTTTTGTCTGTGAATTACTATATATATATTTGTACATATGTAATATATGTGTGTGAATAAATTTTTTTTTTATGTAATACATGTGTGTGTGTATACATACTCATAATTGGTTTTTTTTTTTTGAAGGGTCACATAATCGCATCCTGTGATGCCTGTGGGGTTATAAAACTATGGGATTTTCGAAAGCTCTTACCAGTTGTGTCCATTGATATAGGTCCAAGTCCTGGAAATGAGGTGAATTTTGATTCAACAGGTAAGATCCTTTTTGTTTAACATTTGTGACCAAGCTAACAACTTAAAAATTGGTCCTGAAACTATTTTCTGTTTCCACTGAAATATTTTGGTATTTCCTCCTATATGAATTTCTATTCTGAATATTATATTACGATATATTACATTACGTTTTATTATATATCACTTGGTGTCATGTCATGAAAGAATTATATATATATCATACATTTAAAGAAAGAAATAATGAGAGAAATAATTACATGCTAATATAGGTAACACAGGCTCCCTAGCAGGGCCTTGCAGAGCCTTGGAACTCACATCTCTTTGAATTACCATCCCAGGTAAGTTAGTTGGGTTTCCCGAAGGTAAAATACCTGACAGTGCATAATAGAAAGAAAAATTTGGCAAAAAGTGAACTTGGAACATTATTTTTTTTTTTTTTTTTTTTTTTTTTTTTAATAATAACTTTTATTAAGCTTCAAGTGAACGTTTACAAATCCAATCAGTCTGTCACATATAAGTTTACATACATCTCACTCCCTACTCCCACTTACTCTCCCCGTCTTGAGTCAGCCCTTTCAGTCTCTCCTTTCTTGACAATTTTGCCGGCTTCCCTCTCTCTCTATCCTCCCATCCCCCCTCCAGGCAAGAGTTGCCAACACAATCTCAAGTGTCCACCTGATATAATTAGCTCACTCTTCATCAGCTTCTCTCTCCCACCCGCTGACCAGTCCCTTTCATTTCTGAAGAGTTGTCTTCGGGGATGGTTCCTGTCCTGTGTCAGCTGAAGGTCTGGGGAGCATGGCCGCCGGGATTCCTCCAGTCTCAGTCAGACCATTAAGTTTGGTCTTGTTATGAGAATTTGGGGTCTGCATCCCACTGATCTCCTGCTCCCTCAGGGGTCCTCTGCTGAGCTCCCTGTCAGGGCAGTCATCGATTGTGGCCGGGCACCAACTAGTTCTTCTGGTCTCAGGATGATGTAGGTCTCTGGTTCATGTGGCCCTTTCTGTCTCTTGGGCTCTTAGTTGTCATGTGGGCTTGGTGTTCTTCATTTTCCTTTGCTCCAGGTGGGTTGAGACCAATTGCTGCATCTTAGATGGCTGCTTGTTAGCATTTAAGACCCCAGACGCCACATTTCGAAGTGGGATGCAGAATGATTTCATAATAGAATTATTTTGCCAATTGACTTAGAAGTCCCCGCAAACCATGTTCCCCAGACCCCCGCGCTTGCTCCGCTGACCTTTGAAGCATTCATTTTATCCCGGAAACTTCTTTGCTTTTGGTCCAGTCCAATTGAGCTGACCTTCCATGTATTGAGTGTTGTCTTTCCCTTCACCTAAAGCAGTTCTTATCTACTGATTAATCAATAAAAAACCCTCTCCCACCCTCCCTCCCTCCCCCCCTCGTAACCACAAAAGTATGTGTTCTTCTCAGGTTTACTATTTCTCAAGATCTTATAATAGTGGTCTTATACAATATTTGTCCTTTTGCCTCTGACTAATTTCGCTCAGCATAATGCCTTCCAGGTTCCTCCATGTTATGAAATGTTTCAGAGATTCGTCACTGTTCTTTATCGATGCGTAGTATTCCATTGTGTGAATATACCACAATTTATTTACCCATTCATCCGTTGATGGACACCTTGGTTGCTTCCAACTTTTTGCTATTGTAAACAGAGCTGCAATAAACATGGGTGTGCATATATCTGTTTGTATGAAGGCTCTGGTATCTCTAGGGTATATTCCTAGGAGTGGGATTTCTGGGTTGTATGGTAGTTCTATTTCTAACTGTTTAAGATAACGCCAGATAGATTTCCAAAGTGGTTGTACCATTTTACATTCCCACCAGCAGTGTATGAGAGTTCCAATCTCTCCACAGCCTCTCCAACATTTATTATTTTGTGTTTTTTGGATTAATGCCAGCCTTGCTGGTGTGAGATGGAATCTCATCGTAGTTTTAATTTGCATTTCTCTAATGGCTAATGATCGAGAGCATTTTCTCATGTATCTGTTGGCTGCCTGAATATCTTCTTTAGTGAAATGTGTGTTCATATCCTTTGCCCACTTCTTGATTGGGTTGTTTGTCTTTTTGTGGTTGAGTTTTGACAGAATCATGTAGATTTTAGAGATCAGGCGCTGGTCGGAGATGTCATAGCTGAAAATTCTTTCCCAATCTGTAGGTGGTCTTTTTACTCTTTTGGTGAAGTCTTTAGATGAGCATAGGTGTTTGATTTTTAGGAGCTCCCAGTTATCGGGTTTCTCTTCATCATTTTTGGTAATGTTTTGTATTCTGTTTATACCTTGTATTAGGGCTCCTAGGGTTGTCCCAATTTTTTCTTCCATGATCTTTATCGTTTTAGTCTTTATGTTTAGGTCTTTGATCCACTTGGAGTTAGTTTTTGTGCATGGTGTGAGGTATGGGTCCTGTTTCATTTTTTTGCAAATGGATATCCAGTTATGCCAGCACCATTTGTTAAAAAGGCTATCTTTTCCCCAGTTAATTGACACTGGTCCTTTGTCAAATATCAGCTGCTCATACGTGGATGGATCTATGTCTGGGTTCTCAATTCTGTTCCATTGGTCTATGTGTCTGTTGTTGTACCAATACCAGGCTGTTTTGACTACTGTGGCTGTATAATAGTTTCTGAAGTCAGGTAAGGTGAGGCCTCCCACTTTCTTCTTCTTTTTCAGTAGTGCTTTGCTTATCCGGGGCTTCTTTCCGTTCCATATGAAATTGGTGATTTGTTTCTCTATCCCCTTAAAATATGACATTGGAATTTGGATCGGAAGTGCGTTAAATGTATAGATGGCTTTTGGTAGAATAGACATTTTTACTATGTTAAGTCTTCCTATCCATGAGCAAGGTATGTTTTTCCACTTAAGTATGTCCTTTTGAATTTCTTGTAGTAGAGCTTTGTAGTTTTCTTTGTATAGGTCTTTTACATCCTTGGTAAGATTTATTCCTAAGTATCTTATCTTCTTGGGGGCTACTGTGAATGGTATTGATTTGGTTATTTCCTCTTTGGTGTTCTTTTTGTTGATGTAGAGGAATCCAAGTGATTTTTGTATGTTTATTTTATAACCTGAGACTCTGCCAAACTCTTCTATTAGTTTCAGTAGTTTTCTGGAGGATTCCTTAGGGTTTTCTGTGTATATAATCATGTCATCTGCAAATAGTGATAACTTTACTTCTTCCTTGCCAATCCGGATACCTTTTATTTCTTTGTCTAGCCTGATTGCCCTGGCTAAGACTTCCAACACGATGTTGAATAAGAGCGGTGATAAAGGGCATCCTTGTCTGGTTCCCGTTCTCAAGGGAAATGCTTTCAGGTTCTCTCCATTTAGAGTGACATTGGCTGTTGGCTTTGCATAGATGCCCTTTATTATGTTGAGGAATTTTCCTTCAATTCCTATTTTGGTAAGAGTTTTTATCATGAATGGGTGTTGGACTTTGTCAAATGCCTTTTCTGCATCAATTGATAAGATCATGTGGTTTTTGTCTTTTGTTTTATTTATGTGATGGATTACATTAATGGTTTTTCTGATATTAAACCAGCCTTGCATACCTGGTATAAATCCCACTTGATCAGGGTGAATTATTTTTTTGATGTGTTGTTGGATTCTATTGGCTAGAATTTTGTTGAGGATTTTTGCATCAATGTTCATTAGGGATATAGGTCTATAATTTTCTTTTTTTGTAATGTCTTTACCTGGTTTTGGTATCAGGGAGATGGTGGCTTCATAGAATGAGTTGGGTAGTATTCCGTCATTTTCTATGCTTTGGAATACCTTTAGTAGTAGTGGTGTTAACTCTTCTCTGAAAATTTGGTAGAACTCTGCAGTGAAGCCGTCCGGGCCGGGACTTTTTTTTGTTGGGAGTTTTTTGATTACCGTTTCAATCTCTTTTTTTGTTATGGGTCTATTTAGTTGTTCTACTTCTGAATGTGTTAGTTTAGGTAGGTAGTGTTTTTCCAGGAATTCATCCATTTCTTCTAGGTTTTCAAATTTGTTAGAGTACAATTTTTCATAATAATCTGAAATGATTCTTTTAATTTCATTTGGTTCTGTTGTGATGTGGTCCTTCTCATTTCTTATTCGGGTTATTTGTTTCCTTTCCTGTATTTCTTTAGTCAGTCTAGCCAATGGTTTATCAATTTTGTTAATTTTTTCAAAGAACCAGCTTTTGGCTTTGTTAATTCTTTCAATTGTTTTTCTGTTCTCTAATTCATTTAGTTCAGCTCTAATTTTTATTATTTGTTTTCTTCTGGTGCCTGATGGATTCTTTTGTTGCTCACTTTCTATTTGTTCAAGTTGTAGGGACAGTTCTCTGATTTTGGCTCTTTCTTCTTTTTGTATGTGTGCATTTATTGATATAAATTGGCCTCTGAGCACTGCTTTTGCTGTGTCCCAGAGGTTTTGATAGGAAGTATTTTCATTCTCGTTGCTTTCTATGAATTTCCTTATTCCCTCCTTGATGTCTTCTATAACCCAGTCTTTTTTCAGGAGGGTATTGTTCATTTTCCAAGTATTTGATTTCTTTTCCCTCGTTTTTCTGTTATTGATCTCTAGTTTTATTGCCTTGTGATCTGAGAAGATGCTTTGTAATATTTCGATGTTTTGGACTCTGCAAAGGTTTGTTTTATGTCCTAATATGTGGTCTATTCTAGAGAATGTTCCATGTGCGCTGGAAAAAAAAGTATATTTTGCAGCAGTTGGGTGGAGAGTTCTGTATAAGTCAATGAGGTCAAGTTGGTTGATTGTTGTAATTAGATCTTCCGTGTCTCTGTTGAGCTTCTTGCTGGATGTCCTGTCCTTCTCCGAAAGTGGTGTGTTGAAGTCTCCTACTATAATTGTGGAGGTATCTATCTCGCTTTTCAGTTCTGTTAAAATTTGATTTATGTATCTTGCAGCCCTGTCATTGGGTGCGTAAATATTTAATATGGTTATGTCTTCCTGATCAATTGTCCCTTTTATCATTATATAGTGTCCTTCTTTATCCTTTGTGGTGGATTTAAGTCTAAAGTCTATTTTGTCAGAAATTAATATTGCTACTCCTCTTCTTTTTTGCTTATTGTTTGCTTGATATACTTTTTTCCATCCTTTGAGTTTTAGTTTATTTGAGTCTCTAAGTCTAAGGTGTGTCTCTTGTAGGCAGCATATAGATGGATCGTGTTTCTTTATCCAGTCTGTGACTCTCTGTCTCTTTATTGGTGCATTTAGTCCATTTACATTCAGGGTAATTATAGATAAGTAAGTTTTTAGTGCTGTCATTTTGATGCCTTTTTATGTGTGTTGTTGACAATTTCATTTTTCCACATACTTTTTTGTGCTGAGGCGTTTTTCTTAGTAAATTGTGAGATCCTCATTTTCATAGTGTTTGACTTTATGTTAGTTGAGTCGTTACGTTTTTCTTGGTTTTTGTCTTGAGTTATAGAGTTGTTATACCTTTTTGTGGTTACCTCATTATATACCCCTATTTTTCTAAGTAAAAACCTAACTTGTATTGTTCTATATCGCCTTGTATCACTCTCCATATGGCAGTTCAATGCCTCCTGTATTTAGTCCCTCTTTTTGATTATTGTGATCTTTTACCTATTGACTTCCATGATTCCCTGTTATGTGTATTTTTTTTTTTTTAATTAATCTTAATTTGTTTGTTTTTGTGATTTCCCTATTTGAGTTGATATCAGGACGTTCTGTTTTGTGACCTTGTGTTGTGCTGATATCTGATATTATTGGTTCTCTGACCAAACAATATCCTTTAGTATTTCTTGTAGCTTTGGTTTGGTTTTTGCAAATTCTCTAAACTTGTGTTTGTCTGTAAATATCTTAATTTCGCCTTCATATTTCAGAGAGAGTTTTGCTGGATATATGATCCTTGGCTGGCAGTTTTTCTCCTTCAGTGTTCTGTATATGTCGTCCCATTCCCTTCTTGCCTGCATGGTTTCTGCTGAGTAGTCAGAACATATTCTTATTGATTCTCCCTTGAAGGAAACCTTTCTTTTCTCCCTGGCTGCTTTTAAAATTTTCTCTTTATCTTTGGTTTTGGTGAGTTTGATGATAATATGTCTTGGTGTTTTTCTTTTTGGATCAATCTTAAATGGGGTTCGATGAGCATCTTGGATAGATATCCTTTCGTCTTTCATGATGTCAGGGAAGTTTTCTGTCAGAAGTTCTTCAACTATTTTCTCTGTGTTTTCTGTCCCTCCTCCCTGTTCTGGGACTCCAATCACCCGCAGGTTATCCTTCTTGATAGAGTCCCACATAATTCTTAGGGTTTCTTCATTTTTTTTAATTCTTTTATCTGATTTTTTTTCAGCTATGTTGGTGTTAATTCCCTGGTCCTCCAGATGTCCCAGTCTGCATTCTAATTGCTCGAGTCTGCTCCTCTGACTTCCTATTACGTTGTCTAATTCTGTTATTTTATTGTTAATCTTTTGGATTTCTACATGTTGTCTCTCTATGGATTCTTGCAACTTATTAATTTTTCCAGTATGTTCTTGAATAATCTTTTTGAGTTCTTCAACAGTTTTATCAGTGTGTTCCTTGGCTTTTTCTGCAGATATCCTAATTTCATTTGTGATATCATTAAGCATTCTGTAAATTAGTTTTTTATATTCTGTATCTGATAATTCCAAAATTGTATCTTCATTTGGGAAAGATTTTGATTCTTTTGTTTGGGGGGTTGGAGAAGCTGTCCCGGTCTGCTTCTTTAAGTGGTTTGATATGGATTGTTGTCTCCGAGCCATCACTGGGAAACTAGTTTTTCCAGAAAATCCGCTGCGTGCAGTCCTAATCCCTGCGGGACGGTTCCCCGGCTCGGATGCTGCTCTTTCTGCTCCAAGATCAGTCACTGCCTCCCGGGGACTTCTCCTACCGGCTGCGTCCCACGCCGCCCGTGGAACCAGCTGGTCCCCCTCCCGGGGTTAGTTCAGGGGGGTGGAGCAGGTCTCTGTGCTTGTGCCGTACCTGACTGGTACGCTGGCTCCAGGCTCTGGAAACAATCGCTGCTTCCCCGTATTAGTTCGTTCTCCGTCTCTAAATCTGTGTTTGTTGTTCAGGGTTCGTAGATTGTTATGTATGTGATCGATTCACTTGTTTTTCCGTGTCTTTGTTGTAAGAGGGATCCGAGGTAGCGTCTGCCTAGTCCGCCATCTTGGCTCCGCCTCCCCAAACGGAACATTATTTTTAATGGAATATTTTAGTCTTATAATAATTTAATAAATTACCCCGTATTTTCTAGGTTTTTAAATTTATTTGAAATATGTATTCGTCTTACTGTTCCAATGATCTGCTCTGCATACTTTATTATTTGGTTGTGTTTAGCATTTTATCTGCAATGATCTTAACATTATAAATTGGATGAAATATTTTATCCATGCTGATGATTAATAATGTAGTGACTGATATTAATGACCACACAATGATTCCAACTCCATTTAGAAAATTAAAAAGACAGTTCTATCTGTATCTATAATGATAGCCTTTGATTTATAAAGAATGTGTACCTGTTATTGGATAATGTAACCTTTTTTTTACAAGTGTGTTACATGTTTTAACCTGTTTAAATTTTTGAGAATTTAAAAAATTTTTGAGCTATTATTGGTAGAAAAAAGGCATGGGAGTGACAAATCAATTTTAGATGAGAGAATAAATTATATATGTGTATATATATATATGAAATAAGTATATTTCATTTAAAAATAAAACCAAACCGGTTGCCGTTGAGCAGTTGAGATCTCCGGCTGCTAACCAAAAGGTCGGCAGTTGAAATCCACCAGCTGCTCCATGGAAACCCTGTGGGGCAGCTCTACTCTGTCCTATAAGATTGCTGTGAGTCGGAATCGATTGGAAGGCAACAGGCTTATTTAGACATAGTCCATATTAGTTCTTCAGTTCAAAAAGTATGAGCATACTGGGAGCAATTCTAGAGTTTGTATTCTTAGCAAAATTTATCTTCTTAACAAACTTTAGATTGTGTTTCCATTACAGATCAGTATATGAACTACACTAATAATGGGATTTTTAAAAAACGTTTTCAGTAATGTTCTTATCATTAAGGCGTTTGTGGTCTGCCAGAAGTCAATAAGAAAACACTGTACAGAATAAAACATTCCAACTATGAGAATTTCATGTAATAGTGTGAGAGCCTATTACCTAATATTTCGATTTATCATTTCTGATATAAAAAATCTGCATGAACATTATAGTTCTAAGGAGTCTTAACACGGTTTCAATAAATTTGCTCACATCTTTAAATCCCTTTTTATTATCTTGAGCTAGCATTCAAGTATCTATTCCCTTGAATTTTGAACTCAAATCTTAGCACTTCTGGCTGTGCTTTCTAATAGTAGAAGTTAAACTTATATAAGTTGTACAGTCTTTCAAAACAGCTTTCAACTTCTATTATATTAACTTCTAATACTCACTGTGAATATTAAATATGATGTCACTTCCTGTTTACTGCACTTATTACCATCCCAAAATTTCTTTTCTGTGTGTAGTCAGGCAAATATGATATTAAAAAATGTGATGCCTTGGAATTATGGTGTTGGCAAAAAATATTGAATATACCATAGACTGCCAGAAGAATGAACAAATCTAACTTGGAAGAAGTACAACCAGAATGCTCCTTAGAAGCAAGGAAGGCGAGACTTCGTCTCATGTACTTTGGACATGTTATCAGGAGGGACCAGCCCCTGGAGAAGGACATCGTGCTTGGTAAAGCAGAGGATCAGCAAAAAAGAGGAAGACCCTCAATGAGGTGGATTGACGCAGTGGCTGCAATGCATTGAGCTCAAGCATAACAACGATCATGAGGATGGCACAGGACCGGGCAGTGTCTCCTTCTGTTGTACGCAGGGTCACTGTGAGTCAGAACTGACTCGATGACACCTAACGAAAACAACAACGTCTTAATCTTACGAAAATTGATATTATCTTAAAGTCTTTGGTACAACGAATCTATTTTCTCTCTCTCAATGACTGCTATATTCTTTGTAATACATTAATATTTTTTTTAATGTGAGAATCAAGGGCATAACAATGAGAAACATAAAATACATAGAGTATAAACCAGAGTCACAGTTAAAGAAAATACTTTATCAGTCTGAGGGGATATAATTTCACCTGACTTGCCCATCCCTATGACCACGTCTTCATAATTAATTTTATTTCTACCTGTTTGAGAAACTAATGTCATAAATGCTTCCTCATTGAATAATGAGAAATGTCTGCTGCTTTTTACTTAAAAGTTTGAAATATATGAGAAGTTGAAGGAACCAGAGAGAGCAAACACAATGAGCAGAGGGGTTAAAATCACAACGTAAAGTACTGGAGTGTATGTTTATTTTAAGAGAGTTATGAAGAAGAGTGCAAGTCAAGAGCAAAACAAAATCGCAACAAGGATAAACCAAAAAAAACAAACCTGTAGCCATCGAGTTGATTCCGACTCACAGCGACCATATAGGAGAGAGTTGAACTGCCCCATAGGGTTTCCAAGGAGCTCTGGTGGATTTGAACTGCCAGCCTTTTGGTTAGCAGCCAAACTCCTAACCACCAAGCCACCAGGGTTTCCACAACAAGGATAGGGACACATAAATCTCCTCTAATCTGCATATATTAAGGAAAATATTATTTGAAAGAGAAATATAACAAAATTATATGATGAAAATATTTCAAATGAGTATAAAATCTAATTTAGCCAGCTGATTTTGGCAAATCAAGATAAGCCTGTATGATATAATCATTTTCTTAAAAAAGCAATAGTATATTGACAGTAATAATGAAAAATAGTGTATTGAACAGTAGGATATTGACAATACTGACAAATAACAAAATAATGTACTAAACCCCCCAAAAGACCCAAACCCATTTCTGTCAAGTCGATTTCAACTCGTAGCAACCCTATAGAAAAGAGTAGAACTGCCCTATAGGGTTTCCAAGGAAACAGGTTTTAGATTTGAACTGCCGACCTTTATGGTTAGTAGCTGAGCTCGTAACCGCTACACAACCCGGGCTCAAAATAATGCACTAAAAAAAAAAAAAAAAAAATGCACTAGGTGTATATAATTGCGCAATTTTATTTTGTCACAGAATTTCAACAGGGACACACTATTTGACACACATTAACTAATGTGGGCCCTTTGTGCAGTTATATATAGCTAGTGCATTACTTAGTTATTGGTCACAACTTAACTAAGCGAGTCAAGGCTCTGGTCTGCTGTCTCAGTCATACTCTCGGAACTGAGGAAAAGTCATTGAAACATATGCATCATGTCATCATGATATCTTATAATACATGTGGAAGTTTTGATAGCATCCTGTCTAAAATATTTAACACAAAAAAATATGAAGAGTTGTTAAATACTCTAAGGGATCTTAGAAACAAAATTTCTTTCTAATCATATTTCATGTCTCTGAATCAGTTTAATTAAAGAACATCTTGAAATTATGAGGTGTGCTATTTAAAAAAAAAAAAACACTTTCCATATGCAACAGCTTGTCTTCATAAATAAGGAATCTCTTGTCACTGCAAATCCAACACTATAAAAGTAAATTGGAAGTAGAGTCCATTAGAAGGCTGAAACTATTGTTTATGACATTTGATTTTAATTTTTATAAATATCAGAATCGCCTCACTGTTTATCACCTTCGTATTTTCTATCTGAATTTATAAAAAAAAAAATACACTAATGAAATTGTGCTTTTCTTTAAAAATTGAGTTTCTTCCTAGAGTCTCATCTTTAAAAGGCACCTTTGATAGAAATATTTGAAAGCTGGGGTGTACAAAAGGATAATAGACTGTATGTAGACCCTTAGCTTTAATTATATTTTAACCACCTTTGAGACTTTTTTTTTTTTTTTTGAGACTTTAGGCAAATTACTTAAACTCTTTGAAATAAATTTCCATATAGAAATAACGGAAGGGACATTTGTCTTGCATTTGTTATAATGTGGATTTAGTGGGATAATACATATAACGAGAAACTAAGTCCTCTACCATATTTTTTCCTAGAGCTGGAAGGGAAGGGTCTTAGAGGTCATGTCATTCATTCTAGGGATGAGAAAAATAAGTCAACATATTGGTAAGAAAGTAAGATGCTCAAGGGTATATATTAATTTAGGAGGTTTCTAGTGAAAGCATAAATCCTACAAGAAACAAAGGTGAAAACCTCAGCTTTATATAAAATTAAGCATAAGTTAGGGATTTAACTGATAATTAAATTTATACATAATTTGTACATATAGCATTATATATTCATACATACTTAAAATCAAAATATTTGAAGATATATGAAACACCACCTGGAGTTTAGCTTTCCTGTTACTGTAAGAAATCAGCCTCTCACACGTTTAAAAGAGAAGTTACATGTGACGTAGCGTTATTTACACAATGTTTTATTCGCAAATACATCGCTTGTGACAAACACAGATTATCTGTGTTTATAGATATATGTGTATATTAGTATGTATTTATAGCCCATGTGTTTGTAAAGGGATAAGTGTTTCTTTTTCATTAAACAGAGAGCCTCTTTGTAATATAATGCTATAAATTTTTGCAAATATTCACTATCTAAATAATATCTCTCTTGGCATACTCAAAATGCCATATGTTTTACCATTCAAAAATTTATTTCTATTTCAGAAAATGTTAAATGGAATTGCATGGTGAAAGTAATAAAAATGAACTGTGAGAATTTATACTTACATTTTTCTGCATCTCCCATTTCATCGTTTTTATGTAGTTTAGCAATCTTTTTCCCTCCTTCCTAAAAGGTAATTCGAGTGAGTCATTTGCAAAGAAGTCACATCCCTAGAAAATGCAGAAGCTGAAGGTTAAGCCAGATGGAGACTTTCCAGTAGAAAGCTTATCGGTATCAGATCATCCAAATGGACAAAGTTTCTGCCACTTGGAGAACACCCAAAATATTCTCCACGGGCAAAGCCACAATAGAAATGCTAAAATGGGAGAAAAAAAAAGGACCTCATTGAAAAATATGAAAAGTACCAGACTCAAAAATATTTTTGGGGAACATAACCAGATAACCCCAAATTCTATTGTTCATATTTGATGTATCAGTGGCTATTAGTAAAGGCTATTGTTCACTGTTTTGTATTTAGCGGAAGATTGCAGTTAATTCCCTCTGATGGAAGCAGTGTACTGCAAAAGAGCACTGGTTGGTTGTTGGTAGGATACTGGAGAAAGGAACTGGGGGAATTAAAGGAAATCATGTTATGTAGCTCCTTTGGAGACTCAAGTCCATAATTAATATTAATATTTAGTATGAGGTATACTGTGCTCCAGGAGCTGAGCAAGGTGCTTTCTCTTTTAATCATCACTGCACTATGAGTTGAGTACCATTTCTCCCATTTAAAGATGTTTGAGAGCTTTAATTACATAGACATATTAATAAATACACACGTTGTTACACTTTGGTGAAAACCTGAACCAGATTTTTGTTTTTATTTTTAGTCATTAGCTCTAGGAAATTATTTAAAAAAAAAAATTGGAGAGTCATAGGGACTGGTTTTATGCTTTATCTGTAAAATAAACTATTTTCTCCTTGGTTTTACATTATCATCTCTGTGCCAAAAGCAATTTTATTTACTTGCCACCAAGTATGGGAAATAACATGCTAATAATAGTGCGGACACCTTGAAAATTTTGATCAAAGACATATTAACCAAAAATATATTAATTCAGGGCTGACGTTCATAGTTATGGAGCCCTGTGGCATAGTGGTTAAGAGCATGGCTGCTAATCACAACCTTGGCAGTTTGAATTCACCCACTGCTCCTGTCCCATAGGGTCGCTATGAATCAGAATCAACTGGACAGCAGTGGGTTTACAGATTTCATGAAGACAGCAAAACTGCCCCATAGGGTTTCCAAGGAGCGGCTGGTGGATTCAAACTGCCGGCCATTTTAATATCCACAGTACCCACAAATCTCTCATCTGAGTCTGGATACAATTTGTAGGAACAGCTAGAAACTATTCACATCTCATGAATTAGTTAAGGACATTTGAGTTAAGCACAAGGTGAGGCTCCAAGAAGAAATATCATTATTTTTCTATGATTTGTAATACAGAACTGGGCAGGACATTTAACCTCTGTTGAGCTCAACTTTATCATCTATAAAATTAGAGATTTGGAGTGACTCCATCAATTGGGTTTACAACCTAAGTATCACACAATTGAATAGTGAATTTTTCCTGAGTTCAATATAATTGGGATATGGTATCCTGAGACAAAAGTAAAATTCTAAAATAAAACTCAAATGCTCTTGTATAGTATTAAAATTTGAAAACAAAACATCACAATATAAGTAAAACATTACACTTAGCCTTGATTCAAAAAGGTAATACAATTGATACAAAAATAAATTTAAAAAAATTGAGCCTGAAATTTAAATAGCAGCAGTGTTGCTGGGCAAGATTAAACTGTTAATCTCACACACCCAGTGCCACGTTTCGCTTTCTATAGCAATAGAAGTTTTGCAAAAAATGAATGCATTTCAGCATTTTTATGAATTGAGTTAGTGACTAGATCAAACTCCCCTTATAGGACTTTATGAAATAATAAGAATTGACCCATTCTGCTGAAATCAGAGCAGGGAATACCTTAATAACCACACAAGTTACAGTATTATACAAGTATAATCTGCCACTGCAAATGCAATTGCCTAGATAACATAAAGATGTCACATGTGATAATTCATCAATTTTTGTGCTGTATTTTAAAAACAAGTGTAGTTATGATTGTTTCCAAGCTCTCTGATATAGTTGTCTTTGAAGAAATAGAAAGGCCTCGTTTGTGATGTTATAGCATAAGTGATCAAAAGTTGCTTGGAAATGTTTTCTTATATAAATAAAATATCTCTTTGAAAGTTCTTTACAGAGCTTATATGCATAATTTTATTCAAACAATTCAAATCCAGAACATGTCCAAATAATAAGTTCTAAAATAGTGTCATCAGATTTAATGAGGATTTGTTTTGTAGTATTTATGTAAGAAATATTTTCCAAATAAAGTTACAATATTATATGTTCTTGTTGTTGTTGTTAGGTGCCGTAGAGTCAGTTCCAACTCATAGCGACCCTGTGCACAGCAGAATGAACGACTACCCGGTCCTGAGCCACCCTTACAATCGTTGTTATGCTTGAGCTCATTGTTGCAGCCACTGTGCAGTCCACCTCGTTGAGGGTCTTCCTCTTTTCCACTGACCCTGTACTCTGCCAAGCATGAGGTCCTTCTCCAGGGACTGATCCATCCTAACAACATGTTCAAAGTATGTAAGACCCAGTCTCGCCATCCTTGCTTCTAAGGAGGATTCTGGTTGTACTTCTAAGACAGAGTTGTTCCTTCTTTTGGCAGTCCGTGGTATATTCAATATTCTTTGCCAGCACCACAATTCAAAGGCGTCAACTCTTCTTCGGTCTTCCTTATTCATTGTCCAGCTTTCACATGCATATGATATGATTGAAAATACCATGGCTTAGGTCAGGCGCACCTTAGTCTTCAAGGTGACATCTTTGCTCTTCAACACTTTGAAGAGGTCCTTTGCAGCAGATTTACCCAATGCAATGCATCTTTTGATTTATTTCTTGACTGCTGCTTCCCTGGCTGTTGATTGTGGATCCAAGTAAAATGAAATCCTTGACAACTTCAATCTTTTCTCTGTTTATCATGATGTTGCTCATTGGGCCAGTTGTGAGGATTTTTGTTTTCTTTATGTTGTGGTCTTTGATCTTCATAAGTAAGTGCTTCAAGTCCTCTTCACTTTCAGCAAGCAAGGTTGTGTCATCTGCATAACGCAGGTTGTTAAATGAGTCTTCCTCCAATCCTGATGCTCCGTTCTTCTTCATATAGTTCAGCTCCTCAGATTATTTGTTCAGCATACAGACCGAACAGGTATGATGAAAGAATACAACCTTTATGCACACCTTTCCTGACTTTAAACCAATCAATATCCCCTTGTTCTGTCCGAACAATTGCTTCTTTTTTTTTTTTTTTAAACATTTTTCTTTACATAAAGGAAGTGAAGGGAAATCAAAATTCAGTGAACATATATTAAGTACCTAGTATTGTTCAAGATACTTTCATATTTTATCTTATTTTTTTTTATAACTTTTATTAAACTTCAAGTGAACGTTTACAAATCCAATCAGTCTGTCACATATAAGTTTACATACATCTCACTTCCTACTCCCACTTACTCTCCCCCTCTCGAGTCAGCCCTTTCAGTCTCTCCTTTCTTGACAATTTTGCCTGCTTCCCTCTCTCTCTATCCTCCCATCCCCCCTCCAGACAAGAGTTGCCAACACAATCTCAAGTGTCCACCTGATATAATTAGCTCACTCTTCATCAGCATCTCTCTCCCACCCGCTGACCAGTCCCTTTCATGTCTGATGAGTTGTCTTCGGGGATGGTTCCTGAGCATGGCCGCCGGGATTCCTCTAGTCTCAGTCAGACCATTAAGTTTGGTCTTTTTATGAGAATTTGGGGTCTGCATCCCACTGATCTCCTGCTCCCTCAGGGGTCCTCTGCTGTGCTCCCTGTCAGGGCAGTCATCGATTGTGGCCAGGCACCACCTAGTTCTTCTGGTCTCAGGATGATGTAGGTCTCTGGTTCATGTGGCCCTTTCTGTCTCTTGGGCTCTTAGTTGTCGTGTGGCCTTGGTGTTCTTCATTTTCCTTTGCTCCAGGTGGGTTGAGACCAATTGCTGCATCTTAGATGGCTGCTTGTTAGCATTTAAGACCCCAGACACCACATTTCAAAGTGGGATGCAGAATGATTTCATAATAGAATTATTTTGCCAATTGACTTAGAAGTCCCCGCAAACCATGTTCCCCAGACCCCCGTGCTTGATCTGCTGACCTTTGTAGCATTCATTTTATCCCGAAACTTCTTTGCTTTTGGTCCAGTCCAATTGAGCTGACCTTCCATGTATTGAGTGTTGTCTTTCCCTTCACCTAAAGCAGTTCTTATCTACTGATTAATCAATAAAAAACCCTCTCCCACCCTCCCTCCCTCCCCCCCTCGTAACCACAAAAGTATGTGTTCTTCTCAGGTTTACTATTTCTCAAGATCTTATACTAGTGGTCTTATACAATATTTGTCCTTTTGCCTCTGACTCATTTCGCTCAGCATAATGCCTTCCAGGTTCCTCCATGTTATGAAATGTTTCAGAGATTCGTCACTGTTCTTTATCGATGCGTAGTATTCCATTGTGTGAATATACCATAATTTATTTACCCATTCATCCGTTGATGGACACCTTGGTTGCTTCCAACTTTTTGCTATTGTAAACAGAGCTGCAATAAACATGGGTGTGCATATATCTGTTTGTATGAAGGCTCTTGTATCTCTAGGGTATATTCCTAGGAGTGGGATTTCTGGGTTGTATGGTAGTTCTATTTCTAACTGTTTAAAATAATGCCAGATAGATTTCCAAAGTGGTTGTACCATTTTACATTCCCACCAGCAGTGTATGAGAGTTCCAATCTCTCCGCAGCCTCTCCAACATTTATTATTTTGTGTTTTTTGGATTAATGCCAGTCTAGTTGGTGTGAGATGGAATCTCATCGTAGTTAGTTTTAATTTGCATTTGTCTAATGGCTAATGATCGAGAACATTTTCTCATGTATCTGTTGGCTGCCTGAATATCTTCTTTAGTGAAATGTGTGTTCATATCCTTTGCCCACTTCTTGATTGGGTTGTTTGTCTTTTTGTGGTTGAGTTTTGACAGAATCATGTAAATTTTAGAGATCAGGCGCTGGTCAGAGATGTCATAGCTGAAAATTATTTCCCAATCTGTAGGTGGTCTTTTTACTCTTTTGGTGAAGTCTTTAGATGAGCATAGGTGTTTGATTTTTAGGAGCTCCCAGTGATCAGGTTTCTCTTCATCATTTTTGGTAATGTTTTGTATTCTGTTTATACCTTGTATTAGGGCTCCTAGGGTTGTCCCAATTTTTTCTTCCATGATCTTTATCGTTTTAGTCTTTATGTTTAGGTCTTTGATCCACTTGGAGTTAGTTTTTGTGAATGGTGTGAGGTATGGGTCCTGTTTCATTTTTTTGCAAATGGATGTCCAGTTATGCCAGCACCATTTGTTAAAAAGGCTATCTTTTCCCCAGTTAATTGACACTGGTCCTTTGTCAAATATCAGCTGCTCATACGTGGATGGATCTATGTCTGGGTTCTCAATTCTGTTCCATTGGTCTATGTGTCTGTTGTTGTACCAATACCAGGCTGTTTTGACTACTGTGGCTGTATAATAGGTTCTGAAGTCAGGTAAGGTGAGGCCTCCCACTTTCTTCTTCTTTTTCAGTAGTGCTTTGTTTATCCGGGGCTTCTTTCCCTTCCATATGAAATTGGTGATTTGTTTCTCTATCCCCTTAAAATATGACATTGGAATTTGGATCGGAAGTGCGTTAAATGTATAGATGGCTTTTGGTAGAATAGACATTTTTACTATGTTAAGTCTTCCTATCCATGAGCAAGGTATGTTTTTCCACTTAAGTATGTCCTTTTGAATTTCTTGTAGTAGAGCTTTGTAGTTTTCTTTGCATAAGTCTTTTACATCTTTGGTAAGATTTATTCCTAAGTATCTTATCTTCTTGGGGGCTACTGTGAATGGTATTGATTTGGTTATTTCCTCTTCGGTGTTCTTTTTGTTGATGTAGAGGAATCCAAGTGATTTTTGTATGTTTATTTTATAACCTGAGACTCTGCCAAACTCTTCTATTAGTTTCAGTAGTTTTCTGGGGGATTCCTTAGGGTTTTCTGTGTATATAATCATGTCATCTGCAAATAGTGATAACTTTACTTCTTCCTTGCCAATCCGGATACCTTTTATTTCTTTGTCTAGCCTAATTGCCCTGGCTAAGACTTCCAACACGAAGTTGAATAAGAGCGGTGATAAAGGGCATCCTTGTCTGGTTCCCGTTCTCAAGGGATATGCTTTCAGGGTCTCTCCATTTAGAGTGATATTGGCTGTTGGCTTTGCATAGATGCCCTTTATTATGTTGAGGAATTTTCCTTCAATTCCTATTTTGGTAAGAGTTTTTATCATGAATGGGTGTTGGACTTTGTCAAATGCCTTTTCTGCATCAATTGATAAGATCATGTGGTTTTTGTCTTTTGTTTTATTTATGTGATGGATTACATTAATGGTTTTTCTGATATTAAACCAGCCTTGCATACCTGGTATAAATCCCACTTGATCAGGGTGAATTATTTTTTTGATGTGTTGTTGGATTCTATTGGCTAGAATTTTGTTGAGGATTTTTGCATCAATGTTCATGAGGGATATAGGTCTAAAATTTTCTTTTTTTGTAATGTCTTTACCTGGTTTTGGTATCAGGGAGATGGTGGCTTCATAGAATGAGTTGGGTAGTATTCCGTCATTTTCTATGCTTTGGAATACCTTTAGTAGTAGTGGTGTTAACTCTTCTCTGAAAGTTTGGTAGAACTCTGCAGTGAAGCCATCCGGGCCAGGGCTTTTTTTTGTTGGGAGTTTTTTGATTACCGTTTCAATCTCTTTTTTTGTTATGGGTCTATTTAGTTGTTCTACTTCTGAATGTGTTAGTTTAGGTAGGTAGTGTTCTTCCAGGAATTCATCCATTTCTTCTAGGTTTTCAAATTTGTTAGAGTACAATTTTTCATAATAATCTGAAATGATTCTTTTAATTTCATTTGGTTCTGTTGTGATGTGGTCCTTCTCATTTCTTATTTGGGTTATTTGTTTCCTTTCCTGTATTTCTTTAGTCAGTCTAGCCAATGGTTTATCAATTTTGTTAATTTTTTCAAAGAACCAGCTTTTGGCTTTGTTAATTCTTTCGATTGTTTTTCTGTTCTCTAATTCATTTAGTTCAGCTCTAATTTTTATTATTTGTTTTCTTCTGGTGCCTGATGGATTCTTTTGTTGCTCAGTTTCTATTTGTTCAAGTTGTAGGGACAGTTCTCTGATTTTGGCTCTTTCTTCTTTTTGTATGTGTGCATTTATTGATATAAATTGGCCTCTGAGCACTGCTTTTGCTGTGTCCCAGAGGTTTTGATAGGAAGTATTTTCATTCTCGTTGCTTTCTATGAATTTCCTTATTCCCTCCTTGATGTCTTCTATAACCCAGTCTTTTTTCAGGAGGGTATTGTTCATTTTCCAAGTATTTGATTTCTTTTCCCTAGTTTTTCTGTTATTGATCTCTAGTTTTATTGCCTTGTGGTCTGAGAAGATGCTTTGTAATATTTCGATGTTTTGGACTCTGCAAAGGTTTGTTTTATGACCTAATATGTGGTCTATTCTAGAGAATGTTCCATGTGCGCTAGAAAAAAAAGTATACTTTGCAGCAGTTGGGTGGAGAGTTCTGTATAAGTCAATGAGGTCAAGTTGGTTGATTGTTGTAATTAGGTCTTCCGTGTCTCTGTTGAGCTTCTTACTGGATGTCCTGTCCTTCTCCGAAAGTGGTGTGTTGAAGTCTCCTACTATAATTGTGGAGGTATCTATCTCGCTTTTCAGTTCTGTTAAAATTTGATTTATGTATCTTGCAGCCCTGTCATTGGGTGCGTAAATATTTAATATGGTTATGTCTTCCTGATCAATTGTCCCTTTTATCATTATATAGTGTCCTTCTTTATCCTTTGTGGTGGATTTAAGTCTAAAGTCTATTTTGTCAGAAATTAATATTGCTCTTCTTTTTTGCTTATTGTTTGCTTGATATACTTTTTTCCATCCTTTGAGTTTTAGTTTGTTTGTGTCTCTAAGTCTAAGGTGTGTCTCTTGTAGGCAGCATATAGATGGATCGTGTTTCTTTATCCAGTCTGTGACTCTCTGTCTCTTTATTGGTGCATTTAGTCCATTTACATTCAGGGTAATTATAGGTAAATAAGTTTTTAGTGCTGTCATTTTGATGCCTTTTTATGTGTGTTGTTGACAATTTCATTTTTCCACATACTTTTTTGTGCTGAGGCGTTTTTCTTAGTAAATTGTGAGATCCTCATTTTCATAAGGCTTGACTTTATGTTAGTTGAGTCGTTACGTTTTTCTTGGTTTTTATCTTGAGTTATAGAGTTGTTATACCTTTTTGTGGTTACCTTATTATTTACCCCTATTTTTCTAAGTAAAAACCTAACTTGTATTGTTCTGTATCGCCTTGTATCACTCTCCATATGGCAGTTCAATGTCTCCTGTATTTAGTCCCTCTTTTTGATTATTGTGATCTTTTACCTATTGACTTCCATGATTCCCTGTTATGTGTATTTTTATTTATTTTTTTTAATTAATCTTAATTTGTTTGTTTTTGTGATTTCCCTATTTGAGTTGATATCAGGACGTTCTGTTTTGTGACCTTGTGTTGTGCTGATATCTGATATTATTGGTTCTCTGACCAAACAATATCCTTTAGTATTTCTTGTAGCTTTGGTTTGGTTTTTGCAAATTCTCTAAACTTATGTTTGTCTGTAAATATCTTAATTTCGCCTTCATATTTGAGAGAGAGTTTTGCTGGATATATGATCCTTGGCTGGCAGTTTTTCTCCTTCAGTGTTCTGTATATGTCATCCCATTCCCTTCTTGCCTGCATGGTTTCTGCTGAGTAGTCAGAACATATTCTTATTGATTCTCCCTTGAAGGAAACCTTTCTTCTCCCTGGCTGCTTTTAAAGTTTTCTGTTTATCTTTGGTTTTGGTGAGTTTGATGATAATATGTCTTGGTGTTTTTCTTTTTGTATCAATCTTAAATGGGGTTCGATGAGCATCTTGGATAGCTATCCTTTCGTCTTTCATGATGTCAGGGAAGTTTTCTGTCAGGAGTTCTTCAACTATTTTCTCTGTGTTTTCTGTCCCCCCTCCCTGTTCTGGGACTCCAATCACCCGCAGGTTATCCTTCTTGATAGAGTCCCACATAATTCTTAGGGTTTCTTCATTTTTTTTAATTCTTTTATCCGATTTTTTTTCAGCTATGTTGGTGTTGATTCCCTGGTCCTCCAGATGTCCCAGTCTGCATTCTAATTGCTCGAGTCTGCTCCTCTGACTTCCTAGTGCGTTGTCTAATTCTGTTACTTTATTGTTAATCTTTTGGATTTCTACATGTTGTCTCTCTATGGATTCTTGCAACTTATTAATTTTTCCAGTATGTTCTTGAATAATCTTTTTGAGTTCTTCAACAGTTTTATCAGTGTGTTCCTTGGCTTTTTCTGCAGTTATCCTAATTTCATTTGTGATATCATTAAGCATTCTGTAAATTAGTTTTTTGTATTCTGTATCTGATAATTCCAAGATTGTATCTTCATTTGGGAAAGGTTTTGATTCTTTTGTTTGGGGGGTTGGAGAAGCTGTCACGGTCTGCTTCTTTAAGTGGTTTGATATGGATTGTTGTCTCCGAGCCATCACTG
Organism: Elephas maximus indicus; assembly: GCF_024166365.1. Lineage (NCBI taxonomy): Eukaryota > Metazoa > Chordata > Mammalia > Proboscidea > Elephantidae > Elephas > Elephas maximus. The sequence goes on from NC_064824.1 coordinate 112,606,180, forward strand.
GGAAACTAGTTTTTCCAGAAAATCCGCTAAAAAAAAAAATGCAGTCAGATCCCTATCAGAGTTCTCCCTCTGGCTCAGGCTATTCAGATGTTAATGAAGCCGCCTGGGGAGGGTGGGGGAGGGAACAGAGAGATAGGAGAGTAGCACCTCAGAATATAGCCAGAGTTGCTTGTCTTGCTTGGAATGACTATTATATCTGAGATTCCCGCGGGCGCGTCGCCTATGTGTGCTGGCTGTGTGGAGATTGCCCCCGGGGGGTCTGGCCCGCTGGAGTCACGGTCAGATCCTCCGCTTCCAGCCCCACGCCCAGCGTCAAGGCTCCCCTACTGGGACGGTGCACTCTCGACTCCAAAATCAGTCGCTGCCTCCCGGGGACTTCTCGTCCCTCCAGCCGCGTGGCCGTGCCGCCCCCGAGAACCCGTTGAGCCTCCTCCCGGGGTTAGTTCAGATGGGTGGAGCAGGTCCTCGTGCTTGTGCCGTGACCGAGTGTCCAGGCTGGGACGCTGTTCTCCCTGCTCCAATACCAGTCGCTGCCTCCCGGGGACTTCTCCTACCGGCTGCGTCCCACGCCGCCCGTGGAACCGGCTGGTCCCCCTCCCGGGGTTAGTTCAGGGGGGTGGAGCCACTCTCTGTGCTTGTGCCGTACCTGACTGGTACGCTGGCTCCAGGCTCTGGAAACAATCGCTGCTTCCCTGTATTAGTTCGTTCTCCGTCTCTAAATCTGTGTTTGTTGGTCAGGGTTCGTAGATTGTTATGTATGTGATCGATTTACTTGTTTTTCCATGTCTTTGTTGTAAGAGGGATCCGAGGTAGCGTCTGCCTATTCCGCCATCTTGGCTTCCCAAACAACTGCTTCTTGATCTATGTAAAGGTTCATCATGAGCACAATTAAGTGTTCTGGAATTCCCATTCTTTGCAATATTATTCATAATTTGTTATGATCCACACAGTTGAATGCCTTTGCACAGTCAACAAAACACAGGTAAACATCCTCCTGGTATTCTCTGCTTTCAGCCAGGATCCATCTGACGTCAGCAATGATATCCCTGGTTCCACGTCCTCTTCTGAAACCGGCCTGAATTTCTGGCAGTTCTCTGTTGATATACTGCTGTACCCGTTTTTGAATGATCTTCAGCAAAATTTTGCTTGCATGTGATAATAATAATATTGTTCTAAAGTTTCTATATTTAGTTGGATCACCTTTCTTGGGAATAGGCATAAATATGGATCTCTTTCAGTCAGTTGGCCAGGAAGCTGTTTTCCATATTTCTTGGCATAGACAAGTGAGCACCTCCAGCACTGCATCTGGTTGTTGAAATATCTCAGTTGATATTCCATCAATTGCTGGAGCCTTGTTTTTCGGCAATGCCTTCAGAGCAGCTTGGACTTCTTCCTTCAGTACCATCGGTTTCTGATCCTATGCCACCTCTTGAAATGGTTGAACATTGACTAATTCTTTTTGGTGTAATGACTCTGTGTATTCCTTCCATCTTCTTTTGATGCTTCATACGTTGTTTAATATTTTCCCCATAGAATCCTTCACCATTGCAACTCGAGGCTTGAATTTTTTCAGTTCTTTCAGCTTGAGAGACTCTGAGCGTGTTCTTCCCTTTTGGTTTTCCATCTCCAGTCTTGCATATGTCATTATAATACTTTACTTTGTCTTCTTGAGAGGCCCTTTGAAATCTTCTGCTCAGTACTTTTACTTCATCAGTTCTTCTTTTGCTTTAGTGCTCGATGTTCGAGAGCAAGTTTCAGAGTCTCCTCTGACATCAGTCTTGGTCTTTTCTTTCTTTCCTGTCTTTTCAATGACCTCTTGCTTTCTTTATGTATGATGTCCTTGATGTCATTCCACAACTTGTCTGGTCTTCGGTCACTAGCGTTCGATGCATCAAATCTATTCTTCAAATGGTCTCTAAATTCAGGTGGGATGTACTCAAGGTCGTATTTTGGCTCTCGTGGACTTGGTCCAATTTTCTTCATATTATATACGTATGATCAATTAATGTGCAGCCGCCAAATTAGTTTTCACTGCATTTACATAGTTTAAAAAACAAATGTATCTATGTAGCAAATATGAGAAATTGATTGCACAGCCAGCTATATCTTAATATTATCAAAGTAATAAAATATTCCTTACACATAATTAGCTATGCCTGCATGTTTGCAAATGTAATAAAAATTACATGTACAAGCTAGCATAGGTCATTTTGAAATATGGCAAGTGACATTTTTATACATATCTTAATCAAGAAAATGCATTATTATTTTTTAAAAAGGCATATTCAGGCTTCCTAATTTTTCTAAAAGGCTCACATTACAGTATTTAATAGTAAAGTATTATTTTAATCTGATGGCATATAGACTAAAAATTAATACAGTTAAAATTTGCAGACTACGTACACTACATGGCTCAAAGTCAAGTAGTCCAAGAATTTGTCTTTTTTTAAAATAGACTGTGCATACAGAATTGAATAGATAATCATCTTTAATCCACCAAGCTGATACTTTTTAATAGGATAATCCTTTATGAGAAGTTGCAGTTCAACAGATGTGTAAATCAGCCCAGAACAAATAGGACACCACTCTTGGAGATGGAGCCTGCACAGTTGGCACTTGTGATAACTCACAGTTGTATTTATCTAAAATTGAATTTCAAACAATATTCAAATATGATTTACTCAGATCTGATTGAGCTCAGAAATATCTTCTCACTGGTAATATAAGAAGATTGTAAATAAAAGTTGTTAAAATTATCTTTATACAACATCCCTTTTGTTGCATTTCCCACCAACACCAAAAAAAAAAAAAAAAAAAAAAATCGAGAAGCAGAAATAGTGTACTGGTGTAATAGAAATCAACACTCTGTCACTGTCTTGAAATAATGAGTTTGATAAACATCTACACAATAATAGATATGCATTTCACACCAAGCTTACTATTCAAGGATTTTGTTGTTCTCACTCTTTGCATTTTTGCTGGTTAAATGGTGGAAGTTGTTAACTCTTTTGACACATATTTAGTGGAAGCCTGTATGTGCCAGACACTGTTCTAAGTTCTGGGATACAGTGATGAAGAGAGATAAAGTTCTGTTTACAAAATAAATTGAAGCAATGGACTTGAATTTGCAGGTAATAAGGGAGAATATTGTAAATTGTAAGTTAAATTTTTCCACATATGACATGCTATATGTGTCATCAATATCGTGTAGTTGTATATCAAGCTGAAGAAATAAACATAGGCCCTCCTATTATGTTATCTAGATAAGCTCTCAGTTCTGCTGTAATGGGTTCAGTTTAATTTGAAACTTTGATTACTTCTGCTTCCTTCTGTTATCCTTTTACCTTGTCTTGCATGTTTGATTTGTTCCTATATCCACACTCCATTAAAAACCAAACCCATTGACATCAAGTCGATTCTGACTCACAGAGGCCCTATAGGACTGAGTAGAACTGTCCTACAGGGTTTCCAAGGCTGTAAACCTTTATGGAAGCAGACTGCCAAATCTTTCTCCCATGGAGCAGCTAGTGGGTTTGAACTCCCACCCTTTCAGTTAGCATCCGAGCCCTTAACCACAGAGCCACCAGGGCTCCTTGCCATATTGCCTTAAAAAAAATTTTTTTTTTCTTAGAAACCATTTATTCTTATCAATTTAGTTGTAATAATAGGTGTTTCTACTGCTTCTATTTCTTCTCCTCCCCACCTCCCACTTATTCCCCTTTTCATTCATTTTCTCCTCCTCCTTTTTTTTCTTCTTCTTGAGGTATGAAGAGCCGAGTCAGTCATAGTTCCTACTGTATGGTAGACAATTATCATCACATTATTATTATTTGCATTTTTATGTCCCATCCCCACACTCATTCTCTTCCATCCTCCATGGAAATTTTTTAATGTCTATTTGTATATGTTTCCTTGGCTTTATATAATCCTTAAAGAATATGTGTGTGTGTATATACAATTATTTTTTGTATGTGTATGTGCCTAAATTTTCCAAACACCGTATTTTGCAATAGATTCTATTCAGTTTTTGCATTTTCATTCCATGGTAATTTTGTAAGTTTTATCCATATTAATATATGTCTTTCAGGTTTATCAGTTCTGTCTGGTATTCCATTGTGTTCATTTACCAATTTTATATCCATTGCACTAGTGGCAGACACCTAAGTTCCCCATAAACCTCTACTACTTGAGGCAATGCTGTGCTAAACATCCTTGTACACATCCCATTCATTTGTGGGCTTGCATGAGAGAGCTCTTCCGTGGTGTATACTCAGAAGTGGAATTGCTATACCATGGAGTGTGCGATGTTTAATTTCAGTAAACACTATCACATTGCTCATCAGAATCACTATACTAGTTTGAAGCCCTTCAAGAAGTCTTACTATCAACATATACCTGCTAACCCACTGCCATCGAGTCAATTCTGACTCATAGCGACCCTATAGGACAGAGTAGAACTGCCCAATAGAGTTTCCAAGAAGCACCTGGTGGATTCAAACTGCCGACCTTTTGGTTAGCAGCTGTAGCACTTAACCACTACGCCACCAGGATTTATAGCATCTGATTTTCTAATTCTGCCAATATAGTGAACATTGTTTCAATTTGCATTTTTTTTTTAATGTCTAGTGATGATGAGCACCTTTTCACATACTTCAGTCCTTCAGGCTTCCCATCTGTGAATTTCCTTTGCCCATTTGTTTATAGTGTTTCCTGTCTCCTGGCATTTATTTTGTGAATTAATTAGTTGTCTCTTTCAAATGGTGCATTTTTCCAAAACAGTTTCCTATTTATTTGTTTGATTTGTGGGTGTTTAATTGAATTATTTAAATTTAATAGAGTCAACACTATCTTCTTTTTGTTTTTATTTTTGGAATTATTTATGAATTTCTTCCCTACAGTTAAGTGTGAAATCACAGAAATATTCTCCTATGTCTTTCTTTTTTAGCGTTTTGGCATTTTTACTTTTTACACTTTAGATCTTTAATCTAAGGTGCAACCCAATACCATAACCCACTGCCGTCGTTAATCATCATTTCCTGTAGTTTCTTAGGCTGGATCCTCTACAGAAGCAAAACATATATGTGTGTGCGTGTGTGTGTATATATATATGTGTGTGTGTATATATACATATATATATATATATATATATATATATATATATATATATGTCCTATAGGGTTGCCATGAGTTGGAATCGACGGCAGTGGGTTTATATACATATATGTATGTATATGTATATATATATACACTTCATTACATATAAACATTTATCTCAAGGAAATGGCTCACACAGTTGTGGAGGCTGGCAAGTCCCAAATCTGTGGGTCAGGTATCAGGCTGGAGGCTTCTCCTGACTTACATGTTTGCAGGGGCTGATGAATCCCAAATTGGCAGATCAGATGACAGGCTATTGACCCATGGAGCTGCAGAGGCTGGCAAATCCCAAATCAGTGGGTTAGATGACAGACTTGCTGGCTTATGGGACTGCAGAAGCTGACAAAAGCTGGCAAATCCCAGGATTGGAAGGTCAGACAGCAAGCTGCTGGCTCAAGTTCTAAGAACTGGAGGTCAGTTGATGATGATCCAGATGCAGGATCCAGAGCAAGAGCAAGCTTTGCCAAAGTATCCATGTATATTGAATGTAGGTCAGACCCTCAAGGAAACTCCACTTACATCAAATACTTGAGTAAGGTGGTGACTTGAGTAAGGAGTTGCCTTGAGTAAGAGTGTGACTTGAGTATGACTGTGACTGGAGTCATGCCCTTTAGTAAGGGTGTAACTCAAGACACACCCCACACTAATCCTGCATCATTAACATTTAGAAGTTTAGGATTTAAAAAAAAAAAAAATTAGGATTTACAACACATAAAATGAAGGATAATTACACAATACCACAAAATGGAGGACAATTACATCAGATTACAAAACAGAGGATGATTACACAATACTGGGAATCATGGCCTAGCCAAGTTGACGCATAACATTAACCATTACAGCCCATCCCTTGTCAACTTGGCATCTGTACATATCTCCATAAACCATACATTATCTCTAAATAAAGACAGTTATAAGGTCATACTTACACCTAATATGATACAACTAACATACATGTAACAGAAAACATACTAGCCCCGTTTACATCTTATATTTTATAGTAAGTAATAATGGAGGGAAGAAAACAATGATATTTGCTTATATATATATTTGTGTGTATATATTATGTATTTATATGTATATGTACATACACATACACTCACATATATGTATAACAAGACAAGGAAGATATATTAAAAAAAAATTACAGTCCTCATTTCTGCAACTGTTCACATGGTAATAGCTGTTATTTAAGATTACTTTCTTCCACCACCCGTTCTGTATTCCTCTTACCCTCATCAAGCACCTCAGCTAGTCGTGGTTCTTTGCCTGGTGGAGTGACCCAAACCTTCATTCCTGAAGGGTCTGGGCCATTAATAGTCATGTTGGAATTGGATTGCTCAAAGGACATGGTAGTACTAAGAGATGCTCCTAAGGGATCTCCTGTATTCCAGACATACTCTTCTTTACCTCTAATATGCAATATCAACCTCATTTCTCCTTGGTAATCAGGATCAACCACACCAGCCAATATGGTAACTCCCTTCTTTGCCTAATGATCCAGAGGCAAGAGGAGCCCAAAGTGGTGGAGTGCCATTTTTAAAATGCAGTTCAGTGGAATCAGTGTTGTGTCTCCAGGTGGGAGCTTTTCTCCCTTTGGAACTAAGACCTCTAGACCCACAGAGCATGGAGTTGTGGGGACAGGAAGCAAAGATTTTGTGAGTGGGTCACTAGGGGTAATAGTGAGTGGTGCCACTCCCATCTCTACCCCTTAATCCCTGAACCCATGAATCCTGACTATGGGAACGCCAATGCTATATATTGGATACTGGTTTAGAGCATATACAGTCTCCTGGAGAACATTGCCCCAACCCTGCAAAGTATTGCCCCCTACCTGGGGCCATAATTATGTCTTTAGAGGGCCATTCCATCATTCTATCAAGTCAGTTGCTTCAGGATGATGGGGAACACGGTAAGACAGTGAATTCCATGAGCACGGGCCCTTTGCCACACTTTATTTGCTGTGAATTGAGTCCCTTGATCCAAGGCAATGCTGTGTGGGATACTATGATAGTGGGTCAGGCATTCTGTAAGTTCACGGATCGTAGTTTTGGCAGAAGTATTGTGTGCAGGGAAGACAACTGCATAATCAGAGTAAGTGTCTATCTCAGGAAGAGCAAAATGCTGCCTTTTCCATGATAGAACTGGTCCAACGTAAACAACCTGCCACCAGGTTGCTGGCTGATCACCTGAGGAATGGTGCCATATCAGAGACTCATTGTTGGTCTCTGCTGCTGGCAGATTGGACATTCGGCGATGGCTGTAGCCAAGTTGACCTTGGTGAGTGGAAGTCTATTTTGCTGAGCCCACAATAACCTCCATCCCTGCCACCTCCAAAGGGATCTACAGCCTTTTCTAAGAGTCACTGTTCAATGGGGAAAAGAAAATAATCAGACTTTTCAGGGATTAATGGACACTGGCTCTGAAATGACACTAATTCCAGGAGATCCAAAGCATCACTGTGGCCCACCAGTCAGAATGGGGGTGTATGGAGATCAGGTTACAAAAACCCTGACAACTGGACCAATAAAAAACTCATGATAAATGGAGAAAATATTGAAATTGTAAGGATTTCATTTTACTTGGATCCACAATCAACACCCAGAGAAGCAGCAGTCAAGAAATTAAACCATGCATTGCACTGGGCAAATCTACTGTGAAAGATCTCTTTAAAGTGTTAAAAAGCAAAGATGTCACTTCAAGGACCAAGGTGTGCCTGACCCTAGCCATGGTGTTTTCAGTCGCCTCATATACACATGAAAGCTAGACAATGAATAAAGAAGGTGAAAGAATTGAAGCCTTTGAATTATGGTGTTGGCTGAGAATATTGAATATACAATGGACTGCCAGGAGAATGAAAAATCTGTCTTGGAAGAATCACAACCAGAATGCTTATTAGAAGAGATTTGGCAAGACTTTGTCTCATAGACTTTGGACAGGTTATCAGGAAAGATCAGACCCTGGAGAAGGACATCATGCTTGGTAGAGTAGAGGGTCAGTGAAAAAGAGGAAGCTCCTCAATGAGATGAATTGACATAGTGGCTGTAACAATGGGCTTAAGCACAATAACGATTGTGAGGATTACACAGGACTGGGCAGTGTTTCATTCTGTTGTACATGGGTTGCTATGAGTTGGAACCCACTTGATGGCACCTAACAACAACAACAACAGCTCAAGTCTGTCTCATAGTGGGTCCAGTGGGTCCCCGAGCCCATGGGGTAATGATTTCCCCAGTTCCAGAATGCATAGTTGGAATACCCATACTCAACAGTGGCAGATAGAGATGCTGTTTGGGTCTTTGGCGGGCTCCTATTGGTGAATCACAGTACAAACCCTTAGAATTTTGAGCAAAGCCCTGCCATCCTCTATAGATAACTACTCTACTCTTGAGAAACAGCTTTTGGCTTATTACTGGCCCTTAGTAGAGACTAAACGCTTAACCGTGGGCTACCAAGTCACCATTTAGCCTGAGCTGCCTATCATGAACTGTGGTTGTCTCACTCACAGAGTCATAGTGTCAGACATGCACAGCAACACTTCATCATTAAATGGAAGTGGTATATATGATATTGGGCTCAAGCAGGACCTGAACGCATAAGTAAGTTACATGCGAAAGTCACCCAAATGCCCATGGCCTCCAGTCCTGTCACATTATCTTCTCTCTCTCGGTCTGCACCTGTGGCCTCATGGGGAGTTCCCTTAAGATCAGTTGACTGAAGAAAACTTGTGCCTGGTTTACAATGGCTTTACCTGATATGCAGCCACCATCAGAAAGTGGACAGCGTCAGCAGAGTAGCCCCTTTCTGGGACCTCCCTGAAGGATAGTGGTAAGGGGAAATTCTCCCAATAGGAAGAACTCTGAGCAGTGCATCTGGTTGTTACACTTTGCTTGGAAAGAGAAATGGCTAGATGTGCTTGTATACCAATTCATTGGCTGTGGCCCGTGGTTTGGCTGGAAGGAATATGATTGGAAAATTGGTAACAAGGAGATATACGGAAGAGGTATGTGGATAGACTTCTCTGAATGAGCCAAGAAGTGAAGATACTTGTGTCTCATGTGAATGCTCACCAAAGAGTGACCTCAGCAGAAGAGGATTTTAACAATCAAGTGGATAGGATGATGCATTCTGTGGGAATCAGTCATCCTCTTTCACCAACCACTCCTGTAATTGCCCAATGGGCTCATGAACATGTAGCAACAAACAGCCCCAGTATCTTACTGACTTACAGGAGCATTTTTTTTTTCTTGTTTACTATGGAATACCTGGTGTGCTTTTCTGGCCTCAGCTGAACTCCCCGTGTCTTCTGGCCCCCAGACTACAAGAGAAGCCTCTATGGGGGACATACTGTCCTCATAACAGTGGGCAGAGCTGGAGAGGCAAAAACAAACTATGCAATCACATTTAAATCTTCTTTCAGATGTGACTAATATTATGTAATGCTAACACCTCATTCAGAAACCGTGGTGTTGTAGTGATTAAGTGCTACAGCTGCTAACCAAAAGCTTGGCAGTTCAAATCCACCAGGTGCTCCTTGGAAACTCTATGGGGCAGTTCTACTCTGTCCTATAGGGTCTCTATGAGTCGGAATCAACTCGACGGCAGTGTTTTGTTTTTTTTTTTTTTAACACCTCATTCATTTGCTCATAACAAGTTGCAAGCTAAGTCCAAAGTCAATGAAGATATATATTATTATTGCTTATTTCAATAATAGGTATTATGATAATAGATGGTGGTATTTAGCCCTGTTACAGGGAAGAAGCAAATAAGTTGGGAATAATAATACAGTGACCGAAATGGGAAACCCAACTTTATTTTTCTATGTCTAGTGAAATAGTTTTCCTAGTATCATAAACTATAACACTAAACCTTACCTAACTGATCTGTGATGCCACCTCTGTCCAATGTCAGCATCAGATAGATAAATGGATGGGTAGGTGAATGGATGGATGGATGGATGGATGGATGGATGGATGGATGGATGGATGGATGGATGGATGGATGGATGGATGGATGGATGGATGGATGGATGGATGGATGGATGGATGGATGGATGGATGGATGGATGGATGGATGGATGGATGGATGGATGGATGGATGGATGGATGGATGGATGGATGGATGGATGGATGGATGGATGGATGGATGGATGGATGGATGGATGGATGGATGGATGGATGGATGGATGGATGGATGGATGGATGGATGGATGGATGAGTCTTTTCTGAATTCTCTTTTCTAATCCATTGGCCACATTCTTCTGAACTGGTACAATGCTGTTTTCAATACCATGCTTTTCTAGTATTAATATCTGACTGTGGTTTACATTCTTTGCTCTTTTTTTGTTTGTTTTCTAAAGCATCTATTGGGTTTCCTATCTCTTAGTATTTTTAAAGTTGTCCTTTATTTAATTTCAAATTGTATCGAATTTTGTTAGAGAATATGGCCTGCCTTAAGCTGATCTTCTGGAATGCATTCAGACTTTCTTTGTGGCGTACAGTAGGAACAATTTGTTCAATGTTCCTCGTGTAATTAAAAAAAAAAAAGCATATCTGTGTATTCCTTGTTGGTTCAAAATTTTTAATAAAACTATTAGTTTGAACTTGTTAGTTGTTTATTCGAATCATTCATAACATTTCCTATTTTTTGACTGCTTATGGTCTCAGTTTCTGTGATGGATATATTAAATAAAATTCTAAACTACAAACATTAACTAAGTTACCTTTATAATTCTGTCCGTTTTTGCTGTACGGGTAGTCCCTGACTTATGGGTTTTTTTAATTTTTTTGTACTGCATACAACGTTGCAGCACAGAATTTGCTGGTATTATCAGATGTTCACTTGCAGATATTTATATGTAGTATTTCCAGCCCCCAAAGACAAATAAAGATCAGGTTTATAAAGAAACTGATAGTAAAAGGCAATAATAATGAAAATGAATAAACAAAAGGAGGTATTTGACTTAAATTAGAACTAACTTGCAGTGGAGTCTTTGGAACAGAACCCTGTTGTAAGTTGGGAAATACCTGTATACATTTTGAGGCTGTATTTTTAGATACCATATATATTCGTAATCATTATTTCTTCTTGATCTTTTCTCTCTTTAGTTGCATATTACATCTCCCTTATAATGATCTTACCTTGTTTTATTTGGATTCATATTAAAAAATTGGTACCCTGTATGGTTCATATTTCCTGGTAAATCATTCTATACTTATATTTTTTAATATATTTTTGTTAGAATTTGATTTTTTTTTACTTCTTTCTCCCCTCCCCCATCTGATATTCCGACTTTTTGAATAGTGTATTTATCTATATATAATAGTTTTTTTTTTTCCTACATCACTTTGACATCTCCTTGTCTTTCTTTTGATGTTATTAAGTCTTTCAAAAAATATATATTGGGCACTATTCTGAACACAGAATAGAGCAGTGAAAAACATATATACATATAGAAAAAAATCTCTGCTGTCATGGTTCTTGCATTCTACTTAATGGAGAAGCATTAGAAAAAGGTAGATGATATATAAATAATGAAATAAGTATCAACTTATATGTCAACTGGTGATAAGTGCCATAAAGATTTAATTTTAAGACATGTAAAAGAAGCTTTGTTTTTATCATACAAATTGTATTAGGAAAATTTTCTCTTAAAACTTACTCTCTGACATTAGAAAACTGTAAATCATAAGAAAGTTATTTAAATTTTTTTCTGAACTTTGAAACATAGAATCATATAAAGTATATAAAGAACATAAACAACCTTTACGTTCACTTTGACCTGGCATGCTGTGACACGAGAAAAGATAACATAAATCCAAACAACCTTCCTAATTTCTAACCTTAAAGAAAAGGTGCATAATTTGGCTGCTGTCTAACCCTGGAGAAAAGATGTTTCACTGGCCCTTGTTATATGGAGCCACGGTAACAAATTCACATATTTGTGAATTTGTGAACCCTATATTTCTACTCCCTTACTGAGAGATGGAACTGAGATTCTGTCCCCCACTGCCAACATTGGGTCCTAACTAAGAAGAACCTTGGCCCTCCAAGCCATGGTTAAGCCTTCCTCCCAAGACCTCTCCTTAAATGTAAAAGCATGAAGTCTGAAGATTTGAACTCCAACTATTGAATTAACATTGTAATTGCTACTGTTAATTCTGATTCTCCAGTTGTAAACATTGTGCGTTCTTACTTGTGTGCCTTACTTGCAATAAACTAAATGATTTTATGCATGTCAAACCTGAGTATCTCTCTATTGATTTTCTAAACTAAAATTCTACACAATATGCTTTCCTCTTCAAAGAGCTGAGACTGTATTTATGTATATGAGTGTTGCTTGATGTTGTTACCAAAGAGGAGATAGTTTCATATCAGTAGACAATTTTTCCCTCATTAACAGTACTAACATTTATAGAGAGAAGATAAAGGTAGTTATAAAATAGAATATAGGATATGGTTCCACGATATGTATCTAGATAGACAGATAAATAGATTGATAGATAGCTAGACAGACAGACAGGCAGGGAGAAATATGGATGTTACACTGCTCATTCTCCACTGGCCCTATCCCTCTCCTCATCCATCCTGAGCTTTTCTCTTCCCTTCTGTATTCCCAGGGAGGTGGACTTGCCCATTGAATTCCAGTTGAAATTGACCAATGGTAGGCTCTGACAGAAGATGAGAGGGCCTGAGGAGAGAGATCAGAGCATTTATTTCTTTTGCTCCCACCCTGCTGGGGTACATTTCTGGAGATGGCTGCCTGCTCTACAACTCCAGCTTCTGGCAGGCAGCCCCATGTCTAGGACACTAGTTGTCAACCAGGTTCTAGTCACGTCATTTCCTCTCCTTACCCCTTAAGACCTAGGGGTGGTAACAGCTTCCCACTGTTCCTAATTTATATATTTATTTCCTTAATTTATTCCTTCCATTTTGTCTCCTCTGTAAATAGAATTTTCATTAATTAAATTTTTTTTTTTTTTTTATTAATAAGGCTCTTCAAAATTCTCATCAGAGTGTGTGCCCTTTGTGTCCTGCCAGGACCCTGACTGATACAGAAACACAAAAAATACTTAACACCGTAGCCACCAAAACGTGTGTACACATTCTCTGTTAAGTGTTTTCCTTATATATTAAATTTTCTAAAATAAATATATAATAATTTTTTCAATATAGAGGAAATAGAGTAAAAAATTTCCTATACATAAAAAAAAACTCCATGCAAATAATAAATTATGCATAACATTTCAAAGAAGGAAAACTCCAGAACACTTAATTGTGTGCTCATGAGGAACTTGTACATAGATCAAGAGGCAGTCGTTTGAACAGAACAAGGCGTGATTTAAAGTCAGGAAAGATGTGCTTCAGGGTTGTATCCATTCACCATACTTACTCAATCTGTATGCTGAGCAAATAATCTGAGAAGCTGGACTATATGAAGAAGAACAGGGCATCAGGATTGGAGGAAGACTCATTAACAACCTGTGTTATGCAGATGACACAACCTTGCTTGCTGAAAGTGAAGAGGACTTGAAGCACTTACTGATGAAGATCAAAGACCACAGCCTTCAGTATGGATTACAACTGAACATAAAGAAAACAAAAATCCTCACAACTGGATCAATAAGCAACATCATGATAAATGGACAAAAGATTGAAGTTGTCAAGGATTTCATTTTATTTGAGTCCACAGTCAACATCCATGGAAGCAGTAGTCAAGAAATCAAAAGATGCATTGCATTGGGCAAATTGACTGCAAAAGACCTCTTTAAAGTGTTGAAAATCAAAGATGTCACCTTGAGGACTGACATGCGCCTGACCCAAGCCATGATATTTTCAATCACCTCATGTGCATGTGAAAGCTGGACAATGAATAAGGAAGACAGAAGAAGAACTGATGCCTTTGAATTATTGTATTGGTGAAGAATATTGAATATACCACGGACTCCCAAAAGAAGGAACAAATCTGTCTTGGAAGAAGTACAGCCAGAAGGCTCCTTAGAAGCAAGGATAGTGAGACTACGTCTTGCATACTTTGGACACGGTATCAGGAGAGTTCAGTCCCTGGAGAAGGACATCGTGCGTGGTAAAGAAGAGAGCCAGTGAAAAAAAGGAAGACCCTTAATGAAGTGGATTGACACAGTGGCTGCAACAATGGGCTGAAGCATAATAACAATTGTGAGGATGGCGCAGGGCGGAGCAGTATAAGTAATGCTGGTATAAAACAATCTAGAGCTTTTTTCTTTTTAAGTTCTTTTTGTGGTTGTCTAAATGAACCCTGATGATCTCTCATATCCAGCTCTAAGTCCTACCCACATCCTCCCAAAATGAGCTAGAAAGAAAGAAGATCTTTGGTCTACTGGTTCACTAAACAGCAAAATATTAAAATGAAGCGCCCCAAAGAAGTTTATGTATTCCTATAATAAACACTTTGGACATGCCGAAAACTATCATATCATACAGAGATACATAAATAATACATTTATATACACACAAAAAAAAATGTGTACATGGTCACAGGAATTGTAAGGAGATCGCCTGTTTGTTTGAACACTAAGGAGATCGTCTGTTTGTTTGAGCTTGGGACTTCTATAAACCTCATGTTGGATGACTAAAACTTGACCTTATTCAGCTTGACTGATTTTTTTTTTTTTCGTTAGAGTGGTTTTTAAACTATAAAGAGGCAGCCTGTGTTTCTCGTTTTGAAGTTGTAAGGTAAAAATTCTTAAGCAGGGATACTCTGATGTTGTTAACAGGAAGAAAATAAGACCCACAGAAAGCATTGTATCTTTTTCAATATGTGTGTATTTTTTTTTTTTTTTTGCCGTTCTGAATGTTTTACATGATTATTACAGACTTTTTTTTAAAAAGTATGGACAATGGACAATAGAAAAATAAATTGTAAGAAATCACACAAACTCTAGTTAATAATTTGTGTATTTCTTTTCAGATTCTATGCAAAATTACCGTATATATATATATACATAAACCCACTGCCGTCGAGTCGATTCCGACTCATAGCGACCCTATAGAACAGAGTAGAACTACCCCATAGAGTTTCCAAGGGGCGCCTGGCAGATTCAAACTGCCGACCTTTAGGTTAGCAGCCGTAGCACTTAATAACTGCACCACCAGGGTTTCCATATATGTATATATGTATGTGGAATTGAAAATAAGGAACTATGGTATCTGGTGTAAGAGATTCCATCACCTGTGCCATTTGGTCTATGGAATACTACAATTAAATGTTGAATTAAACTTTGAATTAAACATCTTATGCCACTTTTGAAACTTAATAATGGTGGTTTTGTATTACGTTTTTCAGTTTCGTCTATTAGTGGTTTTTAGGAACACCTGTCTTTTGTAGGTTTGGGCATTGAATACATTCTCATAAGAAGTAAGATGCCTAGAAAAGCACTTGTTATATCATGTAACTCATAATCTTGATAATTTGGGGGCATTTATGGCTATATTTTTGAAGTCATTTATTTCTTGTACTAAGTATTGGAGATGTAAATTAATTCGCTTATTGGATGCTAACCAACGTAGTTTAACTTTGTAACACTGTAACTCTTCGTTTTGTATTGTGAGAGAGCATGTTCATAACTTGACTCTTATTCTATGGAAATAAATTAAAATTCAAAGTATTCAGTTTAGAAGTAAATTGGCGAATGTTTATTTTAACTTTCTTTTAAGCACTTCTGTCCCAAAAGCCAGGCAGTATTTTGCATTTTGGCCATTTTTCTTGCTGAGATAATGAAGGTAGGGAGTCTGCAACTGCAAGCAATTGCTTTGAGCTCTAAGCACTTGGAAGAGATCAGCCCCATTGATATTCTCTTCAGTTTTAAGAGAGAAATGCTGCCTTCCCCTGAGTGTAGGAAGACGGACAGCTATTGAATAGAAACCACTTTTGTCTAGCAGGTAGTATGGTATTAAATATGCTCTTCTCAAAGACATATATGCAACATTAGAAAGTTCTGTAGATGACTGGAAGACTCATTATATTGACTTTTTAATTTTATTTGAACCTGCAAAGTTAAATTTGCCTGGAAAAAGCCTTAAAGGGGTAGGGCCTGGATTGTATTATTAAGCCAGCCAACTTGGCGTTGAGCAAGTTAATTATCCCGGGAACAAAAAGAAAAAATGATGGCATGGTTTTTGTCAGTAATGCTGTGAAAAGTATATGTGTGAACTATTTGGAGGACTGCCCACCCAATAGGACTTAGCTGGGCAGTGGCCTGTTTCTCCTGCATTCGTTCATCAAAAATGTCTTCCTTTGATTTAAAAGTGTTACAGTTTGCTAGAATTCAGATGAAGCTGTATAAATAATATGAATTGTATGCCACATAAACCTACCTGTATTATGTTATTGTTGTTTCGGAGAGGTACAATTAGCAAAAATCTCAATTCAAAATAACCTTTCTGTCATTAAAAATTTTTTTAAATGCCTTCCATGGGAGAAGGGTATATATACTTTTATTTTTAATTCCAAGAGCTGCAGTTCTGTCCAATGTCTGGCTGAAATACAAGAGCTTCATCTACTGATTAGCTTGCTCCTGCAGACAGACAATCAGTTAGATACTAAAACCTTTTGAAGGGCATCATATCCTTTCCTTTCTGAAAGCATCCCTTGAAGTTCAATAGCTTAGAAAGTTTCTGTTGCCTTTGTGTTCCCTGCTCTGTAATACACATATAAAAAGGACCATTGCTTTCCTTCAGAGAAGGTAATACAAACCTGTGATTTAGGAAACAAGGTTATCATCAAATAAGCCTTTTATTTATGCTATTCAGACTGCCTGTCTTTAGGATATCACATGTATTGATCAATTTCAGGTCAATTGGATGTGTGAAATAGAAGTGCCATGCTATAAGCTCATGATTATATCCTGTGGTTTGAAACAGTGACTTTGATTACATGACATATTGCTGCACCGTCTTTGATCTTACTGCCTGTGCACTTGAGATAATCTCCCTGTATAAACTCTAAAAGCCACTTTACTGGGGAAGGAACCATGGTATAATTCTAGCCATTACTTCAGGATGTTAGAAATTAAAAATATTTCTACCACCTTAATTCTTAGAACTTCATAATCCTAATTTCAATATTATCATCAAAGATCCAGGCTCCTATATGGCATAAGGATGGAGAAGTACAGATGGATGTGTGATTTCCTCAGAGATATCTAGAATAAAAAAAAAGAAAAAAAAAAAAAACCCAAATCTGTTGCTGTTGAGTTGATTCCGACTCATAGCGACCATATAGACAGAGTAGAACTGCTCCATAGAATTTCCGAAGAGCTCCTGGTGGATTCAGACAGCTGACCTTTTGGCTAGCAACTGTAGCACTTAACCACTACACCACCAGGGTTTCCTCTCCAGGATCAGAAGGCTTCTATTCTATCTTTATCTCCAAGAGTACCTTCTCCTTAGCCCCAGAAACTAGAGTCAACAAGGTTTTTTTTTTTTTTCCCAAGATCATCACAACTTTCAAGGTAGTAAAATAAAGTAAGAAATTTCTAATTTATAGGTCTAGTCACTTTTATTTGAGGTTACCACCTTCATTATGTTGAAACTTGATTGTGATGATAAACACTTCAAAGGGGCAAGTTTTGACTCCTTTGAGTTAGTTTTTTTATGGGTTCACAGGTGATGTCAAAGTTTTCCCTTTTCAGTATGCATTTCTCTATTTTTTCTTCTTTTCCTGAACTTTGCGGAGTTATTTGCATTCCCCTTGTGAAATACTAACGTCTCACTAAATATTTGTTGATTGATAACTACACATAAAACAACATTTTAAAGGAGGTTTGGGCCTAGTTATTATCAGTTCTTTTTCATTAGCTTTTCAGATCATTTCTGAAAAGTACACATTAAACTCTTAAAGTTTAGATTTTTCAGCAATTACCTCACTTCTAAAGGAAGCTCAGCTCCTTGAACTAACAGAGTGTACCAGTAAATTAGTATTACTCCTATGTAGTAAAAAATATTTATTTTACCTTTTTCTGTAGACTCAGTCTTTCCATAAAGTGTACGTTGAAGAATCAGCCTTAAAGGTACTGATTTGCAACTGACACCAGTGTATTAACTGTTACTGAAGTTCTTTAAAAACAATAAATAAATATTAATGCATTAATTAAAATATGCTAATGTTGAGAAAGTTCAGTTAATGCTGCCCGGAATTGTTAACGTAATGATTGGTACTGAAATAAATCAATCCAAAAATAATGGCTTAATATAGTAAACATTTACTTCTCATGTGCATTAATCCCATGACAGGAGGGCTCTGCTCCATGTGTTCTTCCAATGGCCCAGATTGACAAAAGCTCTTCCATTTTTCTCATGAAGCTTAAAAAGTCCCCTGAATATCAACATCTAGCCAGTAGAGAGGAAAATGGAGGGAAGAGAAGAAAAGCCTTTTCCTTAATCACCTTTGCACGGATGTAAAATAAATCTTTTCTCTACTAGGACTGAAGTCCCTCAGTAAATAGTTACTTCATTCAGTTGCCAAGAACCAGTTTCATGGCTCTGCCTAGATACGAGGGGGACTAAGAACTCTATCCCTTGGCATAACAGCCATTTTCTACCATCACCAACTACTGCTCGGTGGAAGGGATTCTGAATCTTTGGCGGACAACCAACAATGTCTACCACACAGTATAACAGTTTTGAATCTTGGGTTGCAATTAGTGGAAACTGACTGTGGATAATTCAGCTAAGAAAGATTAATTGAAGAGCCAAGATTCAGAAAATTCTGGAATCAGAAAAGCTCTTGAGATTAAAGGAACTGGATTAATGAACATTAATCTTTAGGGCACCGTCTTTAGGTCACTGTCAACAAGAGGAGATGGCTCCAGCCACTTTCACCCGGGTGTTATTCCACTCAAGATTCAGATTCAGGGAGAAGTGATTAACAGGTCACTTTCTTTCCTCTTGCCTTGATTGACAGCCCTCCAAGATTGTATCCAAGTCGAGATGGGAAGATCCCAGAGCCACAAAACCAAAGCAAAACACAGTGCACTGTTATCAGCAGAGGGATAACAAAGTACAGGCAAATTAAACAAAATTTTTCTGTTTTTTTTTTTTTATATTCTTTAAAAAACCTGATGTCCCAGATTACTTTTTGTTTAATAAATCCAATAGCAAGAAAACAGTTTCTGATCCAAATGCCAAAGTTGGGGGTGAGGGGCAGTCTCTGTTGAAAGACTATCAAAGGACTCAGTAATACAAAAACCTACTTTTTCTTTTTGCAGTAGGACAAGAGTTTCCTTTTCTTACATCTTATTTGACGTCCTTGGATGAAAATGTGAGGCCCTTTGTACATAAGTTTCTTTATGAATTACAGTGCAGATGAGAGTGTTCCCTGTTATGCGAGAGACCATGGTGGGTGGGTATTGGGAGTGTTGGGGGAACAGCAATGAGGATTAACATGTTCATCATTTAACACGTTGTGATTTCCTTGGATTAGATCATAATAATAAAAGATTATTACTGTTTATAAATAAAGATATACTTTGTCAGGGAGACATTAAAATATAACTCATTTGTACTCCACCAAGAAATATATTTTTAACATCTATGTGTGGGGGAGGGGGCAAGATTATGTACACGTTTATTAAAGGCTTTTGTGGATGACAGAGTACTTAAATATAACATTAACCACCATTCCCTGACAGAGAATTATGGGGTAAAATATACCCAAATGAACGATATCCAAGTGAATAAATTTTAAGATACTCTGAAGGATAGGAAGTTGTCATAAGAAACAATAATATTACTACAGTTAGAGGTGCTATAGATAGTCATCCCTAAAAATGAATACCAGGCCTGAAAATTACACAATAGAACTGTAGAAAATTATAAAAATTACAATGAAAAAATCCTCCAAATGGGTCTTAATATCCCCCTCTTATCAGTTCACTCTACCCTGTAGTTATAGGCTACTAAGTTGTCTTTCAAAGGTTTATTTTAGCAAGTAACTGGTCTGTCTTTGCACAAAGAAAATGAAATAGCCTTGTAATTTTGTAGTTTTTTTTTTTAAGGTAAGCTTACAAAAAGATTCCTTTTCTTTTCCTTTGATTCCAAAGAATGTACAGTTTATGGTCTTTTCCCTTGGGTACTCAATAAAACAATTTCCCTTGAATTTTTCTTCAAATGTCTCATGTAACAATAGGAACACAGTAATGGTCATTTTTTTTTAAAAGCTTCCTAGACTTGCTCACTGTCCCATGAGAGATGGTAGTAGGATTTATTATGTGTGTGTTTACCTGTATATATTTTTAAAGAATTCTTTGGTTAGTTTAATAAAAAGCAGGTATCTTTTCCTCTGAAGTTACAGTAGTTTTTTTTAGACATTACTAGCAGAGCTCTGGGGATATAATTTTTTAAAATTTCTATTTATGAAATATCTCTTGTTTGTTTATAATTAGGGATGAACCCAGGAATGTTTGTAAATATGGAACAATTATTAGAAAATTAATTAAGGTCTAAAGATAATGTTTGGAATGACACTCTGTTAATGACAATTCTCAGAATGTGAGCTTATATATTTTTTATAAAAACTGAAACCATTTTTTTACCAATGGATATGAAGTTATTGGCATGTTAGACATTTTCTTAGCTCTCTAGTGCTGCTACAACAGAAATACCATGAGTGGATGCCTTTAACAAAAAGAAATTAATTTTCTCACAGTCTAGAGGCTAGAAGTCCGAATTCAGGCCACCAGAACCAGGGGAAGCTTTCTTTCTCTGTCAGCTGTGGGGGAAGTCCTTGACAACAATCTTTCTCTGGTCAAGAAACTTCTCAGCACAGGGACCCTGGGTCCAAAGGATGCACTATGCTCCTGATGCGTCTTGTTGGTATGAAGTTTCCATGTCTCTACACTCGCTTATCTCTTTCATATCTCAAAAGATATTGGTTTAAAACAACCTAACCTTGTAGATTGAGTCCTGCCTCATTAACATAACTGCTGCTAATCCCACCTCATTAACAACATAAAGGTAGGATTTATAACATGTAAGAAAATAACATCAGATGACAAAATGGTGGACAATCACCCAATACCAAGAACCATGGACTAGCCAAGTTGACACACATTTTGGGGAACACTATTCCATCCATGACAGGCATGTGTGCATACCCTATTTCAGATAAAAGCAGCATTATTCACCGCGTTCAAACTCCAAAAACAAAAAATTAAACCCATTGCTGTCAAGTTGATTCCCACTCATAGCTACCCTGTAGGACCAAGTAGAAATGCCCCATAAAGTTTACAAGACTGTAAATCTTTACAGAAGCAGACTGGCATATCTTTCTCCTGCAGAACTGCTGGTGGGTTGGAACCACCAACCTTTTGTTAGCAGCTGAGCACTTAACCACTGTGCCACCAGGGCTCAAACTCAAGCTCAAAACCCCTGAATTTTCCTTCTTTTTCTTAAAATGCAGACTATTACCAAGTACTATTTATTTTGCTTGTGAGGTAGCTCCAAAATCTTCCAGAGAATTGTCTTTTAAAAAGACTAACCTCATCATGTCAGTTCCTTCTTTAAAATCTTTGATGAGACCTACTGTGTTTTTACGCGAATAATGCATGCGTCATATGTTTTTGCCAACCATACAACCCCCTTGTGCATTATTTTCCTAGGCTCGCTATGTGTGTTATATATGTGGGCGTGTTATTTATGTGGGCACATTATTTGCAGAAAGTACAGTATTGCTCCATCAGCCATTGCTTTAGCATTTCAAGCTCTCTGGATTTTCCATTTGTGCTTTGTGGATTCCCATCTTCCCCCTTTCTGTTTCGTAAGCCCTTATTTGTTATTTAATGTTCCATTCAAATAGCACTTTTTCTAATATCATCCTTCACTTCTCCCAACTTCATCCTTTGGGCAAAATAAATTCCTTTCTTGTCTATGTTCTCACTGAACTTTTTACAGATCTCTATTGATTATCAAATTGCATTGGCATTGGTTAGTAGTTCATATGCTGTATGCCGTATAAGGTTGAATTCAAACAGAAGGCATCTATACTTATATATTGCTCTTTTCTACACTTATTGTTGGTACTTAATAAATGTTCATGGAATAACTTCGTTTATTTTTATGCTGAAGTAGATGTGGTTAAAGCAGA
Organism: Elephas maximus indicus; assembly: GCF_024166365.1. NCBI lineage: Eukaryota > Metazoa > Chordata > Mammalia > Proboscidea > Elephantidae > Elephas > Elephas maximus. The sequence goes on from NC_064824.1 coordinate 112,628,456, forward strand.
AAGAACTCTAGAACTACCAGTGGCCTGAGGCATTTGCTTATAGTAATTAAGTTTACATATAATAATTAGATTATAAAGTTTATATTGTAAAATTTAAAACAGGGAGACACTGACTCTTCAACTTCAGAGCCTCTCACTTAGCTGCATTAGAGAGAAATGGAAACTTTTGTTTCTCAGAAGGGCCAAATCATTGAGAAGACAATAAGAATTACTCCAGAAGAGGGGGACCTTTTGTCAAAAAAACCTGCAGATGGAAGTTCCTATACTTGCTTTCCAGTTTGTGTTGATAGGCTTGGATTGTGACAAAGTACTTACTGTTGTGGTTAACTGAGTACTAAAAGTACTTCTAGCAGTGTCAAATTAACACTACAATAAAGTTTTCACGATAATTAATAAAGACCATGAGTTTGTTCCTGTCAGTAGAGAATTAATATAACTAAACAATAATGTCCTAGTTACAGGGAAATGTTCAGGACAAATTTTAAGTGAGAAAAGCAGGTTTTAGGTGTGTGTGTAAACACACACATATATATCTCAATTTTGTATCCACTGTGAGGTATATTCATGTATAACCACTGCCGTCAAGTCGATTCTGACTCATACTCTAAAGGACAGAGGGTGTCCAAAGCTATAATCTTTATGGAAGCAGACTGTCACATATTTCTCCTATGGAGCAGCTTCTGGATTTGAATTGCCAATCTTTTGGTTCACAGCTGAGCGCTTTAACCATTGCACCACGAGGGCTCCTTATATTCATGTATACACACATACAACAGAAGAAACAAACACACTGAGGAGAAATATAGGCATTTCCCTTTCTTTTCTAAAATTTCTATAATGGTCATGTTTAATTATTATTAACTGAAAAAATACTTTAAAGAAATATTGAAATATAACGTAATTCAATCTAACTAGGGTATTTTTAAAATAAATGTCTTTGTTTGACTGAGTTATCTTCCTCTAGACAGGAGTTATTGGATTTCTGCAAACATTGTGGTATATTTTTATAATAAACTAATCTAGAAAATTGGAAGGTAGGAGTCTTGTGGGTGCTGCATTAGGTAGTTTGTAAAATAATGAAAGTGATGGTAATTAATGTGGAAAAGTGCATATATAAAATCAGAAACAGATGCTAATACACAGGTGGTTGGACAAAAAATAATATGGCCCCGGTTCCGCAGCCTCGTGCTGAAGGAACACCTGGATCTGTGTGTTTTATCCCAAAGCTAGAACGTGCTAGCAAGAAAGAAGAACAAGAAATTTCTTGAGTGAATAAAGTTGAATCAAAAAATGAGTTTCAGGGTGATCTGTAAGTCTGCATTACTTTTAACTGCCTATAAAATAATGAGGCTGATTTACATGAGCCTTGCAAGAAAAGATGTTGGTAACCAATATATCATAATATATCATAGATAAGCACATATAACTAGGTTCATTTTATAGCACACAAAATTTTTTGGAAAAAAAAATTATTTCTAAAAAAAAAAAAAAAATTCCTCATACCCAGTGTCTAATGCTCAAACTTTCTTTCATAAATTTTCTGATGACTTTTGTTAATGAGAAATGTTTTCTGAAAATGTATCTCAGGAAATCCTTTTGCTAGAAATATTATTTATTATAAATAATATGTAAATAAAATCACAGCTGTGCCTGTCATAGTCAAATGGGTCTAGTTTTCATTTGACTTAAGAACATTTCTTTTACAAACTAAGATGACCTACTATGAAATCTTTCTTAAGTTTCCACCAAAGCAAAAATAATATGTTCCCAGGACAATAAGACATTACAACTATGGTATTTAGATAATGAATATATATCCAAGCTCCAGTGACTTGTATACATCTGGAAATATTGAGCAAAGCAGAAGTTAAGTTCATAAGACAAAAAGAAAAAAATCATCTAGTCCCTAGGAGTTCATCGTAAAATAGTATTTGGTCTTCGCCATTTGCCAAATTAGAAAGAGCAGATGGATGTGTGTTCTAAGGGACTCTCTTTTCCAATAATGTTTTTATTACCCGTATTGATTCCTTGAGTTTCATGCTACAAGTTGGTATAATTATTTTTTCTATTTGGCCATAATATTGTGAGCGTATGAAATGGGCAATATGTCAGGAATAATTACGTCCTGTAGTGCTGAAATCCCAGTGGATAAACTGCTTCTCTTGTAGAAGAAACCAGTTACCTGTAGACCTGTCAGTTTTACTTAGTGAAGACCATCTAATTGTAGCCACCTCTTTCCCCAAAGGAGCAATTCCTGTTCCAGGAAGTACTACTCCATGACATCAAAATGCCTTCCTTCATAAGATGGCCTCTCTTGTCTTTCCTCCTTTCAGTTCTTTCTAAAGGGGTTTCTTATGATAGAACCAGCAAAGTTCACACTAGGTAACCTAAGAGATGAAGTAAAATGGATCTAATAGACAGTGCCCTCAACAGAAAAGGTATATTATAAATGTGCTTGGATGAATTTATGGCTACCAGAAGCTTTTTCTTGGACAATAATTATCACACAATATTTATGTGTACCTGTGACTCTGGGTTTATTGGCAGTAGTAAGCCAACTGGGGTTTGTCAACAACATAAAATCTGATATATTCAAATTGAATTTGAAATCATGAGGACCACTATAAGTGGAAAAAAAAAAAGATTTCTTTGTGCCTAGAATTTAATACTATATATTTATTATTATTTTTCAGAAAAATACATAATTGATGTTAAAATAGTTCAGCTATTACTAAGCCACTCTTATTAGTAGTTATTGAGAAAGAGAATGTCAATTTTAAATAAATCCACCTAGATAAATAGCATAAGTATATGAACAACTATACAAATAAGTAATATTCTCCATCCTTCACCCCTGATTTTATGACAAACTCATATCTCTTTTGCTAGATGTGAGGAGGCATATTTTAAAAGCGTCAGAGACTACTTTACCTACATTGCCTAAAGTGAGGAAGTAATTCAGAGGGATATTGGCAATTTGCCCAGTTGGTCCATGCTCAAATTTGTATGTTTTATAGACTTATCAAGGGAAGAATGAAGCAGGTGTGAAATTTCTGCATATTTCATGACCTTAGGGAATTTTTCCAGAGCAGAGTGGGAATGTTTTGTTCTAAAGCTCTTTGCTCTTATGATGACACAGTGATATGCAGTGAGTTAACAAGTAATGGCTGCAGCATTTCCTTGTAAAAGGGCAATCAATTGATCATAAAATTTACCCAGAACTCAGAATTAATATGTAGTCCTGTGACAATACCTGAAATAGCATTTAGAGTTCATATATTCTCAAAATAAGTTTCAATAAGCTGTAAATAGTTATAACTTCTGCCTAATCACCAATGAACTTTTTTTTAAGGAGTAGGTATTCATCCTCTTTCTAAATGACCATTTAGTGTGGTAACAACAAGGTAACATTCAAGAAACCATCGTGTACTTTACTAATATAAAATAATTGCAAAAATAATGAAGAAAATGTCTAGACACTCAGAGCAGAGCCAACCAAACACTTATTGCTGTAATTAAGTACATATTGTGAATGAGGTCTTGGTAGTGTGGGCTCTGATGGTGGTTCCAGGATTAGATTTTTCTTTCATCAAGAGAACTTTCCATGAATAGGTGACAACTCAGGCTGACTGTGAAAGTTCAGATATGGGGCTGGACCCAAAATGATCTTTGATCTGTGAACTTTGTCTAAACTCACATCAAACCTACCTGGGGTTACTTTTGGCCTTGAATGGATTTCATTAGAAATTTGTCTTCTCTGTCAGTTGAAATCATCTGATTAGTTATCAGTGTAATTAAAGATACAAGTCAAAAGTCATGAAGACTTCTGGGTAATGTTACTTAGCATTAGTTTATGTTTTGCAACTACATTCAGAAATTGTTTTACAAAAAAAGTGACATACATATTGCTTGAAAGATACTATCTCTAGTCACAATATAGGTTGGCAGAGAACATCTGGGAAGGAGAAAAAGCAATAAATGTGGGCAGATGTAACCAAGGACTATCAAGAATGAGAAACAGGATTTTAGTATTTTACACTTTTCGGTACTTGTAACATAGCTCTTAATAATACTAAGCTGACAGAAATATGTCAACTCAACATGAAATAATAAGCAAAGAAAAAGGTCATACTTCTTGGCTAAAGGTTGTTGTTGTTAGGTGCCGTCAAACTCATAGCGACCCTGTGCACAACAGAACAAAACACTGCCCCGTCCTACACTATCCTTACAACCGTGGCTATGTAGTGGTACAAAATGGAAGCCTCTGATTTGACAAGGCAGAAAGTAAGATTAAAATAATGGGCTTTTCTGTATCCAGGTGATCCAAAGGAGAGTGTAGGCATAAACCAAAAAAAAAAAAAAAAGAACCCTTTGCCATGGAGTCAGTTCTGACTCATAGTGACCCTAAGGACAAGATAGAACTGCCCCATAGGGTTTCCAAGGAACACCTGGTAGATTTGAACTGCCGACCTTCTGGTTAGCAACCGTAGCTCTTAACCAGTACGCCACCAGGGTTTCCTCCTATATAATAAGCAGTCATTTTTCTCCTGTTGGCTACCAATATTGCTATATAAACACAACAAAGTAACATAGTGGAGGAGCATGTAGAATTTGCTCCACTCAAAGACATTTCCTATAAAGGGCATAGAATTGCTACAGCATGGCTCTAGTTCCTCAGTTTTTCACTTTTCCTTCTTCCACTTTTCCTTCCTTCTTTACACATCTAGGTTTAAATTTTGTAAGGCAAAAAGTCTTGTATTCTCTGCCATTGCCACTTCATAAGAGGTAGAATTGTTGTATTATGTTTAGTCCAAGTAAGTAGCCAGCAGTCCAGGAGGTGGGTTTAACTGTTGTGTTAAAATGTCAACAATTGAAGATGTTGAAAAGACAGTTCCCATCTAGTCAAGGCTATGGTTGGAAGTTTCTCTAAGTGCCATGCCTTCTGCATCACGGTGACTTGTGCATTTTTAGATACACCCTAATATCACAACTGCATGCAATTAAGCTCTACCCCAACCCACACACACACTCTGCATATACACACACACTTCTTGAGAATTAGAAATGGGAATCCCATAAACAGTGCAAATGCAATGACAAGTTAAAACCCTCTTATCTAAGAGTGGAGCACTGGTGGCATACTGGTTAAGAGCTGTGCTGCTAACCAAAAGGTCGACAGTTCTAATCCACCAGCCGCTCCTTGGAAACGCTATGGAGCAGTTCTGCTCTGTCCTATGGGGTTACTATGAGTGGGGATACTCCGTGGCAATGGGTTTGGTTTTGGTTTGGTATCTATGAGTTTCTTGCTCTGTAATCTTCTATATATTTTCCACTAGGTTGATCATGGAGTAAAATGAACCGACAGTTTTTCTCTTCTTCCTCTCTAACCTTTGTGTAAGATGAAAAACTATAATAGAGAAGGGAAAAAATAAAACAGAACATTTTATGTATGTTTTATAATAGACATTACACTTTGTAGTTAACAGTTTACTCAATTTATTATTCTTATGTTTTTGAGAGCATAGGTAATCAGTTTTCTAATTTTAATAGTAAATATGCCAATGCCTCTAGTAGTATACAAGACCTTCACAAATATGGCCTCTGTCTTTTCAGAAAGTGTAATCTAATATTTTTTTTATAGATGTGAATAATTAACAAGTCGACTAAAAGACTAATGTGTGCATTCTAAATTAATATTCAAAGATAGTCTTTCTTGCAGTTGTGTCTTATGTTGTGAAATGTACATGCTATAAGATGATAGACATGCTTATATATGTATTTCATGACAAAGATGGAAAAGACTGTAAATCTTTGAGTCAAAGGCTAGGCTTTTGTTTTGTTTTTACTTTCAATCTTTTCATGGCTGCTGCGTAATGTGTAAGCTGTAAGGTTACAGATTTACAAGATATGTAAGTATTAGTGTGATATATTGAGACCAAGACTGAATGAAGTGCTCCAGCAGAGTAATTCTGTGATTTTCATACTTGCTCTGTATTTTAGCAATTTTAAGTAAATTTCTTAACAATGTACCAGGATTGTGCCACTTTATTGTACATAAATATCAGATTCCATTGCCCTGATCCTTTCCAAACTTCACAAAATTTTGAAAACACGAGTACAGTATATACTTTAAAAGTTAATTTGTTTTATTACTGTGGCCATCAATTGTGTGCTACTTATATATCAAAAGGAATACAGCAGTGATCATAGCAACAAAGTGCCTGGCATATAGTAAGTATTTGATAAATAATTGTTGGAGGAATAAATGACTCTAACCTTTGGATGTTTTCTGAATATAGCAGGTTGTTGGTAATTTCCAGTTTTATTATCCTTCATCCTTTAAAAGCAACTCTTTGTATTTCTAAATGGTCCATCCTTATTTGAATTACTGTATCTTCTCTGAAAATCTAAAAATACGCTATACATTTTTCTATTTGTGGTTATCTGAGTTTCAGTTTAACCATAAGCAGATCAACTTCTGTCTCCATATGTTGCCTAAATTTTCTTCTTGAGATTACTGTGCCCTGCTATCACATAAGAATTCTTTCAAGGAAAAATAGAATATATGACTAAGAGAAGCTTAAACAAATAGGGGTTATTTTTTCTTATATAACGAGTATGGAGGCAAGTGGCTGCTGGCGTTGGTCTAGAAGCTCAAAGATGTCAGCACGAGCACCCCTAAAAATCTCTCAACCTCTGACTATGGTTGAAAGGTAGCCTCCAATAATTCTTATCTTATTTTGGCTCTGAAACCGTCAGGGCTGTCTGTATTCCCTCCATCCATGTAGTGAGAGCCTGAGACAGCTTTCAATGTCTTTTTTTTTTTTTTTTTTTTAACTCATAAGGAATAGAGACTTCCTGTTTTTTTCCCCAGATGCGCTTTCATGACTTCCACCCAAAGGCTTCATTGACCCTGTCTGTCTGAGATTATAAAGAGCCAGTTACAAGTGGCTGAAGTAAGTTTAAGCCACATGAGAAGTACATCTCTTAAAACTTTTGGGTGTTTTCTCATAAAAGCTGCAGTATTATCCCAATATAGTCTAGGTCCATGCTGTTACCAGAGCAGCATTTTCTATGCATTTATGTATAGTACAGAATTTTAAATGCTTACTCTCAATTTTTTATATCAATGCCATTTTGTAGATCACATGTTTCATGAGGAAACTCTGGTGGCATAGTGGTTAAGAGCTATGGCTGCTAACCAAAAGGTCAGCAGTTCGAATCCACCATGCGCTCCTTGGAAACTCTATGGGGCAGTTCTACTCTGTCCTGTAGGGTTGCTATGAGTTGGAATCGACTTGATGGCAACAGGTTTTTACGTTATGTGAAATGAATATGGTAGTAGTCTGATATTTTGCTCTTCACTAACACATGGCAGACATCCGTCAGTGTTTGTTTTATCTAAATGACAAAAGTATACCTGGTGTATTTAAGTGGTATATCTGGTATCCCACTTAAATAAATTTTGATCATAATTGTCTAATATTAAAACCAACCAACAGTTATTTCTATCACATAAATATAAAGTTAATTGAAATATTTTTAATCTTTACTGAAAACACGAACAACCACTTGTCCCAACTATAAAAAAATAAATAAATAAAACACCTGGCATGGAATCAACCCCGACTCATGGTGACCCCACCTATTGCAGAGTGGACATGCCCCACAGGGTTTTCAGTGACTATGATTTTTTCGTAAGTAGATTGCCAGGTGTTTCTGATCGAGTACTCTGAGTGGATTCAAACCATCAACCTTTCAGTTGGTAGCCAAGCACTTACTCATTTTTACCACCCAGGAACTCCTTTGTCCCTCCTATGTTCTAACCGTGGTGTTTTTATAATTACTAGTCTTGTCTAGTTTGCTTTTAACATAATAGGTTTAGTTGTACTAACCCAGAAGAGATTAATATTGAGATTGATTGGGGGGGGGCCTTCCATGGCAGCAAAATTGTAAGCATTTCCTTTTCTCGCCCCACAATGTTCTAAAGAAGAACTGAGGTATATTATCAGGTCAGCTATTGGTTGAATGTTACCCGTATATTTCTTACAGGTCAATCTGTAACTACCATCAGAGCTAAAATCAAAAGGGCATAATTTGATAAAAATCTTTTTGCCTGATAGCTCACAGACATCTGTCAGCAGTTTTGGTTTCTTTTAAAGGGCAGCACATGGCTGACTGATCTAATAGCAGGATTTATAAGTGTAATTATTGCCATATAATTCAACAAATCACTTTTATCACTGGAAACCTAAAGCTTTAAAATTTTCATTTTTTAGTCCTTGAGTGTTTAGAGATAGCCCTCTGTAAAATGAACATTAATTCCAATAGAAAGCCTTCGCTAAAATTTAAGCAATTTAATGACAAAATAGAAGTGATGATTTCAAATCTTTTAAAAATTTTGTATTGCTTTTACATTTAGGATATTGCTACAGATATTTTTTAAAATATACAGCAGCTGGACCTTTTAGGGCCACGTGGCTCATTAACATCAGTAATTCGTTGTGTTTATTAACATCGATAATCCACATGCATAGCTGAGTGAAAATTAAGGCAGATTTGCACAAAGAAATTTGTCTTATTTGCAAAGGCTGAAAAATACTTCAAAAAGTGCTTATTCTAGAGGCAGCACTGCTTTCTAAGCACAGCCCACTATAATCCAGCATGTACAGACAGTTCAAGGGAATAAGTCACCTTTCTGTGCTTGGGTCTGCCTATCTCATAAGGTTATTATATGCATAAAATGACACGTTTTATGTAAATGAGTGAACTCAATTCCTGCCCCATAATATGCACCTGATAGCTTATGGTTATTGTGGAGAAGTTTTTTTCTTAGTTGCTGAGTGGAAGAACTTTGCTTTTGGAAATGAGCATACTAATTTGAAGCAAAATAAGAAAAGTAAACAAAACATTTTAGCTAAAACAACATACCTGTATTAAATGCCACTAAATAAATTTCTGTTTGAAAAAGGAGTTTACAGCTATTTCCTTAAGCATTATACAGATATGGTACAAAGCACGTATATCACTTGGTTGCAAAGAATGGAAAGCTATGCATAATCTGTAGTGGTTTGAGTATTCACGAAGCCGGTAAGGCTTGCACGGTAGGTGAGGATTAAATTAATGGAGACCTGACTAGTTGTCCCTATGTGGTCCGGGACTAGGCAGCAAAGAGCTGAATGGGACAGATATATAAAAACCAAAACCAAGCCCATTGCCGTGGAGTCTATTCTGACTCATAGGGACTGTATAGGACAGAGTAGAACTGCCCCATAGGGTTACCAGGGCAATCCTTAAGGAAACAGACTACCCCATCTTTCGCTTACAGAGCAGCTGCTGGGTTCGAACCACCAACATTTTGGTTAGCAGCCAAGTTCCCCTGGACAGATAGATAATACCTACCCATTGCCGTCAAGTTGATTCCGACTCATAGTGACCATATAGGACAGAGTAGAACTGCCCCATAGGGTTTCCAGGGAGCGGCTGGTGGATTCAAACTGCTGACCTTTTGGTTAGCAGCTGAGCTCTTAACCTCTGCACCAACAGGGCTCTATATAGTCACATGAAAATAAGACAGCAGAGTGACCTGACCATTATATTTAGAATAGCCCCCACAGCAAACACCCGGACCAATCACCCCTTTATCCTTTCTTTCTTCCATATTAATTTTCACAGTCTGTAATTATCTTCTTTCTGTATTTATTTGTTTACAATCTATCTCCTCCACTAGAATGTAAGTTTCATGAGGGCAGAGTCCTTGTCTGTATTGTTCAGCACTCTATTCAGAAATAACCAAGCGCTGTGCCAGACGTGAAGTAAAATAAGTCAATGTTCAAAAAGTAAAAATTTAATAAATGAATGAATAGGAACTAAGAATTAAGGAATTAACTCTTTCAACAAGCTTTATTGTTTAAATTGTGGGACAATATTATCAAGTTATACTCAAAGAATTCCACGCTACTTTTATTCCACCATGTGGTCTTTCATCCTGTAGCTGTTCTCATGAGCTCTTTACTGTCACAAGGAGAAGTCATTGCAGCTTCTAGAGAAGCTGGAGTATTAAGCATCAGACTCTCACTGTCTTAGTTCCCTAGAGCTACTGTAGCAAAATACCACGAAGCAGACTACTTTACAGAACAAAAATTTATTGTCTCACAGCTCTGGAGGCTAGAAAGTTGGAATTCAGGATGTACGCTCTCCCTCTGGGGAAGATCTCTCCTTTTCTCTTTCAGCTTCTGGAAGCCCCAGGCATTTTTTGGTGTTCTTTGGCTTTTAGATGAATGCTCACATGATTGGTGTCTTCCTCTGGTGTGTGACACTGTCTTTTCTTGCCTTTTATAAGACACTATTCAGAACTCCTTAACCAATAAATGAAAAATTCAGTTTCCCTAAATAAGGTCACATTCACAGGTGTAAGGTAAAGTTGTTGACAATTTTTTGATAGCTATTTTAAATGCAAGTCATGTAAACAGTATTCCCTCTCTTTGGATAAAACCATATTCTCTACCTGTATATTTTGCACATTTTAAAATAAAGACTTGATTTGGGAGAACTTTGTAAGGCTGCTGTAAAATATGATCCTCGGAGACTATCACAAAGGCAGCAAGTGCCAAGTATGATTTTTTGTATTGAATGCATAAACACCTTTTTACATTTTTCTCCATGATATTTTGATTAAAAAAAAAAAAAGATAAAGTGATTGAAAATACCCTAGGGAAAAGATAGTTTTTTTTTTTTTAGAGGCTCTTTTTTAAAAAATCAATTTAATTATAGTTAACTCTATTACATGTAAATTAATTTATACATCTACTTAAAGTAGACTTGTGTACTTCTCTTTTTATCAAAAACTGAGCTAACAGATTATATTTGTTTTGTCAAATCTGCTGACACTCACTTTTGAGAACTAGGAAATGCACTTAGAATTTTCACAAATTCGGATTTTATAGTTGCAATAATAGAATGATTAAGAATTTTAATTGAGTGAACCAATCTTCAAAATAACCATCCTACCCTGAAATTGTCTTCCATCTCCCTGTTTTGCATTATTTTTTATCTCATTTTCCTACCTTGATTCACGCATGTAGACATATGCAGTCTGATGCCAATCAGTCTGTAGACATTCATTCTACAGTGTTGTTGGGATTTTCCCTGGGTTTTTCCTGTGCATCTGCCTAGGTACAGACACTGACTCCTCCCTCTGGCACTTCTCCTAGACTGCAAGGTAGCTCTAAACAAAGGTTCAAAGGGAATGTGAGGACACCTTTGCAAGCATCCTTGCTTCCTTACTTGCCATAATGTGTTGTTTGATTTGGAATTTATCTAGGAGAGATGGTTTGAAAATTTTAGAGCAGTGAGCTTCAATTTTTTACTCACATATGCCCTAGAATTTTGAAAAATACTACATGCCCTAGAATTTTGAAAAATAGTATACTCCATCATATAAATTTGATACTTAAAATTGTTTTCATCAATTTAAATGATCACGAATGATGTTATCTCCAGCATGTTGCATGTTGCATATGCAGTATTACCAGTTGCCATTGAGTCGATTCTGACTCATGGTGACCCCATGTATTTTTCAGCAGAGTTTTCATGGCAGTGACCTTTCAGAAAGTCCTAGAAAATGTGTCTGTGTACCCATAGAAAATTGCTTGTGCTTCCCAAACATACATGTATACCTATTTGAAGACTACTGCTGGGAGTGCTTTTAAGTACAGACTCCTAGGCTTGATTGCCAAAAGTTTCTTACTCGAATGGTCTGAATCCTCTGGACTTTCAAAAAATAAGACTAGAGCAAAGAGATGAACTAGTGAGGATGAAAATAAATGTTGCTCTAAGAGAAACTGAGGTGAAGGATTTACCACCAAGATTGAAACGCTGGGAAGACATAGAAGTGTGTGTTTCCTTTCTAGAGGAGAATTTATGATAATTTGAATAAAAATTTGAGTGCTCTAAGAAGCCAAGCAATTCTACCTTCCCAGTGATGGTGTTCATGGTGGTGATAAATTCACAAAATATTAAGGAAGAACAAAGTAGGCATTTTCTCCTTTACTTTTCTACTTTCTTTAATGTTTGTTCTTTTCTGATGCTTTAAGAAAATAATGCCTATAAGAAATAACAAATGAATAATGTTAAATCCAGTACTGAGTAACTTTACGATGCTTGTGAAGTACTCTATTTTCTATTTCTTAAGAAGCAATGGAGATTTGTTTCTTCCAATAAAGATCGGTTCTGCCATCCCCAGGAGCAAAAATCAAGGAGAAAATGGTATTTTGCTTGCACTGTTGATTTAGCTACACTTAGCTATGCTTTTGTAAAATACTCCATCAAAAGCTGTTTTCTTCTCTTTTTGTCATGTACTATATATAGTCTGTTCTATTTACAATGCATTATATCATTTTTTTTTTCTCCTTTCCTGAAGAGTCCAAGTTATTTTATACCATTTGGGATGGTTTTATTTTTCTTAAGTGACTTTTATGGAATACTTTGTGTTAACAGGGGCCCATGGGTGAGAAAAACACTCTATTTGCAAAATTGTACCTATGTATGATTCCTGCTCTGTCGCAATAGTGCGTCTCTTTTAAAATAAGTAGTGACACTGTAGTAAGCCTCTGTCTTATGTCAGGTTCCCCTAGAAGAACAGCATGAGAAACTTGTAATGAGCAAGAGAAGCAGGATAAAAACCAAACCAAACCCATTGCCGTCAAGTCAATTCTGACTCATAGCGACGCTATAGGACAGAGTAGAACTGCCCCGTGGAGTTTCCAAGGAGTGCCTGGTAGATTCAAACGGCCAGCCTTTTGGTTAACAACCATAGCACTTAACCACTACGCCACCAGGGTTTCAAAGAAGTAGGATAGGGGAGGAAAAGTCAAGCAGCCATGTGGTTTCTGCTAAAGTCAGCCAAATCCCCTACTAAAGTCAGCCAAATCCCCTAGGGAGCTCTGGAGCATGAATGGCAGCATAGAGTTCATCTTGAGGCAAAGGGACCAAGCTTTGTACCCCCATAATCTGCCAGTTATTGGCTGCAGGGAGACATTTGGAGGAAAGATTGAAGCCTGAAATCACAGGAATTTTCAGGCAAAATGGCTTCCAGCAAAAGATAGAGTACCCTTATGAGTAATTAGCAGCCAACACTCCCAGCAGCTGGGGGATGGGTGTTGCACTGGCCAGATAAAGGGGACTTGGGAGGAGCTCCAACAGCTTCCACCACAGCTGCTAAGCCAGTCAAATATATTTGTGTAATTAAAATGTTAAGAGCTTTCATTAAAGTTCATTAACCTTCAATCCAATGTAAGATCTTTCCTGTGAGTATGTGTATGTGTGCGTGTGTGTGTGTGTGTGTGTGTGTGTATTAGCTCCTTTGCAGAGCTCAGAGCTACAACTGCCAAGTTCTGAGACAAAGTTGTTCAGCTGAAGGAAAAAAAAAAAAAAAAACCTCTGACAATAACAGGTGTGTGTGATTTACTTGCTGTGTAACCGTTGGGTAGTTACTTAACTCTTCTGAATCCAGTTTATCTCTGCAACTGCAGTAACAATACCTGCATGTGGGTTACTGTGAGAATGTGTGTTTAAGGTTGCTGATATGAAGGAGATACTAAATGGTGGTGTTACGGATTGAATCGTGTCCCCCCCCAAAAAGTGTGTCAACTTGGCTAGGCCGTGATTCCCAGTATTGTGTAGTTGTCCACCATTTAATGATCTGACATAATTATCCTAGGTGTTGTAAATCCTAACCTCTATGATGTTAATGAGACAGGCTTAGAAGCAGTAATGTTAATGAGGCAGGACACAATCTACAGGATTAGGTTGTATCTTTAGTCAACCTTTTTTTAAAATATAAAAGACAGAAGCAAGCAGAGAGGAGAGGGGCCTCATTACCACAAAGCAAGAAGGGCCAGGAGCAGAGCACATTCTTTGGACCCAGGGTCCCTGCACTGAGAAGCTCCTAGACCAGAGGAAGATTGATGACAAGGACCTTCCCCCAGAGCTGACAGAGAGAGAAAGCCTTCCCCTGGAGCTAGTCCCCTGAATTCAGATTTCTAACCTCCTAAACTGTGAGAGAATAAATTTGTTTTTTAAAACCATACACTTGTGGTATTTGTCATACCAGCACTAGATAACTGAGAAGGAATTTGGTACCAAGAGTGGGATGCTGCTCTTGTTAGATACCTATAATGTGGAAGTGGTTTGGAAACTCTGAATGGGTAGAGGCTGGAAGAGTTTTAAGATGCGTAATAGTGAAACCTTAGATTGCCTTGAAGAGACTGTTGATGGAATTATGGAAATCTAAGGCAATTCTGGTGAGGGCTCAGAAGGAAGTGAGGAGAGCTGTAATACTGGAGATAGTACAGACAGCAAGAAGCTGCAGCAGAACCAGAAGACGGGCATAAGACAACACAGATGGTGACCCATGGAGTGAGAGAGCTTAGTACCTTCAGGTAGGGGGCTTCCTGGTGGAGTGGTATTACTCCAGGCAGTTACTGGGAGAGCTAAAGAGCTTTATAATACTTGTTGGAGCAGGGCAGAGGCTGAGCTGGCCCAAGAGGCTTGAGGGGCCAAAGGCCCATGGGGCCAAGAGGCCAAGGAACCAGGAAACAGAGTTGAAGAGACAAGGAGCACAGAAGCAGAGCTGTCCCAGTCTCAAAAGGTACGGCCATGACCTCTGGGGTCTCAAAGGGTTGAACCAAGGCCTGCTGTCTCTCAAAGAGTTGGGCCACAGCCTCCTAGGTTTCAAAGGGTGGGGCCATGGCTTTGTAGGTTTCAGATAGTCAGATCTTCACCAACTCTCTTTTGAAGTGTGGGGCTGACTTCCACAAGTGCCAGCAGGATGGGGCTGGATCTGCTGCCCAAAGCTGAGAGGCCAGGACTGCCATGCCCAAGGGGTAGAAGAATGGGGCCTCCTGGGGCCAAGAGTGTGGGATCACCACTCAGATGGACTGGGAGAATGGAGCCACCCAAAGCCGAGTAACCAGAGTTGCCATTCCAGTAGGCCTAGAAGGCAGATTTGAAGCCCAGGGCTGAGGGGCCTCCATCCAGAATCCAGAGAGTGTGCTCGACTCCCAAAGTCTGGAGGACAGGGCCATTGCCTAAGTGGCCTCAGAAAACAAAGGAATATTTTCAAGCCTTGAAAGATAATGTAATATGTTCTGCTGGGTTTTAGACTTGCTTGATGCTTGGTGTCTCTTCTTTCGCTCCAATTTCTTCCATTTGTAATGGAAAATATTTACCTTGTGCCTATTCCACCATTGTACTTTGGAAGCTGATAACCTGTATTCTAGATTTCACAGATGAAGAGGAATTTTGTAGAAGATGAGATTTTGGATTTGGAGTTAATTTAAAACTTTTGGGATGATATGATGGGGTGAATGTGTTTTACATATGGCCAGGACATGAGTTTTGGGGGGCCAAAGCATGGAGCCCTGGTGGCGCAGTGGTTAAGAACTTGGGGGCTAACCAAAAGGTCAACAGTTTAATCCACCAACCTCTCCTTGGAAGCCATATGAGACAGCTCTACTCTGTCCTATAGGGTTGCTATGAGTTGGAATCAACTAAATGACAACAGGTTTAAAGGGTAGAATGTTATGGATTGAATTGTGTCCCCCCAAAATTTGTGTCAACTTGGCTAGGCCATGATTCCCAGTATTATGTAGTTTTCCTCTATTTTGTGATCTGATGTTATTACCCTATGTGTTGTAAATCCTAACCTGTATGATGTTAATGAAGCAGGATTAGAGGCAATTATCTTAACAAGGCAGGACTCAATCTATAGGATTAGGTTGTATCTTGAGTCAATCTCTTTTGAGATATAAAAGAGAGAAGCAAGCAGAGAGGACAGGGACCTCATTACCACCAAGCAAGAAGAGCCAGGAGTAGAGCATTTTCTTTGGTCCAGGGTCCCTGCACTGAGAAGCTCCCAGACCAGGGGAAGATTGATAACAAAGACCTTCCACCAGAGCTGACAGAGAGAGAAAGCTTTCCCATGGAGCTGCTGCTCTGAATTCATACTTCTAGCCTCCTAAACTGTGAAAAAATTAATTTCTGTTTGTTAAAACCATCCACTTGTGGTATTTCTGTTATGACACACTAGAAAACTAAGATGGGTGGTATAAAACCAAAACCAAATCCCTTGAGGTTGAGTTGATTGCAACTCATAGTGACCCTATAGGATAGAGTAGAACATCCTCATCGGGTTTCCAAAGCTGTAACTCTTTGCGGAAGTGGACTGCCACATCTTTCTCCAGCAGATTGGCTGCTGGGTTCCAACAGCCGATCTTTCAATTAGCAGTCAAGCACTTTAACCACAACACCACTAACCCGTAAAAAACTACACCACTAAAACCACTAAAAAAAAAAAAAAACACTAGGGCTCCTTAAATGTTGGCATACATAAAAATATAATGCAGGCTATTGTCCTGCCTTTCACGACTTCAGATACTTCAAAAAAAAAAAAAAAAAAGACCAAATGCGAAAGTCTGGTTGCGGCAGTACAAATGTCATCCCTACTGAAAAAAAGCACTCAATACTGAGTGCCTATCTGTATATATATTAAAAAAAAATAAAAGCAGCACCCTTAGCTTGTTATTTGTATTTTAACTCATAAAGTCCTCAGATACTACCGATGTTAATAAAGTAATGCACCATTGCATCAGCAAATATTATAGTCAGCAGGTGGTAAATACAAGTTGGACAGGCAAGACATTTAAGACGTTTACTAGCATATTTTAAAGCAGTGTGTTAACGCATAACTGGTAGGCTGAAATAAATGGCTTGTCCTCATGGAGCTTTTGCTTTTTCCAGCGGTCACCACTAGATGGCGGTATATGAAAGTTCCCTTCAGACTTGTTTAAAGAAGGTCTTTGAACTGGCTTATTCAGGTTCAAACCTCTGTTGAGAATTTGCATTTCTAACAAGTTCCCAAACCAAAACTAAACTAAACCTGTTGCCATCGAGTCAACTTCTACTCACAGCGACATGCAGTGGTTAATAGCTCAGCTGCTAATGAAAAGGTTGGCAGTTTGAATCCACCAGCCACTTCTTGGAAACTCTGTGGGGCAGTTCTGCTCTACCCTATAGGGTCACTATGAGTTGGATGAACAAGTTCCCAGGCAGTGCTAATGCTGCTGGTAGTGACCAGTTCTGAGAATCACTAGTACACGGTGGTTCTCAAAGTTCATTACACATAAGGATGGCCTGGGGATCTTGTTAAAATGTAGATTTTGATTCAGTATACCTGGAGTGGAAATGCAAATTCTCAGCAGGGGTTCCAACTGAAAACAACTGGTTAGAAGCCCTGGTTTAAAGATAAAAATAATGTCTTTATGAATGCTATTGAGTCAATTCTGACTCATAGTGACCCTGTAGGGTGGTGTAGAACTAACTGCCCCATAGGGTTTCCAAGGCAGTAAATCTTTACAGAAGCAGACTGCCACATCTTTTCTTGCAGAGCTGCTGGGTGGGTTTGAACCACCAACCTTTTGGTTAGCAACCAAGCTATTTAACCACTGTGCCACTGTGCCACGAGGACTCTTTGAAAATAATGCCTTAGATCTCCAAAATCAGCTACAGGAAAATACATCTAACATATAGGTATTTACTCACAGACTAGATACACTCCCTCACTCTCATTTCAGAGACACTCTACTCTTTGCAAACTGCTCTAGTAAGCTTCAGATATGTGGTGTCTGAAACACAGTCCAGTCGATTCTGACTCATAGTGACTCTATAGGACATAGTAGAACTGCCCCATAGGGTTTCCAGGGAGTGGCTGGTGGATTCAAACTGCCAGCCTTTTGATTAGCAGCCAACTTCTGAACCACTGTGCCACCAGGGCTCCAAAGCAAAATTAGATACAGGAAAATGAGATAGAAGAAGTATAGCCAGTAGCCACAATAAAGGGACGCATTGTCAAAGAATTGGCATCTGACCTTCTCACAGCAATAATTCTTCAAATTTGTATATACTTCACTAGCGCAAGATACATTTTTGCATATTACTACTTTAGAACTTTATAACACAGTAGCAGGTTTGCTGGTGAAATAAACATTTTTATTTTACAGGTAAAGAACGACTAAGAATTTTTTTTTTTTTTTTTGCTTTTGCAAAGTCAGCTTTTTAGCACAAAGTTAGTATGTGGTAAACTGGATCTCAGACACATATATTAGATCTCCAAGCCCATGTCTTATCACATCTCTAGATCTTAAGGAGACTTTCCCCCATAATTTGCAAATCTCTGCTTCTGAATCTTTTAGTAAATGGTAAAAAAATTCCACTCATTCACTACCAGGACTAGAATGTATGACCACATCTTTTAGTTAATACATATTTATTTAATCAGCATCTCTATGTGGTACACACTGTACTAGATGCTATGGTTTCAGGGGTAAATAAACATGTCCTGATCCCCATAAAGCTTACAGTCTAATGCAGCAGGCAGATACAATGTACATAAATATAAAAATAATTTAAAAAACTTGGAATGCCATGACAGAAAAGAAAAAAGGAGCCTACTTTTGATCAGGGATAACCTCTCAAATAAGTAACATTTAAGATGAGACCTAAAATATAAGGAATAGTCAGCTATATGAACAGGTAAGAGTTTTCTAGGCACAAGGAATAACATATGAAGGATCTGAGGGTGCAAAAATCTTTATAAGTTGGAGGAAGAGTCAGATATACAGTGTGGAAGGAGCAGAGTGACCAGCGATGAGTACTATGTGGGCAGATAAAGATGGCAATATAGACAGGTGCCACATTGTAGAGTTTGGATTTTATTCCAAGTTCAGATGAAGATTTGATGAAATTCAAGCAGGAGAGATTATTATGATTCAGTTTACCTTTTAAAAGGATGACTCCAGTAATTGTGTAGAAAAATAACTGGAGAGGGTTAAAAGTGGAAGTGGGGAGACCTATGATGGAGCTATTGCAAAACAGGACTACAGAGGAGATAATGGAAGTGGAGACAAGTAAATATGTTGAACCAAGCTTTGGAGGTAAATCTGACAGAACTTAGAGATGGATTGCAGGTAGAAATGGAGGAGGATAAAGAAAGTAGGTTGAGCCTTAGATTTCTGACTTGATCCAATGACTGAATATTGTGCCATATTCTGAGATAAAGACAAGGTATCTTAGTTCACTGGTGCTAATTTAACACAAATACCACAAGTAGTTGTTGTTGTTAGGTGATGCCTAGTTGGTTCCAACTCATAGCAATCCTGTGTACAATAAAACAAAACACTGCCCGGTCCTGTGCAGCCTCACAATCATGCTATATTTGAGCCCATTGTTGCAAGCTGCTGTGTCAGTCCATCTCATCGAGGGTCTTCCTCTTTTTCACTGACCCTGTACTTTACCAAGCATGAGGTCCTTTTCCAGTGACTTCTCCCACCTGATCACATGTCCAAAGTACATGAGACGAAGTCTCACCATCCTTGTTTCTAAGGAGCGTTCCAGCTCTACATCTTCGAAGACAGATTTGTTCCTTCTTCTGGCAGTCCATGGTATGTTCAACATTCTTCGCCAACACCATGATTCAAAGCCATCAATTCTCCTTCAGCCTTCCTCATTCCTTGTCCTGCTTTTGTATGCATATGAGGCAATTGAAAACGTCATGGCTTGCATCAGGCATACCTTGGTCCCCGAAGTGACATCTTTGCTTTTTAACACTTTAAAGAAGTCTTTTGCAGCAGATTTGCCTAATGAAATACATCATTTGATTTCTTGACTGCTGCTTCCATGAGTGTTGATTGTGAATCCAAGTAAAACGAAATCCTTGACAACTTCAGTATTTTCTCCATTTATCATGATGTTGTTATTGATCCTGTTGTGAGGAATTTTGTCTTCTTTATGTTAAGGTGCAATCCAGGCTGTCATCTTTGACCTTCATCAGTACATGCTTCAAGTCCTCTTTACTTTCTACAAGCAAGTTGTGTCATCTGCATAAGACAGGTTGTTAATGAATCTTCCACCAATCCTGATGCCTGTTCCTCTTCATATAGTCCAGCTTTTCAGATTTTTTGCTCAGCATACAGATTGATAAGTATGGTGAGAGAATACAACCCTAACACACACTTTTCCTGATTTTAAACCACACAGTATTCCCTTATTTTGTCTGTTAACCATAATTTGTTATGATCCACACAGTCAAATGCCTTTGCATAGTCAATAATCACAATAAATACCACAAGAGGTGGCTTCAAAGAACAGAAATTTATTTTCTCACAGTTCTAGAAGCTAAAAGTCCAAAGCAGGGTCTTGGTGTGTTGATTCCTTCTTTGTCAGTAGCCTCAGGCATTCCTTAGTGTTCCTTGGCTTGTAGGAGATCCTTCCAAGGCATTTGCCTTCCCTCATATGTGTGTCTCTGTGTCCATTCTGCTCTTTTTATAACTAAGAAGTGATTAGACTTAGAACCCACTACTGTTACCTAAATATCATAACAAATAAAACCGTACTTCCAAACAGGATCATATTTATAGACATGTCGTTGTTGTTGTTGTTATGTGCAATCAAGTTGCTTCCAACTCATAGTGACTCTACAGGACAGAGTAGAACCACCCCATTAGGTTTCCAAGGAGCCACTAGTGGATTGAAACTGCCAGCTTAGTGGTTAGCAGCCTGAGCTCTTAACCACTTCACCACCAGGGCTCCATTTATAGACACAGATGCCAGGATATCAATATGTATTTGGGGAACACAATTCAATCCGTAATACTAGGCAAAGTAGTAGTTTCAGGGGAGAAATCAACAGTTCATATTTGCAATTGTTACATTTGAGAAAACTGAATGAAGATAATGAGATAACTAAGTCAAGATTCAAGTAGAAAAATATCTGTGTATGTCTAGATCTTGGAGGGGAGTTTCAGACTGGTGTTAAGAATTTGAAGTCACCAATGTTAAGATTTTATTTAAAGTCAAGTATATAAATAGAATCTTCTAAGCTAGCAGAGAGAGAGATTAGTAAAAATGTCCAGCATTGAATCTGAGGAACACCAATACATACAGGTCTTTGTATTACGTCTAACTGCTTTTCTTTAAAAAATTGCAAAATAAGTGTAAAAAGTTATTGAGGCCAGAATCGCCCTGGTTTAATAATAATGGAAATGTCAGGCTCTGCAAGAAAGATTTTCACTACATCTTCCTAATTTTAACTCCATGTTGCGTGTCATGACCCCCAGCATTATATGCCCAGGGAAGGGGAGGTGTAGGATAGAGGGAAGGAGCTGTATGAGAAGAGACAGAAATCAACATGCCACTGCAGCCCTTTGTCCTGTGAACTCCTTCACCCTTTTCTCCTTCTGTGGTCTTGGCATCTTATGGTCTTTAGCATCAGACTTCAAGCACAAAAGGATTTGACATTTGGAAGCCATGTGCCTCCACCACATCCACCAACCACATCCAGATGAACTTCATGCATAAACACTAGGATAAAAAAGAAAAAACTACCCTAAGACAGGGGAAACAGAGTCTATCCCTAAGTGACCATTTACTAGTTAAGGAAATACAAAATGGATTCTTCTGTCATTGCCCAATTCAGAATGGTAGGGTGGTAAAATATTGCTTAGACTCAGAATATTGTCCTTATATATTCCAACTGAAGGCACGCTTCAACCGAAGAAGAATGCAGAAGATGCTGGGAAATTGTACAGAAAACCTTCAAAGAAGAGAAATGAGAAGACAACATATTAATCTATATGCCTATTACATTATTAGGAGTTGAATGAAAACAAAATGTATCATATTCGAACAAGGTAAATTCCTTAGTTTAATTGGATTTAACATCTAAGTATCAAAACCAGAGCACTAATTTAGTTTGATCTAAAAATAATGTAGGCGAGAGCTGAAGGATAGTATAATGCAATGAATCACAGCACAGTATAATCCATCATAACCACAGAGCATACAATTTTCTTGCTTTATAGTAGATTGAAAAATGACTTCAGAATATGTGCTTGTAAGGATAACTGATGAGAACCCTAAGTTAAGGGAAAACTCCTTTATACCAGTTTTATGTGATAATGTATAAGTCTAACAGTCACAATTAATAATAGTTAAAGACTTAAATGGCCCTGGGATATATAGTTAACCAAAGACAGGTATACTTGTCAATATGAAGCTTTGGAACATTACTCAGAGAAAGTTAGGGCAATTAACCTGACTATATTCTGTTCAATTTTCTGAGTACAAATGAATGTTATAAAAAGAATGTAGGTCAGAAATTGACTTATTTGGAGTTCGGACACAACATATTTAAATTAAACATTATTCAGTCATAACTTGGAAATCAATGAATAAATCTGAGCATGAAATTTATACAGCCAATATAAACGGGAAAAAAACTGATTTTATATTCATATTTTGGGCACTAATATAATTTAAAACTCATATTGAATCCTTATTGAATTTATACTCATGTTTTGAGCATTAATATCATTTAAAGCCTTGTTTAGAAATCACTTAACTTCTGAATCAATAAAGTTCAATTTAATATAAAACGTTATTCTTATGGACACATTCTACAATACTAATGGAATAAATAGTAAATCCCCATTGTGAACAATCCCAAATCTTATACTTATTTACTGAAAAAGTTAAAATACCATTGTCATTGCAAATCAAATGTCATTGGCCTAATTAATAAAATTGTTCTAGCTACTCCATATAACGTAGTTTACAAAGCTTTTCTCAGATTTCTGTGTAATTAGAGTCCTAATTCTGTTATTTATATTTTAGCATTTTGTATTGTCATTCATGTGATGACTGTATGTGTGGTAATAATAGTTTACTTGACAATCATGTGCATTTTTTATGTGTTTCTTCTATTGATTAACCTATTAGCTGGTAACTTGCTTATGAAAACATTGATGACCATGATTTAAAAAAAAATCAAATCTATTTTATGACATAAGTATTACTGCATCCATTCTCACTTATTTTCTTAGTAAGAGGTGATTTTTAGGTCGAATTTGCTTTTGAGTTTTACCTGTCTTTTGGTTAAAAATAGCCCATGTTTTTTATATTCTATCATTCCTTCCATACATCTTATAAATAACTTACCCCATTACATTGCAAATCAATTAAAATCCAATCCACTGCTGTGGAGTCGATTCCGACTCATAGCGACCCCGTAGGACAGGGCAGAACTGCCTCATAGAGTTTCCAAGGAGCGCCTGGTGGATTCGAACTGCTGACATTTTGGTTAGCAGCTGTAGCTCTTAACCACTATGCCACCAGGGTTTCCACATTGCAAGTGGGGTAGCACAATTGACCTGTTGTTTAATTATTTAAAATGTAGTGTATAAGTCAACTACACAAGCACAAACTAATTTCCAATTTACTCAAATCTTGTATTTTCAAAATATTATGAACTATTTGTAATAAGTTTTACTTTAAATCATAAGTAAACAAAAAATAAATTGAAAAGCTAATTATGTACTTCTTTATACCTCAGTGAAAGATCTCATAGAAATATAAACCTTTTGCTTTTTTTAGGTGCCGTTGATTCGGCTCCGACTCATAGTGACCCTATGCACAACAGAACGAAAATACTGCCCAGTCCTGCACCATCCTTACAATCGTTGTTATGCTTGAGCCCATTGTTGCAGCCACTGTGTCAATCCACCTCGTTGAGAGTCTTCCTCTTTTCCACTGACACTGTACTTTGCCAATGTCCAAAGTATGTAAGACGCAGTCTCGCTATCCTTGCTTCTAAGGAGCATTCTGTTTGTACTTCTTCTAAGGCAGATTTGTTCGTTCTTTTGGCAGTCCATGGGATATTCAATATTCTTTGCCAACACCACAATTCAAAGGCATCAATTCTTCTTCGGTCTTCCTTATTCATCGTCCAGCTTTCACATGCATATGATGCGATTGAAAATACCATGGCTTGGGTCAGGCGCACCTTAGTCTTAAAGGTGACATCTTTGCTCTTCAACACATTGAAGAGGTCCTTTGCAGCAGATTTACCCAATGCAACGCGTCTTTTGATTTCTTGACTGCTGCTTCCATGGCTGTTGATCATGGATCCAAGTAAAATGAAATCCTTGACAACTTCAGTCTTTTCTCTGTTTATCATGATGTTGCTCATTAATCCAGTTGTGAGGATTTTTGTTTTCTTTATGCTGAGGTGCAATCCATACTGAAGGCTGTAGTCTTTGATCTTCATTAGTAAGTGCTTCAAGTCCTCTTCACTTTCAGGAAGCAAGGTTGTGTCATCTGCATAACACAGGTTGTTAATGAGTCTTCCTCCAATTCTGATGCCCCGTTCTTCTTCATATAGTCCAGCTTCTCAGATTATTTGCTCAGCATACAGATTGCATAGGTATGGTGAAAGAATACAACCCTGGTACACACCTTTCCTGACTTTAAACCAATCAGTATCACTGGTATTCAGATACCAGCAGGGCCACCCATGGAGGACAGGTTTCAGCTGAGCTTCCAGACTAAGAAGGACCTGGCAGTCTACTTCTGAAAAGCATTAGCCAGTGAAAACCTTATGAATAGCAGCGAAACATTGTCTGATATAGTGCTCGAAGATGAGCCCCCCAGGTTGGAAGGCACTCAAAAGGTGACTGGGAAAGAGCTGCCTCCTCAAAGTAGAGTCGACCTTAATGACATGGATGGAGTAAAGCTTTCGGGACCTTCATTTGCTGGTGTGGCACGACTCAAAATAAGAAGAAACAGCTGCAAACATCTGTTAATAATTGGAACCTGGAATGTATGAAGTATGAATCTAGGAAAATTGGAAATTGTCAAAAATGAAATGGAACACATAAACATCGATATCATAGGCATTAGTGAGCTGAAATGGACTAGTATTGGCCATTTTGAATTGAACAATCATATAGTCTACTATGCTGGGAATGACAACTTGAAGAGGAATGGTGTTGCATTCATCGTCAAAAAGAACATTTCAAGATCTATCCTGAAGTACAGTGCTGTCAGTAATAGGATAATATCCATACATCTACAAGGAAGACCAGTTAATACAACTATTATTCAAATATACGCACCAACCACTAGGGCCAAAGATGAAGAAATAGATTTTTATCAGCTGCTGCAGTCTGAAATTGATCGAACATCCAACCAAGATGCATTAATAATTACTGGTGATTTTAACGCGAAAGTTGGAAACAAAGAAGAAGGATCAGTAGTTGGAAAAAATATATAAACCTATAGAAATATAAAGTTTACAAATTCTGGGTTTTTTAGGAAGCAGGATTTTTTTTTTTTTTTTAATTTCTAAAACAAAAAACTAGATCCACGGTCGATTTTGTATGACCACACATGCCTGTCCTTTACTCCCCCAATGCATTAGCTTTTGATTCGAGAAAAAGAAAAAAAAAAATTAATATTTGAATCAAATAATAGCCAGAGCACAAGAAAATACCACGTCTTAAACACAGAGTCACTCTAAAAATATTTATTTCATCCAGCAAATTAACAGGGGAATCACTGAATTAACTCAGCTTTTATGTTTTTTCATAGACTAGAAAAAAACTAATAAAAAAGTGGTGTCAGTACATGTGGGTTCAGGCCAGCACTGTTTAGGGATGAATTAGCAAAATAACTGAAAAGAACTCATTTTCTAAATATGGAGCTCAATTTGCCTACATGGCCACAAGCAAGTACAATAAATGGTTAACTTCAGAGATTGTTGCCTTAGCATCAAGGTATTAATACAGTCTGAAATAAGTATATGTTCAGATACAATTATTTCTGGCTAAAGGTTTTAATTTGTTTCTGAAACTCTAACTGCTAAGTGAAAAATTCTTAAACTATTTTTTCTTAATCTTATTGGGAAAAATTATGGTGTGGTCCAACCCAATTAGGCAGTTCTATAGACATGGAATGCATGAGAGACATCTGCATTCTCCTCTGTGATTTTATATGAGTGAAGTCAGACCCTGTTAATGTACAATATGTCATAAGATGAACCTACGTGTAGTTTAGACTTTGGATTTATGAATAAAGTCGTTGAAAAGAACAGGTAATAGTATAAGGAGAATATTTACGGCTCCTGAAAAGAGCACACTTTCCATGCACTTTAGAAACATCTATGTCCATACTATTAATCAGCATGCGGATTAAGACATATGCTACTTGATTCACTTCAGCTTGTTGCCTACAGAGTCTGGTACGCTGACATATCTACAGAATTGCAGCTGTAGTTTGTATGCTTTTCTATGAAAAGAAGCTTTGTCATAGAATAGCATACAAAATTGATGCTAAATTAATCAGTATACTGTTGCTTGAAACAGTAATGTCAAAATTTCTTACAGCACATTTATTTAGTTTGTTTTGGGGTAAAAAGTGACTGCACCAATAAAAAGAGCAACTTAAAAAAAAGAGGTTTACCTTTTCAAAATCTAT
The DNA here is from genome assembly GCF_024166365.1 of Elephas maximus indicus. NCBI lineage: Eukaryota > Metazoa > Chordata > Mammalia > Proboscidea > Elephantidae > Elephas > Elephas maximus. The sequence goes on from NC_064824.1 coordinate 112,654,823, forward strand.
TAGACCCAAAAGACATTAATTGGACAACTGCATTATGATATATCACAGAAGACAAACTGATGTGGGGAAAGAAGGCCGGAGTAAGGAAGGATTATCGAACAACATGGCAGAGTTGCCGATGGATTTTTAAGAGCATCAATGACTGATACTTAATTTCAATTTGCTTGCATTCCTAGACTATAAAAACCTTTAGTAAGATAGGATCTGTTAATACCTAGAAAGGGCTCAGATAAGTATTTAATAAAAAGCATGGAGAGGGGGTGAAATCTCATTAGAGTGAATATCAGGACAGAGGTACAGGAACCTTGAAAGAGAAAGCCTAAAGAACCAAAGTTCTGTAGAGACAAGGAGTTGTAGCCAGATGTGATCATGAGACTATAGGCACCAGTGGAAATTTGAACCAGTCTCAAGAAGGACATTACAGTTTCCTCAAAACATGGGAATTAGGTTTGAGATAATCTTACCTACATTAAAGGCCAAGAGACAGAGACTGTCTAGGATTCCTGGGATAGGTAAATACATGGTCAAAGCATTCAATATCCAAATTCATATAGAAAAGCAAAGGAGACAAATATTTGTTGATTTTGCCAATGGTGCTACAGAGAGATTCACAGAATTTTTTTCTGCTATCTGCTAAAGCATTCAAGAATGTGGTACTAAAAATACTCTTAAAGTTTTATTTCCTGAAGTCTCCCACCAGGTAAAGTCAGTATAGAAATTTAAAACCAAGGTTTCTAGCTCTAGCTATTTAAATTATTCTCTTTTATGGTGCCAAAAAAGATGATTCATTCAAACTACATGAAAAATACAATATTCATCTTCATGTATGTATGAATGTGTATATATATATATATATATATAAAAGAGCGATTTATCATTGATGATGAAGATAATTATAATGATAACCACTTTAAAATACATCTCAGTGTTATTTTCAGTGATGTGTTTTATTTAATTTTCTGGTTCTGGGGAAATTTCTAAGCATTCTTTGAAAATTTTAAGTTGATGTTGTTGTTGTTAGGTAACATCAAGTCAGTTCAGACTCATAGAGACCCTATGTACAACAGAACAAAACACTACTTAGTCCTGTGCCATCCTCACAATCGTTGCTATGTTCGTGATGTATGAGTCCATTGTTGCAGCCACTGTGTCAATCCATCTCTTTGAGGGTCTTTATTTTCACTGAGGATCCTTATTTCTCATGCTTAGCTTTTCCCTATAAACATGATCAACCAAAAAAACCAAACTAAATCCAGTGACGTCGAGTCAATTCCGACTCATAGTGACCCTGTAGGTCAGAGTAGAACTGCCCCATAGAGTTTCCAAGGAGCATCTGGCAGATTTGAACTGCTTGCCCTTGGGTTAGCAGCCGTAGCACTTAACCACTATGCCACCAGGGTTTCCAGCATGATCAAAGTAAAGGTTTTAAGTGCTGAGTCTTTTTCAAACTATTTCTATTGAAGTTTATTTTGTATAAGGAGCTCATTAAAATAGTGGTTGTAGAAGAATAGTATAATGGTGGCCATAGACAAGGTATTTAATCTCCCTGTGCCTCAGTTTATTCTTCTGTAAAATGGGGATTGTTATAGTATCTACTTCAGAAGTTTGTGATGAAGAAGAAAATAGATAATATGAGTGATTAAAATATTGCCTGGCACATAGTAAATATTTAGTAAGTTAATGCTAAATGTTTTTGTTTTTATGATTATGGGAAGAAGTTTTCTGTTCTTTGAATCCAATATTTCTGTTTTTGTTTGTTTTTATTCTTTTTTTCTGGATGCTGAAATACCCATATAGATCTTTTTTTCCAAATGTTACGATAAAATTTTAAGTCCCATCAGCTGAAAGGATCCTTTCCTACCTAGAATCCAGACTCAAAATATGTATCTTCCCAAGTACCTCCCCATGCCTAGATATGGCCTTCCACCCCTGCAGTAGCTTATGGTATTGCCAAATCATCTCTGCACATCCAATATCGTAGGGACATACTTGAAATTCTAGATAATGTCAATGAGCAGAAAGTCTAGTAAGTGTAGAGAAACCGACAGCAGTCTATCTGAGAAACAGGATTTCCCCTGTGCCTCACACCTCCCTTGCTCACCCCCCCACACACACTGTCTCTTGACTCATAAAAAATAAAAATAGCAAAGCTTGCATTTATTTGAAACTTAGAAAGCCTGAATCAATTGGGGTGTTTAAATACTCTGGGAAAACTGTTCAACAAGCATGGCCACTCATGAAATAATCCATAAGATGTCTTTTGCTCTCCTTTCTCTCTCTCCAACACTTTAAAAGGGTATTATGGGCCTTGGAAAGAGATATAGCTTTGGAGTTGGCCTAGTCTTCCTACCACAGTAGTAAAGGATCCTTGGTTCCATGTATTGTTACCAATATGACCAACAACCCCAGTTGGTTAATTACAGGTACTGATGCCTATGGCAATGAAGTCTTGGTCTTGCCCAGAATTGTCAGCACTTCTACCTTGTATTAAGCCTTGTTGGTGCTATTAACAGATCTTGCACAGTCGATAAGATTACATAATTGATTAATCTGACACCAAGTGTGCATACTTCAGTAAACCACATGCTTTTATTTTTAGGAATGGAGATAGCCCCAAGGAAGTTCATAAAAACCATCTACAGTGTTGTCACCTGACCTTTCAACCCCACTCTTGCACTCATCCTCCTTGTCAAAAAAAAAAAAAAAGTGGAGAATGCAATTTTTGCACCAAATACCAGGTGTTAAACAAGATCACCATCTGAAATCAATAGTCCCTCCTACAGTTTCCTCAACCTGCTTGATCAGCTTGAGTCAGCTGTGATTTATATCAACCGAAACTCCAGGACACGGGTTAGAGGGTGAGGAAGAAAGAAGTCACATCTCCTGATCAATATCACAAAAAAAAAAAAAAAATTAAAGTATGAATGAAAGAGTCTATTTTCCGATCCCGATGACAGTTTTCAGTATTTGGTAATATCCTTTGGGCTGTTTTAACATGTCCTAAAAAAATCCATTCTAGGATCTTATAAGGCCATTATATAAGTATATATTTGAATAGAGTTTAAATAAATTCATGTGACCCTACAAAATATAACTTCTAGGTGTTGCAAATAATTGGGAAAAAAAGGATTATTCAGTAAATGACTTGAAAGTATTCAATTAACCTAGCACTGGCGGTATAGTGTTAAGAGCTTGGCTGCTAACCAAGATGTCAGTAGTTTGAATCTACCAGCTGCTCCTTGGAAACGCAGTTCTACTCTGTCCTATAGGGTTGCAATGAGTTGGAATCTACTTGACAGCAAGATGTTTGGCTTTAGGTTTTTTTTTAATCATAGGTGACTGTGATGTTTAGAGTAGTTGTTAATTCCTACCTTATGCTATTCACCAAAATGAATTACAATTGGATTAACGACCTATGTGTAATAATTAAGGACATGAGAGATTAAGAAGAAAATAAGAGTAAAATCCCCATGTTGTCTCAGGTTGGCTATTGCAGACAAAATGGGGAAAACATTAGAAGAGTGATAAATCTATTTTGGAACCTGAGGTGTTCTTGGAAGAGAATCACAGAAAACCACCAGTCTGTGCCCAGAACACTGAAATACAGAATTGCAAGCAGCACAGACTTTTCATCTTGGAAGTAAACTTGTGGAGCCAACATTACGTGGGCCACCATTATTGTAAATTTCTTCAAAAACCTTTTCCCTCCCTCATTGAGTCCTTTTTCTTTGTGTGATTTTGCATCCTCTTCATCTGCTGCTCAGACAACTCAGCTCCTTCTTTGCCTTTCCAGAGAGCTAGCTTTCCCTTCCACAGATTCGCAGATCATTTCACAGTTGTGAAGAAAGTCCGCATCTTTCAAATTGATTTCACCTGGCTTCTGCCTTGCTCTCACACTAAGCAAATAATGCATGAAGCGTATTCTATAATAATACCTTCCTTCTTATCCCCACCCCTCTATAAAAATAGTCACACGAAGCTGCCACTTATTCCTGCATTTCAAGCAAAGATCATGCCTACACAGAACTCCATCCACCTTTAGCACATCAGAAACCACTCCTATAACAATACAAGGCAGTCTGAACAGACAAGTGCAGGGCTGTGCAGGTTTCTCAACTGCAGCATTATAAGTGATATTTTGGGCTGAATTCAGTGCACAGGAGCTGTCCTATGAATTGTAGAACTTTTGGCAGCATCCCTAGCCCATACCCACTAGATACAAGTAGTGCCACCCTAGTTGTGACAACCAAAAATATCTCCGGACTTCGAAAAGTGTACCCTGGTATGTGTTTGTGTGTGGGAGCGGGAGGCGGGCTGGGGGACAGCAGGGAAAATTGCCCTCAGTTGAGAATCACTTGCCTACGGAGAAAGAACTTGTCTGCTAACACACACAAAAAATCCCATTTATTGGGTATAAAATTATCCTCCCAAAAAGGCAGTAAGAGATTCTGAGTAGGCGAGGGCCCAACCTTCAACTGGGAGTGAAACTGGCCATTTAAAGTTATCTGTTTATAGATTTGAATAATAAAAAGAAATCTTATTTTCTTCAGGGCCCCGTTACTTTCATGGTTAATGTTAAACTCTTCTTTGCTTGCAATACCTTTTGTGATAAAACTGAGGCTCACCTCTCAAATCTAAAACCTCTGCTATTCTCTTGCATGTGTGCTATGCCTGGTCTTATCAAATATTTTATTATTCTATGGAAAAAACAAAACATAACAGGCTTTTTCACATTGCCATTTCATTCATACATGTTTTTCACTCTGTCTAAAATACTCTTTCCAACCTTCCATATTTTCTCTCACGTATTACTTCCTGTGACGTTGAAAATTTTTCCACAACTGTTATTCCTCCTTGACACGCCCCCTTCCAGGTCATTAGGCTCCTTTCCTTCCTGATTTGCCTTCACCTTAATGCTTGTTCTGGCTTGTAAATGTCAGTTTTTTACTCGTCTCTCATGTTAGACTGTGAGACACTTGACAGCCATATCTTATTTACTAAATTTTGAGGGTCCTAAAGCTTATATAATCTGGGATACCTTCTTCAAGAAAAAAAAAAACAAAAACCCAGTGCCGTCGAGTCGATTCTAACTCATAGAGACCCTATAGGACAGAGTAGAACTGCCCCGTAGAGTTTCCAAGAAGTGCCTGGCAGATTCGAACGTTAAGAAAAAGAGTATGAAATTATTAATATAAAATTAGGTATATTTATTTAGGATGAGAAAAGATATCACAACAAATTGCTGGAGGTTTAAAACTCCAGATCCTTTTCTAAGACCTCTTGAGTCAGTGTATTAGAAATGCTTATGTTGAAATGTTTCCTAACAGCAACCTGGCTTTCCCTCCCATCTAGAGCACTTTGCAACTGTCAGCATCTCACTGGAGCCTTGCAGTTGAGGGGCCTGGTGGTGCAATGGTTAAGAGCTAAGCTGCTAAACAAAAGGTTGGCGGTTTGAACCCACTAGCTTCCCCGTGGGACAAAAGAGCTGGTGATCTGCTCCCATAAAGATTTCAGCCTAGGAAGCCCCATAAGACAGTTCTACTCTGAATCGCTATAAATCTGAATCGGCTCTATGGCACACAACAGAGTTTAAAATTCATTACCTTTAAGATAAATCTGCCCTTTAAAAATGTACCTCTGTATCTCTAATGTCCAATACAATGTTGTTCTCATTATTGTTAGGTGCCGTCGAGTCAGTTCCGACTCATAGCAAGCCTTCGTACAACAGAACGAAACACTGCCCCATCCTGCACCATCCTCACAGTTGTTTCTATGCTTGAACCCATTGTTGAAGCCCCTGTGTCAATCCATCTCATTGAGGTCTTCCTCTTTTTTGCTGACCCTCTACTTTACCAAACATGATGTCCTTCTCCAGGGACTGATCCCTCCTAATAACATGTCCAAAGTATGTGAGATGTAGTCTCACCATCCTTGCATCTAAGGAACATTCCAGTTATACTTCCTCCAAGGCAGATTTGTCCCTTCTAGCAGTCCATGGTATATTCAATATTCTTCACCAATACCACAATTCAAAGGCGTCAACTCTTCTCTGGTCTTCCTTATTCATTGTCCAGCTTTGCATACTTATGAAGAGATTGAAAACACCGTGGCTTGGGTCAGATGCACCTTGGTCCTCAAGGTGACATCTTTGCTTTTTAACACTTAAAAGTCTTTTGCAGCAGATTTGCCCAATGCAATGTGTCTTTTGATTTCTTGGCTTCCATGGCTGTTGATTGTGGATCCAAGTAAAATGAAATCCTTGACAACTTCAATCCTTTCTCCATTTATTATTATGTTGCTTATTGGTCCAGTTATGAGGATATTTGTTTTCTTTATGCTGAGGCATAATCCATACTGTAGGCTGTGGTCTTTGATCTTCTTCAGTAAGTGCTTCAAGTTCTCTTCACTTTCAGCAAGCAAGGTTGTGTTAGCTGCATAATGCAGTTTGTTAATGAGTCTTCCTCCAATTCTGATGCCCTGCTCTTCTTCATATACTCCAGCTTCTTGGATTATTGGCTCGGCATACAGATTGAATAGGTATGGTGAAAGTATACAACCCTGAAGCACACCTTTCCTGACTTTAAACCACGCAGCATCCCCTTGTTCTGTTCAAATGACTGCCTCTTGATCCATTTACAGATTCCTCATGAACACAGCTAGGCGTTCTGGAACTCCCATTGTCCGCAACGTTATCCATAATTTATTATGATCCATACTGTCGAATGCCTTAAAATAGTCAATAAAACACAGGTAAACATCTTTCTGGTATTCTCTACTTTCAGCCAGGATCTGTCTGGCATCAGCAATGATATCCTGGTTCTAAATCCTCTTTTAAATCCAGCTTGAATTTCTGGCAGTTCCCTGTCCATATACTGCTGCAGCTGCTTTTGAATGATCTTCAGCAAAATTTTGCTTGCGTGTGATATTAATAACATTGTTCTGTAATTTCCACATTTGGTTGAATCACCTTTCCTGGAAATAAGCATAAATATGGATCTCTTCCGGTCAGTTGGCCAGGTAGCTGTCTTCAAAATTTCTTGGCACAGACAAGTAAGCACTTCCAGCGCTGCATCCATTTGTTGAAACATCTCAGTTGGTATTCTGTCAATTCCCAGAGCCCTGTTTTTTGCCAATGCCTCCAGTGCAGCTTCCTTCGGTATCATCAGTTCCGCATCATATGTTATCTCCTGAAATGGTTGAACATTGACCAATTCTTTTTGGTATAACCCAGCCCAGTGCTGATAGTGACTGTGTATTCTTTCCATCTTCTTTTGATGCTTCCTGCATCTTTTAATATTTTCCCTGTAGAATCCTTCGGTATTGCAACTTGAGGCTTGAATTTTTTCTTCAGTTCTTTCAGCTTGAGAAATGTTGAGTGTCTTCTTCCCTTTTGATTTTCTATCTCCACGTCTTTATACATGTCATCATAGTACTTTACTTTGTCTTCTCTAGCTACCCTTTGAAATCTTCTGTTCACCTCTTTTACTTCATCCTTTTTTCCTTTTGCTTTAGCTACCTAACATTCAAGAACAAGTGTCATACATCCATTTATGTCTTTTCTTGCTCCCCTGTCTTTTTAATGGCCTCTCGCTTTCTTCTTGTATGATGTTCTTGTCTTCATACCACAACTCATCTGGTTTTCGGTTATTAGTGTCCAATGCGTCAAATCTATTCTTGAAATGGTCTCTAAATTTGGGTAGGATATACTGAAGGTCGTACTTTTTCTAATTTTGCTTGTGAAATTGTTCTAATTTTCTTCAGTTTCAACTTGAACTTGCATATGGGTAATTAATGGTCTGATCCTCAGTCAGCCCCTGGCCTTGTTCTGACTGATGATATTGAGCTTTTCCATCATCTCTTTCCACAGATGTAGTCAATATCATATGGCTGAGGTCCACGTGTATAGTCACCATTTATGTTGGTGAAAAAAGGTATTTGCAATAAACATGTCATTGGTCCTGCAAAATTCTATCATTCAATCTCTGGTATTGTTCCTGTCACCAAGGCCATGTTTTCCAACTACCAATCCTTCTTGTTTCCAACTTTCACATTCCAATCTTCAGTAATTATTAATGCATCCTGATTGAATGTTCAGTTAATTTCAGATACTGCAGGAGTTGGTAAAAATCTTCAATTTCTTCATCTTTGGCCTTAGTGGTTGGTGCATAAATTTGAATGATAGTGATATTAACTGGTTTTCCTTGTAGATATATGGATATTATCCTATTACTGACAGCATTGTACTTCAGGATAGATCTTGAAATGTTCTTTTTGACGATGACTGCAACTCTTCAGATTGTCACTCCTGGCATAGTAGACCATATGATGTACAATAGTAGACAGTACAATGATTGACCCTAAAACCAAAAAACCAAACCCATTGTCATCGAGTCAATCAGACTCATAGAGACCCTAGAGAATGCTTAATAAATGTTAGTGGGATTCTGAAGAAAATGAATGAAGAATGGATGTGAACTCCTATCAAAGCAACCAGCTTCCTTTGTAACTCTATTGTGCTGCCTCAATGACAATGCCATGCATTCCATAATCCTATGTGGATCCTGTTTTTGACACTTTTGTCCTTGCTGCAATCAATTATTTTGTCAACAATAACCATAACCTTAATCTGTCAATATTTTCAAACAGTTCTGACCTCTACCTTGATTTTGGCTTAAATCCCAACTTCATCATGATTCATTCTAGACCCTAATCCATTCATACTTTTTCCTGGCTTAGTTCTCAAGAAAACCTTACCCCTTTTCTGCAATTGAAATTAAGGAGGTGAGTTAGCTTTCAAAGATTTAATAGATATTAATTGTTAAAAATTAGGAAGAGGCAATTCCAGAGGCAGATAAATATATGTAGACGTCTTTGAGGCAGGAACTGGAAACTCATGCCTGAGGACAATAAAAATTAGCTTAGTTTTAACTTAGATTGGTAAATTAATGAGAGAAGGTTGGAAATATTGAGGAGTTCATCTTGATATTTAGACGTTAAGTATTAGAATGTGATACAAAAGACCAAAATAGTGAAGCAGCGAAGATGCTAGAACTGCTTAGAATATTAGTTAGGTTAAATAAAGGTGGGAAAAATTAAAAAGCACGGGGGAGAAAAAAACAAAAAGAAGACAGACTGAGAAAATAATGCAGCTGGGAGGTGATCAGGATCCTGAATTAGGGGGTTGCTGTAAAAAAGAAGCATTTTAGAAATGGATATTGATTGAGATGAAGATCATGAGCCTGTTGTTTATGTGTGATATTTTAAGATATTGGCAAAATATATAAACAATATTATCCTATAATGAATGAAAAAGTGCTGGCTTCTGTCATTCAAAAATTTTTAAAGAATTTCATGATTCCTTAAAAATATATTTATATAGATATGTGTGTATGCATATATATACATACATACATACATATATATATGGCGCACAGTACACCTTTGCAATACAAATGTATTTTCCAAATTTGGAGTAAAAGCTTTAACATTTTTTTCACTTTTGTAAAATATATCAGTTGAATTCTCAACTGATTTTACAACTTCATGTTACTTGTAGATACAAGCAGCATACTTAAAACATTAAACGGAGTACAGTTTTGAACTTATTCTTTTGTTGGCTGGGTGTATTATACTGAAAAGAAATAGATAATGAAAAGTCTGCATAGGCACATGGTATATAAAAATGCACTTAAGGTAATGTTAAATTATAGGGCCATTTTTACAATCATGATTTTATAGATTCACAAATACAAACCTCATCAGATGTTAAAATCCATTATTTCAGATAAGGAACAATGATTTATAAGAGCCATGTCACAGATTTAACATAACCTCACATTTTAATAAAAGCACTACAAAGTTTTAGTTATTAAAAATTCAGAAAGGTTAACATTTTAGATATAAAAAGAGCAAGACACCAATCGATTTAATGGGAGATAAAGGGTAAAGCGTGCAATGCTCAGACTTCAACATCCAATTATTCCTATTTCTCTGCATACATTAGGCAGTCATATTTTAGTGCTATACCATACCTCACTTGTCTTGCTGCCTCTTATCAAACCTCCTGGGTGCATTTTAAATGACTTGGGGAAAAGCAAAGGCAAAAAGAAAGTTGTAAAACTAGAGAAAGGACTCTGCATATTTGAAAGCACGCAGGTGACCCCCTCTGATGATGCTATTCCAATGTTTTAAATACCTTTGAGCTCCAAAAATCAGATCCTTATCAGTCTGGCTATTTTTAAATTGTCACTTCCATCTGCTGCTCTTACGAGTACTTAATACCTACGGCTTCGGATTAGACTGAATCAGCTCAACAGCACACAGCAACAATAAGCCGTATGTTCTTTCTACATGCTAAAAGATTAGGCTTCATATGTGTTGGTGTATGTTTTGCAATTATTTAGTGTCCGTAAACCTTAGTGTCTTCATCTGAACATGGAGATGACAAGGGCAACTTTATACAATACCTGTGAGAATTAAGTGCCATATGGAGTCTCCAGGAGTTAACTCATGGTGTTTTGTTATGACTTTTGAAATAGTTTTGAAACTGCTTGTGGGTGAGTGATTCTCAAAACTCTTTGTCCCAAAACCTCTTTATACTCTTAAGAATTATTGTATCTTTTGATATTTACTGTATTGGAAATTAAAATTTCACAATTTAAAAAAATATCTATTAATTTATTTAAAATATTTTTTATAGTAAACTTATTATGTCCTAAAGTAAATTGACATTTTATGAAAAATAACTATTGTCCAAAATGAAAAAAAGAGTAAAGATTAGTGTTGTTTTACATTTTTCAAATCTCTTAAATATCTTACTTTATAAAAGAGGCCTAGATTCTTCTATCTGTTTCTGCATTTGATATTTTGTCATATGTTGTTTTTGTTGAAGCATACAAAAAAATCAGTCCTCACACAGATCTGTGCTTGGGAAAGGGAAGACCTAGCTGTCCCCCCGAAAGTGTCTTGGGGATCCCCAGCGTCCCCAGACTTCACTTTGAGAACCACTGTTCTGAGGTACAGAAGCAATGGGGAGAAAAGCAGAGACTGTATCTTCAGCATTGGCATCACACACCCCACCCCCACACAACCCCCCTGCAGCTCCGTGGACCTTTGCCTGAACCTTATGAAGAAAGCAGCCTTAGGCAGAAGCTGAGGAAGTGATCCACAAGACTTTGGGACATGGGTTTACATGAGGCCCTGTAGTGTCCAGTCCAAAGAGGAACACAGTGAGGAGGAGACATATTTGCTCATCTTTTTTACCATACCCAGTGAAAGGAGCCCTGGTGGTACAACAGTTAAGTACTTGACTGCTAACCAAAAGGTTGGCAGTTTGAACATACCCAGCAGCTTGGAGGGAGAAAGGCTTGGAGATCTGTTCCCATAAAGATTACAGCCTAGGAAACTCTGTGGGGCAGTCCTACTCTGTCACATGGGGTCATTATGAGTCAAAAATCCACTCCACAACACCTAACAATAGCAACAACAACATACCTGGTGAACAGGGGATGATTTTAGGAACTAGAACATCATTTCTGCACCTCAAGGGTTTTATTGGCCAAATTTAGGGAGATTGGACAGGAAAACACGGGAGACCTGGAAACCTACCATTTGCCTTTAAGCTTTCTTTAGCCTGGCTGCCTATCTGTTGCCCTGTTATAGCTCACCCCTACTTCATTCCTCCAAGAAGATCAGAATTCTAGCCTGCCATCGTTTAACAAAACTATCTGGAGAGGGAGGACATGAGCTACTTGTATAAGAACCACATCCATATTGTGGAAGGTTTTACTATACTGCATTTTTTGGGGAAAATGTGCTTTGATTTATTACTTACTACTGTAGACCTGGGGTACTATAGACCTGGATCCCTGGTGGCACAGTGGTTAAAAGTTGGCTGATAACTAAAAGGTCGGCAGTTTGAATCCACCAGCCATGCCTTGGAAACTCCATAGGACAGTTCTACTCTGCCCTCTAGGGTCACTATGAGTTGGAACCAATTCTATGGCATTGGGTTTGTTTGTTTTTCCTTTGGTTTACTGTAGACCTAAATGAAACCCTGGTAGCATAGTGGTTAAGAGCTACCGCTACTAACCAAAATGTCAGGGGTTCGAATCCACCAGGTGCTCCTTGAAAACCATATGGGGCAGTTCTACTCTGTCCTATAGGGTCACTATGAGTCGGTACCAACTCAACTGCATCGGGTTGGGTAGACTTAAATATATGCAGTTGTAACATCTGCAGTTTCTCAATTGACCATGAAGATGAATGCATATAATAATTTGTGACTTTGTTGAGACATGAATTTGGAAAAGGCTGCACGGTAAGTGAGTCACTAGACAAGTGGGTTTAGCTAATCCCCAACACCTCCATCTTAATGTAATTTACTGATGGCCCCTCTTCTTGTGTAGGCTTCCCCTGGAGTAATTAAAAGCATTATTGGAAGAGTTGAGACTTCAAAGCTTGTTTTGTGAAAAATGGCCTTCCAACCAGAAAAAAAAAAAAAAAAAACTGATTAATAATCTTGGTAATGAACACAAAGAGAAAGTGAAACTATCTTCCTAATGTACAATTCTTGCTCAACAAATAACTGCGTTTTATTTTGATTTAATATTTATGAAATAAGGGGCCAAAGAAACCACTTAACTATATCATTTAAGTTTTATTGCATTTTGTGAGGGTCATTAAATACCATTGTGGTATTCCCACATTTGGGCATTTGGAAATGTCAGGAGTCTACTATAAGAAGTCAATATTTAAATTCAAAATTAGAATAATCGCGGTTTTTAATTCTCAGTTTTCTATGGTTTTGAAATCTTTGGTAAAAATCTAATATTTAGAGGAAACTGCAAAGTGATTTTTAGTTATATTTGATAGTATTTATACAAGACTTACAAAGTAGAACAAATTATCAAATAGGGATACTGCCAGCTAATATTAATATACATATGTATGTATGTATATATCTTTTATTCTGCTTATGTGTAATATTCTGTACTAGCTGTAATTTAAGATAAAGTGTTATGTGTTTACTGTTTTTATACTTTCTTACAAATACTAATCCAAAACAAAAAAGAAGGAAGAAAGAGAAGACAAGAAAGAAGAGAAAAGACAATTTATTGAGTGCTTGTACTATGCCAGGCACTAATTTAGGCACTGGAGATGGAGTGCCTGTAATAGAACTAGCTGTTGTATATTACACAACACAAAATTTTATTCCTTAAATGTTCCCAAATTCTTAGAAAAAAAAATCTGAATTTCTGTTTGTCTGTGTGCTGTGTAATTTATATGAATTTACTCTCACTGAAATAAATTATTATATGTGGCAAACTCCCAAATGATTATTTTCATCTGAAATGCTAGGCCAAATATTTCTTTACTTGCCATTAACTAATGAAAACCGAAAACCAAACCCATTGCCATCGAGTAGATTCTAACTCATAGCAACCCTGTAGGACAGAGCAGAGCTGCCCCATAGGGTTTCCAAGGACTGCGTGGTGGATTCGAACTGCCAACATGTTGGTTAGCAGCTCTAACTCTTAACCACTGTGCCACCAGGGTTTCCATTAACTGATGAAGGAAGCTTAAATAATGTAAAACTTATTAGTAAACTTAATAGATACGAACAAAGATAATTTAGGTCTTTTTTTTAATTTTATTTTAGTTGAGGGTTTACACAACAAGCTGGTTTCTCATTAAACTGTACACATACCGTTTTATGACATTGGTTAACAACCCCACCACATGTCCACACTCTCCTTCTCAAACTTGGCTTCCCTATTGCCAGCTTTCCTGTCCCCTCCTGCCCTCTAGTTCTTGCTCCTGGGCTGTTGTGTCCCTTTAGTCTCATTTTGTTTTATGGGACTGTCTAATCTTTGGCTGAAGGACGAACCTCGGGAGTGACCTTATTACTGTCCTAAAAGGGTGTCCAGGGGGCATACTCTCAGGGTTTCTCCAGTCTCTGTCAGTTTAGTAAGTCTGTTTTTTTTTTGTGAGTTAGAATTTTGTTCTACATTTTTCTCCAGCTCTGTCTGGGACCCTCTATTGTGATCCTTGTCAGAGCATTCAGTGATGGTAGCTGGGCACCATCTAGTTGTACTGGACTCAGCCTGGTGGAGGCCATGGTAGATGTGGTTCATTAGTCCTTTAGACTAATCTTTCCCTTGTAAATTTAGTTTTCTTCATTCTCCCTTGCTCCGGAAGGGGTGAGACCAGTGGAGTATCTTAGACGGCCGCTCACAGGCTTTTAAGACCCCAGATGCTACTCACCAAAGTAGAGTGTAGATCATTTTCTTTATCAACAATGTTATGCCAGTTGAGCTAGATGTTCCCCGACACCATGGTCCCCACAGCCCTCAGCCCAGCAATTTGGTCCCTCAGGTCTATGGAGCTTCCATGACCATGTCTTGTACAAGTTGTGCTGGCTTCCCCAGTATTGTATACTGTTTTACCCTTCACCAAAGCTATCACTTATCTATTATCTATTTAGTGTTCTTCCATTCCCACCTCTCCCCTCCCTGATAACCATTGAAGGTTGTTTCTTTTTGTGTATAAACCTTTTCATGAGTTTTTACCGTAGTGGTCTTATACAGTGTTTGTCCTTTTGTGACTGACTTATTTCACTCAGCATAATCCCCTCCGGATCCATCCATGTTGTGAGATGCTTTGCATATGCATCATTTGAACAAAGACAATTTAGGTTCACTCTCTAGAGAAATATTATCTTTTAATTTTCAATTTATTTTTTGTTTCATTATTTGATGTGCCCTCATTTCTGATAACTTATTTTGTAAGGAAATTTTGCACACTAAATACATGAACATATTAACTTTAATAGAAACAAAATTTAGAATAAGATTTAAAAAATACAAGACTGTAAATATGAGTACATACGAGGTTTAGCTTAAACTTTATTATCACTATTTAAACTTCTTTTTCTAACTTATAGTAAGAAACTTTACACATTTTTAGAAAGCCATGAATTCTTGATCTACATGTGCTTATACATCAGCTACTTAGAATCTTTTGCCTAGAAAATCAGCCATTCCTCTCTGTCTGTCCACAGCCATCTCAAATTTACTTGATTCTTCTGACTCTGAGTATGTATGATTTCCGATATCAAAGTTTATCTGGGGACTGTCTCCTTGAGTCATGGAAACGCTTAATGATTGACTGATTTCAATTGCATATGAGCTTGTTAAATTTTAAGGAATAAAGTTCTCCACACTCACTCTGGGTAAAGATTTGCAATATAACCTGAGAGTTATGACATCCCCACCTCTAAAGCTCTCTCAGTCTCCCCAGTCATACTTCTCACATCCAATCAGAATTAAACATCCAATTCTGTTTTCTGATCACACTTTGTACATACCACTATCATGGATTTTGTTATAGTTTAATCTGTTAAAACTGGATTGCAAATTTCAGGGAACCAGAGGCCTCTGTTAGGTTTGTTTCCCTAATGCTTCCTATAAAAAAAAAAATGCAAACCCTCAACGAGTGTTTGTAGGATCAATGAATTAATTTTCAAGTGGCTTTTTTTACTTAAAAGCCAAGTAAAATTAATGTGATAATAAAGATATCATATAAGATGTAGTAGCCATACTTAATCTTTTTCTACCTTTAACATTTTGAGAAATGCTCCTATCACATTCTTGTTCCACGTGGTTGGAAGAAAATGGCTCCACCTCCTTACCTTAGGAGTGGGCATGTGATCCAGGACTTGTTGCAGCTAATGGAGAAGAAACCCTTTCCACTCTGTGCCCCACCCCAGACGTTTTAATTATGACAGCTGATGTATTTCTTTATTGTGGTTTAGATAGTTGGAGTTGAATATCAAGCACATTCAACATTATTGTGACTAAAATACTGTCTGCAGAGATGTGTCCCCCCCTTAGAAAATTCATCAGCTTCACATCCTATAGTACTTTCTGAGCCACTACAACTTGATATGCATGCCAAATTCTTTATTTTATTGTCTCTCATCCTGCTGAAAATTTTCAGCTCCAGCAATTAGTTTTTATTTATTTTTATTTTTGCTATATTTCAAATCCTTTGAGCAAAGCCAAACTATTTTTAAACACAGTTTTACAGAATGATGTTTTCTTTGTCACTTGTCTTATGTCTTCCATGAGTGTCTAATATTGGGGTTTTTTTTTTTTCATCCTCCATTCTCTTGGCATGTGTCTTTATTTTCTCCCATAATTTTTCTTTTCAGACTATTTTTCTTACTCAGGATAAAGAATGACAAAGACACATGTATCATAATTCAGCAATATTTTCCTTAAAAAAAAAACAAAAAACTACTCAATGGCTGAAGCAAGATCCCACTGTATGTCATTGCTATTGATATTGGTTTAGCTTTCTCTTTTAACTCTCCTTATTAAAACAGAGAAATTGCTAAAGAGTAAATATCTGTTTGTTTTAGATGTATTTCTTTGGCTCCTGATTTCCCTGTTATCCCTGATAAAGGGATAAAATGATATTTTTTTTATTCCAGAACCTGTGTACATTCTAAACTGGCTTTAGAGCTTTTTATGTAGCAGAGGAACACTAGTGAAAGAGTGCTAAAGAAAGGACAATATTTCATATTTTTTTAGTGTTTTCACTTTAGCATTCCAAGTATATACTTAACAATGTATATTCTTTTTATATTTTGATTTGTTTTAGATGAGTGTAGTACAAAGAATTATTTTTTTAGAATGATAGTTGATTTAAAAAAAAATCAGTCTGCATTATTTATTGTAAGAATTATTTTAGAATTAGTGAAGTGCCAATTGCAAGAAAAAATATATTAAAAGAAGTCGGAAATATTTGAATAATCATTTTAAATAAAATATGTTTGTGTCTTGTGGCATCCATTTTCACTGAGAAGTGATACTAAATGTGAGGTGGTACATGCATCTCTCATAGCTGATAGCTTTATCAGCCAACCGGGAAAAAAAAAAAAAAAATTGGTATGTGTTGAGAATTTAGTTTCCCTTCTATTCTTTGGAGCCCTGCTGGTGCAGTGGTTTAAGCATTTGGCTACTAACCAAAAGGTCAGCAGTTTGGATCCACCAGGCTGCTCCTTGGATACCCTATAGGGGCAGTGGTACTCTGTCCTATAGGGTCACTATGAGTTGGAATTGAATCGATGGCAATAGGTTTGGTTTTTGGTTTTCTATTCTTTGGCACCATGTGATAAGATGATTTATTTGGGAACCAGAAATGATCTGGCTGTCCAAACAACTCTTGTTAATCTTTTTCAGTCAAATGATAATCTGACATTTTTATTTCAGAAGAAAAATTTCAGCGCTCAGTCTATGAAGCACAGGATCCAAGTGAACCCTGTTTTGTTTTAAATAAACATTGATCTTTTTTCAGTTGTATACTTCATGGCATGCTCATCATGTGGAATACTTACTTCTATTGATGTAATTATCAGAAACAGTATTAGAAACATCCACTTTTAATAAAATTCTGTGACTAGCCCAACTAACCCAAAAAACCCAGTGCTGTTGAGTCAATGCCGACTCATAGTGACCCTGTAGGACAGAGTAGAACTGCCCTATAAAGCCCAACTAGAGACATATTTTCAAACAGGTTTCTACCCTGAGTATCTACACAGGTATTCTCCACTCTGCTGTACTTCACAATTATCTGGGGGCATCTATAAAGTACCCACTGGATGCATCCCATACCAATTAAATAGCAGTCTTTGAAGGCAGGGCCTTGGATTATGTTTTGTTAAATCTCCCCAGGTATTTCTAAGGTGCAGCCAAGGTGAAATACCATTGGCTTGGACCAAATGGATGTTCAGAATCTTATTATTCAATTTTTAGTCATTTGTTGAGAACCAGTTCTTTGACAAAGAAGACGCTCAGTGCTGATGGATAATGTCAAATGTTTTCCCTTTCATTTTTAATATGAAATATGTTACAGAAACCCTTGATAATAACAAGCATCTACATTTCAAAAGATTTCCATTGTTATAAACTATTTTTGCTCATTCAGATCTTCCTGGGGAAAGTTAGCTCACTGGGCGGTAGTCTATGTTTAGTCTTAATTCAAAAATGAAAGCTCTTGAGAAAGGCTTTGGGGCATGCAGGTCATTAGCAAAGAACTGAAATTGAAATAGTCACTGAAGTATCCATTATAATAATAAATACTACATTATTATGAGATTTATTTTCCTGGAATAGTACTTTTCCCACATAGGCACTCTGCAATAGTTTATTTTGCTAGCACTTTTATTTCACTTTTGAACTTATTTCTGAGTGCATATTGTATCTAAATGACATAAAAAGTAATAATAAGCATGTAAGTGAGGGCTAAAAAAAAAAAGATGCTATAAAGTTAGGGCCAATCTTTAGCTTCTGACTAATAAAATGCACACTACTGGAAAGGAATATTTGCTTAACTTAAGAAATGATTATTTAGTACCTAAAATGGAAACAATAAAAATAATTTTGGTAATAATATTTAAAATAACATAAGTTTAAGGTATTTACTCTCATCAAAGATAGCAGATTAGTATAATGAACTACCTTGCTGCCATATAATAAATAGAATATTTTATTATAAAATATTATCCTATTATAATAAAATGTCTATTCCAGAATGCTCCTTAGAAGTGAGGGTGTCGAGACTACATCTCACATACTTTGGACATGTTATCTGGAGGGATCAGTCCCTGGAAGAGGACATTATGCTGGGTAAAGTACAGGGTCAGTGAAACAGAGCAAGACCCTCAAAGAGATGGATTGATACAGTGGCTGCAACAATGGGCTCAAGCATAGCAATGATTGTGAGGATGGTGCAGGACTGGGCAATGTTTCATTCTGTTGTACACAGGGGGACTACAAGTCAGAACCGCCTCGATGTCACCTAACAACAACATCTCCATTTACATTTTATGAAATAATATAAATTTGTCAATATTATAAAAACATATCAAATGTCAGGTTAATTCTAATATTGTAAACGAAATGTAGATATGAATAAGAGATGATTCCACCCTTACCTAGTTAATCAGGGTGTGGAGGAAACAAACATATGCATGAAAACTGCAATATATGAACCATCCTACATTAAATTGTGGATATTAGAAGAGGGCATGTTTGAGCCCTGAGACTTTGAGCAAGGTTGCCCTAAGAAAGAGACATTTGAAATGGATCTCAAATGATGAGAAGAAGTTTTTCATAGGGAATGGAATTAGTGGGGCAATCAATAAAACTTAGAGAATTGTGTGGAAAAGCAAGGTGTTCAAGGGACCAGAATCTAAAGTACAAGTATGAGGTCCACTGTCAGTGGGGCTGCATTCCTGTTGGCCCAGATCATGAAGAACCTTGAATGTGAAGCTTAGGATTCTGCACTTCTTTCCAAGGGTAATGAAAAACGATTCACACAGTGTCAGATTCAATTGCTTAAGACTCCTGATCCCTTGATCCATTTTCCTTTCCTGACACCAAACTGTCTCCCCACAGACATACTTCAATTTTTCTTATATATTAGTCCTTTTGCTAATTAACTGAAATGGTTCACAAAAATGACCCAATTATTTTAAGGTTAAAACAAAACAGTGAATGTCCTAGAAAGAAATATTCTTGTTGTTGTTGTTAGGCGCCACCAAGTCAGTTCCAACTCACAACAACGCTATGTACAACAGAAAGAAATAATGCCCGGTCCTGTGCCATTCTCATAACCCTTGTTACGCTTCACCCATTGTTGCAGCCACTGTGTCAATCAATCTCATTGAGGATCTCCCTCTTTTTCGCTGACCCTCTGCTTAACCGAGCATGATGTCCTTCTCTAGGGAGTGATCCCTCCTTATAACACATCCAAAGTATGTGAGACTAAGTCTGGCCATCCTTGCTTCTGAGGGGCATTCTGGCTGTACTTCTTCCAAAATGGATTTGTTCATTCTTTTGGCCAAAAAAAAAAAAAGAAGAAACCTGTTGCCATTGAGCTGATTCTGTTGGAACTCCATGGTATGTTCAATATTCTTCAGCAATATCATAATTCAAAGATACCAATTCTTCTTCAGTCTTCCTTATTCATTGTCCAGGTGTCACATGCGTATGATGAGGTGATTAAAAACACCATGACTTGGATCAGGCACACCTCAGTCCTCAGGGTGACATCTTTGCTTTTCAACATTTTAAAGAGATCTCTTGCAGCCGATTTGCCTAATGTAATGCCTTTTTTGATTTCTTGACTGCTGCTTCCATGGGTGTTAATTGTGGATCCAAGTAAAATGAAAGGCTTGACAACTTCAATCCTTTCCTCATTTATCTTGATGTTGCTTATTGGTCCATTTATGAGGATTTTTGTTTTCTTTATGTTGAGGTGTAACCCATACTGAAAGCTGGAGTCTTTGATCTTCATCAGTAAGTGCTTCAAGTCCTCCTCACTTTTGGCAAGCAACGTTGTGTCAGCTGCATATCACAGGTTGTTAATGAGTCTTTCACCAATCCTGATGCCACATTCTTCTTCATATAGTCCATCATCTCGGATTATTTGTTCAGCATACAGGTTGAATAAGTATGGTGGAAGAATACAGTCCTAACGCACACCTTTCCTGACTTTAAACCACACAGTAACCCCTGGGCTGTTTGAACGACTGCTTCTTCTTAATCTATGTACAAGTTCCTCATGAGCACAATTAGGTGTTCTGGAATTTCCGTTCTTCTCAATGTTATCCATAATTTGTTATAATCCATTCAGTCTAACACCTTTGCATAGTCAGTAAAACACAGGTAAACATCTCTCTGGTATTCTTTGCTTTCAGCCAGGATCCATCTGACATCAGCAATGATATCCCTGGTTCTATGTCCTTTTCTGAATCCGGCTTGAATTTCTGGCAGTTCCCTGTCGGTGTAGTGCTGTGACTGCTTTTGAATGATCTTCAGCAAAATTTTACTTGGGTGTGATATTGGTGATATTGTTTGACAATTTCCACATTCAATTGGATCACCTTTCTTTGAAATGGGTACAAATATGGATTTCTTCCAGTCAGTTGGCCAGGTAACTGTCTTCCAAATTTCTTGGCATAGATGAGTGAGCTTGAAACATCACCATTGGTATTCCACCAATTCCTGGAGCCTTATTTTTTGCCAGTCTCTGCAGTGAAGCTTGGACCTCTTCCTTCAGTGCCATCAGTTCTTGATCATATGCTACCTCTTGAAGTGGTTGAACGTCGACCGATTATTTTTGGCACAGCGACTCTGTGTATTCCTTCCATCTTCTTCTTTGGATGCTTTCTGCATAGTTTAGTAGTTTGCCCATAGAATCCTTCACTCTTGCAACTCGAGACTTGAGTTTTTTCTTCAGTTCTTTCAGCTTGAAAGGTCTTTGCATATGTCATTATACTTTGCTTTGTCTTCTTGTGCTGCCCTTTGAAACCTTCTTTTCAGCTCTTTTAGTTCATTATTTCTTCTTTTTGCTTTAACTACTCAAGTTTCAGAGTCTCTTCTGACATCCATTTGATCTTTTCTTTCTTTCTGTCTTTTTAAAGACCTCTTGCTTTCTTCATTGTTTTTTTTTTTTGCTTTCTTCATGTATGATGTCCTTGATGTCATTCCACCACTCATCTAGCCTTCAGTCACTGGTGTTCAATTCCTCAAATCTGTTCTTGAGATGGTCTCTAAATTCAGGTGGGATATTCTCAAGGTCGTACTTTGGCTCTCATGAACTTGTTGTAATTTTCTCCAGCTTCAACTTGAAGTTGCATGTAAGCAATTGATGGTCTGTTCTGCAGTTGGCCCCTGGACTGGTTCTGACTGATGATATTGAGCTTTTCCAGCGTCTCTTTCCACAGACGTAGTTGATTTCATTACTGTCTACTCTATCTGGTGAGGTCCACATGTATAGTCGCCATTTATGTTGTTGAAAAAAGGTATATGTAATGAAGAAGTCGTTGATCTTGCAAAAATCTATCATGTGATCTCCGGCATTGTTTTTATCAACAAGGCCATATTTTCAAGCTGCCAATACTACGTCTTTGTTTCCAAATTTCACATTCCAATTCTCAGTTATCATCAATGCAAGTCAATTGCATGTTCGATCAATTTCAGACTGCAGAAGTTGGTAAAAGTCTTCAATTTCTTCATCTTTGGCATTATTGGTTGGTGGGTAAATTTGAATAATAGTTGTATTAACTGGTCTTTCTTGTAGGTGTATGGGTATTATCCTATCACTGACAGCATTGTACTTCAGGATAAATCTTGAAACGTTCTTTTTGATGATGAATGCAATGCCATTCCTCTTCAAGTTGTCATTCCCGGGATAGTAGATCATATGATTGTTCAATTCAAAATAGCCAATACCTGTCCATTTCAGCTCACTAATGCCTAGGATATCAATGTTTATGTGTTCCATTTCATTTTTGACGATTTCCAGTTTTCCTAAATTTGTGCTTTGTGCATTCCACATTCCAATTATTAATGGATGTTTGCACCTGCTTCTTCTCATTTTGAGCCATGCCTCATCGTCAAATAAAGGTTCCAAAAACTTGACTCCACCCATGTCATTAAGGTCGACTCTACTTTGAGGACGCAGCTCTTCCCCAGTCAGATTTTGAGTGCCTTCCAATCTGAGGGGCTCATCTTCTCGTACTATATCAGACAATGTTCCACTGCTATTCATAAGGCTTTCACTGGCTAATTTTTTCAGAAGTAGACTGCTAGGCCCTTCTTCCTTGTTGCCTTGGCCTGGAAGTTCAGCTGAAACCTGCCTACCATGGGTGACCCTGCTGGTATTTGAATACTGGTGGCATAGCTTCCAGCCTCACGGAAACATGCAAGCCCCCGCAGTAGGACAAACTGACAGACACGTGGTGGAGATACATACTAAAACCAAAGCCATTGCCATCAAGTCGATTCCAATTCATAGCAACCCTATAGGACAAGTAGAACTGCCCCATAGGGTTTCCAAGGAGTGGCTGGTGGATTCGAACAGCTGGCCTTTTGGTTAGCAGCCATAGCTCTTGACCACTGTGCCACCAGATACGTAACAGTCCATATTATTTATTTTCATTAAAGATAAGCCATTATGCTTGAGGTTTATGCTTTTATCATTATTTTCTGTCACTATAATTTTGATGTCTAAAATGTAATCATGTATCCAATAGAAATTTATTTTAAAACAAAGACTCAAAAAGATCTGCGATTTCTGAACCAATAAATAAAATTCATACCTCATCTGAAAGAAATTAAGAGTTAAGTTAGAGGAAGAAGATGCAAAATTAAGGTTTTCTTTGAAAAGGTCATAAATGATTACCCTGAGAACAGAGCTTTGATTGTTTGTTTGCTTGATAAGAAAAAAATGCCTTTAATTTTAGAATTTTTTTTTAATCCTTGGAAATTTTAATTTTTTAAATGTTTTACTTCTTAGAAGTGTACAAAAAATATTAGAAATAAACATTCGTTCATTCAACAAGCATTTATAAAGTAGAATGGATGAGCCCCTGTTCTAGGTACAGAACATACAAAAATGAAGCAGAGTAGGTCAAATTCTGACCTCACAAGGCTTACATTCTAGTGGAAGTTAGTGTGATAGAGGATGGGAGGAGTCAAACAACAAGCAAATTAACTAATGCATAAAATATCAAATGACAGTGGATTCTATTGAGAAAAATAAAGTAAGGAAAAAAGAAGGGATATGGATTACTGGAGGGAGGGAGGAATTTGCTCATTTTTATAGAATGTTTAGAGAAGGGATCACTAATAACATAACATTTAAGCCATCCTTCCAGACAGAGGGGCAGCAAGAACAATACTTGGGATTGAAGGAAATTCCCCAGTGTTTAAAGAACAGCAAAGAAGTTCATTGTGGCTGGAAGAGAATTAGTGTCTGAGAGGATAAATGACAGGAAATGTGGTAAAAGTGTGGGGATGCATGAGGTGAGGCGAATGAGGTCAAAATTTAAGAATTTGCAGGCTGTTTTCAGGACTTTGGTTTTCACTCTGAGCGAGATGGGAATCCTCATTCCCAAAGGACTGATCTACCTGCTCCTGATACTAAGCTGTGGAAAATGAGGGCATAAGGAGGCTGTTTTGTTAACTCAGGTAGGAGATGACGGGGTTTGGGCCAGGGATGGTGGGAAGCAGGAAAGATGCGAACAAGTGGTTGCATTCTGGATATATTTTGAAGACACGTGTGGTTTGAATATCAATATGTGAAATATTGAATTGCTATCTACTTATGTATGAAAATATCTTTGTATCTGTGCCAAAATCTTCATATTCTGAAAAAAACAACAATAACAATGGATACTGTATTCTTAACCTTTGCAACAGGCAAGAAAATGTATCATATTTTTTTCCTCAATCTCAATCATCAAAAAGGAGAAAGCCAAACCTTTGTTACTGTTGAGTGTCCAATCTATGCACTGACCATAAACAAGTTCATTTTGCTTATAATATAATATCTGGTTAAAAGAAACCATTAGTAAGGATAAATGTGGAAAAAGAAAAATAACCTTCTGACTACTACTGATTTCCTAGCTCTTAAAATGTACTTGATTCCTTCAGCTTTCAATAATTGGAACTTTGAAAGTTTCACCCTACACACTCTTACATCCTACACTTTTACACTTTTTTTTTTTAACTTTTTATTAGTATCAAACAAGAGCTAAATTGGCAATAAAATATGAATAAAAACAATTCAAAGACAGTAAGAGTATTAAGTACATCTCAAAAGCATACAATGCCCAAGTCTAGAGAACTAGTCCCGCAAACATAAATAAGGCCAACACAGTGTTTTTCAGAAAAAAATATTTTAATATAAATTATTAATTATTGTTAGTTGAGTAGTAAAAACTATATATAAAAGTATACACTTCATGCCTAGAACTTGTTATATTCTTTCTTCCTCTTGAAAATTAATCCAATTAATTGGTGATCCAATAGTAGTGATTATGGATGTTTTAGAGATTCTACATCTATTCCATAATTTATTCTGATTATAAGCCATGATCTGAATAATTTGCTGCCTCAATAATATCAAAATTAGTAAGCAAAAGTCAGCAGTAAGAACAGTTTCAACATTTGCTACCACATATACCTAAAATACTTTTCATGGAAAGATAGGTATGAATAAATAAAAGTCAATAATATTAATAATTCATTTCATTATTCTCAAAAGCTACATATATTTTATCGCCTGTTGTTTCACTTCAGTTCCTCTTCCAGTGATGACTGTGACAGATACTCACCTGTCTCCTAAAGAAACATGTAGACTTTGCACAGTTCCACTTACTCTATATCGTAACTCTATATCTTCTTTCCCTGGTTTACTTTGATAGTTGCTGTAGAAACTTTCCTATAGCAGTCCTCTCCTTTCTCCCATGGATGACAGCCATTTTGAAAAATCCAACTTGGTAACTAGGAATTAATGTTATCAATAAAATTTTTCCACTTATAGAGACTAACTATGTATGTATGTATGTATATCCCCTAAGATTTAATTTTCCTACCGTATTATTTTCTTCCTCTTATAAGAGCCAATCTTGGGTTGTTATTATTTTATCCAGACTGAGACCTAAGAATAACAGCTACTTTAGAAATGGAAATTTGGAAAATTCCTACATTTAAGCAATTAACCTGGAACACGTCCTTTTTTCAACGTGCCTCTTGCTGAGATTCTGTGTTGTATCTGTTTGTAAATATAAAAGTTGTTCCTTCAGACAGATGGTTATTTACTCTGTTTTCTCTATTACTCAGAATAAATTATTAACAAAAAAATAATTGAATATGCCCTCTCAAGGAAATAATCTTTTACCAAGCCTGTCACGTAGTATGCTTCAAGCATGCATTCCAATTAGTAGAGTGGGCCAAGTAGTTTAATGTATGAAATTGTTTAAATTCATGATCCAGACCTACTTTTCTTAAGAACTCAGTACAATTGTGAATCAATTATTATTCAAGTTTGTTAACTTTCTGCAAGTTTCAGCTGTATTTTATGACCCATGAATTTAAATCTTAACTCAATAGGCATGCTATTGAAAAAGAGTTTTTCTTGGAAGCTTTTTTTTTTTTTCTTTTTTCCATTTTGATAGTATTGTATTACAGCTGACCAAATAACTTGTCATGTTAACATACTGAAATGTATGGATAGGAAATATTTTACCTTATTTTTATATAAGTAGCTTTTTTTTTTTTTTCTTTTAGCTTTTAAAACTACTAAGGATTGGCAGAGAAAATAATATAGTCAGTTAGGAGCATAGGATAAAACATTTGAGTATTATAGGATTGTAATACAAATATAGGAGAAAACAAAACATGTTTACCAATGATTGGATAACCATATCCTATATCAGAGGTTCTCCAGGTATAGTCTCCACATTAGCAGCATCAGCAGCACCTGAGAACTTGTGAGGAATGCAAGTACTCAGACCCAACCCAACTTCTGAATAAAAAATTCTGAGGGTGGGGTATAACCATCTGCATTTCTACAAGATCTCAAAGTCATCGTAATGAACCCTAAAGTTGAATGACCCCTGTTCTATTATTTATCATTTTCAAGCACATTTAAAGGCCATAATATCAAATATGCATTTAAAAAGTCAGAATGGCATATTAATATTTAGCAACAGAGGAAATTAAGACCCCAAAACATTAAGATCCAAGGCAAATTGATGACAGGACGAGTATCTGATTCTACTTTCACTAAAGCCTTTCTCCATTAACAGAAACTCTCATAATTTTTATCTTAATTAGATGGAAAAGATTAAAGGAAAAGGAAAATCAAAGTCAGACAAGGCATTGACTTTAGCATGACATTGAAAGTAAGGGAAGGGCAATTAATGAACTCATATTCATTGAGCACATACTGTTGGGTGCCATCAAGTGAATTTCAACTCATAGCAACCACATGTGACAGCGTAGAACTGCCCCATAGGGTTTTGTAGACTGTAATCTTTATGGGAGCAGAGAATCAAGTCTTTCTCTCACGGAATTGCTCAGTGGGCTTGAACTGCCAACCTTTCATTAGCAGCCAAGCACTTACCTGATGGCACACTACAGGTGAGGAATTCCCTGTTGTCATGAAGCCTGCAAAGAAGTGTTAAATAGTTTCTGCCATGGAACTTTCATTAATTCTTTCAACAAATATTCTGTCAGTGACTGTACTAGGCTCCAGGGATAAAGCCACAAGTAAAACACTGTCCTTGCTCTCAAGAATCTTGCAGTCTATTTGGAGACACAGACAAAAAACAGGCAATTTCAATACAGAACAAAAAAATGCTACAGTATGAGTGAATAAAGGTTAACATGACAGACACACAGGAGACAGCAACGAGTTTTAATCTAACAACGAAAACTGTGGT
The DNA here is from genome assembly GCF_024166365.1 of Elephas maximus indicus. Taxonomy (NCBI): domain Eukaryota; kingdom Metazoa; phylum Chordata; class Mammalia; order Proboscidea; family Elephantidae; genus Elephas; species Elephas maximus. The sequence goes on from NC_064824.1 coordinate 112,682,127, forward strand.
GGTGTAGTGGTTAAGAGCTACTGCTGCTAACCAAAATGTCGGCAGTTCATATCTACCAGGCGCTCCTTCGAAACCCTATGGGGCAGTTTTACTCTGTCCTGTAGGGTCCCCATGTGTCAGAATTGACTGAACAGCAGTGGGCTTCGGTAACCACTACAATTATTCTACAACAGTAAACCCATGGTAATTACAGTATTTTGTGTATTAAATTATATTGTTTGGCATTATGACTACCTGACTCTGGATATTATTTATATCAGCTAGCTAATTTCTCTAAGAGACCAACAGACATGACAAGGAAAAAGAGGTGTTCTTAAACCTTTACTATTCTACAAAAAATCAAGTTCCAGGATATCCAAAGGATATATTAATTTCACTATTACCTGCATAACATCAATGTTAAGTGCAGTTCTGACTGACTATGCCTCAAATCCTTTTTGCACTATGGTGAGGTATAAGTAAAAACATCTTAATGGTATTATTTAATGTATTAAACTTTTAAGTATTGAAAACAACAGTTCCTCTCAGGAAGAAACATTATAATAGTTTAAAAATTAGCTTATAAATAATTAAAAAAAAAAAAACCCAGTGCCGTTGAGTCGAATCCGACTTGTAGCTAAATAATTAGATATTTATAAATATGGTCGTTTTTTCTTGGGTGTGTCCACATCGGGGAATGATAATACGCCTCTATGCACATGCTGGTGCAGAAAGGAAGAAATACAGAAGCAAAAACTTTCCAGAGAGACCAAAAATTGTGAGACTAGATCCAAATAGAGGCAGAAGAACAGTCCAATTCTAATTTAGTGTCTGATATTCAAGGGAGAAGGCAATGGTAGTGGAGATGGAAAATATGGGGAAGCATTAAACAGGGACATTTCAGAAACAGAGAGGTAGCAATTGTTATAAGTTAAGTTTTTGCAGAGAATATTTTGAAAGCAAGATGGGCCAGGCAGATACAAACCATCTCGCTAATATTTTAAGTATCCATGCCCTAGAGGGAGAGACAGGTATTGAGAAACCCTGTTCATCCAAGAGACCTTAGGAAAAGGAAACTGGAAGAATAGCCAAGGGGGCCTAATTCTTTGTTTGCCTAACTAGCTCCAATCTACCTGAGCCTACTGCAATCCTCCATTATGTCTGTAATAATTCTTAGTGTCCTACCTCATGGGTTCCAGGCATGGTTCTAAGAGCCAACCGTATCCTAGAACTGTTGCTCAATGGAAACAACTGAAATGAGTGTGGGCCAGGGCTTGATATTTTATACATTATTTATTGACAAAAATGTTTTAAGTATAATTCAACTTGTAATGAAAAAGTGCACAAATAAATCTATAATTGAAATAAAATTATTAAAAATTAATATTACTGGTCAATGTTTCCAGGGACCCCTGGTGGCACAGTGGTTAAATTTGCTAACCAAAAGGTCAGCAGTTCAAATCCATCAGCTGCTCCTTGGAAACCTTATGTGGCAGTTCTACTCTTTCTTATAGGGTCACTATGAGTCACTGTCGACTCCACAGCAACGGGGTTTTGGTTGATATTTTAAATACAGCAGTGGATTTTAACATACATGTGTATTCTAGATTACTTAAACAACTACCTTAGGTATGAAGTCACATTATTTATTAGACTTCAGAATTGGCTGAGGAAACCATGATTTAGAAACGAGGAAAAGATAGGATATACTTAGGCATTACTAAAGAAGATGTTGTAGGAAATAAGTAAACATGCTAGATGTGATTTATCATATGTTTACACAAATAATGAGTGCCTTCTACTTTTGTTTGCCAGCTGTGCCCTCCCATCCGTGAGGTATTTTCATAAGTGTGCTATGCTAATTTTTTTACAGCAACATCTAAAAAAAATTGGCAGAGCAGCACTTATGAAAATACCTTATGAGGGGAGGGCGCGGTTTGCAAACAAATATAGAGGGCATGGATTATTTGTATAAAAGTACGGAACTCTCCTTTCTAGAAACATGAAAACTCAAATTTAGAATTTTAATACGAAATTGTGTCAGACAGCATAGCATATTTTAACTCAAATATATTCCAAATTGGTGTGAAATATTTCAGAATTTCATCCAAACTGAAATAAGTTTCTCTTTTTTGTCCTATTTACGGTTGTTTTTCAATAACCGAAAATTCAGTGGTAAATTTGCTTTAAGATTTTTAAGCAGCTGTGGAAATTTTAGTTAGCCATGGAGTTGATAACTACGGAAGAGTTTTTGAAAATATTTCAGTTTTCTAAACGATGTTGAGAAGGGTAAATTAGAGGGATACATTGGAATATTAACCAAACACTTCTGAATTGGGGAAGGGATAGTCCCTATTATATTCATTTGGTCAATCTATTCTAAAAGGTTAAATGTAGATTTGAAGAGCAATTCATCTTAAACATCTTTAAATATCATTAGTGTCATATGTGTAAAATTACTGAAATGAATTTTAACTATATTTAAAGATTTATTTTTAGTATCATACTACTTTTCCTTCTTTGATAATTTTAGAAGACCACCTTAAATACAAACAGTATCACTATGTTCTGAAATGTTATATTTTTCTCTATTGAATAGATGTTATTGTTAGATGCCATCAAGTCAGTTCCGACTCATAGCAACCCTATATACAGCAGTTAAACTCTGCCAAGGCCTGCACCATCCTTACAATCATGGTTGTGCTCGAGCCCATTATTGCAACCACTGTGTCAATCCATCTCATTGAAGGTCTTCTTCTTTTTCGTTGACCCTCCACTGTATAGATACCATATGCTAATTGAATAGATACTATCAGACAGGGTCACTCCTTAAGAACTAAGAAAAACACCTAAATGCCCAGCAGTAGTAGGATGGTAAATATACCTTTCTCAAATAAATATTTATCTTTCAATAAATACTGACTATTTTTTTTTATACCTTTCCTTTGAGCACTTAAATATCTTGTGCCAAGTACCTAAAATTATTAAACCTCATCCGCCACAGAATGGGTTCAATAAATATTTGTTGAAAAGAATTGGAAAAGTTGTCTCTACCTCTCCCTTCACTCCACTGATGACCTTGCCATCGATGGGAGAGAGGAGTGGTCTGTGGTCACCAAGGTTTTCTAAACAATTACTAAGAATTCACTTTTCTTCCATCCTCATGCCCATTGGCAAAGCAATACCAAAACACAATGTTTAAACCATTTAGTTTTAGTTTAGGTTTGATCTTAGCAGTAACATTTGTTTCCAGTAATACAATTAAATTGTTTATTTGTTACCTTTATGTATTACTGCTACCACAGCAGTACAATATATATTCAACCTTACCAAAACATTCACCAGTCATTAGTGCAATTAGGCTTTTTGCCTGTTTTTTAGCCCTTTTTTTTTTTTTTAGAACTAATTTTGTTTTAAGAACATGGTAGTGCAATATGTAGTGAAGTTCAAGGGTGGGCATCAGTTGCTATTCTGAAAAAAATGCACATTAAATTATTTATCTTCTATTAAAAGATACAGTAAGGGTGTAAATGTGCTTATTCCATTCATAACTTTGATAACTGCAGTTTAACCATCTGCCAGACCACATTATTGTGTAAATAACTCCCATCAGGTGCTTTGCTAGCAAACATAGATCAATTAGTATTTGTAATTGGAGCTCAGTAATAATTACAGCTACGTCTAGTGAACATTTATTTCCTATGTCCCAGGCGTGGTGATAGATACAGCTTAAGCTGTCCAAGTTTAATACATGAAAATTATATTACACATGTAGGTGATTAGGAAGAATTGCTAGTAAAAAAAAAAAAGTGGATATGAATAAAATCTTCAGATTTTTTTTTTTTAATTCACCTCCTTTATCTGACTGCCCAGAATTTATCATCTTAATTCAACAAATAAAGTGACAATGATGCTTAGAGATTCTTGGATCACGCAGCTTTATATGTCCTTTGGATTCAAATGAGTCCCCTGAACACATTTTACATACTGAAATTGACTATGGAATAAGAAATAGCCATAGGGCTTATCACTAAACTGAAAGTGGCATAGCACTTATGCCACCTTTCTTAGGAAAGCAGAATGGTAGCTATGTTGAATTCTCTGTTTGGCAATTCTCCAATTTTCTTCATGGACCTCACTCTCCCCATGTTGTTGTTGATGTTGTTGTTAGGTGCTGTCCAGTTGGCTCAGATTCATAGTGACCCCATGCACAGCAGAATGAAACTTTGCCCAGCCCTGCGCCATCCTCACAATTATTGCTATGCTTGAGCCCATTGTTGCAGCCACTGTGTCAGTTGATCTCATTGAGGGTCTTCCTGTTTTTCGCTGACCCTCTACTTTATCAAGCATATGCCCTTCTCCAAGGACTGATCCCTCTGGAAAACATGTCCAAAGTATGTGAGATGCAGTCACACCATCCTTGCTTCCAAGGGGCATTCTGATTGTACTTCTTCCAAGAAAGATTTGTTCATTCTTTTGGCAGTCCACGGCAAATTCAGTATTCTTTCCCAACACCACAATTCAAAGGCGTCAGTTCTTTGGTCTTCCTTATTCACTGTCCAGCCTTCACATGCAGATGAGGCGATTTAAAACACCATGGCTTGGGTCAGGCGCACCTTAGTCCTCAGGGTGACTTCTTTGCTTTTTAACACTTTAAAGGAGATCTCTTGCAGCCAATTTGCCCGTCTTTTGATTTCTTGACTGCTGCTTCCATGGGCGTTGATTATGGATCCAAGTAAAATAAAATCCTTGACAACTTCAATCCTTTCTGTTTATCATGATGTTGCTCATTGGTCCAGTTGTGAGGGCTTTTGTTTTCTTTGTGGTGAGATGTAGTCCATACTGAAGGCTATGGTCTTTGATCTTCATCAGTAAATGTTTCAAGTCCTCTTCACTTTCAGCAAACAAGGTTGTGTCATCTGCATAATGCAAGTTGTTAATGAGTCTTCCTTCAATCCTGATGCCCCATTCTTCTTCATAGAGTGCAGCTTCTTGGATTATTTTCTCAGCATGCAGTTGAATAGGTATGGTGAAAGGATACAATCCTGACGCACACCTTTCCTGATTTTAAACCATGCAGTATCCCCCTCTTCTGTTCAAATGACTGCCTCCTGATCCATGTACAGATTCCTCATGAGCACAATTAAGTGTTCTAGAATTCCACAATGTTATCCATAATTTGTTATGATCCACACAGTCGAATGCCTTAGCATAGTCAATAAAACAGGTAAATATCTTTCTGGTATTCTCTGCTTTCAGCCAGGATCCATCTGATATCAGCAATGGTATCCCTGGTTCCCAGTCCTCTTCTAAATCTGGCTTGAATTTCTGGCAGTTCCCTGTCCATTTACTGCTGCAGCTGCTTTTGAATGATCTTCAGCAAAATTGTGCTTGCCTGTGATATTAATGCTATAGTTCGATAGTTTCTGCATTCAGTTGGATCGCCTTTCTTGAGAATAGACATAAATATGGATCTCTTCCAGTCAGTTGGCCAGGTAGCTGTCTTCCATATTTCTTGGCATATTTATGAATGAGCACCTCCAATGCTGTAGTCATTTGTTGAAACATCTCAGTTGGTTTCCCGTCAATTCCCAAAGCCTTGTTTCTCGCCAGTGCCTTCAGTGCAGCTTGGACTTCTTTCAGCACCATTGGTTTCTGATCACATGTTATCTCCCAAAATGACTGAACACCAACCAGTTCTCTCTGGTATAATGACTCTGTGTATTCCTTCCATCTTCTTTTGATGCCTCCTGCGTTGCTGAATATTTTCCCCCATAGAATTCTTCTGTATTACAACTCGAGGCTTGATTTTTTTCTTCAGTTCCTTCAGCTTGAGAAACACTGAGTGTGTTCTTCCCTTTTGGTTTTCTATCTCCAGATCTTTGCACATGTCATCATAATAGAAAGGACCTGGCAGTCTGCTTTTGAAAAGAATTAGCCAATAAAAACCTTATGAATAGCAGTGGAACATTCTCCGCATAGTGACTCCTTTTTTCATATCCATAATGTGTACTTCTGATTCAGTGGCCTTATTATGAAAGGATGGGTAAAACGTTATTATAAGAACCAGGATGTTTATACATAAAATTCAGGAGTATTGTGAGCTCTTATAGGGTCAGCAATAACGTAGTAATAGGGAATCATATTTTTATTATTTTTGCAACTGTATTGTTATTCTGCTTTTTGTGCTCTGGATTTAGTCTGTTCAGACATTAGGCAATATTTCTAAAGTTGTAACATTCTGGAATATGGTCCATAAGGGATATGGTACATTTTTTGAGTTCATACCATGTGATGAGTTGGCTATCAAATATTAAAAAGCACAAATTTTAAGTTACAAATCATTTTTTGTATTTTATTTATAAGATAAATGGCATACATATAATCATTAATGACCTACTCTCATGGAGAATGTCTGTTCAAAGATGTTTTCAGAATTAATTCTACATTACTGGGTTTTAGAAGAGAAGTATGAATTTCTTTTAACGTGTTAATAATAAATTTACTTAAATGTTTAACATGTATAATCCTCCTCAAAAATGGGAAAAATTAAATTGCAAGTCATATTTATCCCTTTCATCATTGTAAAATGCAACAATAAACTAGGGAACAATATTTTTGTTGATTCAACTTTTGCCACTTACTAAATCAAATAGTAGTACGCCTAATGTAATTCTTTTTTCATGATTTTATAATTTCCTTCTTGGGAGTAAGCTTATCTTTATTTCATCTCATTTTCTTTATGAAAAGTCATCTGGGATATGAAAGTATGGTGTAAAGGTGTGTTTTTCTGAAAGAACATGAGGAAGGAAAGAAATTTAATATGACTTATATTAAGTTCTGCATATGCACATTAAAACTAAGAGTTACAGTAGTTTTTATTCTTGTTTTACTCATTTAGAAACTTTAGTATCATTCTTCTAAAACCACAAGCTTGTTGCTATCAATTTAGAGATTAGAGTATTACATCAAATTCTAAACTAAATGTATTTGAATTATTAAAAAGGTATTATGCTGCAGAAATTTATTTTAATTTAGAATGCCATTATCATCAAGAACTTTTTTTATCATTATTAGCAACTTTTAATTTAGTTGGGAAACCCTGGTGGCATAGCGGTTAAGTGCTACAGCTACTAATCCAAGGGTCGGCAGTTCAAATCCGCCAGGCACTCCTTGGAAACTCTGTGGGGCAGTTCTACTCTGTCCTATAGGGTCACTATGAGTTGGAATCGACTCGATGGCACTGGGTTTGGTTTAGTTTTGGTTTAATTTAGTTAATTGTATAAATTATTTTCATTTTACAAAATGCAACATTTCTGTGTAGGTTAACAACCCAAATATACTTTTTCTAGCTTTTATGATAATGTTACCCAAGCTTCAAGTTATCAATAGTATGGATGCTGTCACCATTTCGGCACTGCTTGTTTCATATGATCCAATGTCCATGGAGTTTGCCCCTCTGATTCTGTAAATCCCTTGGAATATAGCTGCCCGTTATTCAGGATCATCTCATGAATTATTTTATATCATTATAAACAGTCCAACTCTTACCTTTGCAATAATGTAACAATTACATTGCCTAGTGTTAATGTGTTCCATCAGTAATAGCGCCAAGGTCAGATGGTAAAACTGTAATTACATTTTAAATAGAAAAATTAACCCAACATATGCTGAAGATATTTTGTTAAATTAACATTAGAGGTGTTATTAATAAGATACTTATTAAGTAAAAATTGCATAAATAAAATGAAACAGGTGATCACTTGGATAGTTTCAGATTTTAAGTCCTATCTATTTCCCCCAAAGTTCATGTCCTCATGTGCTTGACTTACAACTTAATTTATGAGCCTAGTAAGCATTTTAAATGAGTACTTTCCCTGGTAGAAATCTTTGTTCCTAATAATAAATGTATCTACAGCTAACATTTCTTAGCAGTAAATGATCTTTGTTATTTGAAAATTAGCATTCAATTGTCATACCTGGCTGCTCACCATAAAACTCAATGTAGAAACCTAACTTTGAGGTCTTATTTGAGGTCACTACAGTCGAAGCTCTGATGTAGTTTCTTACCAAAATGCCATTTTTAAAATTAGATAGCTTCCCTAGTTTTTGAAAATCTCTCTCCCTTTTTGTTGTTTCCCTTTTCTTCCAAGAAAGAGGACTGTAAATTGGCTTGGAAAAAACAAAAATATAAACATGCATTTTAATAAATGTGTATTAGAACCGTTTTGACAATAACCCAGTGCCGTCGAGTCGAAGAGCAACCCTTAATTCATCTAGCTGTCTCAGTTTACAGGGTACCTTGACAAACATTACTTTATTAGTTCTCCACTGCAACTCCTTTGACACTGATGGGCAGTATTTGAATCTCACTGGAGACAGGGGTAGAGGACATCCAAGATGGACACCCAGAATTCCTGAAAGAGAGAAGTTGTTATTGTTGGTAACATAATGCATCTATGTAATATTAAAGGACATGAAATCAGCTAGGTACGTATGAAACATACACACACTTCCATTTTATTTCCGTTTTAACTTCAAAACAGTTTAAAAATAATACAAATCTCATTAAGAGAGAAAATGACAAAAAATTGTAAAAAAGAATAAGGGCCATCCCATAGTTATACCCTCCAAAAGCAAGTTCAAGTAGCCAGTACCCACCCAAGATAACTATTGGGTGCCTATGTTAGGTCCTCATTAATGAACGATGAGGAAACTGAACTACCGAAATCAGTTTGTGTCCTTCCAAAGTCACTTGACCATTGAGTGGTTAGGTGTAACTGGGACTAGTATTCAGGTCCTTTACCTCATCCCTCAGTGCTCTTTTCACCTAGCCATGTTGCAAAGACTTCCCTTTATCACCTCCAATCCAGGGGTCCCAGAGCAACGCAAAAACACCCTCAGAAGACTGAATTACTGTTTCTGATTTCCCTCATATTAATTCCAGTAAAAGAATTCCAAACCAAAGACTTCAAAAACTAAGTTGTTTTTTGTCTTTGTTGTTTCATTTGTTCCTGGGCACATCTCCCAAAAGAATTGTAAACTCCCTTGAGGACATGGTATATGTCCTACTCATCATTATATCCGTCAGGACTTTTCAGTATCTAGTAATTTTTTTTAAGTATACAGTGGGTGAGTAATCAACCTGGTAAATGAATGAATAATTGGCTTCCAGGTGGAATCCCAGTAAGACCCTCCGATTTTAGTTCCAGCCACACATACTTCATATCTAGTGCATGCCACTACCAACGCAATGTTAAGAAAGAGTTTCTCAGAAAGGAAAAGGAAACTAGAAGTCTTCATGTAGGAATAAGGACTTATTCTTCTATTAATTTTCGAAGGAGTTATACAAATTACCTGTACAATTTACTCCAGACAATATCTTCTAGATGCTATTTAGAAATTAGCCATTTGTGCCAGACAAAAATCATCTGAGATCACAATACAAATCAGTCATCATCAAAAATATACAACAGGGGTCTAGAATTTGTATAAATTCTACTAGCATTTATTTTACATGAAAGAGGAATACATTCCACAGCACATACATAATTAAATGTAAATGTATGCTGAAAAACCTCATAATCTTGAAAAATACATATCCTGATGGAATACTTTTATTTGGCAACCTTTTCCTTCCAATATCTGTGTTAATATTCAAGAGTAGATTAGAAATTATATCTACAGTCCCAACTCCTTCTATGAAATATGTAAAGAGTAAGTATAGATAATTTATTTTCCTTCAGCTGTACCTAAAAAAAAAAAACAACCTAGAGATGAATAATTACATCTTTTAGAAAATTTAGTGATTGAAGCCATTAGGTCTCTTCTAATCTTTAACTTTACCTATGTAGTTTATTATTGCCAACTACTGCAATGTGTTGTTGTTAGGTGCCATCGAGTCGGTTCCAACTCATAGTGACTCTGTACAACAGAACTAAACACTGCCCAGTACTGCCTCATCCTTACAATTGTTGCTGTGCTTGAGCCCATTGTTGCAGCCACTGTGTCAGTCCATCTCCTTGAGGATCTTCCTGTTTTCTGCAGATTCTCTACCAAGCATGATGTCCTTCTCCAGGGACTGATCCTTCCTGATAATATATCCACAAAGTATATGAGATGAAGTCTTGCCATCCTTGCTTCTAAAGAGCATTCTGGCTGTACTTCCAAGACAGATTTGTTTGTTCTTCTGGCAGTCCATGGTATAGTCAGTGTTCATCTCCAACACCATAATTCAAAGGCATCAATTCTTCCATCTTCTTTATTCATTGTCCAACTTTCACATGTATATGAGGTGATTGAAAACGCCATCACTTGAGTCAGGAGCACCTTAGTCCTCAAAGTGACATCTTTGTCTTTTAACACTTTAAAAGGTCTTTTGCAGCATATTTGCCCAATGCAGTGTGTTGTTTGATTTCTTGACTGCTGCTTCCATGGGCATTGATTGTGGATCCAAATAAAATGAACTCCTTTACACTTCAATTTTTTCTCCATTTATCATGATGTTGCTTACTAGTCCAGTTGTTAAGAGTTTTTGTTTACTTTATGTTAAGGTGCAATACATACCGAAGGCTGTGATCTTTGATCTTCATCAGTAAGTGCTTCAAGTCCTCTTCACTTTCGGCAAGCAAGGTTGTGTCATCTGCCTAAGACAGGTTGTTAAGGAAACTTCCGCCAATCCTGATACTACATTCTTCTTTGGATAGTCTAGTTTATCAGATTATTTGCTCAGAATACAGATTGAATAAATAGGGTGAAAGGATACAAGCCTGATGCATACCTTTCCTGATTTTAATCCACGCAGTATCTCCTTGTTCAAACAACTGCCTCTTGGTCTTTGTACAAGTTCCTCAGGAGCACAATTAAATGTTCTGGAATTCCCATTTTTCATAATATTATTCCCAATTTGTTATGATCCACACAGTAGAATGCCTTTGCATAGTCAGTAAAACATAGGTAGACATCTTTCTGGTATTCTCTGCTTTCAGCCAAGATCCATCTGACATCAGCAATGACATCCCTCGTTCCATGTCCTCTTCTGAATCTGGCTTGAATTTCTGATAGCTCCCTGTCAATGTACTCCTGCAACTGCTTTTGAATGATCTTCAGCAAAATTTTACTTGTGTGTGATATTAATGATATTGGTCAATAATATCCACATTCTCTTGGATCACCTTTCTTTGGAATGGGCACAAATACAGATTTCTTCTAGTTAGCCAGGTAGCTGTCTTCCAAATTTCTTGGCATAGACAAGTGAGTGCTTCCAGCCCTGCATCCATTTGTTGAAACATCTCAACTGGTATTCCATCAATTCCTGGAGCCTTGTTTTTTGACTATGCCTTCAGTGTAGCTTGGACTTCTTCCTTCAGTACCATCCCTTCTTAACCATATGCTACCTCCTGAAATGGCTAAATGTGACTCAGTTCTTTTTGCTATCAAAAACCTGTTGCCATCAAGTTGATTCTGATTCATGGTGACCCTATAGGACAGAGTAGAACTTCCCCATAGGGTTTCCAAGGAGCAGCTGGTAGATTTGAACTGATGACCTTTTGGTTAGCAGCTGAGCTCTTAACCACTGCCCCACTAGGGCTCTCTTTTTGGCACAGTGCAACCAAAAAGAAAATAGTACAAATAGTGCAACGTAGTTACTCACTATTATTAGAAGGTGCCCATCCCACATTTTCTAGCATCTTTTATGTTGTTGCAACATTACAGACAGTGTTAGTACTTATGGTTTTATTGTTTGACTTAAATTCTTTAATGACAAGATTTTCACAAAAGTAAGAGTTTTTACTGTTTAGTTAAACAAAAATATATGGGTATGGGAAAGATTTGTTTTTGTTAGTTGCTTCAACTCAGTTCCAACTCATGGCAACCTTAGTTGTAACAGAATAAAACACTACCTGACCCTGTGCTATCATTGGTATTTTTTAATGCATTGTTGTAGCTATTGTGTCAATCTGTCTCACTGAGAGTTTCCCTTGTTTGCACGTACCTTGGACTTTACCAAAGATAAAATCCTTTTCTAGCAATGGGTCTTTCCTGATGATGTGCCCAAAGTAAGCCAAGACAAAGTCTTACCATTCTTGTGTCTAGGGGGCATTCTGGATGTGTTTCTTCTAAGGCTGATTTGTTCGTTTTTCTGGTGGTCCACACTATATTTGATGTTCTTTGAGAACACCACAATTCAAGCATATCAGTTCTTCTGTCTTCAGTTTCCATTGTCCAGCTTTCACATGGATATGAAGTGATTTAAAAGACCATGGCTTGGGTCAGACACTCCTTAGTCATCAAAGTGACATTTTTGTGTTTTAAAACTTTAAAGAGGTTTTTTTTGCAGCAGATTCGCTCAATGCAGTGTCTTTTGATTTCTTGACTGCTGCCTTCATGGACAGGAAGTGTTTAAAATAGTATTATTTAAGCTGAAAGAGAAGGAGGAGAATATTGACCTTGCAGTGAATTATTTTACAGGAAATGCTAACTGCTTTTATCTTCCCTAACAATAAGACACCAACGGCCTGATGGTATAGTGGTTAAGAGCTACAACTGTTAACCAAAAGGTTGGCAGTTCAAATCCACCAGGCGCTCTTTGGAAACCCTATAGGGCAGTTCTACTCTGTCCTATAGGGTTGCTATGAGTTGGAATCTCGGAATTGACTCAGTGGAAACCCTGGTGGCGTAGTGGTTAAGTGCTATGGCTGCTAACCAAAGGTCTGCAGTTCAAATCCACCAGGCGCTCCTTGGAAACTCTATGCAGCAGTTCTACTCTGTCCTGTAGTGTCACTATGAATGAGAATAGACTCCATGGCAATGGGTTTGATTTTTTTGGTTTTAAATAAGATAAGAGGAAACATTTAAATGTCCCACAATAGCGATGTAAGTTGTTCAGTCAGTTAGTAGTATTAAAACAGATTTCTGGATGACACCCCTGAAATATTATATTCTAGGAACTTTAGAGAATTATGAAGGTACCCAATTGTCTGGTGTAGCTTAATTGCTTTTGTCTGGAGGCAAGGAGATAAATTAGTTGACCCTAGGAAAACTGATCCAACTTCCCATGGATATGACTCTATACTTCTTAAACTGGTTTGTTTAGCCCGTTATAAAATGAGTCCTTTATGGGTTTAAGGTCAAAGATCTGATTCTTATTTCAACCTGTTAGCCTCCCTTTCTTCAGAAGTCATAGTCTCTACTGACCTTAGCCGACTATCTTGTGTAAGATACTAGGAGTGGCCAAGCACCCAGTCATCCCCAGGACTCCCTGGAATATAAATCGGTGTGGGCTAGACTCTTGATGCCAAAGGAAGGTACTTGCAAATGCAGAGTTCATTACAAGTTTTGTTTGTAAAAAACCTAGAAAGGCTAAGACTTGTGTATAATATTCTGATTCACCTATATCAAGAAAAGAGAGGAAACTTCAGTTTTTTTAATCTTTCGGAGATGTACATTGAATTATTCTAAATTTTGTTTCTTCAATCTCTCCTTCCTGATGAGTAAGAAACTTCTCAAATGTAATCATTGAATTTTCCAAAATATTTTGTTTTGTAAAATAATCAATAAAACAATGAATGATTTTTCCTATATTTTTTGAATAATATAACATTCTTAATCATTGGCTATAATAACACAAAAATATGACACATGAACTGGTTAATGTTATAAATAATAAAATAAGTTCCCACTGTGCAAAAAATGCAAAATCCTTATTTCACCAAAATGCAAATGCAAAATTACCATAATTTAAATGCATAAATCTTTTAGATTAAAACGCTCACAAAATGTGTGATAACTTCTAGGGCATATTTGGTATCTTCTAATTTGACCTATTTGATCTATTAGCCATCATTTGGATAGATGTGGCCCTATGCTTACTGTTTTATCTTGTTGATAAAATGAAAACTTACCTCCAGAATGACTTGCTAATTAGGAAAACTGAATTCGTTTAAGGTTAGGACATGGAAAATCAATAATTGGAAAGATAAATGTCTGGGGTCATAATGAAAAGCAAGTGTAATCAAAATCCTCTATAAAATCCTGAGGCATTATACAAATTTATAGAAGTGGTAATTAAGTACTCAAAGACTGAGGATAGATGACAGAGCTGGTTCAACTTCTTGAAGTATTTGTCTCTTTATAGTGACAAACTAGTGTTAATCAATTTGACTGTGGATATAGAACTAGAAGAAGCATTATTTTAAGTGGTATCAATAGTCCAGGAAGAAAACTCTGGTATTAAGTGCTCACTACTTTTTACTACTCCTTTGAGATAAACTGAAGAAGTGAACAAAAAGAACTTGATTATAACACAGATGTTTGCCCATATTTATTTACAAACAGTCTTAAAATATAGTTCATTTTTGAACAAACCTGTCTTCCTGGGATAAGGGTTTCTGGAATCCATCTATAAAACCTGATTGTTATAGATTGAATTGTAACCCCACCCCCCGGCCAAAAAAAAAAAAAAAGGTATGTTGATTTTTTTTAGTTATATCTGTCAGTGTGACCCTGTTTGGAAATAGGATCAAATATCGGTGAACATGAGGTCACATGGGAGTAGGGTGGGTCCTAATTGCCTCTGAATGATGTCTTATAAAAGAAAACAAATGTGGAGAGGTAGACACAGGAGGAAGGCACCATGTGAAGGAGTAGCTGCAAGGCAAGGAACGGCAAGGATTGCCAGTAGCCACTAGAAGATAGGAGAGAGACACGTAATAATTTCTCTCCCAGAACCCTCAGAAGGAATCACCATGGCCAATACCCTGGTTTGGACTTCTAGCCTCTGAAATATGAGACAATAAATTTCTGTGTTTTAGAGCCACTCACATTGTGGTGTTTTGTACAACAGCCCTAGACTAAGACACTGGCCCAATATTCTGTGGACCTCTATATCAATGTGAACCACTGATTAATTCATCTCCATAATAAATCCTCATTTTTGTGTTAGCTTTAATATACAGGTAACCATATAAAAGGTTATAATGTGTTCTAAATAATTTATTTCAGCCTGTGCTTTACATCTCACAAGTGTCTAATTTAAGAATAAATACATAATTTCCTGTTTGGGGTTCATATTAAGATGTTAATATTCACCTTCAAAAACTCACTAATCACATGTAAACAATGTGTATAAACAAATAATTCCATAAGAATTTTTGTGAAATATATTTTTTAAGTGTATTTTATAAAATACCAAACAATAGCTCAGAGTACCTTCCTGTTCCCATTGCCCTTCTCCCCAGATTTTCTCACCAAGCTCACAATTTCAGTTTAGGGTTCCAATATACAGACTGCTTTTAGGCAGCCCACGAATGGAAATGAAGGAATTCTTAGATCTTCACTGTTATGGAAGGGCCTCACTGAGGTTTTGCCTCCAAGTCACATATCTGACAGAAGGACGAAATTGTAACATCACCAGCAATGTTCCTGAAGTTAAAATTTATCATTTTCATAGACATTTATAAATTATTTTCTAAGTATTGTATATCACACAAACTGCTCTATCCACTCAGTTATATGTGTACATGAAATAAAAGAATGCCTTTATAGTATTAAAAATAAATATTTAAACTGGATGTATTTAAAGTAATTATTTTTGTATGCATAACACCACGGATCAAAATCCATATGAAAATCAGAAACGTTCTATACTAAGCAGCTACCAATTCAATTTAAATAGATTTAATTGGCATTGGGATTGAAGGTTTACTTACTAGTGTGTAACTGATTAATAGAATTTTCAAGTCACTCAGCATATAACTTCTTCAAAGATAAGCTGAAGTTCTGAAAAAAAAAAAAAAGGCCTAAAATGACTATGCATGTGATTTTTAAATTACTCCCCACATTTATGGAAGGTCTAAGAAACTAAATGTAATATTTTATATTGAGGCTCTCAATATAAAAGAAAGAATGTTTTATGAGAAAAAAAGAAAATAATGATCATACTTGAAAATGCTGTTAGGATAAATAATTGTTGTGAGTGAACTTTCATATTACTAAAACTCTTCAAAATGTAATTAAAATAATTTTAGAGAACTTTTTCAAAAGGTGGTTGTTGTTGTTGTTAGGTGCCATTCAGTTGGTTCCACCTCACAGCCACCCTGTGTATAACAGAACAAAACACTGCTGAGTCCTGCGCCATCCTCACAATCATTATGTTTAAGTCCATTGTTGCAGCCGCTTTGTCAATCCATCTTTTAGAGGGCCTTCCTCTTTTTCACTGGCTCTCTACTTTACTAAGCATGATGTCCTTCTCCAGGGACTGATCCCTCCTGATAACATGTCCAAAGTATGTGAGACAAAGTCTCACCATCCTTGCTTCCAAGGAGTATTCTCGTTGTACTTCTTCCAAGAGAGATTTGTTCATTCTTCTAGCAGTCCGTGGTATATTCAATATTCTTTGCTAGCACCACAATTCAAAGGCATCAATTCTTTGGTCTTCCATATTCATCATCCAGCTTTCGAATGCATATGAGGCAATTGAAAACACCATGGCTTGGGTCAGGTGTACCTTAGTCTTCAAGGTAACATCTTTTGCTTCTCAACACTTTAAAGAGGTCTTTTGCAGCAGATTTGCCCAACACAATGCATCTTTTGATTTCTTGACTTCTGCTTCCATGGGTATTGATTATGGATCCAAATAAAATGAAATCCTCGACAACTTCAATTTTTTTTTTTTCCACGATGTTGCTTATTGGTCCAGTTGTGAGGATTTTTGTTTTCTTTACATTGAGGCGTAATCCATAATGAAGGCTGTGATCTTCGATCTTCATCAGTAAGTGCTTCAAGTCCTCTTCACTTTCAGCAAGGTAAGTTGTGTCATCTGCATAATGCAGGTTGTTAATGAGTCTTTCACCAATCCTGATGCCCCATTCTTCTTCATATAGTCCGGCTTCCTGGATTATTTGCTCAGCATACAGATTGAATAGGTATGGATACAGCCCTGATGCACAACTTTCCTGACTTTAAACCACTCAGTATCCCCTTGTTCTGTTTGAACAACTGCCTCTTGATCTATGTACAGGCTCATCATGAGCACAATTAAGTGTTCTGGAAGTCATATTCTTTGCAATGCTCTCCATAGTTTATTATGATCCACACAGTTGAATACCTTTGCATAGTCAATAAAACACAGATAAACATCTTTCTGGTATTCTCTGCTTTCAGCCAGGATCCATCTGACATCAGCAGTGATATCCCTGGTTCCACATTCTATTCAAAATAATTACATAAAAATCCATTGTTACTTTGATAAATTTGTTATGCCTACTAGTGATTTATTAGTTTTCAATAAACAATATAATTTACATTCTATATTTAAAATAATGATCTTCTCTCCTGACAGAGATTGATTATTATCATTATGCTTTAGTCAGTTTCCCTGATTAACACATATCTTTGTTCTTTGTACACCACACAAGAATTTACGTTTAGAAATTTGTGTAATGTTACCCTCTCTACCTCATCTCCAAAGAAATGATTCTTTACCCCAAATATCTTCTTTCTAACTTTGAACATTCTTTACTGCCTTTTCAAAACCTCAAACTATGCCTAGACACCCCTTAGCTTCCTGACACCATTGGTTGCTTATTGTGTTCTAGTGCCCTTGACCTACTATTGTCTGAAATCTGCATTCTATCTATAAATTATCCATGTGCCTGTAACGCCACCTATAAAATTATACTTCTGCATAGTATTCCATAATTGCACTAGGAATATTATTCTAACTATATAGAAACATTCTAAAATCACAAATTTAGGATTTATATTTAAGCAGAGGTTTTACTATCTGCCCTATTCCCAGCAGAGCTGCCCTCCCTATATCCTGCAGTTTCTTGATTACCTTGCATTTCTCACTGAGTTCTTCTGTCCCCAGTTCCCAAAGGCAACTCAGTTACCCTTAGTTAAATTGCCTTCTCTACTAGCATCTTTCAGGACCTAAACCATGTAGCTTAAAGATACATTCTTATATTAAGAGTGAAAGAGAGAGACAAACAATGTAAAAAGATAAGATGTTTAAAAAAGGCATTTAAGAAACTAAAAGTCATTGAGAATTTCCCCTCTATGTAATCAAAAGAATTAATTGTATAATTCCTAAATTTTTCTTTTTTAGACAAAATTTAGGCAATAGTCCAAAGAATTCTTTTCCATATGCAAGTGAAAGTGGACAATGAAAAAAGAAGACAGAAGAAGAATTGATGCATTTGAATTGTGGTGTTGGTGAAGAATATTGAATACACCATGAACTACCAGAAGAACAAACAAATAAGTTTTAAAAGAAACACAACAGGAATGCTCCTTAGAAAAGAGGTGACGAGATTTTGGACTCATCAGCAAAGACCCATTGCTAGAAAAGGACATCATGTTTGTTAAAGTAGAGGGTCAGTGAAAACAAGGAAAACCCTCAGTGAGATGAGTTGACACAATAGCAGCAAATATGGGCTTAAACATATCAAAGATCACAGACATGGAACAGGACAGGACAGTTTTTCATTCTGTTATTCATAAGGTCTTCATAATTTGGAGCTGACTCAACTGCAATGAACAGCAACAATGACAACTTTAGATACTATATTAGTTAGAAGATGACTACCTAGGTTAACAACTAATCCATAATCTCAGTAGTTTAGCCTAAATGAAAGTTATTTTTCACTCCCGTGACATCTGATGTGATTAGATGGCTCTCCTTGCTACCTTTCCTCTGATGGTGACTCAGGCATTCAGTCTTCATTCATTTTGCCACTCAGTCATTATGGGATTTGCTTCCAGCCAAAAGGTTAGGAGAGTGAGGAGAACTCAAACCATTTTATAAGTGCCTTAGATCAAAAATTCTATATCACTTTCACTCACATTCTCAATGACAAGAACTTTTCCCATGGCCCCAAGCCAACTGCAAAAAAGGCTGTAAAAATAGGAGCAAACATGGATAGCACTGTCTCTGCCACATTTATTGAGAGTTATTTATCATTCACATAAAAGAGTTGCATATTTTTTTTGGAAAACAAGTTTCAAAAAAAAGTTAAAAGGAAATGAGTCCCTTACGTGCAAAGAAATAGAAGCCATTCATAGGGGAAGATTATTGATAACTAGAGATATAAGAACACAAAAGACAAGTTCCCCACCTCGTAATTTCTACTAAGGCTAGTGCTAACAAAGACCAAGTTTATCTGCCCTAAAACCAAAACCCATTGCTGTTAAGCCAATTCCAATTCATAGCAACCCTATAGGACAGTAAAACTGCCCCATAGGGTTTTCAAGGCTGTAATCTTTATGGAGTAGCCCTGTTGGTGAAGCAGTTAAGAGCTTGGCTGCTAATCAAAAGGTAAGCAGACTGCCACATCTTTCTCCCATGGAGCGGCTGGTGGTTTTGAACCCCCGACCTTTTGATTAGCAGCTGTGTGTTTTAACCGCTGCGTGACTAGAGCTCCTTTTATTTTCACTGAAGTAAATATAAATACCATGTTTTTCATTTATTTTATGTTAAATACTTTTTAAGAATAAGAATTAATAAAATAAACTAAGTCACAAATTTTCTAATTAAATAATCAGTTTCCTAATCTTAATCATATTGGGAAAAAACTTAACATTTTAATACCTACAGAAGGAGGAAAACAGAAACTAAAAGCTATCTAATTATTATTAGTTTACCAGCCTTTTTTTAAAATAGAAAACAATGTCATTAAGTTTACAATATACAATTATCATTATTCACCGTAATTATGCTTTATAACCCTTTCAAGACCCGATTATTTTGTGCTTTGAATTTTTTGTTGATACTTATGTGTTTACATTAGTGGAATACATGCTAAGTCATTGACTGTGTTTAAATTTTTGGTTGGTAATATAGATTTTGAGAAATATTATGTGGAAATACATTATTCGTGGGAGCCTTTCTGGCCCACCAGTCTTGGGCAGCTGAATTTCTTGTGGGGTACCTTCCATTTGAGTACATGGGGCACCTCTGGTTTTGCCTAATAACTCAGCTATTGTGCCTCCCCATTAAAAAAAAAAAAAAAAAAAAATTTTTTTTTTTTTTTTAATATGGAGGGCAGCAAATACTTCCAGTGGGAAAAGTATACTCCCAAAGAACGTCAGAGGCATAAAAAGTGGGCAGGATACTGTATGTACCACGAGTCATGAAGGGGATAAATTCTCCACAAACACTGAATTACTGAATACCCAACTACCCTGTGCAACAGACTCAACTCTCTTTTACCTGGGCGTAAGCGTACCCAGAAGTACGTTACCTAAAGAGCTCAGAGTTTTGGTTTTGGGGTTACAAATAAATTTTAAGGAATAGACGGATTCATAAAAATAGAACTTGAGAATAATGAGGATTGACTGTAAAAAGATTTAAAGTTCTTTGGGAAAGCAACATATATAAATGGCAAAACATTTAAGTTTAGAAGGACAAAGCAAAGTTTAAACCAAAGGCCTTTTTTTTTCTGTTTTCTCTTAAATAGGTTGTCTGATTCTCCCAGATTTTGATTCATTGTTTTGATGGCCTGTCCCAGTTTATTACATTAGAAAAGTATGTCATGACACATTAAAAGACAGAAGTTTGGCTTCAAGTTACCGTCACCATTAAAAAATAAATAAAACAGTTTTTCTTTTGTCCAGTACATACACAAAGCACAATTATTTTAGCATATCAAATGAGTACAATTTAATAAAGAAAATCTAATTCTTTATCCCTCACCTGGAATACGTTTTATTTTAAATGCATACTTGTATGGTAAATTGCAGTATAAATTGAAACATTGTGAATAACTACTCCCCAAACTCAAATGTATGCATTTAAATTTCTCGGCTTCGAGACCTGAGTAAACCTCTAGAGTCGTTGTGTTGTAGAAAGAAAGTCACAAGAAAGCTATGGTTAATATGAAGAATTATCTCTGTCTCTATCTCCATCTCTACATCTATATTCAGCAAAAGGGAATAGACTAGAATAACTGAGGGTCTGCCTTTCCTGTCTCCTTTATTTCCGTGACATAACAATGAACTTATCTTGTAAATCTTTAATAACCAAAATGACTAAGTGCTTTTTGTAAGGATTATTGATAATCGTTGTGTGGTTTACTTCATTATGTTTAAAGTCAATATATGTAAAAACTGACTTACAAAATTATCGACCAGCAGATTTATTTTATGGACTGTGGCTAAGATGTACATTACTGAATGCATTAGTTTCTTCATTCATGTACTTCCGGAACAGTGTCAGTCTGTTACTTCATGGGCTTGTTCTGTGTATACAGCAAAAGGACTCCTGCAACGTGCTCATTTTCTACTATATTTTGACTCGTTGCCTCAGATGTGTTCAGTGTATCAGCTTTTCTGTTCAAGGTTAAAGTATTCATACCTGACAGGCAACGCATATTGCTGAAAAGTAGTGTCTACGTGGCCAAAAATGCTTATCTCTGCCTGTTGGAAATTTTAGGAGTTAAACACTGGTGAAATAGCATAATATAGCTTTAGTTTACTTATTGTTTCCCTTTAAATTCTGAGTAATTACATCCAAATGATAATGGTCATAAATGGATGTCCTGAATATTATTATTTTTCTTTTACATAAGTTATTTTAAAAGATTTCCATTCTGTGCATAAAATTTTATTGTCTTCATCATAAAAATATGATGGAATACATTTTCCATTTTATAGATGAAGTCTGTAAACAAATAAAATTCCTTATAATTTTCGGGAACACATCCTGTTTCTCAAAGGCAATGCAGGATGTTTGTATAAGGACCGCTGAATGTGTCGGGAAGCCTGGGTTCTGTCCTGTTTTTGGCAATTATTAGCCCGGTGATAATCACTTAACTTACTGCATCTATAATATGAAAAGACAATGCATTTTAATATACATAATAAACTAGTAGAGACCATGATGATGGTACAGTGGTGGAATTCTTACCTTCGGTGTGGGGTCAGTTCCCAGACAATATACCTCATGATCAGCCACTGCCTGTCTACCAGGGGAGGTTTGTGTGTGGCTATGATGCCGAACAGATTTCAGCAGAGCTTCTAGACTAAGGCTAGGAAGAAAGTCCTGCCAATCTTCATCCAAAAATCAGCCAATGAAATGGGTCATAACAGTCTGGTCCACAACTGATCATGGGTATGGTACAGGATTGGGCAACATTTCCTTGAGTTGTGCACATGGTCTCCATGTGTCAGGGCTGACTCAACAGCAGCTAACGACAACAATAAACTACTATATTATTTAATTATCAATCATTTTATCATCGTTGCTTTAACATGAGGCAGTATTTTATTATAACAAAGTTATTGCATCCACCACATTCATTCCACAATTAACATTTCACTATACCTAATTTTTCACACATTGATCTGTCTAGCTATCCCCTTACCCTTCTAAAAGGCATTTTATTTTTGATGCATTTCAAATTAAGTTGCAGATATCAAGACAGTTACTCCAGATACTTCAACATGCATATTACTGACTGGAGTTCAGTATTTGTTTTGTATCAACTTTTAAAACCTTTAGTGTACCATTTACTGAGTTCCAATATATACATAAAGCAATAAAATTCAAACCTTTATAAGGTATGGTATGTTATTATCACAGAAAATTGTTCTGTTATGCCCATTCCCACTCTTTCTCTACCTCTACCCCCCAGCAGCACCAACTGTCTAGATGTTTTTCCATCTATACATTAGATTTTGTTTGTAGAACTACATATAAATGGAAACATACAGTAATATTTCATGTAAGGTTTCTTCACCCAGCATAATGTTTTTGAAATTCACCTGTATTGTATATATTAGTAGTTCATTACTTTTATTTTTGATTAATATTCTATTGTATGAATATATCAGAGTTTATCAACTTAACTGTTAGTTTTCAGCTATTATGAACAAAGCTGCTATAAACATACAAGTCTTTTGTACACGTGTATTTCCATTTCTCATTACTCATTACTGCCCCCTAAGAAGTGGAATAGCTGAGTCACAGGGCAGATATAGGTTTAAAGCTATCCAAACTTTTTCCAGAGACAGGTATAATTTTACACACCCACCTGTGAAAGTTCCAGGTGCTCCACATCTTCACCAACATATGATGTTGTCATTCTTTTTACATTTAGCTATTCAAGAGTGTGTGCGTTGTATCTAATAGTGGTTTTAGTTTACCTTTATCTGATGACTAATGATATTGAGCACCTTTTCATGTGCTTATTTTCCAGTTGTTTATCTTCTTTAGTGAGGTATCTGTTAAACTATTTTGTCCAGTTTTAATCAGGTTAATGTTTTTACCTAACAGTTTCAAGTACTTTGACAAAAAGGAGTCTTTCCTTCATCATTTTCTTAATAATGTCATATTCCTGTTTCAGTGACCAAGAAATACCTAATCTTCCAGGAGCCACCACAGAATACCAAAATAAACTTTTCATAGCGCCTGCACTGTATACGGAAACCCTGTTGGCTTAATGGTTAAGAGCTATGGCTGCTAACAGAAAGATCAGCAGTTTGAGTCTACCAGGTGCTCCTTGGAAACCTTATGAGGCAGTCCTACTCTGTCCTATAGGGTTGCTGTGAGTTGGAATCGACGCAATGACAACGAGTTTGGTGTTTTGTGTGTGTGTGTGTGTTTATTTTTTTGATACTGTGTACAAAATGGTCATTAAACATTTTCTTAGAATGATGAAATTTTAAAAGAGTCACATTAAATTAACCAAAATCTTAGCAATACGTCTTGTCAAAGGGGCTATCGTTTTTTTTTTTTTTTTTTTCTCCCCACTGCTCCCCTTCCTCACAACCATCCTGGCTATCATTTCTATCTTTCTTTTATCTTATTTCCTTACCTACAAAATGTGCAAAGAGTTGACTATATGATCCCGAGATACTTTCTAGCTCCAAATGTATTTGATTCTAATGAAAAACTAGATAGTAACAGTTTTGAATACAGTTAATGTGCCCCAAATGACTATTGATGCAGAGCTCATCTGTATAAATAATCTTCCTTTACAGTAAACATTTTGCCTTGCTATTGTGAATCAGCTGAGCGTTGATGTTAAATTGAGCTTGCTGAGTGAACAGTTCAGTGAGGGCACAAGTGCAATGGGCCCTTACGTGCCTAAATTTTACATTTGCATTTCAGCTCTTTGACTCAGCATAATCTCTGTATCTGTCCTCTCAAGTGAATTCTTAATTACTGATGATTTACATTTTTACTTGCTTTGTGTTATTTGCAAAGTTTGCAATAAATTCTGCATATTGTTGTATGTGTGACTGTGTGTAGATGTGTAGCAGTGAAATCATTCACAGTCTAAGCACTTGATAGAAGCATACGTTTTTATATCAGCTTGCAATTTCAGGGTACTTTTGAATACATGGGAGATCCTGCTTTATTTTATTGCATCACATTGCAACATAACCTTGATTGTAAACTTCACGGTCTCGGGTGTTGAGTCATTAGCCGCTATGGAATACATCAGAACTGCATTACAGCTGTACAACTACAAACTAATGGTAATCCAGAATCCCTCAGGCTTAACATCCGCATATGGACAGCTCCCCAGTATTTGTCTGGGAAGAGAGTTAATTTGGGAATTCTGAGCTAAATTCTCTCAGGATGACTTCTCCAACTGATTTTTAGTGCTAATTCAAAGATTTATGAAATTAGCAGTATTCAATTAAAACAGAGAACAATAAGGCAGACGTTTATCCTTATACATTCCAAAATTGGTCATTTTAAAAAGAAGTATTTTAACATATTTGATTTATTGCTGCATATACTTAGGGAATATTTAGTTACTGATATCCTGAGCATAATTAAAGTAGAAATGAAAACAAATCTGTGGACAATTTATCAGAACTGTTTAACCTATGCTTAAAAAAATAAGCATAAAGTGGTGTCTATCAGAATTTTTTTTTTTTTTAATTAGAAATAAGAAACTGAGTTGTAGAACATTTAAACTACAGAAATGTGCATGGCTGTCTGGACTACTGAAAAAGATCTTAATTGTTCTTCCTGTTTAAACCTACTCACTACCTGCACATCCACCTACCTGCTCCAAATCCATACTCCTCCCAACAGTCAAATTGATCTTGAGGAAATCAGATCAAATCTCTTGTATCAAACCCCAGAATGGTTTTCCATTACACCTCGAATAAATTAAAAACTTCTCCATGACCTCTGAGAGCCTTGATAGCTGCAGCTACCTTGGGGTCCTCATCTTCTTCCACTTCCCTTTCCTTCTCTCTTTCTAGCCCCAAGTACGTTCTGCTGTTCTTGTTAATCCCTTTGCCTAGAATTCCCTGCCTCTGCCCACGGATCTTCTAATGACTTTTTATCCTTCTTGTCCTCATTTGTGTTCTGATTCTAATGACACCCCCTCAAAGAAACTTTCCTGACCATCCTAGCTAAAGCAAGTCCCTCTCAAATAATGAGTCTTTAACCTATTACCCTGCTTGTTTCCCCTAGCTTTATCATTATCTAAATTCATATTGTCATTTATTTCCATGTTTACTTTCTGTCTCTTTGTCTAAAATATAAGTTCCATGGGAGTAGAGACCCAGTCCATTTTGTCCAACACCCTATCCCCAATGCCTGACATAGCACTTGGCACATATTAGGTACTTGATACATACTTGGTGAATAAATGAATGAATCAACAAGTAATACACTTAACAAAACTTTCAAGCACACCATGAAGTATGTTAAAGTCCTTGACTGTAAGTGCCTTCATAAGTAACAAGGACAGAATATTTTACAGAAATGAAAAAGAAAGGTACAGAAGAGGAAGCAAGATTAGAATAAAAGCAGAGTTATATTGTTTAATCTGTCTGTAATATATATTAAGCCCAAATGAATCTAGACTATGGTGCCGCAAGAAGAATGTGACTCTTAGGGAAATTAAATAATTTGCATGAAAGTGTTTAGAGTCCCTGGTCTATTGCCAATAGACTTTATTTTTGGAGAAGATCTATTTAATCGTTTTGAACAGTCAATAGAAGACTCAGACAGATTGCTTCTCCTTTCTCCAAAATGCAAATTAACTTCTGCTAATTTTAGTTAAGTTCCTATTAAGCAAATAATGGGAAAGAATGTATTTGTTTTCTAGGTTAGATCAAATGATAAATGTTCCCCTATGTAAGAAAATAGCCATGCAACCCAATCTTTTCATTGCCTGTACAAAATTTCACACAGTGGCTGCAACAGTGAGGTCAAGCATAACAATGATGGCAAGGATGGTGCAGGACGGGGCAGTATTTCGTTCTGTTGTGCATAGGGTCGCTATGAGTCGGAACCGACTTGACGGCACCTAACAACAACTGAGTTTCAGAACAAACCAAAAGCCAGAGGATATTTTATACTTAATTGTTACTTTGGCTGCTGATGGGCCATTGTGTAGAAATTTTTTTTGAGTTTTAAAGTATCTATAGTCTGACTAATTATTTTTAGAGTCATGCCAAAAAGAATTAGTCGATATTCAACCATTTCAAGAGGTGGCATATGATCAGGAACCGATAGTACTGAAGGAAGAAGTCCAAGCTGCTCTGAAGGCATTGGCGAAAAAACAAGGCTCCAGGAATTGATGGAATATCAATTGAGATGTTTCAATAAACAGATGCAACACTGGAGGTGCTCATTCATGCATGCCAAGAAATATGGAAGACAGCTTCCTGGCCAACTGATTGGAAGAGATCCATATTTATGCTGATTCCCAAGAAAGGTGATCCAACCGAATGTGGAAATTACAGAACAATATCATTAATATCACATGCAAGCAAAATTTTGCTGAAGATCATTCAAAAACGGCTGCAGCAGTATATCAACAGGGAATTACAGAAATTCAGGCTGGTTTCAGAAGAGGACGTGGAACCAGGGATATCATTGCTGATGTCAGATGGATCCTGGCTGAAAGCAGAGAATACCAGAAGGATGTTTCCCTGTGTTTTATTAACTATGCAAAGGCATTCGACTGTGTGGATCATAACAAACTATGGATAACACTGCAAAGAATGGGAATTCCAGAACACTTAATTGTGCTCTTGAGGAACCTTTACATGGATCAAAAGGCAGTTGTTTGGACAGAACAAGGGGATACTGATTGGTTTAAAGTCAGGAAAGGTGTGCATCAGGATTGTATTCTTTCACCATACCTATTTAATCTGTGTGCTGAACAAATAATCCGAGAAGCTGGACTATATGAAGAAGAACGGGGCATCAGGATTGGAGAAAGACTCATTAACAACCTGCGTTATGCAGATGATACAACTTTGCTTGCTGAAAGTGAAGAGGACTTGAAGCACTTACTAATGAAGATCAAAGACCACAGCTTTCAGTATGGATTACACCTCAACATAAAGTAAATAAAAATCCTCACAACTGGACCAATGAGCAACATCATGATAAACGTGAAGTTGTCAAGGATTTCATTTTGCTTGGATCCACAATAAACAGCCAGGGAAGCAGCAGTCGAGAAATCAAAAGTCGCATTGCATTGGGCAAATCTGCTACAAAGGACCTCTTTAAAGTGTTGAAGAGCAAAGATGTCACCCTGAAGGCTAAGGTGCACCTGACCCAAGCCTTGGTATTTTCAATCACATCATATGCATGTGAAGCTGGACAATGAATAAGGAAGACCAAAGAAGAGTTGACACCTTTGAATTGTCGTGTTGGCGAAGAATATTGAATATACCATGGACTGCCAAAAGAATGAACAAATCTGTCTTGGAAGAAGTGTAGCCAGAATGTTCCTTAGAGGCAAGGATGGCGAAACTGGGTCTTACATACTTTGTACATGTTGTCAGGAGGGATGAGTCCCTGGAGAAGGACATCATGCTTGGCAGAGTACAGGGTCAGTGGAAAAGAGGAAGAACCTCAACAAGGTAGATTGACGCAGTGGCTGCAACAGTGAGCTCAAGCATAACAACGATTGTCAGGATGGCGCAGGACCGGGCAATGTTTTGTTCTGTTGTACATAGGGTCGCTATGAGTTGGAACCGACTCGACGGCACCTAACAACAACATAGTCAGACTTGCCTGCCACAGCAAGAGATGAGTGGCCTAGTTGAAACTATAGTCACTGTAGTCATTATCATCAGGGTATTAATATCTCTATTGGGACCAAACAGTTATCTGTCATTTGAATCTTTCTGGTCATTTTTTATAGGGCAAAACCCATTAAAAAAAGAAATATTGAAATTGTTTTGGACTTTTCCACCAAGCCTGATATCAGTCATTCCCATGTGTTTATGAGGGAAGTGAGGGAGAAATATTTATCTTTCCACCATTTGATAAAGCACATTAGATTCAACAGCACTGTTGGACAAACTATGGCGTGAGTAAAACAGCTCAGCACTGTAGTGTTTATCAAGGAATATATGACACCAGCACTGCATTCAAGAATTTTACTATCTTTTTGGAGATATAAGATTCAGCTACTTTAACATTAGAAGGAAAACACCAAAAACAATAGAAATAACTTCTAATTTATTGCTTTAAAATTTACTAATGACTTTCACATCTGTTATTTTACTCAATTGTCCTAATAACTTTTGAAGTTATGACTACATTGATTTTCAAAATGGGGAAAATGAGATGCAGAGAGGCTAACTGACATTTTCTCAAAGTCATTCGGTGGTGGGTGGAACCAGATTAGGCCTAGAGCTAGATTATAATCTTCCTGAAGACATCAATTTTGTCTTTATATAAACTAAGTATCCCCAGTGGGTAGATCAGAGCCTGGCACACTGTAGATGCTATATAAATATTTGCTGACTAAAGAAATCCTGAACGTGAGTCTTGTCCAGTGCCGTGCCACCTAATTGATCTTGCAGTTCCTGTGTATATAGTAACTATGTTATATTTGTCTTAGTTTCCTTATTTTAGCATTTGTGATTGGCCCATAGTGGATGCTAAATAAATGTTTAATGATAAGCATAAATGTATGGGTTCAAACTGTGTGTCAAAGTAAAAGAGAGAAGAGTGTTTACTAGAATTTTCAAATAGGGTTTATAAGGATGCAGTACTTGGATAAGATTTCAGGTTGTGGATAGAAGATGGAAAGAGAGCAAGACATTCCTGGTGGGAAAATAATGTAAGAACAACAATATTATTCCAAGATTTAATGTTTTATCCTCAAGAGGGTGGAAAGAAGAATCAAGGTGACTGAAATTAAATGGGTAGCAAATGTATTTACTGTAAAGTAAACAACGGAGAAGTTATGGTTTAATAAAAATAGGAAAAGACAGTAAGTCTGAGGATTTGTGTGTATGTGTGTGTGAATTTTTCATTGCATATCTTTAGATATACCAGTGGCATCTGCATTTCTGCATTGATACATGCCATGCAAGGAAGAAGAATATAGATTTTTTTTTCTTTTTCTATTCTATTCAGCAGTAATTTTTTTTTTTTTTTTAAGAGATTGCTACGTGTAAATTTTACCGACTTCTTTGAAGGAACTTGTGATTCAACAGATTAGCTATGCTCATTAATTTGGTGTCTAAAATATGGTATCTTGTCTTTAAAATGGTAGTATAAATAGCTAAAAATTTATTTTTATACCTATTAGACTGATGTTTTATTTATACAGAAAAGTAGAATGTATGTTATAAATACAACATTAACCTTAGCCATTTGCCTTCTCAGTAAGATATCTTCTGAAAACAATTTGAAAATTTTTGGAAGTTCATTTTAAATTTGTCCTGCTATAACAGAAATACAACAATGGCTTAAACAA
Source organism: Elephas maximus indicus (assembly GCF_024166365.1). Taxonomy (NCBI): domain Eukaryota; kingdom Metazoa; phylum Chordata; class Mammalia; order Proboscidea; family Elephantidae; genus Elephas; species Elephas maximus. The sequence continues at coordinate 112,711,808 of NC_064824.1, forward strand.
ACAGAAATTTACTCTCTCACAGTTTCGAAGGCTAGAAGTCTGAATTCAGGGCTCTAGCTCCAGGCAAAGACTCTCTCTTTATCAGCTCTGGGGGAAAGTCCTTGTCATCAATCTTCCCCTGGTCTAGGAGTTTCTCAGTGCAGGAATCTTGGGTCCAAAGGACATGCTTTGCTCCTGGCTCTTCTTTCTTGGTGGTAGGAGGTCCCTCTCATCTCTGCTCGATTCTCTCTTTTATATCTTAAAAGAAATTAATGCTGTAGATTGTGTCCTGCCTTATTAACATAACTGCCTCTAATCCTGCCTCATTAACATCATAGAGGTTGGAATTTACAATATATTAGATCACAAAATGGAAGACAGCTACACAATACTGAGAACCACGGCCTAGCCAAGTTGACACACATTTTGGGGGGACACAATTCAATCCATAGCAATAAGTAAGACAGTACATGGTATTCCCTGTACCTGCCCAATAGGGTCTCCCTGAAGAGAAATGACACTTAAAAAATTTTATTAAGAGGCAGGGCCAAGACAGCAGAGTAGTCAGATGATTCCTGTGGTCCCTCTTACAATTACAACAAAGACCCCAAAAAAACAAGTGAATCAATTATATATGACAATCTAGGAGCCCTGAACATCAAAGACAAAATTGAAAAATCAGACTGAGTGGCAGAGGAAGGAAGAGATGGTTCAGATGCAGCAAGGAGTTGCCAGACCTGACCTGGCTGGCACTGGCAGCCTGCAGGCTGGATTGGCTGGTGTGTGCAGTGAGGCAAGCAGTGGTACTCAGGACTCACGTCCCACATCAGGAAAGACAAAGTGGCGGACAGTCTGCTCAAACCTCCAGAACCAGCGAGAAATGGCACTCAATCAGCAAAAGATAAGCACAAGTGTCTAACTTTGCCATGGATCAAAAAAAAAAAAACTTTTGGAAAGTACCTCTCTCCCGTTTACCTACCCACTTCCCACTCTGCTCCAAGTCCTGGTTTGTCTTCAGCAATTGCTGTGCAACCTGGGCCAGAAGTAGGTAGGACCCGTCATGCCTCCTGAACCATTCTCCCAACTTTGGAGAGGGAACAAATTAACAAACAGGTAAAAATAATCTGCCAGCTCCCCTAAGCTGGGAATTCAGGGCAGGCACAGTCCCTTTGCCTAGGTATGGGCATAAGGGGTCCACAGACTTTGAATCCCTTTCACCCCAGTGTAGACATGTGTGGGCCCATTTCAATAGCATAGAACCTCATTAGCACAGTATAACAGGGTATATACTTGAAGCCTATTTTTATCTGTATCTGCCATAAGGGGGAGTGACAGATTCATGATATTTGACACAGCTCTGCACATTAAGCAGAGTCCTTACCTACACATATCAGAGGCTTGAGGACTGGTGGCTCCACCCATTCCAACAAACCACCCTTGGCAGGGGTCCAAGATAAGTGGTGACTCCCAGTCATTATAGCCAACAACATTGGGTGCCCATAGTCTGGATGCAAAACCCTCCTACCTGTGCTCTCTAGGGAACAGGGACATGCCTTCCACCCAGACATGCAGGGGCAGCAGTTAGCCTCCTGTCTTGATCAGCACATGACCCCCTACTGCAGCCAGTTACCTGTGCCTACTGCAATCACACCACCCTGTCTAAGACTGTAAGTGAGAGCCTCCACCACACACTTGGTGATTGACAACCTGGACACCTGAGCTGAATCCACACAAAAAAAGTAAACAGACTCCTGGGCTCACATACCTAGGAACAGCCCTAAAAAAAACCAAACCCGTTGCCGTCGAGTTGATTCTGACTCATAGGACCGTATAGGAGGAATAGCTCTAGCTACGAAAACAGGACATGAAAGCTTCGAAGACACCAGTAATCAAACTAGCTCACACAACCAGCCCGTTTGGGCATATCAAAACAAAATAAAACAAGAAGCTAGGACAAAGTAAACAAACATAAAATAAATAAATATAATAACTTATTGATGGCTTGGAGACGACAGTCAATATCAAATTACATAAAGAGGCAGACTGTGATGGCTTCAACAAGCTCATCTAACCCCATGCGGGGTAGATCCCAAAAGAAAGTCACCAAGACATAATAAAACTTGCTGTTATGGATTGAATTGTGTCCCTCCAAAAATATGTGTCAATTTGGTTAGCCCATGATTCCCAGTATTGTGTGGTTGTCCTCCATTTTGTGATTGTAATTTTATGCCAAAGAGGATTAGGGTGGGATTGTTACACCACCACCCTTACTCATGTCACCTCCCTGATCCAGTGTAAAGGGAGTTCCCTTGGGGTGGGGCCTGCACCACCTTTTATCTCCCAAGAGGTAAAAGGAAAAGGAAGCAAGCGAGAGTTGGGGACTTCATACCACCAAGAAGGCAGCACCAGAAGCAGAGCATGTCCTTTAGACCTGGGGTCCCTATGCCTGAGAAACTCTTCAACCATGGGAATATCGAGAACAAGGACCTTCCTCTAGAGCCAACAGAGAGAGAAAGCCTTTCCCTGGAGCTGGTGCCTAGAATTTGGACTTTTAACCTACTTTACTGTGAGGAAATAAATTTCTCTTTGTTAAGCCACCCACTTGTGTTATTTCTGTTATGGAAACACTAGATGACTAAGACACTTGCCAAAATCAAAGATAGAGAATTTTAAGAGCAGGTAGGGATAAACAAAAAGCCATCTACAAAGGAGAGTCACTAAGACTAATCTCTGACTACTTAGCAGAAATCATGCAGGCAAGAAGGCAATGGGATAACATATATAAAGCCTTAAATGAAAAAAAATTGACAGCGAAGAATTATATACCCAGTAGAACAGTCTCTCAAATATGATGGTGAAACTAGGGCATTTCCAGACAAACAGAAGTTTAGGGAATTTTTAAAAACCAAACCAAAACAACAAGAAATACTAAAGGGAGTCCTCCAGTTAGAAAATCAATAATATCAGGTAACAACCCAAGAGTATAACACAGGACAGAGCAACCAGAAGTCAACCCAGACAGGGAAGTCACAAAAATAGATGAAAACTAAAACACTGAAAATAGGGAAACGGAGACATCAGTACATAAAAGATGACAGCATTAAAACAAAAAAAAACCCAAGAAACACAGTGCCGTCGAGTTGGGGACTAAAAATATAGTCATACATCTTTCATACGGAGAGGAAGTCAAGGTGATATAAGGAAATAAGTTAGGTTTAAACTTAGAAAAATAGGGGTAATTATTAAGCAACCACAAAGGAAACTAACAATCCTACACATCAAAATAAAAAAACAAGAAAGACATAAAGACTCAACTAATACAAAATCAACAACAATGAAAAGAAAATACATAAAAAGACTCAGCACAGAAAATTAAGTGGAAAAGAAACTGTCAACAAGACACACACACAAATACATCAAAACAACAGCACTAAACTCATGCCTATTATTGATAATTACACTGAATGTAAGTGGACTAAAGGCACCAATAAAGAGACAGACAGTGGCAGAATAGATTTAAAAAGTGAGCTGTCTATATGCTGCCTATAAGAGACACACCTTAGACTTAAAGACACAAACAAACAAAAACTCAAAGGATGGAAAAAATACATCAAGCAAGCAACAATCAAAAAAGACCAAGAGTGGCAACATTAATTTCTGAAAAAAAAAAGACTTTAAAGGCAGAAGAAAACATTCGTTGGTGCTTACGAGGTTGGTGAGGAAGGGAGAGGAGAATTCACTAACTAGATAGTAGACAATTATCTTAGGTGAAGAGAAGGACAACACACAATACAGGGGAAGTCAGTACCACTGAACTAAAAAAAAAACTAAGAAGTTTCCTGAATACAACCAAACAGTGTAGCAGGATCTGGGGACCATGGTTTCAGGGGACATTTAGGCCAATTGGCATAACAAAGTTTATTAAGAAAATGTTCTGCATCCCACTTTGGTGAGTGGAGTCTGAGATCTTAAAAGCTATCGAGCAGCCATCTAAGATTTCATCAATTAGTACCAATCCACCTGGAGCAAAGGAGAATGAACACCAAAGACATGAGGAAAATATTAGTCCAAGAGACAAAAGGGGTCAGATAAACCAGCCTAAGACCAGAAGAACTTGATGGTACCTCGCTACCATAAGTGACCGCCCTGACAGGGAATACAACAGAGAGTCCCTGAGGGAGCAGGAGAAAAGTGGGGTGCAGAGCTCAAATTCTAGTAAAAAGACCAGACTTAATGGTCTGACTGAGACTGGAGGAACCACTGAAGACATGGCCCCCGGACTCTCTGTTAACCCAGACCTAAAACCATTCCCGAAGCCAACTCTTCAGACAAAGAATAGACTGAACTATAAGACATAAGATGATATTTGGAAACACTGTCCTTCTTAGTTCAAGTAGATACATAAGACTAAATGGGCAGTTTCTGTCTGGAGTCGAAGTAAGAAGGTAGAAAGGAATAAGAGCTGGGTGAATGGACACAGGAAATCTGGGGTAGAAAGGAGGAGTGTGTGGTCACATCATAGGATAGCAACTAGGGTCTCATAACAATGTGTGCATAAATTTTTCTATGAGAAACTAACTTGAGTTGTAAAGTTTCACCTAAAGCACAATAAAAAATAATTATTATAAAACCTTATGATAACATTAATGAAATTTTTAGAGAAGAAAATAAATTACCTAGTCCAATCTTCCCCCCTGCCCCAATACAGTAAATGGCTTCTGTTTTAGATAATTTCCTTGTGATCTTTGGACATGCACCTATTCTTTGCATGGTTATACTGGCTTGAATTAGCACAGAATTTTACGAGAATGTGTGGGTACATATGTGTGTATATTGCTTAAAGAAATGACATTATTTAATTACCTAAATGTACATATTTTCTAACTTTTGCATTCTTGTTTAAAACAGTAAATTCAATGTATATTTGAATTGGATAAAATATTTCGGTCCACTCTATATCAAACTAACCCAACCACAAAAAAATGGTAATTCTGTAAGAATTATATTGCATGTATTTTATACCTCTAATCTAATGACTGGGAAAGAGCTGCCTTCTCAAAGTGGAGTCGATCTTAATGGCATGGATGGAGTAAAGCTTTTGGGACCTTCATTAACTGATGTGGCACGACTCAAAATGAGAAGAAACGGCTACAAACATCCATTAATAATTGGAACCTGGAATGTATGAAGTATGATCTAGGAAAATTGGAAATCATCAAAAATGAAATGGAACGCATAAACATCGATATCCTAGGCATTAGTGAGCTGAAATGGACTGATATTGGCCATTTTGAATCAGACAATCATATAGTCTGCTATGCTGGGAATGACAACTCGAACAGGAATGGTATTGCATTCATCATCAAAAAGAACGTTTCAAGATCTGTCCTGAAGTACAACGCTGTCAGTGATAGGATAATATCCATATGCCTAGGAGGAAGATCAGTTAATATGACTATTATTCAAATTTACACACCAACCACTAGGGCCAAAGATGAAGAAATAGATGATTTTTATCAGCTGCTCCAGTCTGAAATTGATCGAACATGCAATCAAGATGCATTGATAATTACTGGCGATTGGAATGCGAAAGTTGGAAACAAAGAAGGATCAGTAGTTGGAAAATATGGCCTTGGTGATAGAAACAATGCCGGAGATCGAATGATAGAATTTTGCAAGACCAACGACTTCTTCACTGCAAATACCTTCTTTCACCAACATAAACAGCGACTATACACATGGACCTCACCAGATGGAACACACAGAAATCAAATTGACTACATCTGTGGAAAGAGACGATGGAAAAGCTCAATATCATCAGTCAGAACAAGGCCAGGGGCCGACTGTGTAACAGACCATCAATTGCTCATATACAAGTTCAAGCTGAAACTGAAGAAAATCAGAGCAAGTCTACGAGAGCCAAAATATGACCTTGAATATATCCCACCTGAATTTAGAGACCATCTGAAGAATAGATTTGAGGCAGTCAACACTAGTGACCGAAGACCAGACGAGTTGTAGAATGAGATCAAGTACATCATCCATGAAGAAAGAAAGAGGTCACTGAAAAGACAAGAAAGAAAGAAAGAAAAGACCAAGGTGGATGTCAGAGGAGACTCTGAAACTTGCTCTTGAGCAGCTAAAACAAAAGGAAGAATTGATGAAATAAAAGAACCGAAGATTTCAAAGGGCCTCTCGAGAAGACAAAATAAAGTATTACAATGACATGTGCAAAGAGCTGGAGATGGAAAACCAAAAGGGAAGAACACGCTCGGCGTTTCTCAAGCTGAAAGAACTAAAGAAAAAATTCAAGCCTAGAGTTGCAATAGTGAAGGATTCCGTAGGGAAAATATTAAACGACACAGCAAGCATCAAAAGGAATACACAGAGTCATTATACCAAAAAGAGCTAGTCAATATTCAACCACTTCAAGAGGTGGCATATGATCAGGAACCAATGGTACTGAAAGAAGTCCAAGTTGCTCTGAAGGCATTGGCGAAAAACAAGGCTCCAGGAATTGATGGAATATCAATTGAAATGTTTCAACAAACAGATGCAGCGCTGGAGGTGCTCACTCCTCTATGCCAAGAAATATGGAAGACAGCTTCCTGGCCAACTGACTGGAAGAGTTCCATATTTATGCCTATTCCCAAGAAAGGTGATCCAACCGAATGTGGAAATCATAGAACAATCACACGCAAGCAAAATTCTGCTAAAGATCATTCAAAAACGGCTACAGCAGTATATCGACAGGGAACTGCCAGAAATTCAGGCTGGTTTCAGAAGAGGACGTGGAACCAGGGATATCATTGCTGAAGTCAGATGGATCCTGGCTGAAAGCAGAGAATACCAGAAGGATGTTTACCTGTGTTTTATTGATTATGCAAAGGCATTCGACTGTGTGGATCGTAACAAACTATGGATAACACTGTGAAGAATGGGAATTCTAGAACACTTAATTGTGCTCATGAGGAAACTTTACATAGATCAAGAGGCAGTTGTTCGGACAGAACAAGAGGATACTGATTGGTTTAAAGTCAGGAAAGGTGTGCATCAGGATTGTATTCTTTCACCATACCTATTTAATCTGTGTGCTGAACAAATAATCCGAGAAGCTGGACTATATGAAGAAGAACGGGGCATCAGGATTGGAGGATGACTCATTAACAATCTGTGTTAAGCAGATGACAACCTTGCTTCCTGAAAGTGAAGAGGACTTGAAGCACTTACTAATGAAGATCAAAGACCACAGCCTTCAGTATGGATTACACCTCAACATGAAGGAAACAAAAATCCTCACAACTAGACCAATGAGCAACATCATGATAAATGGAGAAAAGCTTGAAGTTGTCAAGGATTTCATTTTGCTTGGATCCACACTCAACAGCCATGGAAGCAGCAGTCAAGAAATCAAGAGACGCATTGCATTGGGCAAATCTGCTACAAAGGACGTCTTCCAAGTGTTGAAGAGCAAAGATGTCGCCCTGAAGACTAAGGTGCACCTGACCCAAGCCATGGTATTTTCAATTGCATCATATGCATGTGAAAGCTGGACAATGAATAAGGAAGACCAAAGAAGAGTTAACGCCTTTGAATTGTGGTGTTGGCGAAGAATATTGAATATACCATGGACTGCCAAAAGAATAAACAAATCTGTCTTAGAAGAAGTACAACCAGAATGCTCCTTAGAGGCAGGGATGGCGAGACTGCATCTTACGTACTTTGGACATGTTGTCAGGAGGGATGAGTCCCTGGAGAAGGACATCATGCTTGGCAGAGTACAGGGTCAGCGGAAAGAGGAAGACCCTCAATGAGGTGGATTGACACAGTGGCTGCAACAATGAGCTCAAGCATAACAAGGATTGTAAGGATGGCGCAGGACCGGGCAATGTTTCGTTCTGTTGTGCATCGGGTCGGTATGAGTCGGAACCGACTCGACAGTACCTAACAACAACAATCTACTTGTTTAGAGGACAGGGGGATAAGCCATGTGTCATGTGGCTATGATAGGAGATTTCTCCCAGGCACTTTAAGAGAAGCTTTTTTTTTTTTTTTCATTCAGGAGAAAATAATTGCAACTTAGATAAAGTCTGTGAGAAGTATCTACCTCAAGCACTTAAGCTGAAACCAGAATTCCAAATATTGACCTCTGAATCGTGTGGGGATCTCTTATCCTCTATTTATTTTAAAATTAACATTTGGTAAAGAAGCTTATCCTGACATGTTTATTTAAGGGCAAATGTTATTTCCTGATCAAGATCCTGTAATGAATTAGTGACAGAGATGGAACTTTCAAAAGAGAAAAGAAAATGTCTTGTGACTTTCAGAGCCAGTATAAGTTGGCAACAGGTTTGATTTATTATTATTATTATCATCAATATATTTAGTCTCATATCTTACCTCCCCCATTGGACTCTAAATTCTTCTAAGATGTCTCACTCATCTTTGTGTCCCGCAGAGCACCAGGCACAGCATTATACACTTGAAAATGTTTTGAGTTGAATAATTTATCAATGAATTCTATTTAGTTATATAAGTATTCAGTTGGCAGATTAGACTTAAAACGGTAAGTGTTATTGAGCTTTGGTTGCATCTTAAGAAGCGCTCATTTAATCCATTTGCATAGTCTCCATTCAAGTATTTTACTGTCCAGAGCTTCCTTTTGGACCACAAACCAGGCATATTGAAGAGTAGAAACGAAGTCCTTTGTGGGTATTTTTGACTTTCATAAGAGAAAGTGTGGTAATCAACCTATTGGTTGCTAAATGGGAAGAAGTGTCTTAGACCCTGCAGTCCGTGGGCAGTGCAAACAGTTAAGCGCTCGACTGCTAGCCAAAAAGTTGGTTGTTCGAGTCTACCCAGAGGCACCTCAGAAGAAAGGCCTGGTAATCTGCTTCCAAAAGGTCACACAGCCTTGTGCACAGTTCTACTCTGCACACATGGGGTTGCCATGAGTCAGAATTGATATGATGGTGACTAATAACAGCATCTTGGGACCAGAGTTTTCTTTCTGGATACCCATCTGAATGTTCTGTTACTTTCTTGCTTACAACATATCACACTTAAAATAAAATTAAACTCAAAATGGCACACATTAGCCTATGTGCTATGGCCCCTGCCTAGATGTTGAATTTTATCTCTCATCAACTTATATCTTTCAGCTTATCATGCTTCAAGAATATTAGCCACCTTTCTGTTCATGGCATATCTCAATCCATGCTACGTTAGGACTTTTCACTCACTTTCCCATTAGCCTGGAAAGCTTATTCTTTGACTGTTCCCATCGCAGGTTCCATAATGCCTCAGGTATTCATTTAAATATTCTCTTCTTAATGAAGTGCTTTTTGGCTAGCTTATCTATGATAGATCCCCACCAGGGTTGCTTGCTGTCACACCTCCCTTTTTATTGTTTTCATAGGACTTATCACAGTAATGATCATACTCATTGGCTGTCTTCTCCAACAAAGCGTAAGGTTCATGAGTATAGAAACTTTTCTCCCTAATATATTCACTGAGTGGGGAAACCCTGGTGGCATAGTGGCTAAGTGCTACAGGTGCTAACCAAAGGATCGGCAGTTCAAATCTGCTAGGTGCTCCTCAGAAACTCTATGGGGAGGTTCAGCTCTGTACTGTAGGGTTGCTTTGAGTCAGAATCGACTCGATGGCGATGGGTTTGGTTCTTTTGGTATCCACTGTGTGGATAATAGTGCCTGATACATAGTAAGCACCTAATAAAGACTTGACGAGTGAATAAATATTTCCTAAAGAAGTGTAACATTTGAGATCTTAATATAAACAGTAAATTAATTTGAAGAAAGAGGTGTAATTCTCATACTCATTTGCATTTTTGTTTGCTCTAAAGCCAATGACTAGTTAATATCCATGCTGTTATCTAGCCAAATTGTATTATTTTTATTTCAACAGTTGAAACTCTGGGACATCTTCAGTTAGGAGATTTTCCAAAGCTAATGATAGGGATAAAAAAGGGCCTCTTGTGAGCTTTGCTTTTATTCAAAGAAGAAATAACTTATTTTTTTTAATTTTATGGCTATAGTAGGTACCTTGTGATTTTCACTATTTAAAATCCTTTAGCTATATCCATTTAATAATTAGCTTGAGCAAGAAGTTCATAAATTTGGAAATTTGTGAGAAACTTGTTAATTTTAATGAATTGAAAGAAAAGGAAGACTTCAAACAATATATTGAAACCTGAATAAAATAAATTCTAGGAGACTCAAAAAAAAAAGAAAGTAGCAGGATATTGTTTTATATGAATTTCATTGAGTTATACAAGCCTAAAAATTGAACGTTGAAGAGCTTTCACTACATATGTGATTCTAATAGTATCTATGAAAACAAAAATCCTCATAACTGGACCAATAAGCAACATCATGATAAATGGAGAAAAGATTGAAGTTGTCAAGGGTTTCATTTTACCTGGATCCACAATGAACACCCATGGAAGCAGCAGTCAAGAAATCAAAATTCAAGAAATCATTGGGCAAATCTGCTGCAAAAGACCTCTTTAAAGTGTTGAAAAGCAAAGATGTCACCTTTAAGACTAAGGTGCACCTGACCCAAGCCATGCTGTTTTCAGTCGGCTCACATGCACATGAAATCTGGATGATGAATAAGGAAGACTGAAGAAAAATTGACACCTTTGAATTGTGGTGTTGGAGAAGGATATTGAATATACCGTGGACTGCCAACAGAACGAACAAATGTATCTCGGAAGAAGTACAACCAGAATGCTCCTTAGAAGTAAGGATGGCAAGACTACGTCTCATTTACTTTGGACATGTTGTCAGGAGTGATCAGTCCCTGGAGAAGGGCATCATGCTTGGTAAAGTAGAGGGTCAGTGAAAAAGAGGAAGACTCTCAATGAAATGGATTGACACAGTGGCTGCAACAATGGGCTTAAGCATAACAACAATTGTGAGGATGGCACAGGACTGGAGAGTGTTTTGTTCTGTTGTACATAGGGTCGCTATGAGTCAGAACTGACTCAACACCTAAGAACAACAAAAACATAGTAGCTATGCCAGCTCAAAGGAAATCAGTGAGAATAATTTCACATAAAATAAGGATATTTGTGGTATTTGAGATCTTAAGGTACAGTGCTATAATGTTGACAATATTTCATAGAAATCTTAATGTTTGTTGCTTTGCTTTTATAATTTTATATTGCATTGTATGTGTCTGTGTATGACTTTAAAATCTACACATACATGTATTTCTGGATGTGTAGATTTTAAAGTCATACATAGACATTTTTACCAATTTGCTCTTTAAACAGGGCGCAGGGTGTACAATAGTGTTCACTTTCTTTTGCTTAAGATAGGGGGCCTGTATTCATACAGTCTTATATTTCAACTACTATTATACTGATATTTTGTTGTTAAATTAGATGCCATTTAATCAATTTCAACTCATGGTATGTGACAGAGTACAACTGCCCCATGGGGTTTTCTAGGAGCCCTAATAGTGGAGTGGTTAAGCACTCGGCTGCTAACCAAAAATGGTGGGCAGTTTGATTCCACCAGCTACTCTCTGGAAACCCTACGGAGGCAGTTCAACTCTGGCTTATAGGGTCACTGTGAGTGAAAATTGACTTGGTGGCAATGCATTTGGTTTTGTTTTGGTAATCTTTATGGGAGCAAATTGTCAGGTCTTTCCCTGCAGAGCATCTGGGTGGGTTTGAACCACCAACCTTTCAGTTAGCATCTGAACATTTAACCATTGTGCTATCAGGACTCTTTATACTGATATAAAAAACAATTCCTCCAAGTCAAAACTTAAATATTCAGAGAAAATGAGATAAAAAATTCCATTTTAAAAGAGGATTTTTATGTACGCACTTTTGCTAAATACCTAAATGAAGAGGACTTGAAGCACTTACTAATGAAAATCAAAGACCACAGCCTTCAGTATGGACTGCACCTCAACATAAAGAAAACAAAAATCCTCACAACTGGACCAATGAGCAACATCATGATAAATGGAGAAAAGATTGAAGTTGTCAAGGATTTCATTTTACTTGGATCCACCATCAACAGCCAGGGAAGCAGCAGTCTAGAAATCAAAAGACGCATTGCATTGGGTAAATCTGCTGCAAAGGACCTCTTCAAAGTGTTGAAGAGCAAAGATGTCTCCCTGAAGACTAAGGTGCGCCTGACCCAAGCCATGGTATTTTCAATTGCATCATATGCATGTGAAAGCTGGACAATGAATAAGGAAGAGCGAAGAATAATTGATGCCTTTGAATTGTGGTGTTGGCAAAGAATATTGAATATACCATGGACTGCCAAAAGAACAAACAAATCTGTCTTGGAAGAAGTGTGGCCAGAATGCTCCTTAGAGGCAAGGATGGCGAGACTGCGTCTTACATACTTTGGAGATGTTGTCAGGAGGGATCAGTCCCTGGGGAAGGACATCATGCTTGGCAGAGTACAGGGTCAGTGGAAAAGAGGAAGACCCTCAATGAGGTGGATTGACACAGTGGCTGCAACAATGAGCTCAAGCTTAACAACGATTGTAAGGATGGCGCAGGACTGGGCAGTTCTTCGTTCTGTTGTGCATAGGGTTGCTATGAGTCGGAACCAACTTGACAGCACCTAACAACAACAACAACAAACCAAATATGTGCTTAAAAGAGAATGAGAGTTGAAAATTTTAATCTTTTCCCATTCATGTTGACTTGATTTCTTTGCCATAAACCAGGTTTTTCCAATGATTGTGCTTTTTTAAGGAAAATATCATGATCTGTATCAGTTTCCAAAAACCCATTGGTGTCGAGTCAGTTCTGACTCACAGCAACTTTATTGGACAGAGTAGAACTGCCCCATAGGGTTCCCAAGGCTGTAATCTTTACGGAAGCAGATTGCCACAGCTTTCTCCTGTGGCGTGGCTTGTGGATTCAAACCTCTGTCCTTTTGGTTAGTATCCAAACATTTAAACACTGTGCAACCTGGAATCTATTTATATCAGTATAGTCCTAAATGTAGTTAAAATATAAGGAGATTATGTAAACCTCATAGATCTTGATATTTTCATAGAAAGCACAATCTTTGGGAAAATCTGCTTTCTGAAGAAATTGAGGAATATGAGGAAGAAAATATTAGAATTTTCAACTCTCAGTTATTCTCTTTTAAGCTCATATCTGATTTTGGATTTTGTGGAAGTACACATACAAAATCCCTCTTTTCAAGCAGAATAATTTATTTCCTTTTCCTTGAATATTTATATTTCAACTTGAAGGAATTGTTTTTATAGCTGCATTTCAGACTTCACAAAACAATAGAATTCATTGAACAGTGAGAAACTACTACCTTTGGACCTAAATATAGAACTATGATTAGAGACATTACTCCAAGCAGGTCATTGAAACTCAACATTTAATGAATCATATTTTATGCACCTTTAGATATTTCTTGTTTTGAAAATGTTTGAAGCTACAGTAATCAAGATGGTGTAAAACTGGCATAAAGAGAGACAATTAGGTCACCAACAGAACAGAGTCCAGAAATCAACCCACACGTATGTGGACAACTGATTTTTGATAAAGGTGAGGATGTGGAGGAACTGGAACTCTCACAACACTGGTAAGGGTGTAAAATGGTACAGCTAACATGGAAAATTGGCACATTCTTAAAAAGTTAAAGGTACACCTACCATATGATTCAGCCATTCTACTCCTAGGCATTTACCCAAGAGAAACAAAAGTACATGTACCCTCCCCCCCCAAAAAAAAGACTTGTACTCAAATATGCATAGCAGCTTTATTTACAACAGCCCAAAACTGGAAATAACCCAAATGACCCTCAACATGGGAATGGATAACCAAATTGTGGTATGCCCATAAAATAAGATGGAATGAACTACTGATACACTCAATAACATGGATGAATTCTAAATAATATTATGGAATGAAAGAAGCTAGTAAAAAAAAAAAAGAGAGAGAGAGAGAAAGAGGGTAGCTACTGTATGAATCCATTTATATAAAATTCAAAATTCAAAGAAATCTATAGTGAGTGAAAGCCAATCAGCAGATTCCTAGGGGAAATAGTACAATGAGCGTTGAGTGGGGAGGAGGGGCAGGGTACAAAGTAGAACAAGAAAACTTTTGGAGGTGATAGATATGTTTACCATCTTGATTTTGGTAATGATTTCAGAAGTGTATACATGTAAAATGTATTAGTTTATATATTTATATATGTGCATATCATTAAATATCAATTATACCTGAATAATGTTAGAAATCTGAAGAAAACATGAATAAATAATCAATCCAGAATTATAATAAATGAAGTAGAGATTATAAGTGATTCAGACTGAAAAAATACTGGTGAAGAGATAGAGTTAGTCAAAAGAAATAATATAGTACTTTAACATAGTCACAATTAATATAGCAAGGAGGGAAACTTGAATAAGACTAATGAGGACCAGTGGTTTTGTTTCTGATTCTGTATCAGTTAATTTAATATTGTCTAAGACTAATATTAATCTTTTTTATAAAACATTTGTGTTTAGTCAGTTGGCAAGTTGTTCATTTCTTCTAAATCCAGAGGAAGCTTTATCTTGACATTGTGTAATTTCCAAGTGATTCAGGCTACCTGTTCTAATAGGACATGGTTTTCTGGATATGTTCCTCTCAATTTTTTACTAAGGATTTAAAGAAACACACACATTTAATTTTTTCATTTATTTTTCCTACAATCTTAGAATAAATGATTTAGAGCTGAAAAAGATCACAGAACTCTTGTAGTCTATCACTTCATTACACAAGGCAAAATTTGAGGCCTAAATGCTCCCTTAGGAACTGAAGAATAATTAGGGGCAGAACTGGAACCAGAATTCAAGTATTCTCAAAATATCCACTCCAAAACTCTTATGTAAGACTTTATATGAGCTACTTCAACTTGATATATTATGTGTGGTATCATAATAAATATTAAATAGCACAGAAATATCAAAATAAGATGGAAGGAATACGCAGTCACCATACCAAAAAAAATTGGTTGACATTCAACCATTTCAAGAGGTAACATATGATCAGTAACTGATGGTCCTGAAGGAAGACATCCAAGCTGCGCTGAAGCCATTGGTGAAAAACAAGACTCTGGGAATTGATGGAATACCAATTGAAATGTTTCAGCAAACAGATGCAGCGCTGGAGGTGCTCACCCACCTATGCCAAGAAATTTGGGAGACAGCTACCTGGCCAACTGACTGGAAGAGATCTATATTTATGCCTATTGCCAAGAAAGGTGATCCAACCGAATGTGGAAATTATGAAACAGTGTCATTAATACTACATGCAAGCAAAATTTTGCTGAAGATTATTCAAAAATGGCTGCAGAGTATATCGACAGGGAACTGCCAGAAATTCAGGCTGGTTTCAGAAGAGGGCGTGGAACCAAGGATATCATTGCTGATGTCAGATAGAACCTAGCTGAAAGCAGAGAATACCAGAAATATATTTATCTGTGTTTTATTGACTATGCTAAGGTATTCAATTGTGTGGATCATAACAAATTGTGGATAACTTTGCAGAGAATGGGAATTCTGGAACACTTAATTGTGCTTATGAGGGATCTGTACATGGATCAAGAGGCAGTTGTTCTGACAGAACAAGGGGATACTGCATGGTTTAAAGTCAGAAAAAGTGTGCGTCAGGGTTGTATTCTTTCACTACACCTATTCAATCTGTATGATGAGTAAATAATCCGAGAAGCTGGACTATATGAAGAAGAATGGGGCATCAGGATTGGAGGAAGACACATTGACAACCTGCATTATGCAGATGACACAACCTTGCTTGCTGAAAGTGAAGAGGACTTGAAGCACTTACTGATGAAGATCAAAGACCATAGCCTTCAGTATGGATTACACCTCAACATAAAACCAAAAAAAAAAAAAAAAAACCAAACCCATTGCCATCAAGTCAATTCTGACTCATAGCGACCCTACAGGACAGAGTAGAACTGCCCCACAGGGTTTCCAAGGAGCACCTGGCAGATTTGAACTGCCAGCCTTTTGGTTAGCAACCATATCGCTTAACCACTACGCCACCAGGGTTTCCACCTCAACATAAGCAAAACAAAAATCCTCACAACTGGACCGATAAGAAACATCACAAAAAACAGAGATTGAAGTTTTCAAGGATTTTGTTTTACTTGGATTCACAATCAACACCTATGGAAGCAGTAGTCAAGAAATCAGAAGACACATTGCATTGGGCAAATCGACTGCAAAAGACCTCTTTAAAGTGTTGAAAGCAAGGATGTCACCTTGAGGGCTAAGGTGCACCTGACCTAAGCCATGATGTTTTCAATAGCCTCATATGCACTCTAAAGCTGGACAATGAAAAAGGAAGACCAAAGAAGAACTGACGCCTTTGAATTGTGGTATTGGCGAAGAATATTGAATATACCATGGACTGCCGAAAGAATGAACAAACCTGTCTTGGAAGAAATATAACTGGAATGTTCTTTAGAAGCTAGGATGGTGAGACTACTTTGGACATGTTATCAGGAGGGATCAGTTCCTGGAGAAGGACATCATGCTTGGTAAAGTAGAGGGTCAGAGAAAAAGAGGAAGACCCTCAACAAGATGGACTGACACGGTGGCTGCAGCAATGGGTTCAAGCATAGCAACAATTATGAGGATGGCCCAGGACTGGGCAGCATTTCGTTCTGTTGTGCATAGGGTCGCTATGAGCCAAAACTTACTCTGTGGCACCTAACAATAATGACAGTAGCATAATGGATTTTCTAAATAAGTGGACCAAGCCTTTTTCATGGACTGACAGATTAGTTGAGAGATGACACAAAGAATCACAGTAGGTTCAGTTGAAAAACTGATAGGAACGATCACCTAAATCTGATATTGAATTAGTATGAGATACATAGATGGCAGCAGCTGATACTCTAAAATATTTGTATATGGAGGAAAACATACAGCCTATCAAAAGCATAAAAGTATATGGCTGTGATAATTATAAATAAAAAGTGTTAATAATTCCAGTGCTCACCAGACTTGTGACAGTGAATTGATTTTATTCTGGTTTCCTGGTTGAATAATTTGTTTGTCTTGCTTTCATCAGTTATTCAGATGAATTATCGGGATGGCGTTGTGAACTACTTTTCTTAAAAGTGTTAGGACTTTGGTTTCCTCTTGTTAATTTATGGTTTTAGTAACAATAACAACAACAAAGTAATAGCAAATATTTACAGGGTGTTAAGTGTCTGCCTGTCACATATTAGCTCTATATAATGGTTGCATAGTTTAACTCCTTTAACACTTTTAAAAAAACACTATAAAAAAACAAAAGTGTTTTTATTTAGATGTTTTATTTATTTAGTATTTATTTAGTGTTTGTATTTAGATGTTTCTAAATACATCCCATATTTTAAATTATTTGTCCCAAAGTCTATGAGTTTGGTGTTACTATTATCACCATTTCACAGATGAGGAAAGTGAGAAGTTAGTGATAGAACGGGATAGATTCTGGAGATGACACCCTTAACCACTTTTTAAAGTTTAAAATTAGCTTTAAAAAAAAAAAGAAAAAGCTTAGCCACTTGAGCCCAAATTGAGGGAAGAGGTTGCATTCCAAACTGGTGCTTTCAGCTGATATTGGCAGAATTTTTGCTGCTCTAATAGTTTATGTTTAATTCTGTTTAGAGCAAATTGCTATAAGTACACATATAACATTGTGGCACTAAGGATAAGAAATTTAGCCCATTTCTTTCTCATTTTTTATACTTCTAATGCTGCCTATTGTACAACAGCAATTTAAATTTAAACTGAAAGATATAACACTTAAGAAATTAGTATTATAAACTTTTAAAAAATTACCAAAGAGTAAAGACAGCAATAAAATCAGTAATTTATTAAATAAAACTCAGTGGAAGCATTCATTATGAGGATGTTGTCGGGAAAACACTGATTAATAATCAAAATGTATGCTATCGATTTGAGAGCTCTTCAGTAAGTAGACTTCAGACAACATTTAGCAGTAAGTACCTTACATACTTAAGTAGGGGTTTAATGAATAGTCCATAGCCTCTTATAGCACCCTTTTTGGAGGGAGAGGGAAGAATTACCTGGTAGTGAATGTCCTCTGAAAGAGACTTCTCTGTGAGGCAAAATGTAAAATAGAGATTCCCTTTGAAGTCACTAACAAGACCTCATTAATTGGCATATTTGGCATATGGCATGTTGCTATTTATACTCCCTGTTGTCTTGATAAATTTTATCAGTCCTCTAAAACTCAGCACCGTTATCCCTGAAATATTCCTTTAGTTTGACCTCTTTCTCCTTTGGATTTCCACAGCACTGAGGTCTGTATACCACATCTACCACTCAGTTATGTGGCATTTGTACTTTTAGTTATTTATTCCAAATACTCGACTGTGTATTAAATAGTAATAGCCGCCTCACAGGAAGTGCCTCTGCCTCGTGTTTGTTTAACTCCACAGCACCTACCACAGAGTCACAGGTAGGAGAATATCTGAAGCTCTCTGGTTCCTTTGCCCCAAAAGTGCATATTCATTTGGAAGTGGGCATAGCACTAATTCACATAAGGAAGCAGCAACTGAGGAGTTTTCTCCTTGAAGGACATTTGGTAGTTCTCTGTTGAGACATAGAGAAGCAGAAAGTTAAAAATCCAGCTAATTATTGTTTAGGTTGAATTTAACTTATGCTTTTATAGAGTAAGAAAGCCTATTAATTCTTCCAATCTAGTCAAACTTTATTGCAAGATTATCCATTATCTTTGAATCTTCAGGGATCCTAAAAAGCTTATGTCAATACTTATCTAATTCGTTACTCCAAAAGCCTCAAAGTCCCTGTAAAGGGACTAAACGGTGTTTTTCTTAATAATAGTTGTTACAGGTTGAGCTGGTTCCCAGAAAATTATGTTGAAGTCCTAACCCCCAGAACCTGCGAATGTGATATCACATGGAAAAATAGGGTCTTTATAGATGTGATCAAGTTAAGATGGGGCCATATTAGATTACGGTGGGCTCAAATCCAATAACTGATGTCCTTATGAGAGAAATTTGGACACAGAGACACACAGAAGAGAATGTCATGAGACAATGGAGAAAGAGAATGGAGTGATATGTTTACAAGTCAAGTACAGGTAGTCCTCAAATTATGATATATTCTAGTTACGACAAACTGCACTTACGACCATCTTTTTTGTTTGTTTTGTTTTGTTTATTTGCTTTCTTGTGTGTGTACATTTTGTCATTAGTAATATGTACTATGGAAACCCTAGTGGTGTAGTTGTTAAAAACTACAGCTGCTAACCATAAAGGTTGGCAGTTCAAATCCACCAGTTACTCCTTAGAAACTCTATGGGGCAGTTCTACTCTGTCCTATAGGGTCACTATGAGTCAGAATCAACTCAATGGCAATGGATTTGTTTTTTCTAATATGTACTATGGTGCCCTAGTGGCACAGTAGTAAAAGGGCTCAACGGCTGACTGAAAGGTCTGCAGTTTGAAAATACCAGTACTAGCGGCTCTGCAGGAGAAAGATGTAGTAGCCTGTTTCAGTAAAAAATTACCATCTTGGAAACCCTGTGGGGTCACTATGCGTCGGAATCAACTCTACAGCAGTGGGTTTTTGTATTTGGTAATATGTTATATGTACAAGTTTGCAGCATGTAATTAGCTGATGTTATCACCCTCAGATGTTCACTTGCAGATGTTCAAAGATCAGATTGATAAAGATACTGATAATAAAAGGCAATAATAATGAAAATTAAAAAAAAAAAGGTATTCAACTTACATCAAAACTGACTTACAATGGAGTGACCTGAACAGAACCTGGTCATAACTCGGAGACAACCTATAATGCTAAGTATTGTTGATAACCACCGAAAGTAAGAAGAGAAGGAAGGGGTCCTCACTATCCTCCCTTAGCACCTTCAGAGAGAGTATGACTCTGCTGACACCTTGATTTCAGACTTCAAGCCACAGAACTGTGAAGGGATAAATTTTTGTTGTTAAAATTTATGGTACTTTGTTATGGCAGTCCTAGGGAACTAATGCAATAGTAGTAACTTGTTCTCATTTTCCTTGACTAAATGTACTAGTATCATTAAAAATTATCGATAGATAGACCCGTGAAAGTATTAATGCTCTCCATAATAAGCTGATGGTGGATCACCTTCATGAATCCTATCTTTCTTGTCTCTTAATATGAATTATCACTGTACCAAAAGATTGCATTTTTTAATTATTTTAGGGTTACTGAATTAGTCAGGAATTAAGGCTAGAAATATGAACTTGGTGATTAGTAAATAAAATCCTTTAAAAAGGATATGCTTTTAATCACATTCTCATTTTGATATAAAAATCTCTAAATCTTATGATTATACACTCAAAAACACAAATTTTATTTGTCTTTCCTCCATACATCTTTAGCAATACCAGTACCTTTTAGTAAGTTTCATGATCTGCTGTTATCTTCTATACCACTTACTATTGATTATATTCATCAAAATGTTGACTTGGAATGACTGCTAAACTCTATCCCTATGTGCATTGCAATTATTTGAAAGTTAAAATTACTCTTCAAATTTCACTTATTTTATCTTTTCCCTCTTTTAAGAACGTATCAGTGGCTTCTTTCTGTATCCAATTATAGGAATGGCATCATGAAATAAAATATAAGCTAACAGTTCACAGATTTATTATTGTGTTTGATATATTCACATTTTTAAGAGTGATGTTCCCCCCTGGTAAATGAATCCAAAGAGATTAAATCTGCTTAAAAGGAACCAATTCTCTCAAAGTAAGATTTTTTTTTTGCCAGTGTGGCTTGATCAGATCATGATTGAATGTGGGTTTCCTGAGATTGAAATAGTTTTCATCTGCTCATCTACTTGAGGTAGAATCATTTTTTGAGTTTTAATATCTTAAAATATTGATTTTCTGTCTAATCATTACAATCAAATGCATTCACATTAGTTTATATCAATAAAAATATCAACACTAATAGAAAATTGCATCCTTGGAAGTGGATTTGATTCATGTACTTGAAAAATCAGTGTGTGTGGAAATTAGAAAACCCAGTTTTCATGAATCTTGGTGTTTCAATTGAAACACCAACTAAAATTCTGGGAGAGCCTAGTTCTAGGATGGGCAGTGAGCAGCTTAGCTGCCCACTTGAGTTCATAATTTGCCACTTCCCAGTGGCCATCTGTCAACCTTGACTATGGGTGACACCCAGTCTCAACAATTCCTAGAGTTAGTCATAGGGACTCCTGGCCAAATCATTGAAGGTGTGGCATTTGGCTGTGGTATATTCCATTCTCAACTGGCTCAAATAGCCTACTTTATGCCTATCCATGTCCCCCCCTTCTCCAAAGGAAGAAAGTTTATCAACCAGGACACAAGAATGCTGATGCTTGATCTTTCTGCCTTTGCCAAGGTGCTTGTCTGATGTCTGACTATATATTTAGCTGGACTGGATTCTTGAGTTGTAATCAACATTAATGATATAACACAGACAGAATGGAGAATGTTTAGCTTACTGGGGAATTATGGTTGTCCCCATATCCCTGTGTGGGCACTGGATCTAGTCATGATCTGCCCAGGGTCTGGTGAAATCAGGCCCATTGACCATTTGGTGAAGTTGAGGAATGGAACAGATGGCACCCAGATCTAGTATCAAGAGTTAGCTCTTATACATGCGTAATGGTTAGTGTTACGTGTCAACTTGGCTAGGCTATGATTCTCAGTGGTTTAGCAGACACTACGTAATTATCTCCCATTTTGTGATCTGATGTGAGCAGCCAGTCAGTTGGAAGAAGAATCTCCATGGGGTTGTGGCCTGCTTCCATGATATAAACAGATGTCCAGTACTTTTTCTCGCCAGTTCACCTCTGGTTCTTGGGACACGAGAAGCCTTCAGCCTGCTTTCTGATGTGCAGATTTTGGATTTGTCAGCCCCTACAAATACATGAACCAGCAGGAGCCTTCGGCCTACCAGGAACCTTCAGCCCACCAGAAGCCTTCAGCCTGCTGGCTGACCCACAGATTTGAGACTTGCCAGCCCCCACAACTGCATGAGCCACTTCCTCACAATTGGGTGAGCCCCTTCTTGAAGTAAATTTCTCTCAATATATATCTACATACACTTCACTAATTTTGCTCCTCTAGAAAACTCAGACTAAGACAACATGGTAGACAAGCATTCAGGCCTACCACTTCACTCCATTTCTGAGATCATAATATATGCTTTCATCATCACTTCTAGCAAGTAATGCAGTTGGCAACCAAGGAGAGAATGTAGGCAAGGCATTCTCTAGCTGATGAATCCATGTATCAACTTCTTGATTAATGTGTGCTCCCTTATACAAGCAACTCTCTGCTCACACTCATAGCGTGAGAAATTAATTTAATAAAATCTTAAACTTACTCCACACTCTAATGAAATAGCTTTTGCTAACTAGCATTACTTAAATATATATATGTAGATACATACATATATATATATGTATCCTACCCATAATAAACAACATATGCAAACAGTGAATTCTTAAGGGATCTTGAATACCCTCCCTCCCCAAGCTTGTCTTAATTGGAATGGAAGGAATATGAGGTCAGACTAGGGTGACCAATCTGTTACACATTTTCAAACCATTTTCTTGGCTACCTTCAGCTAATTTATCTTTCTAAGTGTTTCCCTTTAATTAGATAGGTTCAAAATGTGATGTTCTCTTGGAAGTAATTGTATCCTCACTCTTCTGCGACTGAAATGCAAAACCAAACTCAGTCTGCATAGCACACTTAGAGACAATGTGAATCTTACCTTAACACATCCTCACTTATTTTTAATTAGAATGAAACAGATAGTGGTATCACATTGAAGAGATTAATACTGACTGTACATTTAAAAATGAAGCATCGTAAACTTTCAAGGATAAAAGTATTTCCATACTAATAAGATGAATTATTCACAGAAAAAATTAAAATATTCTACATGGGTTTTAGTGTGTGAATCATTTCCTTTGTGATGAAAACGATTATGTTTAATGATGTGAATCATATCTTTTAACAGTTACGATAAATCTTCTAAATCCAAACTGAGAATTATATGTCAGAGGCTCTCAAATTAAAAACAAAAGGAGAACCCTCCCAGGGTAGGTTAGTAATTTTTAGAGTTGTATTATCTCTCAGTTTATGCACTTGAATACCACTTGGAAAATTCACATGCTGCACTAAAATGTACTTTGATATCATGCAGAGGTAAAGATAACCCATTATGTGCTTTCAATAACTTGAATCCAAATGGCTATGGAAGGAGTAATTTTCATCCTGCTTAAATTTGGCCACATCCCAAGGTATTCTTGGGCCTGGTTTTGAGGACTTTATGCAGGGTTCTTGGTATTATATTTCTTTGATATAGTTCTAGGACATTCCAGAACAGATTAATCCCCCTCTAAGTGCCCATTTCTTAGGGACAAAAGCCTGCGTATTGGCCGTTGTGTGTGCAAACACTGATTAGACTTCTAGAAAGTTGATCATCAACACCAATGATCTTTTACGACTTTATGTATGTGGAGCTGAGGCATTGGATTATTGTTTGGCCTTTAGAACGGTTTACCCTTAGAACTTAACAGTTATTTATACTTATTTTTCAGAAGTATCACTCAGTTTTTCTAAGCAAAAATTCTTACAAAGTGGATACAATTAGTACCAATTTATGTATAGTCTTTCCATCTCTTACTTTCTTTGAGGCAAATGATGTAAATTCATTTTTACTGCGACAGAGCTGCTGCCAAACCATTCCAGTCAGGGTTATCAACGTCAAAGTGAAGTGGAAAATTGAAGCAACTCTTTCTTTATTACAAGCGAAAAAACAATTCACTTACTATAAAAAAAATCATTTTTTTATAGCAAAGAAAAACAATGAAACTACCTATAAACATCTCATTACATAGTTTTAAATGAAATAAATGTAGTTAAAATTGCTTCAAGTAAACAAAATACATTTTTAAAACACAGGTAAATCAAAACAAACGCTTACTTTAATAAAATGGAAATTATGGTCCACCTACCTGAGTGCCATCTTCAAGAAAATAAAAAGTCACCACTGATATTCTTGAACAGTGTAATACATACTTGTCATTCCAAGTACTAGTCATATTGCCTATCTAACTACTTACATTCCTTTGTGAGTTTAAAATCATTTGTCGTTTGATTTTTAAAGACTTTTTTTTCTAGATCTTTTCTTTAATTATTATTTGTCAAAGAATTCCCAAGGATTGAATTACTTTTCATTTTCTTCAGTTATTTTCATAAGGTAGACTTTGGGAAAACTCTCTGAAATGCTGTTTTCATTTTAGGAAAATTGGGATGTAGTCATGCCAACCTTAAGTCTTGTTGAAAAGTTAAAATTGAACAGTGCACAGCCCTAAAACATAGTAAAAGTTCCACAAACATTAGCTATTTTTTGAGCATTTCATTATTCCTGCTGATTGTCTTTAACATTCATTAGTTCCACATGTCTTTTCCAACTAGTTTTTTTTTCTCTTATTTCACATGACCTCTTCCCAATATCTCTGTTCATGATCCTTATTCAGTTTCTTTTTGTTTTATTTCTGAAATAAAACCCTTGAAATGAACAACCAGATCGGACTACCATATTCAGAGTAATAATCATCAGCAAGGAATGGCAGCATGACATTTAATGGTTTTTGTTCTTGGTTTAAAAAAAATTTTAAATACTTCCTGATATGCAATTAAGATTTATTTCTATTATTCTAACTTTTAAAATGTTTTTTGTTTTTGCTTATATCACTAAGCAATGACTTGTTTCTTTATTAACCTACCGGCAATCATTCTTAAGTAATTTTATTATTGATAATTCAAAATATATGTCTATGCACTAATAATTACTCATATTAACTCTACTCAGTAGTAGCATTTTTGATTTATCTACTCAAGGTTTTATATTGGTATCTAAGCCTAATACATTTTTATCTATTCTAGTTGTTTCTATGGTTCAGTGACTAACATTCTATTCTTACTGTGAAATAGGCAGGTAATTTAAGTCAGCCCATACATGATCACTTCTGACAATAGTACATAATTTTTATTTTGCCTTGGAGTATGCTTTCTATGAAACTAAATCATTACTACTCCATGAATAGTATGTTTCACATATTTAAAATATTTTTAAGTTAGTTCCATTTCTGTAATTATGTTTGTGGGTGCATAATGTTAAAACTTATGGATGGACTATTGGCACTAATATTGAGTAATGGTTATTTATGTAGCATTGCTAAAATCGCTTTGTGAAGCCCCAGGTTTACACTAACAGCTGACCTTAATCAGTGTCTCTAAATTCCAAAACACAAATAACACCATAAGGTTCAGTTTTTAATTTTTAATTTTGAAATTTATTTAAGAAAAGGAACACAGACTCTGTGTTTAAATCTTAGCTCTGGCACTTACTACCACTTGGGTAAGCCACTTAAATATCTTGTGCTTCAGTTTCTTCAACATTAAAATAGGGCTAATAATAGGAGCTACCTCTTAGAGTTGTTGCAGTGAGTTAAGTTCTATTGGTGTTACATGATACAAATCCTCAAAGGCTGCATCTTACCCAGTAGTAACATTTAGAACAGCACCTGGCAAACAATAAACTATGTAATGCTACCTATTGTTGTAATTATCACTTAATCCTATTTTTAGTTTTCCCTCTTGTATTAAAAATTTATATCTGAATATATTCTGTAAGAATGACTAAGGTCAGTGTATCTTTAATATGAAACGAATTTTTCCTCTACCTCTGCAATATTCTTTGCCTAATAAATGATATAAATCATAGAACAAGGAAAATTCTTTTCTAACATAAACTCTCCAAGGAATTTAACCTTTTGAAGAACTCCAATTTAGGAAACTTAATCATATGTACTTTGGACATGTTATCAGGAAGGATCAGTCCCTAGAGAAGGACATCATGCTTAGTAAAGTAGAGGCTCAGCAAAAAAGAGGAAGCCCCTCAAGGAGATGGATTGACACACTGACTACAACAATGGGCTCAAGCATTAACAATGATTGTAAGGATGGCGCAGGACTGGGCAATGTTTCGTTCTGTTGTACATGAATGGGGTCCCTATGAGTCAGAACCAACTCGATGGCACCTAACAACAACAACAATCATACATAATTTATATTATTGTTTTAAAAATTCCCTGTTGCTGTTGTTGTTGTTAGGTGCAGTCGACTCGGTTCCGATTCATAGCGACCCTATGCACAACAGAAGGAAACACTGCCCTGTCCTGTGCCATCCTTACAATCATTGTTATGCTTGAGCTCATTGTTGCAGCCACTGTGTCAATCCACCTCATTGAGGGTCTTCCTCTTTTCCACTGACCCTGTACTCTGCCAAGCATGATGTCCTTCTCCAGAGACTGATCCCTTCTGATAACATCTCCAAAGTATGTAAGACTCAGTTTCGCCATCCTTGCCTCTAAGGAGCATTCTGGCCGCACTTCTTCCAAGACAGATTTGTTTGTTCTTTTGGCAGTCCACAGTATATTCAATATTCTTCGCCAACACCACAATTCAAAGGCGTCAACTCTTCTTCGGTCTTGCTTATTCATTGTCCAGCTTTCACATGCATATGATATGATTGAAGATACCATGGCTTGGGTCAGGTGCACCTTAGTCTTCAGGGTGACATCTTTGCTCTTCAATACTTTAAGGAGGTCCTTTGCAGCAGGTTTACCCAATGTAATGCGTCTTTTGATTTCATGACTGCTGTTTCCCTGGCTGTCGATTGTGGATCCAAGTAAAATGAAATCCTTGACAACTTCAATCTTTTCTCCATTTATCATGATGTTGCTCATTGGTCCGGTTGTGAGGATTTTTGTTTTCTTTATGTTGAGGTGTAATCCATACTGAAAGCTGTGGTCTTTGATCTTCATTAGTAAGTGCTTCAAGTCCTCTTCACTTTCAGCAAGCAAGGTTGTGTCATCTGCGTAACGCAGGTTGTTAATGAGTCTTCCTCCAATCCTGATGCCCCCTTCTTCTTCAGTAGTCCAGCTTCTCGTATTATTTGTTCAGCATACAGATTAAATAGGTATGGTGAAAGAATACAACCCTGATGCACACCTTTCCTGACTTTAAACCAATCAGTATCCCCTTGTTCTGTCTGAACAACTGCCTCTTGATGTATGTAAAGGTTTCTCAAAAGCACAATTAAGTGTTCTGGAATTCCCCTTCTTCCCAGTGTTTTGCATAGTTTGTTATGATCCACACAGTCAAATGCCTTTGCACAATCAATAAAACACAGGTAAACATCCTTCTGGTGTTCTCTGCTTTCAGCCAGGATCCATCTGACATCAGCAATGATATCCCTGGTTCCACGCCCACTTCTGAAACCAGCCTGAATTTCTGGCAGTTTCCTGTCGATATACTGCTGCAGCCGCTTTTGAATGATCTTCAGCAAAATTCCCTAGCTTTTGGTTAATCAGCTAGTTTGAACACCTTCATATGAAAGATAAAACTTTTTGTAGTCTTGCTCTTCTCGGGCCTTGACTATCATCCATCTCCCAGACACGCTGTGCTTCAGTCATTCTGAACTACATGGCGTTCCCAGAATGCATGTGCTGCATCCTTTACCTGGGCTGCCCTTTTCCTGCTCTTAGCCTGGGACATTTACATCTTCTGAGACTGAATTCAGACTGTCACTTCTTAGTGACCTCTAGTGAAACTAACTGTTTTCTGTGTTGTGATCCTTTCTTGCTTTTAGTTGTCGTTGAGTCAATTCCGACTTATGTCAACTCCATGTTTGCAGCGTAGAACTGCTCCATAAGGTTTTCAAGGCTGTGACCTTTTGGAAGCAGATTACCAGGACTGTCTTCTGAGTCATTTCTAGGTGGGTTCGAACCTCCAACTTTTTGGCTAGTAGTTACACATTTAACCATTCGTGCCATCCAATATATGTCAACTATATATTGTATTCCATCCTGTACATATCTTCCTCCCCTTCTTGGATCTGTGGTTTGGTGTCTTTGGTTGGGGAGGGAATTAGGAGATATGAACCTTTTGTTCTCTTGGTGCCCCTCAGTTTTAAGTACGTCTCATGGTATGAGCAGCTAAATGTACTCAGCCTGATTTTAGTGTTGAATAATAAGTATTTTTCATAAAATATACACAAGTCCTGACCACAAATCAATTTTATCTGGTCTCAAACCATTAAGCACATACACACAAGAAAATCTACTCTGATTCGGGGGAGGGGGGAGGCAGGGGACTGGTGTTGCACTCAATGAAATGTGGCATCAAGTTCTCCAGCGATGTTCTTTGCTTAAATTTTTATTTTCTACCTTTTCACACCATCTTCTCATAGTTTAAAAAATGTTAAAGTACAGAAAATTTAAAGCATTGGTGCAATGAAGACGTATATACCTTTTCTGAATTTACCAATTTTTAATAAATAAATATATATATATATATACACATATGTTGTTGATAGGTGCCGTCAAGTCAGTTCCGACTCCTAGGGGAGTATTAGTAGAGGAGCAGGGGACATTAAGAATGGAGCAGTCAGGGGACAGGATAATAGTGATGCTGTCCTGAGCAGCCTTCTTGTGTGCAGACTAGCATCAAAGAATGCAGCCTTATACTATCAATTTTTTCCACCTCATAACAACATTTCTGATAACCAAGGCTGCTGCTAAATTTACAAATAGGTGTTATTACTAAACTCACAACTGATTTAGAGACTGTTTTCAATTGTTGGATCAGTTGTCATACCCCAGCTGTCTTCCAAATGGAGGTAAATGCATGACTGATATCATCTTGAATATGAGGTCACCCAGGGAGTCAATACGGTTAGCTTGAGGTGAATATATATATTATTATTTTTACCAAATTATGCATAAGTATTTCTCTGTTTGGCTTTGACTGCTCAGATTTAGTTTAATATGGAAATGTTAACTTTCAAGGCGATGCAGACTTCTGGCTTCTAATCCATGAGAGTGGAGAAGAAATGAGATTTGGAAATGCATTGTCACTTATCTGCGCTGGCCTGTTTTGTTCATGGAGCATTAATAATGAAGAGGTGACTGTACTGATTTTGTAGGCTTCTCTATAAACCAGCTTCTTTAGTCATATATTACATTAGTCACCTTGGTGACCATTTCCCTCTGATCTTTTTTTTTTTTTTTTAAACAAGATTGTCTTTCCACTTTATGAATCCCAAGTGCCTTAATGAGTGCCTCTGTTGGTAGCCTATTTTGCAGAGTTGTAATAAAGTAAAAACAGTGCACTAGAAATGCAACACAGCAGTAATGCTATTACCAAATGCAGCCAGTGTCAGAGATACCATAAAAGCACTTTGAGTGAAATGGGAGGACATTCTGGCTCATCCATAGGCCACTGAACAAGAGAATCTCTTAACCTCATCAGCAGGTATGCTGAGTACCAATGCTAATTTTCCCTTAGAGATGGAGCCTCTTGCTTATAATGCTATTGGTCAATGACAAGCAGTTACTCTTGCTACTTTGCTACTAGCACCTTATTTGGGGCTCTTTGACAAAGGACCAGTAATGTAAGAGTAAGTTCCAGATGGTAACTGTGAAGACGCCCCCAACTACACACACTCACCTATATATTGTTGTTGTTGAGTACTATTGGTTGATTCTGACTCATAGTGACCCCATGTAACACAGTAGGGTTTTCTTGGCTGTAATCTTTACGGGAGCAGGTCGCCAGACCTTTCTCTAGGGAACCCCTGGGTGGTTTAAACCAGCAGCCTTTCAGTTAGCAACCAAGCACATAACCATTGTGTCACCAGGGCTCCTTATACACCTATATAGGCCCCAAAAATTGAATACAATATTTTTAAGGGAATATTTCCTAAAACAAATTCTGTAAGTCTAAACCAGGTTTTCATCTTCTCAACCTTAAATAAATAAACCCGGTTTTCTTTAATATTTTCAATATGGATATTTTATCTCAAAGTTCTGTTGGTGTTACATGATGTAAATCCTCAAAGGCTACATCTTACCCAGTAACATTAACAGTAGCTGGTATACCACCACATCCTGGCCATTTTCAATGTACATACCTTATTGTTGTTGCTCTGCATGCTCACATATGCTGTAGCCAGCACTTCAGTCCAAATCAGTTATTAAAAGTATTCTCCTTATTGGGTTAATAGCAAAACTTTGTGTTATAAGCGTGACAACACAAAAAGTAGAAAGCACATTCCCTTCTTAGAAACCTCCCAGTTGGTAGAGCCTTCTGTTGATTCCAGAATACAAATTGTGGGTATATTTGAGCTCTAGAAAATTAGAACCAGAACCCCATTAGAGATAAACAGGTGTGACCTTCTGACTTAGCAATTGATAAAACCACATCCCAGAGTATTCAATTATCTGAATAAGGTCATACAAAGACTTCGTATCAATGTAAGGACAAGAATCCAAGTCTTCTGACTTTCAGTCCAATGGTCTTTCCACTTCATTATATTGCCACAAAGTGCAAGCCATTAACATTAACATAAAACATAATTTCAGCACATGCTCCATTGACAACAGACTATATTACAATATCAGAGACGATCCAAGTTCAGGAATGTAACCATCACTGTGTGAATGATGGACCTCCCAAAATGAAGTAAGCACGACTCTCTTGAATCATTCCCGCTTTTGAAAGATGCCTGCCAGTCAGTGATTTGCAACCAACCAAGTCTCTTAATATTCTCAAACCCACGACAGTAAACTTCTAGAGGAGTTTGGATTCTTTAGAGTACAGGTAGTTCAAACCTCTTCTAAAAGTGGTGTGAACGACAACGTAGTCCAGAGGCAAGAAAGTTCCAGAATTAGTTAACTCATTAACTTAACAATGAGAAGGCTCTGGCTCTTGGTGATTCCATTGGCTTTATTTTCCTGGTACCAGGATGTTTCCAGGAACTATGTGCAGCCACGGGCA
The DNA here is from genome assembly GCF_024166365.1 of Elephas maximus indicus. NCBI lineage: Eukaryota > Metazoa > Chordata > Mammalia > Proboscidea > Elephantidae > Elephas > Elephas maximus. The sequence continues at coordinate 112,742,758 of NC_064824.1, forward strand.
GGAAAAAAAGTGGCTAACCCCTGCCTGTGTCTTTTACAGAGCTGAGGAAAACCTTCCCAGTCACCTTTTCCAGTAACTTCTCAGATAGAGTCAGAATTACATCATATACCCTTGCCTAGACTAATCACCTGAAAAGATGCTCCTTCTTTTTAAACATTTTTTGTCTTTGTTAGAAACTTTTTAGTGGACACATTACCTTAATAGATTTTTTAAACAATGCCAGATTTAGAAAATGAAATTACCACAATTGGCTTAGCGTAATCATTTGATTTTCATGAAGCACAAAGTCACCACTTTCCTGGACAAAATTGGAATCTCTTGGCAAAAAGGAATTAGAATTAGTAAATGCTCGAGGGTTATTGGTGATTGATTCATATAATTTAGGCGTATTTCTTTTTTTTAATTTTTTTATTGTGCTTTAAGTTTACAAATCAAGCCAGTCTCTCATATAAAAACTTATATACACCTTACTATGTACTCCCGGAAACCCTGGTGGCATAGTGGTTAAGTGCTACGGCTGCTAACCAAAGGGTCTGCAGTTCGAATCTGCCAGGTGCTCTTTGGAAACTCTATGGGGCAGTTCTACTCTGTCCTATAGGGTTGTTATGAGTCAGAATCGACTTGATGACACTGGGTTTGGTTTTCTTTTTTTTTTTTTGGTTATGTATTCCTAGCTGCTGTCCCCCTAACGAGACAGCACACTCCTTCTCTCTACCCTATATTCCCCGTGTTCTTTCAGCCAGCTCCTGTCCCCCTCTACCTTCTCATCTCCCCTCCAGACAGGACCTGCGCACGTAGTCTCATGTGTCTACTTGAGCCAAGAAGCTCACTCCTCACCAGTATCATTTTCTCTCTTATAGTCCAGTCCAATCCCTGTCTGAAGACTTGGCTTTGGAAATGTTTCCGGTATTGGGCTGACAGAAGGTCTGGGGACCATGACCTCCAGGGTCCCTCTTGTCTCAGACAGACCATTAAGTCTGCTCTTCTTACAAGAATTTCAGGTCTGCATCCCACTGTTCTCCTGCTCCATCAGGGATTCTCTGTTGTGTTCTAATTTGGGTATATTTCTTAGTTGCTAAGCACACATTTCTTTTAGAAAATATTTAGAATGTAAGACATTATCAGAATGCAGTATTTATCACATCTGACAAGCTGCTACTACTTGCCACAAATCTGTAAACATCTGTTGCATTCAGCAACATGACATCTGGGAATATGTACTTCTGTGCCAATTATGACTGATATGCCATACTTGGAGGAATCATTATGCTACTCACATAAGCAGGAAACCCAGAAAATGTTAGAATACAAGACTTTTAACTTCAGCAGTAATGGAAGATTTGATTCACCTCTTCCAACCCCTCTCATAATCTCATTGAGTATTGCAGAAATTGCACTTGAAGAGGGGGCAGCCTCTCCTCAACAATCAGTCTTCATAAAGGCTCAAAGTTTGCACCAGGTCTAGTGTAGGAGATGGTGTTTTAAGATCTGAAAGCTGGGTAGAGGTAGGAATAGGTGTCTTGTCTCCGCAGCACACTGTCAATAGACTAACTTGGCTCTACCAGAGAGTTCCCCAGGAAGATGTGACCAGAACCTCACCTGAAGAGATGTCAAGCCTGGAGTGAGGAGCTAGATAAATTATGAGAACCTGAAAAGATGCTCCTCCTTTTTAGCTTTTTGTGTGTGTGTGTGTGTCTTCGTTAGAAACTTTTCAATAGACATATTACCTTAATAGATTTTTGAAACAATGCCAGATTTAGAAAATGTATTCAAGAGCAATAGCTCTTTCCTCTTCTCCTCCTAGGTATGCTTCAAAGAAGTAAAGAAGATCTGAAAGGTGAGGGTGAGTTTAGAGTCTGCAGAATTCCTTAATGAAAGGCTAAATATTTGGACTCTAGATTAATGAACTAAGAGAGTCTTAGATGTTTAATCGGAGTAGTTAAAAAATGAAATCAGGGTTTTAAAACGATGAAGGTGCTTTGGAGTATGTGGGATAGGAGAGTGAAACAGGAGAACAGACTAAATTCAGGGAATTGATTAGTAAAATATCGCACAAGTCAAACAGTAGTGATAAGATACCAAACCAAGAAAGTGACAGGGGCAAAAGGAATCCAAGGATTTGTTTTTCCTGACCTCGATCTGTCTTTCAGGTACAAAACCACGTTCTCCTCATCTTTGTCACTCCAGAATCTAGCACAATGCCTAGAATATGTTAAAGGCTCATTAATACTATTGAATAAAAGAAAGGTTTAGTCATCAATCACTGTTAATATATCTCTGAAATTATAGTATGGCAACTGTAAATTATAGTGAAAATTCAGTAAAGCATTTCTTAGGATATATTTTTTAAAAGAAAGCCTCACTTAAACAATAGGGTATTTATTGCCCACACCATAAAGTATTTCTCTAGTGCCATCGCTAGCATGAAATCATATAAGTGATAGAAGCCCAGGTGAAGTTTATTTTATATTTTAGTTTGTCAATACTTAGCATTGCTTCCAACACCGCATGTTATTCAGCCCCTGACAACCACTGCAGCCTCATCTCTTGCTACTTTAAAAAAAAACTTTACCCTGCCCCAAACCTCAAATCCCTCTGTCCAGCCATATTAACCATTCTCCTGATTTCTCAATGCCATGCTCTTTCCTTCAGGCTGTACTTAATATGTAGATACACATGCGCTTTTTTTTTTTTTTGGTCCACTTCTACCTTCACCTGGTATAATCCTCTACTCATCCTTACTATTTCATTTAGTCTAGTTCACCTAGAACTCCCTATACCCCCACGTCTGAGTTAAGGGTCCCCATCTCTTCCCATGACAAACTAGTCTTTCCTCAAATAGCAGGCACGTAATTTTTTTTTTTTTTTAACTGCTTAATTGTCTTGCTTGCATTGCCTTCTTGTAACCATACTCTTACCAGCCCCTATCACATAGACTATACTTCATTGTTGGGAAATCATTATTGTTGAATTAATATATGCATTAGTGAAGAAAAATAATTTAAAATGACTTGGTTAGCAAAGTTATAAATGTTTGTTATAAAGTCCATAATCCTCATGGAATCACATAAACCTGTTAATGTATTAGAAAATTGATGTATTGCCTACAGATGGGAATACAATTAAAGTACTATTAAAAAAAAAAACAAAAAAACAAACCCACTGCCGTCGAGTCGATTCCAACTCATAGGGACCCTATAGGACAGAGCAGAATTGCCCCATAGAGTTTCCGAGGAGCGCCTGGCAGATTCGAACTGCTGACCTTTTGGTTAGCAGCTGTAGCACTTAACCACTACGCCACCAGGGTTTCCTAAACTACTATAACAAGCAATATTTCATCTATTTTATTCTCCCTTTTTCTTACCAGGAAGAGATTAAGATAATGGGTATGTGAGAAAGAATAACTAGAACACCTTATCTAAAATAGGTTTCTGTGATAAGAATATGAGTAAGAGAATTCCACGTATGGGATTTAGTAAAACAGTGACAAAGGAAAGCGGGATGTCTTTCTGTAGCCCAGGAGAAGGGGAAATTGGCAAACATCGTTGCTATACAAGCTCACTGTTACAGGTCGGCTTGAACTTCTCTTCAAAATGCCATGTTCCTTTCTCTCTTTTACCTGGTGCTGTCCACCTGCCTCCCTGACAAATGATCAGGCCCTTTTAACAGGCTCATATAACAAATGATCCGGCCCATAGATGAGTTTTGTACAAGATCCTGGGGTGGCGTAAATGGTATCCACTTTACTATTGACTGAACGTTTGGCAGTTCAAACCCACTCAGCGGTGCCACGACAGAAGGTCCTGCTGATTTGCTTCCATAAAGATTATGGTCAAGAAAACACTACGGAGCTTAGCTCTGCTCTGTAACACGTGGGGTCGCCATGGGTTGGAGCTGACTCGATGGCAATGGGCAGGGCAGGATCAAGGCATGTGAGAGCCCTGAACGCTGATCCTCCGTGGTGCCCTTTCCTCTGCTAACTCATGCGTTGGAAGGGGATATGTGGGTTTTATATGTGTACGTGTGTATATGTATCTATGGTGTGTGCCTGAGCTACCCACGATGTAATTTTTTTAATGCAACTACAGTATTAGCAATTGAACACCAAAGTGGCATATGCAATTTTAGTGGAATGAGATGAACTGGATTAGAAAATTTTTACTGGATGCAGGGTACTAAGATGTTTACTACATACCACGTTTTCTACAAAAAGAATACCCATCTGTCCTACAACAAAGAAAATGATGCAGTGATTCACTGAACTTAGCTGTTTCAACAATCAATGTAAAATTCTGTTGACCTCCATCGAAAAACTGACTTTCACCAATTTTGCTTTAAATAATTCATACTTCAGTTTTGATACCTGTTTCATAATAAATGCTATAATTATAAATAAACAAATGAAAAGAAGTCATAAAAGAAAATTTAATAATCGGAAAACAAATATTAGAGCCAATTACTATATTTTATTTTTAGATAGACCTTTCACCTCTAATATAATTAAAAACAGTTCTTTCTATTCTTTGCTCTTACAAATTCTTCAATGATTGTATCACAATTAAGCTGCTGAACAAGATCTACTTCCATGCATAATACGAATAATGAATCAGGCTTTCTGGAATCACTGTTGTACACAGACGGCCTTTGAGTCTCCATAGGGATGAAAGTGAGCTTTCCGCTGTGCAGTTCGTGATCATTAAAGTTAGGAATGAGCCCTGGTGGTGCAGTCACTAAGCGCTCTGCTGCCAACTGAAAGGCCGGTGGTTCCAACCCACCAGCTGCTCTGCGGGAGGAAGACGTGGCAACCTGTAAAGCAATTTCAACACTGGGACGTGCACATTGTATTCTACCTTCTCCTATAGAATCACATGCCTACATGAGTGAAATTTCTCTCCTGAACCTGTAAACTTAGTTCTCATGTAGGAATGAAATTGTCACACTTCTCTATAGGGCTTGTGTTTCCGTCATCAGGATAAGTCTGCACTAGTTTCTTGGATGCCTTCATGCATTCTTTATCAGGCACATCCACACTGTTTAAGAAGGAAAATCTATTTGAAAGAATTTTATACACTTTCTCTCTTCTTTTCATGCAAGATTCAAGTGTGTCAGTGATGGTGTTGTATGTGGTTACGTGAAATTTATCTCTGGCACCCAATGATACTTCTAGAGCGCTTCTGTCATTTATTCGCTTCTTTCTAACGGTACTGCGACAGTGAACTCCTTGATAATCAGTATTTGGCAGTATTTGTTTTGTTGTTTTTCAAAATTTTCAAAATCTTCTCTTGAGTTGTGTAAATATCCTGTTAATGACTGGTAGAGATCTGTGCATGTCTTTAAATTTACTTCTTAACCTTGGAGAGCTTGACTCCTCCAATGAAAATGCTGCGATATATTCTTCCCCATAACCAACATAAATATATACTCTAGTGTTTGCATTTTGTTGGCAATGTTTTGTACTTCTCTTTTGGTATCTCCTCTTTGTGTCTGGTCTTCAAAAATGTTTTCTAAGAGATCTAGAATCTGAACGTACAATCCAGGATTGCACTTATTGCTACAGCATTCACTTCCCAAAGTGTACTAGAAAGACATTTAATACTTGATCGTTGCTTAAATATGTTTTAGGAACTGCCAGAGGTAGCCAAATGTGTAAAGTAACTGAAATGTAGGGAATAAACCAACTGATTTGGGACAACAATCCACTTTGCTATGTTGTACAAGATTAAGTGAATGTGCAGCACATGGTATGGAAATGATATGTTCATTATGTTCTAAAATTTTCTGTTGCCTTTGTAACATCCTGACGTATTGGCAGCATTGTCATAGTACCGACCTCTGCACTTAGAAAAATCAACTTTACAAATTTCACATAATGACATACTTGATTTGCAATTTCTTCACTGGCGTCACTTTTTAAGCTAGAAAATGTGATACATCGCTTGACAAGTTTTTCATCTGTTGGAGATGTGTATCTGTGATGGTTAAGGTTGAATGTGAACTTGGCTGGGCCATGATTCTCAGTGGTTTGGCATTCATATGATGTTGTGATCACTTCTATGATGAGATTTGATATTTGTGATCACCTCCATGATGGGATCTGCTGTGAGCAGCCAATTGAAAAGGAGTTTCCTTGGACGTGTGGCCTGCATCAAATGTAAGTGGGCATTCTGGCAAGGCTTGCGGGCTTTTTGCTTGCAATGCATCCAGCAACTGGCTCTTGTTCATCTGATCTCTGGTTCTTGGGACTTGAGCTAGGAGCTTACCTGTGGTCTTACCTGCCAGTCTTGTGATTCATCGACCTTCATAGCCTGTGAGCAAGAGCCCTGCTCTCTGACCTGCCAGCCCCTGCCACTACATGAATCAGGAGAAACCCCTCTCATGACCCAGACTTGGAATGTTCCAGCCTCTACAACTGCATGAGCCATTTCCTTGATATAAATTCCTCTCTCTATGTATAATTATACATTTTACTGGTTTTGCATCTCTAAAGAACCCAGCCTGAGACAATATCTTAAAACAATACTTAGCTGATCTGTATGAGAAAGATCAGGTGTGGAATCTACAGAAAAACTGAAATATCGAGCTATGCTTATTTCACTGGTTTACTAATTCTTCACATGTTGTTTTAAATATATGCAATGGGTTACCCTTTCCTGTGTTACTGTATTTTGAGATGTGACATGCTAAAAATGGATCAGACTGAGCAACAAGTTCAAGTAAACTCAAAAAATTTCCATTTTGTAGGTACCCAAATGCTTCGTTTCTTCCTCAAAAAGATAGTTCATGATCAGTGATTGTTATAATGAGAGCAACAATGTGTTGCAAAGCAGCTTTCCAGTACTGATGTTCTTCATTAATTTGTGTTTCCAGTTCATGACTTAAGCTAAAACTGTACAGTTCAAATATGACAACATAAAATCTCTGTGAATTGAACTGTTTTCATGTTTATCAATCATATTCAAGTTGTACCAATCGCTAAATCCATCCATAGCAAATCAAGAATTAAATGATATAGGATTGAATAGTTTGCAAACAAAACCATATACAGAGCCAACTGATGGAGAATAGCCACTCCCTCTTATAATTTTCGCCATGAGCTTTTCACCATAGAAATATATTCTGACTACAGAACCTTGTTTGCTTACTATCCAGAAGTTTTCTACATCAGTTTTTAAATGGTCCACTGTGATGTTGACAGTCACTTGGCCCTCTTTCAATCCAATAACTTACATCATTAGAAGAAAAATTATTCCACAAAGCAGGATCTGTATTTGTGTTATTTACAGATGCAACAAGTTCAGATCCTAAAATAGTTTCACTGTCCACACCATTATGCGTTTTTTTTGCTACAGCAAGGTATTGATGTAGAATTTGGAACAAATTCTGTTATATTGATATCAGTAATTTGAGCACTAGTGGTACTAATACAACAATTTGCACCCATTAAACTTGAGCATCCAATGAAATAATTCTCTTCTGATTCATTGCATTTTAAAAAGGAAGTTAATTTTGGAATTATGTTCAGGGATTCACAAATCCTTTTCTTTTTCTCTTTGAGTTTTCATTCTTGTGTTGTGCTTAATTGTTGCTGTTTCATTTTTTCCGGATATACAATTATGTCACTTTTTTAAATTTGGTTCTCCCATAGCCAATAACCTTGAATAATTGAAAATAAAATTTATAAAATAAAATTTACATTTGAATTTGGGCGTTAATACAAAAATTTGTATTTGAAAACTAGTAAATAAAAAAATTTGATTTGGAACATGTAATTTTGTTCTGCAGGTCTGAAATAATCAAAAGAAATAATACAAGGCAGCCAAAAATAGTTCCATTCACTTGTCCTACGATGTTTGTTGGCCTGCCCTTCACGGATTTCCATGAGTGATTTTTGTCTTGAAAGAATACTTAAAAACTTGTGCACTTACCTTCCATCCTTTGATGCTGCATCTTCACAGCTCATTGGACTACTGCTGATACCTAGCAGGGGTGAGTGATCACAAAGAGCATGAAATAAATACAGGGGTATGCTCAAACTGAAGATGCATATTGGTCCGCTTTGTGCAAAATCAGATACATCACGAGTCATGTGATTATAGTGCCACTGGTGCGTTCTTATGTGGTAGACAATAGAGAACTGAATTTGAGGTTATACCCAAGTGGTCTGAAATGAAAAGGAAAATATCGTTGTTATCACATCCAAAATTTATAAAATGGTATTAATTTAATTTAGTGTCTGCCCATTCCCTTCCATTGCAGCTCTTGATTTTCTTGTGTCCTGTCTGCTTGGCACCTATGAGTTTTTGTTTGGACAACTGGTGCCCCTATTTTGTTGATGCCCTAAGCACATGCTTACCTCACTATTGGGTAATCCATCCCTTACAACGAATTTGGTTTTAGTTTTGAATACAAGTTTTTTAATCAAACCAACCAAATACTTTCCAAGAATATGTATGAAATATGGTTCCTGCTCTCCAGCAATTCAGTCAAGGGGGTGAGACTAATACCAGCAGAAAAAATCAAGAGCAGTGAAGATAGTTCTCAATTAGGCTGATAATAGGATATATGACAGAAATGTAGGAAGAAGTGCTGGGTCGATGAAGGCCAAAATAGTCAGTCAAGGCCATCTGAGGCCTAGGATTGTTTATGCCACCACAACCTTTGCATGATAGGATAGGGCTATGATTGAATATTTAACCATTTTGTCGACTGAGAAGGTTTTTTCATAGAGGAAAAAGCAAGCACTCTTAGTTTTTGTTATCCCAATTTGTGACTCACTGTTCTAGGTACAACCTGCCCAGAACTATCAACTGTGACTACTCAACTGACATAGTCAAAGGCAGGGGCCCTAGCTCTGCCCTATTCAGTAGGCTAAGTTGACCTATTGCCCAAACTGTTTTAATTCACTTAAAACCACTGGTGTTGTTGTGTGCCATCGAGTTGATTCTGACTCGTAGGGACCCTATATGACAGAGAACTGCCCCATATCGCAGGTTACCAGTTCTTTTTATCCTGAAGAGCCACTGGTGGGTTCAAACCGCTGACCTTTACATTAGCAGCGGAGCGCTCAAACATTGTGCCACCAGGGCTCCTTTCAAAGCCACTAAAATGTGAATGTCATAAATTATTATATTTATTCAAATCATTTTAAACCACTGCTTTTATAATGTACAGAAATACTAACACAGATTCCAATAATAAACTTGGGAAATAATTTTCTTTGTGTATTAGACCTCAATTATTTGCTTATTAGGCTGGAATATTATTGGAAATTAAATAAATGCTACAGTTCTTTGTGTAAATAACATTTTATTGATGAGAAAATTCATAGTTTAAAAATTGATTAATAGGTTATGGGCTCGAATAAGCCCCACTTATCCTTTAAGACTAATCTCCTGTTTCCTTACAAAGCTTTCTCTGACCCCCTACCTGCGTTAACTGCCTTTTTTCTGTGTTTTCATAATATTTTGTAAGGAACCCTAGTGGCACAGTGGTTAAGCTCTCACCTGCTAACCAAAAGGTCAGCGATTCAAACCTACCAGCCACTCCACAGGAGGAAGATTTGTCAGCCTGTTTCCAGAAAATTACAGGCTTGGAAACCCTATGGGGCAGTTCTACTCTGTCCTGTAGGATCACCATGAGTCATAATCAATTAGATGGCAGTGGGTTTGGTTTGGATAATACTTTGTGCAGACATTATTATTACTTATACCTTTCAAAATTTCTGATGGTTTTTAGATTTCAAGAGTAACATATGTTCTTTTTAAAAAATTTTTTTTTCATTTTGATTTTGATGAAAGTTTACACAGCAAATTAAGCCCCCGTTTGACAATTTCTATACAAATTGCTCAGTGACATTAGTTACATTTATTCCAGTGTGCCAACATTCTATTTAATTGTGTTCTGATTGCTCCATTTCCAGTACTCTAGTTTACCTAACGCCTTACCTTCTCACCTTTGCATTAAATTGTTGACCTTTTGTTCTCATATAAAAAAACCATTACCATCGAGTCGATGCTGACTCACAGTGACCCCATAAGACAGAGCAGAACTGTCCCATAGGGTTTCCAAGGAGCAGCTGTGGATTTGAACTGCCAACCTTTTGTTTGGTTAGCAGCCAAAATCTTAACTGATGTGTCACCAGGGGTCCAATTGGTCTCATATAGGTGTTTTTTTTTTTCTTTCTTTTTTTAATGGAGAATCATACTCACAGGTAATATTCTTTATTTTGTGTGCCTGTTATTTCACTAAAAAGTGACCTCAGGGATAGGTTCAGTTTAAGGTTTAAAGAGTATCTCAGGGAGTCTTCTAGTCTCAACTGGTCCAGTAAATCAGGACTTTTTAAGAACTTGAGCTCCATTCTGTGTTTTTCTCCCATTCTATCAGGGTCCATCTATTGTCACCTTGACCATAATGGTTGGTGGTTGTAGCCAGGCACCATCTAGTGCTTCTGGTCTCAGGGTAGATGAGTCCATGCCTTGTGTATGCTGTTATCACTGAAGACTAGTTTCTTCTCTTAGATTTTGGTTTCTTTCTTTCTTTTTTGTTTCTACCAAATAGAGATCAACAGCACTTGTATCTTAGATGACTACTCACTGTCTTTTAGGACCCCAGGTGCTACTCACCTCACTAGAATATAGAACATGAACTTCGTGAACTATGTTATGCCGATTGATTGAGTTGCCTCCTGAGACTAAGGTCCTAAGCCTTCAAATCCAGAAAACCAATTTCATAAGGTATTTGATTATGTCTAAGAAATATCTGTAACTGTGTCCTCTATGGATATATGTCTGCACACATATATCTGTATGTACACATACATGTAGATACTTCTATTGTGCACACATATGTACATGCCTGTACCTACTCATACACATATATGCCTATAACCTACATATGTAACCATACACTCATTTTTATGTTACCGTTGGTGACGTAACACATGTTCTTTTGAAATAAAAGGAAGTATCCAGAGTTGTATGAAGAGAGCACTGACAACCTTCAGCTCCCTTCTTTCAAACCCAGCTGTTAATCAGAGATAATAACTTTGTGGTTTTTTCTTCCGTATCTGTCTCTATCTTGTACTATTTCTTTTACCTCATCGATTTATTTGTTTGTTTGTTTATTTTTGGCCTGTGTCTCCCACACTTCGAATGGTTCTCAACACTGATGCACATTAGAACGCCACAGGACAAGTTTAAAAAATTCAAATATACACACACCCCTGACCCAAATTCTGCTTTCATTACTCTGACTGAAGTAAAAAGCAGGCGCCACTCTTTAAAAACCAACCCAAGTGTTCATGTAATCTACTTTACCTGTGCATCCTCCATCCCTTTTTCCTCCTCAACTCGAAGTCTCATTAAAAAAAAAAAAATAGGACCCATATTTGTTGACTAAGTTCATTAATATGCCTTAAAAGAGACAGAATTGCCTTGGTTTACTGTAATGGAGAGGACCTAAAGTCCACTCTTCTAATTTGCATACAGAAATGCCTCGCCTCATGTAATAAATACGTCATAGGAAATTTGATACCAAAGCACATTTCCAAAAAATAAATAATACACTCTTACAGAATTTAATATGAAGTTGGACAATTTTTGGACACAGAAAGATTTCACTCAAAAGTATTAAAATAATAAATTTCAGTGACTAGCTCAAATATAATTAATTTTTTTTAAATATTAACTTTTTTTACCTGCAAAAAAAGTGCTAGCCTCCATTAGTAAAATTGAAATTACTAAATGAAAGTTACTTTTCCAGGGAAAAGGGTGGGTTAGTAATAAACTGTGTCCTATTCTACTCTTACAATGACAACATGAATCCAAAGCCTGCAGTCAAACTGCTTCCTGACAGCAAACACTGATTCCTTTGGGGATCAAGTCCATGACCCTAGTTTTGTTTCAAACTTTAAGCACAGAGGGACCCTACAAATCCATTTACTGACTGATGTAAGAATTCATTTTTCAAACTAAAAGCTATGAGGTTTTCTTGGACACTCCAGTCTGTTATTTTTATCTCTTTCATCTAAAGGAATTTGTGGTGTGCTTTGTTGCTTATTCTCTACTGCTGTTTCTTGATTATTTGTTGAAGGGTACCTGTCCTGGTGAGGGCGGCTGTTAATATTGTTTATTTAGTATCCGTGTGTTGTATGTTTTTTATCCTAATATAAAAAGCCTGTCCTTTCTCTGGTGCTTTCCCCACCTCCCCACCCCACTGAGTTTCAGATTGCTTTCAAAGGGTGATCCAGCACACCCCTCTGTGCACTGGCATTAAAAACTCACTTTCCTCGTTTATTTTTGTATGCAATGCTTTTTAAAGAATATTGATTAAATGGATTACACTTGTATTTAAGAAGAGAATCTATATCTATATAAAGGGATATCCATATTAAGTTTAGATTATATTTATCCCAAGCAGGGAATTGAGACATATTTTAACTACCGAGTGAGTAGAGAAATAAGTAGTTCAAGCCGCTGTTTTTTGAGCTCCCACACTGGCCACGCATTAGTGTATTAAATCAAGGGTTTTTCTCCTCATGAAAAGTTAAATAGCAGGTGTAGTCCTTAATGAACTGCAGCAACTTGGGTCTATTGATATGGCAAATAGATTGTGATATCCGTTTCCAATTAAAGTTCTTTTGCAAAGATCAATGAAGCACATTTTCAGAAATGGAATCACACTAAACTAATAAACAAAATTCTCCCATCCCTGTTGATGGCAAATTATTATTTCCTTAACATTTAAAATCCCATCACATTATTAATTATAAGATGCAAGGGCCAGGAAAGATCAAATATTTATTTACTCATGTGTTTGTATTTTACTTTCCATTTTTATAAGGAAAGTAAGGAACATTAACTATTTGTAAGGAAGCTGCATAGGAATAATTTTCTAAGTTGGAATTTTTGGTCTTTGATCCATAAGCATTTTTTATTTACTAAATAACATGCTCGTCCTGATGATTAAAGGGCCTGATCTCACCAAGGCCACACGACAACTAAGAGCCCAAGAGACAGAAAGGGCCACATGAACCAGAGACCTACATCATCCTGAGACCAGAAGAACTAGTTGGTGCCCGGCCACAATCGATGACTGCCCTGACAGGGAGCACAGCAGAGGACCCCTGAGGGAGCAGGAGATCAGTGGGATACAGACCCCAAATTCTCATAAAAAGACCAAACTTAATGGTCTGACTGAGACTAGAGGAATCCCGGCGGCCATGCTCCCCAGACCTTCTGTTGGCACAGGACAGGAACCATCCCCGAAGACAACTCATCAGACATGAAAGGGACTGGTCAGCGGGTGGGAGAGAGACGCTGATGAAGAGTGAGCTAATTATATCAGGTGGACACTTGAGATTGTGTTGGGAACTCTTGTCTGGAGAGGGGATGGGAGGATAGAGAGAGAGGGAAGCCGGCAAAATTGTCAAGAAAGGAGAGACTGGAAGGGCTGACTCAAGAGGGGGAGAGCAAGTGGGAGTAGGGAGTGAGATGTATGTAAACTTATATGTGACAGACTGATTGGATTTGTAAACGTTCACTTGAAGCTTAATAAATGTTATAAAAAAAAAAAAAAGGCCTGATCTTTGGTAAATGAGAAAAGAATCTGTTGTGGAGTAACCTTTAATTAATGAATGCGTGTATACACTTACATCACAAACAATGGGGTTTGTAGAAAAAGGAAAATAGCTTAGGACTTTGCCTTTAGAATCACTGAGCTGCTTCAGAAAAATTAAAATGTTCATTTAGCAAACTTAAATGTCACTAGTTTATTCAAAGAATACAGAAATGCTATGATAATCATTTTCAAGGACCTCCTCACATTTCACCTCCCCTTGATATTACTTTCAAAGTATACTTTTGAAAGAATGTCATGCATTTGTGTAGTTTTCATTTTATAGTTTTTAATGTGTAGCTATTGACCCAGGGTAAGTGAAATGGAGTGAAAGGGTATGGTGTAAGGCGTGTAGTTAAGATTGAATATTAAGTGCTGCCTCGACATCTGGGAATATCAGGAGGGCCTCACGTGCCTAACCACAAGTTCCCCACCCATCTTGCTCCAGCAGATCAGGCCCAAACAACTGCCTTTATCACAGGGACCAAGCACAGTGCCTGCTTATCCCCAAGCAGCAGGCTTCAGTTCCCTGCCAGCCCGCGGAATTATTCAAACAAGCCTACCACATCCTCCCACAGGAACCAGGGGTCACCTTACCCTCTTGTTACTACTAAGACTGCCCCCCACATCCTTTGCTTGCTCACTGTGTTCTCATATGCAACATTGTATATGGTATGCAGCATCCTCCTCCCCAGGATAGGTATATATGGCAGATAAACGTCTGTCAATCTCATCTGTCAGATGTTGGGTATCAGGTGTTCTCTCATCTCCATAACCTGAGCATGGGAATCCCTTTCTTGCAAATAGGGTGAAGAGGAGAATAAGACAAAGGGCAGGATTCCAACACAGGCTTGTATTTTCAAACAATAAAAGTGGATATTTGGTGGATAAGCATATGCAAGATTTCCTTCCTTAGAGAAAATTCTAGGAAATAAGAATACTTTTCTATACTATGATCTACTTCTTCAAAAGATGTTTCACAATAGCTTTTGGGATGATCTGTGTTTTGTGAACATTTCTGGCATGAAGAAGGGCATATCAAATAGTAGTCCCATGCCAAATGACATTATAACAATTGGCCAAGCCTTGTCTGCATAGTCTCTCCAAGGAGGTCCAGCCTAAGGAAAAAATATAGAGAAAAAATGTGAAGAATCCTTCTTTGATATTCCACTTCCTTCCTTTCTCCTCTTCTAGTGACCGCACTCGTCTCTTCAGGAGCTTATCTTCTATCCAGGCTGCTTTTGAATTTTATGAGCCAGTCATTTAAAAGAAAAAAATATTGTGTGTGTTTTGTCAACTTTATCTTGTGAAGAAGTGGTTATACATGCACACACACACACATACACACAGCCCACACCAGGAAATTCTAAAATGAGTTAAAAATTAAAAAAAGTAAAAGAAATAAATAAAAGATATTTCCTTAAATTGAATGGCTGCAGCTTCTCAAAACTCACTAAAGGAACCTTATTTTTCTCCTTTCATTACTTATTTTTCTGGAACCCTTGTTATAAATCAGCATAAGCCTGCAGTCCAGCTTTTGGGAGCTACTGTATCAACCATCTTGCTCTCAACTCTTACTAATTGGAAAAGATTTTATTAACATCTAAAAATGTAATGTGCCTACTAATTACTAAGATCTTGCCAAAATGTATGTATGTGCTGATTTGGTAAGTCTGGGTGGGCCTGAGATTCTGCATTTTTTATGAAGTTCTAGGTGATGTTGATGCTGCTAAACTATGGACCACAATTTGAGTATCAAGGATTAAAGTCACTTTCTCCCAAGTGTTAGTAGCTAATCTGTATGGCATTATTCTTTCTAGAGCTTTTAATGGGGAGAAGAGATATTAGAATGAATGAAAATCCATAAAAACTCAAAGAAATTAATTTCTAATGATAAATTTACAAGCAATCTATAAAGCTTTTGGAACCTCATTTGAAGGGATATTATTCTCTTAATCTGACGAATTAAACTAAGCAATTATTTTACAAGTTATTTTGTCCTGGGTCAAATTTTGCCACATTAATTATCATTACTCTTACTCCGCCTGGAAAACATTCTGGCAAAGATGACCACCTCACCAACATGTATGTTCTGATTGATGCTTCCTTCAATTATTTCCAGAATATTCCCTATTATTGATCAGTTTTCGGTTACATGAATTTGAGTTACAGATGATGGGTAGTTTGGTATGATTCTCTTATTAGCATATTAAGATAAAAAGCAGAAAGGTAGGGACATTAGTCTTAAAGGGATAATAATGACATACATTTTTATAGGACTTTATAATTTCCAAACCTCTCACAGCAATTAAACTGTATCTGTGAGTCTAAGAATTATGTTTTCTTTTTTTTCCCACAAATACAATCCTAGCATTTAAACCTAGGTCTGGCAAATAGAAGGCAAAAAACTCATACTTATGGAGTGGCTGAATAATTGAAGTAGGATGGATATTAGAAATCTAATTTTGAAGGTGAAGAAAGAGAAGTCCAGAGCAGTAAAGTAACTTGCACAACTCCACCCAGCCCTAGCATAATAAAAAAAAAATAGAAATGTCAAATATTACATAAGTTCCACATACCAGTGTTGGTGTACTAAGACTTACAGATTTGACTAGTTTTCAAACTGTTACGAGCTGCCCGTAGAAGAACAAGTATTAAGTGAAAATATTACCTATTGTATATCAATAAGATTGTGAATATCTTTTTTCTATAAGATGAAACATATTTATAAATGCCTTTGTGACTTCTACTATTTAAAGGCTCAGGAATTATATAATATTCATATTAAAATCAATACTAGACCCTGTTTGTGAGACATCAATGCTCTTGATCACTTCATTTAAACAACCAAAACCAAAACAAACAAAAAAATCCTTCGCCATTGAGTTGATGACAACTCATAGCAACCCTACGGGGCACAGTAGAAATGCCCCATAGGGTTTCCAAGGAGTGACTGATGGACTTGAACTGCCGATCTTTTGGTTAGCAGCCATAGCTCTTAACCACTGTGCCACTAGGGCTCCATCGAAACCACCAGTTAAATCCAATTCCATGGTAAAAGGAGGATGTAATTAACAATAAACGTTAAGTGGGAAATTTCTATTGGGTGATAAACAAGTGCTTCAAATCTGATTCTACCATCTAGGTGCAGTGTGGGCATAGACAAGTTACTTAACTCTTAATGCTTTGGTTTCCCAGAGATAAAAAATTGATTTTATTTAAGAACTGTGAGGATTAAATGAGATAATATGTTAAGGCCCAGAGCACAGACCATGAGAACTACTACCTGGTGCCTGACACACAGTAGGAGCACCATCTGTATTAGTTAAATGAATCTGCTCAAGTCTGCAACTGTACTAAAGTACTTAGATATTTAAACTCTCTGTTTATTGGTCAAGTTGCCCCATAGCCATTGTATACTGTTTTAAGTATTATTCAAACTGTTAACTATATGAAGTCATATAAAGTGCAGATCCTAGGTATATCAAAGAAATTATCTTTTTTCTTTACATCTCCACTTGGATCATGAGAGTTTTAAAGGACCATTACTAGGAGATCCTGCATTTACTTGACAGGAAGACAGTGAAATCTGATAAAGACTTCTTTTTTTTTTTTTTTCCAAACACCTGTTTCTCTGAAAATGACTTCTTTCTGTTTGAAAAGTCTGGAAACTGTAGCCCTGCGGAGAATTTTGCAAAAGGCCCACCTGGCTAATCAGTCACTTGTCTGATTGTTAGGAGAGCACGAGTGTTGTGAGTTATATATAGATCATAGAATGAATGATCTGACAGTCAGTTAATTCTGTGTCATCTGTATGTATGTTCCCTGAGGCTGCATGATAGGAACAGACTTATAAATAAGAAATAAATAAAGAGAAGCTATTTGTCTGGAAACCCTGGTGACGCAGTGGTTAAGCGCTATGGCTGCTAACCAAGAGGTCAGCAGTTTGAATCCGCCAGGCACTCCTTGGAAACTCTATCGGGCAATTCTACTCTGTCCTACAGGGTCGCTGTGAGTCGGAATCGACTCGACGGCAGTGGGTTTTGGTTGGTTTATTTGTCTAGGTGAAATTCAGTTTCATTCTGAACTTGCGTTGTGTAATAGTTCGTGAGCAACAGCTGGTTGATCATATATAGCAGTCCTTAAGAAACTTTGACTGAAGGACATCACGTTGTATCCCAGCATACTTTGGACCCGCAAGCTCTCAGAATTATCTCATGTGCATTTACTGAAAGATAACAATTACACATTTGGATAGTTTAATCGAATACAAATGTATTTCAATCCAATAGCTCTAATTATATATTTGAACCTGTTACTCCATAAAATTTGGAGGTTCGAAAATCACCTAATTAGAAAGGAACATCTGGGTTAATCAGAGGGTTTTCTTTTTTGATGATTTATTATAATTATTTAAATCCACTTTTTAAATTATATCTAGGTTGATATCTTCTAATATAGCTCCTTATTTTATGAAAACTTCTATTCATATAATAATAACAATAATAAAAGTTAACATGCTTTGACTCCTTATTAGATTCCAGGCACTGGGGAAAGCATTTGTGTATATTTTCTTAATTAGTGTTTTTGGTTTGTTTTGTTTTAAGCTTGAAGGGACTGTTCCAAAAACTTGACTAAGTTCTTCGTTATATGGATAAGAAAGAACATTGAGGCACAGAGAAGCTAGATTACTTCCCAGCCAAAGACACAAAGATGGTTAGAGGCGTATATTTGCAGCATCACATCTTTGTGACAAAAAGAACAATAGCAGGTCTGTGATGCAGAAACACAGGAGCATTTCTCATTCCAGTCTATGTGTGGAAATGCCGCTCCGAGAGCAAAGCTGCCCTTGAAGCTGAGGATTGCTCATCTCACATCAACTCTGGGGTGCAGACAGGGCCAACATGGCAGAAAATAATTAAAAAAAAAAAAAAAGCTATAAAATTATTTATGGTGTTTGGTGTCAATCTTTAAAAGAATCATTATATTTTATGTATATTTCTAACTTTCATTGGCTTCCCTTTGATATATTTGGCAAATTAGTTTCACTTTCAATATTCTTCATTTATTCCACTTGATTAACTCAAACAATTGAGTACATAATATAGAATCAAATAGCAGTATTTTCTGTGATGAGAAGGTAACAACTCAAAGAGGTAAAAAAAAAAAAAATGCAAATTGAAGTTAGTAGATGTTTTTATACATGATCGTATAACCAAGTTAGTAGATGTTTTTATACATGATTGTATAACCAAACCAAACCACAGGCTGGTAGATTTGAACTGCCAGCCTTTTGGTTAGCAGGTGAGCACTTAACCACTGTGCAACAAGGGCTACATATGATTCTATAGAATGTCTAAAGTCCACTCAAATTTGGATGGTGAGGGAGGAAGAAATCAAAAAGTTTCTAGAATAGACAGTCAAATAGTTAACCTGTGGTGCAAGGGATGTTATAAAGATAAAAAAAAAAAACACTTAGCAAAAAGATTGAAAAGGAAGTTTCAGATTGTGGCATTTTAACGTCTTTTTGTTGGTTCCTGTTGAAGCCCTGCCTTCAGGTAGGATTTTCCTCCAAGTACTTTTCCTAGAGTATATAAATCAATGCAACACTGCCCTGCAAAGCTATCCTAACAAAATCACAGGACTATAAAAGAATGCTTTTAGCAAAGGTCCCAGCTTTGCCCCTACACCATCAATGAGATGTCAACTTGAAAGTCCAAGTTATGCTGGGACCATTAGAGAGAAAAGCAAGGGAGGATAGATGAAAGGGGCCTGAAAATGGACAATTTAAAATGAAAAGTTTATGGGACAAGCACATCTAGACCTTTTAGCTCCATGGGAATAGAGTTGAAGATGAATTAGGAAAATGAAAATGTTATACGGAAATGAAAGGGCACTGCCTTAGGTCAAGTTCCTCAAGAAATAGACTCTAAGATGGAGATTTGTGTCCAGACAGTTTTTTTGGAAAGTGCTTTTAGGAATACATGTAAGGGAGTGAGAGAAAAAAGAATGGGCAGAGAGAGAAGTTAAGCTACAATGCAGTGCCAAAAGAGACCTCTGTCGATCCTACAGGAAATTCTAGAGCTGATACAGACCGTCAAAGTTGTCCCAAATGAAGGCAAGGGGGCAAGGCCTTTGACCCCTGTAACACCCAGAAATTCCATGCAGACTAACCTTAAGACAGGTGCAAAATCTTGAGTGAGGAAGCTTCTTTTAGCCAAGGGCATTCATCTATAGGCCACAAGCAGCCCAGCCAAAACTTTGGCAGCTGGGGGAATGAGTGGCTTGGTCCTAAACAGGAGATATATCTTCCCCAGCCTTCTTGTCCTTAATCTCCCAGTCTTTCTCCTTCCAGGATCCTGACCAATCTATTAAACCATTTGCCACGCATCAGTCTTTGTGTATTCAGGCTACTTCTCTATCTACACAAAGTGGATAACCAGGTATGCTGCCTGAAGCTCTGTATGTTGGGAGAGTTTTCTTTCACCATTGACTTTCAGGACCACCCCGAATGGGGTTACACTGACGGTCCATTTTCAGTTTGCAACCACTCACTGAGCTGACCCACCAATGAAGCAAGCTGTGAACTGAAGGAGAGGTACTGATGCAACTTTCGTAGATAATAACATCGTGGTCTGGACCACTCACGAAACTTACTTGTGTTTTCTTGTACTTTCTTGTGCCTTCTGGACTCACTGGTGACCAATTCTAGATGTATCACTCTTGTCTTATTACAGATTGTTGCTGGGAAAATCTGAGCTTATGATTTAGTGGTTCTGACAGAAACCAGCTTGTAATGGGCAGTTCAAGCCACATGGTAATTTGATGTCCCATAGACATAGTCTGTCTCTAGCAGGGCCCACAAGCATGTCCCAGTTATTTTTTCTGTGTGATGTAAAGTTCTCTGCAACAGATGGCATAGTTGCTCCAGAAACCTACCTGCTTATGTTGTGATTCTCCTTTACGGGATTGCCCTAAGTTCCCAAAATATCTTTTCTAACCACAGATACTCCTGGTATTATGGGGTCTGTCACTTATTTTGGAATTCTATCACTGTCATTGCTTTCTGAGGGCTCAGTTCCGTAACAGTATAGCCTACAATCACCCTGGGCCTTTACAGTCATTCAGTACCACCTTCTCAGTAATATTGGTGTCCATCTCACCAACACATTCCTTAGCACTTTGGTGAATGGACAGTCTTGTGGACTCTTCCAGAGAACATAGTCAGCAGAAGAATTTCCCATCCTTATGTGCTACCTCACTCTGGCATGCCCACTCTCTGAGTTTTTGATCTCTTGTTCCACCATCAGTCATGGCAGTTCTGGCATTTGTAACCACATATTGTGGGCCATTGCTTTTACTCAAGCTTCCGAGAATCATCCTAGTAGAGTGTTAGCCCAGTCTACCAGGGTACTTGCCAGATTGTCAATTCTGTATCAGAGGAAAATGTTATCATATTGATAATCTGTCCCTTGGCCAGTTTTATATTCTGTACACCTTGACCCAGCACACACGGTATTCACTCCCACATATACTCTTGAAGTTTTGACTGGAACATCTTGGCTAGGTCCTACAGATTCTTCAGCATGTAGCTCCCTTCCTTTTTTAGCAGACCCAGCATCCTCGATCTGTTATGCCCTGACTTGACTTTAGTTATTGGTTGCATTGTCAGGTGGAAAGGTATGAGCAGATCCTGAGGAAGGAAAGTATTGTGTTGCAAGATGTAGATCTCTGAACCATTTTAAGCAAGCAGAGAGCACTGAACTTTAAGGAAGGAGTGAGACACTTCTGATAGCCCAGAAGGCTAAGTGGAATCTAGAGATTTGGAATTTCAGGGTGTTTTTCCTTAAATATCTCCATCTCAATTTTCTGTGTTCCATTTCTTCTTCACACTCAAGGACCTGGATTTTGTGTAGCAAATTTTCTGAGGGCCAGTAGTCCCTGGGTGGTGTAAACAGTTAATGTGATTGGTTGCTAACCAAAAGGTTGGCATTTCACGTTCACCCAGCAACAACTTGGACTAAAGGCCTGGTGATCTACTTCCAAAAAATAAGCCATTGAAAATCCCGTGGAGCACAGTTCTCCTCTGACACACATGGAGTCACCATGAGTTGGAATTGACTCCGTGGCAACTTGTTTGGTTTGGTTTTTTATTACGATTTCAAACTCTGCTGGAAGTTTACTACTCAGCTCCATTTTCAGCTTGTACTGCTGTCCAGCTTATACACTGCCAAGAAAACTCTCTAGCTTTTATATTCTGGCATAAGTAGGTAATAGTTACCTTCCGTCTTTCATTATCTTTTCCAATGTGTTCATACTTCCCAGCAATAGCCATCAGACTTCAGAGTCCTTTTAATGACTACCTTTCAAACTTTGGAGTTACTCCCTACCTTCTCCCATTTCCAGAGTATTTGCTACCACTGGAAATCCCATTCCATTTCACCACTGTTGAAATTTTGAACACTTGTAATGCTCCCACAAGCCAGGAAGTCTCAGCACACCACCTATCAGCAGTAGCAGGGTCTTCATTGCCAGCTGGTCTGTGGCGTGATCTAGTTTTACAATCTCACATTAAAGTTTCTTTCCTAGCACCACTTTTGGTATCAACTCTTCTAGGTTGGGTTCCAGGGAAACAGATTCTGAGGGAGAGATTTATGGGCGGGAGATTCATTAGGGATATTCTCAGGAACAGAAACTATAAAGAGAGAATCAGAATTGGGGAAAGAGGGAAAATTTTCTCTGGAGAATTTACTCTGTGATGAACTTACAACAGAGGCCTTGAACAACCCTATGGGAAGCTCTGGAGCTGGTGTGACCCTTCACAATTGCCCCAAATCAAGGAACAAGGGCTGGGCCACATCAACCAGTCAATGATGCATAACTTTGATCAAAGCAGCTTTTTTGGCCAAGGGAAACTGCGAGAGACAGAGTCAGGTGTGAGCTGTTCAGTAGGCAACACTCCTGGCAGCTGGAGAAATGAATGTTCTTTTCCTGAAGGGGCATCTCAGTGATACACCACAGCATCCACTACATCCACTGAGAAGAGAATAGTTGAAAGTGAAAGAACTGCCTAGGTTCTCAATAATTATGAGTGGTTGTTTCCAATAGACGTTTCAAATTAACACTACAGAGGAAGATATGTAATTTCCACCTTATTCACATCTAAATAAAAAAAAACCTCTACATGGTTATTTAAGTAACAATTTAGGCTGAGGTACGTATACAGGTTCCAGCAATGTATTTCTAAAAGCCTTCTGGCCTCTAGTCCAGTAACAAGAACTGATTTGGGATTTACATAGCCACTCGTCCCCCAAATTATGTCACATAAAATGTTTTTCTGTGACGTATTTGTGTATCTACCATATATGGATTATGTTATCACTGGGATTAATTTTATAGAAAGTATTCATCAGCAGCAGAAAGCATGGATTTGGTCACATTATTGCTATGTGAGGTGACAAGTGTATGGAAGACAAAATTCAAAGTGCCATTAAAAATGTTTTCATGGTAAGATTTAAAGCATATTATTGAGGTTCCTTGGTGCCTTTTCATGCTTTACTATCTTATTTCATAAACTTGGGCAAAGAAATTAATATATTTGTTACAGTTTCCTTTGAAATCAATTTGAGTGGGGTCTCAATCACCCTTCTGAGCACAGTCCAATTAAAATTTACATTTATTTTGATAAATTGGAGAAATGACTGGAATTAACATGCAATTTTTTTTTTTTTTAAAGTTGCCACAGAGCCAACTCTCACTCATGGCAACTCCATGTATGTCAGAGTAGAAATGTGCTCCAGAGAGTTTTCAACAGTTGATTTTTTGGAAGCAGAATTCCAGGCCTTTCTTCCAGAGCACCTCTGGGTGGACTCAAACTGCCAACTTTTCAGTTGGAAGTTGAACACATTAACCATTTGCGCTACCTAGGGACTCCAAAGATAAAATTAAATAGGTATAAATAAAGGATAATTTACTGAGGAAGAATAAGTGGCATAGGTATAAGAGCGACAGGGATAAAAAAAAACAGGGGCCCTAGTGTCTCCCTCTCGGCAGGTTAGAAAAATAGTTTGAAGAGTATCAGTTATACTCATGTAGAGCAAAGATAATTGATCTGAATTTACAACCTTGGAGAGGATTCACTAAAGATGAGTTGAAGATGAGAAAATATCTGGTACGCAAAACTATTCAACATTAGAATTGTCCAATTAGGCACAGGTCGAAGTGGTAATTATAGTTTTGGTGACATAACTTTTCAGTTTGGGTTACATAAATGAATATTAAATGCATAGGAATCAAATAGTATTTTTATTACCTGTAAGATTAAAAATAAAAGGAAATGTTTATGAGCAAGCAAAAAAGTATTAATGTTAGATGTTAACAATTTGCCAATAGTAAAAAAAAAATTTTTTTTTTTTAAAGACTATGACATCACCATGAGTAGGAATCTTCTGGACAGCAACAGGTTTTATTTCTTCTTTATTTTGTTTAAACACTGTGAGACCTAGCAATACAGCAAGAAAGCTTCTCTTCTACTACTGAGCGAGCCTCCTAAGCTGGCTCACTTCTTTCAGTGTGACTGAATGCAGACAGGTCTAAAGAGACAGAATGTGAAGCAAAGCAGACAACTGCCTACAGATTTGTAATCCTAGTTCCCCACTCCTGAAAAAACAACTCGTAGTATGGAGACCCCATTGGAATTCTAAGGAATCATGTTGTTGATCCCATCTATTTTAACCATTGGATGTTGCTAAAGTTATTCCTGTGTATAATCTCTTTTTTTTTCCCTTTTGTAGTAACATTCTCTCACTTCAAATGAGTATAAAATAGCTGTAAAAGCAAAAAGAGAGTGTTTAGGAGGCTTATTGTAAAAATACTGAACTCATAACTTATTAAGAAATCTATCTTCAATATTTTAACTGAGTAAGCCATTTGACTTTTCTTGGACACAGTTGTTGTATCCGTCAAATGAGGGAGGAATTTAAAAACAAGGCTTTGAAAACCTCGACGTGTTTTTTTTTTTTTTTGTCTTTCTGTGCAGACACCAGGCACATGGATTCAGTGTAGCAGAATAGCCATATGGTAATGGCAGTCATGTCCTTTTACATTTCAGGATAAGTTAGGCGTGCTTTTAGGAAGCAATGTTTCGGCCCTGTTAAGACCACAGCTACCATTCTGATGTTCTAGAAAAAGAAAACAGATCTCCTGTGGATATTTTAAATAAGGGAGTCCATGGCTATAGAGAATGATCCAGTACTGGCTGTCACGGGCTCATGAGAGCCAATTGGGTGCATCTCTTCCCAATTCTTCATTCAGTGACGTCACGTTGGTAGCTCAGAATTGGTCATGGTGGGAGTATTTACACCTTGGAAATCAACAAACACTATAAATCAAGGCTTTTTTTTTTTTTTTTAAGCTAGTTATTAAACATTTCTACTGGCAAAAAAGAAAGTGAACTAAGTGACTAAGAAATTATTTGGGATCTTAAGACAAATTTTCTTTCTAGCAAAGAACTTGTATTCCTTCCAGAAATTAAAAGGCTATTTTTTCCAAAGGAACACAACTAAAATGCTAGAGTTGGTGAGATATTTATTTAAACCTGTGCAAATAGGATACTTAATTTTTTTTTCTTTTTTACAGTTAAAGATGCCATCCACTTTAAAGAAGCATATATAGATGAAACTTAAAGTTACATTGTTCTATTTGTGATGAGTTCATTTCAGTCTCTGCACTCTGAAAAAATGGAAAATGAAATTGAGATTATGCAATCTAATAGAATTAATTTTGAACTGATAGTACATTTTCTGCAACCTCCGAGAGATTGGAGAGAGACCGTCCAATCTCTTAGTTAAGAGATTATGTTATTAGTCCTTATATCTTTTGTTCCTTTTCTTTCTCTTTCTTCTGTTTTGGACCTTTATTATCAATTTATATTCTAATTTAGGACAGAAACAGGTTAGAAAGCAAATGAAAATCTCAATTCTGTCAGTTTTTTTTTTTTTTTTTTCTATTTGCTGTTGGTCCCTAAAAGGCTTTGGTAGAAATAGTTTTTGAAGTATGTCTATAATTATCTGAAATTTCAACTATTTATAATTCTCCCGTGCCTCAAGCTCCAGTATGCAATATGGCTGCTAAAGAATTGTTGTTGTTGTCCTAAATGACTTCCTTGGACAACTACTAATTGAGGTAATTGCCCAGACCATGCATTTTGACCCCTGATAATATTAAATTCAGTATTTTATTACACTGCTTAGTATTGTCTTTTTTTTTTCATTGTGTATAAATGATATTTCTGCCAACAGAGAGCCACAGCACCCAGAAGAGTTATAAGTAAAGACTAAAAATTCAATAAATGCCCAATCAAATTAAGGTATGATGATTGCTTCTGCTTAGAGAGTTGGATTTAGTAAAGTGCAATTTAGAGGTTGATTACCTTCTTTATTAAGCAATTGCCTGAAATTTGGGTTAACAGACAAGAGGTGACTGAGTTGCCTTTTTTGGTAATGTAATGAAGAAAGACTGCTGCTGCTCTACGATAGAAAACCTAAAAACCAAGTTAACCCAAAACAGTTGTTTATACTGTAAGGTAAAAAAAAAAAAAAAAAAATTTATTTATTCAGCTCCTCAAACGTTCGTTGTTGGTCTACAGTCAACCAGGCACTGGATCGATATATGACAGTAAAGCAAAAATGTGTGTGATGACTTATTTAACAGTGAGTTATAAAATAAAATAAGTATAGGACTTAGGCTGTATGGGTTCCCTATTGATTAATTCAACTGAATGTTGTAATTTAATTTTACCTCACTATTTGATCTTTCCTCACGGCAGCCAAAAGCTGTTCTAGAGTACATCTGATAGGAAATGTGTTGTAAAAGACCTTCTCAAGGTTTAACCATCTCTACTTCAGCCAAAGAAAGAACTCTATTCCACTCGGTTGTAGTAGTAAAACATACTTATTGCTTCTTACCTGCATCTAACTTATTAGATTGCTCTGTTGTAAGAAGTGACAGTTCATTATTCAAATACTGCCTTGTTTTTTAAATTTACATTTAGCTCTATATGGCAAGCAGAACTTTAAAAGGACCCATAATGACACTCCCTCCCCTGGAGTATGGGCAGAATCTGTGCATATGATCAGATATCACTCCCGTGATTATGTTATTTATGTAAAGAGATTTTGCAGGTGTAATTTAGTTTACTCATCAGCTGGCATCAAATTAATCTAAAAGGAGATTATCCAGATGGGCCTAACCTAATCACTTCTGTGTCTAAATGCCAGAGACAGAGGAAGCCAGAGACTCAAAACAACAGATATATTCTCCTGCTTGTTTTGAAGGAGCAGTGCCATATTGTGGAGAGGGCCAGTGTCACGGATTGAATTATGTCCCCGAAAAATGTGTGTATCGACTTGGTTAGGCCACGATTCTCAGTATTCTGTGGTGGTCCTCCATTCTGTGATTGTAATTTTATGTTAAAAGGATTAGGGTGGGATTTTAACACCCTTACCAAGTCACATTCCTGATCCAATGTAAAGAGATACAAGGAAAAGGAAGCAAGCAAAGAGTTGGGGAACCTCATACCACCAAGAAAGCAGCACTGGGAGCAGAGCACGTCCTTTGGACCTGAGGTTCCTGCGCTGAGATGCTCCCAGACCAAGGGAAGACTGATGACAAAAACCTTTCTGCAGAGCTGCCAGAGAGAGAAAGCCTTCCCCTGAAGCCAGCACCCTGAATTCGACCTTCTAGCCTATTGGACTTTGAGACAATAAACTTCTCTTTGTTAAAGCCACCCACTTGTGGTATTTTTGTTATAGCAGCACTAGATAATTAAGACAGCCACATAGCAGGGAATAATGGGTGGCATCCAGGAGCTGATAGTGGCCCCTGATCAAGAGCTGGCAAAATTCAGGACCTTATTCCTACAACCACAAGGAATAGAATTCTGCCAACAACCTAAGAGGACCCAAGCCTCAGATGAGAGCAGCCTCAGCCTATATACCTTCACTGCAAACATGTAGGGCCCTGAGCAAAGAATCCAGCCATTCCATGTCATGGTCCTGATCCACAGAGAATGGGAGATAATAAATATGTTGTTTGAAGCCTCTAAGTTGGTGGTAATTTGTTACATGGTACTAGAAAACTAATACGTTATATATGTAATAGAGGGAGTGATTGGGAAAAAAATAGGCAAGAAAGTAAGACATATTTGTAATTAGTCACTCATGGGTATCTTCCAGTTCCCTGTTCCTTAAATTCCCTTGAAGACAGAAACATTCACTTCAGTCTCTTCTCCCCCTACCCCGTATATGGGAAGGGTGTGCATTTTCACATCATTTATTCATACATTTCACATACCCTTTTACCTGCCCCAACATCATCCATTTTTGCATTGGCAGCTTTTAAAGTCATAGTTAACACAGAATTACTAGAGGAGCACACATCTCTTTTTTAAACAACTTATGAAGTTGTAAATAAACTTGAGCACCAAAAAATAACAATTTCTAACTATGTATAGAATATTGCAGTGTTCTTAGGAAAGGGATGTGACTATGAACAGTTGAATTTTCCCTGCTGGATGCTGTGCAATGACTCAGAGCACGATGGGCAGTGGGGGGACTGTAGAGCTGCCATTGCTCTAGCATGCCTGATGTGCGCAGCCCGTTCACGCCACACCTGTTCTCTGCGCTACCAGGTCTTCATCCCCACTAGGATGCAGGATACCATTTGGAGTCATAGGATTGAATGTAAATATTAACAACTCTGATAATCTGTTAGCTGTCAAAGATGAGATTTGGGAGATGGTAGGAAAGAGAGACGAGGGCAGAAGGGGAATAGGGGAAAGGCATAGTCTTTAACATCTACATCTTACAAAATAGGAAATAAAAAAATTTTGTCAACAATGCCAGGTTGAAAAAAATAGGTGTACAACAACTTGTTGTTGTTAATTGCTGTTGAGCCGATTCCACCTGTAACAACCAAATGTGTGCAAAGCAGAATTGTTCCATAGGGCTTTCAAGGTTGTGACCTTTCAGAATCAGGTCACCAGGACTGTCTTCCAAAGGCCTTTGGGTCTAACCACCAACCTTGCATCTGGTAGTCAAGCACTTAACCGTTTACACCACCCAGGGACTCTCTGTATAGCACCTATTTTATTTAAAATTTTAAAGTACTATCAAACATTAGTAGAAGGAGAAAGGGGAAGAGGGTAGTGTAAGAAAAAATACCTTCATCTTTCATATGGAGGTATTAGTAGATACTGCCTCAAGAACATAAATGAAGAGATGGAGTTGTACACATGGTAAATAGAGTTGTGAAACTAACTATAGAACTAAAAGCAGAAACTGGAGAATCAGATTGCTGGAGGAGAGGAGGCAGGAGACTTGTCTTTCCACATAGATTCTTTTATAGTATTTGATTTTTCATATGTATGAGTGACTTTGGTAAAGCGTGTTATTTTTAAGCTTGATTGCATTGAGTCATTAGGAAGTAATGGAAAAAAAAAAAAAACTAAACTAAATTTGAGGGCTAGGGTATAAAATACATGGCCAAACACTACAAATTCTTACGTTTGTACATGTTTTTGCAAATTTTAATATTGATGTTATATGTCAGTAACTGCAGAAATTTTCAATAATAGGTTATGGAAATTGACATACATTTTAGAAAACCAGATAAACTTAGATAAAACAGGGTATTAGACTAAGATTAAAAATTAATTTAAAGATCCTTTTATTTAATCTAGTTTCTCCCCTAGAGTGCTTCTAAGTTAACTTTCAAACTTCAAACAAGCCATAAAATAAATAACTAAATTATCCCCAGCTGAGTAATTAATTTTACCCCATACCTGTTGCTGTCAAGTCAATTCTGACTCATAGTGATCACAGAGTAGAACTACCCCATAGAGTTCCCAAGGAGCGCCTGGTGGATTTGAACTGCTGACCTTTTGGTTAGCAGCCGTAGCTCTTAACCGCTACACCACCAGGGCTTCTTAAGTGAATGTAATTAATAAGATCAAGTATCTGACTTCTTGAGCTCCAATAAGGGAAAATGAACAATGGAAGAGAAAACCAGGAGACACTGGGGTGAAATCATTCAGGATGTAGTGAAAAGGCTCAAATTTGACTGTATGCAAATAGGTTTACAGAGAACAAATGATTTTTTGTTCTCCAAAAAAAAGAAAGAATTTTCTTTTTTTTTTTTTTTACCTTAATAGAAACCCTGGTGGCGTAGTGGTTAAGTGCTACAGCTGCTAACCAAGATTTTGGCAGTTTGAATCCACCAGGTGCTCCTTGGAAACTATAGGGCAGTTTTACTCTGTCCTGTAGAATCGCTATGAGTCGGAATCGACTCGCTGGCAGTGGGTTTGGTTTTCAGACCTTAATAATGGTGAGTTTCTACTTCTGCCATAGAACTTTTCTTTTTTCTTAACCCATACGCTTTCACTAAAAGCATGTTTATCACCAAATACCATTTACTGAAAATACTGTTCTATATTCAAGAGCATATCAGTATGTATTGAAAAAAGGAGATACGTGTAGATGCTGGGCATTGAATGACCTTTCAAAACCTCACTTTCTTGTGTAGAGGAGATAACACTTAATAAAGTCAAAGTCTTCTCAATTGTTTAACTTTTAAAAATCAGAATGTCAGCTTGGAAGTATTTGAAATAAAACTGGCTTTCCTAGTACTGTGAAAGCTTCAACTTGAGTCTGCTTTTAAAGCTTTAAAAAATCAAAAGGTTTTAGTCTGGGTGTAGAATTCCTCACCCTTTTATAAATATGAATTGCTTAGAGAAATTATCATTTTTACTACTGTAATATGAACTTTTGACAGGTTCTTTTGAAAATTTGATTGAATATGATTCTATGCCCTTCTTTAATATTAGCCAGAAGCAAGGTCAATATTTTTAAAGTTTAATGTTTCTCTTATTTTTAATAAATAATGGAGATCAAGGTTAAACTTGGATCTTTTTTTTTTTTACATGATATTATTTAAAGTGGCCTCTAAAACATAACTCACATATGACTTGTAACATGGGAATTTAACATAGGCTGTTTCTATGCTTTCTGCTCTTGCAGCTGAGTGACTTTGAGAGCTGGAACCACTTAAACCTTTACCGTTTCAAACCAGACTAGACTCTGACATCATCCCTACCAACAAAGAAGGAAATAGACACAATCCTGAACCAGCAGCTCAGGATGATCTTACTCACCTCACATGAATTGCTTCCCTTAGAGCCATTGACTATGCTCTTTAATTCATACGTGTTTGACTAAGACCTCTCCTTGTACCTCGGTTCAAGTGAATGAGTTTTCTCTTATTTCCTGGTCATTTATACATTTATTGTCCCATTTATCAATTTTTTATTGCAACCTATTATATTCCAGGCACTTGCCTCTTTGTTAGAACATTATGATGAACACTAATCCTTCTAGCTGAAAGAGAAGGTAAAATAGGAGGTTTGGTTTGGCTGGTATTCTTTAACGTGAAACAACTAGAAGCACATAGTATATATTCTGTGTCTGGCTTCTTAAGTTCAGTTTCACATCTGAGAAACTCATTCATGTTTGTGTATTTAGCTATAGTTTATTCAGTTTCATCGCTAAATAGGATTCCATTGTATGAATATACCACAAATTATTTTTCCCTTCTATTTATGACTAACATTTGAGTTGTTTCCAGTCTTAGGCTATTACAAATAATGCTCTATGTACATCCCATGTACAAACTTTTGGCAAACATGTGCATGCATTTCTGTCGGGTATGAAGTGTTTTGCCATAGGGTACATATAAGCTCAAATTTAATAAAGGATACCAAACGGTTATTCAGAACGTTGTGCCAAATATTCTCCTACCAGGATCATATGAGAATCCCTACATTCTTTCAAGCACTTGTTATTATCTGTTTTTTGTTTTTATTTTTCCATTTTTGCCATTCCAGTGGATATGTAAGGGTATTTCATTGCGATTTTAATTTTCGCTTCTCTGATGACTAATGAGGTTGAGCCCTTTTTCAGATGTTTGTTGGCCATTGTATTATCTTCTTGGATGAAAAATGCCTTGCTTAAGTCTATTGTTTTGTTTGTTTTCTTTCGGGGGGGGCGGGTGGCCAGTTGTAGTGGTCTCAAAATGTTGCCACAGAACATTTAACACTCCTCCTTTTGAGAGATAAGGTCCATGTCCCCTCCCCTTGCATCTGTACAGGCTTGTCATTGCTTCAATAATAGAACACTGAGAAAGTAATGCTCTGCGATTTCTTAGGCTGATCATAAAAGACTACACATCTTCCACCTCATTCGCTGAAGCACTTGCCTTTGGAGCCCTGAGCCCTGACGTATGAAGCCCAGTTCTAAGGAAGCCTTGGGTAAGCTCTGCTGCCATTAGAAGTCCAATCTTTTAGCCATTCCCACCAAGGCCACAGTCATGTGAGTGAAGTTATCCACCACCAAATGACCTCCACTGAAATAGAAGAAAGAACCATCTAGCCAAGCCATGTCTAAAAGTCTTGATTTATAAAATTGTGTGATATAATAAAATGAACCTTATTTTAAGCATTTAAGTTTTGGGGTAGTTTGTCATCCAGCAATGGATAACTAAAGCAGAATTTGATACCTGAAAGTGGGATGTTGAAATAAGGAAACCCAAAACATGTGGCACTGATATTAGAAAAGGCCAATAGCTTTGAGGAGGCCACTGGTAAAGCCACGAAAGTAAAAGAGAAAATTATTATTGAAGCTGTAAGGAAGGGGATTCTGGTTATGTAGTTGTGGAGAGTTCTGCAGCACTGTTGCCTGTGGTAATTTGACAAAGAGGGTATATAACCAATAAACTCAATGCTGTAGCTGAGGAAACTTTGGGCAGAGCGTTTAAGATACTGCCTGGCTTTATCTAACTACCTATAAGAAAATGAGAGAGGAGACAGAAGAACTAAAGAATAAACATTTTAGTTTTTTAGTAGAATTTGGAGGAAATGTAAAGGGCCCAGGACAGTATTTATACCCAGCAAAATATCCCTAAAATAAAAAAAATGACTTCAGGGCAAAGATCAAATCCTGGGCATTGCCAGTGAAAGATTGCCTGTGAGAATCCAGGTGTGGGGTAAGACTCTTTGTAAGACCTGAGAAAGATTTAAGCTGGTGCCTCATATACTTTCTCAGTTAAACAAAAAGCCTCTAAGAATCTTCAGTGTGTGCTTCAAGACCCTCTCTCCTAGACCATAGTGCTTCTAAAGGTATCATCCCACAAGTATCGCCCACGAACCCTGAGAAGGGTTAACCTCAAAAAGGACCTGTGTGTGAACCTTTTGTCTAATGGAGTAGTTTATAAATTGATATATAATACACCCAAAGAAGTTATATCAGCTGAGTCTGAAATGGATAGAGACATTATAAAAGGAAAAGCAGCATTTGAACCCTCAAACTTCTATGGACGGAAGCAACCTGAGAAAACTATTCAGCTGAAAACAATGGCTACTCTATATGGAAAAAGAAGGATGACTCAAGAGCCCAGAAGGCGGAGCCAAAAGCCTTGGGCCTCATTCTCAGGAGGCAGGATTCTGCTTGGATCAATTAACTGGCAATGCATGCTCTGCTGAATTCCAGGATTACTGTGGACAACTGACTGCTGTGTGCTAGGGTTCCCCCACCCCTCCCCCTTTTTCATGTTGTGTGTTTATCTGTTCTCCTGTTGATGGATACCTGGACTACTTCTCATTTTTCACTCTTATAAATAATACTGTTATGAACATTCCTGTCAAACACTTTCTGTGAACATATATTGTCATCTTTTTGGAGGTAGATACATAGAAGTGGAATTTTTGTGTACACCTGGTTTTGTAAGAAACTGCCAGGCCTTTTTCCAAATTAGCTATATCACTTTACACTTCCAACAAAAATATCTGAGCGTTCCAGTTGTTCTCCCTCCTCACAAACATTTAGTGTTGTCAGTCATCTTAATTTTAGTCATTCTAGTGGGCGAGTAGGGAGATTTGGTGGCGCAGTGGTTAAGAGCTACTTGGCTGCTAGCCAAAAGGTTGGCAGTTAGAATCCACCACCGCTCCTTGCAATGTTGCTGGGTGAAAATCCCAGGTTTTGCTCGGCGTGACTTGTTACAGCCAATAAACAAGAAGCCAAGGTGGGAGATCAGAAAGACGCCTTTATGTCGTTGTACCAGGAAAGGAGCAATTGAGCCTGGTGCCTCCAAGACTGCTCAAAGGTGGGCTTTTATAGAGAGCAGACAAGGAAATGCAAATTCATCATGAATATTCAGGATTGACCTTCATGCAGGTGCTCAGAGCTTGGGGATAACTATGCATTTTCTTTAGACAAGAGTTTGATCCCCCAGGATGGAGGAAGGGATGAATTTTTCTTCATTAGGATGTTAAGCCTCTACCAAGAGGTGGGCTGAGGCCACCTATGGTCCATTCTGTGGTTATCATGTCCAGGACAATTTCAGAGGAAAGGGCAGCTTATTTTGCTCAATGTAGGAGGATAAGTCTCTTAGAAGTGTTGGGCTCTGAGGCTGCCTGCCTCAGGAAACACTACAGGGTTTTTCTACTCTGTCCTACATGGCTGCTATGAATTGGAATGGACTCGAGAGCAACGGGTTTGGTTTTTTGGAATGGGTGAGTATAGTATCTCATTGTGAATTTAATTTGCATTTATTTTATGATATGCTATTGAGCACTTTTTAATGTGCTTATTAGCCATTAGAATATTTTCTTTTGTTAAGTATGTATACAAATATGTCATCTTTTTTATTGGATTGTTTGTTTTTTATTATTAAATTGTAGGGGTACTTTATATATTCTGAAAAATATTTGCTCCCGGATTTCGATTTGCTTATTCATTTCTTAACAAGATTATTTGATGCACAGAAGGCTTGAACGATAACAAAATCTTTTTTTTATCAATGCTGTCATTTATTATAGTTGCTTTCTGTGGTATGTCTAAAAAACCTTTGCCCACCCCCCAAGCCATGATAGTCTCCTTCATTTTCCTCTAAAAACTTTATCGGAATTACTGTTTCCCCGTATGTGCTTTGTCTGGATTCTTTCAGGATATTTCTCTCTAACTGGTGGTGTAGTGGTTAAGAGCTACAGCTGCCAACCAAAAGGTTGGCAGTTCGAATCCACCAGGTGCTCCTTGGAAACTCTGTGGGGCAGTTCTACTCTGTCGTATAGGGTCACTAAAAGTCAGAATCAACTCGACAGCTGTGGGGTTTTTTTTGTTTGTTTATTTATGAATATTAGCAGTTTGACTATAATATGCCTACACATGATTTGCTTTGTACTTATTCTGCTTGGGGTTTTCTAGGGTTTCTAGAATCTGTAAATTTATGTCTTCCACCAAATTTAGGGAAATTTCAAACATCGTGTTTTCAGGTACTTTTTCTGCCCCGTTCTCTTTCTTCTTTCATCCTGGGACTCCAATTCATATATGATAGATCTTTTGATATTGTGCCACAGTTTCTTGAATCTCTGCCTTTTTTTTTTTAATCCTTTTTTCTGTCTGGTCTTCAGATTGGATAATTTTTTTGTTCTATTTTCATGTCCCCTGCTTCTTTCCTCTGTCATCTCCATTCTGCATTTAAGCCCATCTAGTTACTTTTTATTTCCGATATTGCATTTTTCAATTCTAGAATTTTCTCCACCACTTAATCCTCGTAAACACTCTTCAGGAAGGCCACCCTGAATGAATATTATACCTTTTGTCATGTGAGAGACACAGGAATTGTTATCTGACTTTCACCTGGAGAAATCCAAAACTGACAGACTATATGGAGTTCGCAGAAGAAGAGAAAGAAGACTGGGTTGGGAGTGAGCTTCATTCCCACATAGAGAGAGGCAACAGCCCATATTTCCTGTAGTACCACTATTGTCTCTCTCTGAGGCACAGATTCATCCTAAGTGGGACTCTGCTTAAAAGCATGTCATGGAGCCTCGTGATCCCAACATAAAACCAAATTAAAAAACAAACAAAAAAAACCATTGCTATCGAGCTGACTCAGACTAATAGAGACGCTTTAAGACAGAGCAGAACAGAATTGAACCAGACACCCCTCCTTCACTACAAGCGTCCAGTCAGTTGCAGGTCTGAGCTAGAAGAGAGAAGCTGTAACCTTTTATGGTCACTGGCACGTATATGTTCCAGCTACATTTTCCGTCTCTGGAGGTTTATTACTGGGCATTTGTGCCACTTTTATATGTTCTGGCCTCATGTCAGATACTGCTGCAACTGCCTAAAAAACAAGAAAGTTAGTCTGCACCACATTTGAGTGTTGAGAGCCAAAACATTTTTTTTTAAAAACTCACCCATGAAAGGGTTTGATTGGATAAGATTGGAGACTGTGTTACTATCCCACTGCCATCGTGTCAGTTCTGACTCGTAGCAACCCCATAAGGTTTCCAGGGCTGTAAATCCCTACAGAAGCAACCTGCCACATCTTTCTCCCGCAGAGTGGCTGGTGGTTTTGAACTGCCAACCTTTTGGTTAACAGTCAATCACTTTAACATCTGCACCACCAATATGTGGTTAAGGAACTAGAATAAACTTTATTGTAATCTAACAGTGACCAGAAAAGCTATGGAATTTGTCTAATAGTCCACCTAAAAGCTAAAAAAAAATAAATGCACAAGCAAAAATATTGCTAAAGGAGAAAGAACAAGATTAATACCTATTTGTATATGTATCATAGTTCTGGGCTGCTAACCAAAAGTTTGGCGGTTTGAGTACACTCAGAGGTGCCTTGGAAGAAAGGCCTGGTGATTTACTTCCAAACATTCATTCACTGAAAACCCTATGGAGCATAGTGCTAGAATGACACACATGGGGTCGCCATGAGTTGGAATCGACTTGATGGCATTTGGCACTGGTATATGTAAAATACTGAGACATTGACAGTGATTCATGAGGCCATAATAATTTTTATTATCTTGGTATTTTTTTTCCTAATTTTCTACAATTAACATTTATTCTGTTTAAATCAGAAAAAAAAAAAAAAAGATCATAATTTCTTTTTGAATGGTGTATGGGTTAATATTTTTCTGTTAACAGCCCAGTGTCCCAGATAGTCTAATTGAGTCCTCAAAGTTACCACCATGTTCAAAGTTTAAATTTTAATGATTTGACACATTAGAGAAACCAACAATCTTACAGTGCTGTATTGAAGGGTAATTCACAGTTTAGTTCCCTTGATTAAGTGATACACTTGAAAGTTCCCAAATGTTTTCAGAACATTCTCCTCCTAAAGAGACTTTGCCTTTATCCTGACTTTCTCCAATCTCTAAATCCTGTTGTCCTGGTACTCAGAGTTGTACCTTTGTCATCTAAGACAGTTAATACTTTCTTTTTCCTCCCCTGTGTCTTTCTGTGTGTGTGTGTGTTTGTGTGTGTGTCTGCATGTTTGCCACTTAGTCCTTCCTCATATTTTTCTTCTCTTTATTTGCATATGGCTTACAGCCTTTTAGTGTTCTCCTAAATTTTTTTTTTTGAGATGTTTGACATTTTAAAGCATACTTCTTAAATCCTGCTAAATCCATGTGTTCTGCTTCTCCTTTTTTATTTATATTTTTGCCCTTTTACTGCTGGTTGTGCAAACTATTTACACTCCCTCGGTTTTTATGCTTCCTTCAGGCTAATTACTTACCTTTAACAATACATTTTGTCCTTGAATTTGCCTTCAATTATTTTTTCATAACTTTTACAAAGAGCTTTTTAAGATACAAATAGTTACTGTACTACTGCCCTTATGTTCATGGCTCTCTCCTATGGCTCCAGGTCTAAACGGGTGTTAGCATCCTTCACTTTTTTTTTTTTTTCCATACAAATCCTATAATGCATTCAATATGTGACTCACTGCTCTTTCCATGTGCGTCTCCCCGATTCAATATTTGCAGAGCCCTATGGAATTCTTTTACCTAGTCCTATTGTAAAAAAAAAAAAAATTTTTTTTTTTTTTTTTTTAGTCCTATTGTAAGTGGGGCATAATCTGAATATTGATTTGAACAACTGTCAATGTTTCTTTATTGTGTAAAATCTACACTAAACCACAGAAAACTGAAGGCAAGAAAGGAGGCAACTTTACCGAAAGGCTGAAAATCAAACTGATTAATTCGACATTTCTTAAATTTACTACTAATTATATATGAAATTGCATAGGAAAAAAATCAGCTCTGATTTCATTTTGTAAACCCCATGATAATACTGAGCATAGAGAAAGCGTAATAATAAATTTTCTAAGCCTAACTACCATACTCAAAGGATAGTCAAGGCTAAAAAGTCACATTTTCAAACCTACAATTTAGGGTTTAAATTGTAGAATGTTCTAGTACCCAGAATCAATCTGCAAGGGATGTGGCCAATCCCTGATGAAGGTCTCAGTAAATTCATTCTTTTCTTCAAGAAAGAGGTCAACAGATCAGACGCTGTCTTCACTAATTAAGCCCTGCATTTTATAGATAACAAAATACCCAGTCAGTCAAGGATCAAATGCTAATAGGCAGAGTTGAATCAGCCAAGAATGAAAGATACAATTGCATGAAGATGTGATGCCTCCCTTAGATTTCTAAGATATTTAAACTTCCTCTGGAACTAAATTCCCTTTTAATCATATGAGAAATCAAGCTGTTATTTGTATGGTCAGTGATAACCTGTGATTACTGTTATTATCACATAAAATATACCAAAGCCACTAATTTTCCAACCCACTTTTATTGCATTTATCTTTTAAGTATGCCAGCGTGTCTTGTTGCTGGGATTGAATTATGCTAATGAGAAACATACATCTGAAAATGTGGGCTGAAGAAAACAATAATCTCCATCGATAACAATCTCTCTCTGCTCACTTTTCTCAAAAAAGATATACATTTTTCCATGGAATAAACATGTCAAATAAACATATTCCCTGCGCTTTTAGTAAAAGGAGAAAAACTTTTCCCTAGATAGGATTGTATGCAAGTGTTCCCAACCTATATAAGATAGAAAGAAGTATATAAATATCTAGGCATTCCATAATGAGTCAGAATCGACTT
This sequence comes from Elephas maximus indicus, assembly GCF_024166365.1. Lineage (NCBI taxonomy): Eukaryota > Metazoa > Chordata > Mammalia > Proboscidea > Elephantidae > Elephas > Elephas maximus. Next base: position 112,781,399 of record NC_064824.1, read on the forward strand.
GACGGCACTGGGTTTTTTTTTTTCCATAATTTATCAACCCTTCTTCTGTAAAAGACATTTAGTGTCTACCGTAGAGCAGAACAATTATATAGAGCTTGTAGAAAAAAATATTTAATGTTTTCAAATGCATTTTATGTTTCTTTTTCTCTCCTTTGGTATGCACTAGAAAGCTCCCACCCCACTCCATTTTTTTTTCCCTTCTGTCTTAATTCATTACTCATATATATTATTTTGATTTTTAGTGGTTGCTTTAGAAATTTGAATATAAAAATGAAACATAAAAATAATAGAGGTTAACCCTTGTCATGAATTGAATTGTGCCCCCTCAAAATATGTGTCAACTTGGTTAGGCCATAATTCCCAGTATTGTGTGGTTGTCCTCCATTTTGTGATTGCAATTTTTTGTTAAAGAAGATTAGGGTGAGAGTGTAACACCCTTACTAAGGTCATATCCCTGATCCATTGTAAAGGGGGTTTCCCTAGGGTGTGGCTTACACCATCTTTTATGTTATAAGAGATAAAAGTAAAGGGAAGCAGCAGAGAGGGGGGACCTCATACCACCAAAATAGCAGTGCTAGTAGCAGAGCGCTTCCTTTGTACCTGGGGTTCCTATGCTGAGAACCTCCTAGTCCAGGGGAAGATTGATGACAAGGACCTTCCTCCAGAGCTGACAGAGAGAAAGCCTTCCCCTGGAGCTGACACCCTGAATTTGGACTTCTAGCCTACTAGACTGTGAGAAAATAAATTTCTCTTTGTTAAAGTCATCAACTTGTGGTATTTCTGTTATAGCCACACTAGACTGCAGGCAAGAAAGGAGGCAACTTTACCGAAAGGCTGAAAATCAAACTGATTAATTCGACATTTCTTAAATTTAGTACTAATTGTATATGAAATTGCATAGGAAAAAATCAGCTCTGATTTCATTTTGTAAACCCCATGATAATACTGTGCATAGAGAGAGTGTAATAATAAATTTTCTAAGCCTAACTACCATACTCAAAGGATAATCAAGGCTAAAAAAAAAAAAAGAGTCCTCCTCCAGAACAATGCAAGGACCTTTAAATAATTTAACTCAAGCCACTGCTTCCCTTCTCAGCAAAAACTTTTGTAAGGTGATATTTTAATTCTGTCTTGATTTTCAACACTATAAATTACGTTAAAATCTTAATAGTTGTTTAGTTTTATCCACATGATTATTACTTCCTCAGCTCAAGTTTTCTTCACACATCTCAGACCTTCCTTTTGTGACCATTTTTCTTCTTATTAAAGGAAATTGTTACTGGTGATTTCTTCATTCTAAATGCTCTGCTTGTCTCTGTACCTTCGTTTTGTCTACAGTCTTTAATGTCTGTTTGGTATGGACTTATAGGTTGACAGTGATTTTCTCTCTGCACTTTGAAGATATCTCTCTGTTGTTTGGTTTCTGCTGTTGTTTAACTTTCAGTCTAATAGTCATCCTTTGCAGGGTGCTTGTCTTCTTCTGGCCACATTATGATCTCCTATGTGTATTGGGTGTTCTGCAGGTCTGAGCTAGAAAAGGGGAGAAAATTTAATTAGATAAGAGTGGAGATTGTGTTACTATACTAAAGTAATATTATCTGGTCACTGTTACTATTTAAATATTAAATCCTATTTCCAAGAGAATATTTCCATTTTTTTCTGTTGCATTTTGTTCAATATCTTTAGATTTATCTTCTATTTTATTCATTCTCCTGTTGGCTTTGTCTAATCTATTCTATACCCCATCTACTGAGCTTCTAATTTCAATTATTATTATTTAATTAAAATAATAACTTTAATTATTTTTCACTTATGCAAAATAAATTTGTCTGTTTTTCAAATCTACCTAGTCATTTGGATAGTTTCCATATTGATAATTCCATTACGTGCAGCTTTTGTAAGTCTGATTTCCAGTTTGTTGTTTCTGTTAACTGTCCCTTATGTGGCTGGATACCTGACTTTTTTTGTTGTTGTTGTTAATTTTTAAATTATTATGACCTCTGATCCTTAGAAACTCTTTGTGGATTGGATTTAAAGAGATTCCTCTACGAAGGACTTACCTTTGCTCTATCAAGGGCCTGGAGGCACTACCATCATAGGAAAACTTCAAGTTGTTGGATTCAGGGGATTTTAGGTCAATGAGCATTCTGAGGCAGACACTTAGGAGTTTGAGTTTATGATTAGCCATTTTTAGGGGATTTTTTTTTTTTTAATCTCTTTCTCCTCTACCCAGAACCACAACTGAAACAGGTAAATATACTTGATGTTTCCTCTGAAGTGCAGCTTTTTCTCTAATTCACTCAATGCTGGTGTTACTCAGAGTAGCCATCTCGTAAAACTTCAGAGCACCATTCACATTCCAAAGAGTTGTGCAGTATACAGTGTCTGCAACCATATGGATGTTCTTGATATCTCCTTTGGAGGTGAGGGGAGGGTCTTAGTTTTAGATGAGAATCTCTGACTTGACTGTTCATTTTTCTTGGGTCTAAGCTGGGTTTTCTTTCTCCAGATCACTCGGTCCACCAAAGTGTAAGCTCTGCTAGGTAACCAAGAATGAGCAGATACCAGGGCATATACCAGCTTTAGTGCTTTATTTATATGTCAAGATTTTTGCTTATTAGTTTTTTGTTTTTTCTGAACTTCACTCTTCTGCCAGCACAAAAATGCATTTAAAAAGATTTTTTTAAATATTCTATTCAATATTTTTGGGTGTTTGGTACTGGAAGTAGATCTCTGGACATTTGTTCCATCATATTGCCAAAAGCAGAGACTTTTAGAGCTGTCTCTGAAATCAGAGACCTAGTCACTATTGTCATTGGTGCTCACTGCCCCTGAGAGCAGCATCTTCACTAATTATGGCTTCAGATGTAGGAGCTCCAATTGTTGCAGACAGCTGAGCCCTTGTGGCTTTGATCATGGAGAGTCTATAGAGACTCTAATAATGATGGAAGTTGGTGGGTAAAAAGAGATAAGTGGATAAAAAATATACTTACAATTTATCAGGCTAATCTATTGACTCTATGTTGGGTATTTTCAGTTTCCACTTTTCACACACCGTGATTTCATATCACTAACATAACTTTTGCCAACTGAGTTTGGAATCTATGACCATATTACAATGAATCCCTTGATATCAATTAGTTACTTTTTTTATCTTGTAAAGAAGTGGCTGATCCCCACCCCCCCGCAACCCACAGAAGTGTCAAAAGAAGGAAAGTATTAAATATTGAAGGCTTACTGTAAGTTCCAGTTTTATTAATAATTGTAATAGTAATGAGCACACATTTATTGAGAGCTCACTGTATGTCAGGAACTGTTCTAAGTGCTTTATATGTGTCAAATTATATAATCCTCACTAGAATTCTGTGGGAGCCGTGGTGGCGCAGTGGTTAAGAACTCAGTTGCTAACCAAAAGATCCAGTTCCAATCCACCAGCTGCTCCTTGGAAGCCCTATGTGGCAGTTCTACTCTGTCCAGTTCTACTGTTTTTTTTTTTGGAGGGGGGGTTAGAATCCTGTGAGGCAGATGCCATTTTTATTCCAATTTTATAGATGTGGAAATACTTTCAGAAATGTTAATTTTCCAAGTTCACATAGCTAGTGAGAATGGGGGATTAAACTCAGATCTTCCTGACTCTCCACTACGTGCCCTTCCTATACGCAACAAATAGGCTATTTCCTTTAAAATCATATAGGCATTTAAGGAGGTAATATTTTTGTTTGGAAAAATACCAAAAAGACATTTCAGTGATGTTAAAGAGTTAATACAACTTTAGAGCACAAGTTAGATTATTTTTAACAATGGAAAAAAACCTTATGCTTTGGCTTTGCAAAGGGCATTTAATTCTTATGGCCATGCCCTTCCTGATTTCTACATCAATTGCAGATGAACTATTAACTTTCAAATGGGTTGCTTCAGGGTTCTATTTACATTTTTAATAGAGAAAATATCAAATAGATGTAAGGCCTAATTTAAATTCAAGATAATTTTCAAGAGAAATAAGTGATCAGAGAAACAGAATTCATCCCAGTGCCCTACATATCATTAAAGAGTTAATTAAATGTATTAAGGGAAATGTAGTGTCAATTTGTTCTAATTGAGAAAAAAATTGAGAGAAGTTATTAAAACCAGACTTACATGAAGAAGGCTTGGTCTGCATAACCTGCAAGAGACTCATTCAGCCACCAAAGACTCCTTGCTAATAAGTTCTGATTTGGTTAAAATCCCACTGAGAAAGAGTATTTAGTCTACAACTGGCTTGCTAATGATCACTGTCAAAATGTAGATTGGTCTCAGGTGCTCTAGTCTAAAAGTAGCAGGAAGTTTTCTCTCAAATCAACTTGTTGACTGGAACTTGATAAATTAGTTTATCCTGTTACCTGTGAAACACCACACCTGTGTCGTTTTCTGGGCGTGGGCATAAGGCAGGAAGGAAAATTATGGTGAGATGATATGATTTGTAATTTTTGGAACGTCAGTAGCTTCCCCTTAATGGCCCTCCGAGCCAGATAACTGATGGGTTATGAATTTTTAAAAATCAATTTGAAGTGATATTTTCATTGATTTATAGTATAACGGAATATTCTTCTGGACAAAAGAAGCAATTTTAGACATTCAAGCATGTTTCTTGAACTCTTCAACAGCTATACAATGAAAAGTCTTTAAAATAAAATCACTCTCTGGTATTGACATATCATTTTAACCATAGCAAACAAACTGAAAAGCCTAGGTGTCGTATAAGTCTCCACCAACCTCATCACTATAAACAAGTTATAAAATAATTTGAAACAATTTTTAGAAACTAACATTTTCACAGAAGTGAGATTCTATAGCCCCCTTATCGTATTGCTAAACAAACTTTCTATAGCCACTCACAGGATATTCTGAGGTAGATGCAAATCCATTTATCAAAAAAAAGCTATGTATTTAAAGTCACTTACTAAGGCGAAAATTTTTTGAAATTAATAGAACCACTTCAGTATAACAGTTTTTACAATTTAAAATTGCCGTTGCCCTGTACTAGACAGAAATGCCAACGATTCAGTGTTGACAGGAGTCTTAGTCATATAGTAGATGTGTACAGATGTGGAGGAAGGCCAGATGGAGTTGGTTAATTCCAGTGGTGACTACCATTAGGCCTAGTTGACTGGAGGTGGAGAATGCAACAATTTTTTTAATGTCATTTTATGTAAGAGTGCAGATGGCTGTGAATAGGGTGGTGATGCCACCTAGGCATAATACCATAAATGGGTGGCTTTAACAAAGAGAAGTTTATTCTCTCACAGTCCAGTAGGCTACAAGTCTGAATTCAGGGCGTTGGCTCCAGGAGAAGGCTTTGTCTCTCTGTTGGCTCTGGAGGAAGGTCCTCTTCATCAGTCTTCCCTTGGTCTGGGAGCATCTCACCACAGGAACCTTAGGTCCAAAGGACACACCCTGCTCCCGGCACTGCTTTCTTGGTGGTAAGAGGTCCCCATGTCTCTCTGCTTGCTTCTCTCTTTTATATCTCAAAAGAGATTAGCTTGAAACACTATCTTGTAAACCTCATCAGTATAATGGCCACTAATCCATCTTATCACATCGTAGTGATAGGATTTAAAACACATAGGGAAATCACATCAGAAGATAAGATGGTAGACAACCATACAATCATATAAGGGAATCCTGACCTAGCCAAGTTGACAGATATTTTGGGGGGACACAGTTCAATCCCTGACAATAGGTAAATTAAAACAGCTCAACTCTGATATGGGCTTTCTTGGTTTGCTGAAATTTCATTATTGTTTAAGTGGTTGGGACACCAAAAATCATAGCATTTACAAATGTAGTTATTAAATGAAGTAAAATTCTTAGGCAACACACACATAGAGGCAAACATACACATGTATGTATATAAAAACATACACACACTAATTTATCTTTTTACAACTGTCACTAACCTTCTGTAAGATCACTTCGTAACCTAATCTTAGTTTGCCTTGCAAATATTTTTAGCAAGAGCAATTTAACCTCTTCATACTGTTATCACAAATTCCTGAGTTAGGGCTGCCTGCCGCGAACAGCCAATTTTTGAGACTGGGGTGATGTGAGTAGCAAGAGTTTTATTATGCGTATATCAGTATATGGAGACAGAGGGGAATGATATCTTCCTAAAGCTATCTGTCTCCAGAAACTGGAGGCCATCTAGGGTTTTGCAAGGAAAAGGGGCCATAGGTTTTAGGAACTTGTGGAATGTCCATTCTCTTCCTGTTTGGTTTCGGTGGTCACATCTCAAACATGTTGATCTTTTCCTGCCATTATCCCATCAGCCCAGGGGGTGACTGGCACCCTCCTGATGAGTATTGCCCTATTTGATAGGCTTAGATTGATACCACTTGTTCTTCCATGGTCCTAGGGGAAACATTGGTTAACATTTAACTTTTAGAGGGGTTAACAGCAAAATCATACCTGGAGACAGACACGGACTAGGGAAGGGAAGGAAAAGAAAGAAGAAAAAAAGAAAAAAAAATGGCATAGGTACTATAAGATATGGCCGAGCCTCCTATTTCAATACTAGTTGATTTGTTTAAGCAGAGAACCAATTTGGAAGATAATTTTAGTAGAGCTGGTTGAGCTTTCAAATTTTGTGTTGCTTTATCAACTGTAAAATTTAGGAGACTCTCAAGATTCTGTGGATGAAATTCTTCATGACTGAGACAACTTTCTCATTCTTCCCTTTAGCTCCCATCCCTTACCTGATGTCAAATATACTCTTCTGTGGAGTTGTTACTTATTTATCCTACTTATTTCCAGTCTTATTGCACAGCACTCACAAATCCACTTCAAGTTATATTCCACCTAGGCATAATTGTTCTGTGTTACTCTTAAATTGTTTCATGTGTGTATATTGTATATGCAACTAGATTGAATGTGTAACAAGCAGTAGGTCCCTTATCTTCATGATTCAAGATATCTCTGATGCCTTCTTGAAGAGAGGTCTGAGGAGGGAGATGTATCAGCCAGGATTGTTTGCTGTGGTAACCAACAATCCCAAAATTTCAATCACTGACAGGAACAAGGTTTTCTTTTTCTGTCACATAAATGTCCCTTGCAGGGGCTGAGGTAGTGCCCCATACCATCTGCAGCACTGGATCCAGGCTCAAGGATAAGCCCCTGTTCTGAGGCATTACCAGTCCCATAGCAGAGGGCAGGGGAAGGAAATGGGCAAAATGTATAACTTCCACACTTTTCTGGCCAAAGTAAATCACACAAATACTCTGAGTTCATTAGAATGTGGATGTGTAATTCTCCCACAAGGAGGAGCCAAAGCAAGCCTTATGACCAAGTCTGACCTCCGTGGGGACCAAAAAAATCCGTGCCCATTGAGTCAATTCTGACTCATAGTGACCCTATAGGACAAAGTAGAACTGCCCCTAGGGTTTCCAAGGAGCACCTGGTGGATTTGAACTCCCAATCTTTGGTTAGCAGCTATGGCTCTTAACCAGTATGCCACTAGGACTTCAGTAGTCAAGTACAATCCTTCCTTAGAGTGAGGCAGCAACTACTTTGAACAATGATACAATCTATCCCAAAGGAGAAGTATAGAAAGATAATCAAATACATCAACACGACTTTCTTTAGCTGGTTGTCCTGCATGGGTGGATCCATTGATATCCTGTTTTTTGCAATTTGTTTCATAACGCAGGGATGCCTGACAATCTCTCACTGTTCTTCAGTCTCATGGACTAGTATTATATCCATTGTTTTTGCTGTGGCTAGTCAATAAAGGATTATGTAATGAATATATGTTTAAGAGCTATTATTTAATGAGATAGCTTCAAAAATACCTTTAGAGGTCCCCTTTCCTGAATTACAATTCACTAAGTACTTAAAAAAAAAAAAAAAAATTTTTTTTTTTGCTTTTTTTAAGTACTGTCCTAAGTACACTGAAGAAACGCAAGTGGACTAGACATCATCCCTGATTTTAAGCAGCTTGTAAGTTTATTGAGAAGTTGAAATGTAAATACAAGCATCTATATTCCAGGGCAGAGTGTGATGAATACTTTAAAAGGAATACAACATGCCATAAGAACAGAAAGTAGGAACCATTCACAGGAAAAAAAAAAAAATGGAGCCATGAATTAATTTTCTTCATATCTATCTCTAAACTTAACTAAAATTCTATCTGTATTCATGCCCTTCTGCTTTCCATGACCACTCATTCCACCAAGGTTCTTAATTCCTTTGCCTTCCTCCTCTTCCCAGAGTGAGGCCCATCAGTTCTCTCCTTTCTCCTATAGCTTTAATTTCCATCTTTCCTTTAATTATTATTCTTCAATTTACAGCTTTACCTAAGTTTTCTTCCCTGTCAAAAAAACCTCTTCTCTTAGATGTACCTATAATTAAACATTGTAAAACTTAAGCATTCCCTGTTTCTTGAAGAAATATTTTCTCCTGCTTTCTGAGATACCTCTTCTAGTCTCAAGCTATGTGTTTTATTTAATAAAATATTCATTCCAATGGCTTCAAATCTCATTTAAATGTTGATGAGTCCTATGGGCTCACATTTCCATTCACCACATGGACATCTTGCTTGTAATTAAAATTTAATAGGTTGAAAAATGACCCAATCATATTCCTTCCATGGTATTCTCCAAATTAATTAATAGGCTAATTATTCCTTCCAATCAAGAAATGCTAGCGTCATGGTGGACTTTTGCACCTTCACATATCCCCATGTCTAAAGTGTCACCATACTCTTCCCATTAAATTAAAAACATATCTCTTAATTCTCCCTTCTCCTCTCCGTGTCTCCTGCTATAGTATCCCCAATATATAGTAGTGTTTGACATGTAATAGATTCTCAATAAGTATTTCTTCAATGCATTAAGTATTTACTGCCCCTGGATGCTATTTCCTCTATGTGGAATGTCCTTCCTTTGTACTATTTGTAGATGTAGCTCAAATCTCTTCTTCTCTGTGAAATGTTCTCTGGCTTCCCCAGGGAAAAGTACTGACTCCCTCCTCCGTGTTTCCATAGAACTTTGTTGATAACTCAATTATAGATAAGAAACATACACCATTAATGTTATATTGATATTACTGTTTGTTTTCATATTTTTTTCCATTGGGGTAGACATCTATTGGGGTATTTGGGGTATTTATTTGGGATATCAACATCTTTACAATGCTTGGGTGATTCAGTACATAGTTGAATGTCTGTATAGATGTGAGATTACTAAAAACTTCAGAGTAGACAGTGTTTGAACAGGGCTTTCGAAATGGATTTTAGTCTGGCATGATCAGAATGGCATTCAGATTAAACTGAAAGTACAGAGTATTTTCTGAGAATACACAATAATCTAACTCAGGTAAAATACAAGGTCACTCTGAAGGCAGGATTATCGAAAATAAGGTGGAGGTGATAGATCACAGGTGATTTTAAGTGCCTTAAATGACAAGGAGCCTTGATGGCACAGTGGTTAAAAGCTACAGCTGCTGATCAAAAGGTCAGCAGTTTGAATCCACCAGCTGCTCCTTGGAAACCCTATGGGGCAGTTCTACTCTGTCCTAAAGGGTCGCTATGAGTTGGAATCGACTCAGCAGCAGTGGGTTTGGTTTTTTGGTTTGAATGACAGAGAATGTACTTCTTTCCTTAGGCAGCAGTAAGCTATGCATGGTTTGTGAGCAGAGAGGAGTAGCTTGTTCAAAGTTATAACTTTAGCAAGATTAACTCTGATGCCAGTATGTCATATGGAATGAAACTTAGGCTGCAAAAGCTATTGGAAAGATACTGCCATAGTCCAGGAAGGAAGAAATGTGTAAACGAGAATGGACAAAGAGAATGGTAGGGAGACACATTGTAAGTTATTACCATCCAAAGGAGTTAGGAATGTGGCTGGTAAAGGATAAGGGAGAGAGAAGATAACTGAGGTTTCAAGCCTGAGTGACAGAAGGAATGGTTCTGCTTTTAACAACAGATAGTAAATAAAAGAGGAAGCACGAGTTTGCAGGAAAAGATTATAAGTTCAATTTGGACATAGTCAGTTTGAAGAGCAAATATGAATTTGAACTTGAATATCAGCACTTAAACCTTTGGTATCAGGATTGCTTTCCTTTTCCTATTAAGTGACCTGGGGAACTGTCACTTGGTAAGATAGTCAAGATCATATTCTCCTGCTAACAGCAGCCTTCAAAACATGACTGCCATTTTGACTGATTGGAAATTGCCATCCAAATATGATCTAACAGTTCAAGCATAAAGCACCACTACCAATGAAGTGAATAGCAAAATTAAAACAAGATATAAGAAATGTAACCTTAAGAGTTTTAAAAAGAAGAAAATATTTTCCATGCTTTGGTAGTATTCCTTATATACTATGGAGTAGTGTTAAGAACTAAGTAAATGGAAAAAAAAATTTTTTTAGTTCAGTGAAATTGATTATAATTATGATTTTTCACAGTATTTCCATTAAAAATATGAAGGTGACTGATGCCCATTTCCTATATTTTATATCTTTTGAAATATATTAATTTTCCCTGCAGTGAAAAATGACATTCGAAAACAGGGTTGTAGGGAGAGATGACATCTTTATTATTCTGTCATATAATAACTAGTTCTTCACTCTCTTCAAGGTCTGTTTCTTTCAAAACATGACAGTCTGATACCTTCTATTATCAAATTCTAAGTAGCCTTGAGAAGGCACCAATAAATTTATCTTCACAACTGAAAATAAGAAAGAAACTCTATAAATGCGTACCTAGGAAAAATGTGAAAGGCTGGTCATCGGAACAATTATATTCGTTAGGTATCTGTGAAAGATCCTCACACTGTTTGCTGCGCTTTACTGAAGTCGTGCCCATGTTTAGATAGTGGATGTATAACTTCTGCCAAAAGACTTTCCCACTACCAAGTAATACTTTTGGTAAGACATGCTTTTGCAAGCAGTACCCAGACCAGAAATATTTACAAGTTTCCTCAGAGAAAAATGACCCAAGACAGTATACAATTATAGTATATATATATATATATATATATATATATATATATATATATATATATATATATACACACACATACGCATATATGTATACAAGGCAAAAATACAGGAAAAACCTAGTAGCCAACTGAAGTTAATTTGGAATTTAATGAAAATGTATTAAATTAAGATTTGTGCATTGCATTATTCATTCATTGGATATATTTGAGTCACCATAAAATCAACCAGTTGGGTGGAAAAGATGAACACAAAAAAAACTGTGTTGTTGTTAGTTGCCATTGAGTTGATTCTGACTCATGGCCACCCCGTGTGTGCAGAGTAGAACTACTCCATGGAGTTTTCAAGGCTGTGACCTTTTGGAAGCAGATGGCCAGGTCTGTCTTTCCAGGCACCTCTGGGTGGGTTCGAACCACCAATGTTTCAGCTAGTAGTCCAGCGCTTAACCATTGGTACCACCCAGAGACTCCTAAAAAAGATAAGTAATGGCATTAAATGCCAACTACTTCTGCTCCCACCAGTGATCTGCAGTAAATTAGACTATGTACCCATTGCCATCAAACTGATTCCAACTCATAGTGACAGTATAGGACAAAGTAGAACCTCCTCATAGGGTTTCCAAGGCTGAAATCTTTATGGAAGTAGACCCCCACATCTTTCCTCCCACAGAGCAGTTGGTGGGTTTAAACAGCCAACCTTTGGGTTAGCAGCCAAGCATTTTAACCACCATACCACCAGGACCTAGAAAACCCTGTTGGGTAGTTCTCTGCCACATGGGGTCTCTATAAGTCAGAACTGAATTGACTGCAACTTTTTTTTTTTTTTTAATAATAGTGCCTCACACGCAGTTTTTGCAACTGGGGGTTATTCATTTTCTTTTCTCTACATGAGTGTAATGAGAAGAAATTTACATTATTTTTGCTCCACTTTATTAAAACTAGCCTTGAGTAGTCCACCACTGTGCTTGGAAGCAAAGATTTTTACTTATATCAATTTAATCCAACTGTAATCAACAAAATTTGGGTAATTCTCTCCTATTTTTTAGAAAAGTTAGTACTTAGTTCACAGTCACCCTCTTTCTGCTGTTACCATTGTTCTGAGTACATTTCAGACATGGTCAACCCAATGATGCCCCATCAACTGTTTCTTCTCTGTAACATCAATCTTTCATTTCTGGATCCTTTCCTTACCCTACCAATCCATTTCATCCTTTAAAAGAATTAAAAATAAACAATACACCTACTCTATCCTGCCCTTCTCTCCAGCAATTCCTCATTTTTCTAATTCTACTTATTACTAAACTTTTCAAGAAAAGCTACCTCATATTCTCCCTTGCAACTTCTCTTCAATTCATTTCTACCCTTGTCTCAGTCTTGAAACTCTTTTCAAATTTCAAAAATGACCAGGCGATTAGCAAGCCCTAATCCTTCGCTTTGTCCTTATCTCTAGAGCTCTTGACTTTATGGCCCAGAAATTACTTCTTGATAACACTTTCCCATGATTACATGCCTCCCCTCCATATTTTCTCCTCTTAGTTCCCTGTCTAATCTTGTTTATTCATCTTTACCAGCTGTTCTCCTTCTGCCATCTCTCTTGCCCTAAAACCTCTCCTAATTGAACATACATCATACCATGAAATGATAGGATTCTTCCCATTTCTGATTAAATAGAGTGGTTATTAGAAAAAGCAGTCACAACAGAAGTTTTAAACTATTTCTATTTGAACATTCCCATCCATGCCTAGAACCACGTCCAATCTCCAGCATGCCTCTCACTTCAAATATTGTGCTGCGTATTACAATGCTACAGTGCTCACTGTAACATGAATTGATCTTCATTTAAGGATTCATTTTTCTTAGAAAATCTAACCTGGTGCATTTCCATGCTTTAAAACAAGCTGTTTTATAGTATTATGTTGAGGGGATAAATAAATGAAGTCATACGTCAATCAAGTTTTTTGTGTGTGTCATTTTTTTTTATTGTGCTTTGAGTGAAAATTTATAAATCAAGCCAGTCTCCCATATAAAAACTTATGTACACCTTGCTATGTACTCCTAGTTGCTCTCCCCCGATGAGACAGCTAACTCCTCCTCTTCACCCTGTATTCCCCGTGTCCATTCAGCCAGCTCCTGTCCCCTTCTGCCTTCTCATCTCCCCTCCAGACAGGAGCTGCCCACATAGTCTCGTGCATCTACTTGAGCCAAGAAGCTCACTCCTCATCAGTATCATTTTCTGTCTTGTAATCCAGTCCAATCCCTGTCTGAATTGTTGGCTTTGGGAATGGTTCCAGTCTCAGACTAACATAAGGTCCAGGGACTACGAACTCTGGAACCCTTCCAGTCTCAGTCAGACTATTAAGTCTGGTCTTTTTACAAGAACTTGAGATCTGCATCCCACTGTTCTCCTGTTCCATCAGGGATTCTCTGTTGTGTTCCCTGTCAGGGCAGTCATCAGTTGTAGCTGGATACCATCTAGTTCTTCTGGTCTCAGGCTGATGTAGTCTCTGGTTTATGTGGCCCTTTCTGTATCTTGGGCTCATAATTACATTGAGTCTTTGGTGTTCTTCCTTTTCCTTTGCTCCACGTGGGTTGAGACCAATTGATGCATCTTAGACGGCGACTTGCTAGATGCCACTCACCAAAGTGGGATACCGAATGTTTTCTTAATACATTTTGTTATGCCAGTTGACCTAGCTGTTCCCTGAAACCATGGTCCCCAGACCTCGCCCCTGCTACTCTAGCCTTCAAAGCATTCCGTTGTACTTAGGAAACTTCTTTGCTTTTGGTTTAGTCCAGTTGTGCTGACCTCTCCTGTATTGTGTGTTATCTTTCCCTTTACTTAAGAAAGTTCTTGTCTACTTTCTAGAGACTACCCCTCTCCCTCCCTTCCCACCCTCATAACAATCAAACTATATTTTCTTCTGTGTTTAAACTATTTCTTCAGTTCTTATAATAGTGGTCTCATACAATATTTGTCCTTATGCAATGGACTAATTTCACTCAGCATAATGCCTTCCAGATTCCTCCATGTTATGAGATGTTTCACAGCTTCATTGTTGTTCTTTATTATTGCGTAGTATTCCATTGTGTGAATATACCATAATTTATCCACTCATCCATTGATGGAAACTTTGGTTGCTTCCATTGTTTTTTCTTATTGTAAACAGTGCTGCAATGAAAATGGGTGTGCATATATCTGTTCATGTGAAGGCTCTTATTTCTCTAGGATATATTCCAAAGAGGAGGATTGCTGGACCATATGGTAGTTCCATTTCTAGCTTCTTAAGGAAGCACCAAATAGATTTCCAAAATGGTTGTACCATTTTACATTCCCACCACAGTATATAAATGTTCCAGTCTCTCCACAACCTCTCCAAAATTTATTATTTTGTGTTTTTTGAATTAATGCCAACCTTGTTGGAGTCAGATGGTATCTCATTGTAGCTTTGATTTGCATTTCTCTAATGGCTAATGATCATGAGCATTTCCTCTTGTATCTGTTAGCTGCCTGAATGTCTTCTTTGGTGAAGTGCCTATTTATATCCTTTGCTCATTTTTTAATTGCGTTGTCTTTTTGTTGTTAAATTTTTTCAGTATCATGTAGATTTTAGAGATCGGACACTGATTGGAATTGTCATAGCAAAAATTTTTTTCCCCAGTCTGTAGGTAATCCTTTTACTCTTTTGGTGAAATCATAAGTGTTTGATTTTTATTACCTCCCAGTTATCTAGTTTCTCTTCTGGTGTTTGTGCATTGTTAGTAATGTTTTGTATACTGTTTATGCCATGTATTAGGGCTCCTAGTGTTGTCCCTATTTTTTCTTCCATGATTTTTATTGTTTTCGGTTTTATATTTGGGTCTCTACTCCATTTTGAGTTAGTTTTTGTGCATTGTGTGAGGTATGGATCTTGTTTCATTTTCTTGCAGATGAATATACAGTTATGCGGGCACCATTTGTTAAAGAGGTTATCTTTTCTCCATTTAACGGATTTTGGCCCTTTGTCAAATATCAGCTCCTATAAAAAATAGGTAGATGAATTTACTTCTGGATTCTAAATTCTGTTCCATTAGTCTATGTACCTGTTGTTGTACCATTACCAGGCTGTTTTGACTACTGTGGTGGTATAATATGCTCTAAAATCAGGTAGTGTGAGGCCTCCCACTTCTTTTTCAGTAATGCTGTACTTATCTGGGGCCTCTTTCCCTTCCATATGAAGTTGGTGATTTGTTTCTCCATCTCATTAAAAAATGACCTTGGAATTTGCATCGAGATTGCATTGTATCTATAGATCGCTTTGGGTAGGATAGACATTTTTACAATGTTGAGTCTTCCTATCCATGAGCAAGGTATGTTTTTCCGCTTATGTAGGTCTCTTTTGATTTCTTGCAATAGTGTCTTGTAGTTTTCTTTGTATAGGTCTTTTATGTCTCTGGTTAGATTTAGTCCTAAGTATTTTATCTTCTTGGGGGGTATTGTAAATGGTATCGATTTGGTGATTTCCTCTTTGACATTCTCTTTGTTGCTGTAGAGGAATCCAAATGATTTTTGTATATTTATCTTGTATCCTGATACTCTGCTGAACTCTTCTATTAGTTTCAGTCATTTTCTTGAGGATTCTTTAGAGTTTTTTGTGTATAAAATCATGTCATCTGCAAATAGAAATACTTCTACTTCTTCCTTATCAATTTGGATGCCTTTTGTTTTTTTATCTAGCCTAATTGCTCTGGCTAGGGCCTCCAGCACAATGTTGAATAAGAGTGGTGATAAAAGGCATCCTTGTCTGCTTTCCTGTTCTTAAGGGGAATGCTTTCAGACTCTCTCCATTTAGGATAATTTTGGCTGTTGGCTTTGTATAAATGCCCTTTCTCATGATGAGGAATTTTCTTTCTATTCCTATTTTGCTGAGAGTTTTTATCATGAATGGGCGTTGGACTTTTTCACATGTCTTTTCTGCACCGATTGATAAGATCATGTGGTTCTTGTCTATTGTTTTATTTATATGATGGATTACATTGATCGTTTTTCTAATGTTGAACCATCCCTGCATACCTGGTATGAATCCCACTTGGTCATGGTCAATTATTTTTTTGGTATGTTGTTGAGTTCTATTGCCTAGAACTTTGTTGAAAATTTTTTAATCTAACTTCAAGAGGGATACAGGTCTGTAATTTTCTTTTTTTTTTTGTGGTGTCTTTACCTGGTTTTGGTATCAGGGATATGCTAGCTTCATAGAATGAGTTTGGAAGTATTCCATTCCTTTCTGTGCTCTGAATTACCTTTAGTAGTAGTGGTGTTAACTCTTCTCTGAAAGTTTGGTAGAATTCTTCAGTGAAGCAGTCAGGGCCAGGGTTTTTTTTGGGGGGGGGGGTTTAATTACCTTTTCAATCTCTTCTTTTCATATGGGTTTCTTCTACCTCTGTTTGTGTTAGTTTAGGTAGGGAGTGTTTTTCTAGAAATTTGCCCATTTCTTCTAGGTTTTCAAATTTGTTAGAGTACCATTTTTCATAGTAATCGGATATGATTCTTTTAATTTCAGTTGGATCTGTTGTGTTATCACTTGTCTCATTTTTTATTCAGGTTATTTGCTTCCTCTCCTGTTTTTCTTTTGTCAGTTTGACCAATGATTTATCAATTTTGTTAATTTTTAGAGAACCAGCTTTTGATCTTGTTAACTCTTTTACTTGGTTTTCTGTTCTCTGTTTCATTTAATTCTGCTCTAGTTTTTATTATTTGCTTCTGGTGTTTGAAGGTTTCTTTTGCTGTTCTCTTTCTATTTGTTCAACTTGTAGGGATAATTCTTTAATTTTAGCTCTTTCTTCTTTTTGGATGTGTGCATTTATTGCTATAAATTGACCTCTGAGCACTGCTTTAGCTGTGTCCCAAAGGTTCTGATAGGAAGTGTTTTCATTCTTATTGTATTCTATGAATTTCTTTATTCTGTCCTTAATTTCTTCTGTAACCCAGTCATTTTTGAGCAAGGTGTTGTTTAGTTTCCAAGTGTTTGATTTCTTTTCCCTGCTTTCTCTCTTATTGATTTCTAGTTTTATGGATTTATGGTCAGAGAAGATGTTTTGTAATATTTCTATGTTTTGGATTCTGTTAAGGCTTGCTTTATGACCTAATATGTGGTCTATTCTAGAGAATGTTCCATGTGCATTTTACAAGAAAGTATACTTGGCTGCCATTGGGTGGCGTGTTCTGCATATGTCTATGAGGTCAATATGGTTGATCGTGGCATTTAGATCTTCAGCATCTTTATCGAGCTTCTTTCTAGATGTTCTGTCCTTCTCTGAAAGTGGTTTGTTGAAGTTTCATACTATTATTGTGGAGCTGTCTAACTCACTTTTCAATGTTGTTAATGTTTTGTTTTATGTATCTTACAGCCCTGTCGTTGAGTGCATAAATATTTAATATGGTTATATCCTCCTAGTATATTGTTCCTTTAATCATTATATAGTGTCTGTCCATATCCTTTGTGGTGAATTTAACATTGAAGTCTATTTTGTCAGAAATTAATATTACCATTCCTGCTCTTTTTTGATTGTTGTTTTTTGATATATATTTTTCCATCCTTTGAGTTTTAGCTTGTTTGTGTCTCTAAGTCTAAGGTGTGTCTCTTGTAGGCAGCATGTAGCGAGATCATGTTTTTTATCCATTCTGCTACTGTCTGTCTTTTTATTGGTTCATATTTACATTCAGTGTAATTATGGATAGGTAGGCATCCACCAGGCGCTCCTTGGAAACTCTAGGGGGCAGTTCTACTCTGTCCTATAGGGTCACTATGAGTAGGAATCGACTAGACGGCAGCGGGTGTGGTGCGGTAGGCGTTTAGTGCTGTCATTTTGATGTCTTTTTTCATGTGCCGTTAACAGTTTCATTTTTCCACTTATTAATTTTAGTTTTTCTTTGTAAATTGTGTGTTCCTCTTTTTCATTGTTGTTGATTTTGTTTTTGCTGAGTCTTTATGTTCTTCTTGAATTTTATTTTGATGTGTAAGACTGTTAGTCTCCTTTGTGGTTACCTTAATATTTACCCCTATTTCTAAGTTTAAACCAAATTTTATTTCTTTACATTGTCTTGTCTCCCTCTCCATATGAAAGATCTATGACTACATTTTTTAGCCCCTCTTTATCGATTTAATGTTGTCATCTTTTACATAATGACATCGCTGTTTCCGAGTTCTGAGCATTTTTTTAAATCTTGATTTATCTTTCAGATTTCCCTATCTGGGTTGATATCTGGTTGTTTTCTGTCCTGTGTTCTAGTCTTGGGTTGATATCTGATGTTATTGATTTTATAACCAGAAAACTCCCTTTAGTATCTCTTGTAGTTTTGGTTTGGCTTTTGCAAATTCCCTAAACTTCTGTTTTTCTGGAAATATCCTAGTTTTGCCTTCATATTCGAGACAGTTTTGCTGGACATATGATTCTTGGCTGGCAATTTTTTTCCTGCAGTGCTTTATATAAGTCATCCCATTGCTTTCTTGCCTGCATGGTTTCTGCTGAGTAAAAAAAAAAAAAAAAAAAAATTTTTTTTTTTTTAGTCCAAGGTTATTCTTACTGACTTTCCTTTGTAGGTGACTTTTCATTTATCCCTAGCCACTCTTAAAATTCTCTCTTTACCTTTGGTTTTGGCAAGTTTGATTATAGTATATCTTGGTGACTTTCTTTGGGATCTAGTTTATGTGGGGTTCAATGAGCATCTTGGGTAGATATCTTGTCATCTTTCACAATATCAGGGAAGTTTACCACCAACAAATCTTCAAAACTTCTCTCTGTATTTCTGTTGTCCCTCCCCGTTCTGGTACTCCAATCACTCGAAGGTTATTTCTCTTGATAGAGTCCCACATGATTCTTAAGGTTTTTTCATTTTCTTAATTCTTTTATCTGATTTTTCTTCATATATATTGGTGCCAAATGTTTTATCTTCAATCTCACTAATTCTGACTTCCATTTACTCCATTTTACTCCTCTGACTTTCTATTGAGTTGTCTAATTCTGTAATTTTATTGTTAATCTTCTGGATTTCTGATTGCTGTCTCTCTATCGATTCTTGCAGCCTATTACATTTTTCATTATGCTCTTGATAACCTTCTTAATTTCCTCCACCACTTTATCTGTGTGTTCCTTGGCTTGTTCTGCACTTTGCCTGATCTCCTTCTTGATCTCTTGAAAAGTTCTGTAAATTAATCTTTGCTTTCTTCCTCTGGGAATTCCAGGGATCCCTCTTTGTCTGGAAGATCCTTGATTGTTTGTTCTGAGAGCCTGTTGAAGTGATCATGGTCTGCTTCTTTATGTGATTTGATATTGACTGCTGTCTCCGACCCATCTACAAGTTATTGTATTAATTTATTTTATGTTTGCTTACTGTATCCTAGCTTCCTTTTGTTTTGTTTTGATATGCCCAAATAGGCTGCTTGAGAGAGCTAGCTTGATTATTTGTGCCTTTGAAGCTCTAACGTCCTGTCACCAGCTGGGTAGAGCTGTTACCAGGTATGTGAGCCTAGGAGTCCATTCAGTTTTCCCTGTATGGATTCAGCTCAGGTGTCCAGGTAGTTGGCCACCAAGTGTGTGGTGCAGGCTCTGTCTGATGGTCTTACAGGGCCAGGGGTGATTGGTGTAGACACAGGTATCTGGTTGCAGCAGGAGGTCAAGCTCTGAGCAAGGCAGGGGGCTGACAACCATCCCTTGAATGTCTGTGAGTAAAGTGCGTCCCTGTTCCCTAGAGCACACAGGTGGGTGGGTTCTGCACCTGGACCATGGGCACCCAATGCTTTTTGTTGTAGGGACTGGGAGGCAGCACTTATCCTTGGACCCCTGTCGCGGGTGGCTAGGTGGCATGGGTGGAGCCACCGGCACCTAGGCCCCTGATGTGGGTAGGTGAGGACCCTGTTTAATAGGCAGAGCAGTGTCAAATGTCAAAAACCCACCTCTCCACCACACAGCTGAAACAGTTGAAGTCAGGTCTCAGGCATATACACCATTGCAGTCTTCCAACAAAGGCTTAAGCTCCTGAAATGGGCTGACACATGTCCGTGCAGTGGTGAAAGGCATTCAAAGTCCATGGACCATTTGTGCCTGGAGAGGAGCTGCTTCGGCCCTTAGCTCCCAGCTTAGGGGAGCTGGCTGATAGTATTTTCCCCCAGTTGTTAATTTCTTCCTTCTCCAAGGCCAGGAGAATGGCTCAGAGCATGCAGCAGAACCCATCTCAGGCCCAGGGAAATCGGCAGCCCCCGAAGCCATACTTACCTGTTGCCAAGAGCACTGTTCTTCACCAATTCCGGAGGCATGAGTGTACAGCTCGCTATATCTCTCCCTGAGGAAACTGTATCCTGGATGCTACTGCCAGCCCCATGGTGTTCACGTCAGGGGATCATGCTTGAGGGATGCCAGTTTCTGCTGAGTCAAGTCCGGCAACTCATCACTGCTTCTGAAACCATCTCTTCCTCCCCTTGCCACTCAGTCCGATTTCCTAACCTTGCCTTTGATGTCCAGGGCTCCTAGCTTATCATATATATAATCACTTCACTTGTTTTTGGGGGCCTTTGTTGTAAGAGGGATCACTGGAAGTATCTGACTACTCCGCCATCTTGTCCCCACCTCCAAAGTTTTCTATACTTGCCTCAATCTCTTTGATACTCTATGACTATTTGTAACTGCATCATTCACATCCAGGCTTTTAGTCCCCATCTACTATGGTTGTTCCAGGTCATTTTAGCACTCTAAAGGGGCTTTGACATTTAGTGAAGTCATTGTCAAGTTCACAAACTAAGGTGGGCTGTCACTAAGTTAATGCATCATGTCTGATTGAATGACTCTAATATGTAGAATAACTCACAGGATATTCTTCAATGAGGCTGCTCTAATTCATGTACCCAGGGGGTCAGGAGCCCTGTTACTACTCAGTTGTTTAACAAATATACTTTGCACATGAGTACGAGTACCTGCTCTGTGCCAGGCTCTGTGCTAGAGATTGTCTTAAAGGCAGTCAAACTTAGATGCATTGTAACTCATATTGTTGACTTATGTGGCTTTATTTTCCTGCAAAGCTTAGATTCTGCATTATACATATTTGTGTCTTACATAAGGAGCCCTGGTGGCACAATGGTTAAGTGTTTGGCTGCTAAACAAATGTCGATTGTTTGAATCCACCAGCCACTCCGCAGGAGAAAAGATCAGACAGTCTACTCTTATAAAGATTACAGCCTAGGAAACCCTGTCGGGTAGTTCTACTCTGTCCTGTAGTGTTGCTATAGTCAGAATGGACTTGATGGCAAGGAGTACATAGTCTAATTTACAACAACATGTCTTACATATGATTTCGTTATTACTAAACCTTTTCTTGTTCTCTTTTAATTTTGAGATATATCTGTCTCATAAACTGGCCTCTATTAGGATTCTCCTTTTTTGACTAAAATTTATATACCAGGTAGCAGATTCATACAGCAATCAGACATTAGTGATTCTTCACATACCAGACTTAAAGTTAGAGAATCATATCTAAAGGCCATTAGGGACCCAAATTCCATGCTGTTACATGCTCTGTCTCTGTAATACAAATTGTATAAACAGCCTGTAGTGTGTTCTATGTCCTTTCCATTGCCAAACAGGACAAATAATGATCTCAACTTTCCTTAAAGCATCATAACAGTATAACTAGTCTTTATCATTTAGGCTTTAAAATTAAACAAGATCTGACTTCCTTTCCCAAAGCTGACAAACAAAAATAAAATTCAACTGCAAGCTTGCAACAGTGGCTTAAAAACAGAAAAACATAAAAAACCAAATAGCTTTCCTATTTAATGTCATTTGGAACATATCTCTGAGAATTACTACTAGTAGAAAAACAACAACAAAAAAAAAGCCAATTTTTTTTTAATAAGGATGCAAAAGTGTGAGTCAAGGTCAGCACATAAGCACTCTGTGTATTTATCCCCACCTCCCAAGGGGATTACATGAATTGCAGAGGCTTGATCAAAAGAAGGCTACAATTTAGGGCAAAAGAATAATTTGTTATTCTTCCTATTTATAGGGTTTTATAATAATACAACTAGATAAAAAGAGTAAGGAATATAGATTTTTTTTTTTTTTTGCCATCTGTGGTTAAAAAAAAAAACTCAGCCCTTTCTCTGCTATCACTGCTACAACCACCCTCAAAAAAAGGTAAATGCCAGGAGATTTTGTCACCCGCCCTGCTTGTTTAAGTTTAGAAATATATATGTATTTTTTTTATTGAAATTGAAATATTGAAACCTATGTACCAGCAAATGGTGCTACTGATGCTGTGGGATGACAAAGCAAAATTCGAGAGAGAAAGAAAACCACAAAGAATATTTTAGAGACTGTCAAGTCTACCAGAAAATCAGAGATTAGATCAAAGAAGGTAGTAAAATTATATGTTTTTCATATTTATGAAATGATGGTGAGGTTAAGTAGTGTGCCTCCAGACTGGTGCTTTATTAATACAGAGAAGTAATTGCTTCAAAAAAAAAATTTGTTTTTGGAGTAAACTGATAATATCGAGTGATTTGTGTTGACAATTTTATGGCACCATTAATAAAACATCACTTTCTCACCATCAACAGCTATTATGAAGATGATAGGGAGGTGCTATATGCCAAAGCAAAAATACTGGATTACATTTCTTTTTCATGTCAATATTGATTACATGAGACATGACTATACAGCAAGTAAACTGATTACAAGAGTCACACATTGTATGGTTAAACCTTATAACGCAGATTGACTTCTCAGAAAGGTACCAAATCTAGTGTATTCTTTTGGGATAAAAAGTTAGTAAATTATTTATTTATTTGAAAAATAGAAATACTTTAAATTATTATAAGATAGTCCATGACTTGGGAATGCTCACCTTATTAATTATCTGCGTATAGAACTTGTTGTTGTTAGGTGTCCTCGAGTTGGTTCTGACTCACGGTGACCCTATGTACGACAGAACGAAACACTGCCCAGTCCTGCGCCATCCTCATGATCATTACTGTGCTTGAGGCCATTGTTGCAGCCACTGTGTCAGTTCATCTCATTAAGGATCTTCCTTTCCTTCTTGACCCTCTGCTTTACTAAGCATGATGTCCTTCTCCAGGGTCTTGTCCCTCCCGAAAACATGTCCAAAGTCTGTGAGATGTAGTTTCACCATCCTCACTTCTAAGGAGCATTCTGGCTGTACTTTTTCCAAGACAGATTTGTTTGTTCTTTTGAGAGTCCATGGTATATTCAATATTCTTTGCCAACACTGTAATTCAAAAGCATCAATTCTTCTTCAATCTTCCTTATTCATTGTCCAGCTTTTGCCTGCATATGAGGTGATAGAAAATGCCATGGCTTAATATCTGGCTCAATCAGCATAGCATGGTTTATAAAGAAAATATTCTACATTCTACTTTGGTGAATAGCGTCTGGGGCTTTAAAAGCCTGTGAGTGGCCATCTAAGAAAATCCACTGGTCTCACCCCTTCAGGAGCAAGGGAGAATGAAGAAAACTAAAGATACAAGGGAAAGATTAGTCCAAAGGACTAATGAACCACACCTACCACTGCCTCCACCAGACTGAGTCCACCAAAACTAGATGGCGCCCAGCTCAGTAATGAAGTCACTCCTGAGGTTCACCCTTCAGCCAAAGATTAGACAGGCCCATAAAACAAAATGAGACTCAAGATGCACAAGAGCCCAGGGGCAAGGACTAGAAAGCAGGAGGGAACAGGAAAGCTGGTAATAGGGAACCCAAGGTCGAGAAGGGAGAGTATTGACATGTGAGATTGTTAGCCAATGTCATAAAACAGTATGTGTACTAATTATTTAATGAGAAACTAGTTTGTTCTACAAAACTTCATCTAAAATACAATAAAAAGAAAAAAGAAATACCATGGCACACCTTAGTCCTCACAGTGACATCTTTGCTTTTTAACACTTTTAAGAGGTCTTTTGTCGCAAATCGTTGCTTGATTTCTTCCACGGGCATTGATTGTAGATCCAAGTAAAATGAAATCCTTGACAGCTTCAATCTTTTCTCTGTTTATTGTGATGTTGCGTAGAATGCAATAGGATAAAATGCTATGAGAGAAGAATACAGACTAAGTGAGGAGCAGTGGCTGGAAATGGGAATACAGAGGGAGGTTGAAGCCAGCTCAGAAAGTGCCTGCTTTGAACCACAATGTTAAAGAATTTGGATTTTGTCTTTTGGACAACTAATAAACACTGCCTTTATGCTAATTATTTTAAATTAACTCCCAAAGTCGTTTGCTTGGCAGTAACGTGCTGGGAAGGAAATCTGGAAATGACTCTAAAAATATCTAGAATGATTTTCTTCAGATCAAATTCCCATATAAGCAAATTTGTCCAAAATCTATTTGATAGACATTAAAGTGAATCCTGGAGCCCTGGTGGTGCAGTGATTAAGAGCTCGACTGCTAATCAAAAGGTCAGCATTTGAATCCACCGGCCACTTCTTGGAAACACTATGGGGCAATTTTACTCTATCCTGTAGGGTCACTATGAGTTGCAATAGACAGCAATGGGTATGGGGTATAAAGTGAATTCTGACAATAAATATATCTGATTACACATTAAACAGAACAGGAAATATATGTGGCTACCAGCCTAAGAACGTTAACTTCTGTGGATATTTCACAGGGAAAAAAAAAGTATATATATCTGCCCATATTAAAATCACTTACCAGCTCATTTCTCTAGCTCGTGTTCCTTTACAAACTCTTTTTTCTAAAATATATGATATCATAAACTCTTTTATCAAATAGAATCAAGCAGAGCATCAGAAACTCTAAATTTCTCAAAATGGGCAAGATGCTGAAGCGGCAGCCTGCACCTGCAACCCTGAAAGCTAATGTGTTGAATAATCAGGGATCCCAAACAGAGCTGCAATAGAGTAATTTACTCAGCTAATCATTATATGAAATAGAACATTTGATTTCTGCACCAACGTTGCGGTAAAGTAGATGCATACCTCATTTGATTAAATAAAGCACTACAAACAAAATCATTTAGCTTGATGTGTGGTTCTTAGTAAACACTCAATAAATCTAGGTTTCCTTCCTTGGAGAGGGCACTTTATCTCAAAACAAACTTTTTTTTTCATGTACTTACTGGCACACAAAGTCAAGGTCTGCATGATTCAAAACCCTCAACAGTTGCATGTCACCTAAGCCCTTAGTATATTGTGGAGAGATATTCTATGCTTTACGTCTTACTTACCCAGTGATACTATAACAAAAAATATCCACAAGTGAGAGGTTTTAAAGAACAGGAATTTATTTTTTCACAGTCTTGGAGGCTGGAAGTTCAAACCAGTATCTTTCCTTGTCAGTAGCCTTGGGCGTTCCTTGGAGTTCCTTGGATTTCCTTAAGGTTCCTTGTGATTCTCACGTGGTGGCTATCTTCCCCTACGTGTGTGTCTCTGTGTCTGTTCTGGATGTTTTATAACTTAGAAGTGATTATGTTTAGGATCCATTTTACACTGACATAACCTTATTAACATACCAAAAGAAAAACCCTATTTTCAAACCGATCACATCACAAGGGCCAGAAACTCAACACATATTTCAGGGGGACACAATTCAATCCATAGCATTATAAAATACTTAAGTTTCAAATCCCCTCAAGATAAGCATGCTGTTAATTTGTTAGTATAAGTTTAAATCTAGATCTTTGAGCACACATGTCATAACAGGATTTCTGGCCTTTGGTTGGTCACAGAACCAACATCTTCATCTACTTGAGTGTTAAAGATTAAGGGAAGAACAACCATCCTCCGTTTCTCTTGCACTTGCTGGCTTTTCAGGCATCAACCAATTTTGAAACTGATCTTGAATTTAAATGATTTTCTAGTATAAACAAAAGGGTTCAGGTTTTCAGGAAAATATGTAGAACTGTTAGAAAATGCAGAAGTTGAAGCATCTCTGAAATGAGATCTTTTAGCTTTCCAAGAAACTTGTAGGAGAAGAATCACCAAAACCAGTTTACAAAGTGGGGCAAAGAGATTTCTCAATCTCTCTCTCTTTTTTCGTTACCCTGACCTTCACATTGTCTCCTCATTACCTGGAACTAGAATATAGCTTTTCATGACATATCGTCTCCTATACCAAGTTTCTTAACCAGCATGTGAATGCATACAGGCATTTCTACATACACACACAACACACATATTCACACATTACATAACAAGAAAAAACACTCTTCTACACCACTGTTCCTGAAATGTTGGAGATATATGTGGACACGTTGTGGTAACTAAGTAAAAAAAGGAAAGAGTATGCTGTGTTATTTGGCAATATAGATTTTAGGCATATTGATTTGTAGCCATGGAAAGTTGGGAACTATACAACATCATACCTCTTGTGGTTTTTCCTACATGTATAAACGGGTGTTTTTTTATATTGAACTAAACCCAGCAGTTACTTCTGGGAAGAGAGAAATGAAAAGGGGAAGATTTCATTGTATTATATACTATATTTCACCAATTTCACAAGTTAACATCTCTACATTTGTGAATTGTTTGTATAGTTGATGGTGTGCCCTAATTTAATTGGCAGTGCTGTATTTGTGTGTGTGTGTTTCTTAGTGGCACATACAATAACAGCGTATCTTACGATCTATATACCTTAGATTCTATAATGTATGTTCCCATGAAGATTTTGGCCTAGGAAATTCTATGGGGCAGTTCTAATCTGTCATCTAGAGTTGCTATGAGTCGAAATTGACTCAACGGCACACAACAACATAGCATTTCAAAGCAGTTGCATGGTGGGTAATTTTTATTTGTGATTTTCAGTGTTTTTAATTTTTTCAAATAACAAGAAAAGAATGTAAAATTATGAATGGGAAGAAATGGGAGAAAAGGATGAAAAACAAAGTAGAAGCTGATAATGGAGCAATTTCTGGCAGAATTAAATATTATAAAATGCATTAAATGTATTAGTCATTTGTATACTTGTGGCATCTCTAATTAGAGTACAAGAGACCATGACACTTTAATCACCTTTGAAATTGCCTCTGGAATGCAGCTCACTGCCTGCTAACTCAGTAGCTTAGAAAACGTCCATTGAATAAATGGATTATGAAATGAGTTAGCCTGTAATTACATTGTGTGAAATCATCTGGCTCACCTTTCACCTGTCTCAGGTTTCTCAGACATTTTCTGAAACAATGCCTGTTTGACCTAAAGACACCAGACCAGTGGAAATCTAAAAAATAATCCAAAATACTAAAACCACGTTAGCAATTGACTAGCTTTTTTCTTGATAATAATCTCCTATTATAGTGATATTATCCTCTCCATATCTGTGATTCAAAAGGCCTCATTACACCCAAACAGCCGGACCCATTAGAGAGAGCAAGGGTTCTTCTCTGTGCTCACATAGCTTCAGCTACATTGCTGAACATACTCTAATAAGATCCTCCAACTACTTGCCTGTCTTCCCTCTTTGCAAAGGAACAAGGACTTACTCGTCTTTATAACTGAGATGCTTAGCACAATGCCAACATGTGGTGTTCTATAAGTGTTGCTTAAATGACATGACTAAATGACAATTAAAAAAATGTAAGACTGATATTATTGTTTATTGTTAGCAGACTACAAAGAACCCCTCAGTAATGTAGCCATGTGGTTGTGTTAGGCAGGTGTGATAGGCAGAAGAATGACTTCCCCAAAGATGTTCACATCTTATCCCCCAGAACCTGAGAATATGTTACCTTAGATGATAAAATAAACATCTCAGATATGATTAAATTAAGGATTCTGAGATGAGGAGGTTATCATGGATTATCCAGGTGAGCCCACTGTAATCACAGATTCCTAGTAGGAGGGAGGAGAATCAGAGAAGAAGATGTGATGGAAACAGAGGTTGGAGTTACACAGGGCTAGGGCTGGATTACCCAGTAAGCAAGGTACACATGGGCCCACTTGTGCCATCCCACCAATCTGGGGTGCACAATTTCACCTGTCCCCCACCACATCAAAGATGTGGTAAAAATCATGTGAAATTGCCCGCCACAGATTAGCAAGTAAGTAAAATTAAGCCCATGTGTACCCTTGCACAATGCCAGCCGGTGCATACCGTGCTTACTG
This sequence comes from Elephas maximus indicus, assembly GCF_024166365.1. Lineage (NCBI taxonomy): Eukaryota > Metazoa > Chordata > Mammalia > Proboscidea > Elephantidae > Elephas > Elephas maximus. The sequence goes on from NC_064824.1 coordinate 112,809,471, forward strand.
GTTAATCCGCCCCTGTGCAAGGCCTTGAGCCAAGGAATGCAGGTAGACCCTAGAAGCTGGAAAAAGCAAGGAAACAGATTCCCCTCTTGGAGCCTTGTGAAGGAACCAGCCTTGCTGACTCATTTTAGACTTCTAACCTCCAGAACTCTACCTTAATAAATCTGTGTTGTTTTAAGCCCTTAAATTTATGGTAATTTGTTACATCAAAAATAGGAAACTGTTGTAGCAGTAGAATCAGGGATAATTTTTGGCTGCAAATAATGAGAAACTCAACCCAAACTGTTGGTGTAAATAAGAAAGCTTAGAAATCATTAAATCTGATATGGGCAGAGAGAGTTGCTCCATTGGCTCAATGATGTCATCAGTTATGCCCCTTGATTTCTCTCTGTATCTCTACTCTGTATTTCTGTTTTATGGGCTTTATCATAAGACTGATAACCTTTAAATTTGGAATAGCTGCCAGTGGCAATTAGCATTAAGTGCTTCCTTGTTCACTTTTAGAAGAACAGAACCTGATTTTAAGATAGAGAACAGAGGGGCCTGCAAATCTGCAAACAAAGTAACAAGAAATGGGCCAGGATGCAGAAACAAAGCCGTTCCCCAGAACAATGGGGCAGGGTATATAAAAATAGCCAGCAAAGTTCTTTAAAGTTGCCTTTCAGAAGCAGCTGGAGAAAACCAGCCCCAGGGATATGCGCAGAACATCCACCTGTGACCGCTGTGTGACCGTCCACCAGAGCCAGGAGGGGCTGCAGCCCCAGCCGGGGAATTGAACCCGGGGAGCAAGAGACTGCGCAGACATGACACCCCATAATAAGCCCTGCTACAAATCCCAGAGGCCTCCGAGACAGGAGCCATCTTGGAAAGCTGCTGCGCACGCACTTTAGTTAACATATCCCCACCTGTGTCTATGAATAAACATGAATCTTTTCCCGCCCAAGAACTTTTAAAAACCCAGGCCCATCTTTTGTTCTGTGAGACGAGGGTAAGCGTTGCTCTAGGCCCTCTTTGTCTCCGTTTGGAAGCCTCTTCAGTAAAGCTTTGCTTGTGTGGAAAACTACATGACTTACCCGCTCAGTCTTGGCAAGTGAGAGGCAAGAACCTTATTCCTGTAACAATTTCTCATACTCTTTCTACCTTGATAGAGTTGAACTGATCAGAACTCATCCTTGGAGTTTTCCCTAAGTGCTAACAGTGGCAGGACATCAGGGTTCTATCATGAAAGGGAAAGAGGAGGATGTATGCCAGATAGGATACCAGCAACGTCCCTCAAAGCATATCACACAACCCTATGATTAGGAGAGCATAGGGATGAAAGTGGTAAAACAAGTTTCTGAGACACTGTGTCTTCAGCCCCAAGTCCAGAAAATAAGCTCCAGCTTTTATTTGGCAATGTTTCCCTTGCTTCATAGGACAGTCGTACAATACAAGGAGCAGCTGCAGTTAGTAAAAACTCAAGACTTATTCTGCCAGACTAAGATTGGCAGTTAGTCTGGACTTTTTTTTCACCTGGGCAATGGCTGTATGCCCAGTACCTTGGCTCATTATACCACCGTCTGGCATACCTGCTGTAGGTTGATGAACTCTGGGTTAGACTGACACCTGATAGCCTCTTGTGAATTGTCCCTATTTATGGTGCACGCTCTTTGAAAACTGCTAATTATCCATGCTTTCCTATGAAACTGCCTGACCTGGTAGTTCTGAGAAATTCCCCACCCAACCAAATTTGTAGCCAAGCAGAGAAATACAGGGAGAAGAAAGGAGACAGTAGTAACGTTAATTGGGTAGTACCAAACCTATTGCCGCTGAGCATTGAGTCGATTCTGACTCCTAGTGACCCTGTAGGACAGAGTAAAACTGTTCCATAGAGTTTCCAAGGACCACCTGGTGGATTTGAACTACTGACCTCTTGGTTAGCAGCTGTAGCACTTAACCACTACGCCACCACAGTTTCTTTGGGTACTACAGCATGTACTAAACTGAACACTTTCCTTAAAAACATTTCATTTCATTGCCAACCCTGCAATGTATTATTGTCTCCAGTTTTACAGAAGAAGAAACCAAGGCTCAGAGAGCTAAATCGCAAAGCTTATCAGAGCTTCCATTTACTTTGCGGCAATCTGATTCCCAAAGCCCTGCTCTTCCTTTTGTACTTACTAGAGGCCACTCCCAGAGTTGGTAAGTGGATAGTTTCCCTGAGAGATGTGTCCCATCTTAACACTCTCTCTGTGATTGAAGGCTCACTGGCCTGCACTAACCAGTAAGCAAGGTAAGCATGGGCTTACATTAAGCAAGGTATGCAAGGGCTTAGTTGTGTTTACTTACATCTGTAGTGCACAATTTCATGGGTTTTACTACGTCTTTGAAGTGAAAACAGGTGAAATTGTGTACTACCGATAAGTAAGTAAGCACAAGTAAGAGCTTGTGTATCTTGCTTGTTGGGTAATCTGTCCCTGGCTGGTCCTGATGTTCAAGATTGCAGCCTCTTGTAGAAGGCTAAAAAGTTTGTTAGAGTTTGAATTTCGAATGAGGAAAGGCTCCTCTAGACTAGTTCCAGAAGAAAGCTAGAATGGATCTAGAGCCTTAGTGATCCCCTTGTTATTGTGGTTAGCTGTTCTTAAGTCAATTCCAACCCATGGCAACCCCATGCGTGCAGAGCAGAACTGCTCTGCAAGGTTTTTACAGTTGTGACCTTTCAGAAGCAAATCACCAGTCCTTTCTTCTGATGCACTTCTGGGTGGATTCGAACTGCTAACCTTTCAGCTAGCGTTCAAGTGCTTAACCATTTGCACCACCCAGGGATCCCAGTGATCCCCTTTGGTTTGCCCTAACCAATATTAAATGTAAGAAAAACCTGGGTGCAATAACACTGATTGGGATTGATTAATTTGGCTATCCAGGTGGGCATACCCTTCCTCTACAATAGTTCTAAGAATTTGGAGGACTAACATCAAAAATAGAGAAGAATTATCTTCCAATACCCTTCTGTTTTGGGCAAACCTTCCAGAAACACCACACAGATTGCCCCAGCACGTATATATAGCTCAAGATAGCCCAGGAATCCAGGAAACAGCTCTAGACTGAGTAAGTGAGAAGGGGCTGGACTCAAAGTTTCCCAAGGGCAGAGGCTGTATTTTAGTAACACTGTATCCCTAGTTCCAGGCACAGTGCCTGACCTATGTTGTTGTGGTGTGCTGTCTCGTCAATTCCGATTCATAGCAACCCTATAGGACAGAGTAGAACTGCCCCCATACGGTTTCCAAGGAGCGCCTGGTGGATTCGAACTGCCAACCTTTTGGTTAGCAGCCCAAGCTCTTAACCAGTTCGCCACCAGGGCTCCACCTGACCCATAAAAAAAAAAAAATTTTTTTCCATAGCAAATCAATATTATTATATGAAGGAATAAATGCATGAAAGCATGGGCAGCTATGTAAACATGTATTTTATCAACAAAGAGAAAAGCAAGGATAGAACAAGATGCTGAGACGATGATGAAAGGAGCTAGATTTGTGTAGTTCAACAAAATTTAGAAATTATTTTGTCTTAAACAAGGCAGACCCAATCTAATCTGTAGTGATGACCTTTAAAATGGTGTCGATTCCACTATTGGCTTTCCTGGGGTAGAAACGAAAGGTCTTTCACCCAATAGGCCTAACATAAATTTTCAGGCTTTGAAAAATGTTAGTGTTTGAAAAGCATTTCTAGTTACTAGCAGTCTTCGAAAAAACGCCTAAAACAATTTTCAGAAAGGTTCCTATTGAACTCTACTAAAATTGTATTTTATGTGATCCTGTGTGATTGCTTCTGCTTTACTGTTCAAGAACTGTTAATAATGAGTGAGGGTTTTAATATGCAGAAAACAAGTAACAGAATGGGACCCAAGGTTCTTTTATTTTATTTTTTAATAAAAAAGTAAAGACCCTGTCAGAGTCAGTTTCTGGAGATAATGTACTGGCATGTACGTTGTTTAATTTATTTCTAATTTAGACATAAATGCACATATAAAGAAGTTAAAATAGAGTAAACCTTCAAAATTAAATGGCTCAGAGGCTCGCGGTATTCACAAAACACTTCTCTCATGGCAGTTGTGAATTCAAAGCACAGAGTAGAAAAGATAAACACTACAACCTATGTCGGCAACAGCAGTCAGTCAAACATGTTGGTCACCACTGTTTACATCACTACTTCCAGTGGGTATTTTCCATGATGTGAAGTCAATTATTGCTTCCCCTCCTACATTAGTGTAATTGGTCCTTGCTCTCCAGAGGAGCATTTATTAAGGCAATTTTGGTAAATACCGGGAAAAAGGTCCTGATTTGCTACTGAATCCACTGGACATGGATAATCACCCCGTTCTTCCCCCAGACCCTAAGCATTTTCTTGGTACTGCTGTGTGTATAATATCCTTTTTCTCTTTGCAAGAAAAAGCAGAATGACACTTTTTTTTTTCAAGAAAATTGGAGTACTTAATGACAGCAACTCTAAGAAGCAGTGCATTTCTCAGTATTGATTATCACGTGAAAACACGGTGTGTGTTCAGAGGATAGTTCAAAGAAATGTAGAAAACATGTGCCATTTCTGAATAGTTTTAGATCCCCAGTTGCTGCTAAGACAGTGCATGCTGAGGCTGAATTTCCAATACTTCCTGCATTAAGTTAGCAAAATCAGAAAGTGCTTTCTTTTGCTAAAGTTATTACAGGTATGAAGGAACACTGAAGTCTTTCCATGTAGACAACTTCTTCCTGTATAGAGTGTAAGATATGAAGGGGCATTTTGAATAAAATAATTTCTGAAGGGTTAAGAGATTTGGCTATTTGAATAGAAAGGTAGAACGTCACATTTATAGCACATCTGGCAAACTTCAGAGTGTAATGTAGACATCAGAACCATCTACAAAATTGTTCATGTATTCCTCACCCTTTGCAACACTGAGCACAGCCAGATTCTGTGGCTGAAGCCAGATTGGGGGTCTCCAGGTGAAGGAGAGGATAAGTATCTATGTCAGCTCCAGTGGGACATGCGTGACTATGGTTTTTCTGGCTCTGAAGAACCCCGATTCACCATAGTAGGCAATTTGTTACTTAATCCAAGCTAAACAAGGCAAAGCAAAACAAAAGAAAAACGAGCTATTAGATGTTTGTGCAAATATACTAAAGGCTGGAACAACCATTTAATTCAGGTGAGGACAAGCAGTTCTGCCTCTATTATCTGGATTTTACTTTGAACACCAGACCTCACTTTGGATCCTCAGAGCAATATTAATTCAGAGCTGAGTTGGGTTTGTTCCTTGGGCAAAAGGTTAAGTGATCCATAAATTTATTTCCCTGTAGATTTGGAAAAAGAAAAGTAAATATCACAGTGATTTGTTAGCCAAGTTTTGCAGCAGAAGAATCATTGAATATCTCTCCTGTCGCCAGAAGTAATCCCGTATGGTGAATAGAAAATAATTAAAATATTTATGGCTCAGCCATTTGAATGATGCCAATGACCAGAAAGATCAAATCCTCCAAGAAATGTGACTAATAAGGAATGGTTTTAACCTGACTCCTGCTTGACTGAGAACTAAGTTCCATTACAAATGTGCAAAGAAGCATAATTCATTTCTAAGAAATGGCTTTTTGTTAATGTAACCTCACTGTGAAGAAATACTCAGCATCTCTAAACCAAAACATATTTGTTGCAAAATAGAGCCTACATTTTTCATGACCTAACCTTAGATTTTGGTCCCGGCAAGTGACTCCACATTAGTGTAATAAGTACCTTTATAATTCATGGCAGGTGGTACTCTGTGCAGCAGATTTTGTGATTGTAGGTAATAGCCTTCAGACTTAAACACTCTCATGGAGGAGGGAGTGCTTGAAAAGATAATAGTGGTAGTGAGAGTCTTCAAGACAGCACCATCCTCTCTTAGCAACAATAGCTCAGCTCTTGAGTATCCATCGAGCACATGACGTTGGCTCTGTGTTCACTGAAAGTTTCCATGTTGAATCCCAGCCTCCCTTTCTAAATGAAGAACATTGGCTTTGTGTCCCTTTGTGCCTTCAATATGCAGCCAGGGACCGTTCTTTTTCCTCTGCGAGTTGTGAAAAGATGTACCACATACAGAAAATCCTGGATTAGAAGGTGACTTGATGAGATCAGCTTGTTTGGCTTTTTACCTCTCTAAGCACAACTGTTGCTAAGACCTTGCCTAAAGAGCACCAAGTGTTAAAACACTGAGGGCTTTCCATGCCAATCCCCACCTCTGTGTCTTTGCTCATACTGAAGCCCCCACCCTACATTTAGTACACCTTCATCACTCTCCTATCCCATGAGATACAACTCCACTCAGGAAGTCAGTCAGTAAACTTCTTATGGAGCGCAACACGCAGTTCTCAACCTCATTGAACTTACAGGCTAGTGAGGAAGACAGGCTTTAAGTAAGATTACTACAAATAATTATTAAATAATTATGTGTTGCGTGGTGCTGGAAAGAGATAGAGCTACTATGGAGGCACAAAATGAGGCCCTAGATAATAGTCTGAGAGATCAAAGAAGGCTCCCAAAAGGAGGGACGTGTAGATTAACACTTGAAAGAAATTCATTTAATGAGGAAAAGGAGATGCCTGAAGAGAACATCCCAACCAGAGAGGATCTAATTTGTCAAGGCCAGGAGGTAGGAGTTGGGAGGGGGGCAAGTGGTGTGAAAAGTAAATGAAGGGGAGATTGCATAATGATGAGGCAAATGAGAAACCATCAAAGAACAGATTTAGATTTCTTAAAACTCACTCTGGCTACCATGTGTATGTGTGTGTGTGTGTGTGTGTGTGTGTGTAGTTTTTTTAGAGAGAGATAAGAGAAGGTGCTGGAAGACTAGAGGGCAAATCATTGTAATGACTTATGCACATGGCAAACACTCTGTAAGTCTCTGCTGATAAAACAACTTTGCCCAAAAGCCTGGTATCCCTGACATATTTCTTCTGCCCAGAAGATTGACACATATTTGATACAGTAGGCCCAGAATTCCTAAGATAGCTTCGTTAACTTGAACATGACCTTTTAACTTGTACAAGACCATCTCAGAGCATTTCAATTTAAAACCAAGTTTCTGTTCCTTAGTGAAGATACCGAGTGGAACAAAATTAAGAGCACATTAAAATCAAATAGATTTCGCCTCCCCTTGATCTGAGCCATAAAAGATATTTGAGTTGTCTGAAAGGACTTCCTCTTCACGAAGATATGACAGCTATCACCTAGACTATATTTATTTTAATACATTTTCCCCCATAACCTTTATTATATATTTGGAAGTCTCCTTTACAAGTTAACTAATACAGACTCTTTTTAAGCACACTTTTTTTTCCTAGAGGTGATCTTGTGACACATCAGGTTATAGATGTTAAATACAATAATTAATACAAATGTCCTACTATCTATGCCTTCATGTCTCCACTGTGATCTCTCACTAAGAAACTGTGCTGGGTTTCAGAGTGGTGCCATATTTCGTATAAAGGAAGAAGGTTTGACTAATTTCCTTTTCCACATCTAATATCTCTACTTTCCCTTCTCTATCCCACTTATGATACCGTATTTTTATGCAAATAACGCGTGCCTTCTACATTTGTTGGCCAACCACGGCCTCCCCCTGAGAAGTATTTCTGTAAGCATGCTATGTTAATTTTTTACATAACATGTAAAAGGAATTGTCATAGCGATACTTATGAAAATATCTCGCTGCGGGAGAGCATGGTTGGCAATAAACGTAGAAGATATGTGTTATTTTCATAAAAATACGGTATATAAAAATGTCTTAAGTATCTTGGATGTCCTCCTGATAAACACTCTGTATGTACCTCTCTTCAGGCAGAAGGTACGTACTTACATACCACTGGCAGAACATGTTTTCCAGGCAGGAAAACTTTTTTGTTTCCTCAATTTATGCAGTAGGTCGCCAAACATACCATCTGCTGATCTGGTTTCCAAAGCATACTGCTGCTTCTTCAATCAGAAATACAGAAAAGTAACTAAAATTAGTCGTATTTAGGAGAGTGGGACTAAAGCATGCAAGCAGTTCACTCTTCTATGTATTCTAAATTCCACCCCTGAGTTAACTTGGAATTTCTGAAGTCTGCATACTTGGACCACAGTAGTTTTGCCCTTTGCTGTTACTGAATTCCATTAGAAAACATTATAATGTTTTACTTTAAACATGGACCGCAATAGTCAGCATAGAAAATCCATGCCTGTGTTTGCTACCAAATGGTATTGAAAATTCTGGTTACTGCCTTGCTCTCTGCTCTCTTTTTTTTCTCAGATGAGCAGCATAGTCAGTAGTTCAGAGCAGGGCTCCAGAGTCAGGCCACCTGGGTTCTGATTCTGGTTCGACCACTCAGTAGTTGCATAATCTTTGGACAGTTATTCAGTTTCTCTATAAACCAAAAAACCAAACCCAGTGCCATCGAGTCAAGTCCGACTCATAGCGACCCTATGCTCACCTGTAAAACGGGACTGAAGATAATCATTCCTACCTTTCAGATTATTGTGAGGATTAAATGCTTCAATATATGTAAAGTAGTTACATCAGTCCTAGTATACGTCTGTTGTTGTTTTTATCGTTAGTCGCTGTCAAGTTGGCTTGGGTCAGATATACTTTAGTCATCAAGGTGACATCTTTGCTTTTTACGATTTGAAAGAGGTCTTTGCAACAGATTTGCCCAATGCAATATGTTACTTGAATTCTTGACAGCTGCTTCCATGGACGTTGATTGTTGACCCAAGTAGAATGAAATCATTGACAACTTTAATGAAGTTGTCAGCACTTACTTAGCATTATGTAAATCTTACCTATCAGTATCTTATTTAAACTGTACAAAACCTCCATTTAATATATGAAGAAACTGAGGCACAGAGAGTTTAGGTAACTACCACCATGGCATTCTGACTCCAGAGTCCATGATCTTAACTACTTTTTCTTTGTATGTAGACTCAAGAGAAAATATTTTTATTTTTAGAGTTATATATCTTTTTATTCAAGCCACATATTTTTTGACTCAGCTGTCAGAAAGCACATATCCAAATCTGAAGCTTAATGATGTAGTTATTGTGCTGAATTTTCTGGTTGTCATTTGTGTGTTCCCTTTTTTTTTGATCCTGATTTTCTATAAATAGTTCAATTTGGCTCTTGTATTATATATGCCTTTTCTAATAACCACCTCATAAATGTTCCAGAAAGAGAAAAAGTATGAATGTCATTTTTTAAAGAATGTTGTCCTCTGATGAGGGACAAGTCAGCTAAATATGGAAAACTAAGTTTGTCCAATGGAGGAATTTTGTTCTAACAAGGACTGTCGAAGAATCAAAATAAGGACACAGTGTAAGAATATGAAATAGGGAGAAAAGCACCTGTCTTTTGGCAGTTGCCTAACTTTTCCATCCCGGCTCCTAACATTCATAAATACGTACGTAACCTGGCATGCCAAGCCAAGTCAAACCCCTTCGCACGTCTCTGTCTTGTTATTTATTATTTCCTTTGACCCAGAATATTTTCTTTTCACTCTTTTTCCCTTCAACTTCTTTTATCTTTTAGCTCAAATGTCTTATCCTCTGTGAAGCACACATTGCCTGACTCCCTTAGACAGTTATTATCTCCCTCTTTTGTGCTTTTATGATGCTATACACATAATACTGTTACAGCATTTTATTGATTCATTTGCTAATTCTTTCGACAGACATTCATTCTCTGGCACTCTGCGTTAAACTGAGATTATCATGTTATTTCTGCTCCTTTTTTTTTTTTTTTTTTACCTCTTTTACTAACAATGATACCAAAAAAAAACCAAGCGCTCAATAATTGCCTGTTGAATGGAAGTTAGCCAAACCAACACACAACAAAAGCCCGTGACTTTACTACCACATCCTAATATTTAACCAAAGGTAGTACTCTTCCTGTTGCTCCCCTACTTTCTATCAAACTCTGAAAGCCTTTTGGTTGTTTCAAAAAAGAAAATCCACCCTGAGAAAGCAATGATTTGCCATCACTTAAAACACACAGAAACATGCACTGTATTCCAAAGGGTAGTTGTACCACATTTTTTTTTAACTTCTCCCTAAGAGGTGAAAATACGAATTGTTTCCATATGTGTGATATCTTAAAAATGCTACAATGATCCTTGTCCCTATTTCTATATACATTTGATACTTTTTTGTTGTTGTTGTCGTTGTTATTGGAGAGATTCACCTTTGTGGGACTGCTAAGACAAAAAAAGATGTACATATTTCAAGTCTACTGGCCTGGAAAGATGTCCAAGCTCAGGAGTTGATCCAGGCTTTTTGGGACCAGGAACATAAATTTCAGGGGACTTTTTATTAAAAAGAACACAAAAATATGCATAAAAAATTGCTAGGACCTCTCCCTCCCAGGACCTTTGAAGTGGTTCATACAGTTGAGGGGCCCTAAAGTTCATGGTTCATTCATTTCATGGTAAACCTGCCTGTGGTCATGATACAGTGTTAAAGGGAAAATAAAAAGTTAAATAATATATGTACTCTTCACATCTACTAAAAAAGTAAAAGTCACCATGCATTTACAAGGTAGCATAATGGTTAAAACACTCAACTGCTGACCAAAAGGTTGATGAGTCAACATCCTTCTCTCAAGGTGACTATGAAGATACCACATATACTGATTTTAGAAGTTCTGTTACATTTGTTACAAACATGGCCCCATTCTTTTAGGAGAACATCATCTGTATTAATAGACTGCTCCCCAGGTTCCTCACAAACACATGCCACAAGAGAACTAGGTAACAAGAGAGAACATAAAAGCTCAATGACCTACCAGTGGTGTGTCAGGAAAACCATCTTTTGTAAATAAAAGGCTTTCTATCATAGCATGCTGAAACTAGCTAAGTCAATCACATTTGAAACCAAGAGGAGCAGTTCTCTTTGATAAAAGAAACCTAAGAATAATGCAGAGGCATATATAACCCACAAGAAGAGAATATAATCAAGATATATAAAGCCAAAAATATTTCTCTAGGCTTCCATTGCAGGTCCACTTGATTGTGACAGAGGAAAATCCACTACACATTTTAAAACAACTTACTTTAAAAACGGTAATTACAGCAGAGTCATACCAGAAAAAAAAAAAAAAAAAGTTGTTGAAACTAGCTAGTTCACCCAAAATGTGTGCATTCTAACTTACATGATACAGTTGTGCCAGTAGCATTTTCCAGCAAGAGACTCTAAGGTTCCAAAAGGCAGAATTTCATAGCAGTATAGAGCTAATGATTACAGTGTGTGTGTTGGTAGTCCCAGCCTCAGCTCCAGGCATGAAAGCAGATGCCTTTCTCTTAGGTGTTCTGACAGGCTGGTATTAAAGAGCAGCATGTGTCAGAAGATGTAGAAAATCAACCGACCTCTTTGACAGATTTTACAGTGGAATGTTTGTACTGTCGGGGTAGTGGGTATGACAAACCTGTGAGATGACAGTAATAGGAGTGTTTAGGTAAAAGAACAAGCTTAATAGAGATGCCACTGTTGACAATAACATACTCATGCTCAAAGAAGAGCCCTTGCTTTCATTTTCTGCTGGAAATGCCAACGCCCAGTTTTTGAATCTGCTTTTTTCAAAATCTTACAAAAACACCTTTTAGTTGTTTGCAGGGGCAGGAAACTAAACTGCCAGTCGTGTTTTCTCAGTTGTTTCTCAAGATACCTCGGACCGTCATATGGTTGACATTCTTGAGTCAGGGCATTAGTCTGGACTGAAGCAGAACTTACTTAGAATTTTGAAGTGACTGTGAAATGATTGCCTATTTTTCTGGAGTGCACTTCAAATTAACCTTGGAACTCAGGCTCAGGAATGGTTATTACCCAATATTTATACTGAAGCCCAGCGCTACCGTGTAGGGAGAATTGTAATCGTTTTAAACCAACTATCTCATTATTTTGTATCACAAATAAAATGTATAAAATGATAAAATATTCCCTTCTACAGATACATATACATTTCATGTTTCTTACATCAACAGATATACAACTTAATTGTAGGGTCTATGTCACACCTCTAGGAATGGCCAACTTCCTAGTTATTTGAACTCCTCCAGAAGTGTTTTACTTCAACTCTGTATGCATGCTCAGTGGTAGAACATTTGGGAGGATGAACTGCCAGTTGTGAATTGATGCTAAATGAATGGGTATGTTTAAAAAAAAGTCCTTTTCACTTGTGGGCTTTAATACTCATCTAATTATAATGATTTAACATTCTCTCAAGGCTAAAATTAAACTTGGCTTCTTGGATAGCCAAACAAGTGACTATTCTTCTATGCCACCCAGCTCCCTTTTATCTCAGGCCCACTTTGAGCATAAATTGGTTAAAAGCAGTCATATTCTGAAGGCTGAATTAAATATCACTAAAAATATCATTTGAAGAGACAGTTAAAATACAATACCACTCATTTAGAAATACAGGAGAGCACTGTCATTCCCCTCCCTGGAGAAGTGGGAAAGCTAGGTGGTGGTCAGGAAACCCAGCATTGGTTCTCAAGGAGAATATTGCTCATGACACTAATTCCAACTGGATGGAGTATATGGAGCCAAAGGGAAAGTTACCAGAAGCACAGTTCCAACAAAAAGCCAAATCACAGTAAAAAAAAGAGAGCCCAAAATTGAGTTGCCAAGCTATAGGATGTTTGGCAAAAGAAACAAGTCCAAGTCTGAAGCTGACAGGCAGAGACAAGAAGGTTCCATGAGAAAGGAGGCTTAAGCCAAGTGTAGAGCAAAGCCCAGGGATATTTCTCAGGTAATGAACAGGCAGCTGTGGAGGGCACTTGATTAAATATTTGTGGCTTTAGACATGATTTTTCCCGAGAGATCTTAAAGGGTATGGAGGACACTTTTATCACATCAGAGATTACAAAACCATGACTTGAGTTTAGATGGACTGTATGCATAGTGATTAATGGCAGAGACCTTGAATCTAAACATCCTGGGTGTGAATCTAGGCCCTACCACTTACTAGCTCAACTACTTGCTGCATACTTGACTGTATGGCAAAAGGCAATTTCCATAAGCTCTATGGATTCAGTTTCCTCCTCTATAAAACTGGGGTAATCATCAGGATGATTTTGAGGAGTAAATTGATTATAATATGTAAAGCACCAAGGAAAGTTCCTGGAAGATACTATGTACAATGGAGCATGTTAGTTTGTTTTTTTTTTTTTCTTCAATTTGGAAGAAAATGTCAGAAAGAAACAGCTAAAAGGATGCAAAATAGTTACTTCTGGGGAATAAGCCTGTGTGGTGGGGGAATAATTAGGGCAGAAGAGTATTATTTTTTTTATCATAAACCTGTAGGACTTGCTGATTTAACCATGTACAGATTATTTCCTCAACAAAAAATTAAACTAATTTAAAATGCAAATATCTGGTATGGAAGCAGTTTTCTTTTTTTTATTATGCCTTAGATGAAAGTTTACAGAGTAAATTAGTTTCTTATTAAACAATTAATACACATATTGTTTTATGACATTGATTGCCACCCCCATGACTTGTCAACACTGTACCCTTTTCGACCTTTGGTTCCCCATTACCAGCTTTCCTGTTTGCTACTGCGATGTTGTCCTTGACTCTGGGCTGGTGTCGTATAGTGTCGTTTTGTTTTAATGAGCCTGTCTAATCTTTGGCTAAAGGGTGAACCTCAAGTGTGACCTTAGTACAGAGTTAAAAGTGTATCCGGGGACCATACTCTCGGAGTTTCTCCAGTCTCTGTCAGACCAGTACATCTGGTCTTTTTTTGTGAGTTAGAATTTTGTTCTACATTTTTCTCCAGCTCTGTGCAGAACTTCCTATTGTGATCCCTGTCAGAGCAGTCAGGGATTGTAGCTTGGTACCATCTAGTTGTGCTGGACTCAGTCTGATGGAGGCTGTGGTAGTTGTGATCCATTTGTCTTTTGGACTGGAAGCGATTTTCTAACCTCTCGTCTTGAAATTAGATCAAGGACACATTCATGAATCTAAGATAACCTATGGATAGCTTATCCTTGCATTGGTTTAGTGTTATCACAGTTTTCCTACACTGATGGCTAACAGCCTTTGAAGGCAATGTGCAAGAGTTGGTTTTGGCTTACCATGTCCTGCATATCACCAGATGAAGAAGCTTGGTTCAAGAATATTGAGAGTTGGGGGAGGGGAGTAATTTTTTTCTCATTGACTAACCAAAGCTCATTGCTGTTAAGTCGATTCCAACTCATAGCAACACTATAGGACGAAGTAGAACTGTCCCATGTTTCCAAGGAGTGGCTGGTGGATTCAAACTGCTGACCTATTGGATAACAGCCATAGCTCTTAATCACTCTGCCACCAGATAAGATATTGATTGGATTATGTATGTAATAGACGCAAATTATTTTAGGATCTAGGAAAAGAACAAAATATTTTTACAAATATTTTTGCCAAAATAATTATCCAGTAAAATAAGTTGACATAATTATTAATTAGGATCATTTAAGTCAAAATGAATATACATTATATGTGCAGGATTAAACATGGCCCTATGTATTTGGAAACTCTACGGGGCAGTTCTACCTTGACCTGTAGGGTGGCTATGAGTCAGAATCGACTCGACAGCAGTGGGTGTGTGTATGTATTTTCAAAGGCATCTTTACATTTAATTGTAATTAGGAGTGTTTTAGACCCCTCATGCTTTGTGGTGTTGTTGTTAGCTTTCTGGGAGTCAGCAGCTAACAATAACACCTCCCCCCCCCCCAACAGCACACCTCACCCAATCCCGAATCAAGGCTGCTGTTGTTGTTAGGTGCCCTTGAGTCAGTTCCGACTCATAGCGACCTTATGCCCAACAGAATGAAACACTGCCCGGTCCTGCACCATCAAAATCAAGTCAAGGCAGCCTTATGCAAAATGGAGCAAACTGCTACCTGGTCCTGCTCCATCCCCATAATCAGTTGTGGATCAAACCATTGTGATCTCTAGGGTTTTCATTGGCTCATTTTGGGTAGTAGATCACCAGAATTTTGTTCTTATCTCATGTTTTACAACACCTATAATGAGAAACTGCTGAAAAGTGGAAAATTGTTATGAATGGAAAATACTGAAGATACTAATTCCTAGGAAAAGAAACATATAAAAGCTTTAGATTTGCTCTAAAAATTTTAGAAGGCTAATTGTGTAATTTTGAAGAAACTCTTAATATAAAAAGCTCAAATTGTCTCTACTTTTTTTTTCTAATGGATTGACTCTCCAACTTGTAGGAAATGTACACCAGAAATATATAATAAAAGTGAATCAGGTAGTAGAACAATTATCTGGTGTATTTGTACAAATACCCTATCATTGGCCAGTTCTCAGAGTATGGGCCAGGAGATCCATTCTGTATTTTCAATCTGCTTTCTGATTATGATGGGTAGTGTTTTTTGATTAAAATCTTTGTATTATTTTAGGTCACATAGCATGAACAGCACATTCATAGACAACTCTTACTTTTCAATTCAGTTGGATATATACATTAATGATTTTTAGAATCTAATGATTTGAGCTATGATTATCTTTTAATATTTGCATCATTTACAATGACCAATTACTTAGGTAAACATTGTTGTTAGGTGCCTTCAAGTCAGTTCTGACTCACAGGGACTCCATGTACAACAGAACAAAACACTGTCCCATCCTGTGCCATCCTCACAATTGTTATGTTTGGAACCATTGTTGCAGCCACTGTATCGATCCATCTCACTGAGGGTCTTCCTCTTTTTTGCTGACCCTCTACTTTACCAAGCATGATGTCTTCTCCAGGGACTGGTCCCTCCTGATAACATGTCCAAAGTACATGAGACAGAGCCTCACCATCCCAGCTTCCAAGGAGACTCTGGCTATATTTCTTCCAAGACAGTCTTTTTCATTCTTTGGCAATCCATAGTATATTCAGTATTCTTTGCCAACACCATAATTCAAAGGCATCATTCCTTCTTCGGTCTTCCTTATTCATTGTCCAGCTTTCACATGCATCTGAGGCAACTGAAAATATCATGGCTTGGGTCAGGCACACCTTAGCCCTTAAAGTGATATCTTTGCTTTTTAACACCTTAAAGAGGTCTTTTGCAGCAGATTTGTCCAATGCAGTATGGTGTTTGATTTCCTGACTGCTGCTTCCATAGGTGTTGATTGTGGATCTAAGTAAAATGAAATCCTTGATGTCAATCTTTTCTCCACTTGTCATGATGTTGCTTATTGATCCAGTTGTGAGGATTTTTGTTTTCTTTATGTTGAGGTGTAATCCATACTGAAGGCTTTAGTCTTTGATCTTCATCAGTAAGTGCTTCAAGTCCTCTTCACTTTCAGCAAGCAAGGCTGTGTCATCTGCATAAGACAGGTTGTTAATGAGTCTTCCTCCAACTCTGATGCCCCATTCTTCTTCATATAGTCCGGCTTCTGGGATTATTTGCTCAGCCTACAGATTGAATAAGTGTAGTGAAAGGATACAGCCCTGATGCACCCATTTCTTTATTTTAAACCGTGCAGTATTCTCTTGCTCTATTGGAATGTCTTCTTCTTGGTCTATGTACAGGTTCCACATGACTACAATTAGGTGCTCTGGAATTCCCATCTTCACAAAGTTATCCATAATTTGTTATGAACCACACAGTGGAATGCCTTCGCGCAGTCAATACAACAAAGATAAACGTCTTCCTGGTATTCTCCACTTTTAGCCAAGATTCATCTGACATCAGCAATGATATCCCCATTTCCATGCCCTCTTCTGAATCTGGCTTGAATTTCTGGCAGTTCCTTGTCGATGTACTGCTGCAACCACTTTGGAGTGATCTTCAGCAAAATTTTACTTGTGTGTGATATTAATGATATTGTTCGATAATTTACACATTTTGTTGGGTCACCTGTCTTTGGAATGGGCACAAATACGTATCTCTTCCAGTTGGTTGGCCAGGTACCTGTCTTCCAAATTTCTTGGCATAGACCAGGGAGCACCTCCAGTGCTGCATCTGTTTGTTGAAATACCCCAATTGATATTCCGTCAATTCCTGGAGCCCTGTTTTTGCCAGTTCCCTAGGCGCAGCTTGGAATTCTTCCTTCAGTAACATTGGTTCTTGATCATATGCTACCTCCTGAAATGGCTGAACATCAACCAGTTCTTTTTGGTACAATGATTCTGTGTATTCCTTCTGTCTTCTTTTGATGCTTCCTGCATCATTTAATACTTCACCCATAAATTCTTTAATATTGCAATTCAAGGTTTGAATTTTTTCTTCAGTTGTTTCAGCTTGAGAAATGCCAATCATTTTCATTCCTTTTGGTTTTCTAACTCCAAATCTTTGCACATTTCATTATTTTACCCTGTCTTCTCAAGGTGCCCTTTGAAATTTTCTGTTCAGTTCTTTTACTTTATCATTTCTTCACTTTAGCTATTCCATGTTCAAGAGTAAATTTCAGAGTCTTTCCTGACATCTATTTGGTCTTTTCTTCCTTTTCTGCCTTTCTAATGACCTTTTGTTTTCTTCATGTATGACGTCCTTGATGTCCTCCCATAACTCGCCTGGTCTTTGGTTATTACAGTGTGTCAAATCTATTCTTGAAATGGTCTCCAGATTCAGGTAGGATATATTCAAGATCGTATTTTGGCTCTCATGGACTTGTTTTAATTTTCTTCAGCTTCAACTTGAACTTCCATTTGAGCAATTGATGGTCTATTCCTCAGTCTGCCCCTGGCCTTGTTCTGACTGATGATATGGAGTGTTGTTTCCATTATCTCTTTCCACAGATATAGTCAATTCGATTCCTGTGTTTTCCATCCAGTGAGACGCACATATATAGTCACTGTTTATGTTGCTGAAAAAATATATTTGCAATGAAGAAGTTGTTTGTCTTGCAAAATTCTATCATGTGATCTTTGGTGTCATTTCTATTACCAAGGCCATATTTTCCAACTACGCATCTTTCTTCTTTGTTTCTAACTTTGGCATTTCAATCATCAGTAACTATCAATGCATCTTGATTGCATGTTTAATTAATTTCAGACTTCAGAAGCTGGTAAAAATCTTCAGTTTCCTCATCTTTGGCCTTAGTGGTTGGTGGGTAAATTAGAATAATAGTCATATTAACTGGAATTCCTTATATGTATATGGATATTATCCTATCACTGACAGCATTGTATGTCAGAATAGATCTCAAAACATTCTTTTTGACAATGAATGCTATGCCATTCCTCTTCAAGTTGACATTCTTGACATAGCAGACCACACAATTGATTCAAAATGGCCAATACCAGTCCATTTCAGCTCTCTAATCCCTAGGATATTGATTCTATGTGTTCCATTTCATTTTTGACCATTTCCAATTTTCTTAAATTGATATTTCATACATTCCACATTTCAATTTTTAATGGGTGTTTGCAGCTGTTTCTTCTCAATTTTGAGTCATGCCACATCAGCAAATAAAGGTCCTGAAAGCTTGACTCCAAACTCAACTAAACTCACTGGTGTCGAGTCGATTCCATCCAAGTCATTAAAGTCAGCTCTAATTTGAGGAAGCAGCTCTTCTCCAGTCATGTTTTGAGTTCCTTCCAACCTGAGGGCCTCGTCTTCCAGCACTATATCGGACAGTGTCCTGCTGCTATTTCTTAAGGTTTTCACTCGCCAGTTTTATCAGAAGTAGACTGCCAGATCCTTCTTCCTAGCCTGTCTTAGTCTGGAAGCTCTGCTGAAACCTGTCCACAAAGGGTGTCCCTGCTGGCATTTGTAATATGAGTGGCAAAGCTTCCAGTATCATGGCTGCAAGCGAGCCATCGTAGTACCACAAACTGAGTCAATAACTGCTCTCTATACTAATATGGAGCCCTGTGGCATAGTGGTTGAACCCTGGTGGCACAGTGGTTAAGAGTTTGGGTGCTAACCAAAAGATCAGCAGTTTGACTCCACCAGCAGCTCCTTGGAAACTCTGTAGGGCAGTTCTCCTCTGTCCTATAGGGTTGCTATGAGTCAGAATCAACTCGACGGCAGCGGGTTTGGTTTTGCTTGTTTGTTTATTTTTATCTGGCTCTATAGGTGGTAACGTAATTGCTTGGACACGTTCTATATACTCCTCATTCTAGAAGACTTTGTACTTCTCTTTGATAAAAATCAAACAAGTTTTTAGCTCGAAATATCAGAAATGACTATAATGTAATGGTGCTGCTCTTATTATGTGACTGATATTTTTATGGCTTTTTATCACTTTCCAAATAAACATAAAAGTGGTCAAAACAGTATAATGAGTCCTATTTACCTATCACTCAGCTTCATCAACTATTAATATTTTGGCAATATTGTTTCATCAAGCCTGTCCTCTCACATTTTCATGTGGTTTATTCTTAGATCCTGAAAAAAATTTCCAATTTTTTTTAAGTTTCAACAATGACTACAACAGAAATAGTGTAATTTCTCAAGATAATTATTTCAATTTCTCAAGATAATTATTTCGCAAAATAACAGTATTTAGTTGTATATGTTTTTATATTTTGATTTTTATTTAATTGATCTCTTTATTTTAGACATATCTGTCATGATTTTTTTAGTCTTCAGAACTGTGTAGGACCACATCAAGGTCCTTTTCAAAATGTTCAAGATTATCACTGAAACTCGCAAGAAAATATATCTGCCTCTAAGTCACAAAATAAGACCAGACTTACTGGTCTGACAGAGACTAGAGAAACTGCAAGAGTTTCGCCCCCAGACACCATTTTAACTCAGTACCGAAGTCACTTCTGAGGTTCAGCCTTCAGTCAAAAATTAGGTCCATAAAACAAAACAAGACTAAATAGGCACACCAGCCCAGGGGCAGGGATGAGAAGAAGGAGACAGAAAAGCTGGTAATGGGGAAACCAAGGCTGAGAAAAGGAGAGTGCTGACATGGCGTGGGGTTGGAAACCAATGTTATAAAACAATGTGTGTATTGTTTAATGAGAAACTAATTTGCTCTGTATACCTTTATCTAAAGCACAATTTTAAAAAAAGAAAATACGTCAGCCCAGCTAGGATAGCCCTTAAAAAGATAATTTTCTTAGGTTTTCTTTTTCATTAAAATACCAGGATTATTAGAAAAGACTAAAAAAACCTATGATATGTATTTCTAATTTCAGAAATTAAAAAAATCTTATCCTCTAATTTTATTTAATAAAGGAAATTCAAGGCAATTGTCAGAAATGGTATTTTTGTGGAGAGGTGTAATCTAGTATATGAATGACACTCAGATATTAAATATCATAGTATCTAGTTAATAAAAAAGAAGCCTGAGTTTATGGAATATTTTCTATTTCCTAACACAGATTGCTTGTCATATAGATGTCCAAGCTCTTTCTGTTGCCTTTGCATCTATAATTCCCACTTCACTGCCACCCTCCCTACAATTTGTCCTTGAAATTTTTTTCTGCACCTTTTAACCCCACTAAGGAGCTCTGGTGGCACAGTGGTTAAAGTGCTCAGCAGCTAATCAAAAGATTGGAAGTTCGAACCCACCAAGCACTGTACAGGAGAAAGACGTGATAGTGACAGTCTACTTCTGTGAAGATTTACATCCTTGGAAACCCTATGGTGCAGTTCTGCTCCGTCCTATTGGGTTTCTATGAGTTGGAATCGACTCAAGGGCAGTGGATTTTGTTTGGTTTGTAACCCCACTATAGGAGTCTCTGGATAATGCAAATGGTTAGGTACTCATCTACAAGCTAAAAAGTTGGTGGTACGAACCTGCCCAAAGGTGTCTCAGAAGACAGGCTTGGCAGTCTGTTTCCAAAAGGTAACAGCCTTGAACCCTATGGAGCTGTTCTACTCTGCACACACAGTGTTGCCATGAGTTGGAATCGATTTAATAGAAACTAACAACAACAACATAACCCCACTGTAAATCAAGAGACCCAAATATTGGCTGTCTGTTCAACAAAACCATTGTGCTAATTTCTTAGTAAAGGCAGATATAGTTTATTTGCATATGAGTCCTTTGGGAGACAAAAGGATGGGTTGGAATGAATTTGCCAAATGGGAAAACAATGGAAAGTAAAACTTCCTTTCAGTGGCCTAGAATATGGCCTGGTTTTTATTTGTTTTCTTCTCTAATGCAAAAACTGGCCCTGCCTTTAACACATCTGGAATAACTAAGGGAAGTAGATTTTTTTTTTTTAATGCAGAAATGACTATTTCTCCTCTAATAACAGCATCCTGATCTCCCTTTGAATAATAATTCTTGTGCACTCTCAATTGCTGTGGTGGACCCCCAGTTCTGGCCTGGACCCATCCATCATGCCAGCCATAGTAGTTGGTTCAGGGATAAGTACATGACCCAAGTCTGCCAAAAAGAGACAATTTTTTTTTTTTTTAATTCAATGTGGAATTGCTGGGCAATGAAGGTGATCTTCCCATAGACCTTAAATTTGGGGGACAGTGAGCAGGGACCTGCTGGGACCACCAAGTGGAAAGAGCTTGCCTGAATATGAATTCAAACTGAGGAAGGAGAGCTGAGAGACAAAGAGGAGGGAGTCCTTATAACACCATTCCAGCCCCTTGGACCAGCCATTTATGGAGTCAGACTTTTTGTATTTCCACATTATAAATATAAATTTATGTTTTCCCTTTGCAACTTTGAGTTGACTTTCTTTGACGTGCAACTAAAGATGTATTGACCAGTATTCCATCTATTCAGACAAGTCAATTTTTTTTATAATTGCAATGTCAAATTTGCCATTTGTATGCTTCATGTAAATATTTAAGTCATGTGTGTCTCCTTACTTGAAGCCCAAATATTCATCAGTGCACTTAATCTCAAATTGTTCACCAGCTAACTTTGATACAAGTGAAATGCCAGATTAAGAGAGTGAGAGTAAGCAAATGTGATAGAAAGAGGCTAGCTAAAGAACAAACAAATCACATGTTGCTTTAAATTTTCTATCAAGTATAAAGCCAGGTCATTAGAATACAATATGCTAGAATGTTACTTTAATTTTCCATGAAGATGCCTTCACAGAATTATGAGTTAATATAAATTTATTTAGTACTTAATGTAGCAGCCAAATTAGCTTAGCTTTCTGGCATAACCATTTTTCCTTTCCCCCAGCCTATAGGAAGGAGTAGCTTCTTAGACATTCAAGGGTTGGCATCCTTGCTCTAACACTAGCTTTGTTATCTTGGCAAAATTACTTATTCTCTATGATTCAATGCCTCTATCTTAAAATTATGATATTAATATTTCCCTCGTATGTGGCCATAAGGATCACACAGTATAATAGAAGTAAAATGTTCAGGAAATGGTAGGTAATAAATGGAAGCTAGTTTATCAACTACTTCAAATCATTTTGAAGGTAACATATAGATTAGATGTTAGCTCTATGGCTCTTCCTTAGGTAATGAATTATGAAAGATTTTGAATCTAGGGCCTGCCTTTTTAGTCTCTCATGTTTGTAAGTGTCACATCCTCATGTAGCTGTATGATTTCAAAGGGTTTAATGATTTCATAGGGTTTAATGATTTTTTAAAAATCAACAGACTATACATACTGTATTTAAACTAACTTATTTAACCACGCTGAACTCATACAGGATGTTCGAAGTTTATTTTCCAGCAATTCTTTTCATCTTGGGGGGTATCATCTTGGCTATAATTCTTGTATCGCACATTTGCATCCTTCTGACAAGAACTATGAATGGTGTAGTGATGCTGATATATTGCCGAACTGCTTTCACCCAACAGACGATGCTACCCTGGAGTGAGAAAGGATGAAGTTCTAAATATAAGGATGCTATTATTAATAATTCATTATCCCCAACACTAAGAGAAGCTGACAGTATCTTCCTCCTCACAGACAAGCTTCCACAGTCACAAAGGTGGGACTCCTATATAATGAACTTCATGCCTACACGAATGTCCAGTAAGAGAAAAACTCCTGAAACATTAGAAGTCTGACTTTTGGGGTTTTAAAATGTGGTAAGTGTTATGGTTTAAATAGGAAAAAAATCAGAAATACTTAAGGTAGCTTTATGAATTTATAATTAGATAATATAATTAAGTTTTAAATTTTTGATATAAAATATAGGCCTTTGGATTCTTTCCTTACTCATGAAAAATTAGGAAGAAAATATCATAATCTATGATTTGCCATGAACTACACTTTACCATGGTTTATCACGTTCTCAGAGCTGGACCAAAATTAGAGTCTTCTCTGACATTAACACAAGTTTTTCTGAAATGTTCGCAAAGCTCCAGGTGCATGGGGTCCCTGAATAAATATTATTCCAACATTCATCAGCTGCATAGGTGAAGACCAAGTTAGGAAACAAGTCTACAAGGATTCCTTAATGAAAGCAGGTGGCTTTTGATATTCTAAATAGATTCAATAATTAGAACGTTTTTAGGAATTTAGGCATATTTCACAAGGGATTTTACAAGGGATTCAGAAGACAGCTCATGTTGCAAAGCACCTATTCAAGAAGATATTCATTCATGTTTTCCTAATAGGGAAACAAAAAAAAAAAAGAAAGATTGTAAGACCAAAAAAACAAGTTCTGTTACTAGCAAAGAAATGCTTTATTTTTTGTGTTTATTCTACTACTAGAGTTTAGGAAAGTCTGTAGTGTCAAGGACCTGCTTTCCTAAGGCAAGACGTGAATATCATGTGAAAGCTAAGATACTGTTACTATTTTTGTTTAAAACTGCTTATTCAGGGCAAAAATGTCAAACATACTCTAAGCAGCAAAATCTACTTGCTTCACAAATAACATTCTATACCAAATTTAAGTAATGGTAGATTTCTTCTTCAACCTCTTATTTTGTTTATTTACTAAATTTATTGTTACCGCAATTTCGTGAGTTAGAGCCGCCTGCCACAAACAAATAATTCTTGAGACAGGTGATGTGGGTAGCAAGAACTTTATTATATATCGATATATAGGAGATGGGGGAATTATTGCCTCCTAAACCTGCCTCCTCAAACTGGAGGCCAGATGGAGGTTTTATAGGAAAGGGGACATGGGTTTTAGGAACTTGTGGAATATCCATTTTCCTTCTGTGTGGTTTCGGTGGACACATCTCAAACATGCTGACCTTTTCCTCTCGTTGTCTCATCAGCCCAGGGGGTGACTGGTGCCACCCTGGTTCATGGTCACAAGATAGGTGCATTGTCCTCTCTGACAGACTTAGATCAATAACACTTGTTTTTCCACAGTCCTAGGGGAAACATTGGTTAACTTTTAAATTTTAGAGGAGCTAAACAGCAAAATCATACTTGGAGTTAGAGACAGGCCAGGGAAGGGAAAAATGGTGCAGTTTCTGTCCAAGATATGGCTAAGCAGTCTGTTTCAATATATGTTCTAGGTAAGGTAAACATATATGCTTGACCATAGATTCCTAAAGTAAAATGTTGATGTTTTCCTTGCCTTCCTGTTGTTTTTATGACATGAGTTTCTACCAAGAGGAATTTTTAATTTATTTGCTTTGTATTCTATATTTATAGTTCAATACAAAGTAATCTTTGTTAAGAAGCACTACCTACAAGAGAAAAGTTAGAAGTCTTTAACAACAGTATACACAGTAAAAAAAAAAAAAAAGGAAAAAAGTTTCTTATAAATTGTTACTGGCCCTTAGGCAAGTTAAATTCCCAAGTGACATTTTTTTTTTTTTGAAATACATTGTATTGATCAGCAGTAAAAAAAAAAAAAAAAAAAAAAAGGCAGTAGAGTACAAAAAAACCAAATCACATTTCACATCTCCTTCAATGATGTTTTTGAAATTCTGAGTAATGACCCAGGTTGAGCCATTAATGCAAATCCTCAAAACTTAAGTATTTTCTTGATACTTTTCATTTTGAGGCATCTTTTAAAGAAACAACACATACCTCCCCACATGCATCTGAAAAATCAATACAATTAATCAATAATGCTCTCCACAGGTAATAAATGCTGAGAAACATTTCTACCTATCTATATTGATCGAGAGAATTGCTTCAAATTGGTTCTGATGTGTATAAAAATCATTTCCTTATTGACCAGAGCCTCTCTTCCCCTCTCTGATATGCTATTTCATATCTGGCACATAATTGATTTAGACTTCAGCCTGGATTAGACTCCATTCTTGTATATTTGTACTAAACAAATTTTCTATGATCTGTGTATAAGACTAATTTGAAAGCAATGTAAAATGGGTGTTTCTGTTTCTTTGTGGGGAACATATTGCTTGAAATTTAATCAAAGCATGAATAATCATAAGAAATTACTGGAGTTATTTTAATGAGAAGTGTAATGATGTATTTCATTCACATTTTCATTATTTATAGTAAGCTTAAAAGTTTCGAGTCTGTTTCTATTTCCCAAAACAGAACTCCGTTCATGCAGACCCCAGCATCTAATCCAGAATGACACTATTCCTAATGGTACAAATCATAGAAAAGTACTTCATTTTAGTCAACTGATGACTCATAATATTGATGGCAAGTTGTATTTTTGTAACATGATCAAACATATAGGCAAATGTGATTTTCTTGCTAATATATATGTCCGGTATATAGACAGTACTAAGAAATGTAAGCCTTCTCAATTAATTTTCTAAAAAAGGTAAGTTTGAGCTTTCAATAGATATATCATCTTATCAATCTCATTAAATAGGATTGAATTTATCTTTAACTCAACCAATATAGTCAACTTTTGCTAACAGTGATTTGTCACTGGTACCTTCATTGGATAAATTTTATTGGATCAGTTGAGGAGTTCTCTAAGGCGGACTCAACTCCTAACTCCTGATACATTAACAAGTGTTGTGAATTATTCCTACAACAAATGATAACAACAATAAACAAAGATCCCTACCAACATGATTTAGTAAATTTCATTGCCAATACCACTTAACTATTTTCCTTATCTGGTTGTCACATTACAAAAGGACATCACCTTGGCCGGTGAATAAGCTAGAATGTAAAGTGTTGCTGAACCAGTATCTCTTATAACTTGATCACCAATTTACTTTATTACAAAGTTTCATGCATCTCAGTAATTTTTATTTGGAATATCAAGGAATATGAATTGTCATATCGATACTTAAGGCCCCAATAATTCTTCTTTAGCTAATTTTACTTTATCAGTCTAACAAATTAATATTTTTTTTAATTCTGAGGGAATCTTTCATGCAAAAACGAATTAAGTTGAAATCTTTCAATAAAACAAAAACTGTTTCTCTTTTCAAGAGCAATTAGTATAAGGAATTGGATAAAATATATTCACTGTATTCAGAAATACTGCTTGGGTGACACTGAGGAGATGTTTGTCAATGTTGAAAGCATAAGTACCAGAAGAACATGTTCTAGTTTGTTTCCCCTAAGGTGAGAATGCAATGATAAATTTTAATGATATCTTAGCATTAAAACACCTAAAGATGTGCAGGGGTCTTTTCTGCTCACTACCGTACTGCTGAATCCTGGGTATATTGGCTGGGAGCTTTGAGCTCTACAAGAATAAAAAAGCGGCTTCCCTAAGTCTCTCATTTATCCCCAGGGTACTAGTTGTACAATTAGATTCTTGGATTCAATAAGCGCCATTAGGGAAACAACAGAAATGAAATTTTTGAAATATTTCTTGTACTTAAATAGAAATTAATTTTAAAGTATTCCTAGGAGTAAGCGTAGATTCTGCTGGAAACTGGAGCTGCATACCCAAGAGATGTTTGAGTCATGTTGCGTTTTAGTAAGGGCAGCTTAATCACAGTGAGAGATGACATTGAGCCAATCAATAAAAATTCATCCGGCCGTATTAAGGCATGACGTAGAGGATAAGCCTGGCTCCAAAGAGGATAAGGGCATGAGCTTGAAGTCATATAGACCTCAAAACCAGATTCCACTACTTGCAATCTATGTGGATTGGAGTTGTTTTTATCTCTGTAAGCCTCATTTTAAGCCTCATTTTCCTCCTCTGTAAAGTAGGGTATATACCAGCACTTTCCAGTGTAAATATAACGTGAGCCACATAGATTATGTAAAACTTATTTTTTACAAATGAATTTTGTAAAACTTCGAGTTTTCAAAATATAAATACATGTTGTTGTTTTTAGGTGCCGTCAAGTCCATTCAGACTCAGCAACCCTTTATACACCAGAACAAAACACTGCCTGGTTCTGTACCATCCTACCATCCTTGCTATATTTGAGCCCATTGTTGCAATCACTGTGTCAATCCATCTCATTGAGGGTCTTCCTCTCTTTCCGTGATCCTCTACCTAGCATGATGTCCTTTTCCAGGGACTGGTCCCTCCTGATAACATGTCCAAAGTGTGTGAGACAAGGTCTCACGATTCTTGCTTCTAAGGAGCATTCTGGCTATACTTCTTCCAAGGTGGAATTGTTTGTTCTTCTGGCTGTCCGTGGTATATTAAATGTTCTTTACTAACAAGATAATTCAAAGGCATGAATTCTTCTTTGGTCTTCCTGATTCATTGCCCACCTTTCGCATGCGTATGAGACGATTGAAAATACCATGGCTTGGGTCAGGTACACCTTAGTCATCAAAGTGACATCTTTGCTTTTGAATACTTTAAAGAGGTCTTTTGCAGCAGATTTGCCTGATGCATTGTTTGATTTCTTGACTGCTGTATTCATGGGTGTTGATTGTGGATCCAAGTAAAATGAAGTCCTAGACAACTTCCATCTTTTCTTCATTTATCACGATGTTGCTAATTGGTCCAGTTGTGAGGATTTTTTTTTTTTTTTTAAGTGTTGAGGTGTAATCCGTACTGAAGGCTGTGGTCCTTGATCTTCATCAGAAAGTGTTCCAAGTCCTCTTCACTTTCTGCAAGCAAGGTTGTATCATCTGCATACCACCGGTTGTTAATGAGTCTTCCACCAATCCTGATGCTGAGTTCTTCTTCATATAGCCCAGTTTCTCAGATTATTTGCTCTGCATACAGATTGAATAAGTATAGTGAAAGGACACAGCCCTGATGCACAGCTTTTCTGCTTTTAAACTGTGCAGCATCCCCCTGTTCTGTTCAAATGACTGCCTCTTGTCTATGTACAGGTTCCACATGAGCACAATTAAGTGTTCTGGAATTTCCATTTTTTGAAATGCTGTCCATAATTTGTTATGATCCACATGGTCAAATAGTTTGCATAGTCAATAAAACACAGGTAAGCATCTTCCTGGTATTCTGTGCTTTCAGCCAGGATCCATGTGACATCAGCAATGATCCCTTTTCTGAATCCAGCTTGAATTTCAGATGGTTCCCTGTCGATGCACTTCTGCAAACTTTTTTTAATTATCTTGAATAATATTTTACTTGTGTGATAGTAATGATATTGTTTGATAACTTTTGCATTGTGTTGGATCATCTTTCTTTGGAATGGGTAAAAGTATGTAGATCCCTCCCAGTTGGTTGGCCAGGTAGGTGTCCATAGAATCCTTCAATATTGCAACTCGAGGCTTGAATTTTTTCTTCATTTCTTTCAGCTTGAGAAATACCAATCGTGTTCTTCCCTTTTTGTTTCCTAACTCCAAGACTGTACACGTTTCATTATGATATTTCGTTTTCTCAATCCACCCTTTGAAATCTTCTTTTCAACTCTTTTACTTCATTGTTTCTTCCTTTTGCTTTAGCTGCTCTACATTCAAGAGCAAGTTTCAGAGTCTCTCTGACATCCATTTTGGTCTTTTGTTTCTTTCATGTCTTTTTAAAGACCTTTTTTTTTCTTCATGTATGGTGTACTTAAGGTCATCCTACAACTCGTCTGGTCTTTGGTCATTAATGTTCAGTGTGTCAAGTCTATTCTTGAGATGGTCTCTAAATTCAGGTGGGATGTACTTAAGGTCATATTTTGACTCTCGTGGACTTGTTTATAGAAATATGTATATAAATAGATATATATTACCTGTCAACATAGATAATGTAAAATTTATCTGGTAGCCACAATTAAAAGATAAGAGATGAAATAAATTTTTAAAATATATTTTATTTATCAATATATCTAAAATAGTAGCATTTCAGCATGTAATCAGTATAGTAAATATTAATGAGATATTTTACATTTTTTTATACTAAATCTTTGAAATCTAATGGTCATTTTATACTTACAGCACATCTCAATTTGGGCTAACTGCATTTCAAGTGGTCAGTTAGCTGCATGTGAGTTGCGGCTACTATCCCGGATAGTGCAGTTTCCTTATATGGTACCTCATAGAGTTGTTTTAAGAATAAAATGTAATGATGTATGTAAAGTGCTTAGGATAGTACTTGGCAAATAATAAGCACTAAACAATGGTAGTTGTAAAGACTGTTAATGTTATCCTATGAGTACTGACTTCAATAGGCTGTGTGCTAAGCTGGGAGGAACACAAAAATATATATGACCCCTGTCCCTGAGGAATTACAAAGTTAATAAAGTAAGACAAGAACTGGCACCAATGTCACAAAACAATATAAGTATTAATTGTTTAATGAGAAATTAATTTGGTCTGTAAACCTTCATCTAAAGCACAGTTAAAAAAAAAAGATTAAAAAAAGAAATACATGGTTAGCTATAAAAATTAGCTATGGTATGCATAAAATGCAATACATACTCAGAAGAGGAAGGTTACACTAGGGATAACTTAGACCGAGTTGGTGAAGAAAGTCATTTTGAACTGAGATGTAATGGGAGAGTTTACTTTTGTTAGGCAGATAGAATCAGGGACCATGGGGGAAACTAAAAGTTTTCTATCAGAGGAAATAACAGAAGCGAAGATCCAAAGGTGTGGAAACAAAAAAATATATTTAAGAAATGATGGCAGTCTTGCCTGGTGGAGAACACGGGGTTCATGTAATAGTGTACTTGGATGAGAAAATGCAGGTTTGCTGTAGAGTGTGGAGGTGGTAAAAGCCATGCAAAGATATTTGGGCATTATTCAGTGTCAGAAGGAAATAATTTTTTTAAAAAAGGGCAGTGATTTGGGAGAGTCAAAGACCTGATTTCAACCATATTCTGCAACTACTGTAAATGAGTTCTGTTACCTTGGGCAAATGTCTTCACCTCATGTGTTTCATTTGTAAAATGAGATGATCGGATCTAAAACAAAACAAAATCTGAGTAGTTAGGGTTGCCTATTTTGTTACTGCTGCTGTGATTGTTCTGTTTAAATTCATGGTTTTTAGGGTGAGAATGGCATAACTGAAAAAATGCCTTAGAAATTAATATTGGTAGATTTGAAAATAAAGAAATTATAATGAAATCATTTCATGGCCCTAATATCTGAAAATAAAGGCTTTTAACTAATATTGTGTCCATAAAAATTGGAAATAAAGTGATGGATTGTAGAAAATTAATAAAGGAAGGATAGAACTTAGCTTGAGGCTGGAGAGGATGAAATGATTAGAAATGAATAACACTGAAGTTTGGAGCCTGGAAAACAGACTGTAGTATCTACAACAGAAATGGGAAGACCTGGGAGATAATGTGATTGGAGATGTAGGAAGGAATGTAAATGAACCTTTGTAGTTATCATTTAGGTATAATTTTTAGTATACACAATATATGCACTAGAATGTATGTATATAAGGATGAGTGGATGTAAGGTATAGACAGACAGAAAGACAGACAGATAGATAGAAGAGAGAGACTCCTGCAAGAACATGCATGTTTTAGTTTCAGAGTTTCACAAAGTAGTAAAATGAACATTGAATAAAACAATTACGAGAGTAACATGACGTTACATTTAAGAGCTTATTCGTCTCAGAAAGTAAGAAGTATTCAAAGATAAGTCCGAAAGTATCACATTTATCTGAATCTTATTTTATGAAAGACTCTAAAACTGGTAGCTAAAGCATGGATTTTAGATAATAAAGATATTGATTAAAATCCCACATCAACCTTCTTTTAGTCTCATTCTTCATTTTTTCAGTGGGGGAATACCTATCTCATAGTTGGATGAAGAACATGTAGAGTTCTGGATGGTCAATAAATGGGGGCTTCTGCTAGCTATTCAAGTAAATCTGAAAGACAAAGTAATGGGCTCATATCATTTCTATTTTTAAAAAATCATAAGTCTTTGCCACCCTATTTATAACATACCCCAGCTCCTTCTGCAACAAGCATATATGAGGCAGTGGTTGTGTGAAGCTTTATGCTTGGGGAAAATTTATTACAGTAACAGACACCGTGCACAACTACGAATTTGTCTAGATGAGGAGGTAAATAAGTGTTGCAAAGACTAAGACAACTCCTGGCTATTCTAGGTATATAGTCGCAAAATCAAATTGAATTTTCACACATGTATATAAGTAGAATTAATTTGAAGTCTTTAGTTTGAAACAAATGCTAATATATATTTACACATTTTATTAACATGGAATTAAGAGTTTCCAATTTAGGTTGGTGTATCCAAAATGATTAGAAGACACTGAGATAAAATTTTATCACTTGATTTTCATGGATAAATTGGTTTCATAAGCTTCCTTAAGGGGTTCTATTGTTAATGATGTTTAAATTATTAAATACATTCAAATATTTGGGTTTTTATACCAAATTAATTGAGGCTGCTCTGATCAAGATATTATTAGGCTTTGTTACTTTTTTAAAACAAACTATAGAGAAGCTATATCTTTTTTTTAATTATCAATTTATTTTGGAAATAAAATTTGAGAGAGCCACTAAAATTACAAAGGTTGGTTGTTTCATTTAATGGCAGAGTAATAATATGGGGTCAGACCATATTTAGTTCTTTTTTTCTAATTCAAAAGGAGTTGGTAAATTTATCCAACATATAAAATGGATAATAACACCTGTTGTACACATTCCCATTGGCCAACAAGAAAGATATTGATTTACACAATAAGAAAACATTCTAAATATTCTCGGTAGAGAAAAATTAGCAATGATTAAGTTTTTTAGAGCTATGTGAATGAAGAGGTGAATATAATCACTCACTGTTAATATGTAGTGAGTTATTTATATGAGAGAATAGTGATCACAAAATTATATCAATCTTCTCCTAAGACTGTTTATTCCCATTCTGTGAAAAATTTGGGTACCCTAATAACCAAAATGTTAACTAAAGAAGGCATTTTTTATAACAGATTCCCAAAATATTTGTTTTTGTTACAAATAATACCTTTATGAGTCAATTTTGTCTATTTTTGTTTTTAAATCAATGTAAACTATACTACTCTACATTTTGTAATCATATCCTTTCAATCTCTATAACTTCTGTAACTATATTTGTAGAACATGCACATTCATAATTTGGTATAGTTATTCGTGCTAAAATATTAGATTAAATGACATCTTAAATAATCTGTTTACTCAAGGACGATGTTACAAGATGATTATTTTGGTTATAATTTGTTTTTCATAACAATCTAATAAATAAGAATAAACTTGTAAAACCTGTTGCCGTCGAGTCAATTCTGACTAAGAGTGACCCTATAAGATAGAGTACAACTGCCTCATATGGTTTCCAAGGAATGCCTGGTGGATTTGAACTGCTGCGCTTTGGTTAGCAGCTGTAGCTCTTAACCATCATGCCACCAGGGTTTCCATATATATATACACGTGGTTTAAGTTTCACATAAATTCTCATGGGACTATTTAAATTTTTGTCCTACCATATTTTCATTCCTGATACAGATTAAATCTAAATTCTAATATAGATTAAGTTTTCTATTTTTAGAATCATCAGTAAGACCCTGAAATATTCAGAGGACAAATAACTCCTATTATGTTTTTCTTTACCAAACACCATGATAGTTAGAAAAATATCCATGAACATATCCATAAACACTCTACTTTTTAGAAATGCTATCAATATTGGAACTTTTTTTTTTTTTTTGAGAGTTCTACTTCTCTTTCACTCACACCAGCTAGATACTAATATAGCAATTCACACATCCTGTAATTTTGGAAAATCTTCTAAACCTAGAAAGTTTCAGCATCCCCATTCCAACAAAACTAGTTTTAGGTCAGATATTGTATGTCATGTAATAATTCAGTATGCATTAAATCAAGTTGAACATGATTATAAATGTATACTCCTTTTAGGAATTAGTTATGAGATATGTTCAGTCTTGCAATCTTTTCAAAATGAGTTCAGATAAACCTGAAAAGCCTTACCATAAACTTGCTGACTCAAATCTATTCTAGCAACAGGGTTTTTGAAACACCTGAGGCATGATCTGCCAAATTATGTAATCCTATCTTTAGGCTCCAATATTATCATTTTCTCTGTTCTATTAAACAAACATTCATAAAATTATCAAGGGTTCCCGTAGATATTTCTGATTATGATTTTCATTGATTTCACTTCAACAAAAAATAATCATTTTAACCTAAATCTTTTAAAACATTTTTTTTTCTTTATGGGCTCCTGTTCTGTTTGTATTTGCTTGGTTTTAAAAATAGAAAATAATATTTTTCCCTTCCCCCAAAAAAAAAATTTTTTTTTTTTTAACTATAGCAATATGAAAACCATGAGGGGAAAAAAAAGTTATTTGATTCTTAAGAAAATCACAAACAGCAATTGCCTATAGAGTGTAGCTATAAGTGAAATCCACATGTAATGCCTCAGTCAGCAAAGACAGTAGAAGAGGGTATATAATAAATATTCACATCTGCTGCTTTGGACACCCTAATCCATCCTAAGGATCTTTGCTGTGTCAGGCTTTGTTCTAGATGAAGAAGCCCAGTAGTTATAAAGGTTTGCAAATAGGCCATATTTATCCTGGTTAGCTTTACATTTTTAACTTTTCTCTGTTTTGGAGATATTCATGACCATTTGGGGTATAATTTGTGATTAAATATTTCACTGTGAATTTTATGGTGATCTCATTATAGAATTATTTTTAAGAAATGAACAAATCTATTTTCACAATATGTCACCTACCTAAAATCTGTCAAGAAGACGTCATTGATAACAATGCTACTCTGGATATAGAAAACAAAATGGTTAAATTCCCAGGCTCTGAATTCAAAGTGTTTGTAATTAAGTGCTAGCTTAATTACAATTTATTACTATAAATTGTGTATGGGATAATCCATATCAAATACTAAATATAGTATCTAGCATATAGAGAGAGTTTAGTTCATTTTAGATATTATTTCTAAAATGATAACATACCTTCTAATTGTAGTTAGATAAATCCCATGCATTGTACTCATATTCTTATTTAACCTAAGTATTGAGCTTATGTAAACATATTCTATTACTTTTACTTGCCTCCAAATTCCCTGGTAGTTTGCTTCTGACCTTAATAGAAATAGTATTAATTGAAACTGGATTGCTAATTTGTTTTCACTTTAGGGAAAAATTCACTCAAATATATGCAATATAAAAGTTATGAGAATAGTCTGTGTTGTATTTAGCTCTCTTATGTAACACAGCTTAGTTTAACTGAATTTGGAATATAAATTAGAGTGAAAGTGGCTAAGTCATCTTTGAAATGAAGGTACTCATTTTGCCCTCAACTCCAAAAAAAAAAAAAAAGTTCTCATGAGTATCACAATTTTGAAAGCAGAAATGTATATTGTTATAAGTTAATGATTTAGACAGAATCATAATAAATAAGTTTAAAGAATTCAAATTTTAAAATATAAATTATCCATGATATAAAACTTGGTCGTAGATAAATTTCCAAACCTTTGCTGTTAAAAACTTTTTAACATATAATTTATTTGAAAAAGAAAACTACATTGCATAGCTGCTTTAAATAATATTCTTGAAAATGAATTATTAATCACAAATATAAGGAGAATAGCAGGGCATTTGTTGACCTCTTCAAGAAAGGCAGATAGGGCACTAGTTTTCATTTACGTATTCAAAAATTTTATAATATAGTCATTCATTTGTCTTAGTTTTGATTCAAATTATTTCCAGTACAGACAGGAGTTAATTCAACTTTATCAGTTGGTATCTAACATAAAATGGAAGTTTGTTGAATTACACATGAAACAAAGCAGAATGTCCCATTGCTTATATACTGTGATTGCTTGAAATAAAACTTTGATTTCTCTCTCTCTTTTTCTCTCTCAGGTCGAGTTTTAGCTCAGGCCAGTGGCAATGGAGTTATCCATTTACTAGATCTGAAATCAGGGCAGATCCACAAATTGATGGGCCACGAGAGCGAGGCGCACACAGTGGTGTTTTCTCACGATGGGGAGAGCCTGTTTTCCGGAGGCTCTGACGGCACGGTTCAAACGTGGTCTTGATGGTCAGCATATCTCATTGCGGAGGGCATTCCCAACCAGTAAATGACTGGTTAAATATACCAGCAGGTAACATTTACAATTTGCTTTAAAACATGCTTCAGGTATATATTTTAGTCCTCATGCTATTACCAATAATAAAAAAAATAATAACTTTCTGCCATTTATTTGTGTCTGGGTCTTTTCTCTCTCTCTCATTTTGACAAGAATTTAGAGACAGAGCATCTTTGCTAGAGGTTTAGAAGAAACAGCTTTACAATGACGCCTAATGACAGACTAGATGAATTACAAGAGATTGATCTTTTATGTTAGAGAACAAACCGCAGAAAACCCGTCTACTCCCCCCCACCCCCCCCCCCCCATCAAATCCACGCTGCAGAAAGACCTGAAGTTTAATCATCTAACACTAGGAAAGTCTTTCTGCAAGCCAAGGGTCAAGCAGAATCTGCGAACATTCATTTTCACAGATTCTTAGGCAATGATTATGCATCTATTAATAATAACCGCGGACTGCAGATGGCTTAAATCTAAATGCAGGGCTCTTCCGGAACTTTCATCTCTGCAGCCCATCCAAGAATGCATTAGGTAAAATTACGATGATTTTGTTGTTGTTATTGTAATTTCAATGCAAATAAGTATCTCACACGTAGAACGCTCTTCCTCCTCCTCATGCACGCATCCGCTGTATGAAGTGCGACTGCTTAGAGAACGCTCTAGCCTGGTCTAAAGCAGCTCGGGGATTTCGACCGAGCTGGGCTCAGAAGCCAGTTGTTGGCGCTGTCCGTGGTGCTGAGGAATTCCCGGCTGCCGGCAGAATGAGCTCCTAATCAGCGGTCTGCGAACTGATCTCAGTGATGCAGAAACCCAGCTAAAGTTGCTCCTTTCCTTCACGTCCACAGTTAGCATTTTCTGGTGTGTAAGAGGGGATTCAAACAACATATTGTGGATGATGCTGATGGTATTGCCGGCGGAGCGGGCTTTAAGCTGTAGCATGCTGTTGCTGTTTGTGATCCTGAGAGCCTAGCCAAATCACCTCTACTGCCGTAGCAAACACTGTGTAAGTGAACTCATGTGTGGAGGAGGCGTAATCAACCGGGAAATTTCATAGAAGGATCTGGGAAAATGCTAAAAATAAGTTCAACATGATTCTACTACTGGGGTCTGGATTTCTACAGGACCAGCATTGCTTCTTGCTTTGAATTCTGAAGACAGGTTCAAAGCTCATTTCTTATGTGTGTCTGCTGTGTTTCTCCCTGGAAGGGCGGGAGACTGCTTCTTGACTGTGTTTTGAAATGGGAGGTAGAAAGAATGGATTGCCTGTAATTCATGTCTGAAAATGTATTCTTTGGGTAATTAAAGAGAAGCTGCTTTCCTAAAACATACCTGACCTTTTAGTTCATATTGGTCTGTGACCCCCACCACCACCATTAACCTCCAGAGTGATTAGGTAAGTGTATCTTATGACATTAGTTTTTTTTTTTTCCAAATAAATAGATGTAGTCATTGAAAATCATATGTAGCAATATGGGGTGGGGGGAAAGTTTGGCTGGGAAGTAATCTTCAGTTTGGTAATGTTTACATACTTATTAAAATCTTCAGATAAATATTGTATGTTTTTTCTAATGTTCTGTCTCCAAAATAAATAGTGTCGTAAATTGCGCTAGAGAACCTTATTTATAAAGAAGGCTGCTTTTTAAAAAAATAGCCATAGAACTTTGTTTTGATAAGAAGAAAACTGTTTTCTTCATGCAGATTTTAAAATGTATTTTATATAATAAAAGCATGTTTAATGTTTATATATAGTATGCCTTACACCCCAATTTTTACCTTTACATTTACATTTAGCATAACCTGACACATTAATGCCTACCTGTAGCTTGCAAAGAGATCATTTTCTGCCTATGTCCTTTTGAAGCAGAATGCTATGTGTATTTTCTGTGACTTGTCTTGCATGTACTGACAGATACTACAGGAATACTATAAGGAAGCACAATAGCTCCCTTTTGTTCCAACACAAACTTCCCAAATGCATGAGAGATGTATAATAGCATGTTTAATTAGTAGAATATATTTATGCTTTTCAGAGGCTTCTGTTATGTTTGTGGCCTCTGTAGTAATTTAAGAAAAAAAATGCTTTGTCAATGGAGTTTCCAGCTTCTCAAGTAGAATTCTAGGTTTGAATTTTCTTGTTCTGTCATGAATCATTATTTTTGACACATTTTAAAAGAAGTCATACCTCCCCCAGAAGATTTTTAATATCAGATGGCAGGTTTCTCTGGAAGGAGGACATGAATATTCTGCCTTCCATTTTTCTATTACTAGAATTTGCATATTTAACTTAAAATGCACAATATAATAAAATAATGCATGAAAAGTTTCCTAAAACTATCTTGTAATCTTATTTGAAACCATCATCTCTATGTTAAACTGAAAAGAGATAGTTTATCATTGCTCTTATTATGATCTGAAAATAAACCAATAAATGACTTTATAAATGATCTGAAAATGTCCTATATACAATCTTTGTGATATTGGCATAAAACCAATAGTATTTAAATAGACGTGAGCTATCTGCCAATGCTTTCCTTCTCTATTACTCCCAAAAGGCACAGCTTCCCCAGAGCCTTTGTGTGAGTTAGTCACTTGTATATAAAAACCCACTACCAACACTCCACACTAAGTACTAATACTAAGTAAAGTTTACAAGAGCCAATGCCACCAAAATTAATAAAGCCTATTTACTATGAATAACAACACTCCATCACAGTATTCAGAAAGTTCCATAAACAAATTTATGCTGGCTTTTTTATGAAAATTGCCTAAATACAAATATTTTGACATTTCAAAGGAGAATTATATTTTCAAGATTGTATGAATGGTAGTTATTTTGTTATAGTGACAATAGTATTATGTGAACGCTAGATTCAAGTTGCTGTAAAAACTATTAACAGATACATCTTTCCTGCCCACTAGAAGCTTACCTCCTGAATGAAATCAAGATCTGGACAATAATACAAATCATTTTATTCTTGCCAAATCCTCTTCAATATGCTGAGTTCTATTTTACTCTTTATTGTTTTAAATTTATTTTATTTGGCGAGAAATAGTTTTTACTGTTCTTATTCTTAGCCATGTTTCGGAATCCAGATCCTTGTTCCCTGAAACATGTTAGTCCATGCTGAGACTATCGTTGTTCTCCAGTTCTGAGCATAAAGAAGTAGGGAAGCCTTAATACTAGCTTTATCCCAGCTCTGCCCCAATTAGAATTTACATTCAACTGTTGTTTTATTCCCTTTCTTTTAGAATTATTATTTTTCCTGACTAACCTCTTTGATTTTGATACAGATGCTTATTACATACATACATCCCATCACTGGTTTACTCTCTGTTTTAAGAATAATAGAAAATGTAAGTCCAAATATCCTTGAGCTATTCATAAGTAGCTGTTTGTCACCACCTTTTGAGGCTTAGTAAAACCACTTCTTGTAAGTAAGTCAGACAAAGCCAGACCTTTGGAATTCAGCAGGTCAATTCAAACTGAAGTTTCCTGAGAAAAATACACCATAAATGACAAATTTGAATGTATATATTGCCAAGAATCAACTCTCAAAACTTCTTAATAAAGTGTGAACAGTTGCATGAACTTAGTCTATTTGAAGTCTTAGTACCTGAAATTGATCCCTAACAAACAGGTTAAGAGCATGGCCTTAATTAAATCTATATTCTCTTTTTGTATGTCAAATTATTCTCTTTAAATATTTATTTTCAGCCTACCCCTCTTGTATTCCCATGGAAGCAACTGGGTATATTTAATATTAGGAGCACATCCAGAAGTCTTTGAGGAGGGGGATGGCTCTTCATATTCATGAAGCCTGCGTACTTCTGTTGGTCATCCCTGGATTGGTCACTTCTGCTGCCATCAGTCATGAAGACTACCCTGCTGATGAAGGCGATCAGACCTCCAGTAATGATAATCTGATCTTTGATGACTATCGAGGGAAAGGGTGTGTGGATGACAGCGGCTTTGTATACAAGTTGGGAGAACGATTTTTCCCAGGGCATTCCAACTGTCCGTGTGTCTGTGCTCTGGATGGACCTGTTTGCGACCAGCCCGAATGCCCTAAAATTCACCCAAAGTGTACTAAAGTGGAACATAATGGATGCTGTCCTGAGTGCAAAGAAGTGAAAAACTTTTGTGAATATCATGGGAAAAATTACAAAATCTTGGAGGAATTTAAGGTATGAATGACCCTCCATATTTGTTGAATACTAACGTTTCACACCACATGCATAGAATATTACTTAAAAAATAAAGCTAGAAAACTATATTTTTAAATCTCCTTCTTAATTGAAAACAGTATTATTCTACATAACATAAGTAGCCTGTGGTCAACAAGTAGTGAATTGGTTTGCTGATCAATAATCTCTGGTGTTTCATAATGTCGTTTCCCTGCAGAACTATGTGGGACATCTTGATGTCTTTTATATTTTGCCTTTGAACTTTTCTTTTGTGTTATTACAACACGTGTCTTCTTGGGGAAACTTAGTTTTATTTATAGACTATGGGTCTTGTAAACTAATTTTTAAATCTTGTTGGATTTTTTTGTGGTTGATTAGCTGGTATTTGGAACCATTTTACTGTGGTCTAGAATTACTTGTTTAGTATGTGGAAAAGGAAGCACTACAGAGACACACAACTGAGCTGTGGACTTCATATTAAGAACATACTATAAACCCATTCTGTTCTCTGCTAACTAGACTTCTTCTTCCAGGATCCCACAAAGAACTGAATTTTATCTCAGTCCATTGTAAAAAGTAGTTTAAAAAAAAAAAAAAAAACTTCAATTTTCTCAGTCTCCATGGTATTTATTGGTCTTTTTTTTTTTAATGCTTGTGTCATATTTTCAAGTACCTGGAGTTCATTTTTAGCTCTTTTGGTCTCTTTTCTCCAATGGCTAGTTTTAATTATGATGTCCTACAAGCCAGCTCTGAAGCCTGAGGATATAAATTAATACATCAAAAATGTCCTCCTTGAATGTAATGGCAGTTTGTGCCTTGGAGTGTCTGTTATACTGATGGCTTGATATAAAGTGTTCTCATTTCATCTAGCCAAGTTCTGTGACAAATGACTGAGAACTTTATAGGTAAAAGAAGGTAGAGCTGGTTTCCAGTTATGTGACTGTTTCTGTTTGAGAGAAGAAGGCTTAGTTATTAGTGCAGACCAAACTTCTTTCTCCACAAGAGTCAAATGGTGCCAGAAGTTAACATGTAAAAAGTAAATTTTGACTGATGATAAGAGTAGCAGAAGGATTCTGTGTATTGGTATTTCACTAACATTCAGTCTGTTCCAAGTTCTGGGTTCAAATCATTTCTGATTTATCCAAAAATACCTAATAATTTTAAGTAGATTCCTTAGGATATGAGGGAAAGTTTTAATGATAATTATCACATTTAATGTTCATAGACATGAATATTATTCTAGACTTTTCTCTTTCAGGTATTATATTATCTTGTAGAATATTGAGAAGCTAGAAGCTTGAAAAGTTAGTAAAATTATCATTGTTAACAACAAATGGTAATTGAAGGTGTATATAGTCTAAAATATTGGATAAACCTTGACATTTGCTATTTTTACTTGCAGATTAATAGGAGTAAATACAAGTACGTAACACATGATTTGATTCTAGAGATGGCTCTAGAATCATGTCACTCTCTTCTAGAATGCAATAAAAACATAGGAACAACACCTCATATTTAACCCAAACTGAAGAGAATTATCATATAAAATTTCTTAGATCTATATAATTTGGTAATCAATATTAAATAAATAAGAAAATAGACTGTTTGAACTTAGTCAACTCCCATTAAAAATGCTATCAATTGCTTTTCCTCTATTAGATTTCATTTTATCACAGAGGCAATAGCTATTTTTAATATGTCAAATAGTGCATAGATATTTAAATAATAACTCCCTACCCCCTCTAATTATATGCTTTTTATTATTATTGTTATAGTCAGGGAGCCCTGGTAGTGCAGTGGTTAAGAGATTGGCTGGTAACAAAAAGGTTGGCAGTTCAAATCCACCAGCTGGTCCTTGGAAACCCTATGGGGCAGTTCTGTTCTGCCCTATAGGGTCACTATGAGTTGGAATTGACTCAACAACAATGGGCTTGAGCTTGGATTATAATCAATATATAATATAACCAGTTGATGTACATAGATTTTTCTACCTGGCTCTATGTGCCATGAGTTCTTTTTAAAAGTAATTTTAAAAAGAAGAAAACAGGTGATACTTTTTCACAAGGATTTATAGAGTCATAAAGATCTTTACAGATTATCTAGGGGAAGTTCGTCATTAACAGTTAGAAACTGAGACCAAGGAAGTTTAAAGTTACTTGCCCATAATTGTCAAGTTATTTAACTCTATTTTTTAACAATACAGTCTACACAACCACTCAAAGCACTTGGGCTCTAGAGTCAAGTAGACCTGGATTCAAATCCCAAATTCATCACTTGGATATACGACTTTGGATGGCGTCCTTAACCATTCTGCGCCTCCATGATATTGGCTATAAAACGGTCATAATAATGATTACCTTCCTGTGGGAGGAGATATTGGAAAGCTTTAATGAAATAATTTATGTGAAATTATTAGCCTTGTGATGACTGGTACCCAAGAGATATTAAATAAATGGTTGTTTCTCTCTCTCTCTAAACTCTAATATCCATGGATTTTCTCTAAATTCTGAATTCCTTTGTATCTTCACCCACATCTTATAATGGAAGCTCAACTTTAAAATCATTCAATTAAAATAATTTCAATTTCTTTAAAAAAATTCTCCTTATTCCTATGAACTATATATCCCTAAGTAAATCTTTTCCATATTCTGTCATCTTGATCCTCCCCCAACCTGATTATCAAGACAGAAGTAACTTATTTTTGAAGATGCATAGAACTTTCATGTAATAATCTTGATGTGTTAAGAATTTATATTATGAAATATTCTTTACATATAATAGATTAATTCAGCAAGCATTTATTGAGCTCTTTATTATACAAGATACTGTAGACGTACTTAAATTGAAAAGTAGAATATGCGGAAGGCAAAGTCTCTACTCACAAGGAAGGACTTCATCAATGTGGGGAGAGAAGGGGAAAAAATTTCTGGAGTTAATTTTATGATTATAAAGCCCCAATACAAATTGCAAGGGATGTGGAGTCAAAATCTTATCAACATTGTGTGAAGTTTGGTCAAGTAAGACTTCTCTTCCTTCTGAATGGTCAAAGTTGAGGCTATTCTTAAAAAAGTAATTAAAATTGATCTGTGAAGATAAGAATTCCAAAGAGGAAACTTCCTGAGCAAAATCAGAGATTGAAATGTGTAAAATCTGCAAAGAAGAGGGACATGGGAATAACAGAAAGTGGTATCTGACTAAAGTGCTCCTCTAGTAAGAGAGTGGCATATTTGGAGATGTGTTGGTGGACAGTGGATGGGAGGAAATGAGTACTGG
This sequence comes from Elephas maximus indicus, assembly GCF_024166365.1. NCBI lineage: Eukaryota > Metazoa > Chordata > Mammalia > Proboscidea > Elephantidae > Elephas > Elephas maximus. Next base: position 112,852,154 of record NC_064824.1, read on the forward strand.
GCCAAAATATTTCTATTTGGTCTGAAGAATAATGAAATAAAGTGCAGGTTGTTGTACAGAGAAAAAAAACAGAGAAGACCTAATTAAATATGATTTTTTAAAAAAAGATTAGTTTGTAACCAAGTATAGAATTGAACAAAGATGAAGAGAAACTAATGGCAGAGTGGGGAGGGCCAGAGGTTTGTTGCAAAAAAAAAAAAAAAAAGGTGAGGGAGATGAGACGACTAACATGCATAGCACAAAATCATTCAGGACATCGTTTTCAGAATAAAATCACCATTCCCTAACATTCACCACTCCAAGTACCTCAAATTCTCAGTGACTTCTCTTTCCTGTGTGTTTGTTCTGTGCAACAGTGTGAAACACTCTTTCACCATTGTTCACTCGTATAAGTCCTACTAGGCTACTTCAAGGCTCCATTCAGATCTCATCTCAACTAGGAAGACTCTCAGTTCTCTCATCCTACCATTGTATCCTGGCTGGGGTCTCGCTCCTCTCCTATATACTTCCCAACATGTTGTGCACCCCGTTACAGCAGTAATTGTGGTTAGACACTGTTAAGAACTTTAAATGAATTATAATGCATTTCATTTTCATAATAACATTATGATAATTATACTTTTATTAGTCCTGTTTTACAGATGAGAGAACTGAGTACTAAAGTATAGGTAACTTGCTCAAGGTCACAGAGCTAGAAAAGTGGAAGAACTAGGACTCACACCCAGACAGTTTGGCCGCAAAATTCAAGCTTTTAATCACCACCTCCATGGCCTCTATTACACTGAATTAATAAACTTGATGTGAAATCATTGTCTCTCCTATTTGATGGTGAACACTTTGATACTAGAAACAGTGGTTTGTTTTTTTCTTTTTTTCTGTATTCCCAACCCCCAGCACATAGAGAGACACATGTAACAAGCAATGAATATGCTTTTTGGTGAATGATACAAAGGGTCAGATTTTAAGTGAGCCTATAGAATAACGAAGTTAGAGCTCCTTCAAGATACCTTAGTTTCTGTTTATGTGTTCATCTTTTCATTTTGATTAGTTAAGGAAGCACTCAGATTTTAGAGAGAGAGTGCCTTCTTGGCAGCTAAAGTTGACACAGATTCACTGATAGAGTTCCTATTTCCATCCTGCTTCTACTCTCTTCTCTCTCTTCCCCCTCTCCTTACCCTTTCCTACCCAAGTCTGATCCTGCATCTGAGTCTGAATCTCAGCATTACAGTGACCACCCAGTGTGTTAGGTAAGATCTCTCACCCTACACGATGGTAGAACATAAGTCCCCCTTATGACCATACCAAATTCAAATGTAGATTGGTCCACATGTGCCATCTGAGGAGAATAATGTTCACAAATCTGAAACTGAAGTGTTTTTTGTTTTTGTTTCACTTTTTTTTTTTTTTTACCCAGCATTTACTGATGAAGCTTTGAAGATGGTTTTTTCTTTACTCCTTTTGAAAACTGAATCCTCCAGTGTTCTGGTAATATTGTACTAAGAAAAGGTCACTGTATAGTAGGGTTCTCTCATCTTTCTTTTATGTGTACCCAGGCAAAATGACACTGGAACCTATTTTTTTAAAAAATAATGAGTATAAATAATAAATTGCAATAGCATTTCCTACCAAAAAAAAAAAAAGTTGTTTGGAAATGTAGGCTGTATCAGCTTTGCCCCTATGCTTAACTATCTCACGCTGAGTTTCCCAAAAGGAGAAATAATTTCTTATTTTGCTCAGTATTTTTTTGTAACTCTGACTCTACTAGAATAAGTCTTTCTGTATATTTATTTCTACTTCAAAGCTTCTGATTTAATTTGAGGTCATACAATGAAGGTTATACTATTTGCGGTTGAACTAGAGCTTCTTATTTCAGCTTTTGCATAGCCTGTTTTATTTTTAAGTGATTTTTTTCAGTCAACACCTAGTGTCCCTAATTCTGGATTTGGGTTTGTCCACGATCTGCCTTTCTCTGTAGGCACTGACCTTTGTGCTTCTCCCGCTATGGCCAAAGACAGTTGATCTGGTCTCTGATTTTTCTATTTGAAAGATTCCAGGTGAATATTTTCTCATGCCTCTCATTTTATGTGTATGTTGTTGCTTTTTAAATAAAATGAACATGCTTTCATGCTGTGGTAGGCTGCCTAGTTTTTGCCCTGAATTTTGTATTGAATATTTAAGTCTTGAGGAAAGAAGCAAAGAGGACAGAAAATTAAACACTTGGAGTATTTTGACAAATTTTCACACCCACTATATCCTAAGCCAGTTTAGGTTAAAACTTACTTGCTTTTTAATGGGTGTATTCACATGAGGAAAGTTTTTACAGCTGTCTCATCAATCTATAGCCCCACCATGCATGCCAAATATTGTAACATTAAATCTGTAAAAATGTTTCAGCAGAAAGGATTTTGAATTTGGGTTTGGGAGATTTGTTTGATGTCTGGATGTTTTTAACATAAAAAAAGAAAAGAAGGCAGCTAGGCATAGAAGCTATGGGAGGACCAGATATACGAAAGAATAGGAAAAATGGAAGCTGTAGAGAAATCTCAGTTGAGGGGACTAATAATCAACACCTTGCATAAACACAATTTATTTCTCCACTCACCTACTATAAGGTCACTATGAATCGGAATTGACTTAGTGGCCATGGTTTTTTGTTTGTTTGTTTTGGTTACTCACCTCCTCACTTCTCTGCCACTGCAGCAGTTTTTATAAAGGGCACATGAACTAGGGGTTTTAGAGTAGGCAGAAGGGTACAGAACTCATCTCAGAGGTTTGGAAGTTGTATTTATTTTAATAACAGAGAAATTTTGAGATGTGGGTGGATTTCTTAAAGAATTTTATCCAAAAGGCAATTTACAAATCTACAACAAATGGTTAGTGGCGTCACTAGAGGCATGTTGAAGACTCGATCCAAAGAAAGTCTAGGAAAACATCATACTTTCATACAAGAAAGATATTTGGGGGTTTCATTGAGAGTTTGAAGATTGATAAACACAATTCCACAGCTGCTGGCTCTGGAAATTTTGGCTCCTGTTCTGCAGAGTGTGTTTTGTGGCTTTAGCATTAAAATGGCCTCTGAGTGAATTCAAGAATGGCTCCTCCTTTCAAGTTGTATAAAATAACAGGTTGAGTCATTATTGCTGCCCATCTAAGGTTCAGCCAAGAATGAGGAACCAGTGGGCTCAAAGTAGATACTTTCAGACACAGATATTCCTATCTTTGTAAATAACTGGGGAATCTCTACTTAAATTGTAATCTCTGACCAATCCCACAGGGGATTAAAAGTCAATTTTACTAAAATTTAAATTTACTAAGTTGATTGCAACCTTTCTCAATATTATTATGCTGTACTTATTTGCATTTTTTCATTTCACAAAACTACACAAAATCTAGGCAATAGATTAGACTTTTAAAAATAATTCTTTTTTTTTTTTCTTTTTTTTCCCAAATGCTCCATTGAAAATTAGGAATGGTTCTTGTCACTTAATGCTGTTGAAAATGAGGAAGCAGAGTTGTAAGAATAAACAGCTTCCAGGTTAACCCCTAAGGGGTGAAATTGCCTGTTTTCAATCAGCATTAGCCTCATGCTTTAAATTTTAAGAAAATTGATGGTCCGATAGAACTTTCATTAGTTGTATGTATGAGTAATTTTTCATACTCACCAACCAATATTTATTTTTGTCCTTATATTGGAAGATGCTGCTGTTAATGGTGATAACTGTATGATATGTACGACTAAAGAGATTTGTGGCTGGGCTTCTGCACCCTGTGACCATGGGGAGATTGGTGTTTGACTTGCAACCATGTCTGAGATTTGCACAGCTTGTCACTGTTAGTGACTACCTCAGACTTGGGGGCAGCCATCAGCGGTTTTACAGATATTGCTGCCCCATTCTTTACTGAATCACCCATAGTGTGAAAAGATGAAACTGAAAAAGAGAGCTCTGGTGTTCCCCCTTTCAAATTTTCACTCCAATTGTATCAGATTTTGGACATGTTGGAAATTTGTCTATTTTTGAGTCATTTTACTCACCAAAATAGAAAATTGGTCAGTGGCGTGATATTAACAAACTTTTTTTTCTATTTTCTGTATCTTATTTTATAACCAAGGTCTACATATTTTATGTGACATTTGTGAATTAATGTGTAATTTATATAATCCAAATTGAAATTGTTCCATACATACACTGATGTGTGTGTGCGTGTGTGTGTGCGCGTGCCTATGTGTGTGTGAATTAAATTGGAATGAGTGGGAGTATTCTTACTTTAAGACAATCCCTTCAATACTAGGTGAATCCTTTCTTTCCATTCCTTCTTATGACCCCCGATCATATTTTTCGTTTGGTTTTGTTTTCCTACAACTGATGTATACATCAAGGAGTGCATCCGCTGACGTAAAGCACAAGAAAGAAAACCTATTCATTTATTTTTTAGTCATTTCTCACCAGTCTTTCAAAGAAGAGGTTAAAGCAAGTAACTAAGATTTGGAGTGATCAGTGGGTTTACTTATGCAGGTGACCTTTCTTAGAATAACCAAAAAAAAAAAAACCCAGGTGTGACTCACAGCGACCCTATAGGACAGAGTAGAATTGCCTCATAGGGTTTCCAATGCTGAAGTGTTTACGACGCAGACTGCCACATCTTCTCCTCTGAGTGGTTGGTTAGCTAGCCATTATTAATTGAGGACTGGATTATTTTACAATATGAAATTTGGACTTTATCATCACTACTGATTAGCATCAGTAATTTTAGTCTGACACACCTCCATTGTTCTTCTTGCCTCTAGCCTGCTGTATAGCACATAACAATAAAGCCATCTTTGTAAGGATTTAATGACACTGTGATAAGGGTGACTAAAGTATAAAGTAACAAGAAAAATCATTTATCTCCTAAAAAAAAGTTTTCAGATAACATTGTTTTTTGGCTGTAGAAGTGTCTAAAGTATATAAAAGTACGGTGAATACAACTCTTCATTTTCTCCCTATTATGTCATGTGAGAAACCCTGGTGGTGTAGTGGTTAAGGGCTATGTCTGCTACCCAAAGGTAGGCAGTTCAAATCCACCAGGAGCTCCTTGGAAACTCCATGGGGCAGTTCTACTCTGTCCTATAGGGTCGCTATGAGTCAGGATCGACTCAACGGCACCTAACAACACATCTATAGAATGGATGCAATAATACAATCACATATGCCTTTTGAAAAATAAATAGCGTGCTTTTGTTGTTGTTGGGTGACATCTAGTTGGCTTCAACTCACAGTGACCCTATGTACAACAGAACCAAAAAAATGTCCTGCACCATCCTCACAATCATTGATTGCTAAGTTTGAGCCCGTTGTTGCAGTCAGCGTCAATCCATCTCGTTGAGGGTCCTCCTCTTTTTTGTTGACCCTTTACTTTATCAAGCATGATGTCCTTCTCCAGGGACTAGTTCCTTCTGATAACAGGTCCAAAATATATAGACAAAGTCTCACCATCCTTGCTTCTAAGGAGCATTCTTGCTGTACTTCTTCCAAGATGAATTTGTTTGTTCTGGCAGTCCATGGCGTATTCAATATTCTTTGCCATAACCATAATTCAAAGGCATCAGTTCTTCCTCAGTAATCCTTATTCATTGTCCAGTTTTTGCATTCATATGAGGTGATTGAAGATACCATGGGCTGGTACCTTACAGTGACATCTTTGCTTTTTAACACTTTAAAGAGGCTTTGTGCAGCAGATTTACCTAATGCAATATGTCATTTGATTTCTTAACCGCTGTGTCCATGAACATTGATTGTGGATCTAAGTAAAAAGAAATCCTGATCAACTTCAATCTTTTATCTATATATCATGATGTTGCTTATTGATCCAGTTGTGAGAACTTTTATTTTCTTTGTGTTAAGGTATAATCCATACTGAAGGCTGTGATTTTCGAGCTTCATCAGTAAGTGCTTTTAGTCCTCTTTGTTTTCGGCAAGCAAAGTTGTGTCATCTGCATATCACAGGTTGTTAATGAGTCTTCCTCCAATCCTGATGCTAAATTCTTCTTCATGTAGTCCAGTTTCTCAGATTATTTGCTCAGCATACAGATTGAATAAGTAGGGTGAAATGATACAACCCTAATGAACACCTTTCCTGATTTGAAACCATGTAGTATACCCTTCTTCTGTTTGAATGAATGGGTACCTTTTGGTCTGTGTACAGGTTCCATGATGAACACAATTAAGTGCTCTGAAATTCCCATTCTTCACAATGTTATCCATAATCTGTTAGGATCCATACAGTTGAATGTCTTTGCAGAGCCAATAAAACACAGGTTAACACCTTTCTTGTATTCTCTGCTTTCAGCCAAGGTCCATCTGATATCATCAGTGATATCCCTCATTCCACGTCCTCTTCTGAATCTGACTTGAATTCCTGGCAGTTCCCTGTCGATATACTGCTGCAACTGCTTTTGAATGATCTTCAGCAAAATTGTACTTGTGTGTGATATTAATGATATTGTTTGATAATTTTTTAATTCTATTGGGTCACCTTTCTTTGTAATGGGCACAAATATGAATCTCTTCCAGTTAGTTGATCAGGTAGCTGTCTTCCAAATTTCTTGGCAAAGATGAGTGAGCATTTCTATCAATGCATCTGTTTATTGAAACATCTCAATTGGTATTCTGTCAATTCTTGGAGCCTTGGTTTTTGCCGGTGCCTTCAGTGCAGTTTGAACTTCTTCCTTCAATACCATCCTTTCTCGATCATATGCTATCTCATGAAGTGGTTGAATGTCAACCAATTCTTTTTGGTACAGTGACTCTGTGTATTCCCTCCATTTCCTTCTGATACTTTCTGCATCGTTCAATATTTTGCCCCTAGAATCCTTCAATATTGTAACTCAAGGCTTGAATTTTTCTCCAGTTCTTTCAGCTGAGAAATGCCCAGCATGTTCTTCCCTTTAGGTTTACTAACTCTAGGTCTTTGCACATTTCATTATTATACTCCCCTTTGTCTTCTCGAGCCATTCTTTGAAATTTTCTGTTCAGCTCTTTTACTTCATCATTTCTTCCATTTGCTTTAGCGGCTCTATGTTCAAGAGCAAGTTTCAGGGTCTCTTCTGACATCCATTTTGATCTTTTCTTTCTTTCCTGTCTTTTTAATGACCTTTTGCTTTCTTCATGTCTGATGTCCTTGATGTCATCCCAAAACTCACCTCGTCTTTGGTCATTAGTGTTCAATGAGTCAAATCTGTTCTTGAGAAGATCTCTAAATTCAGGTGGTCTCTAATATTCAACGTCATATGTTAGCTCTCGTGGACTTGTTTTAATTTTCTTCAGCTTCAACTTGGACTTGCATATGAGCAATTGAAGATCTGTTCCTCAGTGGGCCCCGGCCTTGTTCTGACTGATGATATTGAGCTTCACCATCATCTCTTTCCACAGATAGAGTTGACTTGATTCCTGTGTATTCCATCCAATGAGGTCCATGTGTATAGTCACCATTTATGTTGTTGAAAAATAGTATTTGCATTGAAGAAGTCCTTGGTCTTGCAAAATTCTATCATGTGATCTCCAGCATGATACTAAAAAGGGTTTGAATAGTTTAGGGAATTTGAAATGATAATATTACATATCAGTTTATAACTAAAAACTCTAACTGGTTATAAGTTTTTGTTCGGTTGGTTGGTTGGTTTTGTTTTAATTAAACATTACTTGATTGAAAATTTGAAACTACTCTTTTTTTGTTTTTTTGCATTGACTTCTCATTACCGTTGTTACTTCGTGGCACAGGATTAGATGTATAGCATCTCAGTTTATAAAAATACCACCTGTCTATAAAAAGCAAGCATTATTATTTTTTTTAGTAGTCTATGTCCTTCCTACTTTCAAGAACTGACCATAAAATTTTAGAATTGGAAAAAGACTTTTAAATTACTTTCTCATTCGTAATAAAGACTATTGACAAAGGCCAAAAGGTTTTGTGATAGTACCACAATTACTTTGCAAAGGCAATACTAATCCATGTTTTTCCTGTGGTCTTTTTTTCTACATTTTACTATTTTAAGGTGTAACAGGAAAATGCCGTTTCATTTGCATCTTCCATTCAAGTAAATATGTTGGAAGCAAAATTTTATTTCAGCCAATTGTCTATAGAAATGTGATGTCAGGACCTATCACCATGACAACCCAGAGTTACAAGTAGGCAAGAACAGTAAAATATCAGTACATCTAAATCAGTCTTTGACACAGATTGAGTACAATTTATAAAATGAATCTAAGTTTGCAAAGGCTCTGATAAAAAGGGAATCCTTTGTCTAAAAATGAAAATTGCTATAAAGAAACCAAACGGTATAGGCCAAAATAAAATAAAAATATGTTTTAACACTACCTATTTATTTTCACTGGAACTACTCTATACTAGGAAGGAACAAAGGAACTTAACTAGCTGTGCTTGCCCGTATATTTTGGTGATTTTAGGAACTGAGGACCTTTGTTCTTGATTTTCACTCAGCGAACTCCCACGTATTACTGTATGGCAGGGAAGGGGTGTGCGAAATGGATGGTGTGTGCAAAAATCTCCAAGTCCATGGCACGTACCAAAGGAATACCCCTAACCTGGCTGATGGTCAGTATCACGTAAGAAATGTTGCAAATATTCTGATTCCTGAGCCTCCCCCTCTTTAATTTTTATTGATAATTATTTACATTTATGTTTTTCTAAAGGTTCCCAAAACCTAAACCCATTGCCATCTAGTCAATTCCGACTCATAGCGACCCTATAGGCCAGAGTAGAACTGCCCTATAAGGTTTTCAAGGAGCTCCTGGTGGATTCAAACTGAGTCATTAACCACTGTGCCACCAGGGCTCAAAATCTTCCCAGATTACTCTAATACTCAGCTGAATTGGGGAATCACTTCCATAATGTAGCCTTTTCCAGACTCTTTTCTAGGAAACACTAGTACCGGTGAGATTGTTAGTAAGGGGCTCTAATTTTTTTTGTGATCAAATAAGTTTGAGAAAAGATGCATTTTTAACCTCCTTTGGGAATTTTCAGTATACATTGGTATACCAAGAGCTCTTTGGCTTGTTTGAGAGTCCCTGGGTGGTGCAAATGGCGAAGGCGCTCAGCTGCTAACCAAAAGTTTGGACATTTGAGTCCACCCAGAGGCACACGTGAAGAAAGGCCTGGCGATCTCCTTCTGAAAAATCAGCCACTGCTCTAACACACATGGGTTTGCCATGAGTTGAAGTCAAGGCCACAGCAACTGTCTTTTGTTTATTTGTTTATTTTTATGTACAGACCAACCGCTACAACCTCAACAGTGTAGTCAAAACTGGATACAAATTAGGCTCTACCGCTTACCACCCAAGTGTCCTAGGTACTCGTTACTTTACCTCTTCTTGTCTCAATGTCCACGTGTCTAAGACAGAGCTAAGAGTAAAAACTACTTGGCATACAATAAGTGATTAATACAGGGTACGTGACAGTTTTACTACTATTATTATTAAACTACCTTTAATCCCAGATTCACCAAATTTATGTGACGGTAGAACAGTTTTTACTCAGAACATCTATTAATATCTTAAAGTTCACAGGAGTTCAACGAAACACATATCTTAGAAATATTTTCTAATGATTCAAAATGCCCTTGTAAGTCTTCTATTTGGACAGTTAATGATAAAAATTTGTTTCAGCTTATCTTCCTTGTCTGCTTTTTAAAGTCCCCAAACTGCATTTAATATGGTTTATGGTAATTTTAAAATTAATTTCACATAAATGAGCATTTTAAATGAAAAATCATTTATTCAAAATAACACTAATTTTACATAAATAGCCAATAATCTAGAACAAAGACTGGCAAACTAGAGTCCATGAGTAAAATCCAGCTTGCCACTTGTTTTTGTAAATAAAGTTTTATTGGAACAGAGCTATACTCATTCCTTTACATATTATCTATGGCTGCTTTGGGGCTTCAACACAGAGTTGAGTAGTCATGACAGAGATTATATGCAAAGTCTAGAATATTTACTATCTGACCCTTTATAAAAAAAAGTTTGCCAATCCCTAATCTTCTTCCCCTTCTAATTTTCCTTAAATTTTGCTATTGTCAACTCTTTCTAACCTACAATCTTGAAAGTTACAAATCCTTTGGGCACTAATAGATTTAAGACCTACTTCATTTGTGGGTGGTCTCAGGGATCTCTCTTAATACTTGTAAATTTTTTCTTCTTTCATTTTTTTTGCTTTAGGTGAAAGTTTACAGCTCAAGTTAATTTCTCATACAAAAATTGATACACACATTGTTTTGTGACATTAGTTGCAATCCCCACAATGTGACGGCACACTCCCCATTTCCATCCCAGTTTCCCTGTGTCCGTTCAACTAGTTCTTGTCCCTTCCTGCCTTCTCATCCTGCTTCCGGACAGGAGCTGCCCATTTGGTCTCCTGTATCTGATTGAACTAAGAAGCACACTCCTCATGTGTATTATTTTTTGTTTTATAGTCCTGTCTAATCTTTGTCCGAGGAGTGGTCTTCAGGAATGGTTTCAGTTCTGAGTTAACAGAGCATCCAGGCGGGCCATAGTTTCAGGACGTCCTCCAGTCTCTGTCAGACCATTAAATCTGGTCTTTTTAGTTAAATTTGAGTTCTGCTCCACACTCTTCTCCTACTCTGTCCGGGATTGTCTGTTGTGCTTGCTGTCAGGGTGGCCATTGGTGGTAGCCTGGCACCATCTAGTTCTTCTCGTCTTAGACTTGTGGAGTTTCTGGTTTATGTGGTCCTTTAGTCTCTTGGGCTAATATTTTCCTTGAATCTTTGGTTTTCTTCATTTTCTTTTGCTCCAAGTGGCATGTGACCAATTGATGCATCTTCGATGGATGGTCACAAGCTTTTAGGACCCCAGATACCTCTCACCAAAGTGGGATGCAGAACACTTTCTTAAGAAAATTTGTTATGCCAATTGACCTAGATATCCCCCAAAACTATGGGCCCCAGCCCAAACCCCAGCTGCTCTGTCCCTCAAAGTGTTTGGATGTGTCTAGGAAACTTCTTAGTTTTTGCTTTCGTCCAGTTGTGCTGACTTCCCCTATATTGTGTGTTGTCCTTCCCTTCACCAAAATTGTTCCCTGTCTACTATCTACTTAGTCACACATGTAAATTTAAAAGTCATCTAGATTTGCCAACTTTAAATGTGTTATACACATCACTGTTATTAACAGCAAACATGCTAAATCATATCTCTTTGCCCACTTGTCTCCAATGAGTACAGCTTTGCTCTTTGCATTGATGTGTAATAACTTATTAACTTTCCACTTACTAAGAGTTCTCATATGAAATAGATTAGTAAAGATTATAAATTTTCTATTTTTTGATATCTCATGTGCTCTGCTTTGATGGCGTTTCAAGTCAAGCAGGTATTTTTAATTTAATGTGATATAATGGATGGATTTAGTGTTATAGTAATGAGTGAAAATGTCTACTTCTTAGATATTTAGTCCATTAGCACCTCTTTTCTAATCAATTTACACAACCCATAATTTTATTTCATTTTTAAAAGATTTTAAATATATCCTAAATGTGTAGTGATCTTGAGGTATATACTAAAATAAATAAGACATAAATATGACCTGCGGAGTGCTCCTAGTTTATCAAAAGGAATAATACATGTACCACTAATGAAAGGTGGCTTGTAATGATTGTTATAAAAACTCAAATGAAGAAAGGCTGAAGGGCTAAAGGAAGCTATCCGAAGAGTGGCAATTTCAAGGCATTGAAAGAATACTAGACAAACCTGGGAAGTTGGCAAAAGTAAAAGCAAAGCCATGTTCAGAGAAAAGTGAGTCACTCAAAGACCATGGCATATAGTGTGGAGACTACAAAGACTGAAAGAATGAAGAGGGAACTTGGGCCAGCTGACAGTGTGAATGTCAGGAGAAGGTGTTTGGGCCAAAGCCTGGACAGTAGAGAACCATCAAAGGGCTTTGATCAGGGAAGTGACACAACCTAATTTGTGTCTGAGAAACATACAAATGGTGGTTGATAATATTGTGAAATATTTCGGATATACATTCTCTCATTCAATTAAACTATGAGGTATTTTTTTTTCCATTTTGCAAATGAGAAAACTCAGAGTAAGAGAAATTTGTGGACTTGTCCATATCATGCAAATGGAGATTATCAAGCCTGACACTCCAAGAAAGGGCTAACTCCACTGTTCTCTATATTATACCTTGTCAGTTTTCATTCATTCACTGTGGGAGCTATGCAACTAAAAAAAATAAAAAAACTTTTTGCAACTAGTATGATAAAAATGATAGGGACAGTTTATTTTTTTATTTAAGAGTATATATTACCTACATTCTTGAATAGATTTTCCATTGTAAGTCTGAAATGCTTCAAGTTTAGTCTCATATCTTTTTGACAGAAATGTAGTACTTTACTAACATGAAGAAAATCCTTTCCTTGCATCCCTCGATTTGTTTCATTTACAAAATATCCATTACCACAAAGAAATATGTATCTAACATGCATTTCTAGCCATTAAACAAACAAAACAAAACAAAAAGCCTACATTCTGAATGCAATGAATTTTCTTTGCAAATTTAGGAACTTTTTTTAAAAGAATCTCTACATCAGTGAAATGTAAATTTTTTTAAAAGAAAGAAAATATAGACCTTGATAATGATTTTGTAGTCTTAGAAATGCAAAGACATCTACCGTAACCACAGTAAAACTTTCCAGTGTTTGCCAAATTAAGTCATTTTTCTTAATTTGGCAAACACTGGAAATTTTTGTTGCCCTTTCCTACATATGACAAGAAAAAAAATTAAAATTGTTCAGTATAACTTTAATTTTTCTCCAACATTAAAAATAAAATCATACTAAAATAGCAAGCCTTTGACTGCTGAGATTTAGAAAGCTTCATTAGAGAGAAAAAGGACGATCATACAGAATCTTCCTTTTGTTAATGAGACTGTAAGACATTCACACTGAAACTAGAAAATACTTACATCAAGACTCCAGAAACTGAGAGATAGAGTTATCCTGTGCGGAAAAAAAAAAAATTTTTTTTGCAAGAATCTGATTAAAGATTGAAGTTCCATCTCTGTAAATACGAATCTAATTACCTATCTAAAAATATTGTCCAATGTCATGCTCAATATAGCCACAATTTGAGTGCAAACATTGCTCTCTTTCAGAGATGCAACACAGATTGCTTTCAAACTCTAAAGGATATCTTCTTCACGAATTCAATATTTCAAATAACTCATAATAGAAATGATTATGCCATAATTTAATAAAAATAATTTATGAGCAATATACTCCCTTGAGAAATATACAGTCTTTGAAAATGGACAAAGGGAAATAAAAAAAGAAACACTGATCAAATCGAAAGCTATGACAACAATGTTGTTGTTAGGTGCTGTCGAGTCACTTCTGACTCAGCAACTCTAAGTACAATAGAATGAAACTCCACCCAGTCCTGCACCATCCTCACAATCGTTGTTATGCTAGAACCCATTGTTGCAGCCACTGTGTTAATCCATCTCATCGAGGGTCTTTTTCTTTTTCCCTGACCCCCTACTTTACCAAGCATGATGTCTTTCTCCAGGGGCTGATCTCTCCTGAATAGATGTCCAAAGTATGTGAGACAAAGTCTTGCCATCCTTGCTTCTAAGGAGCATTCTGGCTGTACTTCTAAGGCAGATTTTTCATTCCATGATAACAACCCAAGCCCAATACCGTCAAGTTGATTCTGACCCATAGCAACGCTAAAGGACAGGGTAGAACTGTCCCATAGGGTTTCCAAGGAGCAGCTGGTGGATTCAAACTGACAACCTTTTGATTAGCAGCTGTATCACTTAATTGCTGTACCACTAGAGACTACTGTGATAACAATAGTAGTCATTTAATCAATGCTACATAGTTTACCAGCAGCCAAGTTGATTCTGACTCACAGTAACCCTCTAGGACAGAGTAGAACTGCCCCGTAGGGTTTCCAAGGCTATAATCTTTAAGGAAGCAGACTGCCACATCTTTCTCCCACAGAGCGGCTTATGGGTTTGAACTGCTGATCTTCTGGTAAGCAGCTGAGCACTTAATCACTGTGCCACTAGGACTCCTTATGAGAAAGTTAGAGCATGATTAATATTGTACTATTATGAACGCCATTGTACAACCGAGAAAACCAAGGTTCAAGTGGTTTAAGTACCCTGTCCAAAGTAAAACAATAGCGTTTAAGGACAGGAATTAAATACCAAGCCTGTGTATTCCATCACAGCATGCAGCCAAATTTCACTGGGTGCTAAAAATTTTTTTACATGGCAACAAAATGTGACTCCTTCTGCTGTGCCTTGCACCAAAAAATACATCTATAGTAGAAAAAAATGTATCAAGATATCAATCAAGTTTTTATTAATAAAATATATGTGCTTATATTATTGCCTATAACCCATCTCAACATAACTTTATGGAGTGAGGTGAGCAAAGAAGTGAGCTATGAACTAAGTAGGAAGTAATGAACTTTAAGGTTTAGTAGGAAATTGCTGTTTGGACTAAAATTGGAAATATATTTAAATATTAGCAGTTCTAAAGCACTTAATACTATTAATTTTTAAAAATTGCTGGTTTGTTTATCCCTCTTCATAGGATGTCAAAGAACAGTGTTACTAGCAAATGAAAGATAAGGAAAAGATTTCAACTTTTAGAAAGTTTTGCCCAGAGGAATACTGAGACAGTGGCAAAGAGTTCCTAAGTAATAGACTGGCATGCCCATTACAAATGGATTTGGTTGTTCCCTAAATGTAACTCCCACCTCCTAGACCCTGAAAAGCTCTGAATTGAGCTTCATCCATACAACACTAGCAGGCTGAATTAGGGCCCTCTCTCCTTTCTGTTGGAGCCCTGGTAGCACAGTGGTTAAGAGCTACAGCTGCTAACCAAAAGGTTGGCAGTTCAAATCCACCAGCCGCTCCTTGGAAACCCTATGGGGCAGTTCTACTCTGTCCTGTAGGGTCGCTATGAGTTGGAATCAACTTGACGGCAACGGGTTTGGTTTGGTTTTTCCTTTCTGTTGTCACTTACTTTCAATGTTTCCTATGAAATAGAACTGGTCCCATGTGTCTCTTACATGATACTTTTCAGCGATAGAATTCTAACTGTGATGTATTCTCTCCCACTTGCACATGACCGTACTTTAATGCTGTCATAAATGACCTGCTCTTTAACAGATGTGAACAATCTGTCCTTTTCAGTATCAACAGGAAAGTTTTGAAGCTATACAGTTGCTCATATTTTCCTGTTGCATAATGGTTGCTACATGGAGCATCCTCAGCAAGGAGATATATAAGTTCTGCTCAGAATACTCCGTTCCGTAGTCAAGAACCTTTCTTATACCAAACCCAACTGTCAATCCAGTTTATTAGTGAAGGACTAAAGACTGCTTCTTGTCTATTTCGCAAGTGTGGATGTGATACTTTATCAAAATCTTTACTCTATCTTCAATCCTCTGGCCTTTGTCTCTACCTCTGGATTAGTCTATAAGAGTCTTAGAAGCAGCTGAAACATTCTTTTTTCCCTCACATACAAAACGATACTTTCCTGATAAGTGTAGTTTTCCTACCTTAAAAAACGTGTCCATGATTGCAATTAAAAACATATTTTTGCTTACATTCTTCTTATCTACATTTAAATTTTCTGAATGCCATTCTTCATATTTCAGAAAAAGCTGCATTTTAGTGCCATGAGATAGTCTGAAAACATTCAGGAAGAAAAAAAGTGGTTGTATGCACCACCAGCTTACTGGAATAGGCAATGTAAAGTTGTAGAGTTGCCTGCCCTTAAAATGTATGCCAAAATATTAAGAACAATTTTTTCAGAAAAAAAAATTTAAGAAAGAATAAGCCATTAATATAGTTTTTACTATTGTGTTACAACTCTAATGATCGGTTTTGTGCTCCATAATTAGTAATTTCAGGATTGGATGTTTCATCAACTGTTCCCCAATCTTCTTGTGTTGTACTTTAGCACACAGTAAATGCAAATAAAAAGATCAACTCCAGTAATTCTATCCTCCGGTACCCATCAGGTATGCTAATCAAAAATAGTTTGTCTTAAAAAATAAAAATTTATTTTTATAGCTATCTTATCTCCTCTTCTAGACTGGCATTTACTGAGAGCAGGATAGATGTATCATTCATCTTTGTATGCCTTGCATGCACTAAACCAAAAATAAGCAAAAAGCCCTATGTCATCAAGTTGATTCCTACTAGTGCGACCACGTGTGTTACAGAGTAAAACTGCTCCATAGGGTTTTCTTGGCTATAATCTTTATGGAAGCAATGCTTCAGGCCTTACTTCCATGGCCTCCAGGATGGGTTCGAACTGCCCAACTTTAAGGTTAGCAGCCGATCATAAACCTCTCGCACTACCCTGGGACCTTTATATACACTACCTTGTATATAATGCACACTCAGTAGGTATGCTGATAAGTAAGACCATTTTTTAGAATTTATATATCTTAGTTCTCAATCTTAATTTACTACTTCCCACTATATCAATATGGGCAAAGCTAAGTACGCTCTTTGTCATTACTAAGCAAGTTAAAATGCATGTGTTTTCAACAAAAATGAAATGATTTTGGATAGACACCCTAGAAATAATATTTCAGAATGTATGATCAAAATACCAACTCGTTCAGAAATGACCAAAACAGCTAATATTTAACTTGTTACTCAAATTATACCTACAAGTATTTGCTGACCAACTGAGGTGGCAAAAAAAATCTATGCATCAATTTTTTTTATTTGCTTCAGCAGTATTAAAATTCTTAAAGAAGTTCCAGCTCTATGTCCATAATTTGATAAGACTTACAACCTCAGTGTTTCAAATATGCTCCAATCAATAGGGCAGATCAGTAAAGAGGCCACCACAATCCCTGTAGAAGCAAAACACTGAGCAGCATTTTAATCAATGATGCAATGAATCTTCTTTCTGATGGTTGTGAATTTTGGTTAAAACCCATTGGATCCATTGATTATTAAGCACTATGTACCGCATGCAAATTACTGGCTACAGAAGTGGCCGCGGATGCTGAATACTCTTGCACTTTGTAATTTAATGTATATTTTAATGAAGTGAACAGTGAGATTCCTGACAGGCGTCAGCAACTTTGAAATGGAGTCCTCCCAATTTCTCATACAGTTTGAAAGTAATGAGATTTGTTCCATAGAGTGATGAAATTCATGCCATAAATTATCTCCAGAAGAAGTGCACTTCTTAAAGCAGTATATTTTCCTTTGTAGAGAAGATCAGATTTTAAATAGTTGTTTAATGGAAATTTTGTTTTTAAAGCAAACTGAGCTGTATTTTCTTTGATATTTTTTCCCATTATCAAACGAATGGAGCACCACATGGTGTCAGAAGCCTCATATTACTTGCTCAGAAGGAAAACCACTGATACAGTCTGCTAAAACTTGGCACTTTGAGTATATCCCATCCATTTATGCATCCGTTCCTTTGGCCTTCAACAATATTCATGGAGAGTCTTCTAGGAATCAGGTTTTGTTTCTCCAAATATTCAGGATGTGTCTTAATGGGCCTTGTATTCTAATCCATCATTCTGGAAAACGGATGTGTTTAAAATCAGAGTCCTGACAAAAGTCATTGTGCTAAATATGTAACCATCTTAAACTCAACGCACATTATAAAATGAGACTAGCTTTCTCTCAGGCCCTTTAGCAATCCCTGTACATGTACTCTTGCCCTAAATTTAGTTAGTATGGTATTTTCTAGTGCAATAAAATCTGCAATCATCTACTGTTAGCCTATTCAATGGAGTGCTTGAAGATTGACTTACCATGCGATCCACACAACGAATCATTATGAATTTCAAATTACCTTTAGAGAGTGAGTTTTATGTTCATTGCCATCATATTGGAACCCAGTTATTTCATGACTCACACTCAGCAACCTTTTCCCCAAAAGTGCCCTTTATAATATTTAAATAAAATGTATACATCTCATTGAGTCAGAATCCTTTCGATGAATGATGAACACAGCTTAAGATGCCCAGAAATATGGTTTAATAAATAAGAAAATACAGGTTACGCGTAACATGATTAATAAAATATATTGTCAGTTAGTTCACAAATATCGTAAATTTATTATGTGCTGAGAAGTCTTCTAGGTGCTGAGAATACTGCAATGAACAGTATAAGAAGCTTATAATCTACGGGAAAGACAGACAAGAATAAATAAATGTAAATAAATCAATCAGATCATTTTACAAACTGATAAGTGGTCTGAATGGAAGATATGATGGAGATAGATGATAACGGGTTCTATTACCTGGGTAGTCAGGGAAGACCTCCCTGAAGTGGTGGCATTAGAGTAGATACCTAAGTGATGATACTACAGGAAAAGAACATAGGTTTACTCCCCTCCTCCTTTTTTGTTTTCCTTAATAATTTATAGTGGTCAGTTTATCCATTCACAATTATTCTTCATCTAAAAGTCTCTATTAATAATTTTTCATAGATGTGTTTCTGACACGATTAATTCTATTAGATCATAATTCTCCCCACCAAATCAAGTCTGACAAAATGTTATTGCAACTGGCTCTGCAATCAGATTCCACTTTCGGCAAAAGAAATAACCTAAATATTGTTTCAAGTAAATATAGTATTTTGCTTTCAAATTTCTACTTCTTGAATGATATTTTTCAGAAAGCCATTACTCTTTTGAATTTTATTGTTAAGTGTCATCCAGTCAGTTCCAACTCATAGCAATCCTATAAGACACAGTGGAACTGCCCCATAGAGTTTCCAAGGGGCAGCTGTTGGATTTGAGCTGCTGACCTTTTGTTTAGCAGACAAGCTTTTAACCACTACACTACCAGGGATCTCTTAAGTATACAAGGGTTCAACAATAATAATAATGTTATAATAATAGTTCTTGCATACTTAACAAGTGTCTCATATTAACTCTATGAGGTTGGTACTACTGTTACTCACATTTTATAGATTAAGAAGTTAAGGTACAGAGAGGTTAGGTGGTTTTTGCCAGGCTGTGCAGCTGGTAAGTAAAGGCATCTGAGACTGAAATCAAGTACTGTGGCTATAGAGCACTTGCTTTTAACTACCATACCAAAGTCGCCCAAGGGAAGCCAGCTAAATAAAAGATTTTTTCTAGTTTTCCTAACTACAAATCCCTGAGCTTATAAGAATATTGTTATTTTAAACTTCACCAAATTAAAACCATAAAATATATTTGAACATTGGTATGTCCCTTATCACTTTGA
The DNA here is from genome assembly GCF_024166365.1 of Elephas maximus indicus. Classification (NCBI taxonomy): domain Eukaryota; kingdom Metazoa; phylum Chordata; class Mammalia; order Proboscidea; family Elephantidae; genus Elephas; species Elephas maximus. Next base: position 112,871,422 of record NC_064824.1, read on the forward strand.
GGTTTAAATTTGTATGACAAGCCCTATTTGTTGTTGTTGTTTGCTGCTGAGTCGATTCCACCTCATAGCGACCCCATGTGACAGTGCAGAACTTCCCCATAAGGTTTTTGAGGCTGTAATCTTTATAGGAGCAGATCACCAGGACATTCTTCCATGGATCGGCTGGTGGGTTTGAACTGCCTATCAAAAAAAAAAAAGACAAAATCCAGTGCCGTCAAGTTGATGAGTGAACTGCCCATAGACAGTATCATTTCCTCCCATGCACTCTACAAGCAATGCCAATAATAGCCTCCACATGATTAGCGATGCCTTGAGGTGTTATTATATGAACCAAATGTCCAGGATTTCCTCAGGTATGGATAAATAAGTCTCAGAGTATTCAAAAACAAAGCAAATGTGTTTTCTGTAAACACAGGACATGCAATAACATGTTCTAACCACCTTTGTTGACTCAGTGATGGCTGCATTAGTGTCCAAATTCTGACAAAGACATATTTGACAATAATTATAGAGTTGTTCTAGTAACTTAGTAGTTTTCAGGCCACTTTTCCCATTTAAAAAAACCATGGAATATTCCACTGTCTCTAGGATTCTGTCACCTCCCCTCCAATTCTCCAACAATTCTCAAAAATCACAGTGACTTTGGGATTTCAATTTTAAGGTCTTCAGAAGTTAACCACTTTCAAACAGATGTCTATTGCCATGTTTCCAGTCTAATACCAGAAGGAAAATTTGGATTCTAGGCACCCAAACTAATAGTTCAGAAATAACCCCTTTTTCTTTATTAATTATGAAATGTATAAATAACTATCTCCAGCAGGAAATCCCTTAGCCATCTAGGGGCAGCTGGGGCAGTGTTTGAATTTGCCATACAAACCATGTTTCTGGCTATGGCTGGAACTACAGATAAAGTATCTTCTTAAATAGTTGTCCAAATTATATATTCAAAATCATCGTGTTGGAGGTTTAACATCTAAAACAGACACGTGCTACTCAGTTCATCTCATGCACACATTAACAAATAAATGGTGGCCTCTGATCCTAATTTCAATTAAGATTATGAAACCATACGTGTAGTCAATGTTATTTTATTTTTTCAAAGCTTTCATGAAAATAAAATATCCTGAGAAGGTTCTTAGAAAATGATTTCTAGTATACAAAATTTGAGGAAGGTGTCATTTAATCATCTTGCCCAATGTCTAGCTGACAAAAGCCGTGTACTAGTCATCATTTCACATGTTCCCCTAAAAAGGCTAGTAGGAATAATTTTTTCCCAAGTACTCACTCCAGCATTTTCCAGGTCCACTTGGGATAGCTTTATTTTTTAGTCTTTGGTTTTATAGGGAAGTTTTCAGGTTTAATCTATAGTTTTCACATTGAAGAGACTGATAAAATGAAATTTGTAACCAGCTCAGTGCTTAAGATGTAAAAATTTATTCAGAGCACCAAACCTTTCAGAGAGTTTTACACTGTGAGGTCAGAAGGCTGTTTAAAGCCTGAACTCAATGTCAAAGTTGCACACTGATCACTCTAAGGAACTTCTCGTGTTTGAGTGATGTCTTTTCAGAAACGCAGGGGAGGCAGGGGCAATGGAGAAAGTCGAACTGGGCAAGTGAGCAACAGAGGTGTCAGAACTGTTAAGATTATTAAAGGAAAGAGGACTGCTAAGCCTGAAGAGACAAAGTGACTTTAGCCTGAGGTCAGTGGGTTAAATTTTATTGAGTGTTTTGAGTTGGGGGTGGATGGAGGCTTGAGATGAGAAAAATAAATTTAAACAGAAACAGATTATTTGAAAAAAAAATAATGAAAATGACAGAGAAAATGTCATGCTTCTGACAAGAGATTCTTGGCTAAGAAGGAAGAGAATAAAGTATGTGAATAATGCCAGGTTTAGGGCAAGGTTAGAGGCTCCAATGGCTAGAGTGGATTTTTTTTCTTCTGGTTTATGTTTCTCATTACTCAAAATACCTTCAAAAACTCAGGTGGAACTTTATCATTAGCCTTGTGGTCTTACTCTTTCCCTGAATGTTTTTAAGGATTCACATGCTGACCTAGCCACACACATCTAGCCACTATGGGTTTTGGACAAGTGCTACCAGTTCTTTATTGGCCATTGACTATTAGTGTTTCTCTCAGATACTTGCAAGTCTAGACACCAGGCTCCAAAGCTTGTGGATGCCGAAGACTTAAGAACACGAGGCTCACATCAATCTAACTCCAGTCTACTATAATTTCTACTAGCTCACATTTGCAGAAGGTTAAAGAACTCTAAGGCCCCATAATAATCTCTCTTTTTTTTTTTTTTTTTGCATAAAACACCTAGTTACTGAAATTCTCTTCCTTAGCAGGACGTATCTACCCTCTACAAATTAATTATTCAGTTGCTAGTGGTTATTTCTGGGTAACTCGTCTGCATAGGGAAGTGTACAAAGCACTGGAAAATAAACTACTCAGATGAGCATACCCAGAAGTATGATTCTTCTATCAAGTAGCAGTACTGTCTAGTGGTAGAAAAAAAAAAATTAAAAAAAAAAAAAATTGGTAGACTACCTGAATTCAAATCCTGCCTCTGCTCCTCAAAGTCTATAAGACCCAGGCAAGCTATTTAACCTCTCTCAGCCTACTTGCTCATCTATAAGATGGGGATAATATCACTACTTCCTTCCTAGGATTAGTACAAGAAATAAGGGAGTTGGTAGAGACAAATTGCTTAGCACAATTCTCAGTAGCTAATAATGTTCAAAAACATTGCTTAAATCAGAATAATGTTCTTGAGCAGTTTGTATTAAGAATCCAATATCTCAATAAATCTTCCTCAAAGGCCACAATTACTTTGAGGGAAATATTTTGTGTGGAAAATTTAGAGATTCTTCAGGATTTTTAACCCCAGAGTTAGTCCACTCCAGATGCACAGATTAGTCCTTCCTTCTGCAAGATGTGAACCAGCAAGAACAAATGTGCACATCTGTGGGAGGGCAGCAGATAGAAGGGATTACACCAGTGGTTCCCTCTTCCTCTCACATTGGCAATAAATACAGCCCAAGTCTTCACTGCTCTGCCAAATGATGATGTGACCTCTTTGCAATTAACCAAGGGAAAGGAGACACCTTTGACAATTTTGCTTGGTAATCTAAGACATCTCTCTTGGCCCTGCAAAATAAGAAACAGGGTAGTAGCAAGTGTCCATCTGTTATGTGTTTCCTCCTTTGAAGTTTTCTCCATTAAATAGGGTGCGGTGGCATCAAATATTTTCATTGATTAACTGAGATAATTCAGTAGAAGAGCTTCAGAAAAATCCCAGTCACTGGGAGGATGCAGTAGATTCCTCCGAAGTGCCTGAACACAACTCATCACACAATACGGAGCTTACCTGTACCTTTCGACGAGCTTATTGGCCATGTTAAAAAACAGTAAAACTTTTCCTGTGGATGCTATAGCTAATCCTCTGGTTCCTGCTAAATTTGAAAGTGAAATCATTAATTGAAAGTGAGGCTATCATTCTTCAAACAGAAAACAAAGATGAAATAAAATAATAAATAATTGAAAGTTTTCCACCCCCACAGACTACCTGAGTCAAGGAGCATTAATATTACCCAAATTTCCAGAGCCAGGAAGTAACAGGAGCTGACAGGAATTATGACAGTAGCCACCGAGACAGGGGAAGAGTACTCTAATTAACACATTTGGAGGTGAAGTGCTGTGGCATAGGATTGGAGGCAGAGTTTCCTGAGAACAAGTAGCTTAATTTAATAAATACGAATATTGTATAACTTCTGAGACTTCAAAGAATTCTAAACTTCTGATTCATGAGAAAGGAAAGCTAGAACTTTTAAAGGATGAGAGAGTCATGGAGTGATCACTTAGATTATTTGTGGTATAGGCAGTTTCTAGAAAGGAAACAGAAAATCCCAAACTCACCCCTGGTCGGTAAGTACTGTGAAGACAAAAATTGTTTCCTTTTTTTTTTTTTTCTTCCTTGTAATTAATCACTTTTCGATTCCATTTTTAGATTCTTTAACTCTTACAAAGTGACTTTTTTAAGTCAATCAATTTTAGTTTATTTATAAAAGCAAGCAGGCAGGATGAAAGATATTCAAAAAATCTTTCAAGAGGCAGCACCTAAATGTTCAGATCCCAAATGCAATCCCCTCTAAAATTCATATTGAAAAAAGGTCACTTAGAGTCTAGGTTGGCTTGAAAAAGAACTCATACAAAGGATAAGGATGTCAGCTTGCCATTTTCTTATTTCTCAGTAATCCTACTCTTTCTTAGAAGGTAAAATGATAAATGGCAAAAGCTCATTTTACATGTTCCAGAATCATTCCTGTTTACCAGAAGGCATAGCAATCAGGACGTCTGGAAAGCAAACCAGGAGATAACATTATCAGCTGTCCAAATCCGTCTCTAGGAAGGAGGAACATAAGGCATAGGAAAAGTCAGGCCTGGTTACTCTAGCTGCTCACAGCAACCTGAGCTGCACATGGCAGGCTGCGTTGGCTTGGATGTTTAGGTTGCCTTCCGTTGGGGAAGAATGGTGATACACATGGTAAATGGAGTTAATATAGTTAAGCCAATATAAACACTGATGTTTTGTCTTCTGACAGCATATGAATGTGCAATCATTAAGTTATAGGAGAAAAGGGGCTAATTTTAGATTTGTTCCTAGCCCTCTCCATGTGAATGGTGTCGCTGTGAGCCCAGCAATGAAGTTCACTGTGTTGTAGCAGACTGCGCAGTTCCTGAGTGTGTCAACCCAGTCTATGAACCAGAACAATGTTGTCCTGTCTGCAAAAATGGTAAGACCATACTGCATTAGCTTTCAAAGAGGGGTTAGTGCAAAATACAAATATATCACCACTCAGTGCAAGAACCCTCTGAGATCTGCCTGTGGCTTTTGAATATGGACACGGTCAATTTATATTTTTCTCCCACCTGAAGTGAAAATAAACCAGCAATGGGTGAGTCATACTTCCTTCCATCTGGGGAATCAAAGCTGACTTTGTTGTGATCCCTATTATTAATTGTTGATTTCCAAGGAGGCTATTGGAAAGAATATGGTACCATCTTTCTGCAGTGATTGCACTGTCCCGCTCCAGTAGGTTCTGAAGCAGTTCACCTCATTTCACAGTGCGTAACCCAGGATAGAGAGTAGGGTGAATGCCAGGTATTTTGTTTTGGGAGTAGATAAGACTTTAGGTTTAAAGTTAAGTCATCAAAGAAGTACAAAATTCAACTACGAATGCCCTTAAATTGAAGTAAGAAAGAAATTTAAGACTTTTATTCTAGATTTTTATTACAGTAGAACAGTAATTGCTTTAGAGAGGAATTTGGTTTATAAGATGATGGATTCCTTTTTGGGGCCTCAGGCAATGGAGAGTTTGAAATGACTACAGTATCTTAATTACCCAACGTCAAGGTGATGTTTCAGAGAAGAGAATGCGATGTGTGAACCCAGGACGGCATACCAGCATAGCCAAGAGTACACACTACATAGTGATCATACTACCAAAAAAGAGAAAAAATAAAGCTTCACTAGGTAACACTCCACAAATGCATTAATACCTGCTTGAAAAAGTGGTTTTAGCTCTTAATTAAGCTGAGGTCACTCTAGCACTGAATCTCTATGCTTTTTCTTAAATTAGCAGTGCTCATTCCCCCATCACACATTTTGTTCTGTATTTGTCATTATGTTAGTTCATCTACTAATCTTTTCTTTGACAGAAGGTAAAGTAGTAAAAAAGCAATTATCAGGATATTTAGTTAATGATAAAACAAAAACAGTTCTGGTTGTTTTTGTAACAATTTTTGTGCCTTGTTACCTTACCAAGGGACTTAAGAAGAACTCTATGGCCTTTTTCCCGTGACACTTTTTACTATTTCTGGTCATATAAACCCATTGAGTTAAATATTAAATTGTTCATCCAGCTTCTGTTTCTTCTTAATGCCACCTTTTTCACCTAATATAACTGAACTTCTCTGTCAGCATAACCATCTCTCTGATTAGAGGGTGGAAGTATTTTTTTCTATAGTTTTAACCCCTCTATTATATGCAAAGATATCAAATTTGAGATTTTCGATTTTTAAAAGGATTGTGAAGAAATTGGAAAACATGCAGGAAAGAATAATAAGATGATTTAATGGTTGAAAAATAGGACTTATGAGGACAGAGTGAAGGAGTTAGCATAATTTGTCCTGAAGAAGAGAAGGCTCAGGGGAGACCTAACTGTCGTGAAGTGTATGAATGGTTAGTATAAAGAGGAAGACAACCTGTTATTTTTCATTTTCTCCAAGGATAGAAGAAAGAAAAAAAAAAATCAGCAATCTAATCAATCTTTAAAAATAGGATTGACAAGTTTTGGGTGAAGACTGGTTTTTTTCTAGAGGCAACTGTCTAAATGGGTCCTTGAGGATCCTTTCTTCCCTAGGTGCCCCTGATTAGCTTTGTCTCAATTTTAGGATAAACACAGATGTGCTTACAGTTAAAAACTCTTGTCTGGATACACTCAGCATACTCAGAGAATTAGAGAATATTAGGCCATAGTTTTAGAATATGGGTTTTATGCATGCATTTACCACTTCATTCAAACTACCCAAATCAAAGAAAGCTATTATCAAAAGTTAATAACTAGTCACACTCAACTTGATGTCACCCAAGATGATCTTATTTCTCTGTGTCACATGCCAAAGTAGAAATATGTCTTCAAATGAAGCCCTCTTTGTACAAAAATTTCTAACAAATGGACTTTAATTGTTAATTAGCAATTGATTGGTATCCCTATTGAACATAGGTTGAGCGTACAAGGTACACGACTTAATTTTTCTGATTTTTTTGTCTATGAAGCACTGCATAAAGACACTTCTGTTCCCTCTTGCCACTTTCACAAAGGTTTTTTTTGTTTGTTTGTTTTCTATTTTGAATAAGTGAAATGAACCTGAATTAGAATTAGGGATAAGATCAACTCTAATTGTGACACAACATTATGAGATATTACATTATCTTATGCAAATGCCTCTTTGTGCCCAAAAAGTAAGAAAATAATCTTGTCAAAGTAGAGCACATCAAGGGCTGCAGAAGACCACCCACGTGGCACTAGTATCTTTATTGAGAAAACAGACTGAGCCCATGTCTTGCTTGCTGTAATTCTAAGCCTGACACAGAGACAAATGATGACCCATAGGTAGAAGAGCTAGGGGAAAAATGGATGTCAATTATGACAAAGTGTAATTTAAATTTCCAACATATGAAAAGTTCTTATTCCAAGAGAAGATTAATTTGTCCACTATAGCATAAACATTTTCTTAAAGTATGCTACTGTTTACTTAGATTAAAAAGAATTCTATCCTATAGAGTCAAGGTAGAGGCAATGGATTTTAATTTGTAAATAGAATATTTTCTACATTTTCTTGGACCATTATAAATATTGATGATTTGGGCAGGCAAAGAATTTTCCATTTGCATGAATTTTGATGACCTTGGCTGGCAAATAGTTTCCTTTTGTATACCCAGATTGATTTTTCTGCCTTCTCGAATTTTAACTTTCTAAGAGCAAGAAGCATCGAAGATATAAAATGAAAGTATAATGCTATAGAATCTGCAACACCTAACCTTAAGACTCAGCATTCAGCAAATATCAAAATCCTTGTTCTCAGTTTATTTAAGAGCAAACAAAACAAGGAAGCAAAAGAAATATTCATAGTTTTCCCAGAAAGCAGCAGTTCACTAATGAAAACACAACAATTATCTTTAGAAATAAGTATTTTAAAAAATACATAAAGTGCAAGTTAATTGCTTCTTAATAGAATAATGGCAGCCTCTCTTTATTCATGAAAATATAATTTGTAATAATAAATTTAAGCACACGATGCTTCTAGAATCTTTCTTTTATGATGTGAAGAGAAAAAATTTTAAATTTCTTGATCCCAATTATTATCTCAAGTGAGATTTACAATGGTTATCAATAAATATAGGTAAACCATAAAATGTACTCAATTCTTCATAAAGTTAGTTTAGCACCAAGTAAGAGTGTCGATCAGTATGAATAAAATAACATTAAGTAAAGATGTGAATGGCTGAGCAGAGCCTATATAACATACAAATCATAAAGAGAAAGATAATGGTAAGGTCTTTTATTTGGTAATGCTTGGGGGAATTGACATAGAAATGTATTTTCTTTAAAGTTATGATTAAATATTTACTGCTTACATCTGCAAGAGCAAGTAACCCAAGTGCCTTTCTGAAAAATATAGTATTTCCAGATTGTTTTTCTTTCCCCAAGATTGTGTTACATTGACCTATCTTTTAGCCCCAGGCCTCTCCATGTGGATTAACGAGCACTCTAGTTTATTTGGTTTTGTAATTTGAAAAAAGTAAATTAGCACTGTATCTGCTTAGAGAAAACATTCCAATCTGGTGTGTTATATAAATATTTCAAATAGTTGGAAACAGATTATACATTTGACTGATGTGATCTGGCTATATACATCTTAATAATTATAGCATACGTATTTTACATATATATATAAATTCAAAAAAATCCTATTATTTATTGTTGAATGTGAATTAATATTAACTTCAAACTCTTGCTCTATAGTCACTCATTCCATTTTTCAGCTTCCATATATGCTAATATTTCTGTCCCGAGTCATTAAAAATCCACATACATACAATGCCAATTATCTGGGTTAAAAAATAAAATAGTGGCTAGTTAACTAAATATTTGATCATTGAAGCATTCAAATGACTAACTGTATTTTACAGATTTCATTAGCAAGTTAGTTTTGTTTTCCCTAAGGTATATAATCCATTGCTGGCAAGTAGATTCTGACTCATAGCGACCCTACAAGACAGAGTAGAACTGCCCCATAGGGTTTCCAAGGAGTGGCTGGTGAATTTAAACCGTTGACCTTTTGGTTGCAGCCCCACTCTTTAACCACGGTGCCACCGGGGCTAGCAAGTGGTTTTTCATGGTTCTGAAGGAAAAGTTATATCACAAAAAATTGGGAAACAGGAAATACCCACAAAATCCTCTATACACATTTTAATGAGAAGTTTTCATATCTTTTCTAAGTAAACTGAAGTTTTCATGGGACCGATTCAAATATTTTGTGGGCCCCGTTGGAGCAGCTGTTAAGTGCTTGGCTGCTAACAAAAAAACTGGCAGTTTGAATGCACTAGCTGATCCTTGGAAACCCTGTGGGGCAGTTCTACTCTGTCCTGCAGGGTCACTATGAGTCAGAATTTACTCGATGGCAACGGATTTTTTATTCAAATATTTAATCCTATCCCCCTTACTCTCTTCTAGTTTAGTAACAAACCAAATAAGGCAGGAAATAAACTATTCAAAAGGGCAAATAGGCAGGAAGAAGACAACGAAGAGAATGAGCAATGCACAAACAAGAAAGGAGAGGACTTCACAGGCACCCTATAAATTCTAAAGGTAATTGGAATTTGAGAATGCATTTGCCACATATAAGTGTAATATTCTTAACATACAAAGAGCTCCTTAAAATAAATAAGAGAAAAAAATTCCACAGGGGAGGAAATGAGCAAATATATATAAAGGAAATTCACAGAAGAGGAAAACAAAATGCCCAATAATTCATGAAAGATATACTCAACCTAACAAGGGATCAGGGAAATAGAAATGAAAACTATGTGTGTGTACGTGTGTGTATACATAACTACATATGGATAGATACAGATATAAAAAATAGGTATAAAAAAGTAAACTGTTGCCAGTGAGCCGATTCCGACTCATAGCAACCCTTTAGGACGGATTAGAATTACCCCTTAGGGTTTCCGACAAGCAGCTGGTGGATTCAAACTCCTGACATTTTGGTTAGCAGCTGAGCGCTTAACCACTGCACCACTAGGGCTACAAGTGTAGGTATAGACATATAACTAATTAGAAGATTAAATGAAAGAAAATACACTATTTATAAAATAAGAGAAGACATATACTTAGGAATAAATCTAATGTTTGGTGCATCTATACGTATATTTTAATCACAAAATCGTGCTAAGAATTATTTTTAAAAATACCAATAAATAAGGAAACAGATTTCCAAATTTGAAAGGTGAAATTTGTTAGGTTGCTATTTCTCCAGTGTAGAAATGACATGGAAATCCTATCAAATTCTCTATGTGATATAATTTTCTTTTGTAAATTGATGAAATAATTCTATACTTCGTGTGGAAAATTTTAAATTCATAAAAAAGAATGTATTGTGGCGGTTGAAGAATTCACTTTACCAAATATATTAAAATAGGATATATAGATACAATCATGGTATAGCGTGGTTAGTTGAACAGAAATAAACAAAGAGATAAATGAGAGTAAATACAAAATCAAAAGTGAAACTGCACTCCTATCATACCAAATACGAAGAAGTAAATTTCAATTGGATTAAGGACCTAAATTTTAAAAAATGAAATCATAAAATTAGTACCTAATTTTGGAAATATAAAATGCCAACAGGTATCCTCATGTACTACTGGTAAGGGTGAAAAATGATATATCCTCTCTGAAGGGTGGTAAAATTGTGTGTATCTTTGGTCCTGCAATGCCACTTTTAGAAAGTGATAAAAAAGAAATAATTACATAAGTGTATAGAAATGTGTGTATAAAGATGTTTATTACAGAGTTATTCATAATATCAAAAACTTGGAAAATGCTGATACCTAAATATTCACAATAAATTGGTTGTTTAAAAAGACCATAGTGTATCTACATGGACTACTGAAAAATAAAATTACAAATAACATTACAGAAAAAAAAATAAGGATATCTTTCCCCCCAAAAATCATGTTAACAGAAGGGTCTGTATTTTGAACCCACCAGCCGCACCGCAGGAGAAAAGTCCTGGTGATCTGCTCCCCCGAAGATTACAGCCCAGGAAACCTCTGGGGCAGTTCTGCTCTGTCATAGAGGGTTGCCAGGAGTTGGATTCGACTCTATGGCACCCAACAACAACAGCAAGGCAGTATATATATAATATGAATTTATTTTTGGTAAAGAGGAAAATGTACGTATAGATAAAAGACTGGAAGGAAATACTTCCAAAATGTTAAAAATAGTTAACCCTGGACAGTAGGTTAATAAATAATTTTTATTTCTTCCCTTTGCTAGCCCACATTTTCTAAATTTCCTACAATAAACATGTATTATCCTTGTGATTAAAAATTACTATTTAAAAGAAAGAATATATAAAATAGATCTTTATTAAGATCGTATAAACAGATCTTTATCAAGGTCATGTAAAAATTTTTCCTCATGATTTTTATAATTATGTAATTAAGTAATCAATGACATACCACTTATTAGAGATTGCACAAGTATTCCTTGTTATAATCTGTACTCTATACATTAATTAACAAACTAATAATTCTACCACTTGACCTCTTAACCTCTTTAACTATGAGATTCTTTTTTAAAGCATTCGGAAAGCTTCATTGCCTATTCTATGCACTCATTAGGGCAATTACTAAAATATTCACTTAAGTATATTCATTTATATTTTCATGAAGCTATTTTGCAAAATCAGCCTTTGAAGTTTGAGAATGGGGTGCAAATCTTTCACCTTTAATTTAATATTTTCTTTTTTTCTTGGGTAGACAATTAGTAACAAGCAAAACACAGATATAAAACAAACACACTGAAGATGAAAAATTTTCTGGCAAGTGCACATAAAGAGTTCATGATGAAAGCATGTCCTGTGGAAGGCAGTTTTAAAGTCTGCATTTTATTGACTCCATAATTGAGGGTCAGAATTATCATGTTTTTATAAAGTAGATCTCAAAACAGAGTAATTATAAATTGCTGCTTTAATGAGCCACCAGCAATAATTTCCTATTTCTTTTGTAAAGCTTCTTCCCAAAATATGAAAGGAGATATTTTTGTCTATGTTATCTTAAGCTGACAGGATTCCCTCTCAATTCATCAGCAAATGAGATTTCAAAAATATTGTTTTATAACATGGACACTATGAATGTCAGTGCCACATTCATTTCCTGGTAAGCAACTCTTTTCTGTAATGGTCAAGCTATCTGATTTTAAAGAAAATGTAGGGAGGAAGGCCAACACGTGCAAAAATTTGAGCATTTTCACAGTGTTTCTCCCTCAACCTGTGGAAAATGATTAAAGACTTTCTTTTTCCTATGTAAATGTTTGGAATGTTAATCCTGGCCCTCCCACGAAGTACACATCTCCCTGAAAACAGACATGTTAGGAAGGTACACTCACCCCTTCCGACCCTTTCCGTTGCCACGAAGCAATCTGATGTTGGCACCACACCACAGGGCACCCAGGAGCCTGGAGGAAAGACAGTGAACACACATTTACTGAATGCCTCGTTTCTGAAAATCCACAGAATCTTCACAACAACCTGGTTCATAAATAGTAGCTAGGCACCGGTTCGAGTGTATCCTTCAGAAATAACCATGGATTTCTACTCTTAATCCCACCTCATGTCTCTTCACTAATGGTCTTTATAGAATATTTTTCTCTTCTGGGATGGTAAACAGTAATCTTTTTAATAAGCCTCCTCTGTGAGCTGTGGATGGCAGTAAACGAGCAATGGAGATTATTGACCAGGTTCCTTGGAAGTTGCACTTGGTTTCAGGAGTAATTAAGTGTGGTGGGGGCTGACTGGGAAGCCAAGACATTCAGTCTTGTCAAGATTTACGAACACATAGAAATAATCTCATCTCTCTGGGGAGGCACAAGACACTGGCTGTGGAAGAACCTCACTGAGAGTAGAACGTTAACCACTCATTCTCAGGAGCTGTGAGCCACTAGTCCATAATAGCCCACCAGGCTTTCCTCACATAGCCCAGCCCACCTAGCTCTCAGAGGAACCCGGAGACCAATGAGTCACTGCTCGTGGGGAACACTTGAGACCAAATGAAGACACAGAGACTTGCTTCATTCAAATCTTTCTGATTATAGGTGCCATCAAGTAGATTTTGACCCATAGCAACCCAATGTAACAGAGTAGAATTGCCTCAGGGTTTTCTTTGCTGTAATCTTTATGGAAGCAGATTGCCAGGTCTTTCTCCCAAGGATCCAGTTGTTGGGTTCAAACTGCCAACCTTTTGGTTAGCAGCCGAGAACTTAACTGCTGTACCACCAAGGCTCCTTATGGACACGTTAGGAAGTTGCATTCACCTCTTCACCTCACATGAGCACAGCCCTGTAGGAGGCCAGGCTTTTCAAAGAAGTTGAGGCCCAAAGCAAACTCTACCCCCACACCTCAAGGCCTTCCCCTCACACTAATCAGTATAAACTTCTTGAAGTCAGAAGGAAACAGAGTTGCCATGCAAATGGTTTTCTTTGACCTTATTTGAATGTGAATGCCTTCAAAAGCAATCAGGCAAGGAGGGCCTGCAGGGCCCCCACAAAGCATCCCTCTATCATCTTTAGAAGCATCAGAGGCCTGGCACCTCAAGTCTGTAGTAGACACATCCCTCAGACACAGGTAATGAGATGCCCTCCGTTACAGATAAGACCGTCCCTTCCTGGGCATCTACGTCTTAATTTTCACTGGCAAAATTCTGGGTGCTTCTGGGAAGATCCTAACTCCTCCTCTCCCAAGCCTCACTTACTATCTGGCTTGAGACTCGAAGAACTAATCTCAAGATGCCCTTTCTCCCTGCATTTCTCACCTTCTGGACTCTGGCCCCAGATGGTTCTGTGAGCTATGTGGCCACACCCAAAAAAACACTTTCTATTCCTTTTCCCTGCTTCACTGTTCTCTATCACACCTACAGTGATCTGAATATTATATGTTTTACTTATTTAGTTGCTTATCTGCCCTCCTCACCCAAGTGTAAACACCGTGAGGGCAAGGATTTTTGTGTGTTTTGTTCACTGTTATATTCGCACTATCTACAACACACAGTAGGCATAAATGCATGTTTTTGAATAAATGAATGAATGAACACCCATGTTACACCTTGAGAAGAACTGCATTAAGAAATCCAATTCTTTGCACTATTTTAAGGTAATACTTCATGAAGCATTAGTCTTCTATTTCACAGGGGAAAGCATGAATATGGAGAGTAGGCTGAGTAGGAATCGACTCATCTTCAAACCTCAATGGCACGCAACAACAACAACAACAAAACCCGCATTGTGCGGTGGGAAGGAGGGTACTTATCATATTTTTTCCTAATTAAGTTAGATTTAGATTAACACTATGATTAGCCAGTACACATTAACAGATGGGAGGCATAGTGAGGTGATCAAGGAGGGACATGCTGATTACCTGGGGAAATCAAGTCCAGCTTGATATTTATTGCTTCATAATCTTGCCGTGGACACCTAAAGCTTCTATTTATTAATAACTAGCCACATGTAATGTGTGGGTCACTTTAGTGCAAAAACAATACAATGCTATAGCCAGTGTTATCTTTAATGATACATTTTATCTAACAATATGGGGTTGGACTTTTTATCAGTTTAGAAAGCCATCGGCATTGACCAAACGTGATTGGCAGTGTTGGGTAAGATCTACTGAACTCATATGCATGTGAAAAGTTAACAATGAATAAGGAAGACTGAAGAAGAATCTGTGCCTTTGAATTATGGTTTTGGTGAAGAATGTTAAATACACCACGGACTGCCAGAAGGACAAACAAAGCCATGTTGGAAGAAGTACAGCCAGAATGCTCATTAGAAGCAAGGATGGTGAGACTTTATCTCACACGCTTAGGACATGTTATCAGGGGGGATCAGTCCCTGGAAAAGGACATCATGCTTGGTAGAGTAGAGGGTCAGTGGAAAAGAGGAAGATCCTCAATGATATGGATTGACACGGTAGCTGCAACAATGGGCTCAAACATAACAATGATTGTGAGGATGGTGCAGGACCAGGCAGTGTTTTGTTCCATTGTACATTGGGTCATTATGAGTCGGAACCGACTCTACAGCACCTAACAACAACTCTGAACTTAACATGAGGACATAGAACAAATTCAGGTGTAGAACAACGTGGGAAAATGTGCCTTGGTATCAGGGTAAAGGGAGGAAAAACTGATTGTAGAGGCTAATATTTAATTACAGAAATCAAATTATGTGCCTGGAAAAGAAATCAAGAATATGGCATACAATGTGGACAAAGGAAATTTGCTAACCATCACCTCTCCTGGCATAGGGTGATTTGGGAAGCCCTGGAAGATGGCTGTGGCTCCGACAGGAAGCCCTTGCAATAAGACCTCTGATACTTAAATGTAGCTCTGAGCTGCTTCAAATCCATCTATCAGAAATGTTAAACCTCTTTTGAAACATATTTATGGTTGGATGCCCCTCAATTGAGAAAAGGAAAATGGGAAACTCCCACATGCATACTTATTTTGCTCACGTGTGCTTCATTTGTACAAGGTGCCAACACAGAGCAGCCATAAACGCTACTGCTTGTCAGGGTAGATAACCAGCCAACCCTGAACCTTCCCCCCCCCCCCCCGCCCCTGGCTTTTATGTGTTCTGCAGAAAGGCCCACAAAGCAACACATCTGCCTTCTGAAAGGCTAAGCTCAGTTAGTTTCCAATGTCCTTAAATAACAAAATAGTTGGCAGGGTTGTATCCAAATCCTAAGAGCCTGTCTCACTCCAAGTTTCTGTGTTGGGATTTATAATAAAGACAAGTCACAAGACACAGAGACTGATGTCATGAGCTTAAGGTGTGGGGTCCTAAGTGTCTACATTTGCTTTGTCCTGCTTGCTTTGATTTGATGATGTTTTTAACAATGGATAAAGATGACAATGAAACACTATGCAGTAGGAAAGCTGCAGTGAAGAGAAAGCATGTGAGCCTTTCAAGGCAGAATTCCTGCAGGTTGGTGGTAAAAACTTAGTTGGATTCTGTTTTGATGCTCAGTAAATGCAATAGTCAGATCCTTGAGCTGAGCGAAGTAATCAGCCCCTATGCAATGTCATCTGAGATGTACTGAAAAGCTGTTCGACCCACCAAAAAATAGTGCCCCTTCTAATCTACTGAGTTGTATGTCCACAGAGACACACTCATAATTTCTTTCATTTCTAAAATTTCCATAATTAAAGTCACTAAAAATTTGAAGAAAACAGCTGGACATAAGGTATTAAAGACACCAGTTGTTACATAAATTTTACCTGCAAAAGAGCTCTTCCCAATTTCAAATATTCATGGGTTTATCAGATGACTAAGTCATAAGATATAGCACCAATTAATTGAAAGGCGAGACAAGAAACCGTGGATGAGAGGGAATAGGAAGATACTGGACCAGAGAAAGAAAGAACACCTGGATATGTAGCTACAGGATAGGTAAGAAGCAATGAATGCTGGGACTTGGAAATGAAAAAGGTTGTCTGCTGTGCCAAATGCTGAGGGAAATTATTATGCTTTCCATATTTTTTCTTAATGACTGGACTAATAATAATATTTATTCTGACTACAAAGAATAACACTAGCTCTCATTTATTCAATAAACCCTATTCCAAGAAACCCTGGTGGTATAGTGGTTAAGTGATACAGCTGCTAACCAAGAGGTCGGCAGTTTGAATCCACCAGGCACTCCTTGGAAGCTCTATGGGGCAGTTCTACTTTGTCCTACAGGGTCATCGTGAGTTGGAATCAACTCAATGACAGCAGGTTTTGTTTGGTGTTTGGCATATGTTCCAGGCACTTTGCAGATATTAACATATTTAATCTTTACAGCAATCCTATAAAGAAACAAATATACTTCCCGTTTTGGAGAAGAGGAAACTGAGATTCTGCTAAATTAAGTAAATTGCCTTCAGATGCACAGCTGGGATTCAAACCCTGCTCTGTCAGCAAAAGCTGGACAATGAATAGTGAAGACCAAAGAAGAACTGATGCCTTTGAATTATGGTGTTGGCAAAGAATATTTAATATATCATGGACTGCCAGAAGAATGAACAAATCTGTCCTGGAAGAAGTACTGCCAGAATGCTCCTTAAAAGTGGGGATGGTGATACTTCAGCTCATGTACTTTGGATATGTTATCAGGAAGGACCAGCCTCTGGAGAAGGATATCATGCTTAGTAAAGTACAGGGTGAGCAAAAAAGAGGAAAACCCACAATGAGATGGATTGATACCGTGGCTGCAACAATGGGCTCAAACATAGCAAGGATTGTAAGGATGGCACATGACCAGGCAATGTTTCATTCTGTTGTACATAGGGTCGCTATCAGTTGGAAGCAACTCAATGGCACCTAACAACCACAATTACAATCCTGTTTGAAGCTATAATTTCAATGAAGCTATATATTTAAGAAATCTTAAGTTGATACCTAACAACAACCATCAAACTCCAAAGTCCATGTTCTTAACCAGTGTTTCTCAAAGTTCAGCCCCAGACCAGGACCACCAGCATTATTCAGGAACTAGTTGTCGTTGTTAGGTGCCCTCTAATTAATTCCATCTCATAGCTACCCTATGAACAACAGAACAAAGCATTGCCTGGTCCTGTGCCATCCTCACAATTGTTACGCTTGAGCCCATTGTTGCAGCCACTGTGTCAATCCATCTCATCAATAGCCTTTGTCTTTTTCACTGACCGTCTACTGTACCAAGCATGATGTCCTTCTCCAAGGACTGGCCCTTCCTTATAACATGTCCAAAGTACATGAGACAAAGTCTCGCCATCCTTGGTTCCAAACTGTCCTCCAAATTTCTTGGCATAGACAAATAAGCACCTCCAGCACTGCATCCGTTTGTTGAAACATCTCAGTTGGTATTCTATCAGTTCCTGGAGCCTCGTTTTTCACCAGTTTTTTCAGTGCAGCTTGGACTTCTTCCTTCAGTACCGTTGTTTCCTGATCATATGCTACCTCCTGAAATGGTGGAACATTGACCAGTTCTTTGTGGTACAGTGGCTCTGTGTATTCCTTCCATCTTCTTTTGATGCTTCCTGAGTCATTTAATATTTTCCCCATAGAATCTTTCACTGTTTCAACTCAAGGCTTGAATTCTTTCTTCAGTTCTTTCAGCTTGAGAAATGCCAAGCGTCTTCTACCCTTTTGGTTTTCTAACTGTAGGTCTTTGCCACAGTTCATTATAATACTTTACTTTGTCTCCTGCAGCCACCCTTTGAACTAGTTAGAAATGACAATTTCAGGACCCATCTTAGGTCTATTGAATCAGAAATTCTGGGGGCAGGATCAAGCAATCTTTAATAAGCTTATCGGGTGATCCTAATGCTTAAAGAATAAGAAGCAAGTGCTTTATCTTGGCCACCTACCAGGGAATCTGTTCTCTTTCCAGTGAAGGATAAGTGTAGGAAGAAAAGTAAAAGCTGAAATAATTGTCAGCCAGTGGCCACCTGAAAGAATGTCACACCAGGATGAGAAGCAAGGGAAAGTTTCTACCTGGAAATCTCCTCTGGTGAGATGTCTGTTCAAATACTTTGTCTTTTTTTTTTTTTAAACTGGATTGTTTGTTTTCTCATTGTGTTTGGAGAGTTTGTTATATACAGGCAGTTCCTGGGTTAGAAGGAGATCCTTTCCTAACTCTGTCTTTAAGTCTTTAAGTTGAATTTGTAGGTAAGTCGGAACAGGTGCGTATGTTTCTTATTTAGCCTTACTTCGGGGCAAGAAGGAAACCCTGGTGGCGTAGTGGTTAAGTGCTGCAGCTGCTAACCAAAAGGTCGGCAGTTCAAACCCACCAGGCACTCCTTGGAATCTCTAGGGGGCAGTTCTACTCTGACCTATTGGGTCGCTATGAGTCGGAATCGACTCGACGGCAACGGGTTTTGGTTTTTGGTGCAAGAAAAGGCTTAAGGCTGTTTCAGTGGTTTAAAAGCTGCACATGCAACAAGTGAAGGTGATTGTGGTGAAGAATTTGTTGTGAGTAGGGGTTGATTCTGTAGTTTCAAAGTGAGGGCAAATTTCTATCACATGAAGGGCAAGCACAAGTTGTCTATAAGACGTTCCTAACCTGGAGACTGCCTACATTCTGAATGTTTTATTGTTGTTAGCTGCCTTCAACTCAGCCTTAACTCAAGCCAACCCCACGTGTTACAGAGTAAAACTGCTCCATAGGGTTTTCTTGGCTGTAATTTTACAGATACAGGTTATCAGGTGTTTCTTTCAAGGAGCCATTGAGTGGGTTTGAACTACCAACTTTCTGGTTAGCAGCCAATCACAAACCTCTTACACCAACTAGCTTCCTCATCTATTCTGAATACAACTTCATTGTTAGATATGTTTGCAAGTATTTCCATTCTGCAGTATGTCTTTTCATCTGCTAACCATGTCTTTTGAGGAGCACAAGTTTCTAATTTTGAAGAAGTCTAATTTATCAATATTTTCTTTTAAGGATTGTGGTTTTTGTCATTGTAACTAAGAAATCTTGTCTTAACCTAAGGTCAAAAAAATTTTTTTCCCTGTGTTTTCTTCTACGAGTGTTTAAGTTTTAGATTTTACTTTTAGGTCTATGATCCATTTTGAGTTAATTTCATTACTATTGGTTTAACAGTATACCAGCCACTTTTTATGCCTCTGAACCTCAAAGGTAAGGGGTTATTGCAGTTCTGATGCATTTAGTGTCAAGGTGGGTCCCTTGTGAAATGTGTGAAGCTCAGCAGACTGGAGTTGTAGCCTCATTGTTGGGTAGGTTGAACATTCTATTAGGAGATGCTTCCTGGATATGTTAGTTTTGTAAACTTCTGCCTTTTTTTTTTTTCCTTTGTTTCTGTGAGATAAGACTTGATAAGGCTTGCAAGCATAGTTATGGCTTTCTTGTGTGACAGTAAGTGAGCCTTGATAGGTTTGTTTTGATTTTTCTGTGTCATATTTGGAAAACCAGAGGTTCCCCATGTAACCCAATAGACAGGCACCTGTAATAAATTCTCTGTTTAGTTCTCATTCACATATTGTCATACTACAAATCAGAGGCACCAGAGTGCCACTTATCTCATTGGTGGCTTGTATTACTAGATCATGTTTCTCCAAATCCATAATACCAACCAAAAATTTAAGCACACTCAATTAGTAAGTATGCATTCTGATACTGCAAACATATGCCATCAAAAAAACTTTTTTTTTTAGAGAGAAAAAATGTAGTAACAAAAGGGTTAATTTGTGAATACAATTCAAAGAATTGGTTGAAGTTCTGTTTTTGTATAGGGTGTCTTGGTCATCTAGTGCTGCTATCACAGTGGACGGCTTTAACAAAGAGAAATTTATTTTCTCACAGTCTAGTAGGCTAGAAGTCCAAATTCAGGGCATTAGCTCCAGGGGAAAGCTTTCTCTCTCTTTTGTCTCTGGAGGAAGGTCCTTGTCATCAATCTTCCCCTAGACTAGGAGCTTCTCCGTGCAGGAACCCCAGGTCCAAAGGACACACTCTGCTCCTGGCACTGCATTCTTGGTGGTATGAGGTCCCCAACTGTCTGCTTGCTTCCCTTGCATTTTATCTATTGTAAGATAAAAGGTGGTGCGGGCCACACCCCAGGGAAACTCCATGTACATTGAATCAGGGATGTGACCTGAGCAAGGGTGTTATGTCCCACCCTAATCCTCTTTAACCACAGGCAGAGATTATGATTTATAACACATAGGAAAATCAGAAAATGGAGGATAACCACACAATACTGGAATCATGGCCTAACCAAGTTGACACATATTTTTGGGGGACACAATTCAATCCATGACATATGGATATCAAATTGTTTTAATACCATCTGTTGAAAAGACTATTCTGTCTTCACTAAATTTTATTTGCACCTCTGTTGAAAGCATGGGTGTACGCCCATGAATGTGTACATCTATTTCCTAACGTTATTCTGTTTCACTGGGCTTGTTTTGAGAGTTCTAGGTTCTTTGCATTTTCACTTGAATTTTAGAATCAGTTTATCAATTTCTTCAAAAAAGCCTATGGGGATTTTGTTTGGCATTGCTTTGAATCTCTAGATCAGATTGGGGAAAACTGACATCTTGACAACATTGAGTCTTCCCACGTACGAACATAGTTTGTTTCATTTATTTGGTTCTTCTTTAATTTCTCTCAGCATTGTTTTGTAGTTTTCAGTGTATAGGTGATACATCTTTGGTCAATTTTAACCCAAAGTATTTCATTGTTTAATGCTATTGTAATTAATTTTTTTTTATTTCTGATTTTTGATGCTAGTATATAGAAATAAAATTAATACTTGTATATTGAGCTTGTATCCTAAAAACAGAAACCCTGGTAGTGTAGTGGTTAAGTGTGGCTGCTAACCGAAAGGTTGGCAGTTCAAATCTACCAGGTACTCCTTGGAAACTCTATAGGGCAGTTCTACTCCATCCTATAGGGTTGCTCAATAGCAACAGGCTTTTTTTTTGTTGTTGTTTTTAAATCTTAAAATCTTGTTAAATTTAACTATTAGTTATAGTTGCATTTTTAGAAATTCCATTGTTGCCTGTGAATGAAGACAGTTTTATTTCTTTATTTCCAATTTGGGTGAATTCTACCTCTTTTTCTTACGTTATTGCACTGGCTAGAGTATCTCATACAATGTTGAATACCAGTAGTAAAACCACATGTCCTTGTATTTTTCCTAATCTTGAAGGAAAAAAAAAAAATTTAGTCTTTCCCAATTAAATACAATTTTATCTGTAGGTTTTTCACAGATGCCCTGTATTAGGGAAATTCCATTCTATTCCAATTTTGCTGTTTTTTTTTTTTTTTTTTTTTAAATCAGGAGTGGATATTGGATTTTTTTCAAAGGCTTTTCCTGCACCTATTGAGATGATCGCATGGTTTTCCTATTTAATTTGTTAATATAATGATTTACATTGATTGATTTTCAAGTAATAATCTAACCTTTCTTTCCTAAAATAAACAGTATTTGGTCATGATGTGCCATTCTTTCAATACGTTGTTGGATTAGACCTGCTAAAATTTTTTTTTTAATTTTACATCTAAGTTTATGAAGCATATCAGTCTATAGTTTTCATTTTTTGTAATATCTTTATCTAGTTTCAATATCAAGGCATTACTGTCCATGTAGAATGAGTTAGGAAGTAGTCCCTCCTCTTCAATTTTCAGGAAGAGTTCGTGTAGATTTGGTACTAACTCTTCCTTAAATGTTTGGTAGAATTCACCAATGACCTAGGCAGCTATCTGAGCTGCAGTTTTCTCTGTTGAAAGGTATTTAAAACAAATTCAATTTGTTTAATAGATACAGCGCTATCCAGGTTATTTCTTCTTGAGTTAGTCTTGAAAGATCGTGTCTCAAAGAATTATACCATTTTATCTAAGTTGCTGAATTTATGTTCATAAAGTTGTTAATAATGCTCTCTTTTTAGTATCTTCAAATTCTGTATTCATGTTATCTTTCTCATTCCCAGTATTGGTGAGTTTTCTCTCTCTCTCCCCCTCATTGAGCTGACTAGAAGTTCATCAGTTTTGTTTTCTCAAATAATCAACTTTTGGATTCATTGATTTTCTCTAATGTTTTCTGTTTTCAATTTCATTTATATCTTCTCTTCTCCCTATTGTTTCTTTTCTTTTGGGTTTAATTCCCTCTTCTTTTTCTGCTTTCTTAAGGTGGAAACTAAGATAATCAATTTTAGAACTTTTCCTTTTTAAAAAAGATAGATGTAAAGTGCTATAATTGTCCGCTAATTGCTGCTTTGGTATTATCCCACCAAATTTTAAATGTGTTTACATGTTCACTTTCTGCTTGCTTTTTTGATTTCCTCTTTCATTCATGAGTTATTTAAAAAAAAAAAAAAAAAAAGGCCTGTTGCTATGGAGTCAATTTTGACTCATGGCAACCCCATGGTTACAGAGTAGAACTGCTTTATAGGGTTCTCTCTGCTGTAACCTTTATGAAAGCAAATCACCAGGCCTTTCTTCCAAGGCACCACGGGGTGGGTTCAAACCACCAACCTTTAGATTAGCAGTAGAGCACAAACCATTGGTACCACATAGAGCCCTTTTAAGAGTTATTTAGAGTGTATCAGTTAGTTTCCATATATTGGGTAGTTCACAGATATCTATGTATTATTGATGTCTGCTATAATTCCACAAAGATAAAAGTACATACTTTTATCACTTAATCATTTTGTATGTATTGAGATATGTTTTATATCCAAGAATATCTTTTATATTCAAAAATGCTCCATGTCTACCTGAAAATAATGTGTATTCTGCTGCCATTGGGTGTATTCTATGAAGCTAAACTAGGTCAAGTTGATAGTGTAGCTTAAATTTTTACATTCTTGGTGATAATCTGTAGTTTCTGTTCTATCAGTTATTGAAAGAGGGGTATTTAAGTCTGTTTATACTTGAACCTGTCTATTTATTCTAAGAGGTCTATCAGTTTTTACTTCAAATACTTTGAAATTTTTTTGTTATATGCATAAACATTTAGGATTTCTATGATCTCTTGGGAGCCCTTGTGTCTCAGTGGTTAAGCGCTCGGCTAGTAACCAAAAGGTCAATGGTTTGAATTTACCAGCCACTCCTTGGAAACCCTATGGGGCAGTTCTACTCCATCTTATAGGGTTGCGTGAGTCAGAGCCAACTTGATGGCAAGACGTTTTTGTTTTTTTTCACGATCTCTTGATAAGTTGACCTTTTTACCTTTATATTCTTTATACCTTTATATTCTTTGCCCAGAAATCTACTTTATCCTGACATTATAGCCATTCCAGCTTTCTTTTGATCAGTTATAGCATGGTTTATTTTGTTCCATCATTTTACTTTTAACATATTTGTGTTTGTATATTTGAAGTCTCTTCTGGTAGACAACATGAAGCTGGACTAGCTTTTTTTTAATCCAGTATGATAAACTCTGTCTTTTAATTGGGGTGCTTAAATGATTTTTTTTAATGTGACTATTGATATGATACGATTAGATTTAAATCTATCGTCTTCTTTTCTTTTTTTGCCTCTTCTTTGTTCCCTTTCCCTTTTTTCTGCATACTTTTGGATTAATTGAATACTTTCACAATTCTATTTCATCTGTTGTTGGCTTTTTTTTAAGCTATAATTCTTTGTTTTGTTATTTTAGTGGTTGCTCTAGGGTTTATAGAATACATCTTTGACTCATGACACTCTACCATCATGTAATATTATACCACTTTATGTGCAGTATACAATTTCAGCCCTCCTGACCTCCCTGCAATTGTTTTACAGTTATTTTTTCATATGATATAAACCCTTTACATGGTTTTATTTCATTTAAACAGTAAGGTATCTCTTAAAGAAACTTGAATTATAAGATAAAAGTTATATATTTACCTGTGGCTAAATTTCCAGTGCTCTTCCATTTGCTTTCTGGAGATTAATATTTCCACCTAATATAGTTCTCCTGTCTGAATTACTTTTTTTGTTTCTCGAGGTGCTGCACACAAGTAAATTCTTTCAGCTCTTTTATGTAAAAGCAAAAAAAGTACTTAACTTTCAGTTGTGAAAGATATTTTCACTGGTACAGGACTCTTCGTTGACAGTTTTATTTTTTGCTTGTCTTTTTTTTTTTTTTTTTCTTATCATTTTTGGCTTTTTTCAGCCAGTATTTCTTCAAATATCTTTGTCACCCCCAGCCCAACCCTTTGGGAACTCCAATTAAATATGTGTAATGCTGCGTAAAAATCTCCCATAGTTCATACTATGTTCATTTTTTCTCTTTTCTGTTTGCTTTCATTCTGTAGTATCCATTTTATCTTCAAGTTTATAATATGTTTGCTTCTGGAATGCCTATCTGCCAATAATCATATTCAGTGTTTGTTTTTTTTTTGTTCCACACTTTTTAGTTATTGTCTCTAGACGTTAGTTTCATTGTCGATATTTTTTAAGTGTCTTTCTTGTTCCTACCTAAGTTGTTTGAGCATATGGAATTCAGTTATAATAACGCTTATGTTTTTGTCTGTTTATTCTATATAAGTATTAGTTCTGGGTCTGTTTTAACTGATTGGTTTCCCTCCTTATAATTGGTCATATTTTTATGCTTCTCTGCACACCTATTAATTTTTTACTGAATGGTAGGCATTGTGAACTTTACTTTGTTGAATGCTCACTTTATTTGTTTTTCATCTCTCGGGGATCACTGCCCTTCATTGCCTATTGTCCAGTGTCTTGAAAACCAGTCTTTTATGTATCTTGTTTGTTTTTATGTGCTCAAATGTGAAGGTAAACCTGGACTCTGTTACCCTACCTTGGCCAGAATTGGAGAAGTATAACTGAATTTCACTTGCATTTTCCAGTGGAGACTCAGCCTCATGAAATTTCATTCTGCTGTAATAATGCTGAGTAATCCATAGCTAAACAAATTAGAAAAATAATATTCATCACCCCCATAATAAATACTAAGTGGTAGGTACTCAATAAGAATTGAGATCCTACTGCCTTAGCTACTATGCTGGATCGTGTTGTTGTTAGGTGCCCTCAAGTCAATTCTGACTCACAGCGACCCTATGTACAACAAAACAAAACACTGCCTGGTCCTGTGCCATCCTTATAATCGTTCTTATGCTTGAGCCCATTGTAGCATCCACTGTGTCAATCTATCTCATTGAGGGTCTTCTTTTTTTTCCTGCGAACTTCTACTTTAGCAAGCCTGCTGTTTTTCTGCGGGGACTAGTCCCTCCTGATAACATGCCCAAAGTATGTGAGACAATGTCTGGCCATCCTTATTTCTAATGAGCATCGTGGCTATACTTCTTCTAAGACAGATTTGTTCATTCTCTGGCAGCCCACAGTACATTCAATATTCTTCACCAGCAACATAATTCAAAGGCATCAATATTTCTTTTTGGTCTTCTTTATTCATTGTCCAGCTTTCACATGCATATGGAGTGATTGAAAACACCATGGCTTGAATCAGGTGACATCTTTTCTTTTTAACTCTATGCTGGATAATTTACATAAATTATTTTATATATTCCTTACTAACATTCTATGAGGTTTTATCTTTTATTATTTCTAATTTTGCCTTTTATATAAATGAGAGAAATTAGGTTTAGAATGTGAAATAATGTGCCAAATAGTTTATAAAAGGGAGATCCAGCTTTCAAAGCCAGATTCTTCTAATTCAAAAGAACTGTATTTTCCATAGTTCTGTGGTTATTATTTACCATAAAAGTAGAAACAGGATGTTTAGTAATGGACTTTGTAGCTATGCCTTCCAGCTAAGGACATTAAAACATTTCTAATTTACCACCTTAAAAGATTTAGCTGACTAGTAGAATTTTAAAAGAGATTTTCTGTAGATCAGCAGGGAAAGAAAATTTATATTGCAAGAACAAAAGTAATAAAGTGAAAAGAATCTAAAGTGATTAACTTTATCACTCAATTTAGTGCCAAATACTGAGAACAAGGACATGCAGCTAGAAGAGAATGGGTGCCCAGAGATGCAGACACCCAAAGGAAGACTAGGGAGGAAATGGCCTGTTTGATGAGACACCAAACACAGCATGGATTGCTGACTCAAGAAAAACACTACTGGGCTTTTTAGAAGCTGTATTATCTTGGTGGCTTACAAACCGTTCCTCAGATGTTGAAGATAAAAGCTTTGCAAAAGTTAACATTTCCAATTTAATCTCCATTAAAGGTAGCAAACAAAATTTGACAAAAATATTACCCAAAATGCATATTATTCTTATTTCAAGCCACTTGATCTCAGATCTTGGTTTACATATTCTAAATAAATAAACATTTAATAAATATTTTTGGTACAAAAAAGAGCCTTTTTTAAGCTTTTTATGTCATTGTAACTATCACAAAACATAAATAATTACAACCTCCTATGAATTTATGGGTATGGGATAATTGATTCTTTCTTAAAATACGATAAAGCTAAAAGAAAAATTCCATACGTATTGTGCAAATAACTCTATCAAATAGTCAGGAAAGACCAGTGATCATCTTTGTAATCTATTTAGTCAACCGCAACCTTACATAAGAAATGGGTCTGCTTTAGGTCTGTACCACCTCGCTAAAAGCTCTTTAGATAGGAGGGTAGAGAGGGTTAGAAACTGGCAAAATTGTCATGAAAGGAGAGACTGGAAGGGCTGACTCATTAGGGGGAGAGTAAGTGGGAGTATGGACTAAGGTGTAGATAAGCTTATATGTGGCAGACTGACTTGATTTGTAAACGTTCACTTAAAGCTCAATAAAAATTATTAAAAAAAAATATCATGGGCATACTATATACGAGAAGATGAAAAGAAAATCTATTTAGCATTTGAGCTCTCTGTATTTCCTTAGGAGTAACTGAAAGTAAAATATCACCTTGAAAGAACATTAGGACAAAATAGTAAATTCTCCAGAACTAATTTCCATTCATTTCAGGTATTTAAAAATTCCTACATTGGAGCAAAATGTGAACTTGAAGACTATTTCATTCCTTGAAAAGAGACCTAAGAAAGAATCTTGGCTGTACAAATGAATACTTGTGATATGATTATTTTTCTTTACGGCATGACTGTAAAGAATGAAAATGAGAATGATTTTCTCTATCAGCATTCTTCAAGCATCTAAGAAACTTAGAGCCAACTCTGTTAGAAGAAGAGATTTTGATCACTTTAAGTGGGGTTTAATTAAAAAAAAATAATATCACATGTAAGTCATTAGACGATTTAGTAACATGTGCAGCCGTGGTTACAATGTAGACACAGATGTGGACATTTTATGCAATAGGTATAGTTTTGAGAAGAGGGTTTGACTAGAGGCTGTAAATAAAATTATTTTCCCAATGACTTTCCAGATGAAATTGTAAATCACAAGAGAATAGAATTTTAGAGCTGAGAGGGACCTTGGAAATAATTGGAAACAAATCCTTTACTTTACACTTGAAGAAAAGAAAACCCCAAAATAAAAGGTGTTGGTGAATTATTCAGAAGAGGACAACAGGAAGAACTGGGACGAGAATCCAGCTGTACTCACAGGGACCTACGTTCTCAACCAAGTAAATACATATACTGTACAATATCCTGTAGGTACTTGTTGGTTTGTTTTCACTTAACAGGGATGCTTGTACAATTTTATGACAAATAATTTATAGAGTTTAATTTGTTTTTATATGCTGCTGGGTGTTGAATGCCAATCAAATGATTCTTAAGGTTATTTTTGATTTGGCACATACTCATATTCCTACAAGTAAAATTGTGTGGTTAAAATGTTAATGGCAACATTTACTAGAAAAGACCAGGCTGTCTGGCATATTACTAGCTTTGGGAAACACCATACCCCAGGGCCGATTTTGAGAAAGAAAACCCATTTCAAATCGCTTCTTGGAAGAAGAGATCCTAAAACTTTCAAATGAAAACCGAAAATGGCAGATGGAAGGTCCTTTTCAGGATCCTTATCTTTCCAGTGGCATGTTTTGTTGTTGTCATGATGAATATATTCTACAGAACAAGAAAATTAAAATACCAACTATTTTGTGTTCAATTCAGTTTAGCAAGTATTTATTTGCCACCTTCCCTCAGTCAACAGGTAATAAAAGTACTCACTCTGTGCCAGGCATTTTGCTCATTGATAGAAATACAATGGTGATAGCAATTCAGTCCCTATTTTCAAGAAATTTCCAGGCTTAAGGGGAATCCAGGCAAGCAAAGAGGCAATTCATTTATAGGGAATATGCTCCAAGAATATTATAAGAGCAATTGGCTAAAGAGTACCTGTTGTTGTCGTTGTTAGTTGCCATCAGGTGTCTAGTGGGTAAAAAAGTAAACAGAGTTTTAAGTCAGTTTGACTATCTTGGAGAGAATTAATCATTGGTCCTTATACCTTCCTTCCTGTGGAATATTTGAGCTGTCGTGTCCACTAGTTTGATTACAGCTAAAAAGGTTGATTTCATGTGTTTGTAATTTGATAAATTTTAATACCTTCTTTTCAGTGACTGATAATATACAGGATTGATAAAGTGGCAGGAATTGTCATCTCAAAAAGCTGTTTGCACTATTTCCCGCTCCCTGCTTTCACAGAAAGAAACAAAAACCTGATTAAGAGTATTTGGAAAATAATAAAAACAGGATTAGAGCCCAGGAAATGAAGAAGATGCAAATTGGAAATTTTATTTGAATTTAAAATTTCTGTGAGTTTCTTTGTTTCTTTCCCCCTCTAGCACTCTACTTAATATTTCTCAGTCATCTTCCCTCTGTTTCTCTGACAGTCCTTGCTACTTAACTCATCTATAATTTCACACTTAAAAGACCAACAGGTAAAGAACAATTTAATTCCAAATGATAGCATCTGTGATGTGTTCCTTTAGTTTTTGGAAGCTGAAAATATTGACTTCCATTGTTGCTTCAGGGACTTCATCAGCAAATGCCAAAAGTCTGTTAAAAGACTGTAGGTAAATAAAGGTATTTGCTTCTCAAAGAATAAGGAAGCAGAAATAATAGAACCTCAGCTTGTAGCCCACTAATGAGACAGAGAGGTGATCATGTCATGGACAGGTTAAGATTAGGTCAAAGTTAGATTCGAGGTCATGCTTTGATGGAATATATCCTCCTGATTACAAAGCACCTTTCTCCCCATGGTTTAAATTGGCTTTTAAACGCTGTATCAAGGATTTCTCAGAATTTTTAATTGTTTGCAATGATGTCTCAGCAATATTTCCAGCATAACGAAGAAGACACTATCAGGGTATCTTTTGAGCTATATAACATTCCTGGAAACCTGCTGAAAAAAGAAGAATTTCAAAGCCCAAATAGTGGCCCTCTAAGCACTCAGCTGCTAACCAAAACGTTGGCGATTTCAACCTACCAGCCTCTCCGTTGGAGAAAGATGTGGCAATCTGCTTCCATAAAGATTGCAGTTTAGGAAACCCTATGGGACAGTTCCACTCCATCCTATAGGGCTGTTATGAGTCAGGATCAACTCGACAGTACACAGCAACAACTTAGCTTATAGATCTCCTACTTTCCATCCCATGGTCCTGATTACTAAGATTATTCTTAGAAACTCATTGGAGATTAAAATGAATGAATGAGTGAGTGAATTAGTGGGCTAAGGAAGGAATGAGTAGACATTATTTTATGCACTATAGGTGAGTAGGTTGGATGAAAAGAAAGCTGTGAAAAGTAATTTTATCTGTAAAATGGGCATTCTTTGGGCAGCAGGTTCATGTACTGCACTCTTGTAATCTCATTTCATCTTTGCAGCAGCCCTGTTACAGGTGATGAGACTGAGGCTTAGAAGCTTACTTATCATGGGTCACAAGACTGGAGAATGGTTCTACTTCCTGTCCAAAGCCTATGCCCTTTCCACTAGACCACACAACCAATATGTGCTACATAAGCAGATTACTGGCACAAAGCACTATCATTAACATACTCTGTTAAAAAAGGACAAAATAGAATGGAGTCTTCTAGGCTTTGAGTCACCTTGGGAGACAGACCTGGAGGTCTGCTTCTGAAAGGTCATAGCCTTGAAAACACCGTGGAGCACTTCTACTCTGCGCAAGTGGGGTCCCATGAGTCAGAATTGACTTGATGACAGCTAACAACAACTGTAGGTGTGCTCTGCATACTACCGTTAGCTTCTTTAGTTACCTAGGTTCCATAGGTGAGGACTAGCTTAGTTGCAAATGACAAAAAACCCAGCTCACAGTGGCTCACGTAACTGAAAAATCCAAGTGTACCTGGCTTTAGGACTGGATGGCAGAAGGAACTTAGACAATATTGAATGACTGATTTTTTTTTTTTTTTTTTTTGGCCATTTCTCTGTTTTGTATTTCTCTTGTTGCTGACAGTAGGTCCAGGCTTACTTCCTCATATGTCTATATCCAGTAGGGGGCAAGGGAGGGAGACCTCTTTATTCTAACATGAGTATTCAGTGTGACTCACACTGGTCTGAAGTGAAAATAAGCACATTCCTGAACCAATCTCCATGGGCAGAAGATGTGATGCTCAATTAGTTAGGCTGGAGCTGTATTTCCATTAGAGATGATGGGGAAGCAGACAACACAAACTGGAGTCGCGTGGTAGCTAAGGTAGATGTTTCCCCCAGTGAAAATAGGAATGCAATACTCAGGAAAAAAAAAATGTTGAATGGTTGCTATAAGCCAAAAAACATATTTCTACTATGATGCAAAATTAGGGAGCAGAAACATTGCTATAAGAAAATCCATGTGTATATGCGCCAGAGCGGTAAGTGTTTGTCATCAGTAGTGACAAACACATCATGGATAATTTAAGAAAAGCAAGCTTGCAACACATGATAGGTCATGCTTCTGAATGTTCAACTCAACATGAAGAGTGAGGCTTACCCTACACGCAGGGAATCCTGATGCAGACTATCACCCCAAAAGAGGCAACAGGTTGACGAGACCTAGAGCACAAGTCCTATCCGCAGTAGGCTGGCATTCCATTTCACGGTGGTGGTGATAAAGAGATTGGCACTGATACTGATTGGCCTCACATTGTTACTGTGGAAATGGAATTTTCTGGTACTGCCTGTTAGGAAAATTTGTTTAGAACTTAGAGTCAACAAGTCTGTTGTATAAGTCATGAGTGCCATACTCACCATGGGAACCTAAGGGTGGGCTTGCTTTTCAGTGTGAAAGTATAAATGTAACATACCGTAATTAGACATCTGCTTGGGCTCTTTAATCAAAGTGATAGGTCTTATATGTTGTCTTGGTCATCTAGTGCTGCTATGAAGGAAACACCACAAGTGGATGGCTTTAACAAAGAGAAATTTATTCTCTCACTGTCTAATAGGCTACAAGTTCAAATTCAGGTCGTCAGCTCCAGAGGAAGGCTTTCTCTCTCCGTTGGCTCTGGAGGAAGGTCCTTGTCCTCAATCTTCTCCTGGTTGAGAAGCTTCTCATCCACAGGGACCCCGGGTCCAAAAGATGCACTCTGCTCCCTGTGCTGCTTTTTCGGTAGTATGCGGTCCCATTCTCTGCTTGCTTCCCTTTTCTTTTATCTCTTGTAAGATAAAATGTGGATCAGGCCATACCCCAGGGAAACCCCCTTTGCATTGGATCAGGGACATGACCTGGCAAGGGTGTTACAATCCCACCCTAATCCTCTCTAACATAAAATTACAATCACAAAATTGGACAACCACACAGTACTGGAAATCATGGCCTAACCGAGTTGATACACACACATTTTTGTGGGGACATAATTTAATCCATAACATATGTAATCACCATCTTTAAATGTTAATGCTTTTTCTTTTCATCCAGCAAATAGAATAGCTTAAAATGATTACATTTTAAAATCATTTTTCAAAAACTTCTGTTTAAAATGCTTTGTGTAAACAATTTTATCAAACTTAAATTTCCTAATAGTCAAAAGTAAGGAAAGGCAAATATAAAAAGAAAACTGGACTGCTCATAAGGTCATTTGAAATTCAGCAGCTTAAAGTTAATAAAAAATGAGCCTATTTCAATCATGCCATAATGAATAGTAATAATGACAAAGAAGAAGAAGATATGCCTATTTTTTACAAAGAAATGCGCTTGACATCTTTCATGTATTAATGATATATTAGTTAAGGTATAGTTAAGATGTTGTAACAGATAAACTCCCAGTTTTTTTTTTTTTTTTCACACAAAATGTTTTATTTATTGTCATATAAAGGCCTAAACAGGTGTTCTTAATTGGTGTGTGGCTAGTTTCCAAGCTACCTTACAAATTTCTTGGCATAGGTGAGTCAGCACTCTCAGCGCTGCATCGGTTTGTTGAAACATGTCAATTGGTATTCCGTCAACTCCTGGATCCTTGTTTTTTGACAATGCACCCAATGCAGCTTTTACCTCTTCCTTCAGTACCATCGGTTCCTGATCGTATGTTGCCTCCTGAAACGGTTGAACGTCGACCAATTCTTTTTGGTATAGTGACTCTTTGTATTCTTTTCATCTTCTTTTTGATGCTGTCAGTGACAAGATAATATCCATTCACCTACAAGAAAGACCAGTTAATATGACTATTATTCAAATTTATGTGTCAACCACTAAGGCCAAAGACGAAGAAATTGAAGATTTTTATCAACTTCCGCAGTGTGAAATTGATCAAACATGCAGTCAGGATGCATTGTTAATTCCCGGTGATTGGAATGTAAAAGTTGGAAACAAAGAAGGATAGGGTAGTAGAAAATATGACCTTGGTCATAGAAATGATGCCAGAGATCCCATGATAGAATTTCACAAGACCAATGACTTCTTCATTGCAAATTCCTTTTTAAAAAATATTTTAGGAAGGAAAATATTGCTTGGATCTTTTTTATTTTTTCAGGATATTTATTAGCATTTCATGGAACACAGTTTGGGGAATGTTGCATTTTTATGATACCTACTCAGTGAATATTCATGTAGAAATATATACATAGACCTACTTTATGCATAGTTTTCTTCTGTTCTGAGTTTGGGAAGAAAAGCAAAGACTGAACTTCATGCTTTGGGTGATGTCAAGAAAACTGGCCATGATCCAGCTACAGCCTCTTTTCTTGTCTTTCCTATAAGCTTTAGGAAAAGTGGTCAAGCTCAGAGGAGCAATCTCCATCTGTGGGCAAAGCAAAGCTAGAAGATCATCTTGGTCTCATTAGCACGTGTGTATGTACTATCAGTTACAAGCAGCTTTCCTGTTACTGTGAGGAAAGAACTTAATCACCATAGACAAAAATAGCTAAACATCATCAATAGCTGTAAAATTTTATCTATCTACTTTGATGGTTTTTGGTGCCCCATCCAGATCCCATTTCTTGGACTGATACACCCCACATCCCAGCTACTGTGGTTGTTGAATTCAAGCACCTCCCAGGCACCCTTCTGGACAATTGCCTTTGGCTGCTAGGAGCCAAGTCATTTAGCAATGCCTGGAGGTTATACCTGGAAACCCTGGTGGTGTAGTGGTTAAGTGCTATGGCTGCTAACCAAGAGGTCGGTAGTTCAAATCTACCAGGTGCTCCTTGGAAACTCTATTGGGCAATTCTACTCTGTCCTATAGGGTCTCTATGAGTTGGAATCGACTCGATGGTAATGGGTTTTTGTTTTTGGAGGTTATACCCACCCCACCCAAGAGGCAACCTGTAGCCAGTGATTGAAAGATTGAAAGATATAGTAGCCCAGTCTTCTCTGAGTGGGTCAAATTTCTAGTGCAATTCACACTCCAGAGCTCCCCAGGGGATCAGGCTGAGACTTCGCCTGAAGCCACATCATCGCTTGACTTCTTCCCCTGGCCTATCTTGCTTACTTCATTGCCTTACTGATTTCTCCTGAGATCACTTCTTCAATAAATCACTAGCTCTAGAACCTCAATCTTTTGTCCTGCTTCTAGGGAAACACAACTATGGCACCTCTCAAAGATGTCAGGCCAGTCTTGACAATTGTGTCCGAGAGCAATAGGGGGGCCTATGGGTTTTAAATGAATAGATTACTAAATCAGTACACTCCAGTTTCCAATAATATTCTTTATTTCTTACCATTCACATTGCAACATTGAAAGAAAAAAGAAAATATTTTGAAGGCACATTATTTTTCCTCTGTTTGGGAGAGAAGAGGCTCTTTCATATACATAAGGTTACCATCAAAAGTTGGCTCCAAAGAAGGGAGGCAGCATAGCAGGAGAAGAAGCGATAAGGATGTGGCATCAGAGGTCTGTGGGGTTCAATTCCATTTGTGGTGTGACCTTGAGCAAGTCACTTCACCTCCCTGGGGATCAGTTTTCTCATTTGCAAAATGAAAGCACTAAGTCCTGTCCGGCCTGACACCTGTGAGAGTTAAATGTACGCGAAAGTATTTTGTCAAATATGAAGTATAGGAAGACAAAAATACATATTTGTAGAAAAATATTACAACATTTGAGGGAAAAACTACTTTCTATTATTGCATAAGCAAGCTATTCATTTTGTTCCCTGATCTTTCTGTTTCATAACCGGTAAGGCCATTGTATAATATAGTGAAGTAGGGCCTCTGGCAATAGAGTCCAGCTCTCCACTGCTACTGGTGTGACCTTGAACCAGCTATTTATCCTTCCAGCACCTTACAGTCCCCATGTGTATTGGGAAGAATAATACATTCCTCATAAAGTAAATATGAGGATTCAATGAGATAACTTATGTAAAATGCTTTGCGTAGCACCTGGCACATAATAAATGCTGGCAATTTATTGTGCCTAATATCAGGGAAGAATATGAGATGCTGTTTACCTCAGGCTTGTTTTTCCCAACTGCCCACACTACTCAGATCTCTGTGATTGCCAGAAAAGCTCAGTGCAGTGTCAAGCAGGACAGAAATCTTTGGTTCATTGTGGAAATGAAGGCATTCAGGGAGAAATGGGACTCTGGTTTGGGAGAAGTGTTCTCTCTGACACACAGTGGTCTCCTTTGTTTTTGCTGTTGTTTTGTTAACTGCCATTGAGTCGATTCTAACTCATGGAGACCCCATGTGATAGAGAGTAAAATTGCTCCGTAAGGTTTTCTTGGCTATAAACTTATTTTTTTTTAAACTTAATGGAAGCAGGTAGCCAGGTCTTTTCTTTCACAATACCACTGAGTGGGTTCAAAACACCAACCTGTAGGTTAGTTTATTGTTGTATGCCATCAAGTCAATTCCAACTCATAGAGGCCCCAGAGTAGGGTTTCCTAGGCTATAATCTTTATGGGAGCAGATCACCAGGTCTTTTCTTCCATGGAGCAGCTGTTAGCAGCTGAGAGCTTAGCCATTGTGTCACCAAAAACAAAAACAAAACCCATTGCCATGGGCTCCTTTTTTAGGTTAGCCATTGAGTGCAAACTGTTTGGCTAAGGGCCCTGAATTGATTCAAATTGCTTGTAACTGCTACGTAGGTGGTCCCCATAACCCTTCTCCTTTTAAAAGCTTTACACTGCACAAGTAAAAGCCCTTCTTCTCACTGGAGAAATCTCTTTGTTGTACATCAATGGGACATTAAAAAGAAGGCATCTGTTGAGAAGTCCCTTCATGAAGTTATACAATTGTAGCATTTTATGCCCAAATGGAGCAGGGATGACAGATTTGAATACCTAGAGGATCCAGGCAAGTAACATCAATGAGTGAAGTGGAGGCTGTATTCTTTCATCAAAGACCCTCTGTGGTAGCGTATTAAAACCAAAGGAATAGTCTTCATTTCAAAGAGAAACGTGCTTTTCCCATCTATTTTTGAAACCTGTGAATCTCTTGGACTTTTGTTTTTTCTCACTTTAGATAAAGATGTGATTCCTGAAATATATACTTCTGTTTAATATAAGAATATCAACAATAAACATAATAAGTGGAATTAGCATTTGGTCTCAGTTTGTCGTAGAGACGAACAGGGAGTGGTGGAGACTGTGACAAAGTGGAAAAAGGTCATCCCATAGCAATGGAGGTCACCGCTGTATTCTGTCTGGCCAGTTGTTGCCCCCTAAGAATGCAATGGCTGATATTAAGTTTTCCAATTTTTTCATGGATGCCAAAAATCCGATTTTTAAGTGAAATCTCAATTTTTTTAATGTTGGCTCAAAAAAGATTTAGGCAGGCCAACAAAACGTAGCTGCAGGCCAGATGAGGCTTTGTGATTGCTAGTGATTACAACATCCCCCTGTTGCAAAAGAAGGAAGTGATTGCAAAAATAGGCTAAGTGCCTTGCCCGAGATCACACGGATATTGACAAAGCCAGAAGGTGACCTCAGGTTCCCGACCCCATCAGGTCAATAAAATCAACCTGTCTTGGTACACTCAAAGGAGCTACAATATTGTTGACAATAGAATACAAGAATATAGAACAAAAGAAAGGAGCCCTGGTGGCACAATGGTTAAGCACTTGGCTGCTAATCGAAAGGTCAGCAGTTCAAACTCACCAGTGGCTCTGAGAGAGAAAAGACCTGGCAATCTGCTGCCATAAATACTTACAGCCTACTACCATCACTGAACGTTTTGATCAAGAATTCTAAAGAAGAATCCTGATCAAAAGAAGAAAATGCAGAATTTCAAATTCTCATAGACTCCAGGCACCCTAAAGCCATGAACCCCTGAAACTGTTGCCCTGAGATAATCTATAAACCATAGACCAAAAGTATCCCCAGAAGTCTTTTAAAACCAAACAATAGTTGTTTAACTGGTAAAAAAATGTCTACCTTGAGCACTATGTTCTTTAAACAACTATCTATACGGGATCAAATTTATAACAGCAACTCAAAAGATTAGATAGGAACCTTAGGAGGGCAGTGAATTTATGTTAATGGCAGAGGAACAACTCAATAAAGGAGGGTGAGAATGGTTGCACAACTCGAATAGTGTAATCAATGTCACTAAATGGTACATGTAGAAACCGTTGAATTGGTGCATGTTTTGCTGTGTATATCCTCAACAACAACATAAATAAAATTAAAAAAACAAAACAAAACAAAGATTTACTGCATAGGAAACCCTATGGGCATTTGTACTCTATCCTATAGGGTTACTGTGGGTCAGAACTGACTCGATGGCACACAACAACAAAAGAGCAGTTAAATATACATGTTCATATTATTTCTGCCTTTTTATTATTATTTCTTTCCTATCTCAAGATATTTCTCCATTTTCTTATGTATTATCCAAGACATAATAAGACCCCCTTCTTCCTCTCTTAGTGTGATACTAATTCTCACACTTGCAGAAAGCTGTCTTATGCTTGCTAGCTAATGCCTTTGTAACTTTAAGTAACTACACTGCAGTCAATATGCAAAGGGGTTTGGTATAAGATGCACATATTGTATCATTTAAATCAATATCTTTAATGAGAAATATTCAGAATGAAATCATGCACATTCCAACCGCTAGCCTTCGTAGTTTTTAATACCCAGTATGATACTTACAGACTTCGTATTGGCATTCTGGGCAGAATGCTAGTTTCCATACAGCATAGTAATTGCACAAAGCTCACTGGGTTACAGGTCAGGGCATCAAAATGCCAAATACTAATGAAAAGGATTTTTTTTGGACATAGTACGTCTAATTTGCCCAGGCTCTCATGCTCTAACGCACCACAGGCTTAAACTAAAGAGATTACTTGTGGTTACCTGGTGAGCTAATGCCGCCCAACCTAAAAGCTATATGACAGCAGGTGCTGAATAGCAAATTATTAGGTAGTGGGGAAACAGTGATTAAAACCTGAAGCTGGCCTCGTTACATCCGTAATTATATTTATTCAGCGCATTTAGGAGAGAGACCACATTCACCCCCGCCTTTCTCATGTGTGCGTTCTCTCTCTCTCTCTCCCTTATTCCTTTTGAGCTATTGAAATATTTTGGTATTTCATCTATGTATTAATAGTGTGGAAACTCAGAAAGAAAAGCTGAACTTCAAACATTTATTTTGGTAATTGGTTATGTACCCAGGACCAAGGTGTTCTCTCTACATCTGAGGGCCTTGATTAACTTCACTTAGGTATCTAAGCCCCTTTTAGAGACTAGCTCAAAAAGACTGATTTTTATGCTGTGATAAAATCACAAAATAAAAGAAAAAGATTAGCAGTGTTAATTTATCTTCCATCTACTAAGGCTATGTGACACGGCCAGCTAATACTGGCTTTTCAGGAGAGCTGAATATCAGGAATATATATGTAAGGTGGAAAAAGACAGATCTCAGTTAATCAGAAAGTGCCTTTCGTGCGAACCCTCCACTTCCTAAGGATGCTGTGGACTGAATTATTACCGAGCTATAACAACACTGGGAAATTCCTCTAGCAGCAGAAGGACCTGAGATGGTCTCTTCGACCCACCATGTTCCTGGAAGGTATAGCTGTACCTTTAAGTTGCAGCAAGCATTGAGAAATGTTCAGATGTCTTGCTTGGTTCATCTCTAATCGGGACTTGTTTCTCTGTTACAGATCATAGGTACAGATTCACACCCTCTTCCCCCTTGATTTCATGAGCCATATCTGCTTTGCTCTTTTGATCATGGCCTCAGGAAGGAGATCAGTCCGTGTAGTTTCATCACTA
Source organism: Elephas maximus indicus (assembly GCF_024166365.1). Classification (NCBI taxonomy): domain Eukaryota; kingdom Metazoa; phylum Chordata; class Mammalia; order Proboscidea; family Elephantidae; genus Elephas; species Elephas maximus. Next base: position 112,910,281 of record NC_064824.1, read on the forward strand.
TTCCTGAACCATAATAAAAACAACAGATTACATTTGTAAAGCACTTAGAGCTTAATGGATGACCTCATTTAATCCTCATCACAACCTTATAGGGCGGCTATGGTTATTATCCCCTTTTTACAGTTGAGGACATAAAAGTTTAATATATCAAATATTTTGCCTAAGGCCATGTTGTTGTTGTTAGGTGTCATCAAGTTAGCTCTACAACAGAACGAAACACTGCCCAGTCCTGCGCCATCCTCACTATCATTGCTATGTTTGAGCTCACCGTTGTAGCCATTGTGTTAATCCACCTTGTTGAAGGTCTTCCTCTTTTTCATTGACCCTCTGCTTCACCAAGCATGATGCCCTTCTCCAGGAACTGGTTCCTCCTGATAACATATTCAAAGTATGTGAGACATAATCTCACCATCCTTGCTTCCAAGGAGCAGTTTGGCTGTACTTCTTCCAAGACAGATTTGTTCATTGTTTTGGCAGTCCATGGTATATTTAATATTCTTCACCAACACCATAATTAAAGGTGTCAATTCTTTTTCCATCTTCCTTATTCAATGCCCAGAGTTTGCGTGCAAATGAGACGATTGAAAACACCAAGGTTTGGGTCAGGTCCATCTTAGTTCTTAAAGTAACATCTTTGCTTTTTAACTCTTTAAAGAGGTCTTTTGCAGTAGATAAGACAATGTTCCGCTGCTATTCACAAACGTTTCACTGGCTACGTAACTAGTAAATAAGGTGGCAGGATTTGAACCTAGATGGCTGACTCTTAATTCCTGTGTTATTTTGAAAGTTGAATAAAAGTCTCATTTTCCCTTGTGTTTCATTCTTTGTTAGACCACACTATTGCAATATTAAGGGAAATTTTTAGAGAAAAAGTTTCAAAATTTTTCAGTTTTGTTCAGATGATATGATTAGCTCATTGACCAAGGCTAACACAAATGATGAACAAATGCACCTCTTACCTTCTCTTTAAATATCTTCAGTGCAAGTTACTTTTCCCAGCCCCTAGATTAAAACTCTGGTAGAGTTTTGCTTATTTTAAGTCACAAATATAATCTCAACTCATTAATTAGAATGTTTACTCCACGATATTAATCAAAACTCCAAGCATGATTTAATGTCAAATCTCTCTTCCCCCAGCTCCATCCTGGAAGCCATCAGAGGTCAAGAAGATGTGGTCCTCCTGCTCCATGCTTTTCTCTTTCACCCACTCCCAACTGCTATTGCCACTGAGGTCTCTTGCTTTCTAGTTACCCTACTGGACAGGACCCAAGACAGCCCCACACTGGTTCAAGCTCTCATGAAGCCTACGGCTATGCAGTGAGAAGCACTCAAGCCATTTTGCTCTAACGAACATTGGGTGTACAGCCCCATCCCCAAGCAAAAGCTCACTCCTGGTTCTAGCATAAACCAAGCCAGTCTGCTATTCTCTTGCCCTCATATTTCCCAGTCCCTAATCCCTAAACCATTTTAGCTTTCCCAGGCATGAGCCAGGCATTGGTTTTCTGTACATACCAAATTCAGGAAACAAATATCAAAGCTCTCCCTAAGGTCCCCTAAGTAAGGCATTACAACTCAGGCAGAACAACAGTTGTTTTCACGAAAGTCTCTTTCTACCAATGTCCCTCTCATGACTCTGATTCTCTTTCTGACGCCCTCTAGTAACTTTGTTCTTGTAGAGGAGCCTCAGATACGTAGAATAGGTTACTCCGTTTGTAAATTCTACACGCAGAGTATGGGTGAGGTCTATCTCAAACTCATTTTATTATCATGATATCACTTCAATCAAAACTTTTGGAGCAAATTTCCCATTCTAATATCTTTTACAGGTATACTCATAGTATATTTTCAATATTATATTTTCCTATTGTGCTTTGCATTAACCAAACCAAACCCATTGCCATCAAGTCAATTCTGTACCATAGTGACCCTATAGGACAGAGTAGAATTGCCCCACTGAGTTTCTAAGGCTGTGATATTTACAGAAGCAGAGTGCCACATCTTTCTCCCATGGAGCAGCGGTGCATAAAAACTGGCAACCTTTCGGTTAACAGCCCAGGGCTCCATTAGATATTTTTTCCATTCCTTGGGTCACTTCAAGTTCCAGGATGCTATTGATTGTGAATCATATACACTCCACACTTGAGGAGAGAGGAAGCAACAATGATAGGTATGTTTCCTCCCTTAAAGTATACTCCACTGCCTACATCCCATTGGCCAGAAAGTAATCCGATGACCACACCCAGCAGAAAGGAAGGCTGGAAAAAGAAGCCTTTATTCCAGAGGTCCATGTGCCCAGCTGAAAAAGCAGGGTATTTATTTCTGGCGAGAAGGGATTTTGGAGGACAACTAGCGACCTCTGCCACAAGAGGATGAAATCATTTAATATTATAACCTAAAGTCAAACACAAACTACTGGGTCAAGTGGTAAGAAGACTATTGGCACAGAGATAGAGGTAAACTTCCAAAGAAGGAATCAGTTTAGAAAATGGTGACAAGTCTTCACAATAAGAATCCCCAACGTCCTCCCTCTGTCCACATCCCTTTTACATTTGACTTTTTAAAAAATTGTGTTAAATATATGTGCGACAAAACATATTTGCCATTTCAAAATTCTTCACATGTATTATTGTATGTGTGACCTTAATCATGTCTATCATGTTGTTCAACTACCACCATCTTCCATTTCCAAAGTTTTTCATCACCCTTAACAGAAGTTCATTGTCCCCGAAGCAACGAGTCTGCCTTTTTCCCTGCCACTTGCCCATCCCTGGTAACCACTGATAAACTGGTCTCTATACACTTGCCTATTCTATGTATTTCATGTAAGTGGGATTATACAGTAGTTGTCCTTTTATGACTGATTTATTTTACACAGCATAATGTTTTCAAGGTTCATCCATGTGGTAGCATGCATCAAGACTTCACTTCTCTTTATGGATGTGTAATATTGCATTGTATGTATGCGGCTATTGAGGAGTGGAATCTACTTCTTCCCTCTGGAATCTGGCCTGGCCTTATGACTTATTTTGACCAGAAGAATGCAGCAGAGGTGATGTTGTGAGACTTCTGACGCTAAGCCTTAAGAGCCCTTGCAGCTTCTGTTTTCACCACCTTACAACACTCCCACCACCCTGTAAGGAAACCGGACTAGACTACTGAATTATGAGAGACTAGGTAGAAAGCCCCAGTGGCTCAGTGGTTAAAGCATTTGACCTCTAACTGAAAAGTCGACAGTTCTAAACCCACCAGCTGCTCTGCAGGAGAAAGGTGGAGCTGTCTGCTTCCATGAAGATTTACAGCCTTGGAAACCCTGTAAGACAGTTCTACTCTGTCCTATAGGGTTGCTTTGAGTCAAAATTGACTCAATTGCAGTAGTTTTGTTTTGGTATGTAGAGAAAAAGGTCCAGCCAACTGCCAGTACCAGGATTTTAGGCTTGTGAGTGAGGCTATTTTTAGACCTTCCAGCACCAGCTGAGGTGACAGCGGATTCAGGTGAGAGAGCCCCAGAGAGACCAGCAGAACAACTGCCCAGTTACCCCACAGAACCATGAGAAATAGTAAACCATGGCTGTTTTGGCTTGTGGGTTTTTTTAAGCTTTGGGAAGATTTTCTATACACCAATATACAACTGATAGAATGGTATATTTGAAAATCTCCACAAATAATATCTTGATATGAGACATACCTTGAGATGCCAGTTTTTATATAATATCCTAACTAACCTGAAAGGAGCCCCGGTGGCACAAAGGTTAAGCACTCAGCTGCTAACCAAAAGATGGGCAGTTTGAACCTACCCAGCATCTCCATGGAAGAAAGACTTGGTGATCTGCTTCCATAAAGATTACAGCCAAGAAAACCCTATGGGGCAGTTTTATCTCTGTCACATGGGGTCACTATGAGTTGGAAACAATTTGACAGCACTGTGATTTTTTTTTTTTTTTTTTTGTGATGTAGTGGCTAGGAGCTATGGCTGCTAGCCAAAAGGTCAGCAATTCGAATTTACCAGATGCTGGCAACAGGTCCGGCTTTGTTTTTTTATTTGGAACAGCAACATATAATCCTGATGTTAAACAGACCTCATTACAAAGATTGAAAATATTGACATGAATTCTAATTTGTAATCCCATAGCAGTTTTACTTTTTTGAAAAGGCATCGCAAATACTTTATTGGGTTCTTAAAAATAAAAGTAACAGAAAACCATGTTTCTGCAAGTCGCGTCTTCCCAGATACTGCTGCCTAGTGTAACTTAAAAAAAAAAAAAAAATCAGTTTTTAAAAAGTGGAAAAATGTTCACTGCAACAAAGACAATACAATAAATAGGGAAATTGTAAAATGTGGCTAAAAGCAAACCAACTTCTTAGTTTAAAATAAATATTCCCAAAGAGTCAGACAATAGCGAGGTCTAGGGTTGTGATTATTAAAACATTGGCAAAAATATAGGAAAAGCTACAAAGCTACGCAGACGTACCAGACATGGCAGAATAACTAAAATGAAGAGTCAAGAAGGACCGAAGACCATGTACTCACAACTTAGGAAAGGGATTGGTTAGCTTTAGGCTTATTGTTCTTGTTGTTAGTAGCCAGAGAGTCTATCCCCAACAGTATTAGAAACCCTGTATATAAAAAGATTATTATTATTATTTTAATTCTGATAAAGCTAAGCAAAAACTCCAAAGGAGATATCAAGCAGACCAGCCTCCTCCTGAAACATACTACCTAATTCTTTTCTCGTGACTCCTTATGCAGACTGTGGACCACCTCCTCTCTCACTGACCCCAGCGCCAGCTTAGAGAAAATCTCTTTCTTTCTCCGTCTTACTCAGACAAAAAAAAAAAGCTGTACTTCATGAAGTGCCGAGCTGGTAGAAAAATAAAACAAATATGTTTATTCAATCTTTATTTTAGTCTCCCAATAGCGTTTGGTATATATATGTGTGTGTGTGTGTATCAATATATATAGATACATATAATTTTTTTTTGGTCCTATTTCCCCAAAGATCTTGTGTCCTGGGTTCTGAGCTTCTATCCATTCCAGGGTCCTGTAAGAGTGTCAGAAGAAGATTGGCACTAAAAGTCCTTGCATGCAGCTTATCAACCCACTCCTAACAGCAAAGCACCTACCCATTCTCCTCTCTTCTCCTTTGAGTACAAGAGACTGTGCTCAAGCAGTGGGCTGGAGATCAATACGCTCCCTCTCTCTGCTGGTGTGCCCATTATAAGAATCAGAGAGCTTGAAATATGAAGTTCTAATTGACTGGCTGTGTATGTGTCATGTAAACAAACTCCAAGAGTTTCAGTTTGAAACAGCATTTCTGGCCACAGAGCCTAAGCTTTTGCCACTCCCTTGCTCTTCTGCAGCTGTAGATTGAGTACCAAGAGTAAGCAGCTAAGTGACAAATGTCCAAGGAAGTGAATAGATAGGGAGCTGGAGATGAATTTAGACTCCAATAAAGCATAATACAATGATCAGAGTTAATGGTTCAGTTTTTGTTTTTCAACTTCAGTGAAAATGGCAAAAATCTGAATCTTTCTGGCAATAAAGGAAAAGAAAAAGGGTCTTAAAATCGCAATGTCCCAGTCAATTCCTTGGGGATTTAGTGTCCAGAATATCAGTATTTCTCTTCCTCTGACCTTCAACAATCTATGCTGTTTTATCAATTCTAGATTTCAAGACTCACAACACCAAGGAAGTAATTTCTTCATATGCTATCCCTGCTTGGTATAAAAGAAAAGCAGCAAGGTGTTTACATTTAATTTAAATAGATCAGTGCTTCCTGTGATGAGATTTGAGGTGACTTGCAGCTAATTGGAATAAAAACAACAGTAAGTGTGTTTGTCAGGTGTGAGTGGGAGAGTCATTCTGTTTATAGATTAAAATGCCGCCCTTGGTATTTGAGGATGGGGCTCTTAACCCACTAGCAGTGGTGGTACACTTTGGGCTCTTTATCTGTAATAGGGATGCACAAGATGGGCTGTGGTTGAGCAAAAGGATATTAGCAAGGGACTCAGGAGGTCTGAGTACTTCTCCTAGACTTCCCACTAGTTAATAGTGTAACGGAGCATTGGTGGTTCAGTGGTGGAATTCTTACCTTCCATGTGAGAGCCGCAGGTTCAATTCCTGGTCAATGCACCTCACGCGTGGCCACTACCCATCTGTCAGTAGAGGCTTGCTTGTTGCTATGATGCTGAATAGGTTTCAGCAGAGCTTCCAGGCTAAAATTGACTAGGAAGAAAGATATGGCAATCTACTTCTGAACCAGCCTGGGAAAACCTTATTGAGCACAACAGTCTGATCCCCAACCAGTCATGGGGATGGCACAGGATCAGGCAGTGTTTAGTTCTGTTGTACATGGGGTAGGGGGCCAACTCAATGGCAGTTAACAACAACAATGGTATGGTCTTGGGCAACTCACTCCACCTCTCCAGGCCTTAGCACCATCACTTGAAAATGAAAGGTGCTGAACTAGATGTTCTATGAGAGCCCTCCAAACTCTAGGCATTTGTGATTCTCTCATGTCTTCAGTTTAATTCTTCCAAATGTTCCTGTGAATAAAGCCATAAATTTGTCCACCAGGGAAGGAGTAGTGTTCATACAATAGAACAACAAGAAATGACCTACTGCTAGATAGCTCTGTCAGTAGGAGTGTGAGCTTCGGTTAGGCTTAGACAAGAATTCAATCTTAAGACATAGCAAATAGTATCAGGCAGAAATCAAAGGAGTCTATGGCACAAAAATGTAATTTATTTCTGAAGTGTTTATTTTAAAGTCTTTCCAAAGGTTTACTAAGAGATGCAAAATGTGAAACGATATGCTAGCACTGGTGTTACATTTTTTCATAATTTAATTTGGTCTTTGCAAGCTACAATGTTCTCACAAATTCCTTGGCATAGACTAAGGTCAATGTAGAAGATTCCATTCAATCAACTTTTAAGCAACACCTTTTCCTGGCTTATCTATGTTTTTATAAACATGAAAATATATCATCACAAAAGTTATTAAGGCCCTTTTTGAAGCTCAGAAATGAAGGCCAAACATATCCTGCCTTGAAAAAACTATATCTTCAAAACAACTCATTGAGGAAGCCATATTTAGTACAGTAGTAAAGAGACAAGCCTGAATTTGATATCCAGCTCTGCCGTTCATTAGCTCTGTGACCTTAGACATATTACTTAACCTCTCTGAATCTCTTTTTCCTCATCTGAAAAAAAATAAATAAACAGCTAATAATAATATCTTCTTTGTAGGGTGGCCACATAGGTGGATTGAGGTAAGGTGTAAAATGCACTTAAGCCAGTGCCTGTAACGCACAGGAAAAGTTATTCCTAATGAAAAATGTGGAGGAAGGCCGAAATTCACACGTTTGCATCATTCCCTGGGGAAATGTGCTTCCTTCTTTCTCAGTACTCGCACTACCTTACATACATCCCTGCTGAGACACTGAGTCAGTGTTTAAAATCCTAAATGGAGTTTAAAATTGTAACTATTCTCTGGTCCCTTTTTTCACTACTGTTGTGGATTGAATTGTGTCCCCCAAAAAGTTATGTTAAAGTCTGAACTCCTGTACCCACATATAATATCCAGTTAGAAAATAGGGTTTTTTTGTTTGTTGTTATGAGAACGACATCATATCATAGTCGGGTAGGTCCAAAACCTAATCCCTTCTGAGTGGTGTCTTATAAAATGAGTAAAATAAACACAGACACAAACAGGGGGAAGACAGGTGACTGATGATCCTTCTACAAACCAAGAAATGTAAGTAAGGAATGCCTGGGGCTACTGACAAGGAAGGCCCCTCCCCTAGAACCAATGCCCTGATTTTGACTTCTAGCCTTTAAATCTGCAAAACAAATTGTGTTACAGGAGCACTAAGACAACTACTCTGGGAGATCCTTGAAAACAATGTCAATATTTTCTTTATCTTTCTCTCTCCAGTGCCTATCAGAGTTAACAGCCCAAGATGAAAAAATAAGTGAATTGCGAAAAATAAAATAAAATAAATACTAGGAAAAGTTTAGTTTCATGGATAAGCATTAAGTGATAAAATAAGACCTGAAAGGGTTTTGTCATGGAAATAAATGAATAAATGCTAAAAGTTTCATTGATGTGGAGCCTGGCCTCTGATGAATTTGTTATTCGATCATTCTGTCTGGGAATAACACTAAGCATAGTCCTTTTCCTTCCCACATCATGTAATATATGTGTGTAGACTCTGTGTGTGTATAAGAATAGAAAATAGCCATTTCTATATTAAGGTACAATTCTTTACTCAAACCCCTTTTAATTGCTTATTTATCACAACAAACTGATGAGGAAAGCCACAGATACCATCATTTTTTACAGAGAAGGCCCTTAGCCATAGAAAGCTTAAGTAGCTTAAGTGAGGTTCACACAGTGAATCGATGGCAAAGAAGGAGTTAGGGCTTGTAGCCCTTGAATCCCTTATTTATCGCTTAGCACGACTGCACATGAGTTATCACTATTTGTAATAACATGTTCTTACAAACAATCATAGGATACTGGGGGTAAAAATTGATCTGAAACAGGGTGCCACCTTCCCTTAATTATTCCTGTGCCCCAAGCTGACTAGCTTGTTGATCTGGCAGCTTTCTTCCCACAGCTGCTCAGAGCAGCACAAATCCTGGACTGGTGACAACATATTTCTGCATCAGTGAGTAGAAATTAGCCAACGATGAGCAGGGCATGGCTGAGAACCCTTCTGTCCCCATAGGCTGTAGCACTGGGGGAGATCTTGATGTATCTAAGGATGTTGCCTGTGGACTCAGCTAGCTGGACCTTTAAGATGCTTTTCAATTTTTCCTGCTCACTGCCAGCTGCAATTCTCCATGCTATCGCTGGGTCCGCTTTAAGCTGCTCTTACTTTGCTTTTAATCTGCTTTTCACTTTAATATAAAGCAAAAGTCAGGCTCCCAAAGAAACAAATGACCACATTTGGTAACTCAGTAATCTTAATTTTACATTCATTACTAATCAATGAATACCAATGATGATATTCAATCCATCAGTCGGTGGGTCAACATACTTTACTAATGAGTACCTACTGTGTGCCAGGTCCTGTTCAGCTGCTGGGGATACCGTGGTGAGCAAGACACTAGAAAGCTTGCAAGCCTATGGGAAAAGACTAGTGCTTTGAGCACAACTAGTGCACAAAGAAATAATTTTGATCACTTAGTTCAGAAGGGGGCCACCATGGTGGCAGGAAAATGGAGTGTGGTAGATTTTATTTAGAAGATGCTAAAGAGTCATTAAAGGATTTTAAGGAAATAAAATGAATTTTTTTACTTTTTTTTTTAATTGTACTTTAGAGGAAGGTTTACAGAGCAAACTAGTTTCTCATTAAACAGTACACATATTGTTTTATGACATTGGTTAACAAACCCACGACATGTCAATACTCTTCCTTCTTGACCTTGGGTTCCCTTTTACCAGCTTCCCTGTACCCTCCTGCCTTCTAGTCCTTGCCCCTGGGCTGGTGTGCCCCTTAAGTCTTGTTTTGTTTCATGGGCCTGTCTAATCTTTGACTGAAGGGTGAACCTCAGGAGTTAACTCATTACTGAGCTAAAAGGGTGTCTGGGGGCCATACTCTCATGGTTTCTTCAGTCTCTGTCAGACCAGTTAGTCTGGTCCTTTTTTATAAGTCAGAATTTTGTTCTCCATTTCTCCCCAGCTCTGTCTGGGATACTCTATTGTGATCCCTATCAGAGCAGTTGGCGTGGTAGCCAGGCACCATCTAGTTGTACTGGACTCAGTCTGGTGGAGGCTGTGGTAGATGTGGTCTATTAGTCCTTTGCACTAATCTTTCCCTCGTATCTTTAGTTTTCTTCATTTTTCCTTGCTCCTGGGGGGGTGAGACCAGTGGAGTATCCTAGATAGCTGCTCACAGGATTTTGAGACCCCAGACGCTACTCACCAAAGTAGAATGTAAAACATTTTCTTTATAAACTATGTTACGCCAATTGAGCTAGATGTTCCCTGAGACCATGGTCCCCAGAGCCCTCAGCCCAGCAGTTCAGTCCCTCAGGGAGTTTGGATGTGTCTGTGGAACTTCCAAGACCTTGCCTTGTACAAGTTTTGCTGGTTTCCTCAGTATCGTGTACTGTCTTACCCTTCACCAAAGTTACCACTTATCTATTGCCTATTTAGTGTTTTTCCATGCCCATCTCTCCCCTCCCGCATGACCATCAAACATTGTTCCTTTTTGTGTGTAAACCTTTTCTTGAGTTTTTGCAATAGTGGTCTCATAAAATATTTGTCCTTTGTGATTGACTTCTTTCACTTAGTATAATGCCCTCCAGGTTCATCCATATTACAAGATGCTTCACAGATTCATCATTGTTCTTTATTCTTGCATAATACTCTATTGTGTGTACACACCATAGTTTGTCCACTCACCTGTTGATGGGCGTCTAGGTTGTTTCCATCATTTTACTATTGTGAACAATGTTGCAATGAACATGGGTGTGCATATGTCTATTCATGTGGTGGCTTTAATTTTTCTAGTGTATATTCCTAGGAGTGGGATTGCTGGATCATATGGTATTTCTATTTCTAGCTTTCTAAGAAAGCACCATGTCATTTTCCAAAATGAATGTATCATTTTGCATTCCCAACAGAAGTGCATACGAATTCCAATCTCCCCACACCCCCTCCAACATTTGTTATTTCATATTTTTTTGATTCGTGTCAGTAGTGCCAGGGTGAGATAGTATCTCATTGCAGTTTTAATTTGCATTTCTCTAATGGCTTGTGATTGTGAGCATTTCCTCATGTGTCTGTTGATTGCTAAAATGTCTTCTTTGATGAAGTGTCTATTCATTTCCTTTGCTCATTTTTAATTGGATTATTTGTCTTTTTGTTGTAGAGGTTTTGGATTTCCTTGTAGATTTTAGAGATTAGACCTTTATCTGATTTGTGATAGCCAATTTTTTTTCCCCAGTCTGTAGGTTCTCTTTTTACTCTTTCCGTGAAGTCTTTTGATGAGCATAAGTGTTTAATTTTTAGAAGACTCCAGTTATCTAGCTTATTTTCTGGAGTTTGTGTGTTGTTGGTTATGGTTTGTATCCTGTTAGTACTGTATATTAGGGCCTCTAGTGTTGATCCTATTTTTTTATTCTATGAACTTTATACTTTTTGGCTTTATGCTTAGGTCTTTGATCCATTTTGAATTAGTTTTTGCATATGGTGTGGGGTATGGGTCCTGTTTCATTTTTTTTGCAGGTGGACATCCAGTTTTGCCAACACTTGAATTTTTTTTTAAAGCTATCCCTGCAGATATATATTATAGAAGAAGAGGAAAGAATTATTTGAAGTGAGAGGACCTAGAAGTAGAAAGACTAGTTATAAAGCTATTTCAATGACCCAGCAAAAATCCCAAGGGCCAGAACAAAGGGATTAGCAGTGATGATGACAACAAGGGTGTAGAGTTAAGAGATTTAAAATATGTTAAATCAATAGTACTTGGTGACCAGCTAAATGTAGAAATTACAGAAGACAGAGCAGTCAAGTATGACACTGAGATCTCTGGCTTGATGAACTTTAGAACTATTCACAAAGATCGGGGGCATTGGAGGCCCATGTTAGTGGGGAAAGGGAAGATTAGGAATATGGTTCCGTACATGTTGAATTTGAGGTGGCTGTGAGACAACACATTAGTCAGGATAAGTAATGATGTCATTTCTGTTACAGCTAACCCTCCCAAATCTCAGACGCTTAACATCATATGAGTTTGTTTCTTGCTCAGTTGATGTTGGAGTGAGAGGATGCTCTGCTCCATGCAGTCACTTAGGTCCTTCCATCTTCAATATGTGGCTACAAGGTCACCCTGACAGTGTTCAGTGCTGGATAAGAGAGAGAGAGACAGAAGAAATCATATGTACTCTTAACCACCTAAACCCAGAAGTGACACATCACTTTCAGTCACATTCTTTTGGCAAGAACTAGTCACTGAAGGCAAAGGTGATAGGCTGAAAGGAGGCTGAGAATAGTTCAGCTATATGCCTGGGAAAAAGAAGAAATAGTGATCATCTAATCAGTCTCTGCCACAAATAGCTGAGCAGAGTTTTCAGAGGCAATTGGATATATAGAGCAAATTCTGAGCTGATGATATATTTGGAAATGGATCTTTTGGAACCCAAGGTTAGAGATACAGCCAACCTCCAGAAGCAGACTGAGTCCTGAGATTTAAGGGTTTACTCTCCTTATATCATCTGTGCTTTTGCTTTCTCAGGCCACATGGTAAAAACATAACCACTGATAGATACCAAGCTTAGATACACTAGAAATAGGCACATGAGAAAATACTCTCTTTTTCCCTTCTAATTACAAATTTCCAGGACAGGATGGGTCCAGTGTAGGTCATAGGCCTATCCCCAGACCACTTAATGGGCTGAATCATGTCACAGTAGCTTGGCTTCAACTAGTCACATTGAACCATATGGATGAGGGAGGAAGGGGAGGGCCAGGCAAGAGTGATATGGGGGAAGGGAGAAAAGAAGGAAAATGACTGGGCAAACCAAATAAATAAAGAATGTTGTTGTTAAGTGCCATCAAGTTGATTTTCCATTACAATGACCTCATGTGGCAGAGTAGAACTGCCAATAGGGTTATCTAGGCTGTATTCTTTACTGGAGCAGATTGCCAGGTCTTTCTCCTGCAGAGCCATTGGGTGGTTTGAACAGCCAGCCTTTCAGTTAGCAGCCAAGCACCTAAATGTTCCACCAGCAAGAGTCCTTAAGTAACTATTACTAGGACTGATCAGAAAAAGTGTGGCAATTATAGGCTTGGAAGGATGTAAATGACAAAAAAAAAAGGAACACAAAAGGGAAATGAGCTCCATTTGGAACCCTGAAAACTATCAGAAAGTACATACGACGTGGAGAAAGAAAAGCCTGCAAAGAAGTTTACGAAAGGAAAATTTCAGGTCAAGAGAGGCGCTCAGGAAGAAAAGGGCCCAGTGCATATTGCTGCATAGAGGTCAAGTCAAACAGGGCCAGAAGAAACAGGGAAAGGACGTTAAGTCAACGCAAACAGGCCAGAAGCTTTAAAAAGCCACCCTATAGTCACAACATGGGTGAACCTTAAAAACATAAGGCTAAGTGAAAAAAGCCAGACACAAAAGCCGCATATTGTATAATTCCATTTATATGAAATGTCCAGAATAAGCAAATCCAACAAGACAGAAAGAAAAATAGTGTTTGCTAAGGGCTGAAAGGGCTAGGGGAGGGGGAAATGGGAAGTGACTTTAAATGGGTACAGGGCTTTTTTGAGGGTTGAAGAAATGTTCTGGAATTATATACTGGTGATAAACCCAACCCAACCATTGCCATCAAGTCGATTCCAACTCATAGTGACCTTACAGGACAGAATAGAACTGCCCCATAGAGTTTCCAAGAAGCACCTGGTGGATTCGAACTGGTGACGTTAGTTGCCCAATACTGTGGGCTTACTGGAAGCCACTGAACTGTACACTTTAAAGTGGTTAAAATAGTGAATCTATGTTACGTGAATTTTACCTCCAAAAAATAAAAGAAGGAAGTTGGCCTATAAAATCCTGGCAAGTGATATGGAAGTGGGTTAGAGAGGAATTTTCTTTTCTTAGTGGGAAAGGATGAGTGTGATATGTGTAGAAAGAAAGAGGCAATATGGATGGAGAAGTCTGACTAGATGGGAATATTTAGGATGCAGGGCACAGTACTGGCATAAGCTTGGACTGGAGAAAAGGATTAAACCCATTGCCACTCAGTCAATTCTAACTCCTACTGACCCTGTAGGGCAGAGTAGAACTGCTTCATCGAGCTTCTGAGGCTATAAATCCTTACAGAGGCAGACTGTCACATCTTTCTCCTGTGGAGCAGCTAGTGGATTTGAACCAGCAACATTCTGATTACCAGCTGAGCATTTAACCACTGAACCACTAGGGCTCCTTGCCCTCCAGAGAACAGGAGAGAATAAACCCAGGAGTCAAAGAGTTATTAGGAAAAGGACAGTGAACTGAAGAAACATCTCTGCTTTTCTCCAATAAAATCAAGTATATGAGCTTTGGGCCAGAGATTTTAGATTCATAGAATGTTACAATACCTTAGATTAAATTTTGCTCAGCTCCTTCATTTAACAGGAGAAAATTAGGAAGGTTAAATGACTTGCCCCATATCGTGAATTTTCCTTCATGATCTAAGTCCCGTTTCATTTAATTCTCAGAAGAAATCTTAGTATCACATAGAAGACAGGAAACTCTGGAGGCAGATGAAAATCTGTTTGAATCTCCGCTTCATCACTTATCAGCTGTATCACCTTTGTCAAGTTGATTAACCTCCCGAGTTATATTTTCGCATGTGTAAAATAGGGAAAATTATACCTACATTTCAGCTAGTATAGTTCCTGCCAACAATGTTGTTGTTAGGTGCTATCGAATCTGTTTGACTCACAGCGACCCTATGTACAACAGAACGTAAGAATAATACTAGACACATAATAAAATCTCTTCTCCCCCTTTTCCTCCTGTTCTCCCAAACTCCTTATTATGAGATAGCTGAAATGTGTTGAAATTTGGCAACTTATAAGGAAGACATTATTGTATTTTTATTTGACACATATATTTTATCCAGGAAACAGAAAGTAGCACAACTCAAAATACCTTAGGGCCTCAGGAATACAGAGGGATAAGATATCAGAGGGATAAAAGTAAGCACAATGACAGCTGATCTGAGAAAATTAAACATTGCGAACAAATCAAAGAGGGGAGAAGTCAAAGAGCGATTTTCTGTGTGTAGTTCTGGGATGCACAATGTGAAATGGGATGACCCACTTAGAGGCATAAAGCCTCGCAGAAGCAAGAGGGCGTGTGATGACTATCCCCAGAGGTAGGGGTGGATATCAGGGATGCATGGCACTCTGAATGTGATATGTGACAATGGGGAACAGCTGTTCAAAGAACTCCACAACCCATCAACCATGACCACAAAAGGCTATTACAAAGGAGGTATTGCTGTGACAAGTGCCTTCCCTTGCGACATTTGTTGGTGAAGTGTCTGAGGAGCTGTCAGCTTAGAACAACAATGCATCAAAGAGATATACCAAATACACGTAGAATACTGTATCTGTGAGATACACAGAATAACCAGAGTCCAGAAAAAACAACCAAGGAAGAAAATGGAGTAACAACAGACTTGGGATTGGGGAAGACTTTACATTGAAAGTGTCCATATATCTTGTGTAAATTAACCTTTTGGTAAATTAAGTATTATAAACATATCAGAAAAACTTTTAACATATGTTGTTGTTGTTGGGTACAGTCAAGTCGATACCAATTCATAGAGATCCATGTGACAGAATAGAACTGTCCCATAGTGTTTTCTAAGCTGTAATGTTTACTGAAGCAGATTGCCAGGTCTTTCTCCTGCAGAGGCACTGGGTGGATTCTAACTGCTAACATTTTTTTAGCAGCCGAGCACTTAAACATTGCCACCAGGGCTCCTTTTATAATGTATAGGAGATATCAATTGATACTATAAATCACTACCTTTAAATAATAATTTTTCTTTATTTGGAGTTTTTGAATGCCTACACATCAGCCAGTGTTTATTAGGTTTTGCTCCTGTAACAAAGAAACCCTCAAATCTCAGGGGTTTATAGCAGTTATAATTTTTTTTGTTGTTGTTGGCTGTGAGTTGGCTGTGGCTCTGCTTCTCATGATTTCTTCTTTCTGGGGTCTAGGATAAAACAGCAACCCCTACCTGGGACATATACTTTTCTTAGCAGAGAGGACTTGAAAATGGGGATCAGAAGCATGTCTAAGGATGAAGGGAGTAGAGAGGAGTACCAAGGTATGGAAAGAGAAAGAGACAGAATCCTTAAAATACCTTTGAGCCTCTGAGTATAGCCATGCATAAAATTATACCTACCCTTAGAGCTTTCAGTTACAGGAACCAATGATTTTCCTTTGATATTGTTAGCTCGAGATTAGCTTTTGCCATCTGCACTAAAGGATGACTACCTAATCAAATAGTATATGGGTTAATATCAATAGTTTTTATTGAACCAGGAATACTTATTTAAACCCTGCTTTTCAGGAGCCCTGAATTTCTTACCTGAGATATTCTTCTGAGGTGGTAAGGTATTATTATGTTTTGCCTGATTTTCTCAGAGAGGATACTTTAACCTATGCTAGTGTAATTTTAGTGTAATTTTAAGTTTAACAGGTACAAATAGGCAGGTGTGCCCCACATCAGGAGTTTCTGGGTGGTTCAAAAGGTTAACACATTCAGCTACTAATCTAAAGGTTGGTGGTTCAAAGCCACCCACAGGCACCCCTGGTGATCTACTTCTGAAAAATCAGTCTTTAAAACTGTAGGGAGCACAGTTCTAGTTTGAAATACATAGGGTTGCCATGAGTCGAGATTGACTCGATGGCAACTAGTTTATCCCATTTTAAGAAAATCAGCTATGGTAGGTTTTAATACTGTTCTCAATTATTTGTCTCCCCCTTCCTGTAAAAGAATTCTATTCCTTGCCCCATTGATACAGGTTTGGCCAAGAGATTTGCTTTGGCTGAAGAAATGTCAATGGAAGTGATGTGCTTCACATGTGAACAGGATCTCTAAGCGCCATTGCTTAGTTGTTATTGTTCTTTTCCCCTCTCTGCCAAGAAAAGTGTATGCCCCAGCAACTCCAGTGAAAACAGAAATATCTTTAAATAACTCTGGCAAAATTTTCAAAAAGGATCTGTTTTGGTACAGCATGGAACACGTGCTTACCTATAAAACAGCAAAAGAGAGTATTCTGAAGACAGGCCTTGATCTGAGATTCTGTGAGTGAGGAGGAGGAGGTGAGAGGTGGGAAATGGTCACCTGGACCTCATGGGCCCAATAAGACTGTTATAGAGATGGGAAGAGGTTATCGAACAAGGAGATGCTAAGCAGAAAACCAGCCAACCAACCAAGTACATCTAATGCCCTACCAAAAAAATTTTTATGCAGTGAGGTTATTTCTTACTCTATTCACTGTGTGGAGCCCTGGTGATATAGTGATTAATAGCTTGGCTGTTAACCAAAAGTCAGCAGTTCAAATCTACCAGCTGTTCCTTGGAAACCCTATAGGGAAGTACTACTTTGTCCTATAGGTTTACTATGAGTCAGAATCCAGTTGATGGCAGTGGGTTTAGTTTTGCTTTTTTTTTTTTTTTTTAATTCACTACATGTCACTTGTTTCTTTCATTTTCTTCACAATAAATAAGTCTAGAACCACCAGCTTCTAATAAACTGAAGATCTAATATAAAGCCAAATTCTATAACTGTATTCTTAATCTTCTAAAGTTCAAAGGAAATCAGTACAGATGCCCACTCTACCCAGCTATAGTCACTGTATTTTATGCTAAATATATCTACCATAACCTCATTGGAGCATGCTGAGACTATATAGTCTTGTTTAGCATAACCTCACTCCTGCATGAACAGAGAATACTGTAAAATGCTTATCTCAGGTTTTCTTTCTTGCTACAATGCTTTCAATTATTTATCTGGTCCTAGGTCTAATAAAATATTATAATTGGTTCTCAAAGACATGAAATAAAGTACCTATCTATTTTATATATATATATATGAAATAAAGTTTCTACCCAGAATGTGTGTGTGTGTGTGTGTGTGTGTGTGTGTGTGTGTCCTGAAAGCTGTTTCCCCATGCAGAGTGAGTACAAGGCTATTAGAATGACCTAAGCCAGATAAATTTTGCCATCCACACTGCCAAAAGCATTTTAGCAGCAAACCAAACAATTAGACCTTACTCTGCAAGTTTCTGAAGGGCTTCTCAGTCAGGGATTAAGAATGATTTTGGCCTTCACCCTCCTCAGATTCAGTCTCGTTTAACCACTCATGTTTGTGACAGTCTCTTCAGTTTTGAAGGAAAATCTCTCAACTCATCGTTAGTCCCATTGTCTCTTCAGATCAGCTTTATTTACTCCTTCCTCCCAAAGATTCTTAAAACCAAATCAAAAATTCAAGTTTATCAGAACTAGGCAGGTGTTGCCTGCCACAAGACTTTAATTTACTTAAAATTCATCCCTGAAATGTTATACAACTATGTTTTTTTAGTACTAGGTACTTTTTTTAAGTTTCTAATTTGGTGTCTGGGGTGTTTTCTTGTTTTTCCTTTCAAGAGCATACTTCAAGTAGAACGCTGTCTGGAAAAGTGACAAATACACTGCTACTTTCATTTGCCCATGAAATGAAGTTTCCATTCAGAGCAAGTCTTATTTCTAAGGTTTTGAGTTACTCTGTTTCTCAATGATCTTACTACAGCTTAACATTTAGCTGGGCTTTCAAAGTGTAGTCGGTTTTTCCTAAATTTTTGTAAACAACTAAGTGTTTCATACCTTCCT
This sequence comes from Elephas maximus indicus, assembly GCF_024166365.1. Taxonomy (NCBI): domain Eukaryota; kingdom Metazoa; phylum Chordata; class Mammalia; order Proboscidea; family Elephantidae; genus Elephas; species Elephas maximus. Next base: position 112,928,670 of record NC_064824.1, read on the forward strand.
GGTGATGACTGCTTGAATGTTTTGTTTTTGTTTTCTGCTTTTTCACATTTATCTGACTTTAAACGTCTCTGGATTGAAAGCTATCCTGCTGATACATTTTCCTCCTACTGCCAAGAGCCCTGGTGACACAGTGGTTAAGCATTTGGCTGCTAACCAAAAGGTTGGCAGTTCAGTCAGAATCGGCTCAACAGCAATGAGTTTGGGCTTTTTTGGTTTTGGCTAAGCCACTAAAAGTTGCAGAAATTGACTGATAAAGACTGCTGAGCAAATCCCTGTTCCCCATCCTTTGCTGACCCCTCATTGGTGCCTCTTTACCCATCATTTGCCATTTTCCATTGTGAAACAGCTGTGTTTCAGGGTGCCTGTTCTAAAAGTACTTGCCTTATTCGCTTAGAAGATTGCAAGTTTCTTAATGGCAGGAATTGTGCTTTCTCATCTTTGTTTCACCTGAAACAACATAGTAGGTCCTCAACAAACATTTCTTAATTTGAATTATTTCATTTTTCTTTTACTTGCTACTGTAATGAATCGAGGGTTCTTTCTAACATCAGTTTGGCCAATTTTAGAAATGACTACCAGAGAATCTTGCTGGCCCAGTCATTTAGCAGTGCAATCTTTCAGTATATCATTAAAATTCTTTCTGCTTCTGTTTCCTCATCTGTAAAATATGAACCAATATACTTCCACCACCTACTGCATGGGGCTGTGTGAATGTTAAGTAAATTATCTATTTAAAGCTACTTGGTAAACCTTAAAAAAAATTGCCATTGGATTGATTGCATAATGTTGTGGATTAAATTGTGTCCCCTCCAAAATGTATTGTAAACCCTAACCTCTATGCCTATGGTTATAATCCCATTTTGGAATAGGTCATCTTTGCTATGTTAATGAGACAGGATTAGTGAAGTGTGTGTCTTGAGTCAATCTCTTTTGAAATATAAAAGAGATTAAACACAAGCTAGCAAGCAGTGTCCTTCTTCCTAGTCTGTCTTAGTCTGGAAGCTCAGCTGAAACCTATCCGCCATGGGTGACCCTGCTGGCATCTGAATACCAGTGGCATAGCTTCCAGCATCACAGCAACATGCAAGCCCCCACAGTATGACAAACTGACTGGAAGAAGTCCAAGCTGCACTGGAGGCATTGATGAAGAACAAGTCTCCAGCAATTGACGGAATATCAATTGAGATGTTTCAACAAACAGATGCAATGCTGAAAGTGCTCATTCACCTATGCCAAGAAATTTGGAAGACAGCTACCTGGCCAACTGACTGGGAGAGATCGATATTTATGCCTATTTTCACGAAAAGTGACCAATTGAATGCAGGCATTATTGAACAAAATCATTAATATCACAGGCAAGTAAAATTTTGCTGAAGATCATTCAAAAGCAGCTGCAACAGTGTATCAACAGGTAACTGCTAGAAACTCAGGCTGGATTCAGAGAGGACGTGGAATCAGGGATATCATTGCTGATGTCAGATGGATTCTGGCTGAAAGCACAGAACACCAAAAAGTGTTTACCTGTGTTTCATTGACTATGCAAAAGCATTTGACTGTGTGGATGATAACAAATTATGATAACATTGCAGAGAATGGGGATCCCAGAACACTTAGTTGTGCTCATGAGGGACCTGTATATAGATCAAGAGGCAGTCGTTCAGACAGAACAAGGGGATACTGCATGGTTTAAAGTCAGAAAAGGTGTGTGTCAGGGTTATATCCTTTCACCATATGTACTCAATCTGTATGCTGAGAAAATAATCTGAGAAACTGGACTATATGAAGAAGAACAGAACATCAGGATTAGAGGAAGACTTATTAACAACCTGCGATATGCAGATGACACGACCTTGCTTGCTGAAAGTGAAGAGGACTTGAAGCGCTTACCAATAATCAAAGACTACAGCCTTCAGTATGGATTACACCTCAACATAAAGAAAACAAATCTTTGCAGCTGGACCAATAAGCAACATCATAATAAATGGAAAAAAGATTGAACTTGTCAAGGATTTCATTTTACTGGGATCCACAATCAACACCCATGGAAGCAACAGTCAAGAAATCAAAAGATACACTGCATTGAGCAAATCTTCTGCAAAAGACCTCTTTAAAGTGTTGAAAAGCAAAGTTGTCACCTTGAAGACTAAGCTGTGCCTGACCCAAGTCATGGTATTTTCAATCCCATCATATTTATGTGAAAGCTGGACAATGAAAAAAGAAGACTGAAGAAGAATTGATGCCTTTGAATTGCAGTGTTGGCAAAGAATATTGAGTATACCATGGATTGCCAAAAGAACTAACAAATCAGTCTTGGAAGATGTACAACCAGAACGCTCCTTAGAAGCAAGGATGGGGAGACCACGTCTTACACACTTTGGACATTGTCATGGATTGAATTATGTCCTGTCATGATTCCTAGTATTTTATAACTTTCCTACATGTTGTAAATCAGGCCTCTACAATGTTAACGAGGGAGGATGGGCAGCAGTTGTGTTGTTGAGGCAGGACTCAACCTGCAAGACTGAATTTTGTCTTAAGGCAATCTCTTGAGATATAAAAGAAAGAAGCAGAGAGATGGGGGGATCTCATACCACCAAGAAAGCAGTGCCAGGGGCAGAGCATGTCCTTTGGACACAGAGCCCCTGCTCAGAGAAATTCCTGGTCCATGGGAAGACCGATGAAAAGGCCGATAGAGAGAGAAAGCCTTCCCCTGGAGCTGACACCCTGAATTTGGGCTTTTAGCCTACTTTACTGTGAGGAAATAAATTTCTCTCTGTTAAAGCCATTCACTTGTGGTATTTCTGTTATAGCAGCACTAGATGACTAAGACAGACATGTTTTCAGGAGAGATCAGTCCCTGGAGAAGGGAATCTTGGTTGGGAAAGTACAGGGTCTACGAAAAAAAAGGAAGATCCTCAATGAGATGGATTGACACAGTGGCTGCAATAATATTCAAGCATAACAACTATTGTGGGCATGGCACAGGACCGGGCAGTGTTTCATTCTGTTGTATTTAGGGTCACTATTAATCGGAGCTGAATCGATGGCACCTAACAACAGCAGTAAGCAGAGATGTGGGAAGAGAGATGCCTAGCCACATAAAGATTGCCTGGGAGCAGAAGCGCAGAAGAGACAAGAACCTTCCTCCAGAGCCAATAGAGAAAGCAAGCCTTCCCCTAGAGCTGGCGCCCTGGATTTGGACTTCTAGCCTCCAAACTGTGAGAAAATAAAAATCTATTTGTTAAAACCACCCATTTGTGGTATTTCAGTCATAGCAGCACTTGATAACAAAGACACATGGCGATCCCATTTGTGTCAGAGTAGAACTATGCTCCACAGTGTTTTCAATGCCTGATTTTTCAGAAGTAAATATGCAGGTCTTTCTCCCGAGAAGTCTCTGGATAAACTTGAATCTCCAACCCTTTTGTTAGCAGCCAAGCACGTTAACCGTTTACACCACCCAAGGACTCCATAAAAAAAAAAAAAAAAATCCAAACTCATTGCCACTGACTCATAGCAAACTTACAGGCCAGAGTAGAACTGCCACGTAGGGTTTCCAAGAAGTGCCTGGTGGATTCAAACTGGCAACCTTTTGGTTAGCAGCAGTGACCCTTAACCACTACGCCACCAGGGCTTCCAGGATTCTCTGAAAACACTCATTCATGGCATGAGCATTTTCCTAAAGTAATACAAGCCCTTAAAATATTCACACTCGAATGAGATCATTTTACACAGAAGGGATATACTCTTGAAAAGAAGCATAACTGTTCTCTGAAATTCTTGTGACTAGTTTCAAAACACGTAAATTATAGGAAATAATATGTTTTAAATGCCAGCCAGTCATTTCAGATTGTCTGTGAACTGAATATGCTACATGTTTGAAAAGAAAGATGCAATAGAATATGTGCAAGAGTATGAAACACCTTTTTCTCCTTGACTGGGTTTTAAACTTACTCAGGATATCAGGCATCCTCTCCCCAACCATGACATCTGTGTGCTGTACTGTATTATTGAACAAATACCAGCTATGTTTAGGTCTCCAGACCTGTCAATCTACAAGAGCACCAGCTTTCAGAGCATTGATTGACCCAATAATTAATTTTCTATTTCTAAGAACATGTTCACCACTCTGCTTCATCTATTTGGGGTAGAATTTCACTAGTACAGATAAAGTCATTCTTTTTAACTAGAAAACCTTATTCCCCAAAGGGAGCACAGACTGAAGGGAAAGCTTATATAACTGTATTGTTATTTGTAGTTGATTTGGCTCCAATTCATGGCAACCCTGTGCACAAAAGAACAAAATGTTGCCCAGTCCTGGACCATCTTCATGATCTTTGATATACTTGACTCCATTTTTGCAGCCACTGTATATTTTGAGTGACTTCCAACCTAAGGGGCTCAGTTACAGAACTGCATCAATCAGTTGTGATCCATAGGGTTTTCACTGGAGAATTTTCAGAAGTAGATCACCAGGCCTTTTTTCCTAGTCTGGAAGTTCCAGTGAAACCTGTCCGCCATGGATAGCTGGTATTTGAAATAACAGTGTCATTACTTCCAACAATATAGCAGCTCACAAGCCACCACAGTACCACAAACTGACAGATGGGTGGTGGACAAAACTGTATACAGTTGCTTAAAGTTGTTCCTGACTGATTAAATCTTCAATAATTGAGTGATGCCTTAATAAAAAACTGGGGAAAGTGGCATACTGGGTAAGAGCGTGGCTGCTAACCAAAAGGTCAGCTGTTCGAATCCACCAGCCACTCCCTGGAAACCCTATGGGGCAGTTCTACTCTGTCCTGTAGGGTCTCTAATGAGTCAGAATGGACTCGACAGAAATGGGTTTGGCTTTTTGGCTTAATAAAAAGCTATAACTTAATCAACTATTTATTCTAAAAATGCACCTCCTCTGAGTCTCTTCTCACCAGCCAATTGATTCCGAAAAACAAACTTTGTTCTGGAAAAAAAAAAAAAAACCCTAAGAGTATTAATTATATGGCCAAGTAGTTAACCGAGAATAAAGGTACATCTCTCATGGTCTTTGGTATGTGCATGTGTGTATTTGTGCGCTTTGATCCCCAAACCCCAACTACCACCTTGTTACAATCTTACTTTCCATTGTTCTAATTATACAGTACCAAAAGATGATTCTTTGAGGGAAAAGGATGATCTGGTCTATATTTAAGGTGAAAAGGTAAAATACAGATTTCCCACTAAAAGGCAAATTCTACATTTCAGAAGGCTGAATAGGCTGGTACTTACACAATCCCAGCTGGTTAAATTTAGAGCACTGGAAAAGATCCAATCCAAGGATAGTCTTTGGCTTTAGACCTGTAACATTTGTATTTGATAGTGTATTGAAAGAAAAAAAAATTTTAAGCTCTTGCCTCTCCACGTATTGTTCTTCTGTGATAGGTGAAGGGGTATTGAGAGTGGTGTTGGCCTTAAAACCATTGCTTCCTGTAGGTGACCTATTTCAATTGTGGTATGCCAATATAAACCGGCTTTCTGTTTGCCAGTGTTTATTCTGAAACTATCCTTTCCTGCTTCTGAATAACAACTACTTCCTTCTCGGCTTCACTCCATTTTTACGACCCCATCATTGAGTCTTTATCTTCCTTGAATATGGCAGGGTAAGTGATCACTGAGTATGAGTACTCATTGCTGCAGTATGGAACTTTTCCTTGAAACTTTTTCTACTTGTTCATTGGCTTCTAATTTCATCCAGCTCACACTCTGACTCAGGATGTAACCTGCTGTCCATTCCCAAACCCAGACTCTCAGCTGCCATTTTTGCATATACACTGTATCAGTGTTCCACCAAATGTGCAACAAACTCACCTGGAGTGGTGATTAAAATGCATATTTCTGGGCCCCACTCCAGATCTAATGAATCATAATCTCTGGGACTGAGGCCCAGGAATTTGTATTCATACCAAACTACCCCAAGAGGTACTGAAGTTTAAGAACTTCTGCTCTCTGTTCAGCCAGCTCTATAAATATGGTGGCTTCAAACTTTTTGTTAAAGCTGTAGCACATGTGTAGTCAGTAAGGGGGTGCTAGATGCTATGATGGAGTCCTTGGGTGATGCAAAGGGCTAACGTGCTAGGCTGCTAACCAAAAATTTAGAGCTTTGAGTCCACCCAGAGGTGCCTCAGAAGAAAGACCATGTGACCTACTTCTGAAAAAAACAACCATTGAAAATCCTATGGAGCACAGTTCTACTCTGACACACATGGAGTCACCATGAATTGGAATAGGCTCAGCAACAACTGGTTAGGTGTTATAACAGATAAAAACTGACATCTCTGTGGCTTGACCCAATAGACTGTGAGGAGAGAGAGTCTACTCCAGGCAGTCATTATATGACTGAGGCTGACAGAAACGCAATCTTCAATACACATGTTCCAAGGTCATCCTGGGCATAAAAATCCAGCCAGTTCAGGGGAAATCTAAGTCAATTGGCAAAATAAATTCTATTAAGAAAACATTCTGCATCCCACTTTGAAGTGTGGTGTCTGGGGTCTTAAATGCTAATAAGCGACCATCTAAGATGCATCAATTGGTCTCAACCCACCTGGATCAAAGGAGAATGAAGAACACCAAGGTCACAAGATAATTATGAGCCCAAGAGACAGAAAAGGCCACATGAACTAAAGACTTACATCATCCTAAGACCAGAAGAACTAGATAGTGCCTGGCCACAACCGATGACTGCCCTGACAGGGAGCACAACAGAGAACCCCTGAGGGAGCAGGAGATCAGTGGGATGCAGACCCCAAATTCTCATAAAAAGACCAGACTTAATGGTCTGACTAAGACTAGAAGAATCCCCGTGGTCATGGTCCCCAAACCTTCTGTTGGCCCAGGATAGGAACCATTCCCGAAGCCAACTCATCAGACATGAAATGAACCGGACAATGGGTTGGAGAGAGAGGCTGATGAGGAGTGAGCTACTTGTATCAGGTGGACACTTGAGACTGTGTTGGCATCTCCTGTCTGGAGGGGAGATGGGAAGGTAGAGGGGGTTAGAAACTGGCAAAATGATCATGAAAGGAGAGACTGGAAGGAGCGAGCGGGCTGACTCATTGAGGGGAGAGTAAGTGGGAGTATGTGGTAAGGTGTACATAAGTTTATATGTGAGAGACTGACTTGATTTGTAAACTTTCACTTAAAGCACAATAAAAAGTATTTAAAAAAAAATCCAGCCAGTTGACAGAAGAGTGGGTAGAGGATCACCCAGGACAAGATCCATCACTCCTGCCACATTGCCTTGCCAGAGCTTGGTAGCAATGGCTCCACTTAGAAGCCATGCAGATGCTGGGAAATGTAGGCTCTGGGAACCTGCTTCCCAGCAACCACTGCACACTATGGATGTGGAGCAAAAATATTCCATGGACCCCTGGTGTCTCTTCCACTATGTGCCTCTCTGACAGTAAAGACACAGAATGTTTGGTTTCAGAAAATATTGTGGAGTATCAGAGGTCTATTGTTCAAAAACTCCCATTTCCAGAACTTCCTCGCCAAGGAGGAAAGCCAAGATCTCTTCAAAGCTCATCTCTAGATCTGTTTGAATCCTCCTTTCTTAAAATTTCTGCCTGACTATCTTAAAACACAGAGAGATTTTATTATTTTGAGATTCTGGAGATGAGTAATACTAATACAATAAAACACAAAAACTAGTGGGTGAATCTTTAACATGCTCCTGTATTGGGAAATAAGAAAGTTATATATCCATATATATGCATGCATGTATATAATACATATAAATACACATACACATATACATATAAATGTGTGTACATGTCACTGGGTTTTGTTTTGTGTCTGTGTGAGTGATAGTGTGATATATAAAACAAAACTAAGTGAGAGATACTTTTTTCATGAACTTAAACCAACTTAAAAATGGTTTAAAGAAACTTATATCATTGCTTTCTGTTCATCTTATTACTAAGGAGATGTAGGGCATATGAACCCAGATAAAAGCATAAGGGCAATTTATGAATACCTTCATGTGCCTTTTGAGGCTTAGATCTCATCATTCTCTTTCTTTTAGATAAAATTGTAGGGAAGAAATCAGCAAAGTTTGAAAAATTGCCATCCAGCTTAACCACTATATTTACACCAAACAATTGCAACGGACATATTATTTTAACTGGCACAGGACTGTTCTGAAGTTTAACAGTATATTTCAAGTTCTCAACCTGCAATCACAGTAGACCATAGTTTTGTTTTTGTTTTTCAGTACATGGATTGATTTGTTTATAGTTTTCTCAGAAAACTTTCTGAATCAAGTGTTTGCTTTGCCTTTAGTCATTCAGTCATTTAATATTCATTGAGTAACTACTATGTGTTGTGTCACACACTCTTCTAAGTGCTGAGAAGTCAATAATTTGCAAGCCAATAATAAAGTAAAAAATGTCAAGAGCAGGGAGTAAATTAGTAAGGTTATAGAACGTGATGTGGCCCCCCTTGTATATAGGATGATTGGGGCAGTCTTCTCTGAGCTGTGGACATTTGAGCAGAAATCGCAGTTAAATGAAGGTGTGTGCCACCCCAATATCCATGAGAAGAGCACATTGGGCAGGAGTAAGAGGAAGTGCTAAAAATGCTTCAATGTGTAAGTGTATTTTATGTGAGGGGTCTGTGATATAAGCACGTGTAAGAAAGCTCCTTATATTGTCACCTAGTGCTGCTGTAACAGAAATAACACAAATGAACGACGTTAACAAAGCAAAATTATTCTCTCACAGTTTAGGAGGCTAGAAGTCCGAATTTAGGGTGCCAGCTTCAGGGGAAGGCTTTCTCTGTCTTTTGGTTCTGGGAGAAGGTCCTTATCATGAATCTTCCTGTGGTCTAGAAGCTTTTTAGCACAGATACCGCAGGTCCAAAGGACGCACTCTCCTCCTGGCTCTTCTTGCTTGGTGGTAATGAGGTCCTCCTGTCTCTCTGCTCACTTCTCTCTTTTATATCTCAAAAGAGATTGACTTAAAATACAACCTAATCTTGTAGATTGAGCCTTGCCTCATTAACATAACTGTTTCTAATCCTGCCTCATTAACATCATAGAGGCAGGATTTACAACACATAGGAAAATCACATCAGGTGACAAAATGGTGGACAGTCACACAATACTGGGAATTAGGGGACACAAGTCAATCTATAACAGCTCCCCATATGATTCTGAATAAATATTAACTACCTACTTTATTTGGCTGCTCTAATGGCCAGTTAGGAACTATGTTCCACTGCAGTGTAACAGAAGCATAAACATATTATTCAAAATAGGGTATTGCTTTTCTCTCGTGTAAGTTGAGGTCAGGAAGCAGACTGAAGTGTTGGTAGAGTGGTTCCATGTTATTATGAAGGCACCAGCCTCCTATTTCATTGTTTTCCTATTCTTAGAACAAGGTAAGCATGGACTTACTTGTGCTTACTTACTCATCTGTAGTGAACAATTTCACATGGGTTTCACCACGCCATGTCAAACTGAAACCCACGTGAAAATGTTCACTAGAGATAAGTAAGTAAGCACAAGTAAGCCCGTGTTTACCTTGCTTACTGGATAATCCGCCCCTGGGAACTGATGCTGTACCAATTCTAGGCCTACGCCTTAAGAAGGCCACTTGCTGCATCCACTTTGCTCTCTTGGGAGCCCTGAATCATTATATAAGAAGCCCAGCTTTCCAGCTGTAGAAGCCACCTGGAAAGGCCACTTGTCCACAGAAGGGCCATGAGACTACAGAGAAAGAAAGAAAAGCCCAGCTCTCCCAGGTTTCCAGGTGATCCCTGCTCCTAGCTGACCCACCTGCTGACTGCAGACACGTGAGTGACCACCAGCAACGTGAGCAGAAACTGCCCAGCTAAATGAGCACAGATGGCAGAACTGTGAGCAAATAATGACACAGTTGCTGTTTAACGTCATTGAGTTTTGGGGTGGTTTGTTACAGAGCAATCGATAACCACAACAAATGAAATACTGCTATTTCTTCTTCTACAATATTTTTCATACTTGTTCCTTTTTATCTGGTCTCAACTCCAGTGAGTAATAGCACTGAACTTGAATTATTGGCAAGTTCTCAATAAAATTAGCCATTATTATGTAAGCCATTTTATAAATGACAAATATCAGTGTAAGTATAAATATTCGGGGTAATAACCATGGCTGAGCATTGTTTGCTGCTAGTTGCCTTCTCAAAACTCAAAAATGGTACTCAGTCTACTTTCACGGCAATCTAAAATTGTCATTTAATGGTCTTTTATCAGTTGTGGTTTTCTTCTCTTTTTTCACACCGTGTCAGTCTTCCTTTTATGCTTATTCTTAAAAGTCATCTTGGGAGTATTATTTCTGCTTCCTATTAAGAACTTCCTTCTTAACTACATCTGTGTTTTTCTTCTACTTCTCATTCCACCCATTCACCTGATTCCAATAGGAAATTTTACCAGACCTTAGCCACTGAGTCCTACTATTTGGTATTCCCATAGCCTAACTTGTATGTGCGTGCACTAAAAAAAAAAAAAAAAAAAATGCCATAGAGTTGATTCCTACTCATAGTGACCCTATCAGAATAGAACTGCCCCATAGGATTTACAAAGAAGCTGGTGAATTCAAACTGCCGACCTTTTAGTTAGCAACCAAGCTCTTAAGGACTGCATCACCAGGGCTCCCATATGTATTTAGTTATGTGTTTGTTGACTCGAGGGCATTACTGGGTTGTTGAGGAGCCCTGGTGATGCAGTGGTTAAAGTGCTATGCTGCTAACCGAAAGATGGCGTTTGAACACACCAGCCTCTCCATGGGAAGGTGTGCCAGTCTGCTACCTTAAAGATTTACAGCCTTGGGAACCCTATTGGACAGTGTTACTTTGTCCTATAGGATCATTACAAGTCAGAATCAACCTGATGGCAACAAGTTTGGTTTTGGAGTTATGCGTTTGTGAGTATGTGTCACCTAAGTAGGATAATAAGCAAAGTTGAGGCCCAATATTGTGTCTATTTTTGCACAGACAAGTATTGAGAAGCCCACTGAGGGTGGCTGTCTTCATATCTAGGCAGCCAGCTCCAAAACAGTGGTGTAACTAAGGTATGGCAAGTGCCCCGGGTACCACTTGAGGAGGGATGTTAAGCAGTTTCTATTGGCCATCGCAGTTTCCATTGGCCATCACAGTTTCCATTGGCCATCGCAGTTTCCATTGGCCATCGCAGTTTCCATGTGAGCTGTGAGAGATCATTCAGCAATTTAAACCTAATTGCACAGATGCTATTTTTCTGTAGATAGTCCCCTGTCCAAACACAGGAATAACCCGTAAATTATCTTCATGCAAAGATGTATCCTTTTAACTCCAGCAAGAATTTGACCTGGATCTCTTCCTGGAATATCAGAGAAAGGATATGATTAGAATCTACACTTTCAGAATATTAGATTGCCAGTATTCTAAATTGACTAGTCTTGGATTCATTCAAGGTCCACTTATGCAGGAGATGCTGGAGGCGCAGTGCCTAAGACACATGATACTTTTAGGGGCTCATTAATATACTTTACTTTTTCTAATAAGAAGAAAAATATCGAACTTATGTTGAAGAAAACTGTAACATATAATAATATATTCGTCTTTATACCAACTCATTAGTAAAATATAATTTTTAATTTTTTTATAAAGGGAGGAGCTGTGGGGGAAAATATTGATCTCACTTTTTACTTCTCTGCTACTTCTGCTACTGCATATGCAGTACTTCCTCTTCTGACCCTAACACAGAAGCAAGACCTCACAAGATGTAGGACATACTCCTCCAGACGACCAAGTCTGCCCAAGACTTCAGATGCCAGCAACAAGCTCGGGAGTCTACATGCACCTTTACTTATGACTTGCTGGCCTCCACTACTCACTCTGGGTTGATAACTCACTAGAATGACTCAGAACTCACAGAAAGCACAACACTTGAATTACAGTTTTGCTACAGCAAAAAGGAGACAAATGAAGAGACACATAGAGAGTGAGGTCTGGGGGGGGGGTTCCCAATGTTCTGCTTCCATGTCCCAAAAAGGGACATGCTACCTTACAAAGTACATCAGTATCTTCCACCAACCAGGAAGCCCATGGAGCATCCATGTCCAGAGCACTTATTGGATCCTCACTGCATAGTCATGATTGATTGAATCAGCCTATCTCCCCTGGGGTCAGCAGATATCACAATATGGTTTTCCTGACCTGGCCAGTCCCCATCTGAGTTATCTCATCATTATACTTCAGGTGTGATCTGGAGGTCTCATCAAAGACACTTCAATCACTGAGGAAATTTCAAGATTTTAGAGGTTTTCTTTCAAGAACCAAGGAAAAGACCAAATTCTTTGAGTTAATGCAAATCCCACAGTACCCACAAAAGCAAAAGTGCCAGGAATTCATGAAAGCCATCATGAGGCCCAGGATTTATTAAATTTTCTCAAAATTTAGAGAACATTAAAATTTCCTGGGATATTTTTTTACAATCCAGATTCTCAGTCACACTAGCAGATTCTGTTAAGCAGGCCTGGAATAAATATCAGGAATCTGGATGCTTAATGAGCACTTTGGGTAGTTCTACTTACACACTGAATTAGAAGAAAACATCTAAGGAAGTAAAATCAGAAATGCTAAAAGTTTTTGCCTCTGAGGAGTAGGGCTGAGGAATGGGACAAATAAGGCATGAATATTTTGCTTTTCACTTTAACTTTTCTGTCCTAATTGATTTGTTTCTTGCCATGCACCTAGTTAGCACTAGGCTGTTGGCTGTCTGAAGATCAGAAACATACCTGCTACTTCCTGGAAATTTTCCCAGCTGTGGATAGATTATTCTGCAGGGAAGGAGCACAATTTGTTGAGTACAAGAAAACCACTTACAATTGTATGCTGGCAAAACAAGACATATCAGGTTAGCCTTGAAAACAGCTGAGATTGTAGTACATTGTACAAATAGTTGCTGGGTCTGTCTGTGTATGAACGAGGCCAGTTGGTAGATGATTGAAATACTAAAAAAAAAACTGGAAAAAAAAAAGCATATTTCAAAATGCGAAGATAGAAAGTCTCTTTGTTGTTCATTTTGAATAGCTTTAAATGCCTTAGTGTCCATAGAATAAAAGTAAAATCCAGAGGTACAAGGCAAAGAGAAAATAAAAGAGTTGGGTCAGAATGACGGATGTTGAAACTAGCCCCCTATGACTCATACACTCATTAGGATAAAGCAAAGGCCCACAGGACTAGGCTGCGTCTATGTATATGCATTTAGGGTCTCCAGCAGATTGCTCACTTGTAATATGGTGCTTAACAGTCTCTTTCCACAGCATATGTATCTGATATTTCAGGGACCTGATATTTATTAAGAAGTTCAACAAGATTGCCTGGCACAAGTCAGCGTCCATCCAAGCTGATTACACACAGGCCAGTAAATTAGTCTTTAATTAAGATGAATTGAATGACCACCAAAGAATTTGTCAGGGGCCAGGGCCTGGACAAAACTAGAAATCTTACCCTGCTAGGAATAGTAACATCTTTCCTAGGAAAGACTATAACACATTTCCCAGCAAGAACTGGTGTTGTTGGTTATTCCCTCCAAGTCCCAGGAAGTACAATTTAGTGCTTTACGATTGCAAAGTGCCTCATAACATTCATTATTTTATCTTCACAACAAGCCTGTTGGGCAGCCTGGGGATGCAATTCCCATTTTACACAGGAGGAAGCAATCAGAGAGAGATTAAGTAACTCACTCGATGTTCCAGATGAAAAGAGAATCGACAAGTCCAGTTTCCAGCATGGAATTTCTAACACATCATTTAGCTCATTGCCTTGTTCTCCTAGAATCCCAAAATAAATGTGACTGATCTGAACATTTAAAAAGACATCATAATTAGTTAAATTAAAAGTGTCTTGATGGACATGAATCCTATTTCCTGTCCACCCCATCTCTGTGGATATGTTGTGTGAAATATCTTCTCTTAAGAAGTGTTGATTTCATTGGAAAGAGCTGTGTGTTCTTGTTTCCTATTTTGGCTACCAAGCTACCCCCAGCCATATGCACAGTGACCATCTGGAAAATTCCTTTTCTAACTTTAGTGTTGCATCAGTTTGCACTGAAACTGTTTACCCACTGGCACTGTCCTTCATTTTCAGAAGCAGTGTGATTTCTACTTGGGTTTACTTGAGATTCTGCCTAATAACCAAAACAAACAGTGGTGCACAAGGCTCTATGGAGAATCCACGCACATATTTAGAGACTATTCCCCGAGTGCTACTTTCTAATTTGTTCACTTTTTTGCAGCTTTTGTTTTTTATAATATAGCCTAAGCGTTGTTGAGTTCAGCTTTTGTTCAATGTATTCATGACTACGAGGCTTGTTTTTTTTTTTTTTTCTCTTCTTTTTTTTTCAGACTACAAAATACTCAAAGGTATAATCAAGTCCTTCCAAAGTATTTAATTAGCCATAATTAAAAGACATCTACACAAAGCACAGTGTTTTCAAAGCCTTTTCTTCTGTTACATTGCTAATGAATTAGAAAATTAATTGGCATTGTGGGTTACAATAGGAAATGTCAGTGAGAAAATTTTAACTGTCTTATAAAGTGGTCTTTTTTTGTAGATCATGTTCTGTCACTGTATTAAACCTAATGTCATTCCCAATCACTTAAAAAAAAAAAAAAAAGCATAAGAATGGTGAGAGGGAGAAGGCAGAGAAAGGCATAAGGAATATTCCTGTAGACACATATTCCAGTTAGATTGTTTAAAATGATCATGTATCTAAACCATTGCATTAGTTTTTGGAGATTATTAAAATGTGGCTCATTGATGGTGGAGAAGATGGTAGAAGGGGGGTATTGGGGTGGAAAGTATTGAAAAAGGATGCACTTATTTTCATTCCATAATTTGACTCTATACTGAATAACATATATGGAAATATTATGTGTTACGCTGTGGTTAAGTGCCATCACATTGGTTCCAACTCACAGCTACCTCACGTACACAGGATGAAACACTACCCAGTCCTGCACCATCCTCCCAATCTTTGCTATGCTTGAGCCCATCATTGCAGCCACGGTGTTAATTCATCTTCCTGAGGGTCTTCCTCTCTTTTGAGACCCTCTGCTTTAACAAACATCATGTCCCTCTCTGAGGCCTGGTCCCTCCTGATAATATGTCCAAAGTACATGAGACGAAATCTCACCAGCCTCATTTCCAAGAACTCCGACTGTACTTTCTCCAGGACAGATTTGTTCTTTCTTCTGGCAATCCATGGTATAGTTAATATTCTTCACCAACATTGTAATTCAAAATCATCAACTCTTCTTCCATCTTCTTTATTCATTGTCCAGCTTTCACATGCACATAAGGGGACTGAAAATACCATGGCTTTGGCTAGGCACACCTAAGTCCTCAAAGTGACATCTCTTCTTTTTAACGCTTTAAAGAGGTCTTTTGCAGCAGATTTGCCCAATGGAAATATTACACACATAATTAATTCTAACAACAGTAAACAAGGTCTCATAAAGGATAGTTTAATAAAGAATTTGGGAAATATTATCTCATGTTTCCATCTTTAGTCTTCCACAAAGCTGTTTTCTACAGGCATATATAAACCTCCTCTTCCAATTTAAATGATATGTAGTGGGGTTTATTAGGGCAAAAAATAGAAATCAAATATTAAAATTATGAATTTAAATCTTTACCATGAAAAAAGCTTATAAAATATATATAAGATAATACAGAAATACCAGTGCAGATGGGCAAAGGGCATAAACAGAATCTAATACAAAAAAATATAGATGGCTACCCCCCACAAAAAAAGTCCAAACCTATTGCCATCAAGCCAATTCCGACTCATAGTGACCCTAAAAGACAGAGTAGAACTGCCCCATAGGGCTTCCAAGGGGCACCTGGTAGATTCAAACTGCCGACCTTTTTGTTAGCGGCCATAGCTTTTAACCACTACACCACCAGGCTTTCCATAAAAAAAAAAAAAAAAAAGATAGTCAATAAACATGAAATAGATTAACTTTCCTTGTAATCAAAGATATAAATCAAAACGAAAAAGCATTTAACTGCTATAACATCACTAAGAGCTTCTTAAAATCATAATGCCCAACATTTGGAAAGTCAGTGGAGAAATATATATTTTAACCGATTGCTGTTGAAATAACAAATTGATATATCCTTCTGAAAAGCAATTTAGCTATATGTATCAAAACTTTTTAGAAATCGCAACATGCTTTGACTCAGTAATTTAACTTCTAAGAATTTTTTCTACAGAAATTTTCAAAGATGAGGGTAAAGGCTTATATAATAGGTTGTATATCAGAGTACATATAAGATAAATTTGTAATATGAAAAAAATAGAAACCATCTAAATGCCCAATAACGGTAAAATTTAAGATACGTATTGATTATCCAGAAACCCTGGTGGCATAGAGGTTAAGTGCTATGGCTGCTAACCAAAGGGTTGGCAGTTTGAATCCCCCAGGCGCTCCTTGGAAACTCTATGGGGCAGTTCTACCCTGTCCTATAGGGTCGCTATGAGTTGGAATCGACTCGACGGCACTGGGTTTTTTTTTTTTTTTTGATTATCCATTTAGTTGAATATTGCACAGCCAATGAAAATATTTCTAAAAAAAAATCATGTCAGAGGAAGGATAACTATACAATGTTTTGGGGAAAATAAGATATAAAACTATTCTATCCAAATTAAATATGTGTGTGTGTGTACACATTTGTGTGTGCATCTAACAAATACTAGAAATACATTAAAATATTAACAGAGATTGTATTATCTGGGTGGTTGAAATTACCAGCAATTTTCTCTTCTAATTTTTATAAAATGTTTACAAGGAATAGGTTAAGCACTTGGCTGCTAACCAAAAGGTCAGTGTTTCAAACCCCCAGCCATTCCCAGGGAGAAAGATGTGGCAGTCTGCTTCCGTAAAGACTTATAGCCTTGGAAACTCTATGGGGCAGTTCTACTCTGTCCTGTAGGATTGCTACAAGTCAGCATCAACTCGAAGGCAATGGGTGGTTTTGGATTGTATTATAAAGAATATGTGGAATTTCATGATTACACTCAGTGATTGACTCATAGTGACCCTACAGTACAGAGTAGAACTGCCTCCATAGGGTTTGCCCCATAAGGTTTCCAAGGATCACTGGTGGACTCCAACTGCCGACCTTTGGTTAGCAGCCGAGCTTTTAACCACTGTGCCACCAGAGCTCTATAGGGTTTTTCACGGTAGCTAGTTTGGAAGCACACCAGCAGCCCTTTCTTCCAAGTCACCTCTGGGTGTACTTGACCTGCCAAAGTTTTGGTTAGCCATCAAGCACATTAACCCTTTGCACCATCCAGGGACTCCCAGGAAAATGACTCAATATTCAAACCATAGATGCTTTACCATTGTTAAGAAATTCTCTAATAGGTTTAAAAAGACAAATGGCATCTATCCAGCATTTTCTCTAGGATATATTCCAAGGAGTGGGATTGCTGGAATGTATGGTACTTCTATTTCTAGCTTTTCAGGGAAGGGCCAAATCGATTTCCAAAGTGGTTGTACCATTTTACATTCCCACCGGCAGTGTATAAGTGTTCCAGTCTCTCCACAAATTCTCCAACATTTATTTTGTGTTTTTTGGATTAATGCTAGCCTTGTTGGGGTGAGATGGAGTCTGACTGTAGTTTTGATTTGCATTTTTCTAATGGCTAATGATCATGAGCATTTCCTCATGTATCTGTTAACAGCCTGAAAGTCTTCTTTCGTGAAGTGCCTGTTCATATCCTTTGCCCATTTTTTAATTGAGTTGTCTTTTGGTTGTTGAGGTTTTGCAGTATCTTGTAGATTTTAGAGATTAAACTGTGATCAGATACGTCGTAGCCAAAAACTTTTTCCCTGTCTGTAGGTTGTCTTTTTACTCTTTTGGTGAAGTCTTTGGATGAGCATAAGTGTTTGATTTTTAGGCGCTCCCAATTATCTACTTTCTCTTCTGGTGTTTGCCCAAGGTTTCTTGACAACTCAGTGACGAAATCAGGACTTTAACTTTGTACTCCTGATTTTTATCCTTTACCAAAGTTCAGAGTTGGTGACACTGTACCTTATTGGTACCCTAAAATAGTCACTCTTATCCATTCATGTGATCCTACCAAAAATATTTGCTCTCAAAGTTAACTATGAGTGTTAACAACATTTGAAACTGTGAGGTGAGTTTGATAAACAATACATTATTTCCATTGAACCACCTTTGAGACATAAGGTCAGGAGTCTGAAGTGGGCTCAAATTTCTACCAGATGGGGTGCAGCCTGCCTCTCTTCTGGTGAATGGATTTCAAAGAATTTGCAGCTACTTGACACAGTTTTCTTTACTGTAAATCAAGAAAAATCTTATCAGATATTACATTAACATTGTTCAAAGCCAATTAGTGTAAAAGGGCTTAAACTATCACTAGTTTTTGAAATTTCGAGTTATATAACCTTTGAGTTGCCTTCAAATTGGCTCCAACTCATGGTGACCTTAGGTGTGTCAGAGTAGAACCGCGATCCACTGGGTTTTCAAGGCTGATTTTTTTCCGAGGCACCTCTGGGTGAACTTAAAGCCCCAACCTTTCACTTAGCAGTGAGCACATTAACCATTTGCAGCACTGAGCTCCTCCTTTAAATCATAGTGTTACTTTTCTTTCTTATTCCAAAACTATAGATATTATCTCTGGATCCCCGGTTTTATAAGATTAAGATATTCTCTCCCCCTTCCTTTCACCCCACCTTTCCCTTTTTACTCTCCACAACTGCCATCTGTACATTTATTTTACATTGTCAAGGTTTATAACAGTCACATTCTGTCTGTCAAACTTTGTTCATAGAGTGTTTCTGAATGATGGCGCTGTAAGTAGAGTAATATAATTAACACTGTAATTTTTTTTCACAAATACCAAGTAATTTACTACAATCACATTTCCCTTCCTATGTAACTTATACTTGTTTTACCCTGAAGTTTCCTATTTACATTTCCTTGTATATTTTCTCTTGTAAAATTTCTTGACTTTTTTTTTTAATGACATCCATTAATTTTTAAAATCATGTCTTAATTTCCAAGCGATCTTTCAAGTTCCTGGATTTTACTTTTTATATAGTAACCTATTCTTGTTTTAATAACAAAGTTTGTACTTTTTTTTCCCCTCAAATTACCTGAGAATTTAATCTGAATTTTATTTTGGAAGTTCTAACCCATTCCCTGAAAGAACTATATTTTTCCTCAGTGGTTCTTCTTTCTGTCGCTCTTCTTCCTCCTCCTCCCCTTTGCCTTCCTTCTTCTTCACCTCTCTCTTTCACCTTATGGGTATAGTAGACCTCGGTGTCCTTGCCCCTCATTTGGAGTAACTCTGAGGCATGTTGTCACAGTGTCCCAGAGTTCCTCAGGAGGCTTAAGCTGCAGTTGCTCACAGTGTTAACTGACTTGATAATGCACCTTTACTGGCCCCTCTCCAATCCAGCCTCACTTGCCAACTTTTCCACTAGTATTTCTTGAAATTCCCTCCCAAATATTCTATTTGCTTCTAAACTAAGACCTTGAGTTTTCCCAAGTGTATATGATCTTTGACTACCCATCATATTTAAATGTGAAGCAACTGAGTAAATGATAGCAATGCCATTGTGTTGGAGATTCTTGCATATCAAAATTTAGATTTTTTGCTGTTTAGCATTGATACCCACACTACCTGTTCTAGTCTCCAGTTTCAAGGACAACGCCCATATACTCCCAAGACAGTTTTGTTTTTGTTTTTCCCATTTCTTCAGTGAAAAACTTGACTACTTAAATATATATATATATATATATATATCTACCATAACCCACTGCCTTCAATATATATATGTGTATATAGTTGATGTTGAATTTTCCCATCAGGTAAATGCCTTGGCTCCTGGGTATTACAGATCTGGGTGAGGTGGGGTACAGCTGTTTGAAGACAACCATGCTCAGCTTTCCCTTTCCCAACTGTCCATTCTGCTGAACCTGGTGTTACCAAGAGCTGAATTGTTTTGAGGTCCTGCAGGGAATAGACTCTCCACCTGGCTACAACCCTGACTGCATGATTTCAGCACCTTTCTCCACCCTGGAGCCCTGGTGGTACAGGGCTCAAGAGCTTGGCTGCTAACCAAAAGGTTGGCAGCTCAAATCTACCAGCCACTCCTTGGTAAACCCTGTGAGGAATTTCTACTCTGTTATATAGGGATCGACTAGAGGGCAATGGGTTTGTTTTTTTTATTTTCTCCACCCCATTTTAAAGGTTACCCACTCTCCATCCACTTTCCATCTTCCAGACAGTTGTTGAAATCTCTTGCTGATGACAATTCCCCTACTATTCTCGTCATGAGTGCGAATTCATATACATTTTTAATCAATCATTTTACTATCAGTTTTAGGAGGGATTCTGAAAAAGGGAACAAACATGGGTGATCAGAGTGCAGTGTTGAAATGGAAGCTAGCTGTTTTTGTAAACAAGCTAAGTTATTGACAAAAAAAAGTGCTTTATTTCTTTTTTAACTACAAACTGTTAAAATAAGATTCAATTTAGGAATACAGGACTATAAAATACATAAGATTTTGGTGCAGAAAGAACTTGGCTCAATATAGGCGACTTTACTTTCTGGTTGAATTTCTATTATATCTCAAGCTTCATTATAATTTTATTTTGTCTCTCTTCAAAACCAGAAAGCCATTTGACACTCATTCCGAAAACTTTTGAGCCTTAATAGCTCATTAATGGGATCCAGATGTCGTCTGAATTGACTATCTGAGGTTTTAATGATTAATTGTGCTTGTACTTTTAGGCTTTCTGTGGCTTTGCCGAAAGGTTTAGAAGCAGCAATTTCTTCCCCTTATGCATTAAGTCTTTAATTCGTTAACTAATATTCATATTTATCTAACACCTCTTTTTTTAGCTGTGTTCTGTTAATTTTAGAAAGTCTCCAGAGAAAGGTATATGATTTTCAGTTTTTTCCCCATACCATATTCTTCAGTTTATGTTTCTGGATAAAACAGATAAAGTGCTTTGTTGCTCTGAGGGTTTTTTTTCCCCAGCAAGAGAGACTTTATTGAGTAGGTTAATTTACTCCTAGTTTGCTCCCTCACAGTTCTAGGAAGAATGCTGAATTTAATGTAAAATACCTTGAAAGAGGATAAGCTTAAATTTGGGATTTTTATGAACCACTCAGACACATCCTAGTGGCTATGTTAGTAGGCCCTCAGCATTTAACAATGCACCCACAGAGTGCATTGCCTGGAACTTAATTGTGTCCTAACAAATAATTACTGAATACATGAATGGTCCTAGAATAGTTCTACCCCTTGGCCCCTGTGGTCAGTACAAAAATGGCCCTCAAAGATATTCACTTCCTAATTCTGGGAACCTATGAATATGTTACTTCACACAACTAAAGGAAATTGGCTAATATAATTAAGGTTATGAACCCGCAGTTGGCAAGATGATGGTAGATTATCCAAGCAGGCCTGGGGACGGCCTCTATGTGATTTAAGGCATCACACGAGTCCTTAAAAGTAGATAACCTTTCCTAGCTGTGTGGCCAGAGAAAAAAGCAATGACAGAATAAAGGTCAGAGACATGCAAACTAGCTGGAAAGGGCCATGAGTCAAAGAATGCAGGTAGTCTTTACCCAAAAAAACCCACTACCCACTGCCGTCGAGTCGATTCCGACTCATAGTGACCCTATAGAAGGTAGTTTCTAGAAGTTGGAAAAAGCAAGAAAATGGATCCTCTTCTAGAGCCTACAGAAAGAATGTAGCTCTGCTGACATCTTGATTTTAATCCATTGAGATCTGTGTCGACTTCTAACCTACGGAAATGTAATACAATAAATTTGTGTTGTTTTAAGCCATTAAACTGTGGTCATTTGTTACTTTAGCAATAGGAAACTAATGCAGCTTATGTGTACCTTTGGCCCCTATGCCTGAAACATCCCCACTTTTATTTCTGCTTGTCAAAAGCCTACCAATCCTCCAGAGCCCATCTTAAAGAACTTTTCCACACAAACCCTTTCATATCCCCCCTCCCCAAACCTCTATTGCCCTATTTTGATGTTTCTGTTATATCCCTTACCCTCTTGTTACATCGTAAAAATTTTTTACATCCTTCAAGAGCATGAAGCCAACAAGCTTTTCTGTAAGACCCTTGAGGATAAGAATAGTGTCTTTACAGCAGCGACAGGAAATTAACCTAAAATAATACCTTGAACCTAGATGTAAATATTTGTTAAAGTGATCGGAAAATGAAAACTTGCAACCACACCTGGAAAAGATATCACAGAACATTTCTCCACAAGAAGTATGTAGTCCCATAAAATGCTACGTTGTTTAAACTGAACCTGTAAGGATGTTGAATTGGAGCAAACAAATTATGTATGTAGGCTGTCCCTGGGTTATGAATGGGATCCATTCCTAAGCCTGTCTTTAGGTCATATTTGTAGGTAAATCGAAACAGGTACATATGGTTCTTATTTAGCATCAGTTAGTCGAATGTTTATCTTAGTATATAGTATATATTTTACTTTTCTATGCATATAAAACACTTTAGAAACACTTCCAAACTGCAATGTTTTCATGAGTGTCACAAAATAGCGCATGTGTTCATTATTACAAAGCATTGTATTTAACTCAAATTTTAGTATAATAGGCTTTTTGGCAGTCCATTCTTAAGTACATATTGTCCACAAGTCAGATGTTCATAACCCAAGGACTGCCTATATATATTATATATATTGTATACATATAATAAATATATTATATATATATAGTACAAATGGTTAAGCAGTGAGTTACTAACCAAAAGGTTGGCAGTCTGAGCCCACCTAAGAAGAAATGCCTGGCAATATGCTTCTGACAGGCCACACCTATGAAAGACCTATGGAGCAGTTCTACTCGGTAACACATTGGGTCACCATGAGTCAGAACTGACTCAATGGCAACTCTTTTGGTTTTATATATATAGTACACATATATATTATATACATACATAAGCACAGGAGCCCTGGTGGCACAGTGGTTAAGAGCTATGGATGCTAACCGAAAGGTCAGCAGTTCAAATCCACGAGCTGCTCCTTGGAACCCCTGTGAGACAGCTCTACTCTGTCCTATAGGTTTGCTATGAGTTAGAATTGACTCAACAGCAATGGGTTTGGTTTGGTTTTTGGTATGTATATATGTATATGTGTGTATATGTATATACGCGTATGTGTATGTATATATGTTGTTTTTAGCCTTGTTCATATGGGAGATGAATTTAATGTTTATCCATTTATGCTTCTCATTTTGAGAGATGTTATTCACAAACCATTCCTCCCTTACAAATGACTATCCATTTCACTTGATCTCATTTGATTATAGTCTTGATATCATTGGATTAGGGTTTCAGGTAATGCACATGAGAAAGATTAAGATGGATTTTTCTTTCTATAACAAATTAGTTGGAAAGCAACAGTGCTGCACCTGCCCAAGTAAAAATAGGCCAGCAGTTCTTTTGTACCTTCACTATTGTGATTTTGCAATAAGAATCATTCACATTTCAAAATTAACCACTACCACTTTCTAAAGATGATTTTGTCAGTGTGACAGGTTCCTGCTGATGAGTAATTATGTTTGTTCTACAAACCGAAGATCAGGTGAAAAAGTAAAATTTAAAAGTAGATGCGTTAAATCCAACATCCAAGAAGTTCAAACCTAAGGGCTGTTAAAAGAAGTAGTTAGTTCCCCCATACAACAGCGGTAGACTACAAGAAGACTGTGCAACATGGATATAACTGGAAACTGAATCGTTTAAGACTTTATGTATTGAGGTTGGCATGATGAATTATAGCTAGAAGTAAAATGATCACATAAACTACAGTATATAAGTGAAATACGTGCTAGGAAGTTTCTCCCGAAATATCAGTGGTTTTCAGAGATAACTCCTTACAGAATCCGCTGAAACTCTAGTAATTTTCAGGGTGGCATGCTTATAGAAGCCACTCTACTAGTAATCCAACTACGATGAGTGGATAAAGGTAGCAAAGCCCAAATGAAAAAGAAAGCCTGCATCTTGATCATCAAGCTCAATTAGATAAAAGATTACGGGACAGCTACAAATCAGGGAAACCTTAATTGTCCTAGTCCTGATGGTAACATTTTAGGAATGAATGTCATTTTTCTCAGACAAGTGATTCCTCTCAGGTCAAGAAGAACCAGCAATGTCTCCCCGATATTTACATGCATTATACCTTTAACCTGACCTTCAGACTTTCTTCATCTAGAAAATCAATTAACCAGTTCTCCCAATCAGGACTGCCCAACAACACTATGCAAGCCAGGCTAATGGGTTTGTGAAGTGCTTATTAAATGTTGCTTAATATGTCAAAATAAAATTCTGGAATAATGTTTCTGAAGAGGTATAAAGTATGATTCACTTTTCCATTAGGCCAATAGGAGAAGGAGGAAAGATATTATCTGGCATTACTTCTGCAGAACAAGAACTACATATGAACATTCAGAATGTGGTAAAGAAGATTCTCACTATTGTTGCTCCTCAGATGGGTGGCATGAATGGAACAGAGTTCAGTGTGATATCTGGCCAGATCTGTGATTCATTCATTAATTCATTCAAATATTTAACAAATAATTTTGGAGGATCTAGTCAGTACCAAATAAAGCACTGATACTCCTAATAAGCCATGTATATATTTTTCACGGACTAAAGGACCCTCAAGTTTGGAAAGGAATTTACAAGCTATCAAATAGAACCTCCATCCGATGCATTTCTAGAAGAACACATCATGTTTGGTAAAGTAGAGGGTCAGCAAAAATGAGGGAAACCCTCAATGAGATGGACTGACACATAGCCACAATGCACTCAAATATACCGACGATCATAAAGATGTCAGAAGATCCATTCTGTTATATGTAGGTCACCATGGATAGGAGTCGGCTCAATGGTACTAATACCAGCAACAATCCAATGCAAGAGTATTGTCTTGTGTGCCTCTGGCAAGTGTCCTCTAGTCTCTAGTTAAAATTTTCCAGGAAGCTTTAAAGAAAAATTTTTCATACTTGAAATCTGCCCTCCAATATGATTGCTGCAGTCATAATGCTTTTTGCCAATTGCATGGCATGTTTGGCTCAGACAGGCAACTTGAAGGGCAATGTCATAGCTATCTGATGTTGCTATAACAGAAATACCACAACTAGGTAGCTTTAAGAAACAGAAATTTATTTTCTCACAGTTTAGGAGGCTAGAAACCCAAATTCAGGGGGCCGGCTCTAGGGAAAGATTTTCTCTCTTTGCTGGCTCTGAAGGAAGGTCTTTGTCTGTTTGAGCTTCTGCTCCTGAGGGATCTTAAGGTGGCTTGGCGTCTCTATTCCTCCATCTCGACTTCTCTAACTTTGTTTAATCTCTTTTATATCTCAAAAGATATTGACTCAAAATGCACTCTACACTAATCCTGTCTCATTTCCATAACAAAGACAACCAAATGGGATTATAACCATAGGCATTAAAAACCCAAAAACCAAACCCGCTACTGTCGAGTCAATTCTGACTCATAGCGACCCTACAGAACAGAGTAGAACTGCCCCCATAGAGTTTCCAAGGAGCACCTGGTGGATTGGAACTGCCGGACTTTTGGTTAGTAGCTGTAGCACTTAACCACTACACCACTAGGGTTTCCACCATAGACATAGAGGCTAGGATTTACAACACATATTTTTGAGGGGCACAGTTCAATCCATTAACAGGCAGCCATGCAGCCAGAATAGTCTTCAGGGATGATGGAAGGGTGTTGGTGGAGCAAACATCTTTGGCTCTGGGGTTTACTCATCAGTGAGAACTAATAGATGCCTTAACCCATATACACACACTCACACTAATAGATTCATCTTTACAGCTCTAGATGTCATGCCAAGTTAATTGGGATGAATGAAGTTTATATCGAAACTTTACTTTTAGTCATTTACTTAACATTTTAGTTTTTTCCTCTCAAGCCTTCAATTTAAATGGTTTAAAGATACTCTCTGTGTTAATATCAGACATGGACAGAAAGCATCTACACCATGTCAAGTGTAGACAAGAAACAGAAAGGCAACAATTTCCGATCTTAAAGAACTTCTTCTTCCTCTTCCTTGACACCATTTCCCTAGCTCAGTGAAATGTGATATTTGAATATCAGAGCAAATGCTGGTAAGCATATTTGAAACCTCCCTTTCCATGCATTTCAGTCTTCACCATATATGATGAAATGCCAATGACCTGAGTTAGTTTTACAACTAAATCCCACCCTTCACTTCAGGATATTCAGTAGCTAAGCAGCTACATTTTGCCAACCAGGCAGTGCAGTAAAAGGAAACCCAGAAACTTTCTGGCAATCCTGTGTCCTACAGCAGCAGGAGATTAAATGCCTGTAGTACTTTTAGTACTTTACCTAGAAATCTTTTATTAGGTCAACAGCGTGCGATCCATTGAAGAGAAAAGGAAGGCTAAACTCTGTAAACACACATGCGTCTGAACACTGGCAGTCACTTCTTAGTGGAGATGTGTTATTCCAAAACTGGCATAATCACAGTTTCTACCTCGTTTATGACCAGCATAAAAACTTGCATAAAATATCATGCACAGCTGTAGTCAGAAGGAAGATTCAATTTGGGCTTTGTGCAGACTTGACTTGCTGCCAGTGCAGTTACATACATCATCTAGGGCTGCATTTAAAAGGATAAAATACAGTTTTAATTCTTATGGCAAATTAATTTTTTTAAAGAGAGATAAAAATGTTAAAATAGATCATAAAAACCATTAGGCCCCTCCCTGCCCCCACCCAGTCCATTTTTTGTTAATATAATGTTAAAGGGTCAGCAAAAGATGGGAAAGCTGTAAAATTAAAGGTTAAGACTGCAGCTCTATCTGTCCTCAGAATGAGAAGTTATCCTATATGATTGCATATTTCTTTTCATTATTTAGACAGCCTCGCTGGGAATATTATATGTGAACAACCTCAAACATCCCTGCTGGTTTCTTTGAGAACTCTCAAAGGCCACAGTGATAGAGAACAGCATGGACAAGCTACTGAGGAACCGCAGGGTTTTCAGCTGAAATCCAAAAGCATAATACAGCATACAAGGAGATTTTCTCCACCCCTGTGGAGGACAGGGCTGACTCCTAACCTCTCTTGTGCTGCAGCATCACAGAATCTCCAGGCTCTTAAGAGCCTTAAAGGGCCAGCTGCTTCATCTCCCAATCAAGTTCCAAAGAAAACGAGTTGGCAAAAGCCATATGGCTAATTATTGACTGAATCAGAAACAGATCATTGTTCTCTGGAATTTAAATACAGTGTTCTTGCTACCACTTTATGCTGCTTCAAGAAGTGTTTGGCACCTCAAAGATTAGTGAGAATGCCCACTGATGGGGAAAATATTTTTGTCTCTTATCCAGTGGTGTGGTGGAGCCAAATGCACACCCTTGAAGGTTGATTGTACTTGTCTATGCTCAACTTCCATTCAGTGACTTTACATTGTTGTTGTTGTTGCTATTGTTTGCTGCCATTGAGTTAACCCCCAACTCATGGTGACTCCATACACAAAGGGACAAAATGCTGCCTGGTCCTGCACCATCCCCATGATCAGTTGTAGACTGAGCCATTGTGATCCATAGGGTCTTTGTTGACTGATTTTCAGAAGTAGATCACCAGGTCTTTCTTTCTTGTTGTTAGGTGCTGTAAAGTTGGTTGTGACTCACAGCAACCCCATGAAGAAAACACTACCTGATCCTGCACCATCCTCACGATCATTATTATTCTTAAGCCTATTGTTGCAGCCACTGCATCAATCCATCTTATTGAGGGCCTTTCTCTCTTTTGCTGACCCTCTACTTTACCAAGCATGATGTCCTCCTCCAAGGACTGATCCCTCCTGATGACATGTCCAAAGTATGTGAGACATAGTCTCACCATCCTTGCTTCTAAGGAGCATTCTTGTTGTACTTCTTCCAAGACAGATTTATTAGTTCTTTTGACGGTCCGTGGTATATTCCGTATTCTATGCCAATGCCATAATTCAAGGTGTCGATTCTTCTTCAGTCCTCCTTATCCAGGCCTTTCTTCCTAGTCTGTCTTAATCTGGAAGCTCCAGTGAAACCTGTTCAGCATCATAGGAACATGCAAGCCTCCATTCACAGACAGGTTGCGCATGAGGTGCATTGGCCAGGCATTAGACCGGGTCTCCCACATGGAAGGCAAGAATTCTACCATTAACTACCAATGCCTCATGAGAGCAGCATTTACACTGCAGGAATCAGCAAACACTGGAAATCAGGGTGTTTTTTGTTTTTTTTTTTTCCTGTAGAGCCGATTGTTCAATGCTTATCAATGCATCACTCCTCTTCCTGCACGACTTGTATGACTAACTCATCAAGAATTAGATAAAATGTTCCTCTTAGACCTGCCAACACTCTTCTACTATCTCAATCTCTAGTTACCAACAATCACCTTATGACATATATTCCTGGGCTGCTATGAAGCCCCTTCCAAACTATAAGGGGTCGGTTGCTGGATTGTACCAACTGAGAATCAGCCCTTTCTGTGGGTTAGGAACACCTGAAGTCAGCAGATACTCACTCAGACAGTTTTGCCATTTTGTTGCTGGCTTATAGAAAGCTTATATACTCAACAGTTTTTTTTAGAGCTTGAGGTTCCACAGATTTATTTCTTTTAATCTCAAAATTCATTGGGATCTTTAGTTTATGTAGATTGTGTACAGCTTATCATTAAGTAGAATTTTGCTGCAAGAGGAATGGGCTCTTGAAATTAAAAAAAGAAGCTAAAGAAGAAATGTATATAGAGGTGACTCAGCTTCAGCAAGGAGAATATTCCTTACCAACAAGAGTGTAGAGGAGGTCATCATTAAGAGCTTTGAAGGCAGGTAGACTTAGGTTTGACCCCAACTCTGACAGCTATGAGCCTGTGACCCTAGGCAAGTTATTGATCTCTCCAAGCTTCACTTTCCTCACGTGTAAAATGGAAATAAAGATAATATCTGCCTCATAGAGTTATTGTGTTCATTAAATGAGATGGAGTGTATTAGACCCCAGCCCCTTTTTGTCCAGCCCAGGATTTGGCTCCAGCAATTCCTCCCTCTCTCTGATGCATCATCAATTTTTTGTTACTCTACTAGATCATCCCCATCAGCATGTAAACATGCTATTATTCCTCCCATTAAAAACCAAATCCTTCATTTGCCCCACACATGCAACCCGCTACTGCACAATTACTTTGCTCCCCTTGAAAGAAAGACTCCTCAAAAAATTGAATATACTCGTCTTCAGTAATCTTCTTACATCTTTTTCTTGAACCCACTCCATTCAATTTTTATTCTCCACTGACCGCTGATGATCTCGTCAAGGTCATCAGTGATCTCCATATGGTCAAATCCATTGGTCAAGACTTTGTTCTCATCTTACTTGACTTAGCATGTGACACAGGTAATCAATCCCTCCTTCTTAAAATACTCTGTGCCTTTTACTTTCAGTACCTCAGACTTTCAAGCTTTGCCTCCTATCTCATGGGCACAGCTTCCTAACCTCCTTTGCTTTTTCCTCCTTTCTTCCTCACAGGGCTCAATCCTTGGTCCTCTTTTCTCACTATTTACATTCAATGTCTTTGTGATTGTATCCAGTCCTTAAATGTCTTTAAATGCCATTTATATGCCAACAACTCCCAAATGTGTTATTTCTAAACTGAACATGCCCGTTACTCCAGACTTGTGTATTCAACGTTCTGATATGACCACTTGGATGTCTATTCAACATGTACATAGCTGTACTCTTGATCTCTCCCCTGCTTGCCACCACCCTACAGCCTGCTCCAGTTGCTCAGGCCAAAAATCTTAATGCCATCCTTAATTCCTGACAATCTCTCTCATCCGCCACAGCTAATCCATCAGCAAATTCTTTTGGATCTCCTTTGAAATATATCCAGAATCCAGCCCATCATCACATCCTGCCTAGATTACTGCAGTAGCACCCTCTCTGGTCTCCCTTCTCTCTTCTTGTCCCTCTTGTCACCATAGAGTCTGTTCACAGAGGGATTCTATTCATGCTTAATTTAAATCATATTACTTCTCCGATCAAAATCCAGGAATGAGTCCTCAATTCATTCACAGTAAGAATCAAATTCCTTACAATAGCTTACAAAGCCCTAAAGATCTTCCCCTATGCCTACCCTCACCCTCTAAACTTACCTTTTAGTACTCTCCCCAGCTCATTTCCTTCCAACTCTAATGGTCTTCTCTCTGTACTTCACACATGCCAGTAATACATTTTGTCTTAGTTCTTTGTTCCAGCTGTCCTCTGTTTGGAATGTTCTTTCCCCTAAATCGTTGCTTGACCAACACTTCTAAAATTGTAATCCCTGCTCCAAGAAAAGCATTCTTAATCCCCTTTAATCTGCTCTACTTTTTTTTTCTATTTCCATATAGTCTCTTCTAATGTATCCTATAAGCACTTAATAAGTTTAATGGTTATTATCTCTCCCCTTCTGCTAGAATGCAAACTCTACAAGGACAGGGATCTTTGTCTTTTTGTTCAGTGATGCTTCTCAAGTGCCAAAAGGAGTACCTGGTCTGTATAATAGTATGTTGTTGTTAGATGATATCGAGTCAATGTTAACTCATAGTGATCCTATGTACAACAAAACGAAACACTGCCTGGTCCTGCACCATCCTCACA
Source organism: Elephas maximus indicus (assembly GCF_024166365.1). Classification (NCBI taxonomy): domain Eukaryota; kingdom Metazoa; phylum Chordata; class Mammalia; order Proboscidea; family Elephantidae; genus Elephas; species Elephas maximus. The sequence continues at coordinate 112,959,426 of NC_064824.1, forward strand.
ATCATTGTTATTCTTGAGTCCATAGTTGCAGCCCCTGTGTCAATCCATCTTGTTGAAGGTCTTCTTCTTTTTCACTGACCCTCTACTTTACCAAGCACGATGTCCTTCTCCAGGGACTGGTCCCTCCTGATCACATGTCCAAAGTATGTGAAACATTGTCTTGCCATCTTTGCTTCTAAGGAGCATTCTGGTTGTACTTCTTCCGAGACAGATTTGTTCATTCTTTTGGCAGTCCGTGGTATATTCAATATTCTTCTCCAACACCACAATTCAAAGGCATCCATTCTTCTTCTACCTTCCTTACGCATTGTCTAGCTTTCTCTTGCATATGAGACAATTGAAAACACCATGGCTTAGGTCAGGTGCAGCTTAGTCCTTAAAGTGACATCTTTGCTTTTTAATACTTTAAAGAGATCTTTTGCAGCGAATTTTCCCAATGCAATGCACCATTTGATTTCTTGACTGCTACTTCCACAGGCGTTGATTATGGCTCCAAATAAAATAAATCCTTGACAACTTCGGTCTTTTCTCCATTTATCATGATGTTGCTTATTCATCCAGTCGTGAGAATTTTTGTTTTCTTTATGTTGAAGTATAATCCACACTGAAGTATGTAGTCCTTGATCTTCATCAGTAAGTGCTGATGACTAGAAGAGATCCATATTTATGTCATATGTATGCCTATTCCAAAGAAAGATGATCCAACAGAATGTATTACAGTATATAAATGTATAAATACATATGTAGATAATGTACGCATAAATGTTTTCATATAAATATGTAAAAAGTTACATTCACTAAATATTTTTGATGGCTTAAATAGCAAAACATGAAGCATAATGTCTGTCATAGAGGAAGAGTCAGCAAAGGATCTCTAATATTAACAAAGAAAACCAAGGCAGAATGTACTTCTTTAATGTGGAAATCATTGCAGTTGACAATGAGATACTTTAGACGTCTATACTAATAGCATTACTTTATACATTCTGAAAATAAACCTCTATGAACCAGGTCCTGTCCTAGAGTTTATAGGGAAATTTGAAAATGCTGAAACAGACTGCTCAGGGATTTATTCATTCATTCAACAAATATTTATTAAGTGTTTACTATTTTTTTTTTATGGGCTCAGTGCTGAGAATATAATACTGAACACGAAAGCAGACACAGAGACTAGTTAAGGAGATCATCACTAAATAAGTCACGTGAATAAATGTAAAATTCCAGTGGGGTAAAGGCTTTAAAGGAGAGCCACATGGTGTTATTATAAAATTTGGACCCAAGCCAAGGAGGTCAAGAGAAACTTCAGGTGAGATGTAAAGAATGAGTAGGAAATGTTTAGACGAGTGTTTTTTAATTTTGGCTGCACATTTGAATCACTTGGGGAGTTTTTGGAATTCATAATGTTCTATCCACACCAAGCAAATCAGAATCTCTGAGGGTGGGTATTTTTTAAGGGTTCCCAGGTGATTACAATGTGTAGCCAACTTGAGAAACACTGTTTTAAATGAAGGAGAAGAAGTAAAGGCAGATCCCAGGAGGAGAAAAAAGTTTATTCAAAGACACCATGGGGGAAGTAGCAGGCAAATGAATACAAATGACTGAAAAAGGTTTACCAGATTGGAGTAAAGAAAGTAAGGGGAATATAACAGCTGTGTACCGATAACTATAATACAAGGCAGAACATGGTTTAAAAGATGTTATAAAAAGAAAACTAAACTGGTGAAGTACTATTTTAAAAGAGTAAAAAAATAATATTCAGAGATGGTTTGGACTCATGAGAAAGTATATAGAGATAAAAATTAGGAGAGTAGTATTGTGTATCAGTTAACAAGGCTAGAGTCAGATTGATGAATTCAAATCCTCATTCTGTCACTTTCTTTGGCCTTGGGCAAGGTGCCTCAGTTTTCTCATCTGTAATATGGCTATAACAATAAACCTATCTCATAGATTTCTCACAGAATTAATTTAGATAATTCATATAAGGAACTTAGAACAGCATTTAATACAGAGTAAAGAAACAATAAAGGTTATTTATCTTCTTAATCTTAGGCAGGCCATTGGCAAAAGTTAATAGATTTATATTGAAAAAAAATGAAAAGTTGACCTAAAATTTGAGGTTTCAATTTTAAGAGAACTATGATAGATATTTAGCTGGGTTTTCTTCTCCCACTCAGGTCAGGCACAAAGAACATTGTAAATTATAAATAATTTGTCTATGGGGGGCATGTCCATACTCCCTTTTCTGCCCCATTTTCATCCTTTATGGCACTCTTCCCTTCTCTGTCTTTTAAGACCAAGACTTTTCTACTTTCCAAATATTTTCCAGCAGAAAAAACTCTGATAGCAGTACCATTACTGAGATCACTTTTTCCAGTGATATCTTAAAGCTTTATTTGAAGCTGTGGAGTAAAAGACTTTATCCCCAAGGAAATATTAGAAATTAGCAAATTAGTGAGATAACGTACATGAAATCACTTTCAATTTATGAATTTCAGTTTAAATGTTAACCTTCACCTTAGATCCCTTACCTCTACAAATCCCCCAATTTACTTAGGTGAGTATCACACTTTATTTGCCACATGTCAATCAAAGAGCATAGTGGATCTTACTAGAAGGTCAGTGCTCCTCATGAACAGCACATTAATACCAGGCTTATAGAAAAAAAAAGAAAACTTGACTACAGTGACAATAGTGGAAAAAGCAAGTTTGCAGACTGCTTAAGAAAATGTCCATTCTTTTAAAAAACTTTAACATGAAAATCACACTGATTCACTTGAGGGGCAAGGGAAGGAGAGGAAAGAGAAGGATAGATGTGCCCCTAGAATCACGTACATTGCCCATTGTCAGATCCTGTTCTTCCACTTGGAACTCTCATTTCTTACCAATGCTATTGCTGGTTCGAAAATACTTATGGTGCAACCTATATGTGCCAAACACCACTCAAGGCACATGACATATAAAGATGAATAAGATATAGCCTCTGCCCTTGAGAAGCATGCCAGAGAGTAGGAAACACAGACCACTCAGGTAGATAGGTCATTTCAATAAAATAGAGAATTGGCCAAGATAGAAGTAGGCACATGATTCTGTGAAAGGACACTCTAAGCCCACATTGGAGGTCATTCTACCATGAGTGTGAAAGAGATGAGTCTAACCAGTCCAAGAAATCTACAGAGAACTTTCCGGATAAAAAGGAAAAACAAAAATAAAAACGTGAGCCGGATACAACAGTGTGTTGGTTAAATTTTCTCCCAAGCACCAGCTCACCCTCAGAACACTATGGTCTCCAGCAGGAAAAGTCTATTTCTTCCTACCCAGCGAGGCCACATTGGTTCCACTAGTCTGCATGATGGTCCCATTTTCCTCTCTGCTGGTTTGCTCTGAAGGTGCGTGTCCAGTTGTGTGCATGCACATGTCCACACATATTCACCTCAGGCTCACTTGTGTGATCCAACAATTCCACGACACCACGAAGGAAATAGAGATGCAGACAAAAATTTATCAGCAAAGAAATTATCTACATATTGTGAATGATACAAAAAACGCTGAAGTACGTTATGGTGCATCCATATAATGAAACATTGTAAAGCTATTCAAAAGGTATAGTTTGAAATTTTTGAGACTATTTAATGGCCTGGGGAAATCCTTAGAATATTATGTTTGCTCCTATGTAATATGTATACATATTTTTGCCATTTATGTTTATATGAGCATGTGGTCAAAGTAGAAAATTTAAGAAACATAAATAAATAAAATCATATCTAATTCCACCAGCCAGAGAAAATCATTACTAGCATTAGGCATGAGCCCTGGCAGCTCAACATTTAGGCACTCAGCTGCTAACCAAAAGGTTGGTGGTTTGTACCCTCCCAGCAGCTCTGCGGGAAGAAGACCTGGCAATCTGCACCCATAAAGATCACATCCTAGCAAATCCTATGAAGCAGTTCTACTCTGTCACACAGGGTCACTAGGAGTCAAAATCCACTGGACGCCACCTAACGACAACAACAGCAGCATTAGGTGGGATTTTTCCAGGCCATTCTCCATACATGTTTGCTTTAAAAAATAAAAAGGAATCATAGAGTTTTTCATAATGTATTAAGTCCATTCCATGTAACTGCATATCCACAACAGTTTTCCAGTTATTAATTATTCTTTAAAAACTTGATTTTAAAGTCTGTATAATATTTCATCTTTTGAATGTAGTATAATTTATTTAGCAGTCCTTTTATGGTGAGCAGTAATGGTTTTTGCCCTCTTGTTATAAATGGCTCTCAAATGAACTTCCTTGACCACAAGTCTTTGTTCATATATTCACTTATTTCCTGAGGCTGGCTCTATAGAAGTAAAATCACCAGGTCAAGAGGTAAAGATTTCTTATGCTCTTGAAATACATTTCTCAAACTGCTTTCCAGAAAGGTTATACCATCTGATACTCTCACCAATGATCTACGAGAGTGCCCATATCACACACTCTTGCCAGCATCAAGTGCTATCTCTTATCACCATTGCCAACTGGATAGGTGAAAAACAGAATCTCCTTTTGATACTATAGTATATTAAGCAAAATCAAGTATACAAAATACATATGCAAAAGATCTCAACAGTGTAAAACTATGCCAAGAAAAACAATGAAAGGAGATACACTAATATGTTATAATTTTTCATACCTGATTATAGAAAAATAGATTATGTTTTTTTTCATATAACCACATTAATGATCATAGCTAGTAATAGGTATTATTTATTCAAGACTACCATGCTTCAGAAACTGTGCTGGGTGTTTTGCATACAAGATCTTATTTAATCCTCAAAACAGCTACAGGTTTTATCACACCTTTGACAGAAGAACATGAGTAAGCCAAGAAGACTAGCTGGGCCATGAATTAGACTCAAGCTTAACTAATTGCACAGTTCCTGCTTTGTCTTTTGTCTCTTACTTTTCCGTATTTTTGCTTTTTTTTTTTTCAGTGAACATTTTTCCCTTTAAAAAAAGCTGTTTTTTACAGTCATTCCCAAAGGAAAGCGTCCCTTACAATAACTGTCGTTATTGCAATTTGACCAACATCCCCAGGAAAGAAGTTTAATCCCCAATTCAAGGAGCCATGAACGTGAGATCTTTTGGATGTCCTACAATGAGTGTGGGTCACTCAAATGTAAGAGGTCATTAGCAGAGTTACTTCGAGCATCACTTTTCAACACCCCTTAAATCATACCACCTAAGTGGTTGCCAGTTTCACTAGGTATTGCCTTGGTCTTGGCTTGTAGCATATCACTGTGGACATGAGAAATGCTGCCTGTGTGAGCAAAGTGCCTGCATTAGACGGGCGAAGTCAGAATCCAGGCTGTCACCTCTGCTGCGTTAACGGGATGATTATACTTTCTCTGAGTTAGTGTTGATTTTCACAGTTTTTAGGGAAATGTCAGACAGAAAGTACTGCTGTAAATATGTTCTTCTGTTCATAAATGACAAGTTTCCTTCTATTATTATTAAAGTCAGCATAACAGCTGGACAATTTCTCTAAGTACGGGACTCTTTAAACATGCACACAACATTTTTAAATATATATTATACACCTAAAAATGTAGCATATCTGCAAAGGAGTTATTATAAATTGTCTTTAGAGGTACAATTGAGAAGATTTTTTGAAAAGCATGCTGCTTAATGATTCATCTATGTGCAGAGATGAATGAAATACAACTACAAGAACTATTTTGCAGAACAAGATGCCACTTTTCAAAGTGGTATTTTGTTTGTTTGCTTTGCTTTTATTAATGCTTGATATGTTAAATATTTATATTAGGAACACAATACACAGAACACTAAGGAAGAAATAAAGAAAATTTGTATGAGAGTGAAAAATCAAGGTAACCATACAGTTCCAGAGCTGACTTTAATATTCCAAGATTATGTGGATGATTTGTGTATATGATATATTCAGATACATCATAGATAATTATATCAATATAGAAATAAACATTAACAAAGCAGACTTTGTAAGGAGACTTCCAGGTGAAAGGGACCAGGTGAACATCTTACGTTGATGTTTGTTATTAATGGTATTTTTTCAGAAAAGAAATAACTTTTCATAATGATTCTGCGATTTTGCAGTGACTTCTGTCTGTTTCTAAGGCTAAATTTTCAATGCTCAGGCTCTATTCCCCTGGCCTCCTGCCATTGCGTCACTTCATTCTAACTCCAGTTGCCTGCTAACCGTTGATCTGTGTCACCGTATGAGTCGATGCACAGAACCCTGTGGGGTACTCCCATTCTGGAGGAAAGAGCCACTGAGTGACCCATTTCTCATTTTCCAAGAGCCACAGCCATCTGGGAATCTGGTAAAAATTTTGCTTCTGCTCATTTCACCTAGAATGTCTAATACATTTACAAAAGTTTCACAAGCTTCCAATTTGCTGTTTGCTCTTTGTGTTTTAAATGTGAGGGTTCTTCATTAGATCAAGAAAGTGTTCTAGAAATCCTAATGTTCGCTTTTCTAATTGAGGAGCTGTAATATTTTTCTACGATGTTAAAAAATGACGTGAGTATCACAGAGAAATTAGCATGAAGCTATTGTTCAGCTTTTAAAATGACTCAAGCTGTGCCAAATTGTCTGGTTTGTTACTTCCTAGGATTAGCTGTGACTAGGTAGGGTAGAAAACCCTGGCAACATAGTGGTTAAGAGCTACAGCTGCTAACCAAAAGGTCAGCAATTCAAATCCACTGGGCGCTCCTTGGAAACTCTATGGGGCAGTTCTATTCTGTCAATAGCGTCGCTGAGTTAGAATCGACTCGACCGCAATGGGTATGTAGAGTAGCATGGTGGATGGAATGATTTACGCTTAATTTGAGAAGGAAAAGTAAGAAGTCCATGACTCATATAGTCATAAGTTTATTTTTAAAGAAATTATTGTTTGTTCATTACAGTAAAAAAGAAATTGGCATTACCATACCCTGTCATATTTTTTTTTTGTCATATAGAGCAATTAAAAAAAAAAGGCAAATTACATTAATATATACTTTGTCACCTAATAGCAATGAAATATGTGTTATAACCATTCAGCCCTCTTTGATTTGTGTCTGGCCAACCTCTTGGTTCTTTGATTATGTCCATCCAGGTTATTCTTATTTGTTAGTGGAAGTTCAAGTACAAACTGTCACCCTAACAGGAGGGGGGACAATATCTCAGTCTTCTAAAAACAACCAGTCCTGTTTCTGGTAATTCTTTTTCCAAGAGTTTCCACTTCCTGTAAACTTTTTAGGTCTCTGCCAAGTTCAAACAATTTTTCTGTTAATCTGAGCTGGAGTCTAGATCTTCTCATATATAAAAATGAGAGGTTAAACTGGCAGAACTTCTGACTCTTTTGCAAAATAAAATTATAATTAACTCAGTTCTGATGCTAACCTATTATGAGTTCATTCAACAAATATTTCTTAGGCACCCGTTATGTTAGGTGTTAAGGACACAATGGTGAGCCAGAGGACGCGGTCCCTGCCTGCACAAAAGTTACACCCTAGTGACAGACCCAATGATATTGTTGCATCGATGCTCCAGTTGAGCTATTTTCTTCCTAATGGCCTCAAATGAAAGATTCCACTTTTCACAGCTTATTTAAAAGAATCAGGCCATTTGATCATCAAACCAAATATGCTGTACACAGTTAAGTCATCAAATAACCTTGGTTCAAACAAAGGTTAGAGGAATATAAAAAGATTTCATTTTCATTTCTTCCCTGACAGCTTCAGAGCCAAGGGCAGCTCGGCTGACTCTGTGCTTTTTAGAAATGCCAAGTACAAGAAGACAAGTGCACACATCAACTGAGTAGTTTATGTTTAAAAAAGCCTGTGGAGAGACATCTCAGTCTCTCTCACTTCCTTTCTATTTTTTTAAATAAATAACAAGCTATTTAGTTCCTCATGAATCCTTTTCGCCCCAGCAAAAAAGGAATTTGTCTTAGCTAGTCAGTTTTCTGCAGGGACATTCCCTATCCGGGATTCTTAAGCACTCTTGGGTCAGAAATCTCTCTGAGAATTGAGAAAAGCAATGAACTATGGCCTGGGGGCTTAGAGAAGGAGATGGAGAAGGTGGGGATCATATAGGTCATACATCCAAAATTTTGCCTATAGTCTAAGGAAGTTAACCAATCTTGTATCAGAATATTAAAAAAAAATTGCATTTCACAATATAAAGTGTGTTCTTTAAAAAATTGGCATTAGTGTTGTTTGGGGGGGAAATGTTTCCATAGTAAGTTGGGAAAATTCTTTGTTTAAAATTGATTTTTCAAGATAATTTGGTATAAATTCTTTAATATATTAATGTGCCCTCACTGTCCCAAAAAGATGATGTATATTCAGCAACAGTTCCCTATATCCTTGAAGCATGGAACCCCTTTGCCAATGCCTACCCTTGAATTGCCTCTCCTGAATGGTGTTCTAAAAACACTCTGAGAAACACTGCTTTGGCATACAGCAATGAGATATCTCACCTGGGTCCACAATTCATTCCTCACAGCCCTACCATGCACGCAGATCCACAACTGGATCTGGCTGAAGAAAATCACCTGCTATGAGAGAAAAATCAGTCAATAACGTTAAGATTCATTGTCGATGATTACTGGGATATCAACATTAAAACAAATAACTCTTCTCTTTGTTCACTAATTCCACTTAATTTGATGGAATTTTTCTTTTTATTTGGCTCCTGAAACGAAGGATGGGTTAGAGAAAACTTTCTTTGTTTCAGTTTTCTCATCTGTTAAATATAAATAATATGGTATCTACCACATAACATAGAGTCAGTATGAATTGGACTCGACTTGACAGCAATGGGTTTCTTTTTGTTTTGTTTTAACCACATAACACTATTGTGAGAATCAAACGAGTTAATTCTTGTAAAGCACCTAGAACAGTGTCCTGCATGTAAGTGTCCAATAAATATTAGTTGTTATTTTCTATTTCTGTGGTTATATTAATATATTCTGTCGCTTAAGTATCACTTGGTTAGCTTAGTATATTTTATGTAGCCACAGAGAGCCAGTATATATTAATATTTTCAAAAGCAGGTAATAGCTATTCTATCTCAGAATATCTGAACACAAATTGAAGCATTTGGAAAAAAAAAAAGTCAGATATTTGGAAACAACCATTTCTAATCCAAAGAGTGGGTTACATTTTCATTTTTTATAAATACAGGTATATAGAGTTTTTTTTGTTTTGTTTTGTTTTTTTTTATAGAGTTACATCAGCATTTAGAAACTTGGTTAAAGAATAAAATGAGAAAGGATCGATCCTCTCTGGTCGACATATCCCCATCTTCATATAAGGCTTCTTTAGCATTATTTATTTTCTTTATAGTAGAATAAAATAGATGACATGATTAAAACCTGAAGCATTTAATGGCAAAATCATAGTCTGGTGTAAAGTCATTATTACCAGTGTAAGAACAAAAAGCATAAGATCAACAGATGACTCAAAGTTGGCTCAATTTTACCTTGATCTACTTCATTATCATAAACTTGATTTGCGGGGATTGGGGAAATACTATGTTTTCTCCTACTGCTTATTGCCATCCAGTGGATTCTGACTCAGAGAGACCCTGTAGGACAGAGTGGAACGGCCCTGCAAGGTTTCCAAGGCAACAATCTTTTCAGAAACACACTGCCACATCTTTCTCTCATGGTGTGTTCAAACTGCCAACATTTTGGTTAGCAGCTGAGCGCTTAACCGCTGCTCCACCAGGACTTCTTTTTCTTCTACTAGTCTTCCTTTTTTCCATTGCTTTCTTTCCTCATTAAAGGAGGTTACTGTTGCCTCTGACTGGAATGTTCACTCCTCAGTTCATCACTGGGCTGGCTCCATCTGATCTGAATGACGTATCTTCCAAGGTGCCTTTCCTGACCCACTCTATCTAAGGTATCCCCTCTCACCATCCTCTTCCTGTTTATTGTCTGTCATACCACCCGGTTTTATTTTGTTTGAAATACCAATATTTACCTGACATTAACTAGTTCATTACTCATCATTCCACCATACCAGAGTATAAACTTCATGAGGACAGGTGAGTTTTGGTCATGTTAAGAGATACATCCCTAGAGCCTAAAATTATACCTGGCATATAAGAGGTGCCTAATAAATATAGTTAAATCAACTAATAAATTAATATTGACCCTAACATTATTCTAGTTCATTATCTCCATGGCACAAAAGAAGTCTTCTATAACTGTTATAATTCAGGGGGAAGTGGTCCTTATTTAGCTGTTGTTATTTTTTTTACTGACCCAGACACTGTGATAAACACTAATGCATTTCTATTTTTCACAATAAGTTGAAAGATACATGACTTATTAACATTAATTTTAAAGCAATTCCTAGGTTATGGGAATAATACTGACAGATGAGAATACCGAATCTCACATATTCCATTTGCAGAGGTTTTATAGTTTCAAAGAATAGGCATGTTTGGTGATACCTGTAACAACCTTGGATTTCATGAATTCATGAAATCATACAATTTCAACATTGAAAGAAAACACAAAAGCCTTAGGAACATCAAGTCATCTAACAATTGAATCCCTTGCATTATGTTCCTAAAAGTGGTTATTCTCCAGTATTAAGGAGTTTGCAGCCTTTTGAGGCAGCTCTTACTTCTTCAGAGACTTCTGACTTTTCGAAAGCCCTAAAAGATGAGATGAGACAGGCCTCAGAGTAACTTCAGTCCATTGGTCCTATTTCTATGCCCTAAACCCAAGTGGAATAAACCTAATATCCCTCATCTACAACAGCCTTTTAGGTTTCTGTTTTTATTGTTGTTAGCTGCTGTCAAGTTGGCCCCCTATATATGCTGAACCCATGCATGATGGCACAAAATGCTGTCCAGCCCTGCACCATTCCCATGGTCGGTTGCAAATCAAACTGTTGTCATCTATAGGGTTTTCATTGGCAGATTTTCAGAAATAGATCTCCAGGACCTTTTGAAGATGCTTGTAACATGCTTCTAACTCTTCCCTTTTCTGGGGTAACTATCTTCAGCCCTATGCTCTTGTTTCAAATTCAGTTACAAACCACACAGCAATCTTTTCAATTTATAACACTTTCTCTATAACCTTGGTAGCAGATGAAAACCAGAAAGGAACCCCTTGCCACAGGTAACCGGGCCACTGCAGAATAAAGCAGCCTATCAATACCCATGTTCATGATCTGAGATAACAACAGCAATAAAGCATACAACACTATCTGGGAGTTTAACCCACACACAGGTGAAAAAACAAAAGAACCTGGAGAATTCTCGCCCCTCTCACCTTCCTCTAATTATTTCTAGTCTCTTTAATTATTTTTTGTTACAACTAAGTTTAGGATCACTATGAGAGAGTTTCTGTCTTTACGTTTTTAAAGATAAAAATCCTTGTGTAGTTTGAACTATATGAAGTTGCCAATATGTGACTATTTTAAGCTGAAAAATAGCAGTTTCTTAGGGATCCAACCAATATATCTGGGCTACATAAACAAAATACACCATCCACACTGTTCAGGTGAAGACATTGGTTCATGGAAAGTAAGGGACTTGCCTAAGATCGCAGCTAGATAGATAGTGGCAAAACCAGGACCAGAACCAAGACTCCTGATCAAATGCTCCTATCACCACATTCATTTCTTAGAGAGGAAATGAATGTGTTATATCACAAAGCAGAGGCCGTCATCATTTCCATGTTAAAAATGTAGAAACTGAGTCCAAGAGAAGTTTAACTTGGCTGAAAACAAATATTGGGAAGCTAGGAATTTGAACATGGGTAATCTGACTCCAGGCAATCCTGGTGGCACAAATCATTAAGAGTCTGGCTACTAACAGAAATGTTGGTGGTTCAAATCCACCCAGAAGTGCCTTGGAAGGAAGGCCTGGTGATCTGCTTCCAAAAGTTCATAGTCATGAAAACCCTATAGAATGAAGTTCCGTTCTGGAACACACGGGGTTGCCGTGAGCTGGAACTGACTCAACGGCAACTGATTGATCCAGAGCAAAAAACTCTTAGCCAATGGGACAACTTCAGTGCTTCACTGCTATCATTTGACTTTATTATTAATATTGACTGGTGTTGTGGGTTTCCTAATTTTTTTCCTGAACTTAAAAAAGGCAATAGAAACTAAGTGACTAAAATTTGTTTCCTTGTTTTATATATATATATATATCTTACAAGCCATTTCTTTTCACAAGTACATATTTGCTTTACATTTTTAAGCAGTGGAAACCACGGAGAGAATTTTAAAAAGCTTAAGAGGCAAAAAACCTTTGTAGCAAAGCCATGCCCGGGTCCAAGTTTTGTCCCATTGAAGCTTTATGTCTAAATTATGAAGCTTTTCTATCAGTTGGGTTCATAGGGAAACTGCTGAGTCATTTTCATTATAGAATCAATTCTACACAGGAATATCACCATAATGTTTGACAAAGTCCACCGGTCACTATGTTCTCTTTAATTTATATCTCAAATCGATGAAATTATCAAATCATCTATGCAAACCTGTTAAAGTGATTCATGCTTAAGCTCAGATATTTTAGTTTCATCCCTCATCCTCTATCAGATGAGAGAAGAGGCTGGCAGCTGCAGAAGGCTTCATCATAAAGTTATATAATTCAATAGATTCAATAGCATCCTAAACAGTCTAAAAAGGTGAGCTCTCCCCAAATTGGTGGTCCTTCAGGTCTCACAGCTGCAGCAGCTAAATTAGTAATAACCATGTCAAAGTCCTGAGGATTATAGTAGTTGAGAGAACAACTTACCACATAGCAAAAAATGAAATTATTCTGAACTTAGGTCTCCATTTCCTTTGCAAAGTACTTTTGAGATGAATGTGTGCCAAGTGGGGCTGAAGCCAAACCTTTCTCCTTCACAGCTCACCTTTCCTTAGTGAAAATGTCAAATTCATGATACCACCACCATTTCCATTGGCACTGTGGTGTGTGAGTAACAAAGACAACCAGCAATTATTCAGTGAGGAAGGAAAGTTAATGCCTGAAGCAGAGAGGGTGGAGATTATCTGTTGAGTTTAGCCGTGAGTAATGGTGAGGCCTTCATTTTCTAATACAGTAATATTAAGTACTGATCCACATTTAGTCATTTGTTATAGTACATGTTAACTAATGTTCATCTCTGCTCTGATGATTCTTTATTATAAACATGTTAGGACTGACAAAGCTGGAATGAAGCTGGAATGGAGTCATCTGTTTCTTACTCCTGGGCTCATGACTTCCTTGTGGGAGTAAAGATAGGAGCTTTAGAAGCAGGGGGTCTTGGGCAATAAGGAGATGGAGGTTTTCATTTTACATAGTGAGAATAGAAAAAGAGAGATTAGGGATAGCAAACAATATCAGTAATTTATACCATACCTCATGCAAGCTCCAAAAATAAATTGATGTCACTGGTACCTGGTTATATCTGTTTCCATTCTATGGCAAGTTAATGATGTAGACAAACATAAAATTTTTGCATACCCTGAAGTAAAACCTCATTATTAGAACAATATTAACAAGGCAAATAATTTAAAAGAGAGAACCCCCCACCCCCCAAATCTCTAAACTATTGCAGAACTGCCAGGTTCACTTTGTATGTGCTCTAGCTAGCTGCCTTGGTCATCATGTTAGGGTGAAAAAATGTGAATAAAAAATACAGTCAGTCTACAATAGGGATGGTTTAATACTGCCACCCACACAATCATTTTAATGTTTTCTGAATCTGGGATATTTCCATTTTCTTCCTTAAATGAATTTTACCATATTTTGGCATTGATCTTGTAGACTCAATAAGATTGCAAAGCAAAGTGGTTACTCCCCACAGACCTTCCAACTGACACCTCTACAAATCTTGAATTGTGTTGGGATCATGGAAAACATGAAAAATGCAAGCAATGCAGGAGCAGAAACAGAGAAGCTAGTGGCCCTACCTAACCGTACTGTATCTATAGGACTTGCCATGTATAAACACACTCTGATTGTGCGTGGACTGTGTAAGTCAGGGCAAATATTTCTCCTGAGGATGTGAGGAAACACTGCCAAATTAGTATTACTTGGAAGTAACTAATGCTTTTTAGATCAAGTTATTTCTTCCTTAGTATGACATTCCTTCTTCCAAATGTATAAAGGAACCAGGTGATTCATTCTGGCAAAGTGGAAAAATGTGAAAATAAAAGAAGCAATTTTGCATTTTCTCTGCATTGGAATATTAGGTCTTTTCCTCAGGTAATCAGCTTTCCTGAGAGCAAAGTGTTCTATTTTTCCAGGAGGGTGAGCTGTTCAATAGGCAGATGTTAAGCCAAGCTACTTCGTAAGTGAGCTCTTTGCAGAAGTGGTTTGCTTCACATTAAGCCAGAGTCAGAGCTACTGAAGTGGCCCACAGGACACTACAACCAAAGCAATTTCCCATGTGACTGGCTGGCTGGAGAAGAACATACACACAACCATGGCTCTCAGTGGAAGCTACCACGGTCTGACTTTCTTACTGAAACAAAACAAGCTCCTGGAGTCACCTGAGCTATCACATTTTAAAGGACATGTAGAAGTGAAAACCACACTAACAAATCCAGTGGTGGTGCTCTAACATCTCCACTCACGCTAATTTTATATTTTCAGAATCTAGAGTCTTTCGACCTTCCTCCACAAGGAGCTATACCATGATGCTTGCTATTTTTCTGTAGGCTTAGTAAGACATGCAGGGAAAAAAAAGTCTGCTTCTCTAGAAATTTCTAGACTGCATGGCTATAAACTTTGAGATCAGTGAATGCAAAGGTAGTCATGGAGAGAAGAAACATAGACTAGAGACTGATAAAAAACCTACTCTGTGACTTAACCCACTTCTGATGACATGTAAAATCTCTACACAGCCCCTGGTACACAGTAGGGAATCAAGAGACACCTAGAAGTTGTTGTAAGGCAGTATTGTCATTGTTACTACTTCAGATTCTAAATGTAAAAGCTGACAATAAAACCTAATTTCTTGTATGCTCATATGGATTTTACTGAGGTAAGAATGTACTCTTTTGATAACTGTGCTATGGGAAAAAAGAAAATAAAACAATTTATTTCATTGGAGCCAAACTATGAAACAAGCTCCCCACCTAGTCCATAAGTAGCTGTTCCACTGACATTAACCAACAGCTAAATGCTCACTTTTCCTTTCTACAGTTGAATATGATTTTTGTAATTTTGCTGAAATGTCTTTTAAATTCAATCTCGTTCTCTTTTGTTTTCAAAAGTTTGGGACAAGGAGAAACACCAGTATCTCTTCATATTTAGCCCCGTGGTAATTTTATGGCCCTTTACGTAACTATCAAATTTTTTTGTATGTTATTGTGGCACGTTTATTTTGAAGTCACATGTTTATGAACATAAAAAAAAAACTGACAATGGCAACTTTATCGATCTGACAGTTTCAACTAACTGTAGGTTGGGATTGAGGTGGGGAGGAAGGGTCAGAGCCCCTCACTCAGGTGTCAGTGCACAAACTTAAAACTGAGTCTTTGCCACCTGAGACTGGATAGGAAAAGCTAGAGCTGACTGTATTAAACCCATGAGGCTGGGTTGGAAAGCAACAGGAGACAACAGCCTTGTGCCAGCAGATGGACCCTGGTAGACTGACTTCTGGATTCACTCTCCTGGCTCCCTGTCCCCAACCCATCCTTTCCCTTCTTATATCAAGTTCCAAAGTCATGGCTCCTTTTATGGACCAAAACCCAGGAAAGGCCAAAATCCCTGTAAGTGAGCAGAACAAAATACTGCACGCACTACCGTATCTGATTATTCACTGTTCTGTTCACAGTTACCTGACAAACCACTTAACCTCACCATGCTCCAATTTCTTCTGTAACCCAGAAACACAATAATATGCAAATCTACCTCATGGGTTGTTCCTGGCAGTAAATACACACACACACACACACACATATGTGTGTGTATAAGGTGTATACATGTGCACACACACTTTAGCTTTATAAGGTGGTCTAGCAATATTTAAAGATTAAGTCAGAATAATTGAATACTCCTGCAGCTGTGATGGGTTTGCTCGCTCCCCACACGAGGCGGCTAGAATTAAACAGCATGACTTAGAGCTCATCTTCTTGGGTCTCTACCCTTAGGCTCAGCCACAGACCTGCTCTGTGCATCTTCCACTTTGGATTCTCTCTGCCTCATCGTTCATCCTTAAAATGAACTAAGTGATGAACTCCCTTGCAGAGCTAAAGAGAGAAAAAAGAAAAAAAGCCAAGGGATTTAATAAGTGTAATGGAAAAAACAAGTAATAGACAGAATCCAGCTCTCAAACGCACACATGTTATTTCTGCTCATACAAATGCAAATTCAGCCAAAGAGTAAAATCATATGCAATTCTTTGATTTAAGACATTTGCCTGGTGATAGTCACAGATATTTTTCTGGCTTTAACCAAGCAAGTGAAGAACAAATAAGAGGTATTAGAGGATGCCCATAACCTTATCCTGAGTTATTTGTATGCAGCTTCTATAATTTAAATTGTTGGACTTGCATATGGATAAGCACAGGCAGACATTAACCATAAACCTTTCAAGTAATCATTACTTCCTGAGCCCCCTTCTAGCAAATATTTCTAAACTGTTTTCCTTGACTCATTGCCAACAAAATGGATGGAACACTTTCAATTCTCTCTTTTTCTTTCTTGGTCATAGTTTCAGAACCCTAGCGATGCTTGAGTCCTTTCAGATATTGGTGGCTGAAATCAAGGGCCAGGCCCCAGAAAAGTTTCACAGAGGGGACATACATAGGGCCAAATGAGACCCTCCGATTCACTCCGTGTATCTCTGAGATGTGTGGTAAGTGTCCGAGGTACTGGTAATGCTGCAGCCAAGACGGTAAATCCGAGCCAACACACAGCTCACTGTATTGAGAAGCCGGGTCGCATCCAAATGCTAACTGTGCTGCAATGCATATGGCCCAGGTCATCACTCTCCTGGGCTCTATGCATTTTAATTGCACATGCTGCAATTAAAATTTAGGGTTAAAACTATTGTATTCCTTGTGTTTCCAGGTCATTGTCCATTATCGCTGCATTCTTTAACAAAAATATTTTAAAGTTAAAATTGCCTATGTAGGTAAAGATTTTGGGACTCTCTCCAAATACCTTCCACTTGCACAGAAAGAAGTAAGTCTCTACCAATGAGAAAGCACAGTGGGAGGCACAGATAATGGCCTCAATGCTGCACAATCCTAGGGGGCACTATTTACTCAGACTACAATGTGGTCAGTGCCTGTGGAGTTGTGCAAGGAAGTCCTGCAAGATCACAGAATCCCTTAGGGAAATCTTAATGCAAAAATGGGCTCAAACAAAAGAGAAATTCCATCTAGTAGACACAGATTCTGGTTATTCTGCTCTCTGTGGCTGACTTTTTTCCTCTTAAACAAGAGGATTATATGAGATGGCCTCCAGTATTAACTCCAGCTCTGATTCTATGAGTGGAGGCCAATTGATAAACATCAAGTGATAATGACTAGTGCAAATATTTCCGTCTTTCAAGCAGGGTTCTTATAACTAGTATCTTATTAGTGAAAGCAGGAAGGAATTCCAAATAACCCGTAGTTGTTTTGAAAATACTGCATAAAAATAAAAAGCAGAATAGAACTATAAAGAAAAGGGAAGTTCCATGGAGCAATATAGGCAGTTTTTCAAAAATATAGACTTATTTCCTCCAAGCTGGAAGCATATTCTTAAGCAATGATGATGTCTGCTTTAAATCAAAGCAAAACAACATCTCTGATTCTAGGTAGTGTTTTATAATTATTTTCTTTAAAAATATATTCCCTACAATGTTTTCTCAAACCACCTTTTCCATATCACCAGCCAAGTTAATTATTGAGCTTTACTTTCTACCCTTTGATTTCAAAAATCAGTAGATGTACTGGAGACAGCTTTTGTGAAATTCCACATGTCCTCTCCACTCCTCTGATCCCAGACTCTCATTAGAACACTGTGCCCACCCCCAGGTAAGAATCCCTTATATCCACATTGGCCTGTTGAAATGTGAGCCGAGCTTGGCTTCCGGATGTGAAATATCAGGTTTATTAGGTTCGAACAGACTTAGTAGTCACGTGAAAAGCTATAATGCAGGTGGCACTATGATTGCTTATAAATCATGAGCTTTTGTTTTAGAAATATAAACAGAGGTATGATTCTTAAAATGATGTAAGTCATCCCTATTTCAAACATCGTGCATTAGGCAGACAGGCTAATGCAGATACACAGTGTTGAGATCAATTAGATACATAAAGTTTTACAACAGAAGTTAACAAAATCATGATAGCAAGAATTCAAACACAAGTTACAAAAAAAACACACACACACACATAATATATTCTGTATCTGGGAACAGCCAAGAAAGAAGACAGGGCTCTGACCTCACAAAGTGGATACCATACACTCCTTCCAAAATGATAACAAGGCTTCATGTTCTCAGTCTAAGTCGCACTCACAGGCCTCCTGGGCATACCCACTTAAATATTTTCTGAATTTACCTGTGTCTTTTACCAGCAAAAAGGAGATATGTTCCTAACATTACTCTCATCCATTCACTCCTCTAGACTGTAGCCCCAGGAGGACCTGGTTTTGTTCACCACTGGACCATTGGAGCTCTAATGGCTAGCATATTGCTTGGCACATAGTAAATGCTCAATAAATATTTGTTGGATTACTAAATGAAAGTGTTCATTTTTTTTTACATCGAACACTCAATTAGTAAGTGCTCACCACATATCCTGGCATATAGCAGCACCCAGTACACCAAAGCCAAACCAAACCTGTTGCCGTCAAGTCGATTCCAACTTGTAGAGACCCCGTAGGACAGAGTAGTGCTGCCCCATAGGGTTTCCAAGGAGTGTCTGGTGGATTTGAACTGCCAACTTTTTGGTTAGCAGCTGTAGCTCTTAACAACTATATCACCAGGTATAAATCATAACACAGCTTTTAAGATAAGAAAATTATTGGACTTGCACTCAGTTCTTGGATCGGCGGTCCTTTGTGTATTCCCCATGATCACAACTTCGTGGCCTTGGCTACTTCCTCTGGTAGTTACAAACTTTTTGGTCAGCTAAGAGATTGGCTTCCCTTGTTCAGCACCTACTTATCCCACCAGGAGAAATTTGGTACTTTGACTACATCCAGTTGAGGCTGAAAACCTTAACATTTGTGGTTAAATTTTTTTAAAAAAAGTAGAAATGTGGGTTTGTCATCTATTCATTTTGTAGAAAACCAGATATAGCTTCCTTTACCTTTCCTTCTAGAATAAAAATTATTAGCATTGTTCTTATGCCCCTAGAAAGGCATTTCACCCTTGCTTCCTCTTGAGAGCGTTTTCTAAAAATACAAATTTGATCTCTTCACTCCATACTTAAAATACCACCAAATGCCTTCAGCATAAAATTCAGGTTCACTATGATGAGTTAGCAAAAGCTTGATGACCTGGCCCCTAATTATTCTATAAGCTCATGCCCTGCCATTCTCCGCAATAGTAATCCCTCCCAATAAATCTGAAATACTTGCAGTTCCCAAAAACATATTGCTGTATTTTCATCTCTTGTCCTCTGTGTATGATGGCTCTCCCTGCCCTTTCCATCAAATTCACCACACACACACACACACACATACCTCACCAGGCTAACTTATATCCATATTTTTTATTTGGAGTTATTCTTCCAAAAAGCCTTATAAATCCATATTCATCACACTCTCCCACAATCTTGGTTAGGTGTCCCTCTTAGATATACCCTATATTATCACAACTTTGGAACCCTGTGGCACAGTGGTTAAGGGCCTGGCTGCTAACCAAAAAGTCGGCAGTTCAGATCTACCAGGCACTCCATGGAAAACCTATGGGGCAGTTCTACTCTGTCTCATAGGGTCATTATGAGTCAGAATCAGCTCGACGGCAACAGGTTTTATCACAACTTATTTGTCTGCTTGCTCCTTCCCCAATAGCCTGGAAGCTCTTGGAGGGTAGGGTCTGGGTATAAATGTCTTTGACTCTCCCAAATCCAGCAGAATGCTTGGCATTTAGTAACAACTCAATAAAAATTAATGCAATAAATGAACAAATACGTCCATGCCCTTTTGTTGTTGTTTATACTTACTCCTGAATTATTCTACATGGATTTATTATTGAACTCATTAACTCAATTCATAAGACCAAATGAAAGCAAACAAGGACAGGTAAATTGCTTCTAAATGGGTCCACCAGTAGTGGTCTTCTTTGGTTGGCTTCCTATGGATAAGCTTTTGAACTTGACATTGGGTCAATGTGGAGGCCACCATGCATGCTCATCCTCCTAAGCAGTTTTCTCATTCTCCAATCTATTCTTTGGGACATGTCTGTTCTTACTGCCATTTTTCATGAGAGTGCTGTAGAAGCTGGGATAACTTTGCTTGGAATAGATTGTGAGAAGATATGGTGAAGAACAATGCGACGTATATGGATCCAAATGCTTGCATGGCCATGACATGACAGATAAAATGAGAGACTGAGAGACAGGTTGTACACTATTTATTGATAATTGTCAAATGGCTTTCCATGAACTATTAATCTGCTCACAAACCTGGAAGCTGTTATCATTCTAGACCGTTACCACTCTATTTAGACATACCCATAGACAGCCTCCTATACTTTGTAGGAGAGTGCAGTTGGCTACTTGGGACAGTGGGCTGTTTGGCCTATTTTATGCAAGTCCAATGAACATTTTCATACTACAAATGTCTCTGCATCAATGTTTCAAGAAAAATGTGTTGAAGAAATAAATTTGTGACTTCAAGTACTGTGGGGAAGACATGCTCTAGATAAAAATATTTTGACTAAAGCAAATACTTCTTTATTGGGTGCTTATTGCAATCTAGACTCAAAAATATAAACAGATCCTTAGAGTTCATTGTCAATAATATAATTCTACCTAAAGAAAGATGCCCTAATGTAGTGTTTTGTCTACCCTCTTACAAGCGCATTAATAGAAATATTCTACTTCATGCTACCTTAATTTGAATACTTTGCTTTGTCAACCTTAACTCACTTAACAGCTAGAAGTGGGTGGGTGAATCCAGGGTAACTTCTGTCAAAATCCACGGTTCTCAATTATTTGAGAGAGGAATTAGATGTCTAGCCTATTTGCACAATTCACATTAAAATTTCCATTGGGGGGGAAACCCTCATAATTTCTAAACTGAGCATTTTTAAATTGCATCTATAGATCTTCCTTGCATAAATGAATACCTGACTTCTTATCTGGCAATGCTTACTGCAATGCCTCCTCATAAAATTAAGCAACTATACAATCAATTAATTTTTTTTTTTAAGGCAGTGTAATAGCACTCTCGTTGGATGCCACACTGCCTCTGATTTGTTTGGGGACTACTATGCTTGATTAAGAATGATAACAGACACTTGATAACATTGCAAAGGAGATGTAAATCAACTCAGAGGAGCAACAAAGCAGAACCCGACTGGCATCAAGGGAAACCATTTATTCCTTAATGTGTTAAATTCTATCACAGAAAACTTTATAAAATTATTTTGAGAGCCCTGATCAAAATTTCATTCCTTTTCCCAAAATTGCCACAATCAAAATGCAAATGCAGAGGCGGGGCCAATATGGCTGACTGGTAGAAGCTACCTCGGATCCCTCTTGCAACTAAGACTCGGAAAAACAAGTGAATCGATCACATACATGACAATCTATGAACCCTGACCATCAAACACAGATCTAAAGAGTTGACCTGAGTGACAGAGACTGAGAACGAACAACCACGAGGAAGCAATGACTGCTTTCGGAGCCTGGAGCCAGTGTCCCAGTCAGGAAACCTTGGCACCGGGCTTTGGACTGGGCACAGGGAAGCTGAGCACAGCATCCTGAGACGGCCCAAACACGGGACGCAGCCCTAGCCCCTGGAAGTGACCTCGGGGGAAGCCCAGCCAGTGCACGCAGGCAGCGCAGTGATGCGGCTGACAGCGACTGGTTTCGGAGCCTGGAGTGCGGCGTTCCAGCCGGGGAAACTTGGCGCTGGGCTTTGGATTGGGAGTGGAGGAACTGACCGCAGCTTCTGAGACAGCACAAACACAGGACGCGGGCCTGACCCTTGGGGGCAATCTCGACCCAGCCAACGCACACAGGCTACACACCCCTCGGGAATCTCAGATAAAGCAGTCATCACCAAACAAGATAAGTAACTTTGTCTATATTCTGGGGTGCTACTCTCTCATATTTATCTGATCCCTCCCCTCTCCTTCCCAGGCGGCTTCATTAACATTGGAATTTCCTGAGCCAGAAAGTGAAGTGCTCTGTGGTTTTTCTTTCTTTTTTGGTCTTTTCCTAACCCATTCTCCTGGCCTGAGAGAAGCAGCTACAAAAAACCCAGGGACAAAAAAGCCTTCCCTAATTGGCCTAAAAATACAGAACCAGCTCCAGCCAAGCATATGAGATCCACACTCTTGGGCTTTCATCCCTACAGGGAACAAGGTGGCTATTATAATGCAAAGGCAATTCTGATAGGGATCTGACTGTAATTGTTTTAGCGGATTACTGGAAAGACAAGTTTCCCAGGTCTGATATCTGCGTATTCAACAGAGCCCTCACTGACCCACAACAGGGAATTGAGGGCTGAAGCTCCCCCCAGACCACCTAGCCTCCTGCCTTAGGGGTCTAAGGATGCTGACACCTACCAATCTGTAGAGGTACTTGCATTGGGTGCCTAAGGTACAGCTGCAGAGCCCACCCACCAAAGTGCTTTAGGAATAGAGACACACCTACCTCACTGGCACTTGGGGGAAGCCTGTCAGCATCCTGCCCCCCTGGAATGTGACCCCCTGCTGCTGCTAGAATCTGGTGCACACAACTATCACCACTACCACTACTTCTCTAGGTGAATAGGTGACAGTCTGCACCACACACTTGATGACCCAAAATCAGATTCTACACAAGAATAGTGAATGGACTCTTAGGCTTACATATCTGGTAACAGCCCAAACCAGCTGGTAATAGGACATAAGTGATTCAAGGGCTACAACAATCAAGACAGCGCAATCTAGTAGCCCATCTACGTATATTGACAGAAAACAAAACAAGATAAGACTCAGTGAGCAAATATAAAATAAATCACTACAATATCTTATAGATGGCTCGGAGACAGCAGTCGATATCAAACCACATAAAGAAGCAGACCTCGATTGCTTCTACAACTCCTCAAACTAAAGAATCAAAATCTTCCCCAAATGAAGATACAATCCTGGAATTGTCAGATGCAGAATATAAAAAACTAATTTACAGAATGCTTCAAGACATCAGGGATAACCTCATAAATGAAATAAGGCAATCTACAGAAAAAGCCAAGGAACACACTGATAAAGCAGTTGAAGAAATCAAAAAGATTATTCAAAAACATAGTGGAAAAATTAATAAGCTGCAAGAATCCATAGAGAGACAGCATGTAGAAATCCAAAAGATTAACAGTAAAATTACAGAATTAGACAACTCAATAGAAGTCAGAGGCACAGACTCAAGCAATTGGAATGCAGAATGGGGACCTGGAGGACAAGGGAGTTGACACCAATATAGCTGAAAAAAAAATCAGATAAAAGAATTTAAAAAAATGAAGAAATCCTAAGAATCATGTGGGACTCTATCAAGAAGAATAACTTGTGTGTGATTGCAATCCCAGAACAGGGAGGGATAACAGAAAATATGGAGTGAATAGTTGAAGATCTGCTGGCAGAAAACTTCCCTGACATCATGAAAGACGAAAGGATATCTATCCAAGATGCTCATCAAACCCCATTTAAGATTGATCCAAAAAGAAAATCACCAAGACATATTATCATCAAACTTGCCAAAACCAAAGATAAAGAGAAAATTTTAAAAGCAGCCAGGGATAAAACAAAGGTCTCCTACAAAGGAGAATCAATAAGAATAAGTTCAGACTATTCAGTAGAAACCATGCAGGCAAGAAGGCAATGGGATGACATATACAGAACACTGAAGGAGAAAAACTGCCAGCCAAGGATCATACATCCAGCAAAACTCTCTCTCAAATATGAAGGTGAAATTAAAACATTTACAGATAAACACAAGCTTAGAGAATTTGCAAAAACCAAACCAAAGCTACAAGAAATACTAAAGGAAATTTTTTGGTCAGAAAATCAATAATATCAGATACCAGCACAACACAAGGTCACAGAACAGAACATCCTGATATCAACTCAAATAGGGAAATCACAAAAACAAATTAAGATTAATTTTAAAAAGAAAAAAATGCTCAAAACAGGGAATCATTGATGTCAGTATGTAAAAGATCACAATAATCAAAAAGAGGGACTAAATACAGGAGGCATAGAACTGCCATATGGAGAGGGAAACAAGGCGATATAGGACAATTCAAGTTAGGTTTTTACTTAGAAAAATAGAGGTAAATATTAAGGTAACCACAAAGAGGTATAACAACTCCATAACTCAAAATAAAAACCAAGAAAAACATAACGACTCAGCAAACATAAATTCAACTACTATGAAAATGAGGAACACACAATTTACAATGAAAAACATCTCAGCACAAAAAAGTAAGTGGAAAAATGAAATTGTCAACAACACACACAAAAAGGCATCAAAATGACAGCACTAAACACATACTTATCTATAATTACGCTGAATGTAAATGGACTAAATGAACCAATAAAGAGACAGAGAGTCTCAGACTGGATAAAGAAACACGATCCGTCTATATGCTGCCTACAAGAGACACACCTTAGACTTAGACTTAGAGACACAAACAAACTCAAAGTATGGAAAAAAATATATCAAGCAAACAACAATCAAAAAAGAGCAGGAGTAGCAATATTAGTTTCTGACAAAATAGACTTTAAAGTTAAATCCATCACAAAGGATAAAGAAGGATACTACATAATGATTAAAGGGACAATAGACAGGAAGATATAACCATATTAAATATTTACGCACCCAATGACAGGGCTGCAAGATACATAAAACAAACTTTAACAGAACTGAAAAGTGAGATAGACACCTCCACAATTATAGTAGGAGACTTCAACACACCACTTTCAGAGAAGGACAGGACTTCCAGTAAGAAGCTCAATACAGACACGGAAGACCTAATTGCTACAATCAACCAACTTGACCTCATAGACTTATACAGAACACTTCACCCAACAGCTGCAAAGTATACTTTTTTTTCTAGCGCACATAGAACATTCTCTAGAATAGACCACATATTAGGTCATAAAACAAACCTTTGCAGAATCCAAAACATCGAAATATTACAAAGCATCTTCTCAGACCACAAGGCCATGAAAGTGGAAATCAACAACAGAAAAATTAGGGAAAAGAAATCAAATACTTGGAAATTGAACAAATACCCTGCTGAAAAAAGACTGGGTTATAGAAGACATTAAGGAGGGAATAAAGAAATTCATAGAATGCAGCGAGAATGAAAATACTTCCTATCAAACCTCTGGGACACAGCAAAAGCAGTGCTCAGAGGTCAATTTATATCGATAAAGAAGAGCGAGCCAAAATCAGAGAACTGTCCCTACAATTTGAACAAATAGAAAGTGAGCAACAAAAGAATCCATCAGGCACCAGAAGAAAACAAATAATAAAAATTACAGCTGAACTAAACGAATTAGAGAACAAAAGAACAATTGAAAGCATTAACAAAGCCAAAAGCTGGTTCTTTGAAAAAATTAACAAAATTGATAAACCATTGGCCAGACTGACTAAAGAAATACAGGAAAGGAAACAAATAACCCAAATAAGAAACGAGATGGACCACATCACTACAGACCCAACTGAAATTAAAAGAATCATATCAGATTATTATGAAAAATTGTACTCTAACAAATTTGCAAACCTAGAAGAAATGGATGAATTCCTGGAAAAACACTACCTACCTAAACTAACACAATCAGTAGAACAACTAAACAGACCCATAAGAAAAAAAAGAGATTGAAACGGTAATCAAAAAACTCCCAACAAAAAAAAGCCCTGGCCTGGACGGCTTTACTGCAGAGTTCTACCAAACTTTCAGAGAAGAGTTAACACCACTACTACTAAAGGTATTTCAAAGCATAGAAAATGACGGAATACTACCTAACTCATCCTATGAAGCCACCATATACCTGATACCAAAACCAGGTAAAGACATCACAAAAAAAGGAAATTACAGACCTATATCCCTCATGAACATAGATGCAAAAATCCTCAACAAAATTCTACCCAGTAGAATTCAACAACACATCAAAAAAATAATCCACCAAGACCAAGTGGGATTTATACCAGGTATGCAAGGCTGATTTAATATTAGAAAAACCATTAATGTAATCCACCATATAAATAAAACAAAAGACAAAAACCACATGATCTTATCAATAGATGCAGAAAAGGCATTTGACAAAGTCCAACACCCATTCATGATAAAAACTCTCAGCAAAATAGGAATCGAAGGAAAATTCCTCAACATAATAAAGGGCATCTATACAAAGTTGTTTTTTTTTTTTTTGTACAAAGCCAACAGCCAACATCACCCTAAATGGAGAGAGCCTGAAAGCATTTCCCTTGAGAACAGGAACCAGACAAGGATGCCCTTTATCACCGCTCTTATTCAACATTGTGCTAGAGGTCCTAGCCAGATCAATTAGGCTAGACAAAAAAATAAAGGGCATCTGGATTGGCAAGGAGGAAGTAAAATTATCTCTATTTGCAGATGACATGATCTTATACACAGAAAACTCTAAGGAATCCTCCAGAAAACTACTGAAACTAATAAAAGAGTTTGGCAGAGTCTCAGATTATAAGATAAACATACAAAAATCACTTGGATTCCTCTATATCAACAAAAAGAACATCGAAGAGGAAATCACCAAATCAATACCATTCACAATAGCCCCCAAGAAGATAAAATACTTAGGAATAAATCTTACCAAAGATGTAAAAGACCTATACAAAGAAAAGTACTAGTGCAAGAAACTAAAAAGGACCTACATAAGTGGAAAAACGTACCTTGCTCATGGATAGGAAGACTTAACATAATAAAAATGTCTATTCTACCAAACGCCATCTATACGTACAATGTACTCCCGATCCAAATTCCAATGACATTTTTTAACGTGATGGAGAAACAAATCACCAACTTCATAGGGAAGGGAAAGAAGCCTCGGATAAGTAAAGCATTACTGAAAAAGAAGAAGAGAGTGGGAGGCCTCACTCTACCTGATTTTAGAACATATTATACAGCCACAGTAGTCAAAACAGTCTGGTACAACAACAGGCACATAGACCAATGGAACAGAATTGAGAACCAAGATATAAATCCATCCACATATGAGCAGCTGATATTTGACAAAGCCCGGTGTCAGTTAATTGGGGAAAAGATAGTCTTTTTAACAAATGGTGCTGGCATAACTGGATATCCATTTGCAAAAATATGAAACAGGACCCATACCTCACACCATGCACAAAAACTAACTCCAAGTGGATCAAAGACCTAAACATAAAGACTAAAACGATAAAGATCATGGAAGAAAAAATAGGGACAACCTTAGGAGCCCTAATACAAGGCATAAACAGAATACAAAACATTACCAAAAATGACGAAGAGAAACCAGATAACTGCGAGCTCCTAAAAATCAATCACCTATGCTCATCTAAAGACTTCACCAAAAGAGCAAAAAGACCACCTACAGATTGGGAAAAAATTTTCAGCTATGACATCTCCGACCAGCGCCTGATCTCTAAAATCTATATGATTCTGTTAAAACTCAACCACAAAAAGACAAACAACCCAATCATGAAGTGGGCAAAAGATATGA
Source organism: Elephas maximus indicus (assembly GCF_024166365.1). Taxonomy (NCBI): domain Eukaryota; kingdom Metazoa; phylum Chordata; class Mammalia; order Proboscidea; family Elephantidae; genus Elephas; species Elephas maximus. The sequence continues at coordinate 112,987,284 of NC_064824.1, forward strand.
ACACGCACTTCACTAAAGAAGATATTCAGGCAGCTAACAGATACATGAGAAAATGCTCTCAATCATTAGCCATTAGAGAAATGCAAATTAAAACTACGATGAGATTCCATTTCACTCCAACAAGGCTGGCATTAATCCAAAAAACACAAAATAATAAATGTTGGAGAGGCTGCGGAGAGATTGGAACTCTTATACACTGCTGGTGGGAATGTCAAATGGTACAACCACTTTGGAAATCTATCTGGCGTTTTCTTAAAAAGTTAGAACTACCATACAACCCAGAAATCCAACTCCTCGGAATATACCCTAGAGAAATAGAGCCTTTACATGAACGGATATATGCACACCCATGTTTATTGCAGCTCTGTTTACAATAGCAAAAAGCTGGAAGCAACCAAGGTGTCCATCAACGGATGAATGGGTAAATAAGTTGTGGTATATTCACACAATGGAATACTAGGCATCGATAAAGAACAGTGACGAATCTGCGAAACATTTCATAACATGGAGGAACCTGGGAGGCATTATGCTGAGTGAAAATAGTCAGAGGCAAAAGGACAAATATTGTATAAGACCACTATTACAAGATCTTGAGAAAGAGTATAAACTAAGAAGAACATACTTTTGTGGTTACGAGGGGGGGAGGGAGGGACTGTGGAAGAGCGTTATTTATTGATTAGTTAGTAGATAAGAACCACTTTAGGTGAAGGGAAGGACAATACTCAATACACGGAAGGTCAGCTCAACTGGACTGGACCAAAAGCAAAGAAGTTTCCGGGATAAAGTGAATACTTCAAAGGTCAGCGGAGCAAGGGCGGGGGTTTGGGGACTATGGCTTAAGGGGACTTCTAAGTCAATTGGCAAAATAATTCTATTATGAAAACTTTCTGCATCCCACTTTGAAGTGTGGCGAAAGGGGTCTTAAATGCTAACAAGTGGCCAACTAGGATACATCGATTGGTTTCAACCCACCTGGATCAAAGGAGAATGAAGAACACCAAGGTCACACAATAACTATGAGCCCAAGAGACGGAAAGGGCCACATGAACCAGAGACTTACATCATCCTGAGACCAGAAGAACTAGATGGTGCCCGGCCACAACCGATGACTGCCCTGACAGGGAGCACAGCAGAGGACCCCTGAGGGAGCAGAAGATCAGTGGGATGCAGACCCCAAATTCTCATAAAATGGTCTGACTGAGACTAGAAGAATCCCGGAGGTCATGGTCCCCAAACCTTCTGTTGGCCCAGGACAGGAACCATTCCCTAAGACAACTCATCAGACATGGAAGGGACTGGACAATGGGTTGGAGAGAGATGCTGATGAAGAGTGAGCTACTTGTATCAGGTGGACACTTGAGACTGTGTTGGCATCTCCTGTCTGGAGGGGAGATAGGAGGGTAGAGAGGGTTAGAAACTGGCAAAATCGTCATGAAAGGAGAGACTGGAAGGAGAAGGGAGCGGGCTACTCATTAGGGGGAGAGTAAGTGGGAGTATGGGGCAAGGTGTATATAAGCCTATATGTGACAGACTGACTTGATTTGTAAACTTTCACTTAAAGCACAATAAAAATTATTTTAAAAAATGCAAATGCAAAATTAATGCTGGCATTCATTTGCTGTTAGTAAAGTTGTCGCTGCTAGCTAAAATCCTTGTGTGTACCTTGCACCAATTAGGAAGAAAGATCAATGGGAATGAAGGGGACCTTTTAGTTCAGTTAATGTCTCACCACTTAGTATTCCGAACCATTAAACTGAGAACCTACAATTTTCAGCCTTAGCCACAAACTTTGTTAGTTGATAACAAAGTTATACCGACCTTGTTTAACACAAATGAAGAGATGTATTTTACATTCTTTTGATGTACTGCTTCTTTTTGGCAGGTCACTTGTAATTAGATTGCATAAACTTTTTACAACTAATATTTTAAGAAAGATAGGAATGCTCCTGAAACAGACTGTTTTGACTTATTAAAAAATAAATTACAACTTCTAAGTATCACCAATATTGGAAAATATAATGTTTTCCTCAAAGTAACTAAGAGTTTTTAAATTTCACCTATAAAATGGTAAAAAAAAAAAAAAAATAGAAGAAATTAATATTTTTACTTCAGTGTATTTTTTAATACTGCAAGGGACTTGTTTATGTTTGTATTGCATCAGTAAAATTCACAGAAAACTTAAAAACATAAGGTCAGTTAGCTAAAGGGACCATGTATAAAATTTAGAAGCTACCACTTATGAGGCACAGACTTTTTTTCTTTTCCTGAGATAAAAGTGTTCTTAAGGAAACCTAGCTGGAATTGAGTATCATCCAAGAAGAGTTGATATCTGTTGGGTAAGAGGCCAGTGAAAAATAGTAGGTTTTTTTTTTTTTTTTTTAATCACTAATGTTTATTGACTAGAACCTACATCTCCTGAGGATCACATAGGCCCTTTTGAATTGGAAAACTTGGTTGAAAAGAAAAAAGTCAGAAAGAAGATAACAATGATACAGTCAAAAAGAACATTTATCTTTTTTCTCGGCATTTACAATGTACCAGGTAGTTGGTTGAATCTTCATGTGCGTTATCACTTTAATCTTCAAAATGACCTATGAAGCAGAACACTGAATTTTATAGCTGAGAACACTGAATGAAGCTCAAGAGAAGCTAGGGGTAACTTAAGCAAGCTCCTGCAGGTAGAAAATTCTGGAACCAAGATCTAAACCAGCAATATGACTCCAGTGCCCCCACTGTGAACTGCTATGCAGTGCTGCCTGAAGACAAAACATTGTCTTTTTCTATAAGAGATGGTTGCTCCTTGGATATGGTGGCTATGTATTGGAGAGTTAGTGTCTTTAACTCTTGTATAGAACCAACAGGTTCTGTAGCTGAATGAAAGACACTTATTTACAGAGTTCCACATTTTTCAACGCTAATGAACATCAAATTCTCACTAAGATTTATGAGAAGAATGCAGACCTCATGTAAATCAGAGGAATCCTAGGGGAAATAATTTGCTCCCTGGGAAATGCATGCTAAGTATTAGACAGCTTCTCTTCTAAAATGTCTAACATCTGTAAATAACGCATTGGAAAGCAAGATGAGAGAGACTTGGAATGGATTTTATGATGACGTAATATGTGCCTTCAGCAGTGTCAAAGTGTCCTCTCCTTCGCCAAACAGTGACCAGAGCTGGACAGCTTTTTTTTAGACAACACATGAAAAGAAGCCAATGAATTTTTCTCCCATTTTTCTCTTTTGTTTTACCTCCTTAATGCCTCTAATATTTAACTTTTTCCTTTCCCCTCCCAGGTGGTTCACTTTTTTCTTAAAACACACTAATTAAATAATACTTTGAAGGAGTTTTCCCAGTGCTGTCAAGTCAATTCCAACTCATAGCGAACCTATAGGACAGAGTAGAACTGCCCCTTAGGGCTTCCAAGGAGTGCCTGGTGGATTCTTCAAACTGCTGACATTTTGATGAACAGCCAAAGGCTTAACCACTGCGCCACCAGGGCTCCTTGGGAGAAAAAAGAACTACAAAAGATTGGTACTTCATCTAGTAAAAGTCAGGGTATTTTGCTTATACCAGCTACAGAAATACTTTGGCTTTAATTAATGGTGTATTGTGTTTGATGTCTTACTGGGCTGGGTTGGAGAGCAGTATGTCCTTTGATTCTGCCTTCATCTGTCAATGTCATTTGGGTCTTCCTAGTTTATTCCTCAACCCTCCTATTAACCTTGCTTTTTTTCAAGTCTTGGTTTCAACCTAATAGGAAAACAAAAAAAACAAAGCAGTCCCTTCTGCGTCTTCTCCCTGTTTATTTTTCCCAATGACGTTTAGCTATTTCTACATCAGGCTTAATGACCAAGGCATACATCTTTCTGCTAATTTGAAGGCTCCTTAACCCCCCTTGTTATAGCTGCGTTGTTGTCCCATGTGGTCTTGATTCCTTGATTAGCATGCTTCCTAGCATAAAGAGAAACCCAAACAACATTTGTCAAGGAACGATTGAATGAACTTGAAATTCGTAATGAAAGATGAACTTGGAAAGAATTTTCTGGGTAGTGCCTGGATAAAAATTGGTAGTATGCATAGTGGGGAAGAATCTGAGCCTTGGGGAAGGCCCCACTTCATTTTGCATCCCTTTCCACTATATATGAGCTAGGGCCTTGGGCCAGTCTCTCAGCCCCACCAAACCTTGGTGTCCCCATCTCTAAAACTGAGACAATTAGCATGGACCATGTTCAGCTCTATGTCTGAGGTGGAGCAAACACACAACGTTTGTTTATTGGAGGTAAGCAAGTAATGCATTTACACTCAATGTGGAGATTTTATACGAGTCATTGAAACTGATGCATTCTAGGCGAATTTTAGAACAGCATTAGAGTTCTAGGGAGGAGTAAAAGAGGAGTAGGCACTGTTTATTCTTTTTCCCTGAGGTAAAACTGTGGAATCTAATTCAGCATAATAATAAACAGCCACCAGAAGGGAAGTTCAGCTGCTGGAGAGCTGCTGTAGTTGTTTTATTTTTGCTCAGGTGGAAGAGGTCATTCATTATGGGACAGTGCTGGCTCCCTGGTGAACACAGCGCTGATGACAGTCTGCCTGGCTTCAACGGTTTACCTTCATTTTAGGTGGCTCTCGCCGGCAGATTGTTAACGGAGTCCCTTCAGCTTGTCCTTGTGTGCAGTGAGGTAAAACTTGGGGGAAAACAAGCTGTGACCACTGGGATTATTTGCATCTGATCATTTATACACAACCCACCAAGCCTCCAAGCAGCTTGGAAAATTACATAAACACCTCCTAAACCTACCAGGATTGTAGACCCTCTCAGGTGCCTGATACCAGCTGTTATGCCTGTCTGGGGACCAGCATTGCCAATTGCCTCTCCATCTTCCACACTTGACGCATCGGTGAGCAATCATTGCTGCTGACGAGACTTTGATGGCCCTAACACAGAAGTGGGAACAAAGTCGAAGTGACTGAAAACTTCTCCTGCTGCTGCCTGGCTCAGATTAACCCAGATATCATTCAGGAATGGGCAGTTAATGCAAGACGCAGATGCTGGTGTTGGAGATGCCAAGGCTAGCAGAGTTCCCGTTTGAGCTAGTGTCCACCAAACAGTGACAAGGCTGCCCTAGGCCAGCGAAATCACTGCAGGCACCAGTCAGAACAGCTCCCTGCATCTGATTATCCCACAAATGTGCCTCTCCGATGCCCTTTCCAGTCTTTCAACCTTCATACTCTCTCTCTTTTCCCACTGGAGGAATGGATTTATCCCAGGGGTTGTTACAGCTAATGGTCGTACAATTTTCATACACTTTTCTCCAAGATGTATTTGTATAAACCTTCCCATTACTGAAACAGGTGCACAATTTAGAAACGACATGTCAACTTGAGGTTCATTTTCTCATCAAACTTTTATTGCTCACTCATCTTGTGTGAGGCTGTCATTGTAGCACACTAATGCCTTTCTGGTAGTTCTCACTGAAAAATCTAAATCCTGCTCATAGAATGACTTGCACCTAAAAGAATGTAACATCCAGCTTACATAGATCTCTCTAGCAGATACTCAGTGCTAGATGTTCAGTAGCAATAACAACCTAGTGACAGCATCTCTTTTAGGTTAATATGAAGACTTGACTTCCGAATAAGAAAAGATCCCTCCCATTTGGATACACTCTTTCTCCGAATTCTTAAGAGTTGAGCAGAGATGGTTTTATTAAGATGTACTCAAACATAACTTCAAATCTGGCCAAAATTTATTTTTGAGGCCTCTCAATTCTCCTGGGAGTGTTTACCTTTAAATACATTTGATTTAGCCTATGAAATTGGCCCATAATAACAGCACTTTTACATACCTATGGTTCAACCTAATATAAATTATAGGGAGAAGTTAATTCCCTTTTACAACTTTAAAAACAAAAGGTCAATCATGCTAGTCTAATCAATATTAACTCCTTCCCTTCACATTTCATAAGGGGATTTTTTTGAAGATAGTTACTGAATTTGATTGCAAGTGAAAAGTGTTTGTCTTACCCAGAGCACCTTCCAGAAACACCAACTATGTTGTATTTGCTCCCAGAAAACTTACAGAGTAGTCATCCTCCAGCTGAATGTGCTGACCAAAGAAAGCAAGAGAAGTAAAAGACTGAGAGAAAAATGAAGGTGGTTGGCAAGATCTCCCAGCTTAACTGAATAAACAAGGGAATTCCACACAGTGTCCTACATGCGCTGTCTAAAGTCGAGCCGATTTGGCTGACTGTAGAGTACTAAGTGGTTCCTACAGGGCATTAAGAAGTTCTGTCTTCCGGCCAGGTCTGCCAAACGGCTTCACTTTCCCTTACTTGCTGGGTAAGGGGAAAATCCAAAGTCTCTTTATGGTGCATCCCAGAAGTGTGATTATTTGCCAATACTGTGAATATGGAAATGATATCATAGTGCTTTGCAAGAGACAGGAGTATTTTCCCACCGTTCTTTGACAAGGTTATCGTGCAACCCTATGAGGATAAAAATATAAATGATATTGCTCTCTCTGTTCAAAATTAAGGAATAGAGATTCAGAAAGATCATACAGCTAATAAGGCACAGAACGGAAACTAGGACCCCTTGCTTCTGATTCCAAGTCCTTTGCCCTTGCCATTGTACTGTTATGTCAAGGTGGGAGAGAGGGAGCAACTTCAAGGGTGAACAGCCCTTGCAATATCCCTACCATTCAGGATAATCTGTGACATGTGTCTGTATAGGTATAGATTCCAAAAGCTATTGCTGCCAAGTCTTTTCTGACTCATAACAACCCTACAGGACAGAGTAGAGCTGCCCCCCATAGGATTTCCAAGGCTGTAATCTTTACGGAATCAGACTGCCACATAGTTCCCCTGCAGAGAAGCTGGTGGGTTCGAACTACTGATCTTTCAGTTAGCAGCTGAGCAGTTTAACCACTGTGCCACCAGAGCTTCTTAGGTTTAGATTAGAAGACTCTATTTTAATACAGGTTAGTCCTCAGAGTTGCTGATTCATTTTTTAACTAGAACTAAATACTGTGAGAGAATTGGTTTGTAAAGCCTTGAAGAAGGTAGTGGCCGGCTACTAGTAAGTGGCAAGTTAGGGCTGTTGACCTAAACTGGTCAACATAGCCCCTTTCTTCTTCATTCCCTGTGTAACTTGGAACTTCTTTGGGTTGGTGGTCTTCTGGGAATCACCCCATACACTTGGCTGTCTTTCCCAGGATTTTCTAGCCCAATAACCGGTTCACTTAGGTCTCCCTAACACAGGACCCCAGCCTCATTGTGGGGCAAAGAGTCTCAAGTTGAGACTTGGTAACCAAACAAGTGATTGGAGAATGGTTAACAGGGCATGGCATTTGGAATTGACCATTGGCAAGCCTCTGAACCTCTCTGGATTAATATTTGCCATCTATAATTGAGGACACTACAAAATTCTTTGCAGAACTGCTGGAGAAGTTTACAAAAGGTTAACAGATTAATCTCTTCATTGTCTATGTGTCAGGCACTACTCTGTGTCCAGTAACAATCCTATGAGGTGGGAACATTTATTATCCCATTTTGAAGATGGGAAAATAGAGAAGTTAAATAACTTGGCCATGAGTGCACAGCTAATATGTAGCAAAATTGAGAATTCAACCCAGACTCCCAAATTCACCATGCTATGCTACTTCCTGGTTATGCTGATTTCATGTACTCCGTGTCACTTAGACTGCAAAGCCTTTTTGGTTAGCTATTTTTGATAACAGGGTCTAAAATGCCCCCATTATCTCCAGGAATTCATTGCTAAATGCATCGTCTAGCAATTATAGGGTCACCACTATGAAGAGTGGAGTCTCTGGGTGGTGAAAATGGTTAACTCACTCAGCTGCTAACCTAAAGGTAGGAACTTGAAGTGCCTCAGAAGAAAGGCCTGGTGATACCCTTCAAAAAAAATCAGCCGTTGAAAACCCCATGGAGCACACACAGTTCGACTCTGAAACACACAGGGTCATCGTGACTCAGAAGCGACTCGAGGGCAACTGGTTTACTATGAAGAGTAGGCGATGTGTATAGAACTTGGAAGAATTATAAAATAGAAGGAAAAAACAAAGTAGGAAAATAGGCAAAGTCGGTCTGGAAAGTTGAATTTTCTGCAGCAGGGGTATTAGTTAATACCTGCAGCACGTGAATTCTGCGGTGGAGGATTAAATAGAAAAAAAATCGTCCAGGAGCTTTAGGAGCACAGCCCGTGCTAAATCAGTGTGGACTCTCACTTTGAAAGCCGCTGTTATTAATTGCTCATCTTTTTGTAATCTCTTTGCCAACACATTGAATAACAGCCTATATAAGCTGCCATAGAAAATATGGAGTGATACGTGACTGGTGCCTTTTAGATTCGTGACATAAATTATTTTTACCCAAATAGTGCAAGGAGCCCTGGTGGTGCTGCGGTTAAAGTGTTCAGCTGTCAACTGAAAGACCAGTGGTTCGAACCCACCAGCTGCTCCACGGGAGAAAGATGTGGCAGTCTGCTTCCATAAAGATTTACAGCCTTGGAAACCCTGTGGGGCAGTTCTACTCTGTCCTATAGGGTCACTATGAGTGGGAATCGACTCAACGGTACCGGGTTTGATTTTTTTTGGTTTTTATTACAGTAGCACTTGATCCAGCTATAAAGGGTGTGTTTTAAGCAAGATAGTTGTTTTGCTCAAAACACAAAAGTTATCTGTGACAGTGATGCTAAGTCTAAATAATTAAAGTGTGTGGCATCTAACACGATAGAAAATATTTTAAATTATAATATAGTATTTCTGAAGTTCCGGAGCTGGCAAAACACTAAGGAAACACCTAGGTGTTTCTTCTGAAGAAATTTATCACTGGGGCAGTCTTATCAGCTTTCTATCAATTTCAACCAAGTTGAAACTCGGGTTTAAAAATTTAACTTGGTGGAACTATTAGGGAAATCAAGAAATCCCATAAACATCATTGGTGACTCCAAGAATCTGACCACAAAGAGAACCGCAATACCCCATGAGGCCCTCGCCACACAGTTTGATGAAATACCTGATTTTCCTCACTCCCATACCCTGAAGGGGAAAAAAATCCATGAAACTTTTTAATCATTCAGCATCAACTGATTTAAGTTTTACTTCCTGGACCTAGCAAAACTGACTGAGGGATGCATGCCAAAAATAGTTTATTCCCTTCCTGAAGGGCATTTCCGTGTCCTTCGTCCTCTCATCTCCACCTGCAATTATGCTTACTGACTTCATGATCTGGTTTGAGATCTTATCCAGAATATAAATATTAGCATGCGTGGAATTGAGTGGGGGAAAGGTATTATGTATAAATGAGGGGAAGAAAAAACCTACAAACTTAGTTTTGCTCTAGGAAATTCACTGCCCCTGAAAACAGTCTAGTGAGCTAAGCCTAAATGATTTCTGCTTCCTGGTGGTGATGAATCTTTTATTTCCTCTTATGGTCAGGCCCATTTCCTGAGCAACAGGAAGGAATTGCCGTGGCATTCGGCACAGAGCTGCGAAGATGCCCGACACTTCAGCTTGATCACCATATGTTCATTGTGTTAAATTTTCTTTCAGCCAAATGCTCCCTAGATCTTTTTTGCTGTCTCTAGAAGCTAGAATCTAGCTTCTCCTAGATTCTCCTGAATTCTAATGTTTTCCTTCTTTTCTCCATAATGCTCTAGTGGGGAGCATGCCAAAGCCCTGTTTTATTCTAGAAATGGCCACGGTAGGATTAATATTGCACTTGTGTGTAGCAGTTGGCCTCATTGCCAGCAATTGTTAGTTTCATCAAAATGAAGTGTAATGTTGACAGGCAGGCCAAGTAATTATCGCAAATATCAGGATTTTAACAGCAACAACAACAAAAAGATGTGTAGTGTTTAGAAACCCTATCATATGATTGCTATTATAATATTTGCATATTTGAAATGAATGATGTTCTTCCATCCCCAAAACTCCAGTTTTTTTAAATATCATTTTTAGAAAAAACCAAGCACACTGAATGCTACAAGCATGTTAGTGGCCGGGTGAGAAGGGTTCTGGATGGCAGATGTGGCACGTTCAAGTGATTGTATGGCAAAATAAGCGTCCCAGAGGGAACATAAGGAGGATGGTACCCTAATTTTTAGTACCAGAAGCAAAACCTACTTTCAGGAGTACGGTTGGAATAAATACTACAATCATTTACCGAACTCCTACTATGCACTGTGCACTATATTCATAGCCCAGTAGTGAAATAGATCTATAAATAAATGCCCTTCTACACCAGATTCCATAGCAGAGATACAGAACACAGTGCAAACATCTGTTCACTAGGATCTTCAGCTCCCCCCTTGAATGCCACCATATATCCAGCAATAAGTTGAGGGTCTAAGTTTTAAGAAATCAAATAGAACACTTGGGGTTCTGTCCTCAAACTGTCCTGAAATCCTTGAATCAATCCTAGAAATAAAGCAAAGATGATTAGAAGCCAGATTAGAACTAAAAACATAGCTTGTACTCAGCTAATAAACCCTGGTGGCGTAGTGGTTAAGGGCTATGGCTGCCAGCCAAAAGCTTGGCACTTAGAATCCACCAGGCACTCCTTGGAAACCCTATGGGGTAGTTCTACTCTGTTCTATAGGGTTGTTATGAGCTGGAATCGACTGGATGGCAATGCGTTTGGTTTTTGGTACTAACCGAAAGGTTAGCAGTTAGAATCCACCCAGCAGTGCCATGGAAGAAAGGCCTGGAGATCTCCTTCTGTGAGAGTATAGCCATTGAAACCTTATGGAGTACAGTTCTACTCTGACACATATGGGGTTACCATGGGTCGGAATCCACTCAACGGCAACAGATTTAGATGAGTACAATTTTGAGTGGGCTGGAGACAGTGCTCATACCACCTGGGATGGAGGAAAATTTACTAGGGCTGAAAGCACAGATAATATTCAAACACTTCACTGTGTGGGTTGTGATCGTAAACATGCATGTTCTTGATGTCCGTATAGATGCACTTTAAAAATGAGAACTACTATTTTTCTTTTTTTTTAATGGTAAATACTGGTTTCAGCATAAAAGTTGCTGGGAGCGGGAGATCAAACAAGGAGGCCTCGTTCGAGACAATTGTAGAGCGAAACTCAGCCAAATTCTATCTAGCTTTCTCCTTAGTAACAAGACTCAGTAATTAAAGTGTACCAGGTGCAAGGAATGTCACAGATATCTGAAATTACATTTCCTCTGGGAATCAAGTAAGTAAACGCACATTCCCTAAGTGCCTGGGTTTTAGTGGAAAACAAATTATCTTACAAAGACTTCATCAGTTCACAGGTTAGCACCACCCACAATAATAGCTGGAAACAAATCATTTTGTCCTGAAGAGATACAGTGGACAGTATACAGTAGTCACTGAGCAGCGTTTGCTGCTTGAGTCCATAAATGCATGGAGTTTTTTGCCTCTTTTATACTCATGAGAGTTATTTCTTCTAGCTTCTTTCATTTATTTAGGTTTCACACTGAGTTACTCAAGTTAATGTGAATTCTGCTTTCTTCAAATGTCTTCTCAATTTGGAGGTAATGCCAGTGTAATTCTAGGGCTGTCATTAAATCTACAGAAACCACATGACTCACGGATGTTTTCCTCTCTGAGGTTCTTCGCCAGTAGTAATGTTAGCAGAGCAATGAGTCTCTGCTCCTCCTCAGTCTTCTCATTAGTTCTGCTGAGCATGTGACTCACCACCTCTCCCCTGTGTTATTGTGGGTGTTCCCTCACTGCTTGACAACATGAGCTGGGCGATTTATCGGCTTAAAACATTTACACGTCTTTTTTTATTTTGTGCCAACATTCTCTAGGATCTGCGTGGCCATTTTCCCGAAGCTGCATGTTGGCAGAGATGATATACTTTTGATTTCTGAAAATGAACAGTGCAAGCCAGGACTCACAATTCATAAATAAATTCCCATGTTTTCCCTGCAGGATATAAATACTCCAAAACGCTGCCTGCAGATTCAAATCTGGGCAGAGAATTCAACCAAATCCCGTTGATGGAGGTACCATTCTGGGAGCATTGACGAGGCCTTACGTTTTTAGTATACGTAAGACAGCTAAGGGAAACCCTGGTGGCGTAATGGTTAAGAGCTACAGTTGCTAACCAAAAGGTCGGCAGTTTGAATCTACCAGGTGCGCCTTAGAAACCCTATGGGGCAGTTTTACTCTGTCCTATAGGGTCGCTATGGGTCAGAATAGACTCTACGGCACCAGGTAACAGGTAAGGCAGCTAAAGACAGACCCTGAATACTTCACTCAAATCCAACCAAGTTGTTAACATAAAGAATTTGTCAAGTGGCTACCATGATAACAGCCTGCTTCAGGTGGGCTAATATTTAGACCTTTCATGTTCAAACTGGACCAAGTTTTCCCCTCCAGAGAGTCATTTTAAGAGCACTAATATCAGCATTAGTATTCAGTACACAGTTTGAAATTCTTTTAAACTCTATTGGGAAATTCCACTTTGTCTAAGTGTATCCTTCCTGCTTTAGCATCATCTACAAATTCCCTCAAGGGGCGGTACATTCATTTCCTATTGCTGCCGCAACAGATTTCCACAAACTTAGTGGCTTAAAACAACTCAGATTTATTCTCCTACAGTTCTGAAAGTCATGAGTGTAAAATCAGAGCATTGGCAGAACTGTGCTCCTTCTGGAGGCTTCGGGGGGAATCCATCGCCTTGCCTTTTCTAGCTTCTGGAAGCCACCTACATTCCTTGGCTCGTGACCACTTCCTTAAATCCCTCTACCTTCTGGCTTTCATTGTCACATCTCCTACTACTGACTCTGAACCTCCTGTGGATCTCTTGAAAGGACCCTTGTGATGACCTTGTGCTCACCCAGATAATCCTCAGTAATGTCCCCATCTCAAAACCACTTAATCACATTTGCAAAGTCCGTTTAACCATGTCCACCACTACCAGTTGCCATCAAGTCAACTCTAACTCCTGATATAACCCCACATATGTCAGAGTAGAACTGTGCTCTATAGGGCTTTCAATGGCTGACTTTTTGGAAGCGGATCTCTAGGCCTTTCTTTCAAGGGGCCTCAGGATAAAGTAGAACCTTCAACCTTTCAGTTGGCAGCTGAGTGCGAATTCACCATTTGTACCACCCAGTGACTCCTTTACCATATAAGTCAGCATATTCACAGATTCCAGGGATTAGAACATGGAGATTTTGGGGAGGCCATTATTCAGCCTATCACAGTTGACACAGCAGAGATGACACAAAGGCAGTAGCTCCACCTAGTTAGGGCATTATTTCTCCCCTAAAGTACCAGAGAGTCACAGATGAAAACAAGCAATTAAGACAACATTAAATTGGGCTGCTGTAAACAAGCTGTGTTAAGAAGTTGGCTTACCCATATATTCATGTTATAAAAGATTGAGATCTGGATGGAGTTATAGGATACATTTCTTGGATTTCTCTTCGTGATTCCTAAACATAACACCCTTAATATCCCTTTTACTGGCCTATGGACATGCCTCTGCCAAGGCTCAGAGAAAAGCACTGAGCTGGATCAAAGACTTTACTTCCTAATACCTTTCACGGTAGCTCTGCTAACTTTCTGATACAGAAAGAGGGGGCAAACCTAGATACGCAAATATTTAAAAAGTGCCTAACTCAGTGTTTAGAAACAAATTGGTTTGAAAGTGTGCATGTGAAATGCTAGCGCTGCACAAATTCTCTTTATTGCTCAAATGCTCCAGAAAGGACATTCCCTAAGGCTGCGCTGTGCCATTTGGAATGAAAATGAGCATCGTATGAGATCTTGGGTGTATCTAAAGGTCAGTAGAATTTCAACCAGGTGTTTTGCATTCCCATAATAGGCTTGGCAGTAGGCGTGGTTTATAAATTCCCCTTGGGAGAAGTAAATGTAAATATTTTTTAATAACATGTTTCCATCTCATCCTTGGCCCTTCCTTCAATTTCAAAACACAGTCTCATATTCATTCTTTTATTGTCTCATGTTTTCAACCAATGTTTATCAGCAGAAGCAAGATATATTAAAATGCCTAAAATTAAACTTGTCTTCCTTATCCCCTACATATCACCACCATCCCACTCTTCCTTGAGCTTTTTTCTGTCCATCTCAGTCACCGAATCACAGAAATCTGGGACGTGCTACAGGCTTCTTCCTATCCTTTGTCTTCTTCATCCAACGTCATTAAATTCTGTAATGTAGTAAATGAAAGATTCCTTTCCATGCTGAAAGGGATGCCTTATTTCAGACTCTTGTCTCTCAGCTGAACAATCACAATAGTTTTCTAACTCACATCCGTCTCTGATCTTGCTCACCTCTATTCAGTCCTCCACACTCTGGACAGAATGAGCTTCTGAAATGTTAACATGCTGTCACTTCCCTACTTTAAATTTTTCAGTGGCTCCCTATGGCCTAGAGGTTAAAATCCAAACATCTAATTTTGGTTTAAAAAAAAAAAGCCATTCATAATCTTCCACCAGCCCTCTTTCTAATATTATTACCTCTTTTGGGGCCTCCCACTTCGTTCCTGAACCCTATGATTCAAACAAAACCTCTTCTTTGTCCAGTACTGCAACAAAAATTAGCAGGACAGCTTCTGCTGGTCAAGATTTTATTATCTTTTATAAGGGATAAGACTGTTGAATGATGTAAAGAAAAAACAAAAGGTAGTATCGTAAGGGAGGAACAAAATGCTTTGAGGTTCAAAGGTTAAAGAAAGAACGTTTTTGAGAAGAATCTTGTAGTGTTCACAACGTTCTTCAAGCATAAATTTTGCAAATGGTCATAAAGAAAATAAAGGAAATTCAAGATGGGAAAGTATATCATTCTGATCTTTTAAAGTTCTCACTGGGATTTTACAAGTCTTTTATTCCCATTTAAAGGACAGCAAACGATAGCAGACATAGGAACGCAGAAGCTATTTTGATGGGCTGTTTCAGTGCCTGGGGCAGCCTCAGACTCCAGCTGGATGAGTGACTGGGGCGAGTAGCGGGGGAGAGTGACTGTGTTAGGTGGGTTGTTTGTCTAAAACATACAAGTAAAAAGCCTGTGATGAAAGAGTGACAAGCAGTTGTTGTTGCTCTCAGTGTCATATTTCTCATGTCTATTAGTGGGTTTGGGTTATTAATGACTATGATTGATCCCCATTTCCTTCCAGTCTATCAGTTCCCATTGATTTTTATTGACTTTTCCAACTTAGGTCCTGTGGTCCATTAATTCACCCTCTTTCTTGCCAACTCCCCCTTGCCTAGCAAAAACCCCAAACCTACATCAGTCTGTCTGCCTCCTCCAATACCAGCCCCAGGCTGTTGAAGAAACCCACACAAACATTCTGCTTCATACCACAATAAACTCCAGGGTTTCGATCTCAGGCAAGCTTTCAATGCTCCCATCCAAACTCTAGAGCTGGCTCTCTCTTATGGCGTTCCCTTTCTCCCTGCTCTGTCTCAGTAGGTCATTTCATTCCTAGAGCAAAATGAGATAGCAATATCTTGACTTGCTTCCTTGCCAACATCAAGAAATTTATCTTTTCCCATCTGTATCACCATGCCTCAGGAAACTTATTTTTATTGTTAAAAGGCAGATTCTGGTTTAGTAAGTCTGGGGTGGGGCCAAAGATTCTCATTTCTAACAAGCTCCCGGGTGATGCCAATGCTGCTGGTTCTGGAATCACACTTTTATTACAAAGTCTTAGAACTCATTTCTGAACCAATACCCAGAACTTCCTCTTCTCCAAACCTTTAATCTTTCCTTCACTACTGCTTCTTTCCTCTCAGTATATAGAAATGCGTATCTCCTTGATCTTAAAGAAAAGACCTCAGAAGTTGACTAAATTCCAGCCCAATAATGTCTTCCTTTTGTTATTAGCCCTACATCTCGCCTTCTCTTCAAAACTAGGTTTCTTGAATGTGTAGGTTACCTGATTTTTTTTTTTTCTGCGCACCCTCACATGATATTTACTTTTGAACACACTGAAGCCCAGCTTCATCCCATAAACCAAACCAAAAGCCAAACCCATTGCGGTTGAATCAATTCTGACTCTTAGTGACTCTGTAGAACAGAGTAGAACTGCTCCATAGGGTTTCCAAGGAGTGCCTGGTGGATTTGAACTGCTGACCTTTGGTTAGTAGCCAGAGCTTTTAACCACTATGTCACCAGGGTTTCGTTCATCCACATAATGACGTGGAAATTGCTTTTTCCAAGGCC
The DNA here is from genome assembly GCF_024166365.1 of Elephas maximus indicus. Classification (NCBI taxonomy): domain Eukaryota; kingdom Metazoa; phylum Chordata; class Mammalia; order Proboscidea; family Elephantidae; genus Elephas; species Elephas maximus. The sequence goes on from NC_064824.1 coordinate 113,003,499, forward strand.
TTGCAGGGCCCGATGGATGATAAATTCGATGCGTACTTTCAACCCTTCTATTATTGAACGCCTCAGTAGCATTTGGCTCATTATTGAAACCTTCTTCTCCATTGACTTTCATTCCATCGTCTTACTCCCATTTCTATGACCATTCATTCACAGTCTACTTTTCAAGTTTCCATTCATCTACTCTTGACTTAACAGGTTGTTCTTTGGCATTCTATCAATGGTTTTCATCCTATTGTTTATTCTCTGTTTCTAAGAGCCCATTTCCATGGATTCCATGATCACCTGTATCATGAAGAGTTTCTAAACTGATGTCTTCTTAAGATCTCAACCCATATGTCCAATCATTTATTCTAAGCTTTCCGTCTGTTATAAACCAAAGGCATTTAAAGCTCAACATGTCTAAAACTTAATTCTGGACCGTTTCCCTAAACTTGCCTCTCCTATACTTTTTCTCTCAGTGAAAGATACCACCTGCTATCCAATACATAAGCAAGAAACCTCGATGCCGTTTTATATCCTTCTTCTCCCATACCACTTATATCCACCTCTACCAGTTCTAGTCCCTATCATGTCTCCCCAGTTTGTCCCCTCTTCTCCATTCCTGCTGCCACTACTTCAGTGTGGATTTTCCCCATTTCTTTTCTGAACCAATTACCACTCTTGCTCCCTCCAGCCTGGGTGACTTACTACCCTCACTCCACACATTAGTGGGAGTGATCTGGCTAAAACATAAATATGATTATATCGCTCTACCACTTAAACATCTTTAACATCCCCCCAATGGGTAAAATACATTCTATTCAATTGGCTTGCATGGTCTGGAAGACCCTGACCCTTTTTTCTCCTCCAGCATCAGTTCCAGACACCTTTCTTGGGACCCTAAGCTCCAGCTATATAACCCATTGCAGATGAGTCAATTCCAACTCATAGAGACCCTATAGGACAGAGTAGAACTGCCCAATACAGTTTCCAAGGGGCGCCTGGTAGATTCAAACTACAGACCTTTTGGTTAGCAGCCATAGCTCTTAACCACTATGCCACCAGGATTTCCCTGGCTATATATAGAATTCCCTATATTTCTCCAAGGGACCATAACCCACACCACTGTCTCAGCTTGGACAATGCTTCCCCACCCAGTACTTCACCCTGATTCTTCAACAAAATGGTTCCTGTTCACCTCACAAGAAGCCTTTATTTATTTTTTTTTAATTAAAAAAACTATCCTTAATACTTGGCATCTGTCTACGGGCAACGCCTGGGAAGGCAACTGATTTGGGGTGTTTTTCAGATAAGAGTGGCAGTATTTCCACCTAAGATTAACTACCCTGAACACTTCTCTCCACTGTCCTCACCTCTAAATTCAAGAAAAATCATTTTCATAGCCAAGAATAAAACCAAAATGCTAGACACACAGGGGCCAGCCCCTGCTCTATAAGTATATTTTGTTTATTTATTTGCTTGTTAGTGCTTGAAACTGTTTTCCTATCTTCAGAGGCACAATGGGCAATTCAGTAATATCCTCACCATATAAAACCTTGATCATTTTCCTACCTGGAAATAAATGCAGTTGTCTAAAATCCATTTACGTTTATGATAAAAGGCCAGGGTCCCAATGCATGATCTGAATGACCAGACAAAATGTATTCTCTGAGACAAAATAGCACCGCTGAGTGTCTCAGTATATCAGCGATGCAGAGAGCTCCTCTTAAAGTTTGCTCTTGGAGGTTGTTTATTCTGCAGCAATTCAAGCTTAGGCCAAACTGATTGTTTTTCTGCTTTAAATTGCATTGCAGACCTCAAGGAAAAGAACATAAACAGTTGGCAAATTTACAGCCCTTAAACAAAATTGCCTTAACTTGAGGGGATTCCCTTAATATTGTTTCTTATAAATTTTGTCTCTTTTTAACAACTTTCCCATTTCACAGGAATTCAGGAACATGAAGCATCATACACAGGGATGGTTTCTGAGCTCAAGTTCTCGGAAAAAAACAAAAATACACAACAATATTTTCATAATGTAAATACCTTTTATATGGGGTGCCACAGTCAAAGATAGAGAAGGAGCTGGAGTGACACAGCTCAGAGAATATTATTCATTTTCCATCAATACTCTTTTTCTAACGTCAGCAAAAGAATGTTATAATTTGAAAGCAGGAATCCATACCAGGAGGATTTCCAGTAAATGAAAATATAGTGATTTCCAAAATCTTCATTTCGCTTTTTCTCCAGTTCATTCCTTAGTCTACAAAGTCAACTATGCTCTTGTTAATATACCCCTTTTCTTTGCTCCTATCATCCCAAATGTCTGCCAAAACCCCAACCCTGGATAATAGCTAACAAGTATACCATGCTCACTATGTACTGACTGTTATCAGGACTTTATACTCTTGTTAGCCATCATCAGGTTGGCTCCAACTCATGACAACCTCATGTACAACAGAACAAAAAGTTGCCCAGTCCTGTACCATCTTCACAATTTTTGGTATGCTTGAGTCCATTGTAGTAGTCACTGTGTATTTTATGTGCCTTCCTGCCTATGTCAATAAGAAAAAAAATAGTCTGGGGTTTTCATTCATTGATTTTAAAAACATAGCCAGGCCTTTCTTCCTAGTCTGTTTTAGTATGGAAGCTCACCTGAAACCTGTCTACCTGTTGGTATTTGAAATACTAGCGGCATAGCTTCCAACATCATAGCAACAGCTAAGCCACCACAGTATGACAAACTGACAAACAGGTGGTTACACGTACTAACTCTTAATCTTCATAACGACTCTGTTGGGTAGGTACTATTATTGCTTATAGTTCACATAGAAAGAAATAGAGGCACAGAGAGAATAAGTGACTTGCCCAAGGTGACATAGCTATTAAATGACGACTGTCTGCTGGGGAAGTTATCCACAATGTTGTTGAGCTCAGGTGGGAAAGATCGCACAACCAATCAAATTGACACCACCACAGGTTGCAGTCACCTTCCTCATTTGGACCTTCCATCCTGCTCAACAATTCTAACATGCTTCCCTAGTCAGCTACCTTCTTCATTTTTTCCAATGACTATCTCAACCCTCTCCTTTCCTGATCTTCCTTCTTTACTCTTAGAAGATTAGTGCTGAGAATTAGTGTTCCTACCTCCCCGAGGAAACAAAAATGATCAGACAGAAATTCCTTCAAGGCCCTACTGCCTATTGCAGCGGAAGAGGTTCCCTGTCTCTCACCCAAGGACAGAGAACTCTATGTCCTCTTGCCTTCTCATGGACTCTGTTCTATCAGTTGTTTCCCCCTCACTTTATATTCAACCTCTCTCTCTCCATCAGAATTTTCCCATAAAGGATGATGCTGTCCTAGGTCCTCTTTTTTCCTTGTTCTACGCCAAATGCTCCAGGGAAGCTGTATCCACTCCCATGGCTTCAATTACCATCCATTTGCCAGGGATTCCCAACTCTGCCCATCTGAGTCAATTCGATCACACTATTCATCTTCACTTAGATGATTCATCTGTACTTAGTTTCAAATTTTCTAACATTAACCTCATTCTCTTTTCACTCATTCCAGCTCCATAACCTGTATTCCATATACTTGCTTAAGTCAGAATTACTTTGATTCTATGTTCTAAATATTGCTCAAACCCTAGACTAGCCCAACACTACCTTTGCCTGGACTAATGCAAGAATTGATTTAATTGGTCTTCTTTTGGCAGCACAGCCCTCACCTCTGCTCCTACCCACTATCTACATTGCAGCCAGCATAATCCATTCAAAAAGCAAATCTGATCATGTCATGGTTTCCATTGCCTGATCTCTCACTGACTCCTTCTTGCATTATTGCCCATCACATCCTGAAAGAACTCTTTGACATTTAGACTAGATTAAATTTCCTTGCTAAACGTACTCTTGATTTTATTTTTTCGTAAATTTCATCCCATTGTCATTTGCTCATCAATATGTACCTTTCCCATATCCGTAAGTATGTCTTTCTGCTCAACATTGTATTTCTAGTGCTTCAAACAGTGCCTGGTACATGGTAGGTACTTAATATTTGTTTGTGGCATTCTAAACAATCTGTTTATTATAGTTCCAAAAACTAAATTAACTAACTTCAATCAACCATTTATGCACTATTTATTCTAACCACACCATCATTCTTGTTTCATAGCTATTAGCTATCTATAGGCATTGTTAGAGAAATGCAATGGAAAATGCCACTTCACTGCTTAATTTACCTGTCTAAAACCAGTCGCCATTGAGTCAATTCCAACTCATGGTGACACTCTTTTTTTCAGAGTAGAACTGTGCTACGTTTAGTTTTAAATGGTTGATTTATCCGAAGTTACCTCACTGGGTCTTTTTTCTAAAGAGCCTCTGGGTGGACTCAAAATGCCAACCTTTCAGTTAGCAGCTGAGCAAGTTAACCATTTGCACCACACAGGAATTCCAATTTACCCACAGCATGGACAATATTGCATTACTACAAAAACCATGGAAATGTCAGTGAGGCATGTTTGGTCATATGTCCCAATAATGAAATGACCTGCCCATCACCTTTTTATTATTATTATTATTATTATTATTATTATTATTATTATTATTAATTGTAAGGTATTTTGTGTCTTTGAACATAGAGAATGAAAATGGAAAGTTTTCTGTTTCATCTTCACTATGAAATGTGCTGTTTGTAGTGTGTGTGTGTGTGTGTGTGTGTGTGTGTGTGCACTCACTCTGTTTCCCATTTCATTGACATCCATAGCTGTCAAGTCAATTCCAACTCATAGTGACCCTATAGGACACACTAGAACAGCACCATTGGATTTCCAAGGAGTGGCTGGTGGATTCCAACAGCCAGCCTTTTGGTTAGTAGACAAGCTCTTAACCATTGTGCCACCAGGGCTCAAGCCAACCCTATATCCCATGCCCTCTCCCTTGGCAAAGACATGACCCCAGTTCCAGTAGGTTCACTAGAGCATATTGTTTTAAGGAAATGAAAATAGGTGTGCAATTTGTTCGTCAATAAAGTAGGTACCTTTCCTCAGATTCTCATGGACTCCAGACTTTCTGGAGCTATGGACGGTGGGTAAATCCCTGAAACTATTGTCCTGAGATTGTCTTTAAACCTCAAACCAAAAGTATCCCCTGAAGTCTTCTTAAAACCAAACAATATAAAAAAAAAAAATTAATTTATATTGGCTTGATTGGTAAAAAATGCCTGCCTTGAGCATTACGATCTTTTAATAACTATCTACACAGTATAAAACTGACAACAGCAACTCAAAAGATTAGGGGGCAGCGAGTTTATGTTAGTGATGGAGGAACAACTCAAAAAAGGAGGGTGAAAATAGTTACACAACTTGAAGAATGTAATCAATGTCACTAAATTGTACATGTAGAAACTATTGAATTGGTTATGTTTTGCTGTACACATTCTCAACAACAAAATAAATAAGATTTAGAGAAAAAATCAGTCAAGTAGGTAGCTTTCAAAGATGATGCTGAATTAATTGTCAGAAGTAGAATGTTGCGTAAAGAAATTTTGTTTTATATGAAAGTTAGAAAAAACTGAGTAATACATCTTTTCTAACCTGTTTGTATTCCAAAGATAAATATATACTATTTCTTTCCAGTCATAACCTACATTTTTTGGGGGGAAAGTGAGGTCACTAAAGCACCCAAATGGTTTCAAATGCCATGTTTCACACACGACTCCCTGATTCTCAAGCTGTCATAGGGGTAAAATCACACTCATCAAAGAAACACAATAATGACCGCTCAGAGACCTGTGCTGAAACTTGAAAGTAATTGAACCATTTAATCCCAGTTTACTTGCTCAGAAATTTTCTCTGGAATGATCTGTTTCTAAAAGCCTATGTTCTTGCAGCAAACTGAATCTGTTGCCTCTTGGATAAACTCAGTCCATATTGAAACTTGTTCCAAAACACAGATTTATTATGCTTTCTACCTGGTTCTCAATGTTATGGTTTTTATCCAAGCTCTGCCTTATCCTAAAGCAGTGGTTCTCAAATTTTACCTTGAGTCAGAACCACCCAGAATGTTTGTTAAAACACAATCAAAATTTCTGATCCAGCAGGTCTTTGGTGGGCCTGGAGAATGAGCATTTTAAGTTTCAGTGATGCCGTTGCTGTTGGTCAGGGAACCATGCTTTGAGAACCCCTGTTCCTAAACTCATGCCCTTTCTCAGTTCACCTAGCATTCCTTCCTGCCAAGTCATGAAAAATCAGTTTCTATTGGCCACTTCTATCACCTCTTATCCTTCCATAATTCATCTAGGCCAGTACCATCCAAGAGAAATACCAGGCAAGCCACATGCATAATTTTACATTTTTGAGAAGCCACATAAAAAAATAAAAAGGAAGAAGTAAAATCAACTTTAATAATATAAGTTATTTAACCCAATACTTCCAAAATATTTTTGTTTCAACATGTAAGTCTTTGAAATCTGGTGAATGTTTTTTATACTTAGGTATACATGTATATATATATTGCACTTATAGCACATCTCACTTTAGACTAGTTGCATTTCAAGTGCTCCTTAACCACTCTTGGCTAATGGCTACCATATTGGATAGGGCAATCCTAGGTCTTTAGAGTAAATGAATCTGAAGTATTGAGGGCTCTGTTTGGTCTGCCCATTACTATTACGTTCAGCTTATTTCCTCAATTCTAAGATGTCCCTGACTCTCGGATGGGTTATCAATTTAATAACAGGTTTTAAAGTTTGAACTACTACATCATTAAATCTACCCATTGATTATAAAATGCATGCCAATATCAAAATTTTATGTCTTTTTTTTACACATAAACCCAAATAAAAATATGCCATGGTGTCTTATTTTAGGGCAGATTTTTTCCTTGTTTTTCTCCTGCCCCGTTGTCCTACTCATCTCCTGCCTTATCGGCAATCCATGTTAACAATGTAGCATTTATTCTTTTTTGTTTTCCTTCCATCATCATATAATCCTACACAAATATCCACAGAGAAGTTCGTGTTTGTCTATATTTATTTTATTAAAATGAGATCATATTATACCCACTTATTTGAATAATTTCTTTCTTATTCAGTAGTAGCTTATGAAAATCCCTGCAACTCAACTGGAGGTTGTAATTTGTTCTTCTTAATGGCTCCAGAAGAATCCATGGAGTGGGTGCCATAATTTATTCAACTTTTCTCTTGTTGGTGGGCACATACATTATCTTTTTCTTTTATTACTGAGAAAAATGCTATAATAAAACTCTCTATAGATAGATAGACGGACATATTTAGATACATAGATATATATCTTTGCTTATTGTCCTTTTTATTTCTATGGAAGAGATTCCTGGGAGCAGAGTTTCTGGGTTAAATAGATGTCACCAGATTGCTAGTTGACATTTGATGTGTTATAGCATTTTGGGGAAAAAATGTATCATGATAGCCTTTTCCCCACATTCCCAGTAACAACAGAAGTATAGCTCAGAAAGATTATAAAATAGGGGGGAAAACTTTTAGAAACTGGACAAAACAGTCTTTAGCTTGCAACTTTTCTTGTTATCCTTCCTATTTGTTGGAGCTCTGGTTGCAAAATTGTTAAGAGCTCAGCTGCTAATCAAAAGATTGACAGTTCAAATCCACCAGCTGCAACTTGGAAACCCTATGGGGCAGTTCTACTCTATCCTGTAGGGTCACTATGAGTCAAAATCGACTCCACAGCAACGGGTTTTTCTATTTGTTAGACTTTCTCCCACCATATCCGAGCTCTTGCTTTCCAACAAACAAATACAATCGTCATTGGCAGTCCAAGCAAAGCATTTTAAATCATCCCCCTAGTGAATCCTTCTCAATCAACCACTGGTTCCAACCAATATATGTTTTTTTGTTGTTGTTGGAGCCCTGGTGGTACAGTGGTTAAAAGCTCAGGCTGCTAACCAAAAGGTCAGCAGTTCCAATCCACCAGTCGCTCCTTGGAAACTGTATGGGGCAGTTCTGCTCTGTCCTCTAGGGTCGCTATGAGTCAGACTCCACTCTATTGCAACAAGAGGAGAGAATGGGTTTTGGTTGTTATTGTTAGGTGTCTTTCAGTCCATTCCAACTCAGTGGCCCTATGACAGCAGAATGAAACACCACCCAGCCCTGCACCAAGCTCACAGTGTTGCTATGTTTGGAGCCCATTGTTGTAGCCACTATGTCAATCTACCTGGTTGAGGGTCTTCTTCCTTTTCACTGTCCCTTTAGCCCTCCTTTATGATTCTGTCTGTATTCAAGTGTTCTCTTCATTGGTCTTCCTGATAAACGGTAAACAAGTTTGGGGGAAAGCCCACAGAGAAAGGACTTTATTGCTGTATGCCCAATCTCTTTGCAAGAAATACTAGAAAAATTAGACTAGAAATCAAAGGACCTGACCATGTAATCTACCCACAAAGCAAAACCGTTGCCGTTGAGTCGACTCTGGCTCATAGCGACCCTACAGGACAAAGTAGAACTGCCGTTTACAGTTTCCAAGGAGTGCCTGGTAGAATCGAACTGCCGACCTTTCGGTTAGCAGCCATAGCTCTTAAACACTACACCACCAGGATTTCCAAGTAGCATAAATTGTAACTCAGGGAATAACAATAATTGGAAGGATAAACAGCAACAACTAACATTTATTATGTTTTAGTATGTGTCAGGCATTGTCTTCAGTGTTTTACCTTTGTCAACTCACTTTCTCTTTCAAAATCTCCATAAAGTAGGTATTTTTTATTATGATTATTTTTCCCACTTTTATGGCTGAGAACATTGAGATCACACAGGCAATAAATGGCAGGAAGCACACTGGAACATAGACATTCTGACTTCAGAGTCCTAATCACCTGATCTTCTCTCTCTTTGAACCTCAGTGTCCTCAGCTGTAAAATGAGTATGATCATACCAACTCTAACTACCTTTCAAAATTGCTGAGAAGAAATATGAAAGTGATTGAAAAACCATTAAAAGCTCTAACAAGGTAATGTAGCCTTGTTTCGAGGTGGAAAACTTGGCTGAGATTATTCCATCATTCAAAGCCACTTATAAACAAACACTAAGCAGATGAATTGATTTACACGAAGACAAAATGAGCCATCTTTGGACCACAAACACACTTCTGAAGGTGACACTGGACAGATAAACGACCAGCAAACGCAGGGCCTGACCTGCAGCTCATCCCCATAGCCTGCTGTTTTGCCTGAAAGTAAAAAAAAAAAAAAAAAAAACCGCAGCCAACCTTTACCTCTATCGTGTAGCTTGACTGTGTCCTTCCTCTCTGGGCCTCAGCCCTTGCATTTTACTTAATTGGAGCACCAGGCCATAAATCTTACGTACTTAAGGGCCAGAAAACTCTCTGGAGCTCTCAGACTGAAATTTGTGTGGGAGTTCAGCAATATTGAATTTTCAAATAAAATGATTAACAGGCACCTTTAGGGCAGCCTCAGAGAAAACAATCCTTGCTGACTCTTGCCACCTTAATATAAGGAAGCTTTTTGTTTTTAGGCTTAATAAAAAGGGTTTGAAGGTAACCTAGGGATAAGTGACTAAAAGCAGGTAGAGAGAGGCCATCCATTCTCCTGTCTGGAAGGCACTTCCAACACCTGGAATCTCATCATTTCTCTTTGTGCTGGTCTAAGGCCATTGGAACATGTTACTAGGGAGTTTGAAGCACTTAGTTCAACCTTAGCTGCAATCAGCTCTAATTGCTGTTCTTTAGAAACAGTCATTCCAAGATTTTCATAGTAAAAATGGGTACACCTGATCAAAAAACCTATGTGCTTTTCCACAGCACAGTAACATCAATCAGACTGCATGAAACAGAAAATTAAAATCAGTTAAGAGGAAGACCATCACTCAATCCAATTCAATCATAGACTGAGGCCTACAAACCCACTATTTACTGAAACAATGATTTGGATGCTCTGCCAAATAAATATAGGATGTTTACGGCCTTATGAAATAGGAATCTGCCTCACTTATGCAGCAGGAAGATCATTTACAACCAATTTCCGAAAGACACCAAGCATCAATAATAAATTTTCAAATCAAGGCCAGAAATTGAAATACTCAAAAGAGGTCTATTAAGCAATATGAAGTTGTTGTCAGAAGAAGGGTTTTCAGGGACGTTATACCAATTTACAATCATGAAGCATCTATAAAATAGTTGTGACCAGCCTGGCTTTCCCAGTCTCTGAGAAGCAGGAGGCTTGACTTTACAGAGGATCTGGGTCAATGGGCAACAAGGACAGGGGATTGATCTCAATGTCAACCTGACTGCCTTCCAAGATGATCACTAGAACTACACTGCCTTCTAGGCCATATCTGCTTCTTGAAGCATTTCCAGCTTTGCAGTTGTCAAGGAGAAGTTGATTAAACCTACTAGAGGGCCAACTTCTCTCCCCCACATGGATATTTTGTAGTAGACACCTCTCCTTTCCTATTCACCAGTTCCCTCCTTTAACTACACACACACACACACACACACACACACACGTGCACACACAGACTTAAGAAACAGGAATTTAAATATCCTGGCTGTCTGTCTTAGTCATCTAGTACTGTTATAACAAAAATACCACAAATGGATAGCTTTAACAAAGAAAAATTTGCTCTCTCACAGTCTAGTAGGCTACACGTCCAAATTCAGGGCGTCAGCTCCAGGGGAAGGCTTTCTCTCTCTCTGTCGGCTCTAGAGGAAGATCCTTATTATCAATCTTCCCCTGGACTAGAAGCTCCTCAGTATAGGAATCCTGGGTCTAAAGGACATACTCTGCTCCCAGTGCTGTTTTCATGGTGGTACAAAGTACCCCAACTCTCTGCTCACTTTCCTTTCCTTTGATCTGTTGTAAGACAAAAGGTGGTGCAGGCCGCATACCAGGGAAACTTCCTTTACATTGGATCAAGGACGTGACCTGAGCAAGGGTATTATATCCCACCCTAATCCTCTTCAACATAATCCAATCTTTCTTGATTAACCACAAGCAGAGATTAGGATTTATAACATATAGGAAAATTATATCAATCACAAAATGGAGGACAACTACACAATACTGGGAATCATGGCCTAACCAAGTTGACACATATTTTGGGGGGACACAGTTCAACCCTTTATGCTAGGTTTTTCCCTCCACACCATCTCAAGTTCTCTCAAGGCTTTGAGGAAATTAAAAGTAGCTCCTGTTCACAGAAAGATTGAATTTGGAGTTGGAACATGAAAAAAATGGCTTTGTAAACCAGCCCAATCTTTTATTCACTGGGTGACTTTGGGGGAGTCACTTGACATTTTTCCACCCCTTTGTCTACCCTGTAAAACCGAAGAAATAATAGCTCATGTGAGGACAAAATGAGGTCATGCATGAAAAGCTCTTAGAAAGAACTTAAGAAGCGCTAACTAAATTTAGTGCTCTCAACTGAATTTTGGCTCAGCTCCCCATGCAAGAAAACGGGGGAATCAGAAACAGGAGAATAACATTGTAAGCAAACACAGATCTGCAGGAGCTCTTACTGGAATGGCTATGGATTTCCTTTTCCATAAATATTTAGAGTAAACAATGACACACATAAAAAAAGATGTTTCTCAGGAGAAGTAGTCAACTTGGTATCATTTAAGGATTGAAATTTAAGCTCTCCAACTGTTTATTGGAGCTTTGGTGGTGCAGTGGTTAAGAGCTTGGTTACTAACCAAAGGTTAGCAGTTCAAATCCACCAGCTGCTCTTTGGAAACCCTATGGGGCAGTTCTACTCTGTCCTATAAGATCACTATGAATTGGAATTGAGTCGAAGGCAATGGGTTTTTTGGGGCTTTTTTTTAGCTGCTTAGTGGGGCTGTTCAGTTCTCTGTCCTTTATTGAGTCACTCAACCACTCTAAACTTCACTTTCCTCACTTGGTCAATGGGATTGGTAATATAGACCTAAAAGTGCTATTGTAAATACTAAATAAGGAAATGCATATGAAAATGTTCTGTAAACTCTACAGTATTTTACCGCTGTGGGTATAGGCATTTGACAATATTGCCTTCTTCATCTTTATAGCTTATTGTTTTGGTGCTTTTTGTCTGATTCACTCCAGTAGAATGTCAACTCCTTGAGGGCAGGAACTCTGTCTTAGTTATAGTTGTTTTGCTTGTGCTTAAAACAGTCTTGTTCCAAATAAATATTTATTTTGTCAACCGGCTGCTGGACAAATATGCTTGTGAGTCATCTCCAGAAATAATTGGAAGCACATGGAGTTTGTCCTCCTTGACCTCTCTTCTCATCCCTCTTAGCAATGGAAATGAACAATTGCCTCTTTCCTGTGTTTGGGGAAACCCTCTACTTATGAAGAGAAGAGGGTACAAATGCCAGAAATTCATTGCCCAGCTTTCCTTGCAGCTAAGGTGCAGGCATTTACTAGGCTCTGTCCAGCAGACATACCTGCTTCAGGCATGAATTAATAACTGAATTATCTTTTGCTTTTAGGTTTTTGTTGATGTGATTTTTTTTTTTTTTTATCATTAATGGAATGCCTGCTGAATCATTAAGTGTGTCTGAACTTTTGGTAGGTATTATGGGTAATATGTGGGGCACATATGTCCCTCTGGACTCTGGGGTTAGGATTGGTGGGATGACACAAGAAAAAAAAAATGTGTTACTTTAGCAATTTTATTCTATGCGGTGAAACTTTCAAAACATGGAGTAACACATAAAGGCACCTTTCAACTGCTGCACTTGATTGTGGTTCAAGTCTCCATCTTCTTAGTGCTACAGTCTCCCCATTGCCTTGTGGATGCTGTATGGCACCTGAAAATGAGATATTCAACTTTCAAATAACACACAGGAACTTGCAAATATACTTACAAGGCTTATCCCGCTGTACAAAAAACAAGTTTTACACACACCTCATACAATACTTTGTAAAAACCATAATTTGCAGCACACACCCATTTCTTTGACTTCAAACAGTTATACAGGTCTCCGCCTGCAGGCAACATGTAATGTCAATGGGAAAGCAGCTGTCCTAGAAACCCCAGAGGTGGAAAATGTATGTGGGTAATATATGTCCCGCAGGTCATGAAAGGGGTAAACTATTAACTTCAACAGGCAGGGGACAACTCAGCCTTCACTCTGGCAAGGCTGGCATGAGAAGTAGCTATGCCAATTGTTCTAGCAGCAGTATCCGGGGACCTGGTTTGGTGATATAGGTAGGGAAAGCTACTATTCTGCGCCTAAGCTATATATTCACTGGACCAGACCTTTGGATAATTTTGGCCCTTGCTTCTTACTGCATTACCTCCAAGCTTGGTCCTCTGACCCTTCTGCATAATCTCTGGATAGAACATCCTTTAATAGGTCCCTTTTCTGTTGAAATTATCTATGGTTGGTTTTACTGTTTGACTGATAGGCTACTCCTCTTCCCCAGATGACCCAGTATCTCCATCAGATTGCACATGACCTTGGACCACTAAGGGGCTCCAACTAAACTATCCTTCTAGTAATTACCTCCATCCTCTAGCCTTTTTCGTTCTCTCTGCCCCAGATCAAATTACTCATTTCCTGGCTCCTTTTCCCTTGAAATCTTACTTTCTATAAGGAGATAATCTAACCAATTAATTCAAGCCAAGGTGTCAATTGCTGACACTAATTTAATATCACTCTAACATTTTAGCAGATACTCGTAATGCCTCAAAGCAGAGCAATAAGGACTGTGCCTTAGTGACCATCACTCACAGTTTCAGGCCTTTGAGGGTTCTAGTCTTAGTCTGCAACCTCAAACGTCCTGCATCCATCAAAACAGACCGTGTTTATTGCATCCATAGGTGCTCCGTGGACCAATCATATAGTGACACTGGTGTAGATTATGGAAGCAATATTTTTACTTCATGAAAACACACACACCTCCTTAAAATATTTAATGGCTTCCCATTAATAAAAACCAAAATCTTTAACATGGCCAGCAAGGCCGAGGATGTCAAGCCCCAACCTAGCGATATGGTTGTCAATGTTAAACAATCAGCACTCTAGGGCAGAGGGAAAAATTTGATTTGTAGCATTTGCTGATTTTAATGGATTCAGTACTCCCACCACAGCCAATTTCAAGCTACCAAAGTGATGTCCACCAGCTCACAAAGTTTCTGAAAATTTAACAGTTGGCTCTAGCGTGCCAATATGAGATGGTTTCAGTACCAAATCTTAAATCTTCTGGACTGCCAGAAGAATGGACAAATTTGTCTCAGAAGAAGTACATCCAGAAGCTCCTTAGAAGCATGGATGGCAAGACTGCATCTTACATACTTGGGACATGTTGTCAGGAGGGGTTAGTCCCTGGAGAAGGACATCATACTTGGCAAAGTACAGGGTCAGCGGAAAAGAGGAAGAACCTCAACAAGGTGGATTGACACAGTGGCTGCAACAATGAGCTCAAGCATAACAACGATTGTACGGATGGCACAGGACCAGGCAGTGTTTTGTTCTGTTGTGCATAGGATCGCTATGAGCCGGAACTGGCTTCACGGCATCTAACAACATATTCCTAGACTTTCTCTTTTCCCTCCTAGCTCCAACTCCCCAGTAAAGATTTGAATTTAATTTTATTGCATTTCTAAAAATATGATTCCTTGCTAAGACTAGACCATAGGTACTCCCACTTGTATTTGGGTTACAGAAGGGCTTGCCTAAAGTCACACGGATAAACAATCATAGAACCAAAAACTTGGATGAGGTCTCCTAAGTTGCAGCCCAGTTTCATTCTGCTCCTTAGTCAGTCTACATCCAGTACCAGTGAGTACTTCACTGCCACCAAAAGGAAAGCCTCACTACCCAAGCATCTTCTCCTTGGAACATTTCTTCTAGTTTTTAAATAAGTTTCCTGGAGACTACCTGGATACACAATAGAAAATCAGTAAATCTGATAAATTTCTGTATAGAAAAGGACTACCACTTCTCTCTAGCCATGAAATTCCTAACCTTAGTACTTACCCTCAATACTAAGACCAACTGGATCTCTAAACCCAATTGGAGGCTCAAGATCTGGGCAAAGGCACACAGGGATATACTCCTAGACACCTGCCTCTTTCCCTGGGCAATTAAAAGCATCTTATAGGAGGGGGCCAAGATGGCTGACTAGGTAGACGCTACCTTGGATCCCTCTTGCAACAAAGACCCGGAAAAACAAGTGAATCGATCACATACATGACAATCTACGAACCCTGAACAACAAACACAGATTTAAAGAGTTGACCTGAGTGACAGAGATGGAGGGCGAACAACTACAGGGAAGCAGCGACTGTTTTCGGAGCCTGGAGCCAGCGTCCCAGTTGGGTAACCTTGGCGCCGGGCTTAGGACTGGGCTCAGGGGAGCTGAACACAACATCTGTGATGGCGCAAACACGGGGCGCAGCCCTACCCCCCTGAACTGACCCCAGGAGGGGGCCCAGCCGGTCCACACGGGCGGCGAGGTGACGGGGCTGCCGGAAGGAGAAGTCCCCGGGAGGCAGTGACTGGTTTTGGAGCCGGGAGTGCAGCGTCCCAGCAGGGGAACCTTGACACTGGGCTGTGGACTGGCAGCGGAGGAACTGACTGCGGCTTCTGCGGGGCAGACCCTCGGGGGCAATCTCTACCCAGCCAGCACACATAGGCGACACGCCCCTCAGGAATCTCAGATAAAATAGTCATCCCAAGCAAGATAAGCAACTTTGGCTATATCCCGGGATGCTACTCTCTCCTGTTTTTCTGAACCCTCCCCTCCCCTTCCCAGGCGGCTTCATTAACATTGGAATTTCCTGAGCCAGAAGGAGAACGGCTCCAGCTCTGCGGCTTTCCTTTTCCTTTTTTGGTCTTTTCCTAACCCATTTTTCCGGCCTCAGAGAAGCAACCACAAAAAACCCAGGGACCAAAAATCCTTCCCTAATTGGACTAAAAACACATAACCAGCTCCAGCCAAGCATATATGATCCATATCTCAGGCTTTCATCCTTACAGGGAACAAGGTGGCTATTACAATGCAAAGGCATTTCTGATAGGGATCTGACTGTATTTTTTTTAGCGGATTTACTGGAAAAACAAGTTTCCCAGGTCTGATATCTCTACTTATTCAGCAGAGCCCTAACTGACCCACAACAGGGAACTGAGGGCTAAAGCTCCCCCCAGACCACCTAGCCTCTTGCCTTAGGGGTCTAAGGAGGGTGACACCTACCAATCTGTAGAGGTACTTGCATCGGGGGCCTAAGGTACAGCTGCAGAGCCCTTCCACCAAGGTGCTTTAGGAATAGAGACACACCTACCTCACTGACACTTGGGGGAAGCCTGTCAGCATCCTGCCCCCCCTGGAGTGTGAACCCTAGCTGCTAATAGAATCTGGTGCACACAACTATCACCACTACTTCTCAAGGTGGATAGGTGTTAGGGTGCAGCACACACTTGATGACCCAAAATCAGATTCTACACAAGAATAGTGAATAGACTCAGGCATAGATATCTGGCAACAGCCCTAACCAGCTGGTAATAGGTCATAAGTAAGTCAAGGGCTACAACATTCAAGACAGCACAATCTAGTAGCCCATCCACGTATATTGAAAGAAAACAAAGCAAGATAAGACTCAGTGAGCAAACATAGAATAAATCACTGCAATATCTTAGTGATGGCTCGCAGACAGCAGTTGATATCAAACCACATAAAGAAGCAGACCATGACAGCTTCTACAACCCCCCAAACAAAAGAATCAAAATCTTTCCCAAATGAAGATACAATCCTGGAATTAGCAGATACAGAATAAAAAAAACTAATTTACAGAATGCTTCAAGACATCAGGGATGACCTCTGAAATGAAATCAGGTAAACTGCAGAAAAAGCCAAGGAACACACTGATAAAACAGTTGAAGAACTCAAAAAGATTATTCAAGAACATAGTGGAAAAATTAATAAGTTGCAAGAATCCATAGAGAGACAACATGTAGAAATCCAAAAGATTAACAATAAAATTACAGAATTAGACAACGCAATAGGAAGTCAGAGGAACAGACTCGAGCAATTAGAATGCAGACTGGGAGATCTGGAGGACCAGGGAATTAACACCAACATAGCTGGAAAAAAATCAGATAAAAGAATTTAAAAAAATGAAGAAACCCTAAGAATCATGTGGGACTCTATCAAGAAGGATAATTTGTGTGTGATTGGAGTCCCAGAACAGGGAGGGAGGACAGAAAACACAGAGAAAATACTTGAAGATCTGCTGACAGAAAACTTCCCTGACATCATGAAAGACGAAAGGATATCTATCCAAGATGCTCATCGAACCCCATTTAAGATTGATCCAAAAAGAAAAACACCAAGACATATTATCATCAAACTTGCCAAAACCAAAGATAAAGAGAAAATTTTAAAAGTAGCCAGGGAGAAAACAAAGGTCTCCTGCAAGGGAGAATCAATAAGAATAAGTTCAGACTACTCAGCAGAAACCATGCAGACAAGAAGGGAATGGAACGACATATACAGAGCACTGAAGGAGAAAAACTGCCAGCCAAGGATCATATATCCAGCAAAACTCTCTCTGAAATATGAAGGCGAAATTAAGATATTTACAGATAAACACAAGCTTAGAGAATTTGCAAAAACCAAACCAAAGCTACAAGAAATACTAAAGGAAATTGGTCAGAAAACCAATAATATCAGATACCAGCACAACACAAGGACACAGAACAGAACATCCTGATATCAACTCAAATAGGGAAATCACAAAACAAATTAAGACTAGTTAAAAAAAAAAAAAAAAAATGCTCAAAACAGGGAATCATTGAAGTCAATATGTAAAAGATCACAATAATCAAAAAGAGGGACTAAATACAGGAGGCATAGGACTGCCATATGGAGAGGGAAGCAAGGCGATATAGGACAACACAAGTTATGTGTTTACTTAGAAAAATAGGGGTAAATATTAAGGTAACCACAAAGAGGTATAACAACTCCATAACTCAAAATAAAAACCAAGAAAAACGTAACGACTCAGCAAACATAAAGTCAAATACTATGAAAATGAGGATGTCACAATTTACAAAGAAAAATGTCTCAGCACAAAACAGTAAGTGGAAAAATGAAATTGTCAACAACACACATAAAAAGGCATCAAAATGACAACACTAAACACTTATTTATCTATAATTACGCTGAATGTAACTGGACTAAATGAACCAATAAAGAGACAGAGAGTCTCGGACTGGATAAAGAAACATGATCCGTCTATATGCTGCCTACAAGAGACACACCTTAGACTTAGAGACACAAACAAACTAAAACTCAAAGGATGGAAAAAACATATCAAGCAAACAATAAGCAAAAACGAAGAGGAGTAGCAATATTAATTTCTGACAAAATAGACTTTAGACTTAAATCCACCACAAAGGATAAAGAAGGACACTACATAATGATAAAAGGGACAATTGACCAGGAAGATATAACCATATTAAATATTTATGCACCCAATGACAGGGCTGCAAGTTACATAAATCAAATTTTAACAGAACTGAAAAGTGAGATAGACACCTCCACAATTATACTGGGAGACTTCAACACACCACTTTCGGAGAAGGACAGGACATCCAGTAAGAAGCTCAATAAAGACACGGAAGACATAATTACAACAATCAACCAACCTGACCTCATTGACTTATACAGAACTCTCCACCCAACTGCTACAAAGTATACTTTTTTTTCTAGCGCACATGGAACATTCTCTAGAATAGACCACATATTAGGTCATAAAACAAACCTTTGCAGAATCCAAAACATCGAAATATTACAAAGCATCTACTCAGACCACAAGGCCATAAAAGTGGAAATCAATAACAGAAAAACTAGGGAAAAGAAATCAAATACTTGGAAACTGAACAATACCCTCCTGAAAAAAGACTGGGTTTTAGAAGGCATCAAGGAGGGAATAAGGAAATTCATAGAATGCAACGAGAATGAAAATACTTCCTATCAAAACCTCTGGGACACAGGAAAAGCAGTGCTCAGAGGCCAATTTATATCGATAAATGCATACATACAAAAAGAAGAAAGAGCCAAAAGCAGAGAACTGTCCCTACAACTTGAACAAATAGAAAGTGAGCAACAAAAGAATCCATCAGGCACCAGAAGAAAACAAATAATAAAAATTACAGCTGAACTAAATGAACTAGAGAACAGAAAAACAATTGAAAGAATTAACAAAGCCAAAAGCTGGTTCTTTGAAAAAATTAACAAAATTGATAAACCATTGGCCAGACTGACTAAAGAAATACAGGAAAGGAAACAAATAACCCGAATAAGAAACGAGAAGGACCACATCACAACAGACCCACTGAAATTAAAAGAATCATATCAGATTATTACGAAAAATTGTACTCTAACAAATTTGCAAACCTAGAAGAAATGGATGAATTCCTGGAAAAACACTACCTACCTAAACTAACACAATCAGAAGTAGAACAACTAAATAGACCCATAACAAAAAAAAGAGATTGAAACGGTAATCAAAAAACTCCCAACAAAAAAAAAAAAAAAAAGCCCTGGCCCGGATGGCTTTACTGCAGAGTTCTACCAAACATTCAGAGAAGAGTTAACACCACTACTACTAAAGGTATTTCAAAGCATAGAAA
The DNA here is from genome assembly GCF_024166365.1 of Elephas maximus indicus. Classification (NCBI taxonomy): domain Eukaryota; kingdom Metazoa; phylum Chordata; class Mammalia; order Proboscidea; family Elephantidae; genus Elephas; species Elephas maximus. The sequence continues at coordinate 113,023,099 of NC_064824.1, forward strand.
ATGACGGAATACTACCCAACTCATTCTATGAAGCCACCATTTCCCTGATACCAAAACCAGGTAAAGACATCACAAAAAAAGAAAATTATAGACCTATATCCCTCATGAACATAGATGCAAAAATCCTCAACAAAATTCTAGCCAATCGAATTCAACAACATATCAAAAAAATAATTCACCACGACCAAGTGGGATTTATACCAGGTGTGCAAGGCTGGTTTAATATTAGGAAAACCATTAATGTAATCCACCATATAAATAAAACAAAAGACAAAAACCACATGATCTTATCAATTGATGCAGAAAAGGCATTTGACAAAGTCCAACACCCATTTATGATAAAAACTCTCACCAAAATCGGAATTGAACATAATAAAGGGCATCAAAGCCAACAGCCAACATCACTCTAAATGGAGAGAGCCTGAAAGCATTTCCCTTGAGAACAGGAACCAGACAAGGATGCCCTTTATCACTGCTCTTATTCAACATTGTGCTAGAGGTCCTAGCCAGAGCAATTAGGCTAGACAAAGAAATAAAGGGCATCCGGATTGGCAAGGAGGAAGTAAAATTATCTCTATTTGCAGATGACATGATCTTATACACAGAAAACCCTAAGGAATCCTCCAGAAAACTACTGAAACTAATAGAAGAGTTTGGCAGAGTCTCAGGTTCTAAGATAAACATACAAAAATCACTTGGATTCCTCTACATCAACAAAAAGAACACCGAAGAGGAAATAACCAAATCAATACCATTCACAGTAGCCCCCAAGAAGATAAAATACTTAGGAATAAATCTTACCAAAGATGTAAAAGACCTATACAAAGAAAACTACAAATCACTACTACAAGAAATTAAAAAGGACATACTTAAGTGGAAAAACATACCTTGCTCATGGATAGGAAGACTTAACATAGTAAAAATGTCTATTCTACCAAAAGCCATCTATACATACAATGCACTTCCGATCCAAATTCCAATGTCATTTTTTAATGTGATAGAGAAACTAATCACCAACTTCATATGGAAGGGAAAGAAGCCTCGGATAAGTAAAGCATTACTGAAAAAGAAGAAGAGAGTGGGAGGCCTCACTCTACCTGATTTCAGAACCTATTATACAGCCACAGTAGTCAAAACAGTCTGGTACTGGTACAACAACAGACACATAGACCAGTGGAACAGAATTGAGAACCCAGATATAAATCCATCCACATATGAGCAGCTGATATTTGACAAAGGCCCAGTGTCAGTTAATTGGGGAAAAGATAGTCTTTTTAACAAATGGTGCTGGCATAACTGGATATCCATTTGCAAAAAAATGAAACAGGACCCATACCTCACACCATGCACAAAAACTAACTCCAAGTGGATCAAAGACCTAAACATAAAGACTAAAACGATAAAGATCATGGAAGAAAAAATAAGGACAACCTTAGGAGTCCTAATACAAGGCATTAACAGAATACAAAACATTACCAAAAATGATTAAGAGAAACCGGATAACTGGGAGCTCCTAAAAATCAAACACCTATGCTCATCTAAAGACTTCACCAAAAGGGTAAAAAGACCACCTACAGACTGGGAAAGAATTTTCAGCTATGACATCTCCGACCAGCACCTGATCTCTAAAATCTAAATGATTCTGTCAAAACTCAACCACAAAAAGACAAACAACCCAATCAAGAAGTGGGCAAAGGATATGAACACACACTTCACTAAAGAAGATATTCAGGCAGCTAACAGATACATGAGAAAATGCTCTCGATCATTAGCCATTAGAGAAATGCAAATTAAAACTATGATGAGGTTCCATCTCACTCCAATAAGGCTGGCATTAATCCAAAAAACACAAAATAGTAAATGTTGGAGAGGCTGTGGAGAGATTGGAACTCTTATACACTGCTGGTGGGAATGTCAAATGGTACAACCACTTTGGAAATCTATTTGGCGTTATCTTAAACAGTTAGAAATAGAACTACCATACAACCCAGAAATTCCACTCCTCAGAATAAACCCTAGAGAAATAAGAGCCTTCACACAAACAGATATATGCACACCCATCTTTATTGCAGCTCTGTTTACAATAGCAAAAAGCTGGAAGCAACCAAGGTGTCCATCAACGGATGAATGGGTAAATAAATTGTGGTATATTCACACAATGGGATACTACGCATCGATAAAGAACAGTGACGAATCTGCGAAACATTTCATAACATGGAGGAACCTGGAAGGCATTATGCTGAGCGAAATCAGTCAGAGGCAAAAGGACAAATATTGTATAAGACCACTATTATAAGATTTTGAGAAATAGTATAAACTGAGAAGAACACGTACTTTTGTGGTTACGAGGGGGGGGAGGGAGGATGGGAGAGGGTTTTTTACTGATTAATTAGTAGATAAGAACTGCTTTAGGTGAAGGGAAGGACAATACTCCATACATGGAAGGTCAGTTCAACTGGACTGGAGTGGACCAAAAGCAAAGAAGTTTCCGGGATAAAGTGAATACTTCAAAGGTCAGTGGAGCAAGGGCAGGGGTTTGGGGACTATGGCTTAAGGGGACTTCAAAGTCAATTGGCAAAATAATTCTATTATGAAAACATTCTGCATCCCACTTTGAAATGTGGCGTCTGGGGTCTTAAATGCTAACAAGCGGCCATCTAAGATGCATCAATTGGTCTCAACCCACCTGGATCAAAGGAGAATGAAGAACACCAAGGTCACATGATAACTAAGAGCCCAAGAGACAGAAAGGGCCACATGAACCAGAGACTTACATCATCCTGAGACCAGAAGAACCAGATGGTGCCCGGCCACAACCGATGACTGCCCTGACAGGGAGCACAGCAGAGGACCCCTGAGGGAGCAGAAGATCAGTGAGATGCAGACCCCAAATTCTCACAAAAAGACCATACTTAATGGTCTGACTGAGACTACAGGAATCCCGGTGGTCATGGTCCCCAAACCTTCTGTTGGCACAGGACAGGAACCATTCCCGAAGACAACTCAGCAGACATGAAAGAGACTGGACAGTGGGTGGGAGAGAGATGCTGATGAAGAGTGAGCTAATGATATCAGGTGGACACTTGAGACTGTGTTGGCATCTCCTGTCTGGAGGGGGGATGAGAGGGTGGAGAGAATTGGAAGCTGGCAAAATTGTCACGAAAGGAGCGACTGGAAGGGCTGACTCATTAGGGGGAGAGCAAGTGGGAGAATGGAGTAAGGTGTATATAAACTTATATGTGACAGTCTGACTTGATTTGTAAATGTTCACTTGAAGCTCAATAAAAGTTAATAAAAAAATTTTTAAAAAAAGCATCTTATAGATCAGAAAGATATGAATTCATACCCCAATGATGCCACTTTCTGGATATGTGATCTCATTTATTTTCCACCTCTGAATCTCAGTGCCCTCAGGTTAAAAATGTACACCTCACATGGCTGGTTACTAAGATTTTTTAATTAAATGAGACAAAATCCTGGCATGAAGTGCTCCAGAAATGATTGCTGTGTGTTTCTATTAACATATATATTTATATCTATATCTATATTACTAAGGCCAGGTCTGATATATAAGTAAGTTCTGATCTCTAAGTTTAGAAAGTAAGTTTGCTTCCAGTATACAAACCAGTTGCCGTCAAGTCTATTCCAACTCATGGTGACCCCATCTGTGTCAGGGTAGAACCGTGCTTCATAGTGGTTTCAATGGCTGATTTTTCAGAAGTAGATCACCAGGCCTTACTTCCAAGGCACCTCAGGGTGCACTCAAACCTTCTGTCTTTTGATTAGTAGCAGAGTACATTAACTGTTTGCACTGCCCAGGGATTCCTTCCAATATATAGCTAGTTCGCATTATTCCATTCAGTTAAACAAACATATTTGCCAGACACACTATTAGGCCTGGACCGTAGAATTACAGATATTCAAGTTCTGTCTTCAAGGATCTAAAGACTTAAACCACACCTGATAGGTGAGACCACTTGTGTTCTTAAAAATCTCTAAGAGTGGAGCTCTCACAACGTTGTTGGCAACTGACACACTCAATTCTTTTTTTCACTGAGGAATTCACATGTATGCATGTGTGTGAGTCTGCATGTGTTTCCAAAGTGGTGAAATGCAATGTATCTCCATTTCCTGTTATTCTAGGCCCCAGAAAAAAAAGAGAGAACTGTTAGACACTGTTCTTCACATAATAAGCCTTCATTCTTTAAGAATTACTGAGCTACCTGTCATTTTCTCTTTCTAGATTAAATAATTCCAATCCCTTTAACCTTTTCTTAGAGGTTCCATTTGCCAACCTACAGTTTAATCATTTTCATTGCTCCCCTCTGGACTCTCTCCAAGTCCTCCACATTAAAATAAGTTGCCTTTGCTACTGAGTTCACTCTTCTGAGCAACTTATTCTATCACATAGACCAAGACAAAAGAAAAACCTTCCCCCAATAACGGCTAGAGAATAGGAGTATGGAGAGCATTCCTATATAAGGAACTTACGGAGGACACTCACATATAAAATCCCTCAGCTCAATGCGAATCAGTGTTTTCTGTCACTGTTTTGAAAAAGGAAGGGCCCAAACCAGACAGTTTCTAAAGAGAGTCCACCACTCTGGTTGGCAATTATCTAAGCTACTTTTAAGCAGGTAAGACTATTAACAGCAAACTTGAGGCTTGTTGTAGTTGTACCTGAGGTTCTCAGAAGGGTACTAATACAATCACTGTGCTAATAAAGTTAATGAGATCAAACAGGAGTTTTTGATACTATAAAACACCTGACTGTCAAGTAGACAGTTGAAAACTTGCTATGTTATTTATAGGCAGTACCTTCAACTGGTCAGTCCTGGCAACACACAAAGGGCCTTTCTTTACATGCTGCCAATCAATACAAATTAATATTTCTTGAGCTTAGAATGCAGGAAAGACAAAATGACTCTGAAGAAATGATGTACAGAGGTTAATCACATCCATACAGTTCATAGCAGTATGCTTACTGACGAATGCAGAAAGGGACAGATATGAAAATTAGAACTCTAATAAAACATCCTTGCAAGATAGGCAGGGTGACTTGTAAGACATGTCTTTTCAAAAAGATCTCTGCCTTTTCCTCTCATTGTGCCATTGGGATTGACCTGGCCCCTGTAAGCCAGCAGGTTGTCTCTTCCTATGCTTGAAAAGAAAAAAAAAAAAAAAAAAAGTGTCAAGATTCTTCTGATAAGTTTCCAAATTCTCTCAAGAAGCTGGAAAAAAACCTTACTGGATAAATTCTCTGTTTTAGGGATTTTTTTGTTTAAAACCATGTTTTAGGGGGAAAGAATGTTTTCCCTTCTCCTTCTGGAAGAAGAGAAGTCAGAAGTGACTAATGGGGGTGGAAAATGTTGGTTAGAAAGGAAGAGGTGAAGAGAGGAATGATTATTTCCTCTGGGGTGGCCTCAGGCAAACAGGTGGGAGTCTTCATCTAACTCAGTTTCTGAAGCTGGTTTGGCTGTAGCCAGATCCTGTCTGGCCTAGAACTGCCTGGCCTGAGAGAAGTTTGTCACCAACAGCCATGGGAAAACCAGCTACATTCTGGAAAATCCTCCTTGCCATGTCCTCTGAAGAATTCCTCAGTTTTGGGTCCAGAACACATTCATTGTTTGGTGTGGAATTTTCCCAGGGAGGTGTAGTCCCAAAGGAGTCCCTGGGTGGTGCAAACTGTTAAGCACTTGGGTACTAACTAAAGTTGGCTGTTTGAACCCACCCAGAGGTGCCTTAGGAGAAAGGCCAGGCGATCTGCTTCCGAAAGGTTGTAACCAGGAAAACCCTATGGAGCACAGTTCTACTCTGAAACTCATGGGGTTGCCATGAGTCAGAATCGACTCGATGGCAACTGGTTTGTTTTTGGTTTGGTAGTTTCAAAAGCAGTCCGATCTATCAAACAATGATTTAAATCCCAGGACTTATGGAATTGATATACCGAGTACCAGTTGCCCTTGAGTTGATTCCAATTCATGAGGACTCCGTGAATGTCAGAGTAGAACTGTATTCCATAGGGTTGTTAACAGCCAATTTTTCAGAAACAGATTGCCAGGCCTTTTTCCAAGATGCCTCTGGGTGGACTTGAACCAACCACTACCAACCTTTCAGTTAGCAGCTGAGCATGTCAGCCATTTGCACTACCCAAGGTCTTTGTGGAATTGATATACCAAGTCAAAACCAAACCCATTGCTGTTGAGTCAATTCCAACTTGTAGCAACCCTATAGGACAGGGTTGAACTCCCTCATAGAGTTTCCAAGAAGAGCCTGGTGGATTCAAACTGCTGACCTCTTGGTTAGCAGCTGTAGCTCTTAACCACTACATCACCAGGGTTTCCAGGAATTGGTACAGTAACCCTTAAATAATCAGTAATTAGGATGGCCAAGAGCTTATACTCAGAGCATCCTAGAGAAACACACCCTCCCAGGGTGAATACAGACATTTCATTACCTGCTTAATTGTCAGAGTCCTCCTACTCTAGCTGGTTCTTCCTGCTCAGGCACATGCCGCAATATTTTGTCCTAAAGAATGAAGGGAAGGCACATGTACACCAAACAACACTGACTTAAGTGTATGCACGTTGGAAGTCTGGAGATTCTAAAACAATGGGTGATTAATATCAGAGCTATTACAGGTTTCCGTGTTGATAAATATGCATTGTAACTTAACAGTTAAAACTTTTTTAAAAAACAAGATTCCAATTATAAAGTGGAAAGACAAATAGCCCCTGATTTCATTTATGCGATGGTCAATGTAGGCTCATAAATTATTATCAGCTGTTAGGAGGGCACTATAACATCATTCTGATATTGATGTATGCTGACGTGTTGCTTTATAGTGGTTGTGGCAAGTGGCCGGTAACGCTGGATTAATAAATCATGAATAGACACAACTTACTGCTCCCTTTCTTTACCTAGATGTGTACTTCAGGGACTTATACCAAATTGTTTCAAAGAAGCAGCAATTTACACAACTTTACTAAAATCCGTTGCACCTTGGGGAACAATTTTCATTCCGTTTGAATTTGAGAAATAATGTTAACTAACACCAAATACTGGTATCTCTGTACTGAAAAGGTTAAAAGAATGAGAGAAAATAAACCACAAAACCAGAAAATAACAGAAAGGGGAGAGAGATGGATGAGAAGTGAAAAACTGAGATGGGTGAATTTTAAAAGCATGCATCTGTAATGAGCAAGTGACATTTTCAGCAAAGCTTTATACACCTGAAAAAATAAAGTAAAATTCCTGCTGACTTTTCAAAAGCCAACCATTTGGGTCATTCTTTAAATAAATAAATAAAGATCACCGGCCGATTAAAAGAACTCCATTTATAAAAATCAAATGAACCTCTAACAAAGCTTGTTTGGGAGATGAATAAGTCATGTGGTCATGAATTATTCATTGTTATCAAGAAACAAGCTGGAGATTCCAGGAACCGGGCCCGGATGGGGCTCAAAGTTGGAGCGTGAGCAAGTTCGTTGTCTCATGCCCACTGCGGTAAGCGAGAGGGCAGGCCACGGGGTTACCATCACCTGACGCACAGACCATGCCAGTCTGCTTCTCGCATTTACAGGGGATACCCCTGTAGCCTTGACACCCCAGACCACAAAGCAAATAAAATGTAATCCACAGAATCTTCATTTAGAAAGCTGCATGTCCTCGGTAGACAGAGAATAAGACTTTTTGAAGATTAGGCTCTTTTTCTTTTTTTTTAATGCATGACATATGTGGAGAGCTGTAGGGAAAAGCCAGTATTTAAAGGGAACAGCTAGAAAATTCTTTGATTTTAAGCTGTTGAGAGTTGTCTAACCTACTCATTCATGGCTTTGGGGTTTGGATTTTATTTTATTTTTTTTTCTTTGAAGGGAGAGAAGGAGCCTCCCAGATTTAATCAACTAATCAATGTATGTGTGTGTTCCAGGTCCAAACTGCTTTGCAGGAACGACAATAATTCCAGCTGGCATTGAAGTGAAAGTGGATGAATGTAACATCTGTCACTGTCACAACGGGGACTGGTGGAAGCCTGCTCAGTGTTCAAAACGTGAATGCCAAGGCAAGCAGACTGTGTAGAAAAAAATTCCCAACCAATGACATGTTCTTGGGGGAGAATGTGATGGCTTCCACACTGCACATGTTTAAAACAAAACAAAACAAACTCCTGCCAGCTCCAACAGGGTCACCAGCAAAACCTTTTAGGGTTGACAAAAGTGAATATTTTGCTAAGAGGAAATTTCTCTCTCTCTTGCTATATAAAATACATTTAGTATACAGCTATCTAAACCGCTTTTGTAATTATCACTGCTTGATGGTGACTTGACGACTGGATTTCTGGAACAAAAAGAAAGAATTATCTTTGCACGGGCTCCTCCACTGGTCATGGCTCTAGCCTGCCAGTTTACCGTCAGCTGATTTATTCCATTTTTATTCTTCTGTACTTCGGACCTGGCATTTTTCTCTTTTAGTAGTTTTTATTTCATCTTTAGAGTCTAAGGGGCCAGATCTGACTGCATAGTAAAGTTTTGAGTTGTATGGGAAAAGCTCTGGTAAAGGAGTGTCAGGGGCAAGGATCCTTCCTGACCAGGAAGACAAAAGAGAATCCAATTGTCCCCACCCCCCACACTCTACCCCTCTACCCCCATTTAACCATGTCCTGTAGGCTAACAGAAGAGAGGTATACACACAGACGAACACACTGCTGGGCCGGGTGGGGAACTGGTGCTTTGTCCATTATGTGGGGGCTCACAATTTGATTCTTACAAGCCACACATTTCATACGCAAATCTGGAAACTGCCAATCAAAAATTAATATGTGAAGGACACCATGGGCTCTACTGAAGAATCCAAAGGGAAACAGATATTTTAAATTACAGCTCTCTCATCACCAGACTTTCTCATGACGCTGAATTTGAGTTTGACTTGGAACTGAAACACACTCTAAACCCACTGTATCACCTGGATGTGCATACCAGGACCAGAGTAAATAGCCCCACTGTGAGTCTGATCCTTCAGAGCATTTCTGACATTTGAGTTCAGATGTGGTTGAAAGCGAATAGCTCACACAGGCGGTTCAGATGGTTTGAGTCTGTGTTTGCCATGTTACAGGAACAACTGCTCAGCCCTATGTCTAAAAGACAGATTCAGGACACTCTTTCCACCTCAAGTGCTGATTTAAATTAAAGATTAGGGTAGAGTGAGTCTTGCACAATAGAACTCCATTTGTTGAACATTTTTTAAAATGTATATATTATATACTGAATAATTAAAGTGAACCTTTTGTGAAGAGTCTCAAGGTTGCCCTGGTAATGCTGCTAGTATAGTAACAGAAAAAATAAAACACACAGGGTATCTGATACCACCTCGATTCAAGTGCAAAATTAGCAATCTGAACCCACATAAGTTATTTGCTTATTCCACTCTCCTGTCTTGAAAGCCTTGGTGCAGATCTGATTGGGTCCTTGAAGAAATGTTAAGGTTGTCATCATTACAGATGTTTTTTTTCATTTCCTGCTCCTCCTCCAACCTATGCTTTGCCATGGCTTCTGTGGGAGGGTGATATTCTGGAACAGGGTGAGGTACTATTGACCTCAGTACTATTGACATTCTGGGTGAGGTAATTCTTTGTTGTGGGGAGATGTCCTGTGTATTGTTATGATGTTTAGCAACATCCCTGGCCTCTATCCACTAGATACCCAGCTGAGACAAGTAAAGGTCTCCAGGCATTCCCAAATCACCCCAAGGGGTGGAGATAGAGCTAAAATTGTACCTAATTTGAGAACCACTCATCTGGAATGATCATCTTAGAATGGACTCTGACAGGGAGCATCCCGGGCTAGTTCTGGCTGTGGCTTTGGTGAGCCAAGGGACATTTTGGGACATTCACAAACAGCAGCCCCTGTTCGTGGAGGTTGGCCTCCTCCATAGTGAGTGAGTGGCCTCTAATGCCATAGGTCTGATCTCAGGACACATATTTCTTTAGTCTCCTCAACCAATTTTTCATTTCAAATCAACAGCCTCTCCTCCCCGGAAGCACCTCCTGTCATCAAGAAAGAGTTGTCATTTCCAAAATTAATGTGTTGACAAGTTGGGCCTGACATTTCTTACACACACTGTGCTTGTATTTGTTATGATACAAATAGCATGTCGGTACCATCCTGAGGAAGAACATCAAGCCACCTTCCCTTAGAACACCAATTTGCAGCAAGCGTGGTGCCTTTCAGTTGCCACCATGGATACATCATATAGACAGTCATGAATCATTCATGAACAATTCTGAATGATTTATTCCTGCACTCCAAAGTAAAGGCATAACACACTTCAGCTTGTGTCTAGACAGAGATGTATTATAGAGATTTCTATGTCCTGAGGTCGCCTGTTGCCAGCTTCAAAAATCCACACTCTTGGAAAGAATAATAATAATAAATGACAGGAATAAGGTTTGAAACCCAGAAAATATCATTAACAGAGCCATGTAGCATAGTACCCTATCTATTATTAAGGAGTTACCATGTCTTCTTTAGAGACAGAAAGAGCGCAACTGGGAAGCTGGGGCACAGATATTTGCATCAAAGTCTTGGCACAGTAATAGTCACAGCAAGAATTTTCCAGAACAAAGTATAGAACATCCATCAAGAAACACTCTCTAGAGAGTATGCAAAAGGAAGGCCAGAGAGAGGGATTTTTGTTGTTGTTGGATTTTTTTTTTCCTCAGAGTTTCACTACAAGCTGTTTCTTTTAAGACTTTGTAGCACTGACGTCTTTCCCCCTTTAGGGAGAAGATGAATCTATACTGTGACAGAATTTCTCATAAAATGATAAACATTTTACAACTTCCTTCTATCCAGGTCATTGAGAAATTCTTTCCAAACTCTGAACAACAAAGTTCCGGTTTCATCTGTTGTTTTCCTTTGAAGGCTTTGTTTGCATCCAAACTGTCACCTATCTGCTCCCATCTCTCTTCTGCTTTTGGTTCTTGGCTTTAAGTACAGCTATGTTTGAATAAGGGATCAACATCCTGTTTGTCAGCTGATGCCTGTTGAAAATTATTCCATTTCTAAGATCTTAGAGAAATGGTGTGCCTGAAAACTAGTGAGAAAACAAAACAACTAAACACTAAACTGTAAAAAGGCGATTCCAGCAACAATATTTGATGTGTAAAAGAATATATTATTAAAAAATTATTTTGTTAAATATAAAGTGTGTTAACCAGCAAACATTGTTTGTGGCATATTTTCCTTCCCCATTTCTCCCCTTTCTCTACCCTCGTTAGTTGATATCTAATTTTCAGTGGCTTCAATCGTCTGAAAGGGCGAGTATCATTGGACAATACTCAATTATAATTAAAGCTTAGGCTTAGCATCTGCCTATGTGTATTTTCATTTTTTATAAATCAAGACCTGACTCAGGGATCAGAGCCAGCCCTTTGCCAATGAGTCAATTCTGACTCATAGTGACCTTATAAGACAGAGTTGAACTGCCCCATGGGGTTTCCAAGGCTGTAATTTTTATGGAAGCAGACTACCACTTCTTTCTCCTACAGAGCAGCTGGTGGGTTCAAACAGTGACCTTTCAGTTAGCAGCCAAGCGCTTAACCACTGCGCTACCAGGGCTCCTAGGGATTGGAGAGGAGGCTCAAATAAACCAGCAATGAGAGTGTAACTACGGGAAAAGTTTTCTCTGACTCCATAACTGTACACATACTAGTGACAATAACTATTGAGCATTTGCTCTGTGGTAAGCCCTGTGCTAAGCACTTAATTTTTAGTACCTGATTCAATCCATAGAGCACAACTAAGAGGGAAAGACTCTGGTTTGCTGTTGAGGAAACCAGCACACAAAGAGTTTAAGTGATTTGGCCAAAGTCATAGGTTAGGTAGTAAGTGGCAAAGAGGGAACTTTTTCTTATTATAAAGAATTCCAAACGTGCACAAATAAAGAGAAAATATTACAAAAATTTCCATATACCTATTGCCCAGACTCCGTTACCAAATTTTGCACAATTGCATCATCTTCTTTTCCTTCAATATTGTAAGTCAAATCTCAAGCATCATATCATTTCACCCTACACCTTGCAGTCATTAGCTCTTAAAAAAAAGAAACATTTTCTTACTTAACCACAATATTATATATTATCAAACCTAACAAAATTAATAACTCTTTAGTATAATCCAATATGCAGCCCATGTTAAAATTTCCTAGACTTTCTAACAAATAAGGAGATGGGAAGCTTTTGCATAATCCAAACCATCCATAACATTGCATTTGGTTGTTATGCTTCCTAAGTTCAAAGTACAGACTTCAACTGTGCCAACTGACAGCCCTGGTGGTGCAATGGTTAAGCAGCTCAACTGATAAACACAAGGTCGGCAGTTTGAACCCACCCAGCAGCTCTGCTAGAAAAAAACCTGAGCCTCCCGTAAAGATTACAGCCTAGAAAGACCCTATGGGGCGGTTCTACTCTGTCACATGGGGTTGCTATGATTCAAAATCAACTCAATGGCCCCTAACAACTGACAGCTATGAACTCTGACAGAGGCCTGGGGTTTATTGTTGATATTTGAGGCCTTGTGCTGTGAATAAAGGACCTCTGGTAGCACAGTGATTAAGAGCTAACCAAAAGATTGGTAGTACAAACCCACCAGCTGCTCCTTGAAAATCTTATGGGGCAGTTCTACTCAGTTCTAGAGAGTCGCTACGGTAGGAATTGACTCTACGGCAACAGGTTCTTGACTGTGAATAAAATCAGTTACCCAGTAGTCAATTCAAACTCATGTGTGTCAGAGTAGAACTGTGCTCCATAGGGTTTTAATGGCTGGTTTTTTGGAAGCAGATCACCAGGCCTCTCTTCTGAAGTGTCTCTTGGTGCTCGAACCTCTAAACTTTTAGTTAGCAGCCAAGCATGTTAACTGTTTGCACCACCCAGGGACTCCATGTTGGGACTATTACCCTTTTAAAGTTCCAAGTTAAACTCCCTCCTGGACACTGAGCAGGGCAAGCATCTTAATACCAATTAACCTCACAGGGGCTCCAAAAAGCACCAGAACAAAGACCGTTGCTGGTGACCAACATCCAAAAGACACTATGAGTGTGCAAACTTTCTTTGGGAAGCAAGAGTAAACTGTTATTCTTCTTCTCTTTGAGACAAACATTTTGCTTAATGCAGAGTACATCTGAAAACAATATTTTATAAATTGCCATCCTATCCTGCCCTGTCGGAGGAAGAAAGAAAAAAGCCAACCAATAAGAAAATATCAGTATGGAGTTCTTGCACACATGAATATACGCCTCTGCTCCACCAACATTTTCTTAAAATAAGATTAGACTTCTTGCTTTTCCGTTTTCCATGCATCCAATTCTCTGCTCCTTATGTCCCTTGAGAAGGATTATATAGAGTTCATTTTAGATTCAAGTCTTATGAAGAGAACACCTCAATGCATAGGAGAGAAAGCTCCGAACTATGTCAAAGTCCTAGGTTTGTTGTTGTTGCCTGAGGGCTTAAAGAAAGGTATCTTTTTGATTTAGAAAGATAAAAATGCTATATCTCCAAGTCATCAACTTTTCCTAGACATTTTCACCACATTTGCAAGGACTTACACCTCAAGTTGGGGCACAGCCTTATCAGGGAGACTCAAACTGTCTGGTGGGAACACCTGGTTATCCCCAATCAACCTTATACTCCTAGTAGACATTCTGTTCTTTTGAGGAACAAGACACAGCTAATGCCATCGTGCCTTTCATAGAGTAAGAGTTCAATGAATTGAGTTTAATGAATTTCTTTAATTTTAAGGACTCAAATTTGTTTCATACGTCAAATGCTTTCAGTTGTGGTAGTACAAATGGTGGCTTTCTTTTTAACGTTTGAAAAGCTTGAACTCATAGCCTTTGAAGCCCAGATTCCAATTTAATTAACCCCAGTAACTGTATTACAACCTGGCTATGAGTAAGGGCACATTTAAAAAGCTATATTTTTTGAATTAAGTGTGAATTTCAAAACCTTCCAGATGAGTAATTATATAAGGCCAGTGGGTGTGGAGATGGGGAGGAATTTGTTTATAAAGCTTAGCTACCATTTCTTGAGCACCTTCTGTGTGTCAAGCATTGTATTGGCTACTCTACATGACAAAATTATTTCCATGTATTTATTCACCCATCCTCATAACCACCGTGAACTTATAGATCAGCATTCCCATTTTGCAGACTAGAAAACTGTGGTTCAAGAGATTCAATGGTTTTCTCAGGCTCACACAATCAGGAATAGGCAAGAACAGCTCCTATATCAGAGCACTGTTGTAAGGATTAAATAAAAAACTTTGTTGTGGTGGTTGTTGAGTGCTGTCGATTTGATTCTAATTCATAGCAACCTCCTGAGACAGAGAATAACTACCCCATGGGATTTCCTAGGCTGTAATCTTTATGGGGCGCCCTGATGTTGCAGTGGTTAAGAGCTCAGCTGCTAACCAAAATGTTGGCAGTTTGAATCCACCAGCCGCTCCTTGGAAACCCTACAGGGAAGTTCTGCCCTGTTCTATAGGGTTCCTATGAGTCAGAATCGACTTGAAGGCAATGGGTTTGGTTTTTTTATTTCATTTTATTTTTTAATCTTTATGGTAGCACCTAGTCAGATTTTTCTCCTGCAGAGCCGCTGGGTGGGTTCAAACTGCCAACTTTCAGTTAGTAGCTAAGCACTTTATTATTCTGCCACCAGGGCTCCTACTAAATAAAATACTGCCTGTAAAACAGCTAATAATAGAGCCTGGAATGTAAGAACACCCTATTATGCATTAGCTATCATTATCAGGACTGGTAGTATCAGAAGAGAAATTTCATGGATAAGATGACACTGGATTTGGATCTTGCAGTTTAGGTACAAGTTGGACAGGTATTTGCGGAAATGATATTGTAAGCTGGAATATGAAAAAGCATATTTGGAGTGTGATAGGCAGATTTGATTTAAGTGTGAGGATGGAGATGTAGGTGTACTCTGGAAAATAAGTGCAAGAAGAAGGCCCAACTGCAAAGCCCTAGAAGATCATGCTAAGAAAATTGGAGTTGATTTTTGTTGATGCTGTGGTTTAATTAACACTGTCAAATAAGTGAGTGACATGGCCATATTTGTGCCTTTGAATAACAATTCTGACAGCAGAATGAAGGATGGATTGGGGTCTAGGGAGAGAAAACAGTGACAATAATGGGAAGAAATTACACAAGTCCAGGAAAGAATAATGAGGACCTGTCCTAGTAGTGTGGAGACTGGAATAGATCCACCGGGACAACAAAAACTCATGGAGGATCAAATGGGGATTCCAGAAGTGAAATCATCACATATCTGGCTCAGGTGATTAGGACGACATTGATGCTAATGTTGTTGTTAGCTGGCACAGAGTTGGCCCCCAACTCAGGATACAACAGTTCCATAGGGTTTTCTTGGCTGTAATCTTTATGGAAGTAGATCATCATGTCTTTTCTTCTCCTGGGTAGGTCTGAACAGCCAACTTTTCAGTTAGCAGCTATCTTAGTTGTCTAGTGCTGCTATAACAGAAACAACACAAGCAGACAGCTTTAAGAAACAGAAGTTTATTCTCCCACAGTCTAGTAGGCTAACGTCTGAATTCAGGGTGCCAGCTATAGGGGAAGGCTTTCTCTCTGTGTCAGCTCTGGGGGAAGGTCCTTGTCATCAATCTTCCCCTGGTGTAGGAGCTTCTCAACACAGGGACCACAGGTCTAAAGCACATACTGTGCTCCTGAAACTACTTTCTTGGTGGTATGAGGTCCCTCCTCTCTTTTCTCATTTCTGTCTCCCACATCTCAAAAGAGATTGATCCAAGACATAATCCAATTTTGTAGATCGAGTCCTGCCATGTCAACACAACCACCTTAAATCCTACCCTACCAACACCACAGAGGTAGGATCCACAACACATAGGAAAATCACACCAGATGACAAAATGATGGACAACCACACAACACTGGGAATGTGCCAGCCAAGCCGACACACATTTTGGGGGGAACACAATTCAATCCATAACAGCAGCCAATCACAAACTGCTTGCACCACCCAGGTTCGTACAACAAATGCTACAAATGGAAACCTGTGTTTTACTTGGGGGTGGCTCAAAATCTTACTTTAGGACATGTACTAAAGATACTGGTAATTTATCAGGTGCTTAGGACATGTCTTAGATGTGCTTGTCTCCAAGGCAGCCCACCTTGTTTCCATTTGCCAACACAATTTTCATCTTGATTTGAATAATTGGAATTTGAAGAGTCAAAGTTCGCCACTAATAATACGCTCTTTTGTAATATTTTTGAAATGTAAATCACTGGTTGGAGTAGCAAGGAGAGCAGAATTCTTCACTAGTTTATGGCAAATATTGGTGAAATACAATTCGCATATTTTGATACAAACGACTTATGAGTTTCCAACATTTCTCTTGCCTTGTCAGTTCAGAATGTAAGATGTCAGTTTCATGTTCATATTGTTGTTCAACGGGGTTCTGGGAAATCAAAGAAAGGATTATCTAGTCGTCCACTGTGGTTTTTCTGTTTTCTTTCCAGAATATGTAGAGTTAAATGGTAAGTCAGGTCCTCGGAAAGCCTTTCAGTTCGAGATTTCCAACGATTTCCACCCTGTTCCCATTACATTTTTCTTTGCCTTTGTTTGTTTTTTGGTTTCAGTCCCTTTTTAATTAATCACAACTTTGGGTCAGCCAGACCCATTAACTGCATTTCTCATTTAGACCTCTCAGAGATGCAGTTGCAGATGCAATTTAATTTGTTGACCCATGATCGATAGCAATTAATAGCATCTCTTTAATCTTGTTGAAAGGTCTGACTTTGGCTTCCAGTAGCTACCAACTCAACGAAAAGGTATCCCACCCACACACACACACAAAGGTTATTTAGCTCCCATGCAATAAGTCTCCTCAACCACCTACTTTTCTCGTGACTTAATATCCATTTTAGAAGTCACCATTCTCCACAGCATTCTCAGTTATCACACAAAGTTCATCCAGGCTCTGTTATAAGATCCCTCTACTGAAAATTCATTATGCAAACGTTATAGACCAGGAACTCTGAGAAAAATACTATAAAGTGGTTTTGTAATCCAGAAAAATAGATTAAAGCACACTATACTAATAAAGTCGATCTTCAAATTTTCTGGGACATCTCCATGCTTTGTTTTGGCTAACCCAGTCACTATAATCCAGTTTTTTTTTTTTTTTTTATTTTATCTGTTACATTAATTAAATAGCTTACTCATTTATTCAACAAATAATTCCAGCTATGAGACTAGGCACTGTGGATATAACTGAATAAAGTATTTATTTTCCATACCTCAAGGAGCTTAGAGTCTGATGGGGAAAAACAACGCAAGTCCACAATAACAAAGCAGGAAGTGTTGTGCTCTGCAGATAAACAGGTGTGCTAGGAACATGAGAGAAAGGCAGCCATAATGTCCTGAGGCCTGCAGGAAAGCCTGCTGGCAGATGAAACTTGTAATCTTAGTTTTAAAACAGAAGGAGACCAGGTAAAGAATGAGACAAGGGTCAATGCTTGCTTTCATTTTATAAGGTGGATTTTCAGCTGATGTGATTAAGACCTTGTCACAACCCCATTTTGCTAAGAATGAAATTCATTCAAATCAGTAAATATGTGCCTGGCACAAACCAGGGTCTCTGAGCAACTCAAGAAGCAAAGATGGGTCACCGCCATATTGTAAAGGAGTCATTTGTCTTGGTGCAATCAGCCCTTCTTTTCTATAGTCAATTAATTAACCAGTGGAATTTCCTCTCCTCTATCAACTTCTGAGCACCCAGTTCAATGCGTTTTAGCAAAACTTGTCCTTGCATATCAGTAAGAATTTGAGTAAATAATGCCATCCTTCAATGGTATTGACATTGTCGGCTTCATCTGTATAATTCCTATTCAGTACCAGCCTGTGAATTAGAAGGCTGTAGCCCCTAAGAAAGCATCAGTAAGCTAGCCAGTGAAGTATTTTTGAGCAAGGATCCCTTTCTAGAATTTTGGAAATGACAATATGAGGATGACCACTAGCTCTTTACTCCCACAAGACCAGTCTTGAAATCAATTGTCGAGAAGTTTCCTGTGTTACAGTTTTTACAGACAGATAATAAGATGCTAAAAGATCAGATATAAAATATTGCCTAGCATCTTGAATTATTGCATTTGAGGTAACTAAATATATAAATATAAGGCATATACTTTGTAAATTGTAAGTATAAAATGTCTAAGGTTCCTATGTATGTATATTTGTACCTATGTGTAAATAGTACAGATCTCTATAAAAATATCAATAGAAATGTCAAAAGCTATAGACATTCTGGTGGACTGATGGCTGTGTCATTAAGATCAAATACTTGCCATGTCTTCATCTTAAGCTAGTACAGTCTTTCTCTTTTACCTAACAATTTCAGGCTTGTTTAGCCTACAGTAATTCTTTTCCCACCTTTGCTTGGCTGTGAAGCATTTCATTAGTTCTGCTTGTTCATAGATTTAATTTCCCATCCCTAATCATTCGTAGCTCATGTGATCCATCGATTTCAGAAGGAGGCTGAACATGAATGAAGAAGAGTTGCTGAAGAGGCCGAAAATCAACCTACCTGTGGAACCTAAAATCATTGCAATGACAATGAGATCTCTGTTAAAAAAAAAAAAAAGAGAAAAAACAACATTTCTAATTAAATGTGCAAAATATTAACATAAGTATTTGGTTGGGTTTTTGTCTGAGGTTTTCTGTTTTTGCAACTAACCATCATTTCTGTCTGACAAAGCTTATCTTCCATCTACCTGCTCTGTTTACGATGTGACATAGCCCTGCAGGGCTCCACTCCTATATGATGAAGAGAGAACAACTTCTCTGGGTATCCAGATATGCACAAGGGTACTTACATGAAGTTAAAGAAGAACATTCTTAGAGCCATTTCACTTGTTTACATCCAAGCACACATATGTACCCCATTGGTTGGGCTGGATACTGTTTTCTATTCCTAGAGAACCCAGCAATGCTCCAGAAAGTTCTTGCCACTCAACTGCCTGCTTCTCAGCCTGTCAAGTACCGTGCTGTCAAGAATGTTGGCTTTAATTGCCTGAGTTTGCTTTTGATACCTGGCTGCATCTTCCGACTCATGAGCTATTGAGCAGCAGTGCCAGGCACACTTTGGATTTAAATCGTAGTATGAGAGATGCCTGCACCACTTGCAAATGAGACCAGAGCCAACCAGTGTTCCATTTCCCACTCCCTTTCCTCCAGCACAGTGATTTCCACCAGAAGCCAGGCCACTGGCAACCAAGATTCCAGAGTCAGCAGCCTGTATTGCCTTTAGTGGAACCAAGGCTTTGAACCAGCTCATTCCAGTTCAAACCCCTGCTGAGAATTGCATTGCCACCTCAGATATACTGAATCAGAATCTACATTTTAACAAGATCCCCAGGCGGTTCTTATGTATAATAAATTTTGAAAACCACTGCTTTGCTATGGTCCTCAGAATTGCTCCACAACCAGCAGCATTAGCATGGCCTGGGAACTTGTTAGAAATGCCAGTTCTTAGCAGGTGTTCAAACCAGAATGAACCAGTTCCAAGCCTTGAGTAGAACATAACAGCCAGATCTTCCTCTTGTTTAACCTCCTTGTGAATCGGCTGTCCCCCAGTGAGCAGGAAAGCTAAGGTCACAGCAGTTAGGCTATGAAATGATGCATCCAAAAAGCATGAAGTAACTCTCAAGAAATTGGAGGAGGTACACAGAATGAGGACATTTCACAACACCAATGTAGCGCGCAATGATAAATTTCCCTTTTGTACACTGGCCGAAGCGAAGCTAGGACATACAGCTGTAATCACATATTCCATCCCATTGATTTGCTCTGGCAGAAAATGGAAGACTGGTTATCAAGCCCATAAGCCTATTGAAATGATGTCAACTTAGAAAAATATTTTTTGTTTACCATATAATCTATATTCCAGTGCATATAAATCCACACCGTGTAGGCTGGGTATACAGCACCATACCGTTTTTTTTAGCTGTCTTCAGGAGAAATAAAAGGGCATGTTGCAAACGCATCATGTATGCATTGAAACACACCTAGAGACGTCTTCCCTAACCCTCTGCCCTGACACACAAGGAGATACAGATGCTTAAAACTGTTTGGTTAATTTCGGCAATTGCATACTTAGCATCATCAGAACTGAAGTTGAACTGAATAATCTGGTCCATAGTAATTAGATTTGAGAGCTGATTTATGTCTATTGAACTGAATCAAATAAGCTGGATCATTGAAAGGCCCACTTCATTAATGGCTCTGTACATAAGGCCAGAATCAAATTTGTAAGGCCAAATACTTTTCTCCTTTATATGGATTTAAAGGATTCATATATTCTAAGTGAGTATCTTTTTATAACATTTCATTTAATTACACTATACATGCCATAGTGACGCTGTGGCTAAGCACTTGGCTGCTGACCTAAAGGTCAGCAGTTCAAACCCACCAGCTGCTCCTCAGGAAAAAGATGTGGCAGTCTGTGTCCATAAAGATTTACAGCCTTGGAAACCTTATGGGACAGTTCTACTCTGTCCTATAGTGTCACTCGGTGGCAGTGGGTTTGGTTTGTTTTTGAGTATACATGTCTGTCGGTTTGTCATACTGTTGTAGCTTGTGTGTTGCTGTGACAGTGGAAGCATTGGCACAGGTATTTCAAATGTCACCCTTGGTGGACAGGCTTCTGCTCAGCTTCTAGACTAAGACAGGCTAGGAAGAAGGATCTGGCCACCTACTTTTGGAAAAATTGGCTAGTGAAAACCTAGTGAATAGCAGCAGGATTGCCTTGGAAGACGTGTGGCCAGGGTGCTCATTAGAAGCAAGAATGGTGAGATTTGTTTACATACTTTGGACGTGCTATAAGGAGGGACCAGTCCCTGGAGAAGGACATCACACTTGGCAAAGTAGAGGGTCAGTGAAAAAGAGGAAAACCCTCAATGAGAACGATTGACACAGTGGCTGCAGTAACAGTCTCAAACAGCAACGATTGTGAGGATGGCACAGGACAGGGCAGTGTTTCCTTCTGCTGTACATAGGGTTGCTACGACGGCACCTAACAACAACAACATGCAGGAAAGTATACTTACTGTAAATATACTCAATTAATTTTCACAACCGAATATAACTGTGTTACCAGCACCCAGTTCAAGAAGCAGAATTATCATCAGCACCCCAGTAGCCTCTTTGTCCCCCCTTCTAGTCGATTCTCCATACCTCCACCAAGGATAACCCCCCACTAAACATGGCCTAACTCCAAACAGCATAACTCACTTTTGCCTGTCTTTAAACTCTATGTACAGGCAGTCCCTGGGTTACGAACTTCTGACTTCTGGACAACTTGTACTTGCCCTTTAGTGTTATGTAAATTTGCCATCACTTTGAAAAGGTTGAACTAAACCCTACTCGCAACAAATTCTTCACCGTAGTCACCTTCTCTTGCTGCATGTTTGGCTTTTAAATCATTGAAAAGGCTTCAAACCTTTTCTTGCAGTGAAACCTGTTGCCAGCAAGTCGATTCCGACTCATAGCGACTCTATAGGAGAGAGCAGAACTGCTCCACAGAGTTTCCAAGGAGCGGGTGGTGAATTTGAACTGCTAAATTCTTGGTTAGCAGCCAAACTCTTAACCACTGTGCCACCAGGTAAAGTAGAAGGTCAGGAAAAATGAGGGAAACTGTCAATGTGATGGACTGACACAATAGACATAGCTCTTAACCACTACACCACCAAGGAAGGGAGGCTAAATAAGAACAATACGCACTTGTTCCAACTTACCTACAAATTTAACTTAGCAACTTAAAGACGCAGTTAGGGACGGATCTCATTCCTAACCCTGGGGCTGCCTATAAGTAGTATCTTACAGTATGTGTCTTTGAACCTGGCATCTTTCAGTCAACATTTTATTTGTGGAATTCATTAATATTGTTGCATCTCTCTTTCTTTTTTCTGAAAAAAGGAGTTTGGATTTCATTGACAGATCTACATCCCTTTATCTTCTAGAAAATATTCAGTTATTCATATTAAAATTCCACCTAAAGATCAGATACTATAAAGAATTGGCAAAAACTCTATAAATGTATAATTTTACCCCTTCTGGGAATCTAATACTATCTATTAATTTAGGAAGGAGTCCCTGGGTGGTACAGGCGATTAAGCACTCATTATCAGCCAAAAGATTGGCAGTTTGAACTCACCCAAAGGTGCCTTGAAAGACAGGCTGGCGATCTGCTTCCAAAAGGTCACCGAATTGAAAACCCTGTGGAGCAGTCCTACTCTGCACACGCGGGGTTGCCATGAGTCAGAATCAACTCAATGGCAACAAACAACAAAAATACTAATTTAGGAATTTTCTGGACTCACACATTGGGAGCTACTTCTATGCACAGGTGAACTTTAAAGAGCATCAGAGGTGAGATTAAGTTTTTATCTTTGGAGGAGAGGAATTCTCCCTCAGCATAGTATTTCATCTCTTCTAACTGAATTTATCAGTTCCTCGTTTCACTCATGAATAAAACCTTACTCTGGCTAGAAAGGGAAGCAAGACTCCCTGACTGGTGAGCTCAGAAAGATCAGATCTGAATTGTGGTTGTTGTTGTTGTTGTTGTTGTTGTTAGGTACCATCAAGTCAGCTCCTACTCATAACAACCCTGAGTATAACAGAACAAAATGTTGCCCAGTCCTGTCCCATCCTTACAATACTAAATATGTTTGAGTCCATTGTTGCAGACACTGTGTCAATTCATCTCATTGAGGGTCTTCCCTGTTTTTGTTGACCCTCTACTGTATCAAGCATGATTTCCTTTTCCATGGATTGGTCCCTCCTGATAACATGTCCAAAGTAAGCAAGATGAATTCTCACCATCCTCGCTTCTGAGGAGCATTCCGGCTGTACTTCGTACAAGACAGCTTTGTTCGTTCTTTTGGCAGTCCATGGTATATTCAATATTCTTTGCCAATACCATAACTGAATAGAGATATCTGAGTAGAGAGGTGAAAAAACACTGTGTCATTCAGGGTGGGATTACTAAGGACTAGAGAGATTATCGAAGCATTTTCCGAGGAGGAGCGTTCACCCTATCAGGAATTGCCTGTTCTGTAATCTTGGCCAAGAGTGCCTTGACCTGCCTCACCCCTACTCCTTCCCCTGGCTAACTCTTTTCCATTGCTCAGTTCTCAGCCTAAATGCCACTTACTGGGGAGAGCTAGCTTCACACCCAGACTGGCTCAGTCCCCCCAGGATGTTCTTCCACAGCCCCCTGGACTTCTCTTATTGCAAAATTCATGACTCCATTATTAGTTATTCTTTGGCTGTCGCCGCCACCAGACTATAAGTTAATGAGGCACTTAACAGCGTGCCTAGCATATAGAAAATGTTCAATTAATATTTCTAAAATGAGTGAATTAATAAAGGAAAAAAATTAATGAATGTTATAGGCATTCCCAAGATACAAAATTAATTGAATTCCTAAATCCTTTGATTTGTTTACTTCTGCTTAGTATTATTAATTCAGGGAGGATATGTAAATCTCTGCAAAAAAAATAATTAAATCCAGTGTCAGATAAATCCATTTCTTTCTTTAAAAACAAAGTTTTTTCCTCATTTCTAGGAACATGTGTATTATGCAAAAACCAAACCAACTGCCATTGAGTCCATTCCAACTCATAGCAACCCCATAAAAACCAAAACCAAACCCACTGCTGTCGAGTTGATTCCAACTCATAGCGACCCTATAGGACAGAGTAGAACTGCCCCCATAGAGTTTCCAAGGAGAACCTGGCGGATTCGAACTGCCAATCTCTTGATTAGGAGCTATAGCACTTAACCACTACACCATCAGGGTTGCAACCCTATAGGACAAAGTGAAACTGCCCCATAGAGTTTCAAAGGCTATAAATCTTTACAGAAGCAGACTGCCACATCTTTCTCCTACAGAGCAGTTGGTGGGTTCGAACTACCGAACTTTTGGTTAGTAGCTGAGCCCTATAACCACTGTGCCATTAGCACTCCTTATGCATATTATAGGTTCCTTAAGGAAGAGGTCCAGCTGCTCAGCACTTTGATGCCAAAATACACCAAGTGATTAGAAGGCCAGTAGAGCAAGCACCTGTGATTAGAAAGATGCATATTACTCCATCTGAGACAAATGGGTCAATGTAGACTATCAAAAGGCATTCTTGAAGACTTGCAATGTGTGCATTCCTCCTTACCTAGTGGATCCACTTAGGAAGAAGCATTAGGCAAAGAAAGGAGATGGCTAAGATGTTGTATGTTTCTGTTTTTATGTGAACCTGCTGTTTTTTTTAGAGAAATTAGACTCTTTGGGGTTTTTTTGTTTTGTTTTTCTTTTTTACTTTTGAAATTCTTATGCTGTGAGGAAATTTACTAAAGTGACCACAAGAGCATGTTAATACAACGTGTTGGGACTTTCCTTACAAGTAATGCAGACAGCCACATGATGGATCCCACCTTGGCAATTATAGATGGCCAACATGACCCAATGATGGTCTAACCTGACAGCTAAGATAAAGTCACAACTTTTTTATGCTGAGGTTTCTTTGGGGGAAAACAGGGATTCCTAGAATTCCAAAACTAGAAGGGACCTCAGAAGTTGTGAATTACTCAATTTGATGTGCATTATTAATTATAATTTACACATTCATAGTACATGTGTTACTTATGATAGCAATGATCCTATGATCCTTGCAGTGTGATCAGTTCCCGGAAACCTGTAGTCAATATCTTAAAAAGCTATGCATCACCAAAGCATATTTGGTCCAGCACTACCCAAATTCTGAAAGTTCCTTACAGACACTTTCATTTATTTTGTTGTGTATGTTGTCCACCTGCTTGTCTCCCTTCAAAACTCCAACTCCTCACTCACATCCCAATTCAATTGTCACAACCTCTTTGGAGGCTTCCCTGACTACTCCAGCAAAGCAGAAGTACTGTACTTGCACACACCTCCAGCACTCTGTCCTGTAGTTGCTTACATACCTACACTAGCATGTAAATTGTTTGCTGTTTGGGACTCTGTATTTTTACCTGTGAACCTCGAACCTGGCACATAGCCTGGCATACTGTTGGTACTCACGACATTGTTGAGGGAGTAAACGATTGAATGGAATCATTTACAACTCCTGATTATTTAAAATATAGCAGATAACTTTCAAAATTCAAAATTAATACATGTGCAACGAAGTAATTTTAGAAAATATAGAAAGGCAGAAAGAATAAAGTAAAAATCAACTTTTTCTTAAAGATCACTAATGTGAAATTTTGGTGTATATCCTTTGGGACTTTTTTAATACTGTGTTGTTGTTGTTGGGTGCCATCAAGTTGGCTCCAACTCATAGTGACCCTGTGCACAACAAAAACAAAACACTGCCCAGTCCTGCACCATCCTAACAATCGTTGCTATGTCTAAGCTCATTGATGCAGCCACTGTGTCAATCCATCTCGTTGCTTGCCCTTAAAAACCTGTTTTCAACTTACAAGTAGCACAGAGAGGTTAAGACTTCTTCCAAGGTTTTTCCAGTAACTACTCAATCATCCAAAACTCTTAGCTAAAGAGAAGAAAATCTTACATAAAACTATTAAACATGTTAATTTAGTTCAAAGACAGTTTAATGAGTGTTAGTTAATCATTGGGGTTAGCATTAAAGGTACAAAGATAAATACAAAAAAGTCAAAATCATCTTTTTTCCCCAAATTTATTGTCTAGTGTAGGAGAAAGAGACACAAACAAAAACTCTAAATAAAATTTCAGTATTTAGAGGTTTGCATGGGATGCGATGAAGCATAAAGAGGACTAAGTATTTCAAACTGGGTTTCAGAGAGGGATTTCTGGAGAAAAGGTGCTGCAGCAGAGTCTCAACAATAGACCAAGGGCTAACCAAGTGCGGAGAATGAGCGGGATGTTTCAGCCAAGTGAACGCCAGGAATAAGGACACGGAGTATGAAACACAGCACTGCAGAGATTTACTAGCAAATCCATGGTGTAGTCAGATTGAGAGATGAAGCTGCCAAGGCAGGTCTAGGCCAAGTCGGGAAGAACCTTGTGAGCCCTGTTCAGAAGTTAGATTTCAGTCTGTAGGTGGCAGGATAACACGGAGGGGTTCTAGAGAAGACAGCGGCATAGTTAAATATACGCCCTAAAGAGGTGTTTCCAGTTCTGCATACACCTTAAGATGCACCTGGGAGAAGTGAGACTGAACTAGAAGCAGGATCAAACGACAGCCGAACTCAGAGCAAGAGAAAATGAGAGCCCACGCTACGGCCTTGTTAATAGGGATAAAAAGAAGTGGATAAATTAAGGCAATAGAATAATGAGGACTTAGGAACTGGCTAGGAGTTGCTGGGTGGGTGACACAAATGGCTAAGTACTGAACTATTAGCCAAAAATTTGGCAGTTCAAACCCATCCAGAGGTGCCTTGGAAGACAAGCCTGGCAATCTGCATCCAAAAGGTCACAGCATTGAAAACCCTATAGAGCAGTTCTATTCTGTACACATGGAGTCGCCATAAGTATGAATTGACTTGACAGCAACTAATAACAACAGGAATAGGCTAAAGGTGGGAGTGGAGAGGAAGAAGCTGCATAGCTGAGTGAGCTCTCAAATAAAAGGGGAAGAGTAAGTTTGGGTTGTTATGGGTTGGTGGGAATATAATGAGTTAAGTTTTAGACATGTTGAGTTGCTGGAAATAGTCAGATAGCCAAGTGGCTCTTTCCAGTGCACTGGATATATGAGTCTGAAGTTCAAGCTTAAGCTAGGGATACAGGTTGAGGAATTAGAACATAGGTGAGCATTAAAACCATGAAAGCAGATTAAGATTGTCCAAGAAAAGACTATAGAGCTGGGAAAATATCAATTACAACACATAAAAATAAGCCACATGAAGATACATTGTGACTATGTTGTCTGTTGTTGTTATGTGCCATTGAGTCAATTCCAACTCATAGTAACCCTATAGGACAGAGTACAACTCCCCCATAGGGTTTCCTGAGATGTAAATTTTTACAGGATCGCCAGGTCTTTTCTCCCACAGAGCTGCTGGGTGGATTTGAACTGCCAACCTTTCATTTAGCAGTCAAGAGCTTGACCATTGAGCACCAGGCCTCCTTGTGACCAGGGGTGGATTATCCAATAGGGAAGGTAAGCACAGTTCTTACCTTCCTTACTAGATCATCTGTAGTGAACAATTTCACATGGGTTTCACCACATCATTGATTAGTAAGTAAGCACAAGTAAGTCTGTGCTTACTTTTCTTACCGGGTCATCCACCCCTGGCAGGGATTGTAAATTTGAAAAGAGGCTTTGATTCTGTAGGAAGGTGCTGTGAAGTTGGGAGAGACACAGATGCCAGCCATATCTGGAAGCAGAGTCTATGATGTGGTGAAAAAATGTGCAATTGTTCACAACAGATGACCTGGTAAGCAAATGTTATATAATCTGCCCCTGCTTGTGACCATGCTTAGTAGCTCATGAATACTGTATAGTCAAATATTCTTCTATATTCTATTCATGCTAAGACCCTTTTTCAGTGTTTCCAGTAGTCAAAAATATTAATTAAATCATATCTACCTATATTTTAAAGGAGCACAGCCAAGAGCTAATGATGGATTAATGTTGAGCAAAATTTAAGTGGCCTGAATAAAAATTGATTCTCTGTTACATCAGAGACATTCAAGAGAATGATTTGGTGTTACTTATCCATGTAGATAAATACATATATTGCTGATATAGGGCATGTGGGCAATTTATTCTCATACAAATAATTCTTCCCTATAGGTGCCAAAATGCTCATTTCCCAGTCCATTAGGTTCGATTTAGTATGTATAGAACACATCTAGAATCAATAGGACTTTGAAGGTTTCATTTTTAATTTTACTCAGATGAAGAATCTCCTGTGCAGCTCGATAGTTCCAGCTCTTCGCAGGACAGACAACAGGCCCCACAGGTAGCATGAGGCCAAGGTTAAAGCCCTTCTAAGTCAAGATGCTATGATACCCAGAGAACCCATTTTCATTGTATTGTAGGTCTTCTGGTGTTTTATTGGCATGTCCAGAATCTGAGAGCAGAAAGGGTGCACTGGGACTAATTTCAGCTGCAGGTATATAACTCTCAGCATTAAATTTTCCTCAACTTTCACAAAATTCAAGGTTACTGCTTTAGCTTATCAGTCTTTAGCTAACTTTTTGTCATGTACGAGAAAGAGAAATGGAGTACTATTTTTTTCCCAAAGTACAAAAGACAACAGTGTAATGGGAGATGTGGCTCCCAGTTTCTGCTGAATTAGTAAGTACTTTCTGAAGTAGGAATGGCTCAAATTATCATTCTTCATGAATAAAGTATTGGTTATTTGTGTACAAAGTCATTTCCCCGGCAAAGTGGTATTCCCTTGAGTTGTTTCTTTATTGTTAAAGATGGGTTTGCATATCCCTATCTATATTCATGTCTCCATTTGCAAAATGTCAGAATAGGGGTAGGACTAGGTTTGGAAAAATCAATCAAGTGTATAGTATATGAGAGATAATCCTGGTAGCAACTCAAACACAATCCAGAAAGTGTTCTTGTAGCAAAAATCCTCCAGTACCACTCTACTAGCTCATTTGCCACAAATTGACCCTTTACTAGCACATGAACAATATTTCGTACCTATATTTGTATAAACCAGACCAAACTCACCACTGTCAAGTTGATTCTGACTCATAGAGACCCTGTAGGGCAGAGTAGAACTACCCCATAGCTTTCACAAGGCTATAAATCTTTGCAGAAGCAGACTGCCACGTCTTTCTCTCGAGGAGCAGCTGGTAGGCTTGAACCACCAACCTTTCAGGTAACAACCTAGTGCTTTAAACACTGTGCCACCAGGGCCTCTATATTTGTATAGTACTTAGCAATTTTCTGCATATTTTCCAATAAGCTATTTAATTTTTATTACCTTAACAACTCACTACAACAACAGGGCAGCTGTTATTATTGCATTACCTTATTGAAAAAATAGAAGCTCAAAGAAGTTAAATGGTTTGTATGGAATTATATGATTAATAATGGTGGAACTAATTTAGAAGCTAAGCTTTCAGATTTCTAGGCAAGACAAGCATTATCTTTGCTCTATACTAGGCTTTCTGCAAAAAAAAAAAAAAAAAAAAAAAAACAAGGTCTTCCCAGAGCTAGCAATGGAGCCTACTGTCACAGAATAAGGGATTTCTCTTATATTTACTAACTGGCTGCAGCAGATGACAGCACAATTGTGAGACAAACTTCGTCTTTGACTCCCCTCCCCCCTTTCTCAGACTCCTATTTCTCTCCTCATCTGCCCACCTTCCACATGCAAACTTAGTGTTTCCAGAATGCCTCAGTCATAAGAAGTGTCATTCCCATCTCTTCCTACCAGAAAAATTCCTACTGGTCCTTCACAGACTCAGAGCAAATGTGGCTTTCTCTCTGAAGAGTCTCCTGATTTCTCCTGCAATCATTCATGATTCTCTCCTCTAAGTTCTCAGAGCCTTTGGTTCATATATTTTAATAGCACTTATTACATTATGTTTTAATATTTTATTCTATCCATTTTCCCACTGGACTGTGAATTCTCAAAAGATAAATGTCATCTTTCATCACCCAAAATCCTAGAAGAGTGAATCGCACATAACACATGCTCAATAAATGTTGCTTGAATACAACAACTCCTTCATACCTTACATAATCCTATCTATAAAGTAGGTATTACTATTACCTACATTTTATATATGAGAAAACGAAGGCTCTGAGAGTTTAAAAACTTACCCAAGATCAGACAGATATTAATAGAAGGACCAAGGTTCTTTCCAATTTGTCCCCAGTGTCCATTCCCTTAAACTATGGTGCCATACTGTTAAGAGCATCAAACTGATTTTGAGAAGAATGAAGCCGGGACCAGGGGTGGTGAAATATCTTTATCACAATAGCTTGACATAGTGTGATATTAATGTATAAATAACTAAACA
Source organism: Elephas maximus indicus (assembly GCF_024166365.1). Classification (NCBI taxonomy): domain Eukaryota; kingdom Metazoa; phylum Chordata; class Mammalia; order Proboscidea; family Elephantidae; genus Elephas; species Elephas maximus. The sequence goes on from NC_064824.1 coordinate 113,053,146, forward strand.
AAAAAAAAAATTGAACTGTGAAAAGTGTCTAGGGGGCCCTCAAAAATTTAAATATAGAACTACCATATGATCCAGCAATCCCAATCCTAGGTATGTACCCAAAAGATGTGAAAGTGGAAATGCAAACAGGAACTTGTACCCCAAAGTACACTGCAGCACTTTTCACAATAGCCAAAAGGTGGAAACAATCTAAATGGCCATCAGCAGGTGAATGGATAAACAAAACGTGTTAAACACGTACAGTGGAATATTACTCAGCCCTTAAGAAAAATGAAGTCCTGATACGTGCTACAACATGGATGAAGCTTGAAAAGATTATCCTGGCCTAAGTAAGTCTGGTTGAAGTAAGTCAATCACAAAAGGACAAATACTGTATTATCCCACTTACATGAAACAGGCAAATGCATAGAGGCCACAGCTTACTGATGATTACCAGGGATGACAGAGAAGGGGAAGAGGGAGTCATTGCTTAAGGAGGACTGAGTTTTGGTTAACAGTGGTGGAATAATTTGGAAAAGGATAGTGATAATGGTTGTACAACATGACAAACGTGATTGATGTCACTGAATTATACACGCAAAAATTCTTCAACTGGCAACAGTTTTGTTAAACATGTTTTTATCACAATAAAAAAACTTTTAAAAACTGAAGCTTTAAACAGACTACACATTTGATTTCTGAGAGAGGTGGCATTTTAGATCAATGAGAAATGAATAGCTTGTTAAGTGCTCTGGGGCAATTGAATTAAAACCACTGCTCATTCCATACACAGATCAATTTCAAAAAGATTGAAGATCTTAACATATGAAACAAAATTTTAAAATGTTTAAAATAAACATGGGAAAATATTTTTATAAACTTAAGGTAGGAAATAATTTTAAATACATATACAGAGCACAAACCATAAAATAGAAGAATGATGAACTTGCCTACATTAAAATTAAAAACACCTGTGCATTTAAAAACACCATAAGAAAATGAAAAGACAGGACACACTGGAAGGAAATATTTGTTATACTTACCAACAAATAATTTATATCCAAAATACGTCATGAACTCTACCAGATCAATAATAAATAGATCATAACCCAAAAGAAAAATGGCCAAAAACATGAAAAGGGATTTCACAGAATAAGAAGCACAAATGGTGAAAAAACATGTGGAAACATGCTCAGTCTAACTAGTAATCAGAGAAATGCAAATATAACCAACGGTGTGCTGAAACCAGCCCTAACCATCACCCTAGAGCTGATTTTACACATCCCTTCCCAACTCTGCATTTCCACACTTAGTTTATATCATGTTGGTAGCTTGAAATTGGCCATAGTGGGAGGATTTATACCGTGGAAATGGGCAAATGCTATAATTTTCTTTCTTTTCTTTTTGTCTTTTTTCAAGCTTACCAGCACAAGCTGAATTTAACTTAGAATGAGATATTATTTCATATTTATCAGATTGGCAAAAAGTTAAAAACATAACAACGCTAAATGTTGACAAGGATGCAAAATAATGGGAATGACAATTCTCACTACTCTGCTGGTAAAACTATAAAATAATAGAATTTGTTGGGACAACTTGGCAATAGCTGTAAAGTTGATGGTATATTTATTCGATAACCCAGCAATTCCACCTCTGGGCATACAGAGAAGCCCTTACATATATCTAGAAGAAGACATGTTCAGACATGTTTGTTGCAATACTGACTGCCATGGTCAGGAAATCAGAAACATCCTACATGTATAGTAAGAGGGGAATGGATAAATTGTGATGTTTCCACGACAAAATATTACGCAGCAGTGAAAATAAATGAACTAGAGCTGCAGATATCAGCTTAGATAAATCTCACAAGTATGTTCAGTGAAAAATTATGTTGCAGTAGAATATATAAAGCACAATACCATTTTATGTAATTTTAAACCATGGAAATAATTCTATATGCTGTGTATGCAGATATGTGTATGTGTATACAATTTCTAAATTATATCACATTGGCAAGCGCTTAAAGTCTGACAATATCAAGGACATGAGGACGCACTAATTCTCAGACATTGTTAGTCTGTTAGTAGAAGTATAACTTGGTACAACCCATTGAAGATCAGTTTGGCAATATTTAGTAAAAATGCAGAAGTGCCTACTAGTACTCCATCAATTCAGTATCAAGGTACCTTAGCCTAAAGAAAAATTTTGCACACGTTGTTGTGTTGTTGTAGAGTTCATTCAGACTCATAGTGACCCCATGTGTGCTGAGTAGAACCGTTCCATATGCTACCCATAATCTGTCAATTTGGCTTCAAGGTATGTTAACCTAAAAAAAAAAAAACTTGCACATGTATTTGAAAGGCATACTCGAGGATCTCCATCGCAGCTTTACTTCTGCAGGATTATTTTTGTGGTCGTACCTGAAAAGTGGTGGAATGTGGTTATTGATTTCGGCTCCTTCCTTTTCAGATGCAATATGACACCTGTGTTGGTGAGACCTGTGGCCAAAGAAAATGCTGGCCATGCCAGCTTCTCATTTGTCGCTCGAATCCAATTTGCTCAGGTGAACAGAGGGAAATGTTAGCAATGCCAAGATCCTGTGTCTGATTCCCATCAGAGCTAATTAGCTTCACTCATCTCTGTATGTAGCCAGCCACTTAGCTGTTGCCTGCTGACCCATGGAGCAACAGAGGCCAATAAAAAGACAGGGCATTGGCTGTTCAAAAGGTATAACTTCTATTCTTAGTCCCAGAATTTATAACCTAAGAATAAGAAAGAGGCAGTGGAAGGCTACCTTTATCCCAGATCAAGTGGCCCCTGTCATGTTAGTCCAGTCTTCTATGGCCAGGTGATTAACACTGTGCAAAAAAAAAAAAAAAAAAAAACCTTAACATAATGGAACAGCCAACACAAAGCAAGGAAAGGGAGAGGAAATGTAACAATGTTCCAATTTCTCATGAAAGCATTCCTAATTTCCAGGTTTTTTCCTCTTTAAACGAGAATCTCTTAGCTCCCTCTTGCCTCAGGAACTCTGAACTTTAAAATTGACATGGATTATACTTCAGAGAAATCAGCAAGGGACACAATACACTGAACTCCTCAATACACAGACATTATTTTAGGAAAATCTATTTGTACTTTTCTCCTTGTTAATTTCACAGATACGATGATGACAGAAAGCGTATATGAGAGGTCTTTTTTGGTTACAGATAACAGAAAGCCAATTCAATTAGATCAAAAATAAGGGGGTGGTTGGCTTAAAATGCTAAAATCCAGGGATCTACTTCAGGCACAGCAGAATCTACATGGTCATACTTAGGCATCTGTATTCCTCCATCTCTCAAGTCTACTTTCTTCAGATAGGCTCTCCCCAAACAGTGACCCAGATGTCCACAGGGGCTTTTGAATTACGTCCTACCAGTTTGGCAACAATAACAGAAAAATACACAACTTCTCCAAAATCTCCAAGAAGAATCCCAGGTATCATGATCACATGCCCGCCACTGAAACAATCAGTATTTCTAGGCTGATGCAGAGATCTCACGGATCATGCCTGGTTCATGTGCCACCACAGAGCCTTGGAGAGAGATGAAACCCCACCCCAACTGTGTGGATTGAAACAGATGAGGGCTGGTTTCCCAAAGGAAAATTGGCGCAGTGTTATCAGAAAAGGAAATGATAAGCAAAAGCAATACCCATTAAACCCCTTGCCATAGAGTCATTTTCAACGTATAATGATCCTATGGGACAGGGTAGAACTCTCCCACAGGGTTTCCAAGAGCAGCTGGGGGATTCAAACTGCTGACCTTTTCGTTAGCAGCTGAGCTCTTAACCAGTGTACCACCTAGATAAGTACAGATAAGCTGGAGGTTTCTGCTGCCAGCTCAGAAGGAAATATTATTAGTCAAAAGAAGATGGGCTCAGAAAGCATGGTAAGCTCAGTACAAAATCATCATCATAACTAGAAAAAAAAAATCCAAATCTATTTTTTACTGAGTGGGTCAATATTGCATTTTCATATGGACAACGTATTTATGATAAGTCATAGTTATCATCTGAAAGCTGCTTCGTGGATAAGAGAAAACAGCAAATACAGAATGATATTAAACAGGTTGTTTAACTCTTCCTCAGCCACTGTTAATATCACATCTAAGTCTTCAATTTTTGAAGACCAACAGAAACAAGGGGCTATAGCAATCAGTCCATTACAAATAAATTATTAAGAAAAATCATATGTGCTGCCTTTTCTAGCTCTCTCCATGCAAGGAATACCTCCTTCTGTATGTGTAATTAACAAATTTGTTTGAACAATTAGTTCCAATGCCTTTGTGTAACTTACTCTCAGCAGGGTAAAATGAGGCACTGGGATGAAATTTGTGCTTCTGGGAGGTATGAATTTCCAAACTGATAGTGCCCATTGATCAAAATGTGTTCTCTCACCCCAAGGACTGTTCACACGAAGTTGAAAAGGGTGTGAGAGGATAAGCTCACCACGTGTGCCCTATCAACTGCCAATTAGGAGGAACATTCCCCAGTTTCAAACTTGGCCTCTTTGGGTTATCTTTCCAGCCACAGGAATTAGGCATTTTTTGCCCTCATGGTAATGCTCTTTCACAATTAATGGCCGTCTCACACTGTACTTGATGTAAATTAATTCTGTGTTTGCCCAAATGACCCAATACCATTTCTTTAAGTGTCATATGGAACAAGCTTTTTGAATGTATTATCTGGAAGATGGAAAAGACATTCATCCGTGCAGGGTTTAGGTTTTTTTTTTTTTTTTTTTTTCTAAACCCAGAATTAAATAAATAAGGGGCTCACCATATGTGCAGCCTGGGACATTGCTTGCAGCATTTAGTGGGGTCAGATTATCAAATTTCATTATTTGACACATTTTTCAGCCTTGCAACAGAGTCACAAAGAATTGATGGGAGTAGTAAATTCATTTTAAAACAGGTTTGTCGCTTCATCAGGTATTCATTTAAGTAGAATTCACAGCATAACCGGATCTCTTTGGCCCTATATGACATGTTTTTCCAGAAGAAATAATAGTAAGTATAGAGATGTAATATGTAGTTAGACTTCCCATCTCCATGAGGTACCCAGACATTTGAAGGAAGAAATTACTTTCATTCTCAAGTTGCCACTCACTAGGGGATCAATGATCAGCTGTTTTAGGGCCCTGCTAAAGAGAAATCTAGAGGTGCCACAATCCTTTTGATTGTTAGCTAATGAAGCTAACAGCTATATTATAGAGAAACCATCATAAGAGATTTTGTTTCTGGTGAGAAAAAAGGATGAGTTGAACATTAAAAAAGTATTATAATACATTTTCTTAGAGCTACTAAGCACGATCAAATAGAAAAATAGCATGAAATTAATTAAGAAAATAAAATTCAAAGAAAATGTTATCAAGAAATTTCAAGCTATTTCGGATTTCCTAAGCTTAGTAAATTATGCGTGTGATACGCACACAAGTCTGTAGTCAGTAAAATCCAACTTCTACTATGAGCCAAAGATTGTGAATTCAGTGGGTTCTTATAGAATTTTTTTTATAGAATGGCTTCCATTTAATCAATTCTCTCATGACCCCCCCAAAAAAGCCCTTCAAAATATAAATTGTTGATTTCCCAAATACTTATTGAAATTCTATTTTGAAAATATAAAAAGCCATGATGTGTACAATTGTTTTGTATAACAGGCTTCTCAGTTAATAGCTTTCACATGTCATCATCATTAGAATACCACAGATGCAATAAATAATGTATAAAATGTCACCTTTATTACTGATAAAGATATATTGAAGGGCAGAGCTTAGATGTGCTGGCTAGATGGGACTGACTCCTGCCCCACAGTTTAAATGGGCAGTTCTCAACCTTGGCTTCATATTAGCATTCTCGACCATGCCAATTAAAAGAATCCCTAAGGATTTGCCCCAGCCGTCAGTATTTTTTAAAGCTCCCTAACTGCTTCCACTGTGCAGCCAAAGTTGAGAACATTGAATTAGAGCAATTGTTCTCATAGCATGGTCCCAGGAGCAACAGCATCAGCACCACCTGGAGCTTGTTAGAAATGCAAATCAGGTCACACCCATATCTACTGAATCAGAAACTTCTGGGGAGGGGGAGGAACAGATCCTCTAGGTGCTTCTCACAAATGCTGAAGTTTGGGAACCACTGATCGAAAGCTTGGAACACCAATCCAGGGAAAATTTGGATCTGCAGAGCAGACACACTTACCTTGGATCTTCACTTTTCATTGGTCTAAAGTAGAGAGGGCAGGAAGTCAAAGGTGGATCCAGGTTTTGAGGATCTCAAAGCCTATGTAATTTGAAGACCCTTTTTGAGAAAAAGGAATACAAAGTTAGATACAAAAGTAAATATTTCAATGAGAGAAATCTCAACAAATGTTTAAATTTTAATGGTATACAAGTATCACAAATTACAATACACTATAATACATTTATTAATTAATTCCCTGGATCACCCCTCTAAAATACTCTTTTGATATATATGTATATGTATGTATGTGTGTATATACATATACACACATATATATATAAAACCCGTTGCGATCAAGTCAATTCCAACTCAAAGCAACCCTAAAGGACAAAGTAGAACTGCCCCATAGGGTTTCCAAGGAGCAGCTGGTGGATTCAAACTGCCAGTCTTTGGCTAGTAGCCAAATGCTTAACCACTGCTATATATACCTATACCTATACCTATACCTATACCTATACCTATACCTATACCTATACCTATACCTATACCTATACCTATACCTATACCTATACCTATACCTATACCTATACCTATACCTATACCTATACCTATACCTATACCTATACCTATACCTATACCTATACCTATACCTATACCTATACCTATACCTATACCTATACCTATACCTATACCTATACCTATACCTATACCTATACCTATACCTATACCTATACCTATACCTATACCTATACCTATACCTAAAACCAATCAGTAGTTGGAAAATACAGCCTTAGTGATAGAAATGACATGATAGAATTTTGCAAGACTAACAAATTATTCATTGCAAATACTTTCTTCAACAACATAAACAGCGACTATACATGTGGACCTCGCCAGATGGAATACACAGGAATCAAATGAACAACATCTGTGGAAAGAGATGATAGAAAAGCTCAATATTATTAGTTAGAACAAGGCCAGGGACTGATTGCAGAACAGACCATCAATTGCTCATATGCAAGTTCAAGTTCAAGTTGAAGAAAATTAGAACAAGTCCATGAGAGCCAAAGTACAAACTTTGAGTATACTCCACCTGAATTTAGAGACCATCTCAATAATACATTTGACCCATTGAATACTAATGACCGAACAACAGATAGGTTGTGGGATGACATCAGGGACATCATACGTGAAGGAAGCAAAGGATAATTAAAAAGACAGGAAACAAAGAAAAGACCAAAATGAATGTCAGAAGAGACTCTGAAATTTGCTCTTGAGCCTAAGGTAGCTAAAGCAAATGGAAGAAATGATGAAGGAAAAGAGCTGAACAGATGATTTCAAAGAATGCCTCGAGAAGACAAAATAGAGTATTATAGTGAAATGTGCAATAAAACCAAAAGGGAAGAACACACTCAGCATTTCTCAAGCTGAAAGAGCTGAAGAAAAAATTCAAGCCTCTAATTGCAATGTTGAACAATGCAGGAAGCATCAAAAGATGGAAGGAATACACAGAGTCACTATACCAAAAAGAATTGGTCAAAGTGCAACTATTTCAGGAGGCGGCATATGATTAAGAAAGAACCAATGGCACTGGAAAAAGAGGTCCAAGCTGCACTGAAGTCACTGGCAAAAAACAAGGCTTCAGGAATTAACAGAATACCAATTCAGATGTTTCAACAAGCGGATGCACTGCTGGAAGTGCTCATTCGTCTATGCCAAGAAATTTGGAAGACAGTTACCTGGCCAACTGACTGGAAGAGGTCCATATTTGTACCCATTCCAAAGAAAGGTCATTCAACAGAATGTGGAAATTATCGAGCAACGTCATTAACATCACACACAAGTAAAATTTTGCTGAAGATCATTCAAGAGCAGTTGTAGCAGTACATCGACAGGGAACTGCCAGAAATTCAAGCCGGATTCAGAAGAGGTTGTGGAACCACGGATATCATTGCTCATATATGATGGATCCTGGCTGAAAGCAGGGAATACCAGAAAGATGTTTACCTGTGTCGTAGTGATTATGCAAATGCATTCAACTGTGTGGATCATAACAAATTATGGATGACATTGGGAAGAATGGGAATTCCAGAACACTTAATCGTGCTCATGAGAAACCTGTACATAGACCAAAAGGAAGCCATTCGAACAGAACAAGAGGATGCTACATGGTTTAAAGTCAAGAAAGGTGTGGGTCAAAGTTATATCCTTTCACCAGACTAATTCAATCTATATACTGAGCAAATAAGCTGGATCATATGAAGAAGGGGGCATCAAGATTGGAGGAAGACTCATTAACAACCTGCAATATGCAGATCACACAACCTTGCTTGCTGAAAGTGAAGAGATCTTGAAGCACTTACTGATGAAGATCAAAGTCCACAGCCTTCAGTATGGATTACACCTCAACATAAAGAAAACAAAAATCCTCACAACTGGGCGAATAAGCAACATCATGATAAATGGAGAAAAGATGGAAGTTGTCAAGGATTTCATTCATTTTACTTGGATCCAAAATTAACGCCCATGGAAGGAGCAGTCAAGAAATCAAATGACACATTGCATTGGGCAAATTTCCTGCAAAAGACCTCTTGAAAGTGTTAAAAAAAAAAAGGAAAGATGTCACTTTAAGGGCTAAGATGTGCCTAACCCAAGCCATGGTGTTTTCAATTGCCTCATAAGCATGTAGAAACTGGGCAATGAATAAAGAAGACAGAAGAGCTGAAGCCTTTGAGTTATGGTGTTGGGGAAGAATATTGTGTGTACCATGGACTGCCAGAAGAACGAACAAATCGGTCTTGAAAGGAGTACAGCCAGAATGCTTATTAGAAGCAAGGATGGCAAGACTTCATCTCACATACTTTGGACATGTTATCAGGAGGGACCAGGCCCTGGAGAAGGACATCATGTTTGGTAAAGGAGAAGGTCATCGAAAAAGAGGAAGACCTTTAATAAGATGGATTGGCACAGTGGTTGCCAACAATGGGCTCGATATAACAACAATTATGAGAATGCCATAGGACTGGGCAGTGTTTCATTCTGTTGTACATAGGGTTGCTATGAGTCAAAATATACTCAAAAGCACCTAACAACAACCACAATAAAACCAAACCAAACCCACTGATGACGAGTCAATTCTGACTCATAGTGACCGAATAGGACAGAGTAGAACTGCCTCATAGGGTTTCCAAGGCTGTAAATCTTTATGGAAGCAGACTACCACATCTTTCTCCCACAGGGAGGCTGGTGGGTTCAAACAACTGACATTTGGTTAGCAGCTGAGCGCTTAACTACTGCACCACCAGGTCTCCATCTATATATATATACAGATGAATAGTCTTTGTCTTTTCATATCATAAAAATTTGGTTATGTTTTCTATAGACAGAAAAATGATAATTCAACTTTTCCTCTAGCATGGTTGACCAAATATTTTATTATTGTTATTACTGAGAGCTTAGAAAAGGTGCTTTCAGCTTCATAAGTTGTAATGGCATCTACACGTTTAGGGTTGTCGTTGAATCTGGGAAAACCTCTATCAGCTTTCATTCATATATGATCTGTAGGATTTTTGGGCGTTTTAATTATTTCATTACAGCAATTAATCTTAAAAGAGTCTCTAACCAGGACCTTGGAAGTGACCTGTGCTAATGAGGGGTCCTAATGCTTTATCAGCTTCATGCTAAATCCATCTTGCACAGATTTTAATAAATTAACTCCCCTAATCAACTCACCACCTAGATAACTGATTCTGCTTTCATGGGGAGGAGAAAGAGATGGTGCAGAGAGTTTACTCCTATTTGAGTTTACTCCTAAAGCAGCAAATAAGCATAGCAAAGATATACAAAGGGACAAAAATACAAAAACTGATACAAACAAACAGCACTGCCTTATCACCTCATAAGGGTGTAGCTTAGGCACAGAATGAAATGACTGCTACTTTAGAACAGCTTCAACCTTGGGCTTGCTGCCTTTTATACCTCCAACCACATCACCAGCCAGACATACCTTATTTACATATATACAATAATACTGCTACTTAGTGAACACATATCCAGGTCCCAGTTTTTAAAATTCCTTCCAGGCTAGTAATGAGACAATCTCTTCTTACATATACTTGCTTTATGGATGCAAGAGTTTTCCATTTTTGTCTATTCAAGAGCACCTAGAATATAACAAGTATTGAACTAATATTTACAAGGTGAATGAATGAATGAGCTTGAAGTTTATAAGAATTATAAGATAGAATCTGATAAGTATTATACATGAAAAGGAAACCTTAGTGGCATAGTGGTTAAGAACTACGGCTGCTAATCAAAAGGTCGGCAGTTCGAATCCACCAGTCGCTTGTTGGAAACCCTATGGGGCAGTTCTACTCTGTCCTATAGGGACACTATGAGTCAGAATCGACTCAACAGCAATGGAATTTTATATATATATATATATATATATATATATACACATGAAAAACAAAATGCGTGCCTGTCATTTTTCTGTTTTTCTTTTTGTCTGATAGTTCAATAAATAGCTGCTGAAATGAACACCTGTTTACAAGCTGTCTTTTATCAGTATCTGTCTGCTTACAGACTTAAAAAAAAAAAGAAAATGAGAGAACATATCTTGTTGGAAAACTCAAGAACAGTTTAATAAAGTAAGTGGCATTTTGGATGGGTCTTAACGGTTGTAATTTGACAGATGACATATTTGAAGAAGATATTCCAGATGGAGGGAACCTCATTAGCAAAAGACGAAAAGGTAAGAAAACATGAGATGTATTTGAAGAAGAAGAGTAATACGGTTTCACTGAAATGTAGGGTGCCTGGAGGAGAGAAAAACTGGACTGATTGGGACTGGACTGTCAAGACGAAGAGTTGGGATTTCATTAGGATGATAGCTTTGAACACAGAAAGGAGGGATGGATGAGAGGAATATGGCATGGGAAAATTCTGCCAAACACCTCAAGTGGGAGAATTTATTCTCATGGGTAAACAAGACGATAGGTCATGCAGTGGAGAGGGAGTGATCAAAAAAAGGCTCTAAAACTTGAAATCTGAAATAATCACAGTAAGCTTACTGGGGACATGCTGCATAATTTCCAAGTCTCATTCCTGGAGTTGTGTCCAGCAGACAACTAATGAACAGACCTGAATCTTTGAAAGTCATCTCCAGACCTAAAGTGTAAGCTCCATGAAGACAGGAACTATGTTTTTTCACCACTCAATGCTTAATGCACAAGATGATACCTACTAAGAGTAGTTATCTACAAAGATATTTGTTGGATAAAAGAATGAAGATTATTTTTGAATCAATGGAGGAGATTAAGATAGCTAAGTATGATAAGTGTAGAAATTTTTAAAAAAGGATCAAATGCAGAATATTAAAATACATCTATAAGTTGTAGTCCGCAAGAAGGAACAAGAAGAGGAATACTACCTAAAACCAACAACAGTACTATGATAATGTTGTGATGTAATAACTCCTAACACTTAGAGTAAGCAGGTTATTATTTACAGGCTTAGAGTTCACTGGAAGATAGAAGAGCATCTGTCCCTAGGACAGTTGTGGACCCCGGGAGCAAGAATTTACACTTGAAGTTGATATAGTTAAAAAGAAAAATTATGGATAGAAAGGGAGAGAAAATTTGAGTCTCCCACAGTGTCCCATTCTGAGTAATCATACTACAGAGGTTAGGGAGGGAATGTGAATATTACAATCCCAGAATGGTCTTTTTTATGACATAAATTAATTCTGTCACTCCTTTGTTTAAGACCCTCCAATGAGTTGCCATTGCACTTAGGAAAAATCCAAACTCCTTAATATTGCCCATAAGGTCCATCAGTATCTGTTCCCCGTCAACCTCTCCAACACATTTGGTGCCTCCATCTCCTATAGCCATGATACTCCAGACACACCTACTGCCTTGGCTTCTCCAACAGGCTCTGCTTCCTCCTGGTTTTCCCACTGATTGGAATGCCACCCTCCCCCACCACCACCACCTTCACCACCAACCACCACTTCTTGTCCCACTCACTCTTCTTCATGTGGTTAATATCTACTTATTCTTCAATCTCAGCTCAAACATCACTTCTATGGGGAAGCCTTTTCCCCTGTCCTTAGTCTAGGTCAGATACCCCTGTTACATACTATTAGAGTCCTACATATCTTCCTTTTACAGTCTTTGTCATTGTTTATAATTAGACACTTACTTGTATTTTTTTTAATTTCACTTTTTAAAAATTTATTTTATGTTTTGGTGGCTGCTGTTGAGAATATACGTAGCAGAACATGCTCCAGTTCAACAATCTCTAATGTACAGTTCAGTGACACTGATTACTTTCTTCAAGCTGTACAACCATCCTCACCCTCCTTTTCTAAATTGTTCTTCTCCCGTTAACATAACCTTACTGCCCCTCTACCACCATCTCCACAAAACCAAACCAAACCCACTGCCATTGAGTCAATTCCGACTCATAGCGACCCTGTAGGACAGAGTAGAACCACCCCATAAGATTTTCAAGGACCGTCTGATGGATTTAAACTGCCAACCTTTTGATTAGCAGCCAAGCTCTTAACCACTATGCCACGAGGGTTTCCATCATCTCCACAAGGGTAGTGTAGACTTTGGCTCATTTTTATACTCCCAGCAGCTAGCAGAGTACCTGACATATAGTGGTGTTCCACAAATGTTTTTTACGTAATAAAATAATAATGATGACTCATTTCCTCACATATATTAAGCATTTACTGGGTGCTAGTCATTGTTGTAAGTGCTTTACTTAAAGTTAGTAGATAGTAGTGTAAAAAGCATGGACTTGAGAATAGATAGCCTGGGATCAAATCTCAGTTTTACCCCTTATTAAATGTATGAACTTAGAAAACTTATTGAACTCTCTGTGCCCCACCTTCCCCATCAATGAAATGGATATAATATAGAGTTGTGTTACAATTAGCTAACTAAAGACCAGAAAGAAGAATTAACCTGCTTAAATTCTCATAGCTACAAGCAGCAGGGTTGAGAACTGAACCCAAGCAGCCTGATTCTGCTATTAGCCACTACATGAAGGGATAAATAAGATTATTTCCACCTCAAAAATTACTGTTTAGAAAGCCAGAAACATCTATAAGTGCATGCCCCTTCTCCCTCACACTCAAGCCTGCTCCTTTCCTTCCTCCAAAGCAATAAGTTAGGCCATTAGGTCTTAGACCCACGGGAAAATATCCAAAGAACTGAAATCAGGCTAACATCTTCTTTCCCAGCAATGCCATAGAGGCAGAAGTACACAAGGAAGACAAACCACCATAGGTGGCCTGGAGTGGACTTACGACAAGCACTGCTGCATTTGTATCTTGCTTTAAAGTGGAATGTCACTTCTCTAACAGATTTCAAATGCCTTCTCCTTGCACACACGCACAGCAATATGCTCTATTTGATATTTATAATCACTTAATAAACACATGAAAGATTGCCCAGAATCTGTGTCCAATGATCCGTGATGACAAAGCATTAGTGACCAAATCCTTTTCCAGACCTAATGATATTTTGTTCCGGTAGCCAAGTGCTGCATCTCACATGAAACAAATAAGGCAACCATGCATAAAATTAACACAGTAAGCTCTCTAAAAAATTTGGAAAGGAAACAGGCCCACAAAATCATTCCATCCCTTCTGAAGGCAGGTTTCCTATAAAACTTTGAGTCGCCAGTCTTAACTTGTAAGGCTATTTTGGAAATTATACCATCGTCTCCCATGAAACACAATAGGGCATGTGCAGTCAGGGTGGAAATAAAGGGTGCAATGAAGCCGTTGAGAGGATGCTCAAAAAAAGACCACTTCATTTTATGGGGAAAGGCAACTGATCTCTAAGAATTGAGGGAGCTCTCAGCTCGCCCTTTGCTATTAAGTTAGCCTCACCACTCAGGTTTCCTTGATTTCTCCAATAATTCCCATAAAGCACCTCTGCCTCTGAAATCAGGCTTCTCAGGAAGACGTTCACAAATAAACCCCATGTGTCCTGGGAAAGATGTCTTAGTCACTCACACAAAGAACCTTACTGCTGAGGTTTGAAACAGAAATATTCGAAAACTGAACAATGATTTGATTTATTTACGGATGTATTGAGGAATACATTGTTAATTTCCTGCATGTGTCATATTATACTTGGGCAACATCTGAGAAGAATCACGGATCCTGGATGAAATGATGTTTAGAATGGCAATGGCTGATTTTACCTCTCCAGGCTCACACTAGCGTCTCTTATGAACTTCAAATGCCTGCTATGCCAGTTTTTATTCTCATTTACACTCCGGTTGCAAGAATGTGTTTTCAGAATGCATGTGTCTCAAGTCACTGCTGTACACTCACTGAATTAAATATATGAGTACGTTTGATGGAGTCATTTTGACCTTGTTAGTATTTATGTTCTTATGTCATTTTGAAGAAGAAATGAAAAACAAGCCTTGTGTTTCAAGGTTCTCTTTTCCAAAAGGGGACCCAGCAAACATGTCCTTTGTACGCCTTCCTGGTGGAGGTCCTGAACCACCACAGAGTAGTTTGCATATTAAATTGATAACATGAGTCTCTACGGAAAATGAAAGTTAAGCTAAAACACACCCCGAGGGGATTCTGAGGTGCAGAAATGTGATCTTGCTTCTGTATAACTAAAGCATTAATATTAATAGTGGGGAGGTGTACTGACTGAGCAAGCAATTCTTCTCCCCAGGGTGTTCTCACAGCTCTGACAATCCCACCTTGTGCTGAATGGTTTCCTGACTTTGAAGTCCAGGCACCAGGAAGTTAGCATTTTCTTGCAGATCCCTTCTTTTCCTTACAGATCAAAAAGAGCCCAGATTCCTTATTCAATTATAATACATACTTGCTTCCATAGTTACTCAGGGATTTCTCTGCCTCCGTCCTCCCTTTATGGAGCCCTGGTGGCACAACAGTTAAGCGCTCCACTGCTAATCAAAAGGTTGGCAGTTCGAACCCACCCAGCAGCTCTGTAGGAGAAAGACCTGGCAAACTTCTGCCATAAAGACTGTAATCAAGAAAACCTTCTGGGGCAGTACTACTCTGTCACATGGGGTCGCTGCGAGTGGGAATTGACTTGACAACACCCAACAGAAATAACGCTTCTTCTTTTGTGAGCTAACTCCTTCTATTTCCCAGTCCTCATGTTATAGTTGAGTTATATTATTTCCAATAGTAACTTGTCCTAGACCTCTGAATTATGGGAGCTTATGTTTAAGTTTAAGTAGGAAACCCTGGTAACATAGTGGTTAAGAGCTACGGCTGCTAATCAAAAGGTCAGCAGTTTGAATCCACCCGGTGCTCCTTAGAAACCATATGGGGAAGTTCTCTGTCTTATAGGGTCTTTATGAGTCAGAATTGACTCGATGGCACTGGGTTTTTTTGGTTTTAAGTAAATGTTAAATAAAAAATAACCCATATTTTTGAACTGCACATATAAAGTTTCCAGAAGTTCTGAGAACCATAGCAGCCCATCTGAAGAGAAACTGCACGCCACTCTGCCTTGGTCAGGATTCCCACTCATAAGCACAGCTGTGCCACCTCTCACTCCTCTTTTGGTGATAAGTATGTTTGGAAATATGGAGACAATGTGTGTGTAAATGTTGTAATTACTGATAAGTAACATGAGGCACATTGTGTAGGATGGTAGACTTCCATGTATCACTACTTCCATTTATTTATAAAGCATTTCAGTGAACGATCATGAAGACTACCCTATTTTGCACACTGTAAAAAAATCATTTTAAAAAGTTACACACATTAACACATTAGACCATACTTAATGGTCTGACTGAGACTAGAGGAATCCCGGCGGCCATGGTCCCCAGACCTTCTGTTGGCACAGGACAGGAACCATCCCTGAAGACAACTCATCAGACATGAAAGGAACTGGACAGTGGGTGGGAGAGAGATGCTGATGAAGAGTGAGCTAATTATATCAGGTGGACACTTGAGATTGTGTTGGCTTCTCATGTCTGGTGGGGGGATGGGAGGATAGAGAGAGTGGGAAGCTGGCAAAATTGTCACGAAAGGAGAGACTGGAAGGGCTGACTCATTAGGGGGAGAGCAAGTGGGAGTACGGAGTAAGATGTATGTAAACTTATATGTGACAGACTGACTTGATTTGTAAACGTTCACTTGAAGCTCAATAAAAGTTAATAAAAAAATAGAAACTTATCTCTAGTAATAAAAATCTGTATTACAAAAAAAAAAAAAAAAAAAGTTACACACATTAGAGCTGCCAAAGCCCATATTGATTTACTTTTAGATTATGAGGGGCTGATTCAGTTTCTTAACTTCTATTCTGGCTTCTTTGAAGAGAAGTAGGATAAAATGGACACAAGGACTTTCTGTGTAAAAAGGTCACAATATTCTTCTATCCTATTCATAAGCTGCTAAGGGAGCTCTTTTCTAGAACATATCAAAAACTTACTTAAATCTAAATCATTCATTTCTCTTCCTAATAATTGTATCTTATAGTAGAGGTGCACAAATAAATATTTCTCAACATCAGAAAAATAAATCTGTCTGCTTAGAATCCCAATGTACTTGAATATTAAGCCTGAAACAATATTTTAAGTTTCATCTTGCCCGCACTCATCATTTTATAGATGAGGAAAGTGAAGTCCCACAAAGAGAAGTGGTTTTGCACAAAATAACAGAATATATTGTATAATAATGGTACAGAATTGGGATACTTAGACTATTATAATGTAAGTTCCAGTTAAAGATAATGGATTGGGCCCATGTGTTCATCTCCTTGCTAGATACCCACAAAATATTAAATACCACTAAAGCATTAGCAAATAAGTGTTTTTAAATATGAACTATAACAGCAAGAAGAATGGGAAAGGGGAAACCTATAAATGAGAGATTCCACAATTCTGGAATATAGGAGTGGATGAAGAAGGGATAACTATGGAACAAGGCAGAGGGAGCCAGAGTTCTTGATGTTCACATGTGTGGCAGAGTCAAAAGAAGCCTTAATGTGCCAAAATGCAACAGGCCCAGAGAAAAGCAAACCTGGAATATAACAAAAAGACAGATGGTTATAGAAAAGAAGGTTACTGGAATAAAAGATGAATGGCAACAAAATGGAGGTATTGTGAAGTGTGGGGTGGGGTGTTTATGACAAGAAAATCATATCACAGGAATGTCATAAATCTTGTGATAATTCAACAAAAATTTATTGAGCATATAAAGAACTGCAGGAGTTAAAAGGTAAGCAAGAAAGAGTCTTTATCCTACAGGAACTTAGGTCCGGTGCAGAAGGCAAAGATATACACATCTAATTACAATGTAAAGAACCCTAGTAGTGCTATGGTTAAGAGTTGGCTGCTAACTGAAAGGTTGGCAGGTGGAACCCACCTGGTGGCTCCAAGGGAGAAAGATCTGCAATGTGTTTTTGTAAAGACTGCAGCCTAGGAAATCCAATGAGGCAGTTCTATTCGGGCACACAGGGTCACTATGAGTTGAAAATGACTTGATGTCACCTAACAACAACAATTATACTGTAAAGCACACTAATATAGATTCTAGGAGAATGGTACAAGCAAAGAAAAAGATTAATTCAGACTGTGGAAACCAGAAGGATTTTTTTACTGGAATTTATGGCCTAAAAAGACAAGTAAGATTTGGTAACTAAAAAAGATGATGGAAAAGTCTTTCATAAGGAGGAGTTAGGGAAAGTTTAGTCATGGACAGAAACCCTGGTGGCAAGTGGTTAAGTGCTACAGCTGCTAACCAAGAGGTCAGCAGTTTGAATCTACCAGGTGGTCCTTGGAAACTCTATGGGGCAGTTCTACTCTGTCCTATAGGGTCGCTATGAGTCAGAATCGACTCGACGGCAGTGGGTGGGTAAGTCACGGACACTAAGAAGAAATATTCATGTTTGGGAACAGTTAATAAAACCAAAACCAAACCCATTGCAGGCCAGTCAATTTTGATTCATCGTGACCATATCTGTAGGACAGAGTAGAACTGCCTATAGGGTTTCCTAGGCTCTAATCTTTATGGAAGCAGACTGCCACATCTTTCTCAAGCAGATCACTGTATCTTTCTCCCACCAAGTGGATAGTGTGTTTGAACCACCAACCTTCCAGTTAGCAGCTGAGTGTTTAACCACTGTGCAACCAGGGCCCCTTCAAACTGTGAGTAAAAAAACAAAAAACCAAACCCCTTGCTGTCAAGCCAATTCCAACTCACAGTGACCCCGTAGGACAGAGTAGAACTGCCCCCATAGTTTTCAAAGAGGACCTGGTGGATTTGAACAACTGACCTTTGGTTAGCAGCTGTAGCTCTTAACCACTACACAACCAGTGTTTCCAATCTATGAGTAGATTACTAAAAACTGAGCTTGATATGAATGAGTTGCCAGGGATAATGCATTTACCAAACTGTGGAGGGCCTACAGTTCCAGAGAAAGGAATTTGGATATTATATTTAAAATGTATCATGCCATTGAATGTATTTGGTATAGTAGAAAAGTATTCATATGTTATTTTTATATCAGCCTAATAGACATATCCCCCACCTGTCTGTCAGGTTGTCGTACTGTGGAGGCTTGCATGTTGCTGGAAGCTATGCCACAGATATTCAGATGCCAGCAGGGTCACCCATAGTGGACAGGTTTTGGCTGAGCTTCCAGACTTAGAAAGATTAGGAAGAAGGACCAGGTGATCTACTTCTGAAAAGAATTAGCCAGTGAAAACATTATGAATAGAAGCAGAACATTGCCTGATATAGTGCCGGAAGATGAGCCCAGGTTGGAAGGTACTCAAAAGACGACTGGGGAAGAGCTGCCTCATTAGAGTCCACCTTAATGACATGGATGTAGTCTAACTTTTGGGACCTTCATGCTGATGTGGAATGACTGAAAATGAGAAAAAACAGCTGCAAATATCCATTAATAATTGAAACATGGAATGTATGAAGTATGAATCTAGGAAAATTGGAAGTCATCAAAAATGAAATGGAATTCATAAACATTCATATCCTAGTTATTAGTGAGCTGAAATGGACTGGTATTGACCATTCTGAATCGAACAATCATATGGTCTGCTATGCTGGGCACAACAACTTGAAGAGGAATGGGGTTGCATTCATCATCAAAAAGAACATTTTGAGGTCTATCCTGAAGTACAACACTGTCAGTGATAGGATAACATCCAGATGCCTACAAGGAAGACCAGTTAATACAACTGTTATTTAAATTTATGCACCGACCACTAAGGCTAAAGATGAAGAAATTGAAGATTTTTAACAACTTCTGCAGTCTGAAATTGATCGAATGTGCAATCAGGATTCATTGATAATTACTGGAGATTGGAATTTGAAAGTTAGAAACAAAGAAGGGTCAGAAGTTGGAAAATATGGCCTTGATCATAGAAACAATGCCAGATAGCACATGATAGAATTTTGCAAGACCAAGGACTTCTTCATTGCAAATACCTTTTTTCACCAATATAAATGGGGACTATACAAATGGACCTCACCAGACGGAATACACAGGAATAAAATCGATGACATCTGTGGGAAGAGATGATGGAAAAGCTCAACATCATCAGTCAGAACAAGGCCAGGGGAAGACTGCAGAACAGACTATCAATTGCTCATATGCAAATTCAAGTTGAAACTGAAGAAAATTAGAACAAGTTGATGAGAGCCAAAGTAGGACCTTGAACATATCCCACCTGAATTTAGAAATCATCTCAAGAATAGACTTGACCCAATGAACACTAACGACCGAAGACCAGAGGAGTTGTGGAATGACATCAAGAACTTCATATAAGAAGAAAGCAAGAAGTTATTAAAAAGACAGGAGAGAAAAAAAAACAAAATAGATGTCAGAAGAGACTCTGAAACTTGCTCTCGAATGTTGAGTAGCTAAAGCAAAAGGAATAAATGATGAAGGAAAAGAGTTGAAAAGAAAATTTCAAAGAGGGGCTCGAGAAGACAAAGTAAAGCATTGTCCAAGACCTGGAGATGGAAAACCAAAAGGGAAGAACACTCTCAGCACTTCTCAGGCTGAAAGAACTGAAGAAAAATTTCAAGCCTTGAGTTGCAATATTGAAGGATTCTATGCAGAAAATATTAAACCACTCAGGATGCATCAAAAGAAGATGAAAGGAATACACAGAGCCACTATACCAAAAAGAATTGGCTGATGTTCAACCATTTCAGGAGGTAGTATATGAGCAGGAACCATTGGTACTGAAGGTAGAAGTCCAAGCTATACCGAAGGCATTGGTGAAAAAACAAGGCTCCAGGAAAAAAAAAAAATTTTTTTTCTTTTTAGGAATTGATGGAATACCAATTGCGATGTTTCCGCAAACGGATGCAGTGCTAGAAGTACTCATTTATCTATGCCAAGAAATGTAGAAGACAGCTACCTGGCCAACCAGCTGAAAGAGATCCATATTTATGCCTATTCCTAAAAACAGGTGATCCAACAGAATGCAGAAATTAACAATACCATTAATTATCACAGACAAGTAAAATTTTGGTACAGATCATTCAAAAGCAGCTGTAGCAGTATATTGACAGGGAACTGTCCGAAATTGAAGCTGGATTTAGAAGAGGACGTGGAACCAGGGATATCATTGCTAATGTCTGATGGATCCTGGTTGAAAGCAGAGAATACCAGAAAGATGTTAACCTGTGTTTTATAAGCTATGCAAAAGGATTTGACTGTGTGGATTATAACAAGTTATGGATAACATTGTGAAGAATGGGAATTCCAGAACACTTAACTGTGTGCATGAGGAACCTGTACATAGATCAAGAGGCAGTTGTTCAGACAGAACAAGAGAATACTGCATGTTGTAAAGTCAGCAAAGGTGTGCATCGGGGTTGTATCCTTTCACCATACCTATTTAATCTCTAAGCTGAGCAAATAATATAAGAAATTGGACTATATGAAGAACGGGGCATCAGAATTGGAGGAAGACTCATTAACAACCTGCACTATGCAGACGACACAACCTTGCTTGCTGAAAGTGAAGAGGACTTAAAGCACTTGCTGATAAAGATCAAAGGCCACAACCTTCAGTCAGGGTTACAGCTCAACATAAAGAAAACAAAAATCCTCACAACTGGACCAATAAGCAACATCAGGATAAATGGAGAAAAGATTGAAGTTGGCAAGGATTTCATTTTACTTGTATCTGCGATCAACACCTATGGTAGCAGCAGTCAAGAAATCAAATGACACATTGCATTGGGAAAATCTGCTGCAAAAGATCTCTTTAAAGTGTTGAAAAGCAAAGATGTCACCTTGAAGATTAAGATGCACCTGACCCAAGCCATGGTGTTTTCAATCACCTCCTATGCATGTGAAAGCTGGACAATGAATAAGGAAAACCAAAGAAGAATTTACGCCTTTGAATTTTTTAATTGTGGTGCTGGAGAATACTGAATATACCATGGACTGCCAAAAGAATGAACAAATCTGTCTTGGAAGAAGTACAACCAGAATGCTCCTTAAAAGAAAGAATGGCAAGAATATGTCTCACATACTTTGGACATGCAGTCAGGAGGGATCAATCCCTGGAGAAGGACTGCTTGGTAAAAAGGAGGGTCAGTGAAAAAGAGGAAAACCCTCAATGAGATGGACTAACACAGTGGCTGCAAAAACGGTCTTAAGCATAACAACAATTGTGAGGATGGTACAAGACCAGGCAGTGTTTCGTTCTGTTGTACACAGGGTCATTATGAGTTGAACTGACTCTATGGCACCTAACAACAACAACACAATAGAGGAATGATTAACATTCAATATAATTCACAAAAAAATTTCATGAGTTTTGACAAATATATGTACTTAATGTAGCCACCATTCCAATCAAGATATAGAACATTTCTATTACCTCTGAATGCTCCCTCATGGCTTTTTTCCAGTCAATCCCAGCACTCCCCACCAAGGCAACTATTGATCTAATTATGTCATTATGGATGAATTTTCCCTGTTCTACAAATTTACATAAACAAAATTACATAGTATGTACTCTGTGTCTTTGGTATTTGTATTTATTCACTTAGTATAATATTTCTTGAGCTTTATCCTATCTAGCTGCTTCCTGCCCATGTACCACAGAAGGAAGCCTCTCCAGCAATTGAACTTGTCCACTTTCACAGACCCTGTAGTCAGCCATCCAGTTACTTATTGCAGCATATAACAAGCCACCTGTCATGGATTGAACTGTGTCCCCAAAAAATATGTGTCAACTTGGCTAGGCCATGATTCCCAGTATTGTGTGATTGTCCACCATTTTGTCATCTGATGTAGTTTTCCTCCGAGTTGTAAATCCTACATGTATGATGTTAATGAGGCAGGGTTAGAGGCAGTTATGTAAATGAGGCAGGACTCAATCTACAAGATTAGGTTGTGTTTTAAATCAATCTCTTGGGGGATATAAAAGAGAGAAGCTACCAGAGAGATAATGGGACCTCACATCACCAAGAAACTAGAGCCAGGAAAATAGTATATCTTTTGGACCCAGGGTCCCTGCATTGAGAAACTCCTCAACTGGAGAAGATTGATGACAAGGACCTTCCACCTAAGAGATAGAAAGTAGAAGTGAAATCTGCTGATATTTTAAGACCTGACACAACATCACATTCACTGTATTCTAGAAATTAGGCAAGCAGTCACAGAGCTTGTCCAGATTTCAGGAGCAGAACTATGGAAACCACTTTTCAATTTGTAGCCATTTCGAATCTATCATAGCTTTCCATTCAAAGGCAAGGCCTATTGAATAAAATATTTACTTAACGGTAAAGGAAAAAAAGCAAAAACTCCAAACCTGTTGCTGTTGAGTCAATTTTGACTCATTGCAACCTCATGTGTCACAGAGTAGAACTGAGTTCCATAGGGTGTTCTTGACTGTAATCTTTACAGAAGCAGATTGACAAGACTATCTTCCATGTTGCCACTGCATAGGCTCAAACTATCAACCACCGACCTTTCGATTAGTAGCCAAACGCAAACCACCACGCTACCTACCTGCACGGATTAACTTACACTTCTTCTCTGTATCAGCAGACATTCGATGAAAACAAAAGAAAGGACAAATAAACAATAAAAACAGAATTACACTGGAGGGAACAGAGCTAATGCAAATAATTAGAGAACTTGTTTTTTAGTTCTAATTTTTATTAAATTCTATTTAATCTGTAATTTTCTCCAAAGATTATATTGAGGATATTGTATCCATAAAATAATCACGGGTTGCTACTTTTAGAAAAAAAAAAGGAATCTGAAAACAAAAAGGATTCTTGGAAAATATAACTACCAAACTGTAAAATTGACTCGAGATATTAGATTTTAGGAAGGACATGGCTGAAGACCAAGTTAGAGACCCGAGAGATAACAAAAAAATAAGTTACTCAGAATTTAAATTTAGAAGACAAAATGACGAAACAGAGAAAAATTAAGGTGCACAGAAGCTAGATCCAGAAGGCACAACATCTGCCTACTAGGAGTTCCATGAGGAGAATAGAGTTCAAATTAAAACAAAGAGATGAGCAGAGAAAAGAAAACAGTTTCTCTCTAAAATGATGCATTTTCAGGTCTAAAAGTCACGTAGTATCAGGAAAAGTAAATGATAAAAGGTTGACTCTTGGACAGTTTCTGGTGAAATGTCTGAACCTTAACATTAAAAAGAAAGTTCTAAAAGACTCCAAGAGATGGGTGGGTGGGGGGTAGGGGTGGGATCGTAAAAGGAAGAAGAATCAGATAAACATCAACATTAACAGTAGTGATACTGAATTCTAAAACAGAATAAAATAATGCCTTCAAATCTTTGTGGAAAAATGATATAAACTTATGCTTTATGGCCAGCCAAACTATCAAGCAAATGTATGGAAAATGTAATTACATTTTCAGACATGAGGGGACTCAGAAAACTTATCCTTGAAGGTACTTTCTGAAAACAGTATTAAAAGTTATATTCTAGCAAAACGATTTAAAAAAAAAAAAAAATCCAGGTAAAAAAAACTGGAGCTAAGAAATAGTGGAACTAACCCAAGAGTACAATGAGGTGATATTGCAAGATCATAGCAGTAAAGCAGGCCAAATTAGGATAAGAAGTTAGAAGTCTTGCTTAAAGAATGTAGAAAATCTTAGCAAAGATTCTGTTAAAAGAAAAAAAAAAAAGTTCATTTAGACATCCTGGGGGAAAGAATACCAGAAAAGCTCTATGAGAAAGTTATGCTCCAAATATGAAATTTACTATTGAGTAAAATACAGAAGAATCCATTTGATCTTAATGGTGAGAATATGGCACAGGCTTAATGACCTAGCATTACTTTTCTTTTTCTCTGGATCTAATCATGTACTTCTTGGTTTAGCTCTGCAATGAATAAATAGATATTATAATATATTGTGTAATGGTTACTGTTTTATTTTTTAGATTCTACCTACGGACAGATATCAAAAAGCCTGGAATCAATCGATCTTTCTTTCTCTCTCTGAAATATGTGTATATTTGTATATGCATATATAAAAACAAAAACAAAACTCATTGCCCTCGAGTTGATTACTCATAGTGACACTACAGAACAGAGTAGAGCTGCCCCATAAGGTTTCCAAGGAGTGGCTGATGGATTTGAACTGTCAACCTTTTGGTTAGCAGCCGAGCTTTTAACTACTGCACCGGTAGGGCTTCTAAGCATATAATACACACACACACACACATATATTTCCTTATACATGTTTTTTCTGCATAATCAATGGAATAGCTGACTAAGAGGAGTGAAAAAGAATTTTAGAGAGTGTAGCCATGCTAATTTTCTAATTTTACATACATAGATAACTGCTTAAAATTTATGGCTCAAAAAACAGAGGTTTAAGTATAGTATTTACAATTCTAAGGTAATAATTAGAAGGACATAAGATAATAATATAACTTAAAAATCCAAATATGATGGCAAGGTAGCATATGTACAGTAAATTTCTCATCTTTTGCGGTGGATATTATTTAAAGTCAATATATCAAGAAATAGCGCTATGAGAGTATGACATTTAACGTTATGGGGTAACCACATTGTTTGCAGATGTGAGAGAGGGAATGGTCCCCAAAATACACTCTATCGCCCCTAGTAAGGAGCATGAGCTTTTTTGAAGCAGCTTTCTTGAGCTGAAAGCAGGTTCCAGAGAGACCCAGCTGAGCAGCTAGAGGGAATTTGGGTGATGCCCCACAGCATCCACTACCGTGAACAGCGGCTACATTCGTTGTTGTGCTCTTGTTAATACTTCTGAGCTCATATCCAAGTGCTTCCATAATAAGGGGTTTGGTTGTATATAGGTTTCCAGTGTTACTTAGTTATAAGGTAGTTCCTTCGCATTTAATTTAAAAACATTACCAGTGTTAGGAAGAGTATAAAAATATTTTCAAATAATTTTTTTCTAACAAGAAAGTCTTTTTGAAATAGACTTTTTGTAATACCATAGGTGGTTAGGAAATATTTGCTTAAGTCCTCTGAAACAAGACATATTCCTCTTCTTATGCAAGATGAAGTCTTGAAAAATGTGTGAAAGTTTTATCTCTACTAAACACAAATTCTCTGTTAAATTTATCCTACTTCTACTCTGCATCCTGATAGGATAATAGTTCATATTCAACTGTATCACTCATATGCTTATAAGGCACAAAAGCAGTGAAGTTTTGTTAATTTTGTTTTTGCTAATTCAGATTTATAATTATTACAATAGAGGATGGGTTGGCATCTGTTTTTATTCTATGATTTTTAAAATAAAGCCTTTATAGTTTTTTATTAAAATGATACATGCTTATAAAATATTCAAAAATTATAGCAAAGTATAAAGAATTAGGCAATTAATCACTTAATATCATACCACTAAAAAATATCCAGTATTAATATCGCTTTAGTTTTTTTCTCTGTACAGATGGATAGGTGGATGGATGTATGGATTGATGGATGGAAACGGATGGATAGATGGATGGACGGACGGACGGATAGGCAGATGGTTGGATAAGTGGATAGATGGATAGGGAGAGAGATAGGTAGGTAGGTACAAAAAAATATGTATATGGGATTACATGTACATACTAATTTATAGGAACTTTTCCTCTTATCTTTGCAATAGAGTAATGGCTAGTATATCAAATTCTTAAAATATTTGTAATAATAATTTTCTAGCAAAGTTTTTTCATTAAAGCTCATTATCCTTTTGACCTGTGGGATTTTTTTTTTCAGTTTAATTTGAAACTGTTTGAATTAAATGATTTTTAAGATTATAACTTTTTTCATAATAAAAATATAGTTAACATACAGTAAATATTTACATAGGGTTAGGCAATACGTTGTGCACTTTTATAAGATCATCTCACTCAATACATCCAAAGAGCCCATAAATATTTCATTTATTACCTCCATTTGACAAAATAGGACTGAGTCCTAATAGAGTTAAGCTATGTATGTGTCTGAGGCCACACAGCTAAGTGGTAAACTGGGTATGAACCAAGGCATTCCAACTCCAGAGCCTGCGCTAAAAAAAAAAAAATGTTGCCATCAAGTCGAGTCCTATTCATAGCAGCCTTATAGGACAGAGTAGAACTGCCCTATAGAGTTTCCAAGGAGTGGCTGATGGATTTGAACTGCGGACCTTTTTGTAAGCAGGTGAGATCTTAACCACTATGCTACCAGGGCTCCAGAGCCTATACTAACCCACACAAAATTCATAAACCTCTTGTTAAAATAGCCCAGCATAAGACCAAGCAATTAATCATTTTTTTTTTCCTCTTATCTGAATTTAGAGTATCTTAAACTCTTGGCAATACACTGCCATATCTAGTTAATAATTATTAAGAATCATTCTCAATTAGGTACAGTGCCATGAAACAAAGAACTAAGAGGAAAAAAGGAAAGGAAGCTTCCCTAAAGGATTTTATCATAAAAGAACAAAGTAATAACCAAAGGAAAATTTTCATGTTTTTATAATGTTCATATTTATACTCTTTCAAATATATACATATATTTTATATTTTTACATAAAAACCCATTGCTGTCAAGTCGATTCTGACACCCTATAGGACAGAGTAGAACTGCCCCACAGAATTTCCAAGGAGCTCCTGGTGGATTCAAACCACAGATGTTTTGGTTAGCAGCCATAACACTTGGCCACTTTGCCACCAGGGTTTCCATATTTTTACATATATATTTACAATCATAAAATGAATTGTGGTTTATTTCTTGCCTTCTCTTTTCTATGTACCCAATGCATAAATATACACTTTCTAGTAGCTAAGAGAATACTTCTATTCCATTCTGTACTCCGCTTCTTTTTCACATAGCATTATGTATGAGCATTTCCCATGTCGTTAAATGTTATTGTAAAAAAAGCAATTCTTAGTAGCTCTTTGGATGCAATATTAATGGGTACATTCTAGCTTATAGTTGTACAATAAAATAGTTTAATTAGTCCTCACTTGTTGAATGTTTATGGTGTTAATTTTTTTCTATTATAAAACAGGATCTTTAATAAACTATAGAAAGGTCCTAGGGCAGAAATAAAATGATTCAACTTTTTCAATTATTCAAGGCAAAACGAGGATGAAAATGTGTTCCAACAAAGAGGTTCTGATACTTAGAATCCCAAACTCTTTTTCAGAATATTTTTCAAGCTTAAACAGCATCCTCTCCGCTTTCTATCTTTATATGAGGTAACCATTTCATTTTCTTCTTTAAATCTCATTTGTATTCAATGTATTATTTTCTTCATTTCTTTTTGTTTGCTTGTTTATTTGGGGTTCCACCTTTGACAATGCAAATAGCCAGTTACAGAATATCTAACTTTTGGGGCAAAGCAACTCTTATTTTTCCTACTATTTTACTGTCTTTTGTTTTCCAGTTAACACAGGAGGATTCAAACAGTATCAGTCTGTATCCAATTGCCCAGTCTGAGACTTTACCATTATTACTGAACAAAATTTCAGGCTTTGCTTTAGAAAAGTCAGGTACTTTTGGCTGAGGTCCAGTTCTTTCAATGTGATGTGATATTAAGGACTTTCTTTTCCTTAGCAGAGGGAAATAGTTG
The DNA here is from genome assembly GCF_024166365.1 of Elephas maximus indicus. Classification (NCBI taxonomy): domain Eukaryota; kingdom Metazoa; phylum Chordata; class Mammalia; order Proboscidea; family Elephantidae; genus Elephas; species Elephas maximus. The sequence goes on from NC_064824.1 coordinate 113,081,428, forward strand.
AGTGGATTAATTTTTCATGAATTTAAAAGAAAATAAACAAGATTAGCCAAAGACAGTAAATTATTCACCACGTTGCTTAATTTTAAATCTCCAGTTAATTTTTTTCTATCATTTTCCACATATACCTTTTCCTGCTTCATAATACTTCAGATACTAGTTAATAAATAAGTGTGCTTGCATGTTGATCACTGGGTTTAATCATGTGAATAAGTTCATCAAGTCCAAGGGACTAATTATTATAAACTTTCCACTGCATCAAGGAGCATTTTGCTAAGAATTGAATATTAAAAATGCAAAAGATCTCGCTCCATGCAAAATGGAAACTGATTTATTCTCACAGGAAAAGGTAGTAGAAGCAGGAAGAAAATCGGCAAAAGAAAGCAAAATGTATTCTAATTGGCTTCCTTGAATCCATTTTGTTTTTCCTTCTTAATAAAGAGTTGGGGGAGAAGGCATTGGAAGTAGCAATCACAAGAAGACCAGAAACTGACCATCAGATAGGAAATTTAAAAAGCTTCTGGAATCCCAAGTGCCAAGGTTAGTTGTTGTAGCTATAATCTTTGGGTAAGAAAGTAGCGATCCATGTTTAAATTCAGAGTATGACTTCTCATGTATGAAAATGCATCTCTCGTAGGTCAAATTAATGCAGAACATTTGCTCCAAGGTTTTTGCCAATGTAAGTATAAAATATAAAACTGGCAATGGGAGAAAAACCTGCACTGAAGTTTCCGTTAAATGCTTATCAAGATCATGTTAAAAATAACAGTAAAACATGGGTCACAAGTTAAGAGAGCATTGGTATTTGACAACATTGTGCAATTTTGAGAATATCTCTATGTATTTTTGCTGGCTAGCAGTGCTGGGACTAGGTCTCAGGGATCTTTTTTTTTTTTTTTCCAGTAGTGTTTAAATTATGTTTCCTGGAACCCTGGGAATGACCACTCTGGGGATAGAGAAGTTGTTTTGATCTGTCTTATAAATTAGAGAAAAGCAAAATGTCATTTGAGAAAAAGTTTCTCTGTTTTTAAAAAATAAACTTCTCTGGGCCAACTCCCAGGGGAGAAAAACAAATACAAGATAGGTTAACCGTTGTTTTACCAACACTGTTGGTAAAATTAGAAGTACAACCCAGCTTTTACCCAGCCCAGCACCATTTTCTTTTTTTTTTTTTAAGGATCTAACTCATATACTCTCAATAGTCCACTTTGAATTAAAAGCTTCCGGAAATCAGATTCTATTTGGTCAACTTTCTTTTCATAAGTTGCCAAACATAATTAGAAAGTCAGGTTTGGAGAGAATTATTGAAAAGGAAAATATGTTATTTCAATGACCCAGCTTTCTTCTTCTCTGCTCCAAGAATCTCTACTAGGTCTATGACTTTGGCAAGCTATTAAGCTCCTTTCATAGACCATAGGATATATATGCCCATGTTACAATTTCTGCCTCTGGAGGTTTATTGGCAGGCATTTGAGCCAATTTAGTACATTCTGACACCATGGGGGATATGGGTACAACTGCCTAGAAAACAAGGAAGTGGTTCTGTGCCACATTTGAGTGTTCAGAGCCATTCGTATGAGGGGATGCTTCCTGGAGGAGTGATCATGTAAAGCTTTTGTGTCTTTTGTCTTCTGTACAGGGAGATATGGCTTGCAAATATGTTTACTATTTCCTTTGTGTTATTAGGAAGGTACAGTTAACAGCGTTTGGAAATATTTGATTAAATGAGTTCTTTTGGGAATGAAAGCAGTTTGTGATGAATTTCCTGGGCCTTGGTACCGATATGTCCTATGAGTGTGACATGCTTCCTGGAACATGGTACTGATATGGCCCATTCTAAATTTAACTGATAGCAATTGTGTGCAGGAAGTGCAATGTTTATTTAGCATTTCATGTATATTTTTGTGTGTTTTTGGAAAGTTGAGTAAGATATTTTACAGCTCAAGTGTATCCAGGGAGTGTAATATGCCATGGGGCATGGTACTGATATGTCCCACTTGCAACTGGCACCCCATTTTTCCAAATAATAAAAAACTACCAACAAACAATGATTCAGCATCCATTCCATTAGTGAAAAAACATGGCATCACCAAAAAAATGCCCAAAAAAAAGAGATAATAATAATTCACCCATGAAAGGGCTAAGTCTTAATGTGTTCAGTTTTTAAATGGGCATAATAATTATATCAACAAATTAAAATAATAGTAAGATATAATTTTATGTCTATTAGATCAGCAAAAGTAAGAAAGTCTGACTATATCAAGTATTGTTGAGAAAATGTAAAGACAAGAACACTCCAGCACTGCCCATGGAAGGGTAATTGGCTTTAACCTTTAGAGAACAGTTTGCCAAAATCTACTACAGTTGAAAATATAGGTACCTTAGAAACCAAAGAGGCTTCTTCTAGTTACATAAATCTATGTATCTTATGGGAGACCTGTATGAGGGTGCCCATTGCAGCATTGTTTCTTAAAGTGGAAAATGGGAAACAGATGTCCATGAACAGGAAAATGGACAAACCGTGGTATATTCACGTGGTGAAATATTATATAGCAGTTAAAATAAATGAACTAGAGCTCTGTGTATTGCTATGTGTAACAGAATGACTGGACAAGTTGCTTAATCTTTTTGTACCTCAGTTCCTCCATATGAAAAATGGGGATAATAATGGTAAACTATTTCATAGGGTTGTTGTAAGGATTGAATATGTTAATATATGTAAAGCCCCTAGAACAGCATCATACATAGTATACATACATAGCATCATACATAGCTCTACAGAGGTTCCTGTAACTATATACCTTAAAACAATGTCGAATGAGAAAAGTAGGTAGCAGAAACATACCACACATTATGGATTGTTTCAATATTCTGGCAAATATTACTCTTCAGGGTTTTAGCACAAGAAAATGAAATCCCGAGGGTATCTCAAATTCATAACGTATTCTGTATTTTTCACAAAAGTTTATCACAGATTTTAAAATAATAATGAGTGGCCACAATAATAAATAGTGAATCATTTTTATGTGATAGGGCTATATTAAAAGTTTTAGAGGTTTTTTGCAAATAATAATAATAAATGCATAGTTTTTTATCATTATGCATCAATTTATGCGACACAATTATATATTCAACGACATAAGAATAATCTCTAGCTGATATATTTGATAATAGAAAACATTCAAAAGGGGAATCTCAACACAAAAAAATGCCAATAAAATGAATTCTAAAATAAAAAAAAAAAAAGATAGCAAATATTCTAGATGTAGAAAACTTGCTTTCATTTTATCTTGACCCTGGTCAAATTTTTAGAGTTTGTTCAAAACCATCTTCAAGTTGGGCATTAGGGTACATGTTACTGAATAGAAGTCATTTCTTTTGTAAACAAGTAAAATATTTTGTCTGCTTTACCATGAATCACAACGCTGGAAAATGTCAGTGAACTTCACTGGATAATTTTCAGATAATGTAAAACATTTGCATCTCTAGCAAGTTTAACAACACTACACAGAATCGTGTGCCAAAATTGCCAATTTAAGGACCTATTTTGCTTCTAAAACTTATTATCTCTTGTAACACTACTGATAGAATTTGTCTAAAGTATATCATTTTTTTAATAAAAAAAATTTTTTTTTTATATCATGCATATAAACTTACAAATACTTCTTTTATTTTCAAGAACCGCTCACTGTTAGCATATAGAGCCACGGGCATCATATTATGTCCATGGCCCAAAGCAAAACTGATGAGATTGTGATCACTTGTCTCCTGTACACTTCTGCCCTGTTCCCGAAGATATCAACCTCATCTTCCACTCCGTTGTCCGTGTTTCCTGCATGTAACCTCCACTTGACATCGATGGATTCTTTCAAACCAGCAATGTCTCTGTGTTGATCTTTAAGCTTTACTTTCTGCAAGAGAATTTTACTGTGAAAACCAGAATCTGTGTAAGACGAAAAACTGTCAGAGAAGGAAAACTCAAGGATTTTCCACTAAAGCGATAGAAAAGTGGTAACAGTGCACCTTGGTAAAGGTGGAAAACTTGTGAGACCCAGAAAAAGAAGTCAGTCCCTACCCAGTTCTGGCTCTCGCAGGTTTCAATGTAATAGTCTTTTCATTTTCCCAACTTTTCAAATGATTTTTCTCAAGATTTGAGGTTCAAAAAAATATATATATAAATTTCCCAAGGAATGATGGGAAGGACTTTTCACATTGTCTTACGCTGCGTTCTCTACAGAAGCAAAACCAGTGAATTGTATATAGAGAGAGAGATTTATATCAAGGAAATGGCTAAGACAGTCGTAGAGGTTAAAATGTCCCAAGTCCATGGGTCACGATAGAGGCTTCTCCTGACTGACCTAGCCACAGGGGCTGGCGAACCCAAGATTGGCAGGTCAGAAAGCAGGGCTTTTACTCACAGGCTGAGAAGATCGATAGAGGATTGAGGAAATCCAAGATTGACAGGCAAGACCGCAAGTAAGCTACTAGCTGAAGTCCCAAGAACCAGAAGTCAGATGTATAGGAGCTAGCTGCGGGATCCAGAGTCAGCGAAAGCCCACGAGCCTTGCCAAAATGTCCACTTATACTTGATGCTGGCCGCACGCCCAAGGAAACTCCCTTTCAACTGACTGGCTACTCACAGCAGATTCCATGATGGAGGTGATCACATCACACCAGATCTCGTCATGGAAGTGATCACATCATATGACTGCCAAACCACTGAGAATCATGGCCCAGCCAGGTTGACACACAACCTTAACCACCACACACGGAAACCCTAATACTCCTGTAGAAACATGGACTAAAGAAATACATACCATATTCATTACTCTGACGGCAGCTAAGAAGTGGGAGGAGGATGAGTATGGATAGAGAAACAAAAGAAACTTGTATTTGCAATGCTCTATTTCATCTCTGAAAATTCAAAGAAAAAAATTATAAGTTACGTTTGTTAATGCTAGGTGAGGGGTACATATGTGTTTGATACATTGTTTTACTTTTTTTTGCTTTTTAAAATCCTTCCAAGCTGATCGCCTGGGCAGTTGATCATGTTGATTCCTGGGTCCCACTGCCAGAGATTCTGGTTCAGTGGGTCTGAGGTGGAGGGTGTGGGTGTTGGTGTTATGTGCCATTGAATCAGTTTTTGACGCATAGTGATCCCATATGACAGAGTAGAACTACCCCACTGGATTAATCTTTACGGAAGAAAATCCCCAGGTCTTTCTCTCAGAGTGGCTAGGTGGGTTCAAACTGCCAACCTTTCAGTTAGCAGTCAAGCACCACCAGTACTAAGAATCCTTATTTTTAAGCACCCCAGAGGATTGTGAAGCAGATGGCCAATGCAGAGAAACCCAGAAGCAAACCAGAGGCATTGGCAAGGGATCCTAAGTCACGGCCAGATGAGATTTACAAATCACATTCTGAGGCCGGAGGAACAAGTCCCATCAGCAGGAGTAGCCGGATGCTTTTGTCCTGGATGTGTGTAGTAGGAAAGTCTTCCTGACCCTTTGGAAAGCCACCATGGAGACACCTCTCCCACTTCAGTGAGACCAGCACTGCTGGGCTGACTGATGCCACAGCTCTTCACTAAACGCAATTCAATAAAAACAAGGGCTGATTGGGGAGGTCAGGAGAGGCAGAAAATGAAGGTCTACACTGGAGGGGGCAATATTTTAAGAATTTCCAAAGTCCTTCCTTATTATAAGAAAAATTTCAAGACATGTTCATGTATTTTCTTTCTTTATGATGTATTTAAAGGCACTGTCAGACCTCACTGTGTTTCTTCCAAAGCTTTTTCATAGCGCTTTATATTTTCCAATTGCTTTGCAGTCATGAACCAGTTAATGATTAAATTATTAGTTTCAAACCCTCATCACAGAGTAATAATGTCAACTTCCTTGTTTCTCTTGATTGCTTGATTTTAAACTTTTTTTTAACTCAGTACCATTAGTTAGTCCATATGCTAATATTTGAGAAATATTTATGCCATGGGAAATTTATGTGTGTTTTATGATACCACTAAGTGCAGCAAGAAACAGGCTTTAGGGCTTGTAATGATTAAGAGAAAATAAATCCAGACTCCTGAATTCTAAAACCAATGTATGCTCCCCCTTTATTATCTCTCTGTAGAAAAATGGGGTCCTGCTGAAAAAGACACACAGCTACTTGGAGTCCCATGTTCCAGCTCTCAGAAAAAATCCTGGTTTTTGCATCAATCCTTTGTCTTCTGACAGCAGTGCTACTGAAAGCTTCCTGAACTGGACCTAATCTTCCGACTTCTGGGTCTTTATCTTGCTCACTTTCCTCCCATTTCCTTCTAGCTGTTGATTTCTGATGCCAAACTGCAGGGGGACTTCCCCTCCCAATTGACCTGACAAGGTTCATTGTCATCCTGATCAAAGCTACATCATGTGGAAATTATCTGAATATTTATCCAAATGCCACGGAGTAAGTCGGATGCCATCTGTACAGGGGGTTTCACAGACTGTAGCTCTGAGATTAGCATTTAAATGGTGACACGAGCTGCTATCGTGGTGTATTGGACAATGCCAGCTATATACACAAATTTCCAACTTCAAAAATTGGAAAAAAATTTAAGCTGCCACCCATGACTTCCAGTCAATAAAGGCATCTGCCTTGCAGCAGCTGAAGCACTCTTTTCCCACTGTCCACATAAATTCAGCATCTATGATTAACAGTTCCAATTAAGAGTACTGGATATCCCAATGCCAGAATCTGGGTGGTCACTACCCTAACTCTGAAGTAGGTGGGTTGAGATGCTGGACATGATGCTGGACTGGGGAAAATCTGTCTGGGCTTTATTTGTCTCATGAAACATAACTAAAAATTACCCAGCTCCCATCAAGTCGATTCTGACTCATGGTGACCCTATATGTGTCAGAGTAGAACTGTGCTCCGTAGGGTTTTAGGTGGCTGATTTTTTGGAAGTATATCACCAGGCCTTTCTTCCAAGGCATCTCTGGATGAACTCGGTCTGTCAACCTTACAGTTAGGAGCTGAGCGTTGAACATTTGTGCTACATTTGTGTTTCAGTCTCATGAAACATTAAAAAATAAATAAATAAATAACCTGTTGCCATAAAGTCGATTCTGACTCATAGCAACCCCTTAGGACAGAGTAGAACTGCCCCATAGGGTTTCCAAGGAGCAGCTGGTAGATTCAAACTGCGAACCTTTTGGTTAACAACCAAGCTCTTAGCCATTGTGTCACCAGGGGAAGCCAGAAAAAAGATAAGAAGACATGTCAATTTCCCTTACTATCTGTCCCCTAACTCCAGAGCTCTAAAGTTGATGTCAACCAAAACACTAACACTCAACCTTCAACTGCATGGAATTGCTTTCTGCAAGAGAACAGAGCATCATACTCATGCCGGTGGCTTCACCCTCATCATTTTACCGTGCATTTGAAAGACAGCATCTTCCAGAATGCAAACAGGCAGCAGCCAGTGTAATGGCGAAAAGCTGATGGAGAGAGTCATGGGAACAGCCATGATAAACTGCACAAGAAGAGTGCTACAAGCTGTAAAAGTACGACACATGGAAGTGAAGAGAGGAAAAAGTTTGCCAGGAATCCATGCAGAGAAATACTGATTTTTGATCCATTAGTGTAGAGATTTGAGGGGAAAAAAGGAGAAAAAGGAAAAAAAAAAAAGTAGAAGAAGATGGTTTCTTGTAAACTAAACCCACTCCTCACTTACCGACTGTCTCATTATCTGACATTTTGCATTTATGGCAATAGTAAAAAAATCTGCTATTCAACATTTTGTGCATTGATGATGTCTGGCAGTAATGAACGTTGAGGTGTGAGATTAGAGTAACGCTGGCTGTGATGGTTAAGGTTATATGTCAACTTGACTGGGTCATGATTCTCAGAGATTTGGCAGTTATGTAATGATGTAGTCATCCTCCATTTTGTGATCTGATGTGAGCAGCCAATCAGTTGAAAAGGGAGTTTCCTTGAGAGTGTGGCTTGAATACAATATAAATGGATGTTCCAGCAAGGCTTCTTCTCATTCTGGATCCTACATAACCCTGATTTTCTCATAACAACATGACCTTTGGAACTTAACCAAAGTGAGGAGTGGGTGTAATAGATTTGGTAAATGTAGGAAATTGGAGAACTGCATGTACAATAAGGGGATTAAACCTTCACTCAAGTGAAAATACTGCATTACAGGAGCGTGACACATTCTTTCTACGAGAAAATTTCAAGGTGACATTGGGTCACCTCATTGGAAAATAAGCAAAGGGAAAAATGAAACTAAAAATGATCATAGCAGCTACATAGTCAACACTGAGGTTGTCTCCACAATATCCATTCCGCCCCCTTCCTTCACTGTAGCCTAGCCAAGCGGTTTGGTGGACTGATTCACCCACTCCCAGCTCAGGGTTGGGCTCAGTAATAAGGAATGGCACAATCAGCACAATGTTCAGGGCTTGGAAGTGGAAAGTTTCCTCTCTCCTGTTGCACAGAAACTGGGAACCATGGTTCATCTTTCCTATCATCAAAAAAGGATCCAGGCAGGTAGAGAAATGGAAAGAAACTAGCCCTTGCTGACATAATTATGGCACTGAATCAAAAAGAAACAAACAAATAAAACCAACCAACCAACAAAAACCTTAACCCCACCCTATTCCTAGGCTTTTCAGTCATGTGAATCAAAACAATCACGCGCCACATAACATCCAATTGGGCTATGTCTGACCACATAAACATCCGTGGTCCCATAAGGTTATAATAAAAAAATATATATATGGTTATAATAGAGTTCATAAATCCTAGTTGGAGAACATCTTTAACATAATAATACAGCTATAATAATAATAATAAAGTTTTAATGGGCATTGAAAAGTAGTGCCCATTTGTTATTATGAACCATTGTATGTGCCTCGAATTTTTAATATAATAAGCATTATGGGGGTTGGTTCAAAACTACAGATTGTAGTAATTTGGATGTTTATAACCCAGACACTGCCTGTATATAATATGGTGTTCACACAATGTCCAAATCACATAACGTCCTGTTCCATAGAACATATCATCGACATTAAGTGATGCATGACTGTATATTCCGTTTTATCCTAAGTCTATTTGAGTTAGATTTTCTGTTACTTGCAATCATAAGCATTCTAATAAACTTGTGTTCATTAGTATTTACTCTGCATGAATAATTGGACTAAGCACTTTGCATGTATCATTGCATGAATTCTTATCACAGCCATATGAATTAAATACTATAGGCTGGGAAAGTTAATTTCTCTTCTAAAGTATAGATTTTCTGATTGGAGTTGGTCCCAAAACCCTTTGGAATCTGTCTTAGTTTCTAGGGCTGCCATAACAAATTACAACAAAGTGGGTGGCTTTAAATAAATGAAATTTATTTTCTTACATTTCTGGAGCCTAGAAGTCCAAATCAGTATATTGGCCATGTCGATTCCTCCTGAAGGCTTTGAAAGAGGAATTGTTTCAAGCCTCTTTCCTAGCTTCTGGTGGGTGCAGGTAATCCTTGATATTCTTTTGATGCTTATAGATGGATCTGGTTCTGTTGTCCCAAGGCGTCTACCTTCCCTCTGTGTGTGTCTCTCTCCATGTCTGTTTGTCCATTTTTTAAGACACTGCTCAGAAGGCATTAGGATTAGTGTCCATCTTACTCCAGTATGACTTAATTGAAAATATCATCAAAGAAAGACCCTATTTTCCCAACCAATGTCACATTCACAGATACAGGGGTAGCACTGTTTCTAACAATAGGAGGTTAGCAAAGAATGGATTATAGGGAAGGACTGAAGGAAAAAGTGAGAGAAAAATGTCTATTGAAATAGCATGAGTGAGATTTACAGAAAGCCTGATCTGAGATTATGTTACATTGCACAGATGCAGAAATGACAGCACAGAGAAGTTAGTAATATGTTCAAAGTCACAGAGCTGGTTAGTTACAGAACCACAATTCAAGTCTGGGAAATCTGATTCAGAGTCCATGTTCTTAACTACCCTGCTATATGTTGTTGTTAGGTGCAATCCTGTCAGTTCCAACTCATAGCAATCCTATGTACAAGAGAACCAAACACTGCCTGGTCCTGCGCCAACCTCACAATCATTGTTATGCTTGAGCCCATTGTTGCACTCAGTGTCTCAATCCATCATATTGAGGGTCTTTCTCTTTTTTGCAGCCCCTCTGCTTTACCAAGCATGATGTCCTTCTCCAGGGGCTGATCCCTCATGATAACATGTCCAAAGTATGTGAGACATAGTCTTGCCATCCTTGTTTCTAAGGAACACTTCTTCTAAGACAGACTTGTTCATTCTTTTGGCAGTCCATGGTATATTCAATATTCTTCACCAATACCACAATTCAAAGGTATCAATTCTTCTTCGGTCTTCCTTACTCACTGTCCAACTTTTCCCCACATATGAGGTGATTGAAAACACCCTGGCTTGGATCAGAGGCATCTTAGTCTTCAAGGTGACATCTTCACTTTTCAACACTTTAAAGAGGTCTTTTGCAGCAGATTTGCCCAATGTAATGTATCTTTTGATTTCTTGGCTTATGCTTCCGTGGGCATTGATAGTTGATCCAAGTAAAATGAAATCCTTGACAACTTCAATGTCCTTTCCATTTATCATGATGTTGCTTATTGGTCCAGTTGTGAGGATTTTTGTTTCCTTTATGTTGAGGTGTAATCCCTACTTTGATCTTCATCAGTAAGTGCTTCAAGTACCCTTCACTTTTGGTAAGCAAGGTTGTGTCATCTGCATAAGGCAGGTTGTTAATGCATCTTCCTCCAATCTTGATGCCCATTCTTCATCATAGAGTCCAGCTTCTGGGATTAGTTGCTCAGCATACAGATTGAATAGGTATGGTGAAAGGATACAACCCTGACACATGCCTTTCGTGAATTTAAATCATGCAGTGTCCCCTTGTTCTGTTCAAATGACTGCCACTTGAACTGTGTACAGGTTCCTCATAAGCATAATTAAGTATTCTGGAATTCCCATTCTTAGCAATGTCATCCATAATTTGTTACGATCCACACAGTCGAATGCCTTTGCATACTCAACAAAACATGGATAAACATCTTTCTCATACTCTCTGCTTTCAGCCAGGATCCATCATCTGACATCGGCAGTGATATCCCCAGTTCCACATCCTCTTCTGAATCCAGCTTGAATTTCTGGCAGTTCCCTGTCAATATACTGCTGCAGCTTCTTTTGAATGATCTTCAGCAAAATTTTACTTGCATGTGATATTAATGGTATTGTTTGATAATTTCCACATTCAGTTGAATCACCTTTCTTGGGAACAGGCATAAATATGGATCTCTTCCAGTTGGTTGGCCAGGTAGCTGTCTTCCAAATTTCTTGGCATAGACGAGTGAGCACTTCCAGCATTGCATCAGATTGTTGAAACATCTCAGTTGATATTGCCTCAATTCCTGGAGCCTTGTTTTTCACCAATACCTGCAGTGCAGCTTGGACGTCTTCCTTCAGTACCATCGGTTCCTGATCATATGCTACCTCCAGAAATGGTTGAACATGGACCATATATTTTCGGTATAATGACTGTGTACTCCTTCCATTTTCTTTCAATGCTTTGTGCATCATTTAATATTTTCCCCATGGCAAATATTCACTATGGCAACTCAAGGCTTGAATTTTTTCTTCAGTTCTTTCAGCTTGAGAAATGCTGAATGTGTTCTTCCCTTTTGGTTTTCCATCTCCAGCTCTTTGCACATGTCATTATAATACTTTACTTTGTCTTCAAGAGCCGCCCTTTGAAATGTTCTGATCAGTTCTATTACTTCATCATTTCTTCCTTTTGCTTTCAAGAGCAAGTTTCAGAGTCTCTTCTTACATCCATTTTGTTCTTTTCTTTCTTTCCAGTCTTTTTAATGACCTCTTGCTTTCTTCATGTATAATGTCCTTGAGGTCATTTCACACCTCATCTGGTCTTCAGTCATTAGTGTTCAACGTGTCAAATCTATTCTTGAGATGGTCTCTAAATTCAGGCAGGACATACTCAAGGTTGTACTTTGGCTCTCGCGGACTCGGTCTAATTTTCTTCAGTTTTAACTTGAACTTGCGTATGAGTAATTGATGATCTGTTCCACAGCTGGCCCTTGGCCTTGTTCTGATTGATGATATTGAGCTTTTCCATCCTCTCTTTCCACAGATGTAGTCAATTTGATTCCTGCATATTCCATCTGGTGGGATCCACGTGTGTAGTCGCCATTTATGTTGGTGGGGAAATGTATTTGCAATGAAGTAGTTGGTCTTGCAAAATTCAATCATACGATCTCTGGAATAGTTTCTATCACCAAGGCCATATTTTCCAACTACTGATCCCTCTTCTTTGTTTCCAACTTTCACATTCCAATCACCAGTAATTATCAATGCACCCTGACTGCATGTTTGATCAATTTCAGACTGCAGAAGTTGGTTAAAAATCTTTGATTTTTTCATCTTTGGCATAAGCGGTTGCTGTGAAAATTTGAACAGTAGTCGTATTAACTGGTCTTCCTGGTAAGCATATGAATATTATCCTATTACTGACAGCACTGTACTTCAGGATAGATCTTGAAACTTTCTTTTTGAGGATAAATGAAACGCCATTCCTCTGCAAGTTGTCATTCTTGGCATAGTGGATCATAGGATTGTCCAATTCAAAGTGGCCACTAATGCCTAGGATATCGATGTTTATGCACTCCATTTCATTTTTGAAGATTTCCAATTTTCCTAAATTCATACTTTGTACATTCCTTGTTCCAATTATTAATGGATGTTTACAGTTATTTCTTCTCATTTTGAGTTGTGTCACATGAGAAAATGAAGGTCCCAAAAGCTTGACTTCATCCACGTCATTAAGGTTGGCTTTGTTTTGAGGAGGCTGCTCTTCTCCAGTTTTCTTTTGAGTGCCTTCCAACCTGGGAGAGCTCATCTTCCAGCACTATATCAGACAATGTTCTGCTGCTATTCATAGGGTTTTCACTGGCCAATTCTTTTCAGAAGTAGACCACCAGGTCCTTCTTCCTAGTCTTTCTTAGTCTGGAAGCTCAGCTGAAACCTGTCTGCAATGGGTGACCCTGCTGGCATTTGAATACTGGTAGTATAGCTTCTAGCATCACAGCAAGATGCGAGCCCCCATAGTATGACAAACTGACAGACAAGTAGGGGACTCTGCTATATGGCTTCTCAATATTAAGATTTTCAGAAATGTACTGTCCTTCCAGCCACTCCAAAACCCAAGTGCATAGCCATGGCACGACATTTAATAAACAAATACTTCAATGCATATGTAATAGTCAAAGTAAAAACATAGGCAATCTAAAAATTCCATAGTAGCCAAGAATGAGGGCACCAATTATGAATGTCCATATCATAGGTATTAAAGATGATATTTGAAAGAATATTTAATGTCATAGGAATAGTTTCATAATATATTAAGCGAACAAAATCAGATACCAAGCTATATCTACATCTATATATACATAAACAAACATGTGAATGATTTACACAAAAATATTTAGTTATTGTTTATCTCAAAGAGAGGATTTAGAGTTAGTTTTATTATCTTCATTTTTCTTCATTTTACGATTTTTCTACTGGACTTCTGCAATAATAGTGCACAATTTGGTAGTGCTAAATAACCCACTTGCTCTGATTTTTCATCTTTCCTACGTACATCTTATATAGACAGAGCCTCACTATCTCATGCTTGGATTCTTTAATATATTTGAGCACTAAACAGGTGTCAGAGCCTGTGCCTAGCACTGAAGTTACAATTGTAAATCAGACAAATATAGTCCTAAACCTTACAGCCTAGTGGAGAGCAATATATTGAACAAATAAATTAATATGTGATACCTGTTTCAAAAAGGAAATTACAGGATGCTGTGAGACTACCTAGGAGTACAAAGAAGGCCTGGCTGAGTAAAGAAGTTTAAGATAGAAAATATGGAAGTGAGGCGAGGGTTAGGGAAAGCATATTCCAGGAAGAACAAACAGCATGCATGTTGTCCTTAGGAAAGGGAGTATGGAAATGGAGAAAGCCTGCAGAGGGATTCTAGGAGAACCACAGAGACCCAGGAAGGTCTGGAAGGGCCTTGGAGAGATGTTAATTACTGTGAATTGTGTCCTGAAGGTAATGGGAAGAGTCATCTGGAGTAGACCAAGAGATGTTGCAGGGAGACCAGTTAGGAGGTTGTATAAAAAGATGTGGCTTCAGCAAAAAGAGTGGTGGTAGATAAGGAAGAAAGCAGATGGGTCAAGAGATACTTAAGAAGTGAAAGCAATCGAATTTATTGATTGGATGTGGTTGGATGGATGTGAGGAAACCATCAAATACGACTACTGATAACTGCCTTAAACAAATGGATAGAATGGATGTAATTTACTGAATAGAAGACACTGAAATTGGAGGAGGTTAGCAAGGAATGAAACAGAACCCTCACCCCTAAAGTTTAAATGAGTTTAACATAATTTTGAGGTAATATCTACACTTTCTAATGAAAGGTTAAACAAGCAGAATAAGCAACTGATCTAGAACGTAATTTTCAGGGACATGTGAGTTAGTGGTTGTGTTTCAAAAGCCTTCATAAAGATAACTGATCCTTCTGACTCCTGGAATTTGCAAAGAAATCTATAATTCCAACAAGTGAAATAAACAATGTCTGAAGTAGTTCTTGCCATTATTTTATCAAGCAGAGTGTCCTTCCAGACGAATAGGCAGGTGCTCTTTGTGCATCAGCTCTAACTGGAATCTGAAGGTACACGGCTCAGTTTCCTTACAGTAACATGGTAAGTCACTTGCTTTCAGAGCTGGGTGACAGTGTTACTGCTTCAAGTTGGAGCCTGTTTTTGTTTTATTTAGTAAGGAGCTTTAAAAATACCTTTTGTTTTCAAATCCTTTTCTGCTACTTCCTTTCAAAATTGACTATTTTGCGGCTTCATTGCCTCAAGGGTTCTCGAGCAGCACCACTCAGTGATACCCATGATTGATTGATCGGATACCTGGATTGGCACCTCATAACTGTTGAACAAGCAGATCAAGAAAGCCATGTGGGTGAGGACAGAGCTTGGAAAATTAAGGTGCCTACAGGGACAAGGCAAGCTGTATAAATGAATGAAGTAGACTGCGTATGGAAAAAACAAGTCAAGTAACAATGGAAAGTAACAGCCACAGTGGGTAAGACAGAAGGGAGTGATGGGGATTGTAGCAACCTAGAGTGAGCATGCCTTATCCGGAAGTGAAACAGCTATGGGGCTGATTGTTGCCATGCAGGAATTATGAACCCTGAGTTGCAACTCTTTGTTTTCCAAGAATAACCTGAAATCTTACATTTTTATGTGAGCCCCTGATTTGTACATATCATCAATTAATTCAATTTTTAAAAGAATATGCAAACCAAATAAAACAAGCCTATGATAGGCTGTCAATTTGCAACTATGATAAGAAAAAAAAAAAAAAACACATTCCCAAAATTTCTTGTTGCACATTATTTGAAAAGGGTGCTCGCTTCCAGTCTATGATGATCTTTAATGCCTCTCATTCTCATTTCCAAAGAAGTCATGAATCCTTTGCCCATAGGGCCTTGTCAGGAGGAAAAAAAAAAAAAAGGGGGAGGAGACACAGAAAATTAAAGCTTTAGAACATACTATCTTTGCCAGACACAACTGGCTGAAGAGTATCTGTGGCATCGTCATTCTTTGAAGGAGAGTCCTTACTGTATGAATCAAAACCATTTTTAAATATTCTTCACTGTTTGTTACTCAATGGCACAAAACAAGACAAAATGGAAAACATGCTCCCTGCCCAAAGGGCATGAAGTCTACACAAGAAAGACAAAACATTCCAGAAATAAAAACACCAGCTGGAAAGGAGGCATAATTAATGAAACGGTGCCAAGATTATTGTCTTGCTGCAATTACCAGGTGTTTCTGATGCTTCAACAAAAACTGATGACTTGTGGTGAAGGGAACAGATGAGGGAGTTACACACCCCTAGTCTACATAGGACTGAAATGGACTGTAAAATTCTCAAATGCTTCGGTGTCTCACTTTTGTCAACAAAATGGAGCAAGTAAAACTGATTTGCAAAGCACCATACCCATTGCCATTGAGTCGATTCTGGTTCATAGTGACCCTATAGGACAGAGTAGAAATGCTCCATAGGTTTTCCCAGGCTGTAATTTTTTTTAATCTTTATGGGAGCTGACTACCACATCTTTGTTCCGTGGAGCCGCTGATGGGTTTGAACAGCTGACCTCTAGGTTAACAGCTGAGCTCTTAACCACTCCACCACCAGGGCTCCTTGGAAAGCACCATAATAGTCCCTAATGACAGGCATTCTACAATTGCACCATTTTCTTGACTGTTACAGAAAATTAATGGTAGCAAATCGCCTTACCTTTTCCAGATTCTTCTCAACTTACTTTTTAAAGATATTTGCTGTTGCTGTCTGATGTTTTTAAGACTTTACTGAAGTGTTAAAGAAAATAAATGGTAAATATACACTGTAAACAACATAATATGAGCCCAGTTTTGTTTAAAAAAAAAAAAAAGAAGTATGTAGTCAAAGAAAAAAAAAAATTGGAAAGGCATAAATCAATGTGCCCTGGCTCTCTCTGGGTGGTTTTTATCTCAAGTGATTGTTATGATAAAAACAAGGAGAAACCACTCATATTGTATCTTGGTACTGCTCCTGAAAATCAACTTTGTGAATTTGTTCTGCCCTGTCCCTTGGGTGAAATTTCAGACAGTTCCCATACATTTTCTGGTGACTGTAGATAGTAAAGGAATAGTCTCTTTCTCTAAATAATAAAAAGTCCAGTCCAATCTAAGTCAGATTAATATTAAAACTCCAAACTGTAGTCTATTTACAAGTCTCCTCCCCCACAATGAGTGGTGATGCTCAGGCCCTCTAGAGACCAGAGATTGTGTGATAGAAAAGGGACGAGAACTCGGCCTTTTCTCTTTCTCACTTTGTGTCCACCTCAACTTGCTAGATAAAATGTGAGCCTCTTCTCTGGGGCCCGTTGAGTGTAAAGACAGAGAAGAAGTAAGGGTAAAGGAGAGGTTTTCACTGATCTACAATCTGGTGTTGATGCCCTCTGGACATGGAAGTTGACAGTTTCTGTCAAAGAGATCTTTTGAAAATTCCTCAGACATTCATCTCTGGGCATCTCTGATTATACAATCCCAGAGCTCTGCCTTCCATGCCTTTGTCCCACCTTAAGAGGAAGCAGAGCTCACTCCCAAAGTGGGCTTCTCTCTTGGCTATGGCAGCTCTGGTCAAAAAAGTCTTAGGATTTCTCTAAGAAAGGATGAGATACCAGTTCTGAGTCCGCCAAACTCCAGCAGACAAATGTGTCCTTATCTCACTTGGCTTGAGTGAAGAAGAAGCAACCTAACTCTTCTAGACTCTTAAGACAGGAGATCGCCCTGGGTTAGTGCTGTTGACTGGTTCCTCTGTCTCTTAGTGTACCCTGTACAGGTGATCCCCACCTCATTTTAGAATGTGAGGTACATGGAATCTATTGTATTATTCTCAGCCTTCATGGTTGCTGTTGAAATTCTACCATTAAATATCCTTTTAACACATTGCTGCGTTATCTTCTTCTTTATATTTTTCTCTTTTTTTTAATTTTTCTACATTAGTATGAATTATTTGACTATAAAAATGGAGTGCTTCTTTTTAAGGGTATCTGTAGGGTCGCTATGAGTCAGAATCGACTCGATGGCAGTGGGTTTGGTTTTTTTTTTTGGTTAGTGGTAATTTTGTGAGAACAAGCTGGCAGATATTGCATATATTTGTTTTTAAAAATTAAAATATTATTTCTTGACTAAATTAGTTATAGGATAATTCCCTTGAAATTTGTAATTTTTTTTCTCTTAGAATTTTGCCATGCATATAACCACCACAAACCACTTTTATAACACGTCACCACGCCCATGTACCATGTTCTCCTCCTCTCCCCATCAATATCACTCGCTAAGAAAAACTTAGTACTGGATATTTCATGGCGATCTGTTGACTTGAGTTTTCATAGTCTATTGAGGGTATCCACACAGAATTGGGGGTGTGGGGAGTGGCTGGCTTACATAACTCAAAGGCCTGGAGGGAGGGCAATTTGGCCGTCTGCTATCCTCGATGAAACACCTTTTCCTCCTGAAAAGAGCACCTCTCTTGTGATGACAATCCCATGTCCTACTCACAATCCAACTCCAGACATCTATGGTCATTTTTATCTAGACTTCGTGCCGCCACTCCCTTGTCCAATTAGGGCACAACACAACTCATAAAATTGCAATTCTATTACCAATTCTGCCTTTCTGAGATGATGATTTCCTTCGTTTTTCCCATAGTTGACTAATTTCATCAATTGTGTATAAATTTTACTAAACTAACCCCGAGATGGCAACCTGATTTTCATGATATTCTGGGACAGTTCATGGATCATCCATGTTCCCTATATGCGTTATCATTCAACAGGCCGGTAGTTTTCAAAATGGTCTGGTTAGTGAGAGGCTGCTACTTTATTTTTCCACATTAGAATTGTGGTGTTGGTAAAGAATATTGAATAAATCTTGGACTGCCAGAAGAACAAACATATCAGTCTTGGAAGAAGTACAGCCAGAATGCTCTTTAGAAGTCAGGATGGTGAGACTTCGTCTCACTTACTTTGGACACCTCATCAGGAGACAGCATTCCCTGGAGAAGGACATCATGCTTGGTAAAGTAGAGAATCAGTGAAAAAGAGTAGACCCTCAGCAAAATGGATTGACACAGAGGCTGCAACAATGGGATCAAACATAACAACGATTGTGAAAATGGCATAGAACCAGGCACTGTTTCATTCTATTGTACTCAGGGCCGCTATGAGTTGGAACCAATTCAATGGCACCTAACAACAACAAAGGCTACTCATATAACAAACTCACTTTGATAAACTCAAACATATGATTTTAAAGGCTAAAACAACAAATAATCTAAAAAATTATAAATGCTTGCCATTTTGGAAGTCACAGCCTTAGACAGTTAAAAGCTTACCACTGGCAGTCATTAGTATATCATAGATGGGGTGTATCAATGAACACACATGAGTCCTTCTTGTTACATTTTAATGTGATCCCCATGGTGATTCAATATCCCAGAGAGAAAAAGTACAACTGTCAGAAATGTGATAAAACATGTAATATTTTTAAAATTTTATTTATTTTGTTGTTGCCATTAAGAATATGCACAGCAAAACATACACCAATTCAACAGTTTCTACATGTACAATTCAGTGACATTGATTACATTCTATGAGTTGTGCAACCATTGTCACACTGCTTTTCTGAGTTGTTCCTCCCTCGTTAACATAAACTCATATATAACATAACAGAAACCCTAAGGTTTCTATCTAATTTTTCCAGTTGTCAGTTTGATCCCGTACAGATAGTTCTTAAAAGTGCATAATGTTCAAGGCAGACCTTTTTTACTAGTTAAGCTAAACTATTGTTTGGTTTTAAGAAGACTTCAGGGGATATTTTTGGTTTAAGCTTCAAAGGATATCTCAGGGCAGTAGTTTCAGGGGTTCATCCAGCCTCCATGGCTCCAAAAAGTCTGGAGTTCATGAGCATTTAAAATTCTGTTCTGCATTTTGCCCCTTTTGATCAGGATTCTTCTATAGAATCCTTTGATCAAACTATTCAGTGATGGTAGTTGGACACCATCCAGTTCTTCTGGTCTCATGGCAAAGGAAGCAGTTATTTATGGAGGCAATTTGCAACACATTCCCTGCCCTCCTTCTTTTCCTGACTCTACTTTTTCCTTTGTTGCTCCAGGCAAACAGAGACCAATTCTTGTACCTTGGATGGCTGTTTGCAAGCTTTTAAGACTCGAGTCACTACGCGATTAACTAGGAGGTAGAGTTGTTGTTGGGTAGAACAGAAGCACTAAACACATTATTAGATCAATTAACAGGGATGACCCATGAAACCATGACCCTAAACCTCCAAGGAAACAAATTCTACAAGGCTTTTGGTCGTATATAGGCAGGCTCAGCAGCTACTCTTTTTTATTTTATTTATTTATTTTGTCATTGTTATAAATATGTCTATCACACAACTTTTGCCAGTTCAACTTTTTTACTGGTATACAACTTACGGACAGCATTTACAATAGTTGGCTGTGCAACCCTACACTTAATCAATGCAATTTTTCCATCATCAAGCCAAGTAAATTGTACACTATGTCATTGTATTTCGTCTCATCCATACATAGTCCTTATTTTAAAAATAAGGAACAAAGAGAACTCAATGACTCCTTCAAGACCTCAGAGCTAGTTAGCGGCAGAACCAGACAGGCTAACTCCAGGATCTGTGTCTTTATTCACTGTGCTGAACTGGCTCGAAGGCATCCATAGCTCTGTTATTTAGCTCCTCAGTACACTGAAACATATTTAAGAAGCACTGTTTTAATTCTAAAAGTCACTGAAGTTCTGAAACTGGTAGAGTATGCCAGATGTCCATCCAATTTATTTTTCACTTTTTTTTTTTAATTAATTCTCCTCAATTTCTCTTTATTACTAAAAAACACAGCACTCTTTGTAGTTTGTTTTGGGGACTTTGGGAAAGGCTCTGGTAATTTGTTCACACAGTCATTTCCCGTTTGTTTTCTTAACCCCACCTCCCGTTTGTTTTCTTAACCCCCCCTTCCAAACTGTGTCAGGCCCAATAAAACCTAGATCCATCCCTGCCAACATATCAATTGCTTTCCCTGGGCCGCTATCTTGCAAAGGGACGATGGTATTTAAGATTTTTGAAAGAATCATCTTCTTCATGTAAACACCTGTAGCCATGAATAGTTCATGATCTGAAGAGACTTCTAACATTAATTAAATTCGGGCTTCCCTTTACTTGTTTTTTTTTTTTCAAGGGAAAAAGACTCTGGCTCTACATTATTGACAGAATTTAAGAGGGCAGCATGATATAGTGGGAAATTAACTGTATTATGAATCAGGAGACATGAGTTCTGGCTAACAGTCACTCATAGTAACTCTGTGGTCTTGTTGTTTTAACCTCTCTGCAGCCCCTTGATATCTGAATTTATAAACTGAATGAGATAATTAGCATTTCCTAACCTGTCTCTCAAGTATGACTTGCTATGATGTTCTGATTCCTTCTGCTTCATTCCATTTTATTCTGAAGAAGTGAAGAACCAACTTCTTGACATCCAATGCCACCAAACAAGAAAACAGATCCCTGGTTTGTTTCTCCCATTCTAAAAAACCTTCCCTGGCTCTTTCTCCCTAAACTCCCACCCCCTCCCAAACCCTCACACTTTGTCATTAATAGAAGTTGGCAGCTCCCCCAACTGAATCGCTCTAAAAAATAACCTCAAGCCAAGCTGTTCATGGAAGAATAATATAAACAAATAAATCCGAGGGGCAAAAGGCAGAGCAGAAAAATGGGTTAAATGTGATATGAAGTTTAAAATTTATCCCATTGCCTGCAATTTGAAATGCCATTGATAAATTGCTTCACCATTTTCTAGCCTTAGAGACATCCACGTGGATTTAAGGGCTACTATGTTTGTTTGTTTGTTTTTTATGGCAACAGACTTTTTGTTTGTTTGTTTACCAAGAAAGAATTTACAATTCCCCCCAAAAGAGAGAAGAGTGTTAACTATGAATAACTCATTTTAAAGAAAATAACTGAGTCCAGAAGAGAATCATTTAATAAATTATAGCCCTTGTGCACTAAATGGTGCTTCTGTGGCCTGGGGAACTTAATTTTTGTTTTTTTGTTTTTTTGTGAAAGTTCAATAGGCATCAGCTGTATAACTACCCTGATGGGATCTAGCCCAGAAACAGTATTGGATCCAACTCTTTAATAGAACATATTTGTTACAAGCCTACAATGGAAAATACCAAGTCAGATCAGAGACAGAGTGTATTTATGGCTGGGCTCCCAGAGAGCACGAATAACCAAAGTATAAGGCAGAAGGTAGTAAGTGCCAAGAGAAGAAAAGATGAAGTATTACTGAAGCTGAAAGGAAGGTATAGAGTATTTCAGGGAAGGGAATTGGGGACAATTTCCTATGGATTTGAGCTGAGTTCTAAATGACAAGGACCTGGGGTGTGTGAGGTGAAGGGGAATATAAGGGACTGGCACAGAGAGGAGCCGTAGAAAAGGGAGGGGGTTGTAGAAGGAAGAACGAATAAGATTGGAAAGGTTGCTTAGGGCACAGACATGGAGGGCCTAAAAAAGTTCACTTAAAGAGTTTGGGTGATTTTTGTTTGTTTTGTTTTTCCATAATAGGGAGTCTCACGTGATCCTTGAGTAAGGGAGTACAAATATCAGAACGTGCTTTAGAAAATAATAGGAAGGGGATTGTAAAATGGATTGGGGTGGGCTTGGAGATAGTGAGAAACAAAAGTCTACTGAAATAGTCCTAGTGGAATCTGCAGAAAACCTAATCTGTGACTATGCTGTCCTTATTCTTTGGTGATCTTAGCACCCACCACCACCAGCACTGATCAGGATGCAATTCTGTGATTATTAATGACTGAGGAGGTGAGGGAGGGAAAGAGTGAGTCACAGTCTTTTCATAGTAAAAGACTGGAAGGTATAACCTCGTATTAGTTCTCTAGGGTGGCTGTGGCAAACTACTACAAATTGGATGAGTTTAAACAGCAGAAATGCATTGTCTCACACTTCTGGAAGCTAGGAGTCCAAATCAGGGTATTAGTCATATTGATTCCTTCTGAGGGCCCTGAGAGAGGAAGTATTCCATGTCTCTCCTGGCTTCTGATGACTACCTGCAATCCTAAAGGTTCCTTGGCTTGTAGAAAACATTCACATGGCTGTCTTTCCTGAGTGTGTGGGTCTCCTCTCCTCTTTTTTAAGGATAGCATTCATATTGGAATAGGACCCACCCTACTTCAGTATGACCTCATGTTAACTGAACATCTTCAAAGACCCTGTTTGCAAACAAGGTCAAGTTCACAGGTACTGGGGGTTAAAGCCAAACCCGTGCTGGTTGAATTGATTCCAGCTTATAGCAACCCTATAGGACAGAGTAGAACTGTGCCATGCTTTCCAAAGCTGTAATCTTCATGGAAGCAGACTGCCACATCTCTCTCCCTTGGAGTGGCTGGTGGATTTAAACTGCTGACCTTTTGGTAGGCAGCCCAGTGTTTTACCACTGTGCCACCAGAGCTCCTGACTAGGGGTTAGGACTTCAACGTATCTTTTGGGGGGACACCATTCAATCCATAACTTAAGCTTTAAGAAGACAAATGCATTTTGAAAGGACAATCTTGATTCCTACAAATTAACTGAAAACTAGAGGAGGTTAAGGGTACCTGACAGGTGGGAATATAGGTTCTTGATTACTGAAAGGGCCTCAGAATCCTCTGCTCACTCATTCACTCACTCATTTACTCACCCATTCAGTCACTCAAGTGTGTGTCTGTCTGTCTGTCTGTCTGTCTATCAGGTAACAGGGAAAATAATTCAACAACCGTGTTTTCTTTTTTCCCTTGTTATCCCACCTACCTGTCTCAGCCTCTGAATACATGCAACTGTCTTAGTTATCTAGTGTTGCTATAACAGAGATACCACAAGTGAATGACTGGTTTTAATTTAACAAAGAGAAATTTATTCTCTTATAGTCTAGGAGGCTAGAAGTCCGAATTTAGGACACCAGCTCCAGAGGAAGGCTTTCTCTGTTGGCTCTGGAAGAAGGTCTTTGTCATCAACCCTCCCTTGGTCAAGGAGCTTCTCAACTCACAGACCTCAGGTCCAAAGGCTGT
Organism: Elephas maximus indicus; assembly: GCF_024166365.1. Taxonomy (NCBI): domain Eukaryota; kingdom Metazoa; phylum Chordata; class Mammalia; order Proboscidea; family Elephantidae; genus Elephas; species Elephas maximus. The sequence continues at coordinate 113,105,244 of NC_064824.1, forward strand.
GCTATGCTCCCAGTGCTTCTTTTTTGGTGGTATGAGGTTCCCATGTCTCTTTGCTCACTTCTTTCTTTCATATCTCAAAAGAGATTGGCTTAAGACACAACCTAATCTTGTAGATTGAGTTCTGCCTCATTGACATAATAGCCTGTAATTCTGTCTCATTAATGTCATAGAGGTAGGATCCACAACACATAGGAAAATCACATCAGATGACAAAATGGTGGACAATACTGGGAATCACGTCCTAGCCAAGTTAACACATATCTTGGGGGGACACAGTTCTATCCATAACAGCAACAAAGTACAATTGTCAATTAGAAAAATGAAAAAAAAATTTTTTTTTCATTGTATTTCTTCTAGATACAAAAGCAATATTTGCTTATTAAAAAATAAATAATTTAACTCAATTAAATAATTTGGATAATTAATAAAAATAACTGTAATCCCATCACCAGAGACAAGCATCTGGAAAATAGGCTTTTCCAATTGCATATATAGCTATATGAACTATAAGTCACTAGATGGGTAGATTTATAGGTAGAACAATATGTATTTCTAGGTAAATGTTTCATTTGGAGTATTCATATAACCAATTCATTATCTGAGATAAATTCCTGTAAATTTAAGCTACTTTAAAATTTTGTTATTGCAAGAACTCAAGAAATAATTTAAACACAGAAGAAAATATTCTTTGATGGTTACTTGGGTGGGAAGGGAGAGTGAGGGGTATTCACTGATAAGATAGCAGGCAAGAACTATTTTAGGTGAAGGGAAAGACAACACATAACACAGGAGAGGTCAGCAAAAGTAGACTAAACCAAAACACAAAGAAGTTTCCTGAATACAACCGAATGGTTTGAAGGCCAGAGTAGCAGCAACTGGGGTCTAGGGACCATGGTTTCAGGGGACATCTAAGTCAATTGACATAACAAAATGTATTAAGAAAACATTTGGTGTCTGGGTCTTAAACGCTAACAAGTGGCCATCTAAGATGCATCAATTAGTCTCAACCCACCTGGAGCAAAGAAGAATGAAGAACACGAAAGACACAAGGTAAATATGAGCCCAAGAGACAGAAAGGGCCACATAAGCGAGAGACTACACCAGCCTGAGACTAGAAGAACTAAATGGTGCCAGGCTATAACCAAGGACTGCCCTGACAGGGAACACAAAAGAGAATCCCTGATGGAGGATAGAAGAGTGGAACGCAGACCTCAAATTCTCATAAAAAGGCCAGACTTAATGGTCTGACTGAGACTAGAGGGACCCTGGAGGTCATGGTCCCTGGAGGTTATGGTTCCCAGACCCTCTGTTAGCCCAAGACTGGAACCATTCCTGAAGCCAACTCTTCAGACAGGGATTGGACTGGACTATAAGACATAAAATGATACTGATGAGGAGTGAGCTTCTTGGCTCAAGTGGAGACATTAGCCTATGTGGGCAGCTTCTGTCTGGGGGCGGGGGGAGATGAGAAGGCAGAGGGGGACAGACGCTGGCTGCATGGATACAGGGTGGAGAGAAGGAGTGTGCTGTCTCATTGGAGGAGAGCAGCTAGGAGTACATAGCAAGGTGTATATAAGTTTTTGTGTGACACAGTGACTTGATTTATAAACTTCCACTTAAAGCACAATAAAAAGAAACTTTTTTAATTTTTCAGTAGTAACCATGAACTTCCAAAAACAAAACAAAAAAAAAGCCTGTTATTGTAGCTTTAGCATCTCACAAAGTCATCACAAGTTTAAAACCTACACTAAAATTAAAGAACTCTGTTTAGCTCCCTCTTGGACCACATTATTGTCCTTACTTTAATTAGTTATAATATGCATATAGGACATTTGCTGTGAGGGAGCTGGCAGCCCTCATCAAACTCCAGGAAGTAAATAGGAGGCGCTTTTAATCTCAGTAGTCAGACTCATAAACGGAAGCATCCAGCAGTTCATAATGAGCTCAAGGTCATCCAGTACATGAAAAGCAGGCCTGGAAATCAAAGCCAGGATTCTGCAGCCTGAAACTTTTCCGCAGGAACAGAAATCTCTTCATAGCATGTCTGATCTGATAGGTCTGGGCCTGAGAAATCATCTAATTCAACCTCCTCATTTTATAAATATGGCACCAAAGGTACTAAGAGGTTTTATGCTTGTGTGGGTTATGTGGTGGTTCATGACTGATCTAGAAAATTCTTTCATTGTTTTAAAACTGACCAGTGTACAGAACTTCCTAAATAGTAGGGAGAAAAAAGAATCACAGGAGGTGATTTTCAAAATGAAAAAAAAAAGAAAGTTAATTAAAAACAAACTGTTAAGTGGAAATTAGAGTTCATTAAAAATGAAGAAGAGAGCCTATTTTTGACTTGATGAAAGTGATTTAGAAGTTTCATTTTTTTCAAACTCAGTGTCTGTTACTTCAATGAGTTTTTTTTTTTATTAACTTTACCTCAATGAGTTTTTAAATTATTAAGTCAATACGTGTTTTATGATTTTTAATTAACTTTACTTTTTAAACATTGCATTAAGCTTTTCTACACGTGTAAAATAGATCCTGTCACTGTGTAATGTATTCTATTTTTGAGAACATGCATATGGGGGAGACTGTGTGGGGTGTGGTGTTGGAGAATGTTTGAAAGTTTATACATCAAAATATTGACATTGGATGCTGGGATTTCAGATGATTTTTATTTACCTTTTTCTTATCTGTACTTGCTTATTTTATATTTTTTCTTCAGTAAACATATATTTCTTATGCAAAAGGTATTTTACCAGCCAATCAATGATTTTCCCAGCATTGTGGGAAAATAACCACTTATTGTGCTTGAAAAACAACGTGTTATTAGCGTATTGGGGTACATATTGTGGATTGCCTGATTAATGCCCATTCAGCCTTCTTCTAGTATATCTTTCTGTACCACATTGTTTCGAAAGCTTTAAATGATATTTAAATCTCTCTTACAACTAGGGTTCCAGATGAGACTTTGGTTCTCCCAGTTAGACACTGCCAATGACATCCTCATTCAAGGGCAGAGTTTGCACCTGAGTTGAATGGGAGGAAGGCAGGCTGAGGCATCTATTTTGTTAGCGCAAATCTTGGTAGATCCCAGCAGAGGTGAAGAGGTCGTGTAGTCCCAGCCTTCTGACCCTGCAGCCACTTGCAGCAGTGGGGGCAACTGTCTGGATCTCAACAAAGGCTGAGTCTTTTTCTGGAAAGTCCACCTACGGCCCGCTTCCCTGGTTTTTCTGATGATATTATAAGCCATCTAATACATGGTAATAAACCCCGTTTCACTTAAAGCTAACTATAATAGTTCTGTTGCCTGCAATTGAACACTAACCTATGGAGTCATTTCAAAATGTTTTTATACCCCCTCTTTCCAATCCTCAAATTCTGCCATTAATTTTTCTCCTTTTCTAATGACAGTAATAATACCTGCCTTTTGCAAAGAAAAAAAAATTCAGGAAATACTAAAAGTTATACTTTGTTGTTGTTTGCCAACAAGTCGATTCCAACTTACGGCAACTCTGTGACACAGGGCAGAACTGCCCAATAGGGTTTTCTTGGCTGTAGTCTTTTCGGGAGCAGATCGCTAGGTCTTCTCTCCTGCAGAGCCCCTGGGTCGGTTCCAATCGCTGACTTTTCAGTTAGCAGCCAAGCGCTTAACAAGTGCTCCACCAGGGCTCCTAAAAGCTATACATTAAAAAGTGAAAACCTGTCCTCACGCTCCCCACCCGCTACCCTATATATACCCTGGAGGAATCCACTGTTAACAGTGTGTTGTTTCATCTCCTTTTAGATATTTTTTATGCCTATAGAAAACACAAATGCACAAAAAGTTTTCCCTTTTTGTCATTTTTACAAAAATGAAATGATATTATAGGTAGTCCCTGACTTACGATGCATTCGAGTTACCACAATCTGCTCTTAGGACCATCTTTTTTTTGTACATCTTATCATTAATAACATGAACTACATAAAATGTTGCAGTGTGTAATTTGCTGATGTTATCATTCTCAGATGTTCACTTGAAGATGTTCAATGTTACGATTTACTGTTCAAAACGCTGTCATATAGCAGGCTATAAAAATTTAGAAAAAAAAAAAAGAGAGAGAGAGATATTCGACTTACATCAGAACCGATTTACAACGGAGTTACCAGAATGAACTCCGATGTAAGTCGGGGACTACCTTTAAAAAAAAAACAAACCCAATCGATCACATACATAACAATCTACGAACCCTGAGCAACAAACACAGATTTAGAGACGGAAAACAAACAAACACGGGGAAGCAGCGACTGTTTTCGGAGCCTGGAGCCAGCGTCCCAGTCAGTGGATTTTCTGGAAAAACTAGTTTCCCAGTGATGGCTCGGGACAGCAGTCCATATCAAACCACATAAAGAAGCAGACCATGACAGCTTCTACAACCCCCCAAACAAAAGAATCAAAATCTTTCCCAAATGAAGATACAATCCTGGAATTAGCAGATACAGAATATAAAAAACTAATTTACAGAATGCTTCAAGACATCACAAACAAAACAAGGCAAACTGCAGAAAAAGCCAAGGAACACACTGATAAAACAGTTGAAGAACTCAAAAAGATTATTAAAGAACATAGTGGAAAAATTAATAAGTTGCAAGAATCCATAGAGAGACAACATGTAGAAATCCAAAAGATTAACAATAAAATTACAGAATTAGACAACGCAATAGGAAGTCAGAGGAACAGACTCGAGCAGTTAGAATGCAGACTGGGAAATCTGGAGGACCAGGGAATTAACACCAACATAGCTGGAAAAAAATCAGATAAAAGAATTTTAAAAAATGAAGAAACCCTAAGAATCATGTGGGACTCTATCAAGAAGGATAACTTGCGTGTGATTGGAGTCCCAGAACAGGGAGGGAGGACAGAAAACACAGAGAAAATAGATGAAGACATCCTGACAGAAAACTTCCCTGACATCATGAAAGACGAAACGATATCTATCCAAGATGCTCATCAAACCCCATTTAAGACTGATCCAAAAAGAAAAACACCAAGACATATTATCATCAAACTTGCCAAAACCAAAGATAAAGAGAAAATTCTAAAAGCAGCCAGGGAGAAAAGAAAGGTTTCCTTCAAGGGAGAATCAATAAGAATAAGTTCAGACTACTCAGCAGAAACCATGCAGGCAAGAAGGGAATGGAACGACATATACAGAGCACTGAAGGAGAAAAACTGCCAGCCAAGGATCATATATCCAGCAAAACTCTCTCTGAAATATGAAGGTGAAACTAAGATATTTACAGATAAACACAAGTTTAGAGAATTTGCAAAAACCAAACCAAAGCTACAAGAAATACTAAAGGATATTGTTTGGTCAGAAAACCAATAATATCAGATACCAGCACAACACAAGGTCACAAAACAGAACATCCTGATATCAACTCAAATAGGGAAATCACAAAAACAAATTAATTAATTAAAAAAAAAAATTGCTCATAACAGGGAATCACTGAAGTCAATATGTAAAAAATCACAATAATCAAAAAGAGGGACTAAATACAGGTGGCATAGAACTGCCATATGGAGAGTGATACAAGACGATATAGAACAATACAAGTTAGGTTTTTACTTAGAAAAATCGGGGTAAATAATAAAGTAACCACAAAGAGGTATAACAACTCCATAACTCAAGATAAAATCCAAGAAAAACGTAACGACTCAACAAACATAAAGTCAAACACTACGAAAATGAGGATCTCACAATTTACAAAGAAAAACGCCTCAGCACAAAAAAGTATGTGGAAAAATGAAATTGTCAACAACACACATAAAAAGGCATCAAAATGACAACACTAAACACTTATTTATCTATAATTACGCTGAATGTAAATGGACTAAATGCACCAATAAAGAGACAGACAGTCTCAGACTGGATAAAGAAACACGATCCGTCTATATGCTGCCTACAAGAGACACACTTTAGACTTAGAGACACAAACAAACTAAAACTCAAAGGATGGAAAAAAATATATCAAGCAAACAATAAGCAAAAAAGAAGAGGAGTAGCAATATTAATTTCTGACAAAATAAACTTTAGACTTAAATCCTCCACAAAGGATAAAGAAGGACACTACATAATGATAAAAGGGACAATTGATCAGGAAGACATAACCATATTAAATATTTATGCACCCAATGACAGGACTGCAAGATACATAAATCAAATTTTAACAGAACTGAAAAGTGAGATAGACACCTCCACAATTATAGTAGGAGACTTCAACACACCACTTTCGGAGAAGGACAGGACATCCAGTAAGAAGCTCAATAAAGACATGGAAGACATAATTACAACAATCAACCAACTTGACCTCATTGACTTATACAGAACTCTCCACCCAACTGCTGCAAAGTATACTTTTTTTTCTAGCGCACATGGAACATTCTCTAGAATAGACCACATATTAAGTCATAAAACAAACCTTTGCAGAATCCAAAACATTGAAATATTACAAAGCATCTTCTCAGACCACAAGGTTATAAAACTGGAAATCAATAACAGAAAAACTAGGGAAAACAAATCAAATACTTGGAAACTGAACAAGACCCTCCTGAAAAAAGACTGGGTTATAGAAGACATTAAGGAGGGAAGAAGGAAATTCATAGAATGCAACGAGAATGAAAATACTTCCTATCAAAACCTCTGGGACACAGCAAAAGCAGTGCTCAGAGGCCAATTTATATCAATAAATGCACACATACAAAAAGAAGAAAGAGCCAAAATCAGAGAACTGTCCCGACAACTTGAACAAATAGAAACTGAGCAACAAAAGAATCCATCAGAAGAAAACAAATAATAAAAATTAGAGCTGAACTAAATGAATTAGAGAACAGAGAAACAATTAACAAAACCAAAAGCTGGTTCTTTGAAAAAATTAACAAAATTGATAAACCATTGGCTAGACTGACTAAAGAAATACAGGAAAGGAAACAAATAAACCGAATAAGAAACGAGAAGGGTCACATCACAACAGACCCAACTGAAATTAAAAGCATCATATCAGATTAGTACGAAAAATTGTACTCTAACAAATTTGCAAACCTAGAAAGAAATGGATGAATTCCTGGAAAAACACTACCTACCTAAACTAACACATTCAGAAGTAGAACAACTAAATAGACCCATAACAAAAAAAGAGATTGAAACGGTAATCAAAAAACTCCCAACAAAAAAAAGCCCTGGCCCGGACGGCTTCACTGCAGAGTTCTACCAAACTTTCAGAGAAGAGTTAACACCACTACTACTAAAGGTATTTCAAAGCATAGAAAATGACGGAATACTACCTAACTCATTCTATCAAGCCACCATCTCCCTGATACCAAAACCAGGTAAAGACATTACAAAAAAAGAAAATTACAGACCTATATCCCTCATGAACATAGATGTAAAAATCCTCAACAAAATTCTAGCCAATAGAATTCAACAACATATCAAAAAAAATAATTCACCACAATCAAGTGGGATTTATACCAGGTATGCAAGCCTGGTTTAATATCAGAAAAACCATTAATGTAATCCATCACATAAATAAAACAAAAGACAAAAACCACATGATCTTATCAATTGATGCAGAAAAGGCATTTGACAAAGTCCAACACCCATTTATAATAAAAACTCTCACCAAAATAGGAATTGAAGGAAAATTCCTCAACATAATAAAGGGCATCTATGCAAAGCCAAAAGCCAACATCACTCTAAATGGAGAGAGCCTGAAAGCATTTCCCTTGAGAACGGGAACCAGACAAGGATGCCCTTTATCACCGCTCTTATTCCACATCGTGCTAGAAGTCCTAGCCAGGGCAATTAGGCTAGACAAAGAAATAAAGGGCATCCGGATTGGCAAGGAGGAAGTAAAATTATCTCTATTTGCAGATGACATGATTATATACACAGAAAACCCTAAGGAATCCTCCAGAAAACTACTGAAACTAATAGAAGAGTTTGGCAGAGTCTCAGGTTATAAGATAAACATACAAAAATCACTTGGATTCCTCTACATCAACAAAAAGAACATCGAAGAGGAAATAACCAAATCAATACCATTCACAGTAGCCCCCAAGAAGATAAAATACTTAGGAATAAATCTTACCAAGGATATAAAAGACCTATACAAAGAAAACTACAAAGCTCTACTACAAGAAATTAAAAAGGACATACTTAAGTGGAAAAACATACCTTGCTCATGGATAGGAAGACTTAACACAGTAAAAATGTCTATTCTACCAAAAGCCATCTATACATACAATGCACTTCCGATGCAAATTCCAATGTCATTTTTTAAGGTGACAGAGAAACAAATCACCAACTTCATATGGAAGGGAAAGAAGCCTCGGATAAGCAAAGCATTACTGAAAAAGAAGAAGAGAGTGGGAGGCCTCACTCTACCTGATTTCAGAAGCTTTTATACAGCCACAGTAGTCAAAACAGCCTGGTACTGGTACAACAACAGGCACATAGACCAATGGAACAGAATTGAGAACCCAGAGATAAATCCATCAACGTATGAGCAGCTGATATTTGACAAAGGCCCAGTGACAGTTAATTGGGGAAAAGATAGTCTTTTTAACAAATGGTGCTGGCATAACTGGATATCCATTTGCAAAAAAATGAAACAGGACACATACCTCACACCATGCACAAAAACTAACTCCAAGTGGATCAAAGACCTAAACATAAAAACAAAAACGATAAAGATCATGGAAGAAAAAATAGGGACAACCTTAGGAGCCCTAATACAAGGCATAAACAGAATACAAAACATTACCAAAAATGATGAAGAGAAACCAGATAACTGGGAGCTCCTAAAAATCAAACACCTATGCTCATCTAAAGACTTCACCAAAAGAGTAAAAAGACCACCTACAGACTGGGAAAGAATTTTCAGCTGTGACATCTCCGACCAGCACCTGATCTCTAAAATCTACATGATTCTGTGAAAACTCAACCACAAAAAGACAAACAACCCAATCAAGAAGTGGGCAAAGGATATGAACACACACTTCACTAAGGAAGATATTCAGGCAGCTAACAGATACATGAGAAAATGCTCTCGATCATTAGCCATTAGAGAAATGCAGATTAAAACTACAAAGAGATTCCATCTCACTCCAACAAGGCTGGCATTAATCCAAAAAACACAAAATAATAAATGTTGGAGAGGCTGCGGAGAGATTGGAACTCTTATACACTGCTGGTGGGAATGTCAAATGGTACAACCACTTTGGAAATCTATCTGGCGTTATCCTAAACAGTTAGAACTACCATACAACCCAGAAATCCCACTCCTCAGAATATACCCTAGAGAAACAAGAGCCTTCACACAAACAGATATATGCACACCCATGTTTATTGCAGCTCTGTTTACAATAGCAAAAAGCTGGAAGCAACCAAGGTGTCCATCAACGGATGAATGGGTAAATAAATTGTGGTATATTCACACAATGGAATACTACGCATCGATAAAGAACAGTGACGAATCTGTGAAACACTTCATAACATGGAGGAACCTATGGAAGGCATTATGCTGAGCGAAATCAGTCAGAGGCAAAAGGACAAATATTGTATAAGACCACTATTATAAGATCTTGAGAAATAGTATAAACTGAGAAGAACACACACTTTTGTGGTTACGAGGCGGAGAGGGAGAGAAGGAGGGAGAGGGTTTTTTACTGATTAATTAGCAGATAAGAACTGCTTTAGGTGAAGGGAAGGACAACACTCAATACATGGAAGGTCAGCTCAACTGGACTGGAGTGGACCAAAAGCAAAGAAGTTTCCGGGATAAACTGAATACTTCAAAGGTCAGTGGAGCAAGGGCGGGGGTTTGGGAACCATGGTTTAAGGGGACTTCTAAGTCAATTGGCAAAATAATTCTATTATGAAAACATTCTGCATCCCACTTTGAAATGTGGCGTCTGGGGTCTTAAATGCTAACAAGCGGCCATCTAAGATGCATCAATTGGTCTCAACCCACCTGGAGCAAAGGAGAATGAAGAACGCCAAGGTCACACGACAATTAAGAGCCCAAGAGACAGAAAGGGCCACATGAACCAGAGACCTACATTATCCTGAGACCGGAAGAACTAGTTGGTGCCCGGCCACAATCGATGACTGCCCTCACAGGGAGCACAATAGAGAACCCCTGAGGGAGCAGGAGATCAGTGGGATGCAGACCCCAAATTCTCATAAAAAGACCATACTTAATGGTCTGGCTGTGACTAGAGGAATCCCAGCGGTCATGGTCCCCAAACCTTCTGTTGGCACAGGACGGGAACCATCCCCGAAGACAATTCATTAGACATGAAAGGGACTGGACAGTGGGTGGGAGAGAGATGCTGATGAAGAGTGAGCTAATTATATCAGGTGGACACTTGAGACTGTGTTGGCATCTCCTGTCTGGAGGGGGGATGGGAGGATAGAGACAGTTGGAGGCTGCCAAAGTTTTCACGAAAGGAGAGACTGGAAGGGCTGACTCATTAGGGGGAGAGCGAGTGGGAGTAAGGAGTAAGATGTATATTAATTTATATGTGACAGACTGACTTGATTTGTAAACGTTCACTTGAAGCTCAATAAAAGTTATTAAAAAAAAAAGATCAAAAAAAAAAAACCCATTGCCATTGAGTGAATTTTGACTCATATAGCCGACCATAGAGTAAAAAAAAATTTTTTTTTTTTATAGAGTACACATACATAAATCCCGCAAATTTCTTTCTTATCTTGCTATAATTATATGTAGAGACACTATACCTGCTTCAACCTTTCCCTATGGATAGACGTGTTACAAGTGCACAGTAACTTTGCAATCATCATTCTTTATCATATATCTTTGTGATGATGCTTGAATATTTCTTGATGGATTCAAAAGCTAAATGCAGAAAACATTAAATGTTAGCAGCTTGCATTTAGCAGTTTTTTTTTTTAATAATGTCTGCTTTTCTTATTACTGTATCACCAGTGCTCAGAACAGCATCTGCCACGTAGAAGGCACTAAATAAATATGTGTGAAATGAATGCCAAGTGAATGATTCAAAATAGATTAGGAAATGTATTAATGTAATTCACCACATGAATGAATTAAAGGAGAAAAATAAACACACATACAGCCATCTTAATACATGTCCCCACGAAACTGGTAAAATTCTATATCCATTCCTGATTTTTAAGAAAAATTATTCATCAAGAAATATTAACTTGATAAAAGGACTTATCAAAAACTAACCACAAAATGTATTTCTAAATATTCATGAAAGAAAGAAGAGTTACCACCTTCAAGAGCTCAGTTATAAATAAAAATAAACTGGCAGCCCTGAGATAGGAAAGAAGGCAAAAATATTAAAATAAAGCATAAAATATTAAATGACCTATTCACTTCCAAATAGAAATGCAAAGTAGGCCTAATCAAAAAGGAGAATCAGCACCCATAGAGATGTATTGAGCTTACTCTGAAGAAGTTCACCATATTGGGGGCAGACCTGTAGTCCAATTTTAATATCTGGAAAACTGTGGAGTCAGACAAGGGGGGTTCTCGGGGGCAGTGGTTGGGCTGCAGCTTTTGGGCCTCCACTAAGGTACTCCAACCCTCACAAATATATCCCCCAATATTCTGCTTTATTAGTTCTAAATGCTTCTCATTCCCTAATGACTGTCATTTCCAGGATATGAACAGGCCAAGACCAAGGTTCTTTTCTATTCAGGACTCTGTGATAGAAGATCAAATTACAGGAAACAATTAAATATTCCATAATTTGGGATGTTATATATCCGTTAAAAAACATAGGCAGCTTTATATGTGTTTATATGAAAAATACAAAACAAACAAAAACAAGATGTATTAAGTGGTGGAAAAAGGAAGGTGGCAGTAGGTATAGTATGATCATATATTTATTTCCTAATGGAATTATTAAAATCTAATTTATAATACCCCCACGTGTCTGTCAGTTTGTTGTACTGTGGGGGCTTGTGTGTTGCTGTGATGCTGGAAGCTATGCCACCAGTATTCAGATACCAGCAGGGTCACCCATGGAGGACAGGTTTTAGCTGAGCTTCCAGACTAAGACAGACTAGGAAGAAGGACCCGGCAGTCTACTTCTGAAAAGCATTAGCCAGTGAAAACCTTAGGAATAGCAGTGGAACATTGTCCGATATAGTGCTGGAAGATGAACCCCCCAGGTTGGAAGGCACTCAAAAGATGACTGGAGAAGAGCTGCCTCCTCAAAGTAGAGTCGACCTTAATGAAGTGGATGGAGTAAAGCTTTCGGAACCTTCATTTGCTGATGTGGCATGACTCAAAATGAGAAGAAACAGCTGCAAACATCCATTAATAATCGGAACCTGGAATGTACGAAGCATGAATCTAGGAAAATTGGAAATTGTCAAAAATGAAATGGAACGCATAAACATCGATATCCTAGTCATTAGTGAGCTGAAATGGACTGGTACTGGCCATTTTGAATAGGACAATCATATAGTCTACTATGCTAGGAATGACAACTCGAAGAGGAATGGTGTTCCATTCATCGTCAAAAAGAACGTTTCAAGATCTATCCTGAAGTACAACGCTGTCAGTGATAGGATAATATCCATACACCTACAAGGAAGACCAGTTAATACAACTATTATTCAAACTTACGCACCAACCACTAGGGACAAAGATGAAGAAATAGAAGATTTTTATCAGCTGCTCCAGTCTGAAATTGATCGAACATGCAATCAAAATGTATTGATAATTACTGGCGATTGGAATGCAAGTGTTGGAAACAAAGAGGAAGGATCAGTAGTTGGAAAATATGGCCTTGGTGATAGAAACAATGCCGGAGATCAAATGGTAGAATTTTGCAAGACCCATGACTTCTTCATTACAAATACCTTCTTTCGCCAACATAAACGGTGACTATACACGTGGACCTCACCAGATGGAAGGCACAGAAATCAAATTGACTACATCTATGGAAAGAGACGATGGAAAAGCTCAATATCATCAGTCAGAACAAGGCCAGGGGCCAACTGTGGAACAGACCATCAATTGCTCATATGCAAGTTCAAGCTGAAACTGAAGAAAATCAGAGCAAGTCCACGAGAGCCAAAATATGACCTTGAGTATATCCCACCTGAATTTAGAGACCATCTGAAGAATAGATTTGACTCACTGAACACTAGTGACCGCAGAACAGATGAGTTGTGGAATGACATGAAGGACATCATACATGAAGAAAGCAAGAGGTCACTGAAAAGACAGGAAAGAAAGAAAAGACAAAGATGGATGTCAGAGGAGACTCTGAAACTTGCTCTTGAGCATCGAGCAGCTAAAACAAAAGGAAGAATTGATGAAGTTAAAGAGCTGAACAGAAGATTTCAAAGGGCCTCTCAAGAAGACAAAATAAAGTATTATAATGACATGTGCAAAGAGCTGGAGATGGAAAACCAAAAGAGGAGAACACAATCAGCGTTTCTCAGGCTGAAAGAACTGAAGAAAAAATTCAAGCCTCGAGTTGCAATAGTGAAGAATTCCATGGGGAAAATATTACATGATGCAGGAAGCATCAAAAGAAGATGGAAGGAATACACAGAGTCATTATACCAAAAAGAATTAGTTGATATTCAACCATTTCAAGAGGTGGCATGTGATCAGGAACCGATGGTACTGAAGGAAGAAGTCCAAGCTGCTCTGAAGGCATTGGCGAAAAACAAGGCTCCAGGAATTGATGGAATATCAATTGAGATGTTTCAACAAACAGATGCAGCACTGGAGGTGCTCACTTGTCTATGCCAAGAAATATGGAAGACAACTTCCTGGCCAACTGACTGGAAGAGATCCATATTTATGCCTATTCCCAAGAAAGGTGATCCAACCGAATGCGGAAATTACAGAACAATATCGTTAATATCACACGCAAGCAAAATTTTCCTGAAGATCATTCAAAAATGCTGCAGCAGTATATCGACAGGGAACTGCCAGCAATTCAGGCTGGTTTCAGAAGAGGACGTGGAACCAGGGATGCCATTGCTGATGTCAGATGGATCCTGGCTGAAAGCAGAGAATACCAGAAGGATATTTACCTGTGTTTTATTGACTATGCAAAGGCATTTGACTGTGTGGGTCATAACAAACTATGGATAACACTGCAAAGAATAGGAATTCCAGAACACTTAATTGTGCTCATGAGAAACCTCTACGTGGATCAAGAGGCAGTTGTTTGGACAGAACAAGGGGATACTGATTGGTTTAAAGTCAGGAAAGGTGTGCATCAAGGTTGTATTCTTTCACCATACCTATTTAATCTGTATGCTGAACAAATAATCCAAGAAGTTGGACTATATGAAGAAGAACTGGGCATCAGGATTGGAGGAAGACTCATTAACAACCTGCGTTATGCAAATGACACAACCTTGCTTGCTGAAAGTGAAGAGGACTTGAAGCACTTACTAATGAAGATCAAAGACCACAGCCTTCAGTATGGATTACACCTCAACATAAAGAAAACAAAAATCCTCACAACTGGACTAATGAGCAACATCATGAAAAACAGAGAAAAGATTAAAGTTGTCAAGGATTTCATTTTACTTCGATCCACAATCAACACCCATGGAAGCAGCAGTCAAGAAATCAAAAGACGCATTGCATTGGGCAAATCTGCTGCAAAGGACCTCTTCAAAGTGTTGAAGAGCAAAGATGTCACCCTGAAGACTAAGGTGTGCCTGACCCAAGCCATGGTATTTTCAATCACATTATATGCATGTGAAAGCTGGACAATGACTAAGGAAGACTGAAGAAGAGTTGACGCCTTTAAATTGTGGTGTTGGCGAAGAATATTGAATATAGCACGGACTGCCAAAAGAACGAACTAATCTGTCTTGGAAGAAGTGCGGCCAGAATACTCCTTAGAGTCAAGGATGGCGAGACTGCGTCTTACATGCTTTAGACGTGTTGTCAGGAGGAATGAGTCCCTGGAGAAGGACATCATGCTTTGCAGAGTACAGGGTCAGCGGAAAAGAGGAAGATCCTCAACAAGGTGGTTTGACACAGTGGCTGCAACAGTGAGCTCAAGCATAACAACGATTGTAAGCATGGCCCAGGACCGGGCGGTGTTTCGTTCTGTTGTGCATAGGGTCGCTATGTGTTGGAACCAACTCGATGACACCTAACAACAACAATTTATAATAGGTCAAGTTTACACATTTAAAGTGTACAATTCCATGATTTTAAGTATATTTACGAAGTTTTGAGCTTATCACCATAATCTAATTATAGAATATTCTATCACCCTAAAAAGAAACCCTATACACAGTAACCTTCACTCCCCATCTCCCACCCCACCCTTCCCCCTTGCAAATACTAATCTCCTTTCTAACTCTATAGACTTGCCTATTCTGGTATTTCATACAATATATGGCCTTTTGTTACTGGCTTTTCTCACTTAGCATAACGTTTTCAAGTTTCACCCATGTTGTAGCATGCGCTTCATTGATTTTATGGGCAAATGATATTCTATTGTGTGGATATACCACATTTGATTTATCCATTCACCTATTGATGAGTAGATGGGTTGTTTCCACTTTTTTGTTATTTTGAATAATGCTGCTGTGAATATCTGTGTGCCCGTGTTGGGGTGAACATATGTTTTTATTTCTCTTGGGAGTGGAATTGCTGTGTGATATGGTAACTCTTTAACCCTTTGAGGTCCCACCAGGCTGTTTTCCAAAGTGATTGTACTATTGTTCCCACCAGCAATTCCCAAAGATTCCTGTTTCCCCACGTCATCACCAACACTTGATGTCATTTTGATTATAGTGAGTCTAGTTTTTAGTGGGTATGAAGTGGCATCTCATTGTGGTTTTGATTTGCATTTTCCTAATGACTAATGATGTTGAAGAGAGCCCTGGTGACACAGTGCTCAGCTGCTAACTAAAAGGCCAACAGTACGAATCTGCCAGCCACTCCATGGGAGAAAGATGTGGCAGTCTGCTTCCATAAAGATTACAGTTTTGGAAACCCTATAAGGCAGTTCTACTCTTCCCTATAGGGTCATTATGACTGAATTGCAAAAGGTTTAATGATGTTGAGCATCTTTTCACGTGTTTGTTAGTCATTTATATATCATTTTTGGAGAAATGTCTATTCAGATTCTTTGCTCATTTTTAATTATTTATCTTTTTATTGAGTTGTAAGAGTTTTTATACATTCTAGGTACAAGTCCCACATCAGGTGTATGATAAGTAATTTCTTTTAATATGTGAGCTGTGTTTTTATTCATCTTAATGGTGCTTTTTGACACAAAAGTTCATTCTCATGAAGTCTTACATCGATCTTCTCTTTCATGGCTTTTAATTTTGATGTTACATCTAAATGTAAAGTGCAACTACTAGTAATAGTAGTAATAATGATAGTAGCAACTAAACCTGTCTAACTTCAGGGGGGAGAATGACCAGGATTGGCCCAAAGCTGATTCCCACAAGGTGAAGACCACACATACCTCCATCCTTCAATCCTTTTTAATTCTGACACCAGCTGTCCCTCCCACGGTACTCTCTATGTCTCTTTTGGGTTCAGTAATTGCTGCAATGGCAGTACAGAACTCATAGACCATACTTATAGGTTAAGTGGTTTATGAAGGAGGTAACCACTCCGGATCATGAGCAGGAAGCACGTCGGCAAAGTCTCCTTTCTTCAGTGCAGGACAGCTCTCTGGACTGTGCAAGCCTCCTCTCAGGCCCTGAGTACGGGCTCCTCTTGGCTCTGCCGTCTGTCATCGTGGGCTCTGCCACTAGTCCCCTTCTGGGCCTGTTGCTGTCTTCAGTGTTACAACCTTTGACCAATGTTACAGCTCTTTTAGCAGTTCCCTTGCCTCCTCTCTCTCTGCTTCTTTCTGCTTTCTTCCTTCTGCTTCTTTCTGCTGTTTTTCTTCTTTCTTCTTTCTGTCTGACAAACCTCTATGGGGTTGGCTGTATATATACATAAACCCCTTATAAATTTCAAGGCACGGCCCTCCCACTGCGGCCACAAACTGACCAAGCCCCTCTCAGTAGGCCACAGACACCCCATTTGCATAGTAGGCACAGCTAAGCTACAACTCATGTCATTTGAATGGTCTATTGACCAATCCCTGCAAGGTGCATTTCCAATTACAGGGCAGGCTACAGCCCAGGACCAGGTAAAAATTATCAAAATCAAGTTGTTAACAACTTACCAAGGAAATGTCAATCAATCTGGCAAAAGTAACAGACCCTCTGAGGTAGAAAACTAGTGTAAAGTTAACTCCTCAGGCCTTAGGAGAAAAATCTCTCAAGTTGTTTTTCCACAGAACCAAGGCAAAAGGCCACATAAAGGAATTCGTTTCACCATACTAAGAAATCATTGCCTAACCCAAAGCATACAAAACATATGTAAGCATGTGTATTTTTTTTTTTTAATCTAAGGATTAACATGAAATGTTAATAGTAGGTAACTTTGTGAAGGGGGTCAAGGAGTTGGAAAGAGAATTTTATTTTTCATTTTAGTCATGTTTATGACGTGACTTTTTTTACCATCTGTATCTAGCATTTCTATTTTCAATGTTTTTAGATCGAGATTGAATGCTGAGAGATAGCAATTGAATACTGTTGGTATCTTAAAGGACTTAATAAACTGAATCCTTCTTTTCTGATTGAATTCAGAACCAATTGAGATATACATATAGTAATCAAAAAGGTAGAAGTCATAATATCATCTTGAATTCTGATAAGGCCATAGTGGGTGGGATAGCATAACGTAAGAACTCACGGATCTGTTCAAACACCCTGACTTCCCTCACTCTGGTTTATACCTTTGAACAGTCAACCCAAGGAAAATTCTAAGAGCATATGCACTTCTTGAGGGTCAGTAGCTAACCCCGCTTCGGAACAAAGAAGAGAGAAAAAAAGACAGGAGGACCCTGCAAACCAAAGGACTTTTAATATATTGACTCCACTTGATAGAAAATTATGAACCAATGACTTTCACCCACCAACTAATTAGCTCATACCACATCCATGACAAGGACTAATGGTTGAGGCAAGAGGCTGAAAACATTTATAAAAACCTCTCATCATAGTCTCCAGAGAAGTGGGAATAAACATGCCCCCTAAAATGTTACCATGAAATTTTACCATGAAACAATTACCTCCTCCTCTTCTCATAAGAAAGCAGTCATATTGGATCCTCCAGTACGACATCATGTTCCCAATAACCCATTGCTGGCGAGTTCCATTCCAACTCATAGCGACTCTATAGGACAGAGTAGAACTGTCCCATTTGGTTTCCAAGGCTTTATGATAAATGGGGAACAGATTGAAGTCAAGGGTTTCATTTTACTTGGATCCATAATCAACACCCATGGAAGCAGCAGTCAAGAAATTAAAAGATGCACTACACTGGGCAAATCTGCTGCAAAAGACCTCTTTAAAGTGTTGAAAAGCAACGATGTCACCTTGAAGACTAAAGTGCACCTGACCCAAGCCATGGTGTCTTCAACTGCCTCCTATGCATGTGAAAGCTGGACAATGAATAAGGAAGGCCGAAGAAGAATTCATGCCTTTGAATTGTGGTGTTGGAGAAGAATATTGAATATACCATGGACAGCCAAAAGAATGAACAAATCTGTCTTGGAAGAAGTACAACCAGAATGCTCCTTAGAAGCAAGGATGGCGAGACTACATCTCACATACTTTGGACATGTTGTCAGGAGGGATCAGTCCCTGGAGAAGGACATCATGCTTGGTAAAGTAGAGGGTCCTCAAAAAAGAGGAAGACCCTGAATGAGATGGATTGACACAGTGGCTGCAACAATGGGCTTAAGCATGACAACAATTGTGAGGATGGCACAGGACTAGGCAGCGTTTCATTCTGTTGTACGTACAGTTGCTATGAGTCAGAACTGACTCAATGGCATCTAACAACAACAATCTTTATGGAAGCAGACTGCCACATCTTTCTCCCACAGAGTGGCTGGTAACTGCCAATCTTTTGGTTAGCAGCCAGATGCTTAACCACTGCATTACCAGGGCTCCTTAACTTCATGTTAACTTAACTAATTATATATGCAAAGACTCGATTTCCAAACAAGGTCACATTCTCAGTAACTGGGGATTAGAACTTCAATACATCTTTTGGGGGACACAAATCAAACCCATAACAGCAAAAAACAAAAAGGCTGTATAAACAGAGTGCTGATAACATACATTTGAAAGCAGTCACGGTATTGCCAAAGAAAATAAGGACTTATAAAGGGTCACAGTGTCTGTTCAGGACAAAAGAACATTGCGAATCTATAAAGAGGTCTCAATCTCTGATCAGAAGGATAACGTATTAAGGATTTCTTGTTAGGTGGTATTTTCATTTTTTTGAAAACAGGGCATGCATTTTGTTGTTCTTGAAGGTTTCTTCCTTTTTCAGTACAGAACAGACTGTGAGTCTCACTCCCGAAGGGCAGCTTATCTCCCTTTACTTTCTTCATTGGACAAGTTTTCGTATACTCATGGATTGAATTGCCCCCCAGAAATACATGTTGAATTCTTCACACCTGGACAGTGGATGTGATCCTGTTTGGAAACAAAGAGTTTTCTTTTGTTATGTTACTGAGATTTTAACAGTGTAGGGTGGATCCTAAACTTAACCACTTCTGAGTTATAAAAAGAGCAGAATAGACACATAGACTCACATGAGGAAGTTACCAAGGAACACCAAGGACCACAGGCAGACACCAGAAACTAAGACAAAATCAACAAGGCCAAGACCCTGATTTGGATTAGCCTCCAGAACTGTGAGAAAATAAATTTCTGTTTGTTCAAGCCACCCACTTGTGGTATTTCTGTTACAGCATCACTAGGGAACTAAGATACCATGTGTACAGCTGTTTCAGTCAAGTCTCATGTTCCCACTCATTCTTTAACCACAGGGGACTTTTAATGTTTTAATGTGGCAGGGAGTAGTTTCAAACTATCATTACTAAACCAAGTCTCATATTTAAAATAGCTTTCTACATATTTACCTGGAGCCCTGGTGGCAAAGTGGTTAAGAGCTCAGGCTGCTAACCAAAAGGTCGGCAGTTTGAATCCAACAGCCTCACCTGGGAAACCCTATGGGGCAGTTCTACTGTGTCCTATAGGGTCATTATGAGCTGGAATCGACTGGATGGCACACAACAACAATGTGTATTTATCTGGCTCTTAAATTGAAATCATGTTAAGGACTTGCTGCTCTCTTTTAAAAAGTCATTTTTTGCCATTTAGTAATGAAACATAATTGCACAAATCAATGTTAATTTATGACAATGAAACAATAAAATATTGATGAAATAGAAATCCCTAGACTTAAGTAATGAGGACAGGCATTTAAATCAATTCTTCACACTGGCACTGAAGTGATCTTTCCAAAACACTAATCAGCAGTTTGTTCTTCTTACTTAAAACACTTCACTACTTTCCACTGTTTATAAAATGAATTGGAACACATTAGCAAAATAAAATATATACTTCTTGGTCAGCTCTTAGAAACCCTGGTGGCGTAGTGGTTAAGAACTACAGCTACTAACCAAAAGGTCGGCAGTTCAAATCCACCAAGCACTCCTTGGAAACTCTATGGGGCAGTTCTACTCTGTCCTATAGGGTCATTCTGAGTGGGAATTGACTCGACGGCAAAGGGTCAGGTCAGATCTTGCTTATTGCTCATCTCACACTACTCTGATTCCTCATTTTATACTACAGCATACTAAGTTACTAGTAGCTCTCCAAGTACATGCTATTTTATTCCTCCTTGCTTGTATGTTTATCATTCTAATGGATCCCCTTCTCTGGTACCCACCCAATAAGATTCCATTCATCCCTCAAAATCCATCCCAGATTTTACCTACTCAGGAAATCTTTATACTAACTCGTCTGCAACAAAATCCATGTCTCTTTTCTCTTCACTACTTGTGTACCTCATATATATTTCTATTGTTGCCCTTAATGACAATATATTGTGTGCTTCTTGGGAACAAAATAATTTTTGCATCAAAGTACATAGCACATTTTATAAAAGCAAGAGTGCTAAAAATTTTTTTAAATTAGATGGTACAGTTCTGATTATTTGATAAAGAAATACTTTATATTTCCACACATTCTGAAAAATTATGACAAATACTTACATGCTATATAGATCAGACTTGATCCTCACAGCCAGCTTGCAAAATGAGCAGGAAAAATATTTTCATATCATTAATACAGAACAGCTAGTAGGTGGCAACACTAGAAACAACACTCAAGACTTTTGAATCCTACGTTGTCCAATGCTCTAGATGCTACCTACTTTGACAACAGAGCATTCACTATCAGAGAATCTTCTGATCAGGTAGCCTGGTGAAAAAGTGTCCTTATGAGATGAATCTCAAAATAACTACACAAGGGAAAGAAGCCAGGCAATAAGGAGTATCTACTGTATGATCCTATTTAAATAAAACTGTTTAAATAAAACAATGGTTCTCAAACAAGGACAATTTTGCCTTCCAGAAGACATTTGACAATGTCTGGAGACATTTTTGATTGTTACAACTGAGGCAGAGGTGCCACAGACATCTAGTGGGTAGAGACCAGGGGTGCCGATAAACCTCCTGCAATGTACAGGAGACCCTCAACAACAAAGAATTATCTGACCCAAAACGTCAATAGTACCAGGTTGAAAAACCCTACTCTAGAAAATACAAACTAATCTATAGTGACGGAAAGCAGATCAATGGTTGCTTGGAGATGGAGGGAAAAAGGAGAGCTGGAGAGAGGGATTACAAAACAGCACCAGAAAGCTTTTCAGGGATGATGGATACATTCACTATCTTGATTGTAGGGAAAGTTTCATGGGTGTATACACATGTCAAAACAAATTAAAATGTACATTTAAATATGTAAAGTTCATTATATGCAAATTATGCCTCAAAAAGCAATTTTTAAGAAAATAAGATAAAATGATACAACAACAAAAGGGTCCCTGTGGCATGAGTCAAGGGTCTCAGTGATCCTCTCTTACACAAGAATACCACACTCACCAAAGGGACAATAACCTAGCTCCAGGATGTCATCATGCTGCACTGAATAATAACTTTTCTTTCCAAGTATAATCCCGGGCATGGCAGGATCTGTTATCACTTCAGATGATGGAGTAGAGTTGAAAATCACATAGAATTATAAAAGGAAAATTTAGAGGCCAAGATATGGGTGAAGTTCAGATAAAAAGCACAAGTTGTTTCTTTATATTTCAAACAAACCAAGTCAGAACAGAGATGATTAACATGTTCTATCATGGGGGAAATTCTATTGCTCAAACTAAGAAGTTTGTAAACACCCTTCAAAGTGGATGGCTTAAGGATCCTATGGAGCCACCTCCAAGCAATGCCCCAGCAAATACCCAGTGATGATAATACTGACTCTTACATGCTCCCTTTGTTGGCCAAGGCTATCACAGTAGACAACAAAGTAAAGTGGTAAATGGGAGTAGACAGTAAACCTCACCAAAATTAATATAACCCTGCTTCACTTGGACCAGCCTAACTGTGGTAGCCAGTCTCCAAGATGGCCTCCAATAATCCTACTTTCTGGTATTTACTTCTTTGTGCAGTCTCCTCCCATGCTGTACCAGGGTTTGACTGTGTGACAAATAAAATACAACAGAAATGATAGTATGTTATTTCCAAGATTAGGTTACAAAAAGCACTGTGGCTTCCATTTTGTTCTCCTTCTCTCTTTCTCTCTCTCACTCTCTCTAGTTCCCTCTTTCTTTCTGTCTGTCTCTCTCATCACTTACTCTGGGGTAAGCCAGCTGCCATGTCATGACCAGCCCCATGGCAAAGCCCATGTAGTAAGGAACTGAGTCTGTTGGCCAATAGCCAGCAAGAAACAGGCCTACCAACAGCCACAAAGACTGAAAATAGATCCTTTAGCCCCAGTTGAGCCATCAGATGGCATCTTGACTGCAGCCTCATGAGGGATCCCAAGACAGAAATACCTAGCTAAATTACTGCTCCATCCATGACCCTCAGAAACTGTGTGAGATGTGTTGTTCTCAATGGCTAAATTGTTGCTTAATTTATTATATAATACACCAATCTACTCCTAAAACTTGGGAGTTAGACATAAGCCTACATTTGATGTGTCCCTAGTCTTGAGGTCCGCAAACTCTAACCCAATAGCTACTTCTAGGCTGGCATTCAGGACCTAAAGCAAAACAAAACAATAACTACTTTGAACAAAGGAAGAAATACAGGAAGGATGTGGGGTGGTCAAAGGAGCAGATGTAACCCAATCTCCACTCTCTGGGTCAGAATAAAGTATCTGAGTAAAGGAAGGACAATGCTCTGATCTGAAAAAAGTATCTGTAGACATGGAAAACTTAACAGAAGTTTTTCTATGCACCCTTTCAATCTAATGAACTAAATGATGGAATGTGATTCACATTGTTAAGTAGAGTCCTGTGGTCAATCAGTTTGCCTAAAATCTGCACCATTATACCTACAGCTTTGGATTAAGGGACAAGGCATTATCTCCAGAAGTCCCCACTTAAAATTCATCTGCCACCTGGGATGGGAGTTAGAGCCCTCTTACATTTATACTGATAGCAAAAGAGGGATCATTTAATAAGGTTAATTGATATTTTTACAAAAGGTACAAAAAGAAAACAACAAAAAGAGAGAGTGTGTAGGGACCAAGCTTAATTTAAATGGAGTGCTATCAAGAGCACTTGATTAAAAAACCAAAAACAAAAACCACGCGTTAGTTTACAACCTTAGCATCTATGGGAATTACCTAGGGGAACTTTAAACATCCTGATGCACAGAACATACCCTAGATCTCTTACATCTGTGTCTTTGAGGGTAAGTCCTAGGCAGCAGAGCTTTTTAAAGCTCCCTGTGTGACTCCAATGTGCAGCGAAGTTTGAGAATCACTGAGCTATGGGATATGAAACATCCAAGAAGGATGTGGAAAGAAAACCAAACCAGTGAATTCACAAATTTGCCCTGTTCTTTTCATGAGGATAATCTAAATGCTGTAGCTGCTGCTGTTTACTTGACAACATAAAGACACCAAGCTATCTCAGTATTGTATTGCTCATTTTTTACAGCACCAAGCATGCTGCTGACATGCTCTAAACGTTAAATAATAACAATGGTTTGCTGTCAGCTATTTCTTTATAGCCGGCATTACTGTTGAGCTGGATATCAGGGAAGAGGCTTTGTTCAGCAAGTCCCAATTATTTGGACATAACAGGTGCTGGTAAAATCACAGGCCTAGCGGAGAGATGGAAAGAGAGGGGTGTCAACAAAAGCAGGTTCTGGAGTACTACCTTGCTCTTCCCACAGCTACCCTGGCTCCACTGGCATTCCAGAAAATCTGGGGCTATATCTCTCCTGCCTGATCTTGAAGCCATTCTATCCCACTCCTCATTGCTAAGATGTGCTGTGGCTTGGACCGAAAACCAGATAGAATGTCTCCCAGAGAACTGGTCCACTGGCTTTTCTCTCTTTTACCAAGATATTGCTGAGATCACATCAGGCATTGTCCAAAAAAATAAAGCCAATAAGAGATACATATGTATATATAGCCAAACTCATTGCTGTCAAGTGGATTCTGACTTGTAGTGACCCTACAGGACAGAGTAGAACTGCCCCATAGAGTTTCCAAGAAGCAGCTGGTGGATTTGAACTGCCGACCTATTGGTTAGCAGCCAAGCTCTTAACCACTACTTCAGCAGGGCTCCAAAACCAAGCCCATTGCCATCCAGTTGATTCCAACTCGTAGTACCATATAGAACAAAGTAGAACTGCCCTATAGTGTTTCCAAGGAGCTTGTCTATCAGTTTGTTGTACTGTGGTGGCTTTCATGTTGTTGTGATGCTGGAAGCTATACCACTGGTATTTCAAATATCAGCACAGTCACCCTTGGTAAACAGATTTCAGGAAAGCTTCCAGACCAAGATAGACTAGGAAGAAGGACCTGGCAATCTACTTCCAAAAAAAAATTGGCCAGTGAAAACCTTATGAACAGCAATGGAACACTGTTTGATATAGTGCCAGAAGATGAGCCCCTCAGGTTGGAAGGCACTGAAAATATGACTGGGGAAGAGCTGCCTCCTCAAAGTTAAGTTGACCTTAAAGCCATGGGTGGAGTCAAGCTTTCAGGACCTTCATTTGCTGATGTGGCATGACTCAAAATGAGAAGAAACAGCTACAAACAGCCATTAATAATTGGAAAGTGGAATATATGAATCTAGGAAAATTGTAAGTTGTCATTAGTGAAATGGAACCCTTAAAGATAGATATCCTAGGCATTAGCGAGCTGAAATGGATGGGTATTGGCCATTTTGAATCAGACAATCATGTGGTCTACTATGCCGGAAATGACAAATTGAAGAGCAATAGTGTCGTGTTCATCATCAAAAAGAATGTTTCAAGATCTATCCTGAAATACAGCACTGTCAGTGATAGGATAATATCCATACACCTACAAGGAAGACCAGTTAATATGACTATTATTCAAATTTACGCACCAACCACTAATGCCAAAGAAGAGGAAACTGAGGATTTTTACCAACTTCTGCAGTCTGAAATTGACCAAACATGCAATCAAGATGCACTGATAATTACACATTGCAACATGAAAGTTGGAAACAAAGAAAGAGTATAGGTAATTGAAAAATATGGCCCTGGTGACAAAAATCACGCCAGAGATTGTATGATAGAATTTTGCAAGACCAGCTACTTCTTCATTGCAAATACCTTTTTTCAACAACATAAACAGCAACTATACACGTGGACCTCACCAGATGGAATGCACAGGAATTCAATCAACTACATCTCTGGAAAGAGACAATGAAGAAGTTCAATATCATCAGTCAGAACAAGGCTGGGGGCCGACTATGAAACAGATCATCAATTATTCATATGCAAGTTAAGTTGAGGGTGAATAAAATTAAGACAAGTCCACGACTGCCAAAGTATGACCTTGAGTATACCCCACTTGAATCTAAGAACCTCTCAAGAATAGATTTGATGCATTGAACGCCAATGACTGATGACCAGACGAGTTGTGGAACGACATCATACCTAAAGAAAGCAAAAAGTTATTAAAAAGACTGGAAAGAAAGAAAAGACCAAAATGGATGTCAGAAGAGGCTCTGAAAGTTGCTCCTAAATGCAGAGTAGCTAACGCGAATGGAAGAAATGATGAAGTAAAAGAGCCGAACAGAAGATTTCAAAGGGCTCGAGAAGACAAAGTATTTTAATGAAACATGCAAAGACATGGAGATAGAAAACCAAAAGGATAGAACACGCTCAGCATTTCTCAAGCTACAAGAACTGAAGAAAAAACTCAAGCTTAAGTTGCAATATTGAAGGATTCTATGGGGAAAATATTAAACTACTCAGGAAGAACCAAAAGAAGATGGAAGGAATACACAGAGTCAACGTACCAAAAAGAACTGGTCAACATTTAACCATTTCAGGAGGTAGCATATGATCAAGAAATGATAGTATTGAAGGAGAAAGTCCAAGCTGCACTGAAGGCATTGGCGAAGAACCAGGCACCAACAACTGGCAGAATACCAATTGAGATGGTATTCTGCCAGTTGTTGTAGGGCTGGAAATGGATGTAGTGCTGGAAATGCTCACTCATCTATGCCAAGAAATTTGGAAGACAGGCATCTGGCCAACTGATGGGAAGATATCCATATCTGTGCCCATTCCAAAGAAAGCTCATCCAACAGAATGCAGAAATTATCAAACAATATCATTACCACAACCAAGCAAAATTTTCCTAAAGATAATTCAAAAATGGTTGCAACAGTACATTGACAGGGAACTACCAGAAATTCAAGCCGGATTCAGAAGAAGAGCTGGAACAAGGAGTATCATTGCTAATGTCAGATGGATCTTGGCTGATAGCAGAGAATATCAGATAGATGTTTACCTGTGTTTTTTTGACTACGCAAAGGTATTCGACTGTGTGGATCATAACAAATTACAGATAACACTGCAAAGAAAGAGAATGCTAGAACACTTAATTATACACAGACCGAGAGGCAGTCATTCAAACAGAACAAGGTGATACTGTGTAGTTTAGTCAGGAAACATGTGGGTCAGGGTTTTAACCTTTCACCATGCTTATTCCAGCTGTATGCTGAGCAAATAATCCAAGAAGCTGGACTATATGAAGAAGAACATGGCATCAGGATTGGAGGAAGGCTCATTAACAACCTACGAAAGCACTTACAGATGAAGGTCAAAAACCACAGCCTTCAGTATGGATTGTACTTTGGGATATACAAAAAAAAAAAAAAAATCCTCACAACTGGACCAATAAGCAATGTCATGATACACAGAGAATACACTGAAGTTGTCAAGTATTTCATGTTACCTGGATCCACAATCAATGCCCATGGAAGCAGCAGTCAATAAACCAAATGACATATTACATTGGACAAAACTGCTGCAAAAGACCTCTTTAAAGTGTTGAAAAACAAAGATGTCACTTGGAGGACTAAGGCACGCCTGACCCAAGCCGTGGTGTTTTCAATTGCCTCATGTGCATGCGAAACCTGGACAATGAATAAGTAAGACTGATGAAGATTTGACACCTTTGAATTATATACTAGTGAAGAATATTGAATATACCATGGATTGCCAGAAGAAGGAACAAATCTGTCTTGGAAGAAGTACAGCCAGGATGTTTCTTAGAAGCAAGGACGGTGAGATTTCTCGCTTACTTTGCACATGTTATCAGGAGGGACGAGTCCCTGGAGAAGAACACCATGCTTGGTAAAGTAGAGGGTCAGTGAAAAAGTGGAAGACCCTCAATGTGATCGACTGGCACAGTGGCTGCAACAAATGGCGCAGGACCAGGCAGTGTTTCGCTCTGTTGTACATAGGGTCACTATGAGTCGGAATCGACTCAAGAGCATCTAACAACAATGTATATATGTTGTTGTTAGTGGCTGTCAAGTTGATTTGTGACTCATAGTGACCCCATGTGACAGAGTAGAACTGTCCCATAGGGTTTTCTAGGCAATAATCTTTATGAAAGCAGTCACCATGTCTTTCTCCCATGGAGCGCTATATTTTTTTTTCATATTTTATATCATATTTGTACCTTATATCCTGTATTTCTTATATATTTATAGGGTACAAACGATTAAAATACTCATGTGCTGACCAAAAGACTGGAAGTTTGAGTCTATCCAGAGATGCCTCAAAAGAAAGGCCTGGAGATCTACTTCCAAAAATTGAAAACCTATGGAGCACAGTTCTACTCTGATACACATGGGGTTGCCACGAGTGGGAGTCCACTCAACAGCAACTGGCGACACACACACACACACACACGTATATGTATATCTAGAGAGAGATTGATTTTAAAGAACTAGTTCACCAAATTTTGTGGGCTGGCAAGTCAAAATTTACAGGGCTGGAAACTCAGGCAAGAGTTGATGCTGCAGTCTTGAGTCTGAAATCTATAAGGCAGACTAGGGAACTGCAAACTGAGGCAGGATTTCCATATTACAGAAGCAGGAATCTATTTTGAGGCAGAATTCCTACTCCTTCTGGAATCTTCAGTGTTTGTTTTTAAGGACTGCAACTGATTGGAGAAGGACCAGTTTTTTTTTATGGTAATCTTCTTTACTTTAAATCAACTGATCGTAAATGTTAATCACGTCTATAAAATACCTTCACAGCAACATCTAGACAAGTGCTTGGCCAGTCTGCTGGGCACATAGTCTAGTCAAGTTGACATATAAAATTAACCATCACAGGATCATCTGCTCTGAATGTTTTGGGTAGTTGTAAAGGGAACATGGTGAAGTAGACAAGGCCTGAGGAAAACCAAAAAATAAAAAACAAACCTGGTGCTGTCGAGTCGATTCCGACTCATAGCGCCCTACAGGACAGAGTAGAACTGCCCCCTAGGGTTTCCAAGGAGCGCCTGATAGATTCGAACTGCTGAGCTTTTGGTTAGCAGCCATAGTTCTTAACCACTACACCACCAGGGTTTCCAAACTTTCCAGGTATTGATAAGGAAAAAACAATTAAGGATCAAAGCCTTAAGAAAATTATATTTCCAATGTCATACAAAATGGCCTTTAATTGTGAGTAGCTAAGAATTATTCCACTTTCAGGCTCCTGCGTGCCTATCAAGAATCTTTACAGTGCAAAATCTCAGCTTCTGTTTTGTTTTTATAATGTCTTCAGGCTTCCACTGGGAATTTCTTCAATACACAAAGGTGTTAATTGGAGAACAATAAAAGTATTTGAAGGACTTTATGACCTACCATTACTGTTTGGGAGAGCTGAACCTTTTTTTTTTTTTTTAACCTAGGAAAGAATATTTGTGCCTCAGCTTCTCAGGGAGGTAACTTCTTGTAGCTATAATTCTATCTGCATGAAACTATCACATATTTTAGACTTGAGAACAAGAGTTTCCTTTGTCAGAGATGGTGTCCCCAAACAATTTAAAGAGAAAATAAAGGAAAGGGAAATGCAATTCTCTTGTGAATGCAAACAGCCAATTTAATGAATTACATCGCAGATAAAAAAATGAGGAAAATGCAAACAACATTCTAGCTCTTCATTTACGTGAAACACAAAATAAAGGCTCAAAATTTCAGGTTTTCTTCTTTCTAATCCAGAGACCAATGAAGTGCGAGGATGTCATTTCTTAATAAAAAGGATTTTACCATAGTAATACCACGTATTATTACACAGAGCCGGTGGGGAAGAGGTAAGGGTATACGATAAAGTAGTGTTAATATTTTGGGGTAATTTTGAGTGCCCACAGTCCCTTGGAGCCCTGGTGGTGCAGTGGCTAAGCACTCCTTATTATAATAATTTAAACTGGGGAGATGTGATTATTTGCCACAATAAAGTATTGTACTGAAGACTTGTTCGTTACCTGATTTCGGGTACATTTTTCTTGCTCCTTTGTGCAATTATATGATGAACTCTGTGGCACATGAAAGCGCAGTGACATATATGCAAGGCTGTTAATAGCAGCACTGTTTGTACCTGCAACTCACTGGAAAAAGAACTAAATAGCTGTCAACAGGAAATTTGAAAAATGAATTGAGATATATCTATTCAATTAAATACAGTTGTTTTGGCGTGCTATGGAATCGACTCTAACTCATTATGACCCCATGTGACAGAGGAGAACTGTCCCATGGAGTTTTCTAGGCTGTGATCCTTATGGAGCAGACTGGGAGGTCTTTCTCTCAGGGAGTAGCTTGGATGCGTTTGAACTGCCATTTGGTTAGCAGCCGAGCTCTTAATCATTGAGTCTCCCAAAACAAACACCAACACCACTGGCATCCAGTCAGTTCCGACTCATAGCTACCCCATAGATTTTCCAAGGCTGTAAATCTCTATGGAAGCAGACTGCCACATCTTTGTCCCGCAGAGCTGCTGGTGGTTTCGAACCATCGACCTTTCAGTTAAAGCAGTCAATTGCTTTAACCACTGTGCCTCCAGGGCTCCATATTGTACCACCAGGGCTCCTTAATTAAATATCAAGGTTTTCAGGCAAGATGCTGCCGGAGGGCCTATAAGAACAAGAGAAGTAACTTCGAGCTTTCAAAATACTATGTAGCTGTTTTTGTGTCTGCTTGCTAATGAATATTTTCATATGTGACTGAATTGGGCCTAACACTTGTTTTCAATGTAATATACTACCCAGTAAGGAGATTGTGAGGGAGGAGACTAAACCAGGGTAACCATATAATTTAGCATCCAAAGCAGGACACCTTTAAGGGTGCTAACCTACTAAACTGGACAGAGCAACAGGAAAACAAGCACAAACTGAGTCCATTCCAGGCAAACTAAACCAATAGCCCCTCACTTCTCTCTGACTATTGTAAGCTATAGACCCCTAACCCCATTGTCACCTAGTCAACTCCAACTCATAGTGACCATATAGAACAGAGTAGAACTGCCCCATAGGGTTTCCAAGGAGTGGCTGGTGGATTCCAACTGCCAGCATTTTGGTTAGCAGCCAAGCTCTTAACCACTGCGCCACGAGGGCTCCAGATACACCTCCCCTCCAAAAAAGTCAGTTTGTGATATTTTCTTTTGAAAATTTTCTTTGGCTATATACATATCTTACTTTTTCAAAAAAATAAAAATATAATCTGCTGCTGAGTTTTTTTTTTTTTTAGTAACAGCCTGATAGTCATTTCAGATATAGTTTTGTTTGGGAAATACTGAAGATGTGATTTTAATGTCACTTTGTACTCAAAAGAGATAGATACCCAAGAACAAAATGAAGGGCTTCTTTTTTTTTTTTAAGGCAAGATCATTTTATTACTTGCATTTTTGTCTTCTTTGTGGAACCTAGTTCTCCATTATTAGGCACAATGAGAAGACTACAGATTTCAGTGCTTTCTCAAAACCCTGTCAAGGCAGAGGCCAGAGTAGATGACAAGAGATATATTTAAGGGGCCTGAAAGCAAGAGCCACGTTAGGTGTTTCTGGGTGTCTGCTCTCTGCAGTCCCTAAAATTCCCTCTTTAAATGTAGCTATTTTTTTATTCCCAAAAGGAATAAGATTCAGGAGCAGTATGAAGTTCTCTTCATTATAATCCCACGAAATAAGTAAATATGACTAGACTTCTTTTCATCTTCCATTTTGGAAACACTACTTCAGGAGCAATTTTCTTAGACACTAGAATTTGAAGTCAAACAATTGTCATAAAAACATCAGAATTTCGGCATATATTTTTTAAGTTTTCAAAAATCTCAAATATTACTGAATCTCTGTGTCTGTTTCCTATTTGGAAAGAAATCTCTCACCTCATATTTCCCAAAATAGTTGCCAATGGCCCTTCATCAGGAGAGATTTTGGTCACAGGTGTCAGTCAACACCCAAGTTTCTAAACGGAAGGTGAGTGCGGAGTCATTGGTAGAAAATACAGACTTGGTATAACTTGGCACTTGAGTATTTTTTGGCTTCTTGTTTGACAAGTACGTTAAAGATGAAGATTTGCAACACAGAAAAAACAAAACCACTCAATCCCTTAGTGTTTCTGATTAAACTAACATTTATATTAAGGACAACATTTTAAAAATAGACTCTTCTGTCTATGGCTGTAAGGAAAAGAAAAAAAATCATTCAAAGGCAGTTTTGCTTTTAAATAGAAGTTGGAATACAGTCAACAAAAAAAAAAACTTTTTTTTTTTAGTAGAGAAAGGCGTTGGGCTTGTTTCCTGTTTTGTCAATATTTCTAATAATATCTGTACCGAGTGTACTCACTGTGGTTATCCTCATTACTCTCATCAGCAATAGTAAACTCAAAGGGAAATTTTCTATAGGTTGAATGAATGAAAGGACTATTCAAGTGTAGGGAATTATAAAAGTGATTTGCTTTTCTATTCAGTGCATGCCTGAACTGTGACTCAGGTCTCCTTACTTCTAGAAGGTCCTTTCAAACTGGAGTCTCTCTTTTTTTTTTTTTTGCTTTTGCTTTTATCTTAGGTGCACAGAATTAAGTTAATGATACTCTGCTTATAGCACACCATCATCACTAGTTTATGTATTTATGTACACAATTTATTTTGTTTAATCTTATTTCATTATTCGTCCACCTGGTTCCTGTCATCATCTCCATCCCCTTCCCCTCCATTGTAGCCACCCACTTTATACATTTAAAATATGTCCTTCTAACCTACCATTCTTATGTGTATTTAGATAAATATGTATCCTTAAAATATGCTTTTGTGTTTATAAAATTGTATAAATGATATTGGGTTTAAACCTAATTAATGATTTTTTACTTCTTTTTTTTACCTTATACCACACTGTTATCTGACAATCTAGTTTAATTCTGATAGCAGTATAGTGTTGCACCAGTTGCACCATGTGGTTATACTACAGTTATGTACCTCTTCGTTGTCAAGGGTCCCAACCTGTCAAGGATCAACTCTTGCCACATATAAAATGCTGCTGTGAGCTTCTTCAAACATGTCTCCTTATGGGTCTGTGCCAGAATTTCTCTGAGCTATATACACTGGAATGGTCTTATACAGTCTAAGGGGACATATATACTTAATGTCACTAAGCACTGCCTGGATATTCCCCAAATGACTATATGTGAGGGTTTACTCCCTCACAACCACCCCACCCTTGCAATGATTTTCTCATTTTTGCCATTTGGAAAAATTAGTGCTATCCATAAATTGAATTTGCAATTCTCTAGTTACTAACAAAACTCAACAGCTGTTTCTACGCTTGTTAGCTGTTAGGTGTCCCCTTCTCTGAATTATTTATTCACAGTCTTTGCCCAATTTTCTATTGGGTTTCCTTCCTTTTTCTTGTTAATTTTCAAAAAACTCCTCTATATTCTAGGTATTAATTCCTTCTTATCTTTTAGACATATTGCAAATATCTTCTCCTAGTCCATCACCATATCCTAACTTGATCTATGGTAAACTTTGTTAAACAAGAAAGCTTAAGTTGTGGTAAATGTCAAATACATGAATTTTTACCTAATGGTTTATGCTTTGGGGAAACTGGTTTAAAAAAAAATCCTTCTACAATCCAAGGTCATATAATAGTCTCATACTTATTTTATTTTGCTTTATAATTTTACCTTTACCATTTGTGTCTTTAACTCATTCGAGCTCCATACGGTGCCAAGTAGCAATTTAATTTTACTTTTTCTCCAACACAGAAGGTCAACTTCACTTACTCAACATCATCTATAAATAATCTCTCGTATATGTACTGATTTGCCATGTTACAGTTATTATATACCAAATTCCATATATACATAGAGCCACTTCTGGGTTCTTTATATTGTTCTATCACTCAGTTTCTCTTTTCCCACACCAGTATCACACAGCTTTATTTCTTTGTAGTACAACCCAAAAGATAAGTTCTCTAGAAAAGCAAAACCAGTAAAATGTTTAAATATGTGTAGAGATAGATATTAAGGAAATGGCTCACACAGATGTAGAGGCTGGAACATCCCAAGTCCATGAGTCAGGCTGGAGGCTTCTCCTGATTGACATAGCCACTGGGACTGGCAAACCCAAGACTGGCAAGTCGGACAACGGGGCTCTGGCTCACAGGCACAAAGACCTACGAATCCTGAGATCAGCAGGCAAGATGGCAGGTAAGCTGCTAGCTCAACTCTGGAGAACCAGAGGTCAAATAAACAGGAGCCAGCTGCAGGATCCAGTGTGAGCAAAAGCCCATGAGCCTTACCAAAAAGTTCACCTATATTGCATGCAGGCCACATACCCAAGGAAACTCCCTTTCAACTGATCTGCTACTCACAGCAGATCCCATCATGGAGATGATCATATTATATCAAATCTCATCATGGAGGTGATCACATCATTACATGACTGCCAAACTACTTTATAACTGCCGAACCACTGAGAATCATGGTCCAGCCAAGTTGACATACAACCTTAATGGTTGCAGACACAGCCCCTATTTTTACTCTTTAAAAAAAACAAAGGTTTTTATTCATTCATGACTTTTATTTTTCCTCATAAATTTTACAAAGCCAGTTTCTCGAATTTCATGAAAGAATCCTGCAGATATTCTAACTGTAAGTGCTTTCAATTTAGATTAATCTGGGGAGAAATTAGGGCTTTACTAAGTTAAGTCAGCTCATCCTTGAATGGATCTCTTGATTTATTTAGCTCTTATTAACTTTAGTAATTTAAAAAAAATTTCTACATAAAGACCTTGTGTATTCTGTCAGGTTTATTCTTGAATATTTTATAGTTTCTGTAACTATTATGAAAGCTGTCTTATTTACATATACTTTCTACTCAGTTATTACCTTTTGTAGAAGAAAGCTATTGATTTTTATATGTTGCACTTGTACCCAGCATTATTAGACATTTCATCCTCTCCATTAACTCTCTTCTCTCTTTCTGGCTTTCATATTAATTGGCCATTGGCATTTCCACCTCTAGCCTTCGTGTCTCTTGATTTTTCCTCATTCTTTCCATTTTTACTCTTTGTTGATGATTTCACAGACAGTTCTTGACCTGATCATCCAACTCACTAATTCTTACTTCAGTTGTGTTCATTCTGCATTTCAACCCATCCATTGAGTTATTTCAACAGCTTAGCTACCAAGTGAAAAACGGTAGTGACACCAATTGATAACACATGGTACAGAAGAATCCCCCAGGTGAGCTCTGCCCAAATCCATGACCCACAAAATCATGAGATATAATGAAACATTTTCTCTAAGTCACTAAGTTTGGCATAGTTTGTTGCACAGTAATAGATAACCAGACCACCATACAAGGGTAGTAAATGAAGTTGCTACTTTGACAAACAGATGAATCAAATTCCAATCTACATATTGAAAAGAAAATAAAAACACCCTAAAACTGGTTGGATCTACACATACAAGAGAAAATAAAAGCAGCCCAGACTAGTCCCAATGCAGACAATCTTCTCCCAGTTCTTACCTCTCATCTGTGTCACAGGTGTCATTGCATCATAGAAATGTCAAGCTGTCATGGGCCTTCAGGATCACTAGACTCATCTATGTGCACCATTTGGGGTGCACTTCTGTTCACAGTGCTGTGGCCTGTTTATTAACTGAAGTAGCTAGCCTCATTATGAATACATCAAAATGTGCTTCTGCTTGCTATTTGGAGTCTCAGGGTGATTTTTAAAACACCTTTTTGATATGCTAAGAGCCTCTAATAAATAAATAAATAAGGACCCCAAAAAATAAGGACAGAAACCATCAATTCAACAATGTAAAAAAAAAAACCAGCTAACTACCTTTTTTGCAGTTTGTTGACAGTTGACATATAGGGACTGACCAATGGATTGTCATTCATCAGCAAGCCCCATAAAGAAGACAATCTATCACTGACCTTGAAGAAAATACACGTTTGCCTTTAATTTACCTCAATTATGCAAATTTCAAAAGCCAGTTGCCCAGGAGAGAGCACTAAGTGGTAATGAGATAGGGGTCAAAGGGGTGGGGAGTTTTTAGATATGCTAAGACTCGACGGCAACGGTAACAGGTAAGCCCAATGTAGCATGCTTAAAGGGTGGAAAGGTCATTAGGAAAATTTTGTTTATTTATTTGTTTTCCTTCTTAGCCTCAGTTTTCTCACCCATAAAAGGGAGATAATAATACCCAATCTCAGAATCAGTGTGAGAATTTAGTGAGAAAATACATCTAAATTGCCTGGCACATAGAAACACTCAGCAAATGCTAGCTGTCACTTTTATCATCATCATCTTCATTATCATTCATAAGATAGAAATTAATCTCAGTAATACAGAACAAGAATAAAGCCTAGAAAGATCATGGAGAGGAAACACTTTGTCGAGATGTCAATCCAAAACCAGAAAAGCTATAAGTTGCCTAGAAAAACACCAGAAGCACTCTAACTTGAGTCACTTGAGGTTGCCAGAACAGAATTCAGAAAGTCAGTTTAGACAAAGAATTCAAGAGTGAAAAGCTTGTATAGACAGCGTATTTTTAACCCTACAGCCCATCTCACTCCCGATGCCATTGTTAAAGGGCAAAGTGTTGATTTATCTCCCAGTATAATAATCAGCCACCACCCATCTGTCAGTTTCTTGTACTGTGGCATCTTGCATGTTGCTGTGATGGTGGAAGCTATGCCACCGGTATTTCAAATACCGGCAGGGTCACCCATGGAAGATAGGTTTCAGCAGAGCATCCAGACTAAGACAGACTAGGAAGAAAGGCCTGGTGATCTACTTCTGAAAATTAGCCAGCAAAAACCTTGTGGATCGCGACAGAACATTGTCCAACTCGCTAGCTTTGGACACGTCCTTGGGAGGGATAAATCTTTAGAGGAGGCCATTATGTTTGGTAAAACAGAAGGTCAGTGAGGGAGAGGGAGATCCTCGGTGAGATGGATGGCACAGTAGTTGCAACAATGGTCTCAAACATGCTGGCAACTGTGAGGATGATGCCAGACCAGGTAATATTTTGTTCCATTGTACATAAAGTTGCCATGGGTCAGAGTAGACTCGATGGCAGCTAACAACAACATAATAATCAGGGGCAAGGAAAGCTTTTGGAAAGGCGCAGTGAGATGCAGGGAAAGATGTTTGTCTTCAAGAATTCCTCTTGGAGAGGGCACTCACTACTTAGAAAAAAATATTTGATAAGTGCAGCAGATGAGTGTTATTATTCAGCAGGGAGCCTCTTAGATCCCTCTTCCTGTTTCTGTGTGCTCCTTGCCCCAGCTTCAATGTGTACTTACCTCTCAGGGCCCACAAATATACCCCGTATTTGAGGGACTCCTCTTAGGCTACTAGAGGCCTTTGCCTGAACATACAGGGATCTGCAAGTTCATGAGAGTTAATAACCCTTCAGGTTGACCCTGGGCCAGTGATTGATGGTGCCCAAGTGTGAAAGCCCAGCTGTCTTGCCTCACGTCACACAGGATGAGGTGTAATTAATACTCCTCAGGATCAGGCCAAGTCTAGCATTTCACCTGAGCTTACACTGTTGCTTGGCTTCTTCCTCTTCCCTGTTCAGCTTCCCTACCTCCTTTCCAGTTTTTCCTGGGAGCGCTACCTTAATCACTTGCTCTCAAATACATATCTCCAGGTGAGATATGTTGGCTCCTTTGTTGTTTTTAGGTGCCATACAGTTGGTTCCAACTCATAGCAATCCCATGTACAGCAGAATGAAATACTGCCCAGTCCTGCACCATCCTTACAATGTTGCTATGTTTGAGCCCATTGTTACAGCCCCTGTGCCAACCCATCTCATTGAGGGTGTTCCTCTTTTTCTCTGACCCTCTACTTTACCAAGTACGATGTTCTTCTTGAACTAATAAAAAGTAATCACTATCCGCCCTCTAACTTTGGTGGGTCCCATTAATTGGAAGGCCCTTCGTTTCAAAGGGGTTGAGAATATAAAGGAAGTAGTAGTTGCTGAGACAGAACTGCTTTGCACTGCATAATAGAGAAAAAGCTAAGGAAGTTTGAAATTAATCTTGGCAACGGGTGAGAATAATGAGAACACACACGCACACACACACGCCTCTGGTGGCAGAACAGCTAAATGGAGGAGTTGGAGAACGTAAATGTCTATTAGAGATTTTTAACATACCAGCTTTGATTTGTGTGATATAATGACTCCCCCCGCCACACACGCACACACATACACACACCATCTCGTATATGGAATGTTAAGGAATGTCTACGTCACCCTCTAACGTGTTCACATGCAAGTAGACTCTTTTGAAGAACTCTACCAAATGCTGAGTTCTACACTGGGTTGGGCAAGAAGCATAAACAGAGATTGCTCTAGTAAACTCAGTCAAGGGCAGAGAATAACGGCACATTTGAAACTGTTTACACACATAAAAGACAATATTTTAAGTTGTGAACAACAAGGTGGAGTAGAAAAATAACAGTAATATTGTTGTTGTTGTTGTTAGGTGACGTTGTGTCTGTTCCAAATCATAGAGACCATATACACAACAGAACAAAACACATACCTGTCCTGTGTCATCCTCACAATTGTTGCTACGCTTGAGCCCACCATTGCAGCCACTGTATCAGTCTATCTCATTGAGGGCCTACCTATCTTTTGCTGACCCTATACTTTACCAGGAAACCCTGGTGGTGTAGTAGTTAAGAGCTACAGCTGCTAACTGAAAGGTTGGCAGTTCACATCCACCAGGCACTCCTTGGAAACTCCATGGGGCAGTTCTACTCTGTCCTATAGGGTAGCTATGAGTCAGAACTGACTTGATGGCAATGGGTTTTTTTTTTTAATGCTTTACCAAGCATGATGTCCTTCTCTAGTGACTGGTCCCTACTGATAACATGTCCAAAGTACATGTGATGAAGTCTCGCCATCTTTGCTTCTAAGGAACATTCTGGCTGTACTTCTTCCAAAACAGATTTGTTCATTCTTTTGGCACTCCATGGTATATTCAATATTCTTCACCAACACCATAATTCAAATGTATCAATCTTCAGTCTTCCTTATTCATTGTCCAGCTTTTGCACGCATGTGAGGCTATTGAAAACACCATGGCTACAGTCAGATGCACATTAGTCCTCAAAGTGACAGCTTTGCTTATTAACAGATTGCCCAGTGCAATACAGTAATATTGGTCTAATCCAAGTCTATTTAGTCTCCTCTTTCATTAACCCTTTAGTTAAAATTTTCAACCATTTTTGCCAAGTTTCAGGCTCTGTTATTCAAAGACTAACATAATTAAAACATCTGATTCTGTCCTTTCCATGATGAAACCCTACCCTTCACCATCCCAAGTCCTTGGCAACTGTTTTGTTACTTTTCCCTATTCTCCTTCCTTTGGGTGTCCTACCCTCCCATAATTGAAGGCTGATGTCATCTTGGGTGAACATGCACTCTCTATTTTCAGTGGCTCTATCCTCCACGCAGCTGTTTGGTATCCTGTCATTGTCCATCTTTGTCAGTTAACACAGGAACACAAATCTTAGGGGACATTATGCAAATGTGTGACCTTCCCTGGAGACTTTTTCTGCCTGCATCCCAAGGTCTAAGTTGCACTGACACATCACATTGTCCACTTAGGCAGCTGAAACTTACTCCAATGTGTGTCACAAAAGCACAAATAAAAATTATTTTGACCTCACTTTCTAAGTGAAACTGTAATTTCAGGAGCAAAGCAGCATTCTGGACCAAAGTTCCCACAAAGAAAATGCCTTCAGGATTCCATAACCCATCTCATTTAGGAAAAGCCCTCAACAGAAGTAGAATTTGATACTCAACTATGACTCGAAATTGACTCAACAGCAATGGGTTTGGTTTTGTATTT
The DNA here is from genome assembly GCF_024166365.1 of Elephas maximus indicus. Classification (NCBI taxonomy): domain Eukaryota; kingdom Metazoa; phylum Chordata; class Mammalia; order Proboscidea; family Elephantidae; genus Elephas; species Elephas maximus. Next base: position 113,145,084 of record NC_064824.1, read on the forward strand.
GAGCAAAGTTGCCTCCCCTGATGCTCCAGTAGCAATGTAGACTTTCCCGAGTCCATATCATACCCTAACTAAAAAAAAAAGAGAGACAGTCCATTCTTCCCATTTTAATCAAGTACTCCTTCTCCTCTCCTGAAGGTTCATTAGTCCAATGCAAGGAATCTACCTTCTCCCTACCAGTTGCTGTCAAGTGGATTCCAAATCATGGTGACCCCATGTGTTTCAGAATAAAACTGCACTCATTAAGGCTTTCAATGGCTGTGATCTTTTGGAATAGATCACGAGGTCTTTCTTCTGAAGCTTCTCTGGTGTGTTCTGAAAAAGGATAACAGTAGTAGTAGCGTCAAAACCTAAGTTCAGGGAGGCTTAATGAACAGGACCAGCCCAAAGCTGATTCCCACAAGGTGGAAGTCAGATATACCTCCACTCTCCAACCTTTTACCAATTCTGGCACCATTGTCTGGTACAGCAGTCTCTACTTCTCTTTTTGGTTAGATAATCCATTCCGATGGCCACACAGAACTCACAGACCATACTTACAGTTAAGTGGTTTATTAAGGAAGTAACGGTACAACTCAGAATCAGGATCAGGAACTACATAGGCAAAGTCTCCCTTCTTCAGTGCAGGACAACTCTCTTAGCTCCTTTTGGCCTGTTCAAGCAAGCAGGGCCTTCTCTCTGCTATGTATGCCCCCTCTCAGCTGTGCAGGCCTCCTCTTTGCCCCCTCAGGACATACTTCCTCTTAGCCCCCTCTGGACATGTTCCTCTTGGCCCTGCCATCTGTCACCGACTCTGCCACAGGGCTCCTTCTGAACTTGTTGCCATATTCAGCACTACAGCCCTTGACTTGTGTTACAGCTCTTTTAGGATGTTCGTTGTCTCGTCTCTCCCTGCTTCTTTCATCTTTCTTCCTTCTGCTTATACTTGCTGCTTCTCTTCCTGCTTCTTTCTGTCTGAAAAACCTCTGCAGGGCTGGCTGCATATATATACAACTCCTTGTTAATTTCAAGGTGTCGTCCTCCCACCAGGGCCACTAACTGACCAATCCCCTCTCAGTAGGCTACAGACATTCATTTGCATAATAGGGTACGGACATTTCATTTACCTAATCTGTAGTCACTTCATTTGCATAGTATATTGCCCAATCTTTGCAAGGTGCTTACCAATCACAGGGCAAGCTACAGCCCAGGGCCAGACAAAAAGTATCAAACTACGAGTTGTTTACAGCTTACTCAGGAAATGTCAGTCAACCTGGACAAAAATAATAAACCTTCTGGGGCAGAAAACTAGGGCAAATGTAACTCCTTAGGGCTTAGGGGAAAAAAATCTCTCAAGCTGTTTTTCCAAAGAACCAAGGCAAAAGGCCACATAAAGGAACTCATTTCACCACAGATTTGATCCCACAACCTTTTGGTTAGCAGCTAAGTGCTTAACCATTTACACTACCCAGGGACTCTATAAGTAATTAAAAAAAAAAAAGATACACTAAAATTCCAATTTTAATCATATCCAAGAAATATGAACTATCATTATGCAGGCATCCTATTAGACTTGCTCACCTACAACTGTTCCTTATGGCCATTTTGGCCGCCAATACCCCTAGTTTTCTCTTCTATTCCTTCTTCCTTTCATTCAACAAATAATGTCTTAACCATTTACTGTATTCTAGTATTTAATAAGTCCTGGAAAAAAACAGAACACTGAATCATAAAGGACTTGTTCTCAATGAGTTTACAATCTAGTAGAGGAAAGACATATACATACACATAAGACCAGTGAAAGGCTGTGCACTTCTTCAAAGACCTAGAAGAGTTTCAGGAAGACAGTAGCATTTATAAGCCGAAGTAGAGAAGGTAGTTGTATTAGTTTCCTATTGCTGCTGTAACAAACTCCCACAAACTTAGTGGCTTAAATGACAGAGATTTATTCTCTCTCTGAAGGTCAGAAGTATAAAAACAGTCTTAGGGGCTTAAAATATATCTGTTGCCAGGGCTGGTATCTCCTGAAGTTTCCAGCTTTTTGCCTCTTCCAGCTCGTAGAGGCTGGCTGCATTCTTTGGCTCTTTGACTCATAGCTTCTCCCTCCAATCTCTGCTTCCATCTTCACATCACCTTCTCCCAGTCAGATCTCTTTCCTCACTCTTATAAGGACCCTTGTGATTGCAATGGGTCCCCTGGGTAACCCTGGATAATCTCTTTATCTCAAGATTCTTAATCACATTTGTAAAGTTATTATTGCTACATAAGATAGCATACTCACAGGTTCCAGGGATTAGGACATGGAGATCTTTGGAAGGCTATTACTGAGCCTACCGGTGTTCCATTCCAGGCCAAGGAAGTTTTCTGATCCAAGGTGTGGAAGCAGATGAGGATAGCACCATTTGAGGAATGACAAGGCAAAAGATACACGTAATAGAGGTAGTGAATCTCCATGTATGTGGTAAGGGAAAATGCTACTAAAGATGTATTTCAAAGACAACTAAAACACCTGGGGTCTCCATGAGTCAGAATCAGCTTCATGGCAGCTGGTTTGTTTTTTAGAAGCCATCAAAAGTGCAGAGTGGAACAATGTTTTTAAAAATTATTCTGGCAGCCATCTAAGATACTCCACTGGTCTCATCCCTTCAGGAGAAAGGAAGAATGAGGAAAACTAAAGATACAAGGGAAAGATTAGTCCAAAGGACTAATGGACCACAACTACCACGGCCTCCACCACACCGAGTCTAGTACAACTAGATGGTACCCAGCTACCATCACTGAATGCTCTGACAGGGATCACAGTAGAGGGTCCCGGACAGAGCTGGAGGAAAATGTAGAGAAAAATTCTAACTCACAAAAAAAGACCAGACTTCTGGTCTGACAGAGACTGGAGAAACCCTGAGAGTATGGCCCCTGGACACCCTTTTAGCTCAGTAATGAAGTCACTTCCAAGGCTTACCCTTCAGGCCCATAAAACAAAATGAGACTAAAGGGGCACATCAGCCCAGGGGCAAGAACTAGAAGGCAGGAGGGAACAAGAAAGCTGGTAATAGGGAACCCAAGGTCAAGAAGGGAGTCTGTCATAGGGTTGTTAACCAATGTCATAAAACAATATGTGTACTAACTGTTTAATGAGAAGCTAGTTTGTTCTGTAAACCTTCATCTAAAGTACAATAAAAAAAAAATTACTTTGGCAGCAACATATAGAATGATTTGGAATATAAATGCTACAGGGACCAAACATGTAATTAAATGAGAGAGTTGCTCTTGGTCTAAGCAGAACATGTCAAATCCCGGGAGCATCATGGAGCTTAGGAAAGCACAGGCTCCATTCAAAACAGGGCAGCACTGGGCAGTCCTAGCCAATTGCTGCTCCCAAGGCTGTGGACACAGTGGTGTCAAACTATCAGATTTATCCGAAAACATGTGGAATCAGGATTTTATATAAGACCTCCGAATTTTTAAATGTTAATAACTATTTTTTTGAAAGACATTGAAATGTTGAAATAAAGCACAGCTGTGGACCTGCTACAGCCCACAACTGAGTTTGCAGCCCCTGGATTAGGGGAAGGAAAGACCAGTCAGCAGATCTCTTCCCATGCTCAGGACCAGTCTCTGTTCTGTACCTGGAAGTATGACTGAGATTGTTGCTGTTAGGTGTTATCGGGTCGGTTCTATCATATAGTGACCCCATATGACAGAAGAGAGCTGCCCCATAGGGTGTTCTAGGTTGTAATCTTTATGAAAACAGATTATCAGTTTCTCGCTCCCATAGAGCCTCTGGGTGGGTTTGAACCACCAACCTTTTGGTTAGCAGCGGAGCAATTTTGGGACTGAAATCAGGAAGATAGTTATGGACCTAGTCCCTAAATTGCCCTCTCACTGATTCACCTGCCGAAACATTATCCACAGCTATCATCTATTTGTGGAAAACAGAACATACACATGAAAGGATATGCTAAGGTCAGATATGCTAAGTGTCAATGACCACTATATCAACAATTGCTATATGAATAAAAAGAACGTTTGATAGTTTAGCCTGGCAGAAGGCTGTGCAGGTAGCATACTTCTCCAAGTCTGATCTCAGTTCTTTAAGCCCCAGCTCTTACAGTTACAAAAAAGAGAAACCTTTTCTTTGCTGCAACAGACATGGCTGCTTGTGCCTACTAATAGCCAGCTCCATTCCCAGCTTCTTCTTGCAAATGGAACCTTGATTCTGCCCAACGATCAGTGTCCATATGTCCACTTCACAGGAAAAATGCAATCAAAATGACTAGCTTAACAAATCTTAATCTACTAGGAGCCAATATATTCCATTCTTACGGAGTTTGAGTAGATTGGTAAGGGGTAGCTGTTTGCCTAAATATCATGATATTTCAGGTGTCTCATGTAATACAATTTTATATATGTATAAGATTTTTTAATACTATAAAACAATTACATTATAATTTTGTTTAAAGATATGTACTTATTCATTGCCTATATTAGTGGTTCTCAACATTTTTTTCTGCTTTAATATATGTAATGAATAATGCTCACATGTTTATATTCCCGTGGCTACACAGATTTTGCCTAAACAAGCCAAAACAAAACAAAACAAAACAAAAAAACCTGGGACCTAAGGCAGTTTCAAATAGCCCCATGAATGTAATGTAGAGATAATATTCACATTTCTTTTCACATGTCCCTTATCCTTACTTCCCTATTATAAATGTACCCATTTGGTGAAATTAAAAAGAAAAAATAATTAAAATTGCCACTTACAAGAATTTAATGATTCATAATCCCCCAAGTATTATCAGTACACTAACAACAGTTGCATTCCAAGGACAAGGCTGTGAATTATGTACAATTTCTACCAACCTCACTAATTATAACTCAGTGCCTATTTTTCTTATATCAAAAAGCAAGCAGTAGAGATAGCCTTGTTGTTTTTGTTAGGTGCCGTCGAGTTGGTTCTGACTCATAATGACCCTATGTACAACAGAACAAAACACTGCCTGGTCCTGCACCATGTCCACAGTCGTTACTGTGCTTGAGCCCATTGTTGCAGCCACTATGTCAATCCACCTCATTGAGGGTCTTCCTCTTTTTAGAGATAGCCTTGAGTCCACCTTAATTTTTTTACCAAAAGGTAACTCATTTGCAGACTCTGGTACTATTGTTAATAACATATGACCTAGGTTTCTAAGTGGTCTCACAAACCTGTTTTTCATCACAGATACATAAGCGTTTCTTGGCATCATTTTTGATACCTGTTAGCCTATTAATTGGAGCCCTGGTGGTGTAGTGGTTAAGAGCTTGGCTGCTAACCAAAAGGTCAGCAGTTCAAATCTACCAGCTGCTCCACGGAAAATCTGTGGGGCAGCTCTACTCTGTCCTATGGGGTCACTATGAGTTAGAACCAACTTGATGGCACCTAACAGTAACAATAGCCTATTAAATGCAAACTAACATATGGTTGCAAAATAAAAAAAGAATTTTATATGTTTGTACCTTATAGTGGTTCAAAAAAAAAGGTACTCAGCATAGTAATTCTGGATCATTATAGAACATGCATTTGGAGAGCAGGGTCAGTGTATACTAATAATTTTTATTATTTTCTGTTTCCCAAAGTTATTGCATTGATTCTACCTATGGATCAGAGTTTAATGAAAATATGAAATGTTATTATAGAAGGAACTGCGTAAGAAAATTCATTCATCTAGCAGGTACTATACAGATTTTTCAATCTCATTATGACCTTAATATGCAATTTGTGATGTTTCTTATGCCTGGTGATACACAATGAGGAATGGATAAGTAGCTTAAAGGACATATGAGTTTGAGTTGAGAGTAAAGCTCAATATGAGTTAACAGTGGCATGAAGCAATCAAAAAAATCTCACATGCTCTTTATTAAAAGTGGAAAATCCAGAATGAGTTCTTGTCTCTGCCTCTCAGACTATGCCTGGATGAATTCTGTGCTATTCTGGTCCCCACACTCTTGACTGGGACACGAACAAACAGGAGTGGTTGCAGAGAAGAGTTTTCAGGATGGTAAAGAGGCTTGAAATCCTACAAAGGAAACAGCTAAAGGAACCAAGAATGCCTAATTAGGAAAAAAGAAAGATTCATGGAGCAAAAGAAGGAAGAAGAGGAACAAATATGTTAGTAAAAAGCCATCATATGTTAAACTTATTCTGTGGACCTTAGGACATAGGAAAAGCCAGTACCCAGTAGTGTTAGCTACGGGGTTACAAATTTCAGCTCAACATAAAAAAGAACTATTTAACAGAGTGTAAGACCAAAAAAGGCATATAGAATAAACAATAGCTACATGTGGTCCCTTGGAGCCCTGGTGGCACAGTGGTTAAGCGTTGGGCTGCTAACCAAAACGTTGGCTGTTCAAATCTACCAGATGCTCTTTGGAAACCCTATGGAAAAAAAAAAATTTTTTTTTGATACTACTGTATGACTGATCCTGGAATAATTTATGTCCCAGGAACCAGTTAGTAGCAGGATAGCTGTGGTGTAGTATGAGATAGCATTAGGGAAGGAGTCAAAAGACCTAAGTGTAAGTCTACATTTGCCATTTATTAGCTATGTTATTGCTGTAGTTTTTGGCCACCATTGAGTCAGCCCTGACTCATGAGGACCCCACACATAATGAGATTAGACTGTTGTGGTCCATAGGGTTTTCATTTTCAGAAGTAGCTCTCTAGGCCTTTCTTCTCAGTTGTATTACTACCTGTACCTTAATGTCTTTATCTATAGATTAACGGCTTAGACCAGGCCTCCAGGTTAATTGGAAATTGAGATGGACATTTAACTCAACACAGATTCCTACTGAAATGATCAAAAAGGGAAGAATACTTAGCTTTGCAAGAAGTTAGGAAATTTTTGCCTACATGGGTCAGAACAAAGGAAGATGGCAAAAATATCACAAGCAAATAAAACTAGAGACCTCTATCCTTTATGAATATAGATACAAAAATTCTCAACAAAACACTAGCAAACTGAATCAAGAAACATTAAAAAGGATTATACAACATGACCAAGTGGGATTTATCCTAGGAATGAAAGGTTGGGTCAACATATAAAACTCAATCTATGTAGCACATCATATTAGTAAGGATAATGGACAAACACCACGTGATCATCTCACTAAACAAGGAAAAAGTATTTGATAAAATCTAACACCCTTTCATGATAAAATCACTCAGTGAGTTAGGAACAGAAGGGAACTTCCTGATAGAATACATCTGTAAAAAAATCTACGGCTAACATACTTAATGTTGAAAGATTGGATGATTTCCCCCTAAGATCAGGGAAAAGGATGTCCACTCTCAGCACTTTTGTTCAACATGTACTAGAGGTTCTAACCAGGGCAATAGGGCAATAAATAGAGAGATGGATATATAGACAGACAAATAAATAAATAAATAAATAAAAGGCATCCAGATTAGAAAGGAAGAATTAAAATTATCTGTATTTGTACATGATAGAATCTTTTATATAGAAAATCCTAAGTAATTCAGAAAAACATTATTAAGACAAATAAATGAGTTCAGCAAGGTTGCAGGACATATGACCAATATACAAAATACGGTTGTATTTCTATGTACTAATAATGAACAATCTGAAAAGTAAATTAGGAAAACAATTCCATTTACAATAGTATCACAAAAAAAAAGTCAAGTTATAAATTTAACAAAAGAAGTGTAAGACTCATACACTGAAAATTTCAAATCATCAATAAAATAAATTAAAGGCCTAAATAAAAGGAAAGACATCCCATGTTCATGGTTTGAATGGCCTAATAGTGTTAAGATGGCAATACTCCCCAAAGTGATCTACAGATTCAATGCAAACCTTTTCAAAAACCTAACAGCTATTTTTGCAGAAATGTAAATTTAGCTGATGCTAAAATTAATATGGAATTGCAAAGGTCACAGAATAGCCAAAAACTATCTTGAAAAAGAACAAAATTGGAGAACTCATTATTTCCCAAATTCAAAACTTACTACAAAGCTACAGAAATCAAACAGTGTGGTGCTGGCATAAGGCTAGATGCATAGATCGAGGAATAGAATTCAGAATCCAAAAAATACCCTTACATTTACGGTCAATTTATTTTTAACAAGGGTTCCAAGAACAATCAATGGGGAAAGAATAACCTTTTCAACAAATGATTCTAGAACAATTGGATATCCACATGCAAAAAAAAAATGAAGCTGGACTCCTACCTCACACCATACACAAAAATTAACTTAAAATGAATAATAGACATAAATGTAAGAGTTAAAACTATAAAACTCTTAGAAGTATAAAAAAAAAAAGAAGTATACATAAGAGTAAATCATCATTTGGATTTGACAAAGGATTCTTGATAAACACAAAAGCATAAGCAACAAATGAAAAAAAAAACAGATAAATCGGAATTAAAAACTTTTGTGCCTCAAAGAATACCATTAAGAAAATGAAAAGACAACCCAAGAATGCAAGAAAACATTGCGAATCATGCATCTGATAAGACTCTTACATCAGGAATACACAAAGAACTCTAAGAATTTAACAATAAAAGCGACAACCCAATCAAAACCTTGACAAAGGATTCGAACATTTTTTTCTAAGAAGATATACAAATGGTCAATAATCACATAAAAAGCAACTCAATGTTAGTAGTCATTAGAGAGATGCAAATCAAATCCACAATGAGATACAACTTCACCCCCACTAAAAACCAAAAATGCATGCCATCGATTTGATGCCCCCTCATAGCGACTCTATAGGACAGAGTAGAACTGCTCCATAGAATTTTCAAAGAGTGCCTGGTGGATTTGAACTGCCAACTTTTTGATTAGCCACTGTAGCACTTAACCACTAAGCCACCAGGGTTTCCTCACCCCCACTACAAAAATACTAAAATCAAAAAGTCAGATAATAATAAGAGTTGGTAAGGATGTGGATAAATTGAAAGACTCATACGTTGCTGGGGAATTGTAAAATTGTACAGTCACTTTGAAAAACAGCTTGGCAGTACTTCAAAATGTTAAACATAGAATTACCGTATGACCCAGTAATTCCACTCCTAGGTGTGGACACAGAGAATTGAAAACATATGTCCACACAAAAAACCCTGTGCACAAATGTTCATAGCAGCATTATTCATAAAAGCCAAAAAGTGGAAAGAATACACCTGTCCATCAACTGATGAGTGGATAAACAAAATGTGCTATATCCATATGATGGAACATTATTTGGCAATAAAAATGAATGATGTGCTAATACATGGTACAACATAGATGAACCCTGAAAGCATCGTGTTAACTGAAAGAAGCCAGCCACATAAGGTCACGTATCGTATAACTCCATTTATTTGAAATGTCCGGAATAAGCATATCCATAGAAACAGATAGTGCATTAGTAGTTGCCAAGGGCTGGAGGGAGAGGTAAAGGAGAGTGACTGCTAATGGGCAGGAGGTTTCTTCCTGGAGGGACGAAAATGTTCTGAAATTAGGTAATGCCGATGGTTGCACATATCTGTGAGTATACTAAAAGTCACTGAATTATATACTTTAAAAGGGTGGATTTTATGGCATGCAAATTGTCGCAATAAATCTGTTATTAAAAAACATTGGGAACCATGAACATAAAAACACATACAGCTCAGAAAAACAAAACCCCTTTTTGATCCTTATTTTAAAATTTCTACTTAAAACATTGCATAATTTCCTTTGTATCAACCCTTGATTATATGTTAATCATATCGATGCTAAAACATCTAAGTTTCTGCTTGATTTTAATTAGACTTAGTCATTTCCTGCTTGGGATGCTCAGTAGTGCTTTGGTAATGAAGGAAACACACACAAAGAATCAACTTTCTTGAGTGTAGTCTTTGGCCAGTTACAACTTGGCAAACAACCAGAATATTATCTGAAGCCAGTTTTAAAGATTCCTTGCATGTAAATAAGCACCTGTGCACACAAACACACCATGTTACTCTATCCTTTCACTGAAGCCACTAAGAAATGCCAGCCCCCCTTTCCAGAAAACAACAACAAAAAAGTGAGCGAGGAACATGTTTAGCATGCCATCCACAGAAACAATATCTACCAACATTGCTATATTATCATCAAGTTTAGGTCCAGGACGGAGGACTTGCTTAGCAGGGGAATTAATTCCAAATCATTTTTGGCTCCTTCTAATAGCAAAGGAAACCCTGGTGGTGTAGTGGTTACATGCTATGGCTGCTAACCAAAAGGTCGGCAGTTCAAAGCCACCAGGTGCTCCTTAGAAACTCTATGGGGCAGTTCTACTCTAACCTATACGGTCACTATGAGTTGGAATCATCAGCAACAGGTTTTGGGGTTTTTTTTGTTTTGTTTTATAACAGCAAAATCCAAGTAAAAGCAGGTTATCCATGACAGAAGATTCCTGGATGGCACAAATAGTTTGTGCTTGGCTGCTAACAGAAAGGTTGGCAGTTCAAAACCACCCAGTGGTGCCACGTAAGAAAGCCTGGTGATCTGCTTCTATAAAGATTACAGCTAAGAAAACCCTACGGAGCACAGTTCTACTCCGTAACATACGAGGTCTCCATGAGTTGGAATGGACTGGACAGCAATGGGTTTGTGTTTTGCTGTTTTGTTTTGCTTTTTGGTGTACAAGGTGGAAGTTTATTTCTCTCACATAAAAGTAAGTCCAGGTACAGGGGCTGCACAAAGTCATCAGGGAACCAGACTCTTTTCAGCTTCCCACTCCACAATCTCTGGATGTGATCCTCCTTCTACACTTCCATCCACTTTGAATGGCAAAGTGAAAGAAGAGCTTCAACACCTCTTCTGACAGGTCATTGACATAGTCACAAAAATAAGTGCAATGGGCACTGAGAAACGTAGACATTTAGTTAGGCTAAAAATCTGTCTGCACTAACAAAAAGGGGGGAAACTGAAGGATAAGAGGCAACAACTAGTAATCTCTGCTATGAAATGTTTCTGAAATCATTATAATTTCCATCAGTCCATTAAATCTAACCAACAAACAAGCATAAATAATTTACATTTATAAACTGCACTTAGAAATTTGTGATCACGCCCATGAATTGAGTAAATTTTAAAATTTTTCTGCTACTTTTATGTTTTGATGGTGTTCTTTAGTCTTTTTAGACGTATATATTTTTCCAAACCTATATGCCAGATTTAAAAAGTCATAATATGCCATGTATACAGTAGCCTCTGTTTTGAAAAATCCTCATTGGAAGGATTTTTTGAAAATGGAAGCAATCATTTAAGTAGTGGCCAGAATGTGAAACAATTTATTGGGTGCCACTACAATTTCTCACAAAACACTAAGACTTTCCCCCCTGTGATTGATTGAAGATGGCTACAAATTCTTTGATCGTCCTTTTATTGAGATGTGGACTCTATATCCCTCTCCGGAACCAGGGTGGGCTGCTTCAGTCAACAGAATGCACCAGATGTGACGCTGTGTGACTTCTGGAGTTAGCCTCAAGAGATTCGCTGTTTCATCTTCTTCAGTGCTTGAAATACTCCCTTTGGAACCCAGCCGTCATACTCTGAGAAGTTTAAGCCAGTTGAAAGGCCACGTGAAGAATTGAGACGTATAAGTCATGTGGCCAATACTATCTGCCAGCTATGTGAGTGGGCCATATTGGAAAACCCAGCGCAGTCAAACCCACAGATGACCCCTGCAACCCCTGCTGACATCATGTAGAAAGTAACTATCCAGCTCAGCCTAGGCAAACTACAGAACCATGAAATACGGTATGTTTTTTAAACCCATGTTATTTTGTTCTTCTGAAGTATACAACATCAGACAATATTTTGTTGTGACTTATAGGGTTTTCATTGGCTAATTTTTCAAAAGTAGATCACCAGGCCTGTCTTCCTAGTCTGTCTTAGTCTGGAAGCTCCACTGAAACCTGTCTACCGAGGGTGACCCTTTAGATATTTGAAAGAGTGGTGGCCTACCTTCCAGCATCATAGCACCACGCAAGCCACCACAGCACAAACTGACAGGTGGTAAACTCAACATACCAGTGATCACGAAGATGGCACAGGCTGGGCAATGTTTCATTCTGTTATATATAAGGTGCCTTGAGTTGGAACCGACTGGATGGCAACTAACAGCAACAACAATATACAACTGGCACACACACACACATTCCTGTGTTAAATTTGTGACAAAATGCAATTTGTTTTCATCTGACACAGATTAAAATATTTGTTGTTTTTTTTAAGATATTGATTCTTAAGCTTGTTAAATCATCAGGAAATGTAGTTTCCCCTTAGAAATCAAAAACATGTCTTCTCAGATTTAAATTCCTACTGCCTTGACTAGTAGTAGACATGGTCATCATGTAAATATTTATTGAAGAAATGAATGCTTTTAAAGAGATACACGTTTAGAATGTCAAAATAAGTGGGTTGTAAAGAATGAAGGCTTTTTGATAAGCAACATAAAACTCCCAATAAAAGACTCATTCTTTGCAAGCTATTTGAGCATTTTAAGAAGAATAACATTTGCAGATGGAATATTTTCCTTCAATAATAAAAAACAAAAAAATAAAGGGTAAAAGAAAACCACTTTTGGTAATCTCTTATCGTTAGTCATATTTAATTGACCTTTGATTCCCGACTACTTTTCAAAACATATTTCCTATACCATTACATAGGGTTCTGCAAGTTTAAAAGTTCAGAAAATTTGAATTTCACGTATTTTTACTACATTGTAAAGAAAAGAACAAAACTTCAGACATTTTCTTTAGATCCCTGTCCTGTGATTACTTTGTGAATTTAATAGTCTCTGCCATTTAAAGTCTGCCTTTCTAATTCTTGAAGGTGATACAGGATCTACGCATGACTGAGAATCCAATGTAAAGATTAATCTTGATTGCAATTTATGATTCTCCTCTACTACTGAGAGTATGTAATTATGAAAAATAGCTCAAGAAAATATTCTTTAAATTCTGTGAGGTTAAAATTATGAGGCTTAGGAATAAAAGGGTTTTTACCTAAGACTATCTCCTTATTTAAGAATGTAAATAACATCTTAACTCACTACTTTGAAATCATGTAAAGGAAGGAATAATCTGAACTATTCTCAAATCTATATAACAGTTGTCCCTTGGAATACAACAAAAATTACCCATGATTTTAACAGTTTAAGGCATTTACTAAAGATATTGATTTTACTTACCTTCTAGTAGATGGTTATCTATAAATCATTTCCAATTTAGGCAGGTTGTAAATAGTTTGACAATAATATTACAATCACTGCAAACCTCTATTTTGAGTCTAGAGAGCATCTCAAGATGCTACCCATCTCCAAGACATCAGACTTATTTCATATCAAAAGCTTTTCCCTGTTTCTCATGACAGCCAATAATTTGTCTTGGTCAAGTACATCTATCAACTATTTTGTTTCCTGAATTTATAATAAGTCCTTAACTTATAAAGGTCTGTATGGTGTCAAAAGTCTCCAAAATTATAATTCCTTATGCCTAGGTAAGACCTAACAATTTACACATGCATTATCTTACTTGATGTTCAAAGCAACCCCATGGAATAGTCAGAGGTTAATATTTTTGTGAGACAGGTTAAGAAAATGAGATTCCAAAAGGCCTTGTCCAAGTCGACAGTTAGTAGATGACCCAGGGGGACTCAATCTAGAACTTCTTACTCCCGATCGAACGCACTGACTGCTACATCATGCTGCTTCAGACCACACGATATGCTTTTAACTGGAGGGACTGATTGCGGGACCTACAACTGCTGACTTCAAAAGGAATGTGTAAATTTATTTTATGTTGTATTAGAAATTACAGAATATTGTAAAGGACAGGGATATAAAGTCTGGTTGTTGTCAAAAAGAGCCTTTGCAAAAGCAGTATCTCAGAAGAACATCTATCTCCCTCTCATGTGTCTTCTGATTCATGTCTCCTCACTTTACTCAGAAAAATAAATTTTTTACTACCACCTCCGCTGCAGAACCAATATTGCTACAGAAGAGCAAAATGCATGCTATTCTGCCTCGTGAATCAAAAATACTGCTGGGTAAATTTTGATTTCAGCATCACCAATGTTGGTAATGATATACAAGGGGAAAGGAACCCTATGTTAACAAAAACAAAACATTAATGCTTTCAATGCTATGTTCTTAACACATAAAATAAAAATAAAAATTTTGGAGAAAAATGTTATATTTGAGCCTGGTCTCAGAAACATTTGAATTTATTCTGAGAGACAGAAATTCTTGGCATCTCAAGTCACGGATGTGGGAGTGTACTCCGATGTAAGAATGGCAGTCACAGATCTCATTATCAGAAGGCAGTGATTTAATTTAATAAATCCTTGACTTTTATGTGGCAGATGTATGTAGCACAGCTCTGAGAAATTGAGAAGCGTTGTACTGGCTCAATCATGCCTAGCAGTGACTTGAAATTAGGTAAAGCTGAATTCTTCAAACCATAGAGCATACATCTACATAAATATCAGCGGGCTTCCCTATGATTGCACCAGCCCGTATCTTTATAACGGCACAAACCCAGCAGCTGAAGCCGGCAAATTCCATCAATGCCACTGTAAATCTGGATCGACTCTTAACTGCAGAACACAAATACGCCTATCTCCTTCAAGGACAATGATTACTTTTAAACCTGCAACATCAAAGGCTCAGTTCTGGACGTTCGGGTAAAATCCAAAGGCAGCCCAACATTTAAATATTTCTCCAAATTTTTGAATGTTCCTTTTCACCAGATGGGATAATTTTACCTTTTTTCCACACCCTTTTGTTACTGGTATACTTCACTGAATAAGCAAGAATTTTCTCTGAAATAGCCTCTTGTGAAAGGATAAAAATGATTTCATCAGACCAGAGGCCACTTTCATCTCTCAAATTCAGGTATATTAAAAACACATTATCTTTATATTTCAAAGGAGGTGAGGGAAAAATCATGGTTATCTTTTTCAGCGAGGCCATTTCCCAGCATTATAAGATACTTACCAACAGCAGTGGACATTCATGGGGTATATTTTCCTTCATGGGTTATGTTCTATCTTTCATCCATCTGACATTGGGACTCTGGTGCTTCTTTTATATAACTCTTTTAAATACATGGTAAATAAAATATCTCATTTACCTGTTGTTTATAATCTTAGCTGTTAAATATTGCCACCTGGATTTCTGACTGAAATTCAGGGTCATTAAAATTCCCTTGGAAACTCTGGTGGTGTAGTGGTTAAGATCAGTTCAAATCCACCAGGCACTCCTTGGAAAGTCTACGGGGCAGGTCTATGCTGTCTTGTAGAGTTACTATAAGTCGGAATTGACTCATTCTGTAGAGTTGCCATTTTCCTGTTTTATACCACAACCTTAGAAATTTTCTTGGCATAGCTGTATCTACATGGGTCCTCAGACGAAATCAAGCTTCATCAAACAAAATAACACCAAAATGCTATCTAAATATAATCTGATCTTGTTGTCAATCTTAACCTTTGATTGTATACTTGGTTTGAACAATGAAGCCTGGGCATTGAAAGTCTGTATTTTCTACTTCCATATCAGTAAGGCTAATGAAATCAGTCATTTGCAGGGTGAATACCAAGTGATCCACAGGATCATCTCAGGGATAAGGAGGCCTCTAATACAAAAGGGTCACTCCAAAAAAGGATCCAGTAAACAGCAGGCTGATGGCAAACAGGCGCGTTATCATGGCTCCCACACCTGAAGCCAACTGTATGTGGCCCCAAAACATATAACACTTCCTTTTATAGTGAAGATGGTGCTATTGGTCCGTTATCTATTAAATGAGTTATTTTGTGATTTCAGTTTGCTTTCCCCCCCTGGGAGTGAGGATAGGTTGAAAAAAAGAATCTACATTATTGTTTGGACTATACTCGCTTATGAAAAGGTTGGCCAAGGACAGGAGATAAGGGAGAAAATTCATCACTGTGGAGTTCAAGGCCCAATATGGAGACTTCAGTATCACTCAGCCTAACCAATTAAGGTAACTTCTCAAGACCTGAAAGTGACCTGTACATATAGATAGATGATACCAGAGACAGAGAGAGGGAGAGACGGGTATAGAGATGCAGTTCTTTTGCAAGAGACAAGTTCATTTTTTTTTTCTCAATCATATTTTAACGTATCAGGAACATCTCATTCCTTCCCCTAGCTTACTCCTTCCACCTCTATTAGCTGCTGCTGGTGTTCAGGTTTGCTGCTGGTTAGACCCTCCCCTTCTTCCAATTGTTTTTTTTGCCTCTACTTTTGGTATATAATACACACATATAACCACCATGTATAAATGCATATCCACACACACATACCTGTTAGCCCCCTCTTCTTTGCTAACGGTTCCATTTTTGTTGTTTTTAGAGTCAATAGCTTATGATAGGGTGACCACATGACTTTTTGGCCTACTAAGTCTTGGATGGGACTGACAGAGCAGGTGGGCTTCTTTCACCTTAGAATGCAGATGTGGTGGTCAGAACCTCGTGGAACCTTGTAACAATGATGCAACGTGAAGCACGGGAGCCCGTGTCAGCCTTGGACCAGCTGCCTCCAGACTTCCTGCTACGTAAGAAGAAAATAATTCCCTAGACAGCACAGACAGGGTAGTGTTTCATTCTGTTGTACGTGGGATCACTATGACTCAGAACTGACTTGATGGTACCTAACAACAACAAACCTGGTTTAAGACAGTTTTTTAGATTCATGTGACTGATTATTCCTAATTGGTTTAAAAAAAAAACAAAACAAAAAACCCTCTTTATCCCAAACATGTTTCGTGTTCTCACATAATCTTCATAATTCTTCAAGATATTATTTCCCCCATTTGACAGATGAGGACACTGAGTGTCAGACATGAAGTTATCTGCCACAAGTCATTTCATTCATGTTAAGTTTTCTAACTTAGATATATTGCCTCTTTTTACAGTCTTTCAGATCTCATTCTCTTCACATGTCTTTGCGTCAGTGAGCTGAGGGGCTGGTTCGTTGCACCAAAGGCTTCTGTAGCCACGTCTGGGCTCAGAGTGCTGTGGAAGGCTGAAGTAGTAGTTAATAGTTTGGGCTCTGGAGTCAAGCTGTCTGGGTTAAACTCTCAGCAAGAGTAAAACTAGCTGTATGAGCGTGACTAATTTACTGAAACTCTTAGAACCTGTTTTCTCATCTCTAAAATGGGGTGAAAACAGTACCAAGGAAATGAGGGGTGATGGGAGGGAGAATTATTCAGCATACATGAAGCCATGAGAACAGTGTGTGTTCATGGGTAGGCAGGCAAAAAGAAAGCAATCGTTGCTCTGATTTTACTACACAGTCCTAGCTTTAAGGGGTTTATACAGGTCTGGTCACAACTTCTTTATTAATATGAAACAAAGGACCACTGACTTTAATCAGTAACTGGGAAAATAAGGTACATTTTTTGAAGCTTCACTGAGTACATGCTGAGTAAAAGCCACACTCTGGGGAGAAAAAAGAGAGAAAACTAGTCATTTAGAAGGCAAATGGTAAAAAAAAAAAAAAAGTGTCCCATTTATAGAAGTGAGTGAATTCCTGATGGCTTCACACAATTAGGCAAGTCCAAGAATCCTGTAGAACACTTCTTCCCCTGAGATGAGAAAACTAAAAAATAATTCTGAAGAACATCTAAGCTCAGAACTTTTGACACTAAATGCCACTGAATTGTCAACAAGGGGTAAGCATAACAGCAAAGCAGGGGAATGGTGGCACTGGGGTGAATGGAGTCTGGCAGAAGCATAAAAAAAGATAAACCAAAGACAATGCAGTCTTCTGCTCAAAATATGGAGCAGAAATCAGGGAAGAAATCAAGATTTTTCTATTAGGAAGACCCTACTGAAAATATCTAGTGACAGAATTTGTGAGAAGAAAAATCCAAGTATAAAATGGAACAAAAAGAACAATCTAATGATCAGGGGAGAAAAGTTTTGAGCTCCAATTCTGTTGCCTTTTAGCTTACCTTTGATACATTTCTAACAAGACAACTGAAGCAGCATCACTCACTTTAGTGATGCTGACGATCACCTCAAAATGGAAATGATTTATACAAGAACAAATTTTTGGAAAAGGTTCAAAACAAGAGAAGGAAATGGCTCAAGGTCAAGACTTTAATCCACTATTCCCTAACATCAAGCACAGCCTGACAATTTTAGTAGGGTTGGTGTCATCAAGGATGTGTTCAACCCTTAAGTTCCTATTTTTTATTCTATAATTTTTTTCCAAAAATTATATTCTAATTAATATATTCACCGAGGGTAACCTCATAAATATAGTTATTTCTATGCATTTACTACCCAAAGCAGGCTAAATTCCTAACTTAGCTCCTAACTCCCAAGACGTACAGTTGTAATCAAAATTGAATTTTTAAAGATGAAAAACCACAAAACTGTATCTTCCAGTGAAGAGGAAGAGGCTACGTGGCAATTATTAACAAGTAATAGTGTAACAATAGAAGATACAAATCAATTATTATCTGTACTCCAATTCATTTGTTCTTTCGTCCTCTTTCCTCAACCATGGTTACAGAAGATTGGCTTTCTATTTGTTATTCCGCCCCCTCCAAATGTCCAATTCGTCATCATTAAGTGATAGTCTTATCTTTCTTGTGTATGTAAAGCTCTTTTCTCAAGTCTTTAAAGTCCCCCATCACCTCCCCAATACCAATATGACTTTGATTTGCATTTTAGCGGATTTTCTGTCAATACTGCCTTTACTTTTGGGCTACATATACCCTGGGTGCTGCAAACGGTTAACACCCTCAGCTGCTAATTGAAAGGTTGAAGGTTCAAGGCTCCTTGGAAGAAAGACCTGGAGATCTACTTCTGAAAAAGAAACCACTGAAAAACCTGTGGGTTGCAGTTCTACACTGACATGCATGTGGTCACCATGAGTTAGAATCCACTTGGCAGCAACTGGTACTGGTTATAGTATTACCTAAAGTACCTGGGCAGGAAATATTGGAAAAGCTTGTTTCTAAATAGATTAGCCATGAATGTACAGATATTTTGTATATAGAATACTACAGACAGAATCAGTGAGCTTTTCTGGGCAGGGAATGATTCAATCATTTTAAATCATGATTCAAGGGCCCAAATCTCATTCAGAAGAGTAACGATTTCCTTAAGTTCTATTAGCAAGTTGCCCAAACCGCATGGGACTCACATGGCTGATTTTGTCAAACATCACATCATTTTAAACAAAAGCATGCCTAACTATTTCCAAAAGTTGCAGAAGGAATAAAAAACCTTTTATTAAAATATATATTAAAAAGTAAGAATTTATAGTTTTCAGGAGAAGAAGCACAAATGTTAAAGGCATTGCTCCCTTGACTGTCCTCTCTGCCTGAAAACCATACTGACACAACCCGACGAACAATCCAGTGTAACCCGAAACCACAATACATGGTCGCTGAAATGACTTAGTAGATGGAAGGAAGATCAAACCCAAGAGCCCATGGGAGGGCATAGGTAAGAAGGAAGAAGCTGATTTATCACTCAAAATCCCACTCTAGGAGGAAGAAAAAAAAAAAAACTACCAATTTAGAATTCTTGGTAAATTACCAATTTACCAAGCCAAATAGCCAAATGTGATTTTTCAGACATGCTGAATCAAAATATTTACATATTCTTTCTCAGAAAGCTACTGGAGGATACACGCCATCAAAATGTATATGTAGAGCAGTAAACAGGGAATCCAATAAAGAGAGGCAAAGGTGTTTCCCAGGATCTGAGAAAAAAGAAGGGAAGTCACCGGATAATAGCTACGCAGCAGATCTCACTGGCAATGACTCATGATTGGAGCAAGAAGGCAAAGAACAGCAGGAAGGAATATTTCCAGGAAAAACAGAAAACAGACTATTATCTGAACAGGTTTGTCTTGAAGGAAAAGTCAAGGTAAATACAACATTTCAATTAACAGAAATGTTGGAAAATTAAACATAGGTTCAAAAATTCAAACATAGGATCCCAGAACAAAAACCCAGTGCCGTCAAGTCGATTCTGACTCATAGCGACCCTATAGGACAGAGCAGAACTGCCCCATAGAGTTTCCAAGGGGCGCCTGGCGGATTTGAACTGCTGACCTTTGGTTAGCAGCCGTAGCACTTAACCACTATGCCACCAGGGTTTCCAAACATAGGATAAACAGACTTAAATATAAGCTAAAAAATTTAGACAGAGATTTGAAAAACTAATTTAAAAAACCAAGAAAAACAAAGTGATACAAAAAAGGAAATGCAATCATTGCAACTAAGTTGGAATAGCAGTGAATGGTATTTGCAGTCATCATTGTGAAAACTCTGCAAACAGATTTAAATTGCCCATTGGGAAGATGAGTAGGAGAGAAGCAATCTGAAACGCTAAAATCATCATCTACCAAAACAGGAAATCAAGAGATGTCTAAAACGGATGAACCAAGAGAATACATTACACTCCCCATAGGTATGCAGAGGTAAACACCAGAAGTACCAAAATAAACTACCAAAGCAGTACAAGGTGGTTGTTTCTAGGTAGAGGTTGAGGAACTGACTTTTTTTTAGTGTAAATCTTTTAGCACTATTTAAAATTTTAAACTATGTACACAAATTGCTACAAAATGCAATTAGGAAAAAAAAAAGGAACACTCCATTTTAAAAATCTTTTTGACATTAAAAAAAACTTTTAATGACTACATTTGAATGCACAGAAAACAAGCATGAATATTAAAAAGACGAATTTTTTAGAAAGCTTGATGAAACAAACCTGAAAAGATTTAACTACTGTTTAAATAATCTTGAGATTTTATTCGCTAATTTAGCAAATTAAACACTGAATGGAAAATGGCAAAATCTCATTTCCCATTCATGGCTTCAGCAAGCTGCGTTTCCTATTTCTACTCAATTACCTAATGAAAGGGAAAAAAAAATGCTCTGGTAAAATATTGATAAAACGTCACTCCCTTCTGCAAAAGACCAGAGGTATCATAACTCAAGGGGAATAAAAAAATGTTTAGTGTATATCATGGTGAATATTAATTTACCTGTTCCTAAGAATAAGGTACAATGCGCCCTGGTCGCACAATGGCTAAACACTCAGCTGCTCACTAAAAGGTTGGCGGTTCAAACCCAACAGCAGTTCCACACGAGGAAAGACCTGGCGATCTGCTCCTGTAAAAATTACAGCCTAGAAAACCATGAGGCAGTTCTACTGTCACATAGGGTCACCAGGAGTCAGAATCAACTTGATGGCATACAACTATCCTACCTGCTTTTTCAAGAAATACTTATGCCCAAACACTGATTTGTTATTCCATCAAGTGTATCAGTGCAGTGAGGTGGACTTCTTTGAAGTATATGCTGATATACAGATACCCCACTACTGCGCAAGCGTCCACCAAGGCGTTCCTCCGTGGCAGGATAACAGGGTACTGCCTTGGCAAATGATCCCTGAAGAGTGCAAACGGTTAGCATGTTTCGCTGATAACTGAAAGGCTGGTACTTTGAGCCTACCCAGCGGCTCCTCAGAGGAAAGGCCTAGTGACTCACTTTTGAAAAATCAGCCACTGAAAACCCTACAGAGCACAGTTCTACTCTTGACACACATGGGGTTGCCATGAGCTGGAGTCCATTCAGTGGCACCTGGTACTAGTGGCCTTGCAAAACCATACCTGTCCAATCCTCTGTTAACTTATTTAACTCTCCTACTTGAATGTAAGCACCTTAAAGACAGTGGCCAAGTCTTATTCAACTTAGTTGCTGCAAATATCAGAGCCTGATACTCAATAGATTCTCAATAAACATTTAAAGAATCAATGTACAAATTAGGGAATGAATCACTACCACTCTTGTTTAAGCTCCTCTTAAAATGTAAAGTCAGATCTACATATAGTTAAAGGAAAAGGACAAAATGCATACATACGATTGTTTGCTGAGGAACTTTGTATAGCACTTTAAATAAGAGGCTTTTTACTGAAAAAGTTAATTGCCTACTCTTTGTGCTGTCATATATCTACACAAAACAGGTCAACAGAAAAAGAAAAAAACTATGTTCAGTCTTTATTTTCAGAATGTATTAATTCTCTTAATATGAACTAAACCTTATACTTGTTAATCGTAATTTCCAAAGCCTAGAAAAATAATCTGAATTCTTACCACCAGGTGTCAGAACCTCAGCATTCATTAGAAAAGGAAAATAACTATTACAATGAGAATAGTGATGATTTTAAGGCACATATATCATGGTATTCCATAGCAAATTCTACACAAGGAATGTGCAGATACATCGAATACATAAAATAATGGTTACATTTAATCAAGCACATATAAAATTGCGGCACACGCACACACACATACACACATTGTGCAATGCAAACGGTATCTGAAGCAGAAATAGAATCTCTAAATGATGTGATCGTGTCAAAATTTCCAACAATAAATGGTGTTAAAGCAGTGACTCGCAACTGTGGGAAATGCAGGCATAAAAACCACCTAGAAGGCTTTTTTAAACTGTAATCCTCCCTCCCCTTCTCCTGAATTTTTTTTTTTTACTTCTTTACTTGACAGCACTGGTTTTTTTTTTTTTTTTAACCCCTAACTAGGAAGGCATGGACTCACAGGTAAGAATCACTTCTGTGTTATTGTTAGGTGCCATTGTCTAGGTTCCAAATCATAGCAACCCCACGTACAACAGAACGAAACGCTGCCTCATTATGCGCCATTCTCACAAGTGTTGCCATGCTGGAGCCCATTGTTGCAGCCACTGAGTCAATCCATCTCATTGACGGTCTTCTTCTTTTTCCATGACCCTCTACTTTACCAAGCATAATGTCCTTCTCCAGGGACTGATCCCTCTTGACAACGTGTCCAAAGTATATGAGATGAAGTCTTACCATCCTCGCATCTAAGGAGCATTCTGGCTGTACTTCTTCCAAGACAGATCTGTTCATTCTTCTGGCAGTCCCTGTCTATTCAATATTCTTCACCAATACCATAATTCAAAGGCATCAACTCTTCAGTCTTCTATTCATTGCCCAGCTTTCGCACCATGTGCCTATGATTACATTTTTTCTTTTTTCTGGTTTGTATCTAACCCTTAATAGCTAGAATGTTTTGAGCCTTACCTGCAGTCTCATCAACTCATAAAATCATGACAATCAGTTAAGGCTCATTTTCTAATTTTTATATTTTAAGCACAACTACAGGCCTTAATTTAAATATGTAGAGTGTGCACTGCATTCTGGAGAGATGGTAATGACAGCGAATGGCTTACCTTGACATTTTAAAGAAAATGCCACCCACCCCAGAGACCAAAATTTATTATGAAGATGCTTAAGAGTTTTATGTATAACCTAGTTTTTTTTTTAGATACTTAGTAAAAGGTATTAAGTAAATTACAATACACCTTGGTGTTAGGGTACTATGCAACTATTTGAAATTACCTATCAAACCAAAAAAGGAAACCCTGGTGGCATAGTGGTTAAGAGCTATGGCTGCTAACCAAAAGGCTGGCAGTTCAAATTCACCAGGATCTCCTTGGAAACCCTATGGGCAGTTCTATTCTGTCCTATAGGGTCACCATAAGTCAGAATTGACTTGACAGCAAGGGGTTTGGTTTTTTTATCAAACCAAAACCAAACCCATTGCTGTTGAGTTGATTCTGACTCATAGCGACCCTACAGGACAGGGGAGAACTGCCTCATAGGGTTTCCAAGGCTGTAATCTTTGCAGAAGCAGAATGCCACATCCTTCTCCCACAGAGCAGCTGGTGGGTTTGAACTGTCGACCTATCAGTTAGCAGCCAAGCACTTAACGACTGCACCACCAGGGCTCCTTGAAATTATATATAAAAATATTTACTTACATAGGAAAATATAGAAAGTAAAAGTATATTCGTGGTTTAATCCCTTAGTTATAAAGCCATATATGTTGTACCCAAAAAGGAAAAAAGATAAGAATGTTAGTAGTTATTATTGGGGTGTGGGTTTTTCAACTTCATGTCTCCAAACCCAGAATAACCAAACCCATGGCTGTAGGGTTGATTCCGACTCTTAGCGACCCTAAAAGGACACAGCAGAACTGCCCCATAGGGTTTCCAAGGAGTGGCTGGTGGATCTGAACTGACAGCACTGAGTTTGGTTTTTGGTTTATGCCTGTGGTTATAACCCCATTTGGGAATGGGTTGTCTTTCTTACATTAATGAGACAGGATTAGTGTAGGGTGTGTTTTGAGTCAATCTCTTTTGAGATAGAAAAGAGATTAAACAAGCAAGCAGATTCCTAAACTGTGAGAAAATGAATGTTTGTTAAAGCCACCCATTTATGGTTTTCTGTTACAACAGCATTAGATAACTAAGACACTATATAATATTTTTGTAAGCATCTTATTTAAAAACTCAAAGGTAGCCACATCAGTAAAATTCAGAAAAAGACCTTTATGTTTCATTCATAGAAGAATATTCAGGCAACATTACTTTAGCCAGCAGGCAAATGGGGAGTGATTTTGACAAAGTCATAGCTATAGGGTGGCTATGAGTTGGAATAGACTCAACAATGGGTTTGGTTTGGTGTAGCAGTAATAATGAAAATATAAGAGCCTAAAAATTATGAACTAAAGGTAGAAAAGATCTACCTCCTTTGAATCCACTTGATGGCACTGGGTTAAAGCGAGGCTGACCAAGGTCACACAGCAGAAGGGCTCAGACTGGGTTAGCAGGAAGAGTTTGGGACACAATGCTGACAGGAGGAGAACTGGGGCCAGTGTTTTCTAAAGTGAGTAACCTAAGCCTGGAGGGCTAAGCAGTCTTGATATTCAAAGTGAATCCATTCAGGGATGAAAGCAAAATAAAATTGTAGTTGAACGGGCAGGAGAGAGTCTGTGGATGGGTAAACTTGACCACTGCAGATGGGACAGAGAGAAGTCAGAGGTGAGAAATTAACAAGACAGGCTGGGTTCTGGTTGTTGTTAAGGTTAATGCTAACCAAAGACATAAGGGCAGTCATTAGTTAAGCTAGGCTTGGAGACAACAGCTAGGTCTGAAGAGACGTGCTACCAAAAGCCACCTTTAACCAGCTGCTTTTAAAGATACCTCTGAACCATCTTGCTCACAGTGATACCGAATGGAGGTGATCCTGGGAGGCCTCCCATGTGCTCAATGCTCTCCTACCTACTGGTATCCTGTGAGATGCATAGTATTTCCCGTTTGTAACTCAAGGCACAGATCAGGTAAACTAGTAAAGAGACGGTATATAAACCCAAATGGTATATAAACCAGTAAAGAGATGGTATATTGACTTCAAAGCCTATGCAGAAGTCATGCATTCCTGTGTCTTTAATCTAATCTCTCCACCTTATTGACCTTCATCGGAGTGGCCTAGGCAGGAACTCTGATCAGCACTGGGGTTAAGGGCTAGGATGTTAGCCATTAACCCGTTAAGACAATTCAGTTAGAACAGTCTAGTGCTTTTCCCGCTTCTCCCACAATGCCATTCTAGTAGAAACTGACAGGTATCCAAAGGGGCACACTGGCCTGAAAAAGCCATACGAATAATCAACAGTCCTTAATTCCTTAGAGTGAAAGCAGCTTAAGTAGCAAGGCCAAACATAACAATTACTAGCTGACTACAGAAAATTAGAACTCTTAAAGGAACTGCTCAAATCTTTACCATGTATTACATGGTTTGATGCACTTATCTTTGAAAACAACTGACTTACAATGACAAACCTTAGCTTCACAGCTTGTAGTTGAATCCATCTTCAAACAAAATAGTGACTTAGTTATTAAATAAACATTACCTTCTGCCATATTAATGTATTCTGGTTAGGGGACAGAATAGTCACTTCTGACTATAATGAGGTCCACAGAACCTTTAGAACCCAATTGACCTTTTTTCTACCTGGACCTATGCAAGACTTAACAATTAATATGCCCCCTCCGCATCTTCTTATCAGTTGTACCAGCTGGCATCAAGTAGATTTCAACTCATGGTGACACCATGTGTGCAGAATTGAACTGCACTCCATAGGATTTTCAAGGTTGTTTCAGAAGTGGATCCCCAGGCCTTTCTTCCAAGGCATCCCTGGATGAGTTTGAACCACCAATCTTTCTGACTGACAGTCAAGCTCTGGACCTTTTGAACCACCCAGAGGGTCGCCCCCCACCTTTTTACTCCAACAGATAACATCAAACTTGCCAAAAAATAATCTTCATCTATGCAACAGAGTTCACCTAACTATTCAGAGTAGGCAGCCCCAAAGGAAATCCAGGCAGAGGAAATAAATGGCAAATTCTAGCTATTAAAATGTAAGTATTTAACTCCTAGGTGAATCACTATAACCCTCACACATTGCTTATTTATTCTTGTATCAGTCATAATTCTAATATACTTGCTATCTGGTTTTTCCATTCCTCAGTAAGTCAAAAGAAAAAAAAAATTAAAAGATAGGGTAAAGTATTACTCGAGGTAGATAAAAAGTAACAGCTGTCATGGAAAAGAGGAAAAGACTACAAAAAGCAGGCAGAAGAACTAGAAAAGAGCCAGGTGAAATGTACTGTGGGGAGGCCACAACCTTCTGACTGCAATAGAACCATGAATGAGTAACTGTGTAATAACTGAAAATTGATACTCTTAATGGTGACTCAGAAATATCAAGTTTACACTGTATTCAGAATAATTTACTTCATGTAAGAAAGCATCCAGTATATTTTAGAAGTATTTCTAACCAAAATTATTTAATTAAAAAGTATTAGTATTTGAACAGATAAGCTTTTGTTACCCGAAAAATTTCCTCCCATGTCTTATTGAGTCTCATTCTTCAATAGCGCAGAATAAATCACTTCTATGGAAGATACACAGAAAGACCAATAATTTTAATGATTTGTGGTAAATAAAAAGGAAACTTGAATCTTACGACTCAGAAATGAAAATAATTACAAGTGTATCAATATAGCAAGTACAACTGCAAGTTGCAAGAGCTTACATAAATCAACTGCTGTCAAAATAAATATTTAAAGAGACAAAACTGAAACTGCTTAATGATGGCAAAGAACACAGAGCAGAGAGGATAAATCAAGAAAGCAAATGTAACAAAGTGAATGGAAAACCCCAGAGGTGTTTTTGGAAACAGAGATTCCGATCAGAGCAGACACACACCTGTCTAGGCATGTGACCTAGGAAGCAACAGAGTGACTAAAAGTCAGCTGTAAATCAGAAATGACAACCAAAAGCCCAGGGAGTCTTAAATTATTTAATCCAGACATTATCTAACCCTTTGGAGTTGTTCGGCGCTATGGCATTCATCACTCTCTGCTAGAATGAAATGTGGGCCACGCACACTATGGGTTGTAGATCGCATTTCAGAGCTCCTTCACCCTGGAAGGTCAGCAACAGCAGTATATTTTTTGTTCACATATTCCATTTCTTAATATGGAAAAATAACATGGCAAAAGAAGGATCAGCAGAATCAGACTTTCAAATAAATGGATCTCAAAATGGTGATTAACTTCACAGTATTTTAAAATTGAGGATCGTCTAATCCAGTGGGTATCCAACTGTCCTCTTCGGCCCCCAGGGAACCAAGCCGAAAGATCTCACAGTTCCCCTCCTCACACATTTAATACTATAACTACATTCAGCTTCTAGGAAAGATTTATTTAAAGACTTCTGCTTCTTAGAAAAAAAAAAAAAATAAGACTTAAAATGATCTAATCTATCAATTCTCCAATGAGAACACTCAGACCAAAATAACCTACCGAGGTCTCTGCCTTCTCAGGGTGGTGTCCTGCCCACTACCCTGCTGCCTTCTCTACCTGGGTGTAAGTAAGCCCTTCTGACTCCTGCCCTCAGACTGTCCGTCATAGCCTTCAGTGTTGTGAAAAAAATCTGATATAAAACAATCTCCAACCAGTACCTCCACACTAACCTAAAATGTAAAAAACAAATAAAAAAATTACGTAAGAAGAAATCAGGACCTCAAAAAATAGTTTAGCAATACCTAGCAAAGTTGACCAGAAAAAGACTGCTTCCCAACTTACTGACATTCGATTAATAATTTGCTAGTGTGGGAAGCCTTCTAAAAAATGTTGATACTAAAATGTGTTAGAGCAAATTCTCTAAGCATATATATTTTAGATAAACACAGTTATAAACTGCTAGTTAACCATTAAGCAAGTGTACATAATAATAAAAATAGGTACCCTGAGCCCCATGTTGATTTTCACCACCAAAGAATAAATAATAAAGTTCAAATCATGATTTCCTGATGTATGGGCAAGATCAAAATAAGGGACAAAAACTCAGGACAGACATCCGAGTAAACTCTTATAAGAAACTAAATATAATGTAAGGCAAAGACAACTATAGACGGAGAATTTAACACGATGGCAGCATATTTAGACCAGGTACTCTACGTTCATTACAATAAAGCCAGAATAAATTATTTAACAATATTCTGTTTACTAAAGGATCTGAAGTATTTTGCTGATGGCAGTTGTAAATATTTTTCATCAAAGAATGTTAAAAGGACAAGACAATAATGATACCACTTGTATACCTAACCAACAGATCCAGTACCCTCTCATTAATCTTTGATAGCTAATAATTTGAATAGAAAGACATGATGAATCAAACTGTACACCAGCTATAGAAAGAAAAATCCTTCAAAGCAATCCTAACATTTAAAAGTGGTAAATAAATTCATAATCTGGCAGAAGGTATGTTTTTTAATTCAAAAGAAGAACAATATACGAATGGCTACCTATTCGTAAAGAAGTGAAGGACCAAAGCAGCACAGTGACTGGGTTCTCCCACACTGCAGAGACTCGGAATGAAACACTCATCTGGTACACCATTCAGCTGTCAAGAGGGAGCAACTCAAAGGATATCACACAGTCTATAAACCAGCTGGAAGGAGCCATCCAGACTTTGCCCTGCCGAACCCTCTCTGGGCGATAACTAGAAAAATCCTCGTAGATGATATACTGCGTGCAGAAGCGCTGGTCAGAGTCAGGCCTGGCGTGGTACGCAACGGTGTTGACGGTCTGAGTCACGTCGCTGTCTGGCTTCGGCTTTCTGCTGAGGATCTGCCCCCCGGCCGCACTGACCAGCTTCACTAGGTTGTCCTTCGGATGGTGCTTGAAGGTTCCCCCAAAGTAGAAGTAGCACCCATCGAACAGCTTTGGCAACTGAAATAACAAGAATAAAACTCGTTAAAAACTGATCAAAATATTTTAAAACACTGCATATGAAGGACGGCAATAAAAACAATCACACACTGTGTAAGAAACTACGTCAAGAAAACTACTTATGCAGATTTAAGGGTTTCCAGCTCACAATTTTTTTCCCCTAAGATTCAGTCTACTTATGCGGATAAGGGTTTCCAGCTCACAATTTTTTTCCCCTAAGATTCAGTCAACACTCCTCACTCTCCCAAGATTTCAGGTATGTTCTGTACTAAGAAAAACAAATACACAAAAACTGTTCATAAGCTTCTTGTATAAAGATGCTTATTCATATTTGTTAGGACTTAAAGCCCCAAGAATCCCTAAAGTATATATATACTAAATATTCCTAGAGTATCTGAAATATGCTTCAAGGACACCTAGCTAAACAGAATTAAATCACAAGAGTAGAAGCTTTCCTGTGGACCTTTATCTAATCCACCCCTACACATTCAGGCCCTTATACACAGTATCAGCAACGAACAGTCTCCAGGGCAGCCATGGTGGGACTGCGGCCTCGAGGGTCCAAGGACTCCCTGGCTGGAGTACCACAGATTATGAAGCCATGCCTAAGGGTCCAATTAGCTACGAAACACACTTCCGTGTGCTTTAAAAAAGAGAAAAAGTTGCACAATTCCCTTCCATAAAAATTTTCCATCATTTCTAACATGCTTATATATCAACGAGATAATGGAATATTATCTGTTAAAACTGTAATATGGGGCAATAAAGACATATGGTAACTAAATCCGAGCAGCAGCTGTAAGTCTTCTTTCCAGCTACTTCCTGTATCTGAGACTTACCTCAGCTTCTGAAAGGTTTATGGGAATGTTCAAGATGCCAAAAATCCATTAACAGTATGAAATTATTGCCTTTTGGACTTTACTGCTCATCATGATCACCTTTCAGAATCAAGTGCTTGAAATAAGCACAATTAAAATTTTAATCAGTCACCTGTACTTGTTGAAAGGGCAGGAGCAGTCTTTCCTGATCACGATAATGATATTAAGTCATAATAAGAACAATGAAAGTAGCATCAAAAGAAAAATACCAGCTGTTCTCTGTTGAGTCTGCTTCTCTGAGGACCTTCAGGAATTTCATACTTTTCTTCCTGTTCATATACTTTTCTTTGCAGACATGCTTTCACCCCTGACCAAAAAAAAAGGATAAAGGCAAAAATAAATATCAAGTAGGGATTATCCCTTTATCATTGAAATTTCACAATTCACCTAAGCGTTTTAAAACGGAATGTCTTTTCTTCTTCCTATTGTTTGGAAACAGAAACAGAAATTTTACTTATGCAAAAAAAAAATGTGATAAAAACTGGAGAGAAAATCTAAGAAAGTTCTCCTTCAGAGGATTGAGTACTGAACAGTAACTGCAACTTTAGTCTCCTTTCTGAGAAAAGCTAAACCAATACATTATTTCAAACACAAGAATAAAAATCCACAGTTTTACGCAGCTATTACCAGAATTAAGATGAATTAAAAGCCCATCAAGTCCAGCAACAGTAACCTGAACTTGAGCACTTATTGTTTGCACCACTCCTTTTGGCAGTCATGTGTCTAATCTCCCGTTACACTTAAAATAATGCGACATTAAGGAAATTACTCCATAGCACCTAGCTCAGTGGGCCTCACAAGAGGGACTCAACAGTACCTGTGAAGATAAACAATAAGCAGTGCTAGAAAACACATTTAGGATTTCACAGACCTCACTGAAGTCACAAGCCTAGAGATGAGTAGGTTGGGCCTTGTATGAAAAACAGCATTTTTCTGATGGCTCGGGTAAGTGCTCACAGTTCAGGTTAAAAAGCAAGAGTGGCAGAGGGAGCCCAGCCTGGCAGTGTTTACAGTCATTCCATTAACTGGCTCCTGGGTTGTGAAGCCCTCCAGCAGGAGGGCCATTTGCTGCCAGCCAGTATCAACTGTCTGGCAAAGCTCTAGCAATCAAGTGAGTCCTCAGGCATACCCAGAGCCGATAATAGATGGGAGGACACAGTTAGCTTAATCTAGAGGCCTGGTCTTGCAATACTGCCTGTCATCATCAAGGAAGGGAATTCACAGCATGACATATGAGCCTTGGTGGCACAATGGTTAAGTTCTTGGCTGAAAGGTTGGCAGTTTGAACCCACACAACTCGACTCTGTGGGAGAAAGACCTGGAGACCTGCTTCTATAAAGATTACGGTCTAAAAACCCTATGGGGGATGTCCTACTCCATCACATGGGGTCACTATGAGTCAAAAGTTGACTCGACGGCATCCAACAATATACCTATATATCTGTATCTACGTTGTTGTTAGGTGCCGTCGAGTCGGTTCCTACTCATCGCGACCCTATGCACAACAGAACGAAACACTGCCTGGCCCTGCGCCATCCTTACAATCGTTGTTATGCTTGAGCTCATTGTTGCAGCCACTGTGTCAATCCACCTTGTTGAGGGTCTTCCTCTTTTCCGCTGACCCTGTACTCTGCCAAGCATGAAGTCCTTCTCCAGGGACTCATCCCTCCTGACAACATGTCCAAGGTATGTAAGACACAGTCTCGCCATCCTTGCCTCTAAGGAGCATTCTGGCCACACTTCTTCCGAAACAGGTTTGTTCGTTCTTTTGGCAGTCCGTGGTATATTCAATATTCTTCGCCAACACCATAATTCAAAGGCGTCAATTCTTCTTCGGTCTTCCTTATTCATTGTCCAGCTTTCACATACATATGATACGACTGAAAATACCATGGCTTGGGTCAGGCGCACCTAGTCTTCAGGGTGACATCTTTGCTCTTCAACACTTTGAAGAGGTCCTTTGCAGCAGATTTACCCAATGCAATACGTCTTTTGATTTCTTGACTGCTGCTTCCATGGCTGTTGATTGTAGATCCAAGTAAAATGAAATCCTTGACAACTTCAATCTTTTCTCCGTTTATCATGATGTTGCTCATTGGTCCAGTTGTGAGGCTTTTTGTTTTCTTTATGTTGAGGTGGAGGCCATACTGAAGGCTGTGGTCTTTGATCTTCAATCTGTATCTATACATACATACATATAGACAGAGCTAGCTCGTGTTTTGATGATGTATAACTAGGCTAAATTTGGGATCTGGAGTCAAATGACTCGGCTACCCCTGTTACTTACTTTGGACTAGTTACTTAAACTCAGAAACTTTGGTGGCATAGTGGTTAAGTGCTACAGCTGCTAACCCAAAGGTTGGCAATTTGAATCCACCAGGTGCTACTTGGAAACCCTATGGGGCAGTTCTACCCTCTCTGGTAGGGTCACTATGAATTGGAATCCACTTGAAGGCAATTGGTTTTTTGTTTTGTTTTGTTTTGGTCTTCTTTGAGACTAAGTTCCCCTGCCTGTGGGAAAAAGAGAAGAAAAAGGGAAGATAACCGTATCACTTGTTTCACAGGGCTGCTATGGAAAAACTGTGACATTCTCTGGAAGCTGAAAACTGTACTAAATTATGTTCATCATAAAAAGAAACCCTTCCCACTGTTTGTTATTGGTGTTTTAGATTACTTTGTTCAATAAATTAAGTTTCATCATTGAGGAAACTCTGTGATGGCAGGAATCATACATTATTCACTTTTGCATTCCTCCAACATCTACTCTGGTCTTGCATGGAGCAGGTGCTTGATAGCTTGATATTGGCAAAGCTGGGACAAGAGCTCAGGTCTCTTCACTCATTGTCTAGTGCTATTAATATAAAAAAGTTTTTATAAAGTTCACTAAAGATGTAAACACTAAAGAATTTTATCCACACAAATAACGAAAAATAATTACACAGCACCTATAAGAGCTCGGAATTATAGTCTGAACTTGTAACTATTTCAACCTATTTCTGGATATCAAAATGTTACCTACCTTGTGTATCTAATATCTAATGATATTTAATGCCTTGAAACTTAATCAGAAAGACTTTATGGCTGCAAAAAAAAAAACATACTTGGGGTTGAGAATTTGAAATATAGGCTGGAAATATATGATTTAACAGTATTTTGAAAAACCTGTGAAAGATGCCAGTGATAAAAATCTGTCCAGCTGATCCCTACGTGATTCAACAATGGGATGACGTCAACACAGGAGAAGAACCGCTGCTAGGCCTGTGATCCATGCACACGACTATCAAAGGGCTGCTTCCTGAAATGAAGGATGGCCCCAAACCAAAAGTTCACCGGCTACATGTACCAGAATTATCTGAGGACTGCATTTGAAATAAATGAAGATCATTTTTTTAACACTAAGAGAAGGCCTCTTGACCTATAAAAATTATCTTGACAGTAAAATCCAACACTGGATAAGACAAAAGAACTCAAGACTTTCTAAGAGTTTCTATCCAAGAGTCCACTTTAAATTGATCCAGATTCATGAGATACCATTTTTAAACATGCTTCTCTATTATCCCAAACTGACATAATTAAACTCTATCTCTGTCTACATAAGTCAATCTGTAGAATTGAAAGAAGAGAGGAGAAATCGAAAAACAAAACAAAGCAATGGTAACTTTCAAAACAAAAAATGTGCTTGAGTCTTCATTTATTAGGTATATTTCAGCTTATTCCAAAGTAATCCTCTAACACCAGGATTTTCGAAGTATTTAAGATCATAGAATTTAACAGGTAAAAAAGATCCTAAAGATCTAGTCCAGCTTTGTCTTACAGATTTGGAAAATCAAATGCAGAAACATAAAGTGACCTGCTAAGATCACCAACAACTACAAACTTAAAGTTAGCCACTTCCTAACACATACAACCTTCTACTTCAATGCTCTTCTCATATACTTATTGAGTGTCAATTATGTACAAGAAGCTGTGGTGGCACAGTAGTTAAGAGCTTGGCTGCGAATCAAAAGGAAGGCAGTTGGAATCCACCAGTCCCTCCTTGGAAACCCTATGGAGCAGTACTACTACAGAGTCACTATGAGTTGGAATCAACTTGACAGCAATGGGTTTGGTTTTGGTTTATTATGTACAAAGTCATAGCCTCTGCCCCTGAGAAATGAAGTCGTATTCATTTTTGCATTCCTGTTGTTTTGCCTTCTCATTCCATAATCCAAATTAAAAATGATGTTGTCGATGTTTGCTGCCTTTGAGTCAGCTCCCGACTTGTGGGGACCCCATAGAGTTTTCTTGGCTATAATCTTTACGGAAGCAGTTTCCCAGGCCTTTTCTTCCAGGAAGCCGCTGGGTGCATTTGAACTGCCAACCTTTGGGTTATCAGCCACTTGCAAACCACTTGTGCCAAGTGAACACCTTCATTAAAAAACTAGAAGGCTGTATTTTACTTCTGAGGACTTACTTGTAAATGTATTTTTAATGCATTCTTTCTCTCTCAATAAATACTTAATCCATTATAAAATTCAGTCATCATAATTATACCCATATTTCAAGGAATTAAGGGTGCCACTGAGACAATTTCAAGTCATGGCATGTATCGATGGCAAAGAAAATCCTCATTCTTGTCCAAAAATTTAGAACTTTCTATGACTTGAATTTCTGTTACAGAGTCAACTAGAGAAGACAGGTCCAGAGCTACAGATAAACATGACGCAGATTCGTGCTCTCCAGATTCAGCTTCTCCCCATTGAGAATGTCCCGCCTTTTAAAGAGTAACAGACGTGGGAGCAGCTCTGATTGTCAGAAAGATAATAAAACAGAAAGACATTTGTTCACATTTCATTTTATTTTAAATATGGTAAAAGTAAAAACAATTGTTTTCTTAGGTAAATGTCTGAATGCATAGTTGTTTCTGAAAACAATGTAGGAACAATATACCTTAAATATCAAAAAATTCGCTAATATTCTGGAAGTATCAGTCATTCAGATATATTAGTGATGTGGGATTCTGAAATACGAGTAAAGCAGGAAATGGTACACAGCCAGAGTCTGAGTTATTTGTGTTTCTGGCATTGAACAAACAAAATGCACAAGGTATTAAATATTAAGAAAAAGTAGAATATCATTAAGAACTATGGAGCATCAAGAAGTTGTTTTATTGTTACTTCCCTGGGTATATAGGAGTAGAATGTATCTATCAAAAATTGTTGTATGTGTTATGTTAGCTGTATATAAGTTTATTCTTCTTACACTTGTACATCTTCTAAGACCAAAATCTCTTTTTGTAAATGTTCATTAGCGGAGACCTACCCTAGTAACAATTTTATTTTATAAAAACAATTAATGCTATGCCAAAAGCAGAATGCACCATTATAATCTGAAAGTGTAAACACTGGCTAGTACACTGAAAACTTTAATTTTTCATAATTTAAAATAAAATACTTATAATCATAAGGTCTAACCAAAGGACTTTTAGAGGAATATGTTTTTTAAAAGCAGAAACCAGTGCTTAAAAGTCATACACCAATATTTTCTGGTTAAGGAAGAGAAAAAAGAAAACCAAAATTCTTTAAAAGCCAGTTCGTTCTATTCCATTGTCTTTTTACCCTTCTAACTTTAAATGACCAAGGATATAATTATATGTTCTAAGGAAATACCTTAATAAAAATTATTATTATAGCTACAGTCTATGGGTTTGATTTTTTTTTTTATGTCGTATGTACTTGTACCATACCCCAAATCCAGCAAGACTGATACATTATTCCCATTTCAGGGGAAGGAACAGAAATGGAAAGAAGTGGCAAAACAGAAAGAAGTGACAGAACAGAAATTTGAATTTAAATCCACTTAATTTTCTTAATCCTATCTGCTTTTTTACACTAAAATGTAACATTCTGGCACACAAGGTAAACCCTGAGGTCTAAAAGGCACAATGTGGCTACTTCAAATGCTTTAAAGTGGTTAGATATTCTCTAAAATGATGCTTAATATATTTTAAAAAGCCAGAAGAAAAGATTTTAACAGTTGACTCTTCATTTCTCCAAAAGCAGAGCTCTGTCAAGAGCCTGGGTTTTCCTTAGCTTGGGAATGTTAGCACAAACTCAAATTCGGAAATCAACCTAGGGTATCTGTAGTCACCTATCATGCCATACGT
The DNA here is from genome assembly GCF_024166365.1 of Elephas maximus indicus. Taxonomy (NCBI): domain Eukaryota; kingdom Metazoa; phylum Chordata; class Mammalia; order Proboscidea; family Elephantidae; genus Elephas; species Elephas maximus. The sequence continues at coordinate 113,181,262 of NC_064824.1, forward strand.
AATTCATGTTAGCTTTGCTTACGCTTTGGTGACCATGTCCCTTTTCTCCAGTGTGGCCAAGTCTGCTATGCTGAGCCTCTGAATCCTATATCACGAGTGTAATGGTGCCATAAAAATTAATTGCTTCTTTTTATATATAAAAAACATTTTAAAAATAGCATAGCTTTTAATAATCACTAAGTAAAAACTATTTAATGAAACTGGTATTAAAATATTAACTTTACTGTATATTGAAAACGAGTCTCAAAATAAGTTTCGGCTACGTCAAGATATACTAGAAACACTGCCAGTGTGTTTGCATTAACGTGCTCGCATATGGTTTCTATATTAAGAACCAACTCCAAAATAAATCTCTGACTTAACTCAAACTCATTTATTTTACAAGGAAATTATTATTTACTGTTCTCTTCATTTAAACACATCAGTCCTTTTCTAAATCTCCTTTCCTAAGACACACAGAGCATTTATAGCAGTATCTTACATCAATGAGTAGACCAGCACATAAAGTCAAGGACTGCCTACTGAATGCTCTTACAGCTACTGGAAGAAATGAGTGGCTAATGTTAAATTACAGAAATAATAAATGGACTGCACCTATGCAGGTGGCTTATTCATTTTATGGGTTTGTTTTGCTGATTATTTTTAAACTCTCAAGAGATGTACATTCAAATGGTATTTATGGATCCTGACAATGTGCTGGCATTAATCAATTGAGAGAATTTAGTCTTAACAGATACTAGCATGAGGTAAGCATGGCACCAACAGACATGAGATGGCAGGCACTAAGAGGACAGCATGGCACTTCCATGGGAAGGTGCCAGCACTTTTATAGTTGGCTATGCCTCAATCCATAAACCTTTCAGCTTTAGAGTCGTTGGTAAGTAAATTTCTGTAAAAAACTAAACCCAGTGTCAAATTGATTCCAACTCATAGTGACCCTACAGGACAGAGGAGAACTGTCCCATAGGGCTTCCAAGGAGCGGCTGGTGGATTCCAACTGCCAAACTTCTGGTTAGCAGCTAAGTTCTTAACCACTATGCCACCAGGGCTCCAAATTATTGAGGCACATAAGGAACACTGACATTCTCTTTATTCTGGCAACAACTTGCCTATGTCACCTAATATCAACTATGAAAAAACTTTTTTTTTTTTAAACTAAGGAATAGTTTGCAGTTCTATAACATGTTTGAGTTAAGAGTTTCTGCATCTAGAATTTTCTGAAAGCTGGGATTGACATCTAGTTCAAGGGTTGTACCTGGAATGCCTACAAAGGGCCAGTTGAATTACATTAAGTGTGAGGAATCTGGTGTTAAGTGGTAGGGAGTTGTGCAGATGTACAGGAAAATGCACATCACACCCAAAGGCATAAAAATTAATGTTTATTCCAGATTAAACCTGAAATAAACATCATTTTTGCCTGCTTTGGCCTTTAGACTGACAATCTGATACTCCTGGTGCTCATCTAATCGTACTCTTCATGTCACAGATAAGGAAACTTAGTCCTGAGAAATTTAAGCAGCTTTCCTACTGACACAACTGGAAAGAACACATACATGCTCTAACCTCTGCTGTTGTTGCTGTTAGGTGCCACTGAGTCAGTTCTAACTCATAGCAACCTTATGTACAACGGAACAAAACACTGCCCAGTCCTGCGCCATTCTCGCAATCGTTGTCATCATGCTTGAGCCCACTGTTGCAGCCAGTGTCTCAATCCATCTCATCGAGTTCTTTTTCACTGACCCTCTACTTTAACAAGCATGATGTCCTTCTCCAGGGCCTGGTCCTTCCTAATAACACGTCCAAAGTATGTGAGATGAAGTCTTGCCATCCTCGCTTCTAAGGAGCATCCTGGCTGTACTTCTTCCGGGACAGATTTGTTTGTTTTTCTGGCAGTCCATGGTATATTCAATATTCTTCTCCAACACCATAATTCAAAGGCTTCAATTCTTCAGTCTTCCTTATTCCTTGTCCAGCTTTCACTTGCATATGAGGCAACAGAAAATACCATGGCTTGGGTCCAGCACACTTCAGTCCTCAAAGTGACATCTTTGCTTTTTTAACACTCTAAAGAAGTCTTTTGCAGCACATTTGCCCAATGCAGTATGTCATCTGATTTCTTGACTGCTGCTTCCATGGGCATTGATTGTGGATCTGAGTAACATGAAGTCTTTGACAACTTCAATCTTTTCTCCGTTTATCATGATGTTGCTTATTGGTCCAGTTCTGAAGATTTTTGTTTTCTTTATGTTAGGGTGCAATTCACACTGAAGGCTGTAGTCTTTGATATACACCAACCAGTAAGTGCTTCAAGTCCTCTTCACTTTCAGCAAGCAAGGTTGTGTCATCAGCATATCACAGGTTGTTAATGAGTCCTCCTTCAATCCTGATGCTGCATTCTTCTTCACACAGTCCAGCTTCTCAGGTTATTTGCTTAGCATACAGATCAAGTAAGTACGGTGAAAGGATACAACCCTGACACACACCTTTCCTGACTTTAAACCATGCAATACCCCCTTGTTCTGTTTGAACAACTGCCTCCTGTTCTATGCACAGGTTCCACATAAGCACAATTGTTAAGTGTTCTGGAATTTTCATTCTTTGCAATGTTATCCAAAATTTATTAGGACCCACACAGTCGAAGGCATCTTCATAGTCAATAAAACACAGGTAAATATCTTTCTGGTATTCTCTGCTTTCAGCCAAGATCCATCTGATATCGGCAATGATATCCCTCTTTCCACGTCCTCTTCTGAACCTGGCTTGAATTTCTAGCAGTTCCTTTTTGATGTACTGCTGCAACCGCTTTTCAATGATCTTCAGCAAAATTTTAATTGTGTGTGGTAGTAATGATATTGTTCGGTAATTTCCACATTCTGTTGGATCACCTTTTTTTGGAATGGGCACAAATATGGATCCCTTCCTGTTGGCTGGCCAGGTAGTTGTCTTCCAAATTTCTAGGCCTAGACAAGTGAGCATCTCCAGTGCTGTATCTGTTTGTTGAAACATCTCAATTAGTAGTTCCATCAATTCCTGGAGCCCTGATTTTGCCAATGCCTTCAGTGCAACTCGGACTTCTTTCTTCCATACCATCGGTTCTTGATCATATGGTACCTCCTGAAATGATTAAACTAATTCATTTTGGTGGATTGACTCCGTGTATTCCTTCCACCTCCTTTCAATGCTTCCTGCCTCGTTCAATATTTTCTCTGTAGAATCCTTTCAATACTGCAACTCAAGGCCTGGATTTTTTCTTCTGTTTTTTCAGCTTGAGAAATGCTGAGCATGTTCTTCCCTTTTGGTTTTCCAACTTCAGGTCTTTGCATAGATCAGTTTATTTTTAAATCTTTATGCTTACTTGTAAAAAATAAATCATGCAAGAAAATGCTGGGCATTCTCTATTCAGCTTTAATATATTCTGCCTCTCTTACAATAAATCACATAATCACTTAACACAGGACTATACAGGAGGACTGCTATTTTTAAACAATAGCTAAAAAGTACATCAAATGGCAGAAACTGCTGACTACCTTGGTGGGGAGCAAAGGAAAGACAATGTGTTTGGCTTTGTCTTCACTGGATGAATGAGCTTATTTACTCTAATGGCAAAGTGCCACTCTCTAACTTGAACCGTACAAGTTCCAGAATGAAGACTTACTTTTCAATAGACATTTATAATAATTGTAAATTCATATCAACTTCCTAGTGAACTACTACTGAGATAAACCAACTGAGCTGATTTATTTATAATAACAATTAAACACGATAATAAAATACTTTAAACTTTTGGCAATTTAAATGGTGACACAATAACACCATCAAAGAACCGGTAAGAATCTACCTGCCAAAACATTTCCCAATTAACTAGCATATATAGTAGATGACATTTAAAGGTTTTATTTATTCGATAAAAGTTAAACTATGGCAAGAATTCTTAACCTATTCTCCATTTAAAACAAAATATCAAAATTTTCATACTTCCTAGTCATAAACTAACCCTATGAGGCAGTTCTACTCTGTCCTATAGGGTAGCTATGAGTTGGAATTGGCTCAACAACAGGTTTTTTTTTTTGAGTCATAATAAACTCATCTGAAGTATAATCTATGCTATAATCCTTAATTTTGTACATCAAGATTTTAAAACTGGTAGGTTATTTTCTACCAATATAAAGATACTTCTTTAAATTTAACCAAAATACTTCATATTTGCAATACATGTTGAATAAAATTCACATTATTCTATCTGCCACTAAAATAGTTCTGCAGAAAGATGGACTCTTATTCTCCCTTTTGAAGAAATAAAACGCAACTGCATAACCACATTCTTGTTGTGAATAATTTCCAAACTAAAATGATTTAACATGAATAAGTTATTTATGTAAACACAGAATTCCGCATATGCCAGAATGATATATCCTTCAAAATGTGTTAAGCCACATTTTCTATTATACTTTAAATTTTGACTGAAGCTTTCATTTTGCAGAAATATAGAGATGAACTATTTATCTTATTAAAACTAAGAGACTCTTTTAGCCCAGATGTATTCTTGATCATATCTACCATTTCATGAACTTTCCTTTTGCCCTGATCTTATTATTTTTTTATAGGTAAGCAGCCCAATTCCAAAACACTCCTTAACTCAAAGTCATTAAGGCAGCTCTGGCTACCTGAGCAAAGCCCAGACTCTGTACACTAATGCAGCTTATGAACTCTGGCGCTACAGTATTTTTTTAAAAGGAAGTTTTTCCTAGTCAGAAAGGTGCTCCTTTATTCTAAATCATGAGTAAACCACTCTTGCCTCCCATCTCATAAAAGCATATGTATCAGCGAATGCGTACCTTCATTCTTGAGCTGTATGAACCACTGATGATGTCTGTGGATTTATATTAAGTGCAGTCACTTTTCCTACTTCCAGAAGGAAAAACAGACCATACAAATGGGAGGGAAGGGAGCAGAAAAAACAGGCTTTCTTGAATTCACAGCTTCATACAAATGATCAGAGAATACAATGAAGATGGACTAAAGTTTATACTGGAGTTTTGTTAAATGTCTAAAGGGGGAAGGATTATCCCTCCCCGTAAGGCCACAGAGTTTCCTTACTTTCTCTTGAATTTGATTTCACAGGCAAACACTGTTCCTAAAACTGCCAAAGATGGAGAAACGGGCCTCTTTGGTAACCTAATAATCTACCACTGTTTTCTTTCTTTGCCATAGGAATTCACACACTTTGTGTTGTTGAAAGTAAAGATATAATTTTGTCATGATTTTAACTTTTAAGCAATTCTGACTTTTCCATAATACTTCAGTAGTCTTAATATTTATCCTCTAAGCATATACACTGTTTCAGAGTATCTTAAAGAATCCATAATTTTCCTATTCCTCTCATATTTAGCATACTCCCTTACTTCCTGCTATTAGAAATAGCACTGCTAATAGTTTATTTTCTCTGTATTACTTGCTTAGGGTAATTCTCAGAAGTGGGACTAATGATCAAAGTATGTTGATTTATTTTTGTTCTTAGAGAATCTTTAGATCAATCCCTGCTCAACTGGAATCAAAACAAAACAAAAACACCCTGCTGCACCTTCCCCACCTTACTGAGACAAGTCCGAAGTAAAACGTCTGACACATTCCCCTAGCAATTCGCCTCAGTGTTGAGGACACATAAAACTTCCACAGCAGCAATTTTACCTAACTTAGATGGAAGTGAGGAAGACAAAGAAATTACTAAAGAAAAGATGACAGCCACCTCTCCCCTCTTCACAGTGAGGTGAGAAATGAGGAAGCAGAATCAAATTGGAAAAAAAAAAAGGTTAGGCTAGAGGAAACTCCAAAAGTGGGGCATTAAAATAACAGGTCAATAAAAGATATTTTATTTTTTGAATGCTACTTTGCATTTTTAGGATGCAATTTTACCTTATCCCTATTCTCTTACCATATTGGTAAAGTATAAAAAAAAAAAAAAAAAGTATAGGGTCACTGAAAAAGAGGAAGACCCTCAAGGAGATGGACTGACATAGTGGCTGCAATAATGGGCTCAGGCATAATGATTGTGGGCATAGTGTAGAACCCGGCAGTGTTTCATTCTGTTGTACACAGAGTCTCTGTGAGTCGGAACTGACTCGTCGGCACCTAACAACAACAACATATTCTCTCCAGGAGATGAGTAAAATTATTTATTATATATCTTCTATTCCCCCAACATAGTCGTTCCTTAAATTACCAAAATTCACCCTTGTTTTTTTATGAGGCTGGTCATTAGGTGCTTGTAAGGCACTGGCACCAAAAACTAGAGCTAAAACAGAATCTCGGCCACAGATGTGACCTTGAAGAGGGAACTTTTCCTATCTATAACTTCTATTTCTGTAAAATACCTGTAAGATAAAACATCTGTCAGATAAATATGGTGTGAAAGAATGGCTGATACGGTAGTATAATTACAGCCTGTCCTCAGAATCTACATGCTCAGCCCATTAACTATGTAAGATACCCGACATACTTAATGTAGAAAAAAGAGACTTTAACCAAGACAAAAGATTTTTAAATGGAAAACTTCGGAGCCAAAGGATCCAAATTCTTATTGTTAATTTATTTAAATGAGTCAATTATCCTACACAGTTACAGAAAAATTTAAGATACAATTTCCTACTGAACTTACTTGATTTCTGGAAAATTCCATGCAAAGTTAATATTAAAGTTTCTATATAGGTAACCCAGTTCAGGCTTTGTCTACCAGCAAGTCATATCCTCAAACACAAGACCTAGTTTTAATAAGTCATAAATCTTTACAACTAATTTTGAAAGCTTTGGTCTACTTCATCTTTCTTTAATATACATGGGTTTCAGATAGTTTTTGAATAGCTCTGAAGCATTTTTTAAAATCAAACCAAGAGGCTTGACACTGAGCAAAATACAGAAACTGTGAGAAGTACATATTAGGAAGAAATTATTTGAGGGGTTTTGCCTTCCTTTTATAAACCCCAGTAACTATTTAAAGTAATTGTTCCAAACCTTGAACCTCTTTCTCTTGGGGTTCTATATTAGAAAACATGGGGATATGAACTTCATTAAGAGATTCCATCCATCCTTTATCCTAAAAGAACCATTGAGAGTATGTTATTCACCACTGTGAGAATCACCAAATCTCACACTATTAAATCGACTTGAGTCCATCAATGATTCTATAAAAATGACATGGCCAAGCCATTAAAGTGACAAAACGTTCATTTCTTAAAGAAGCCAAATTTTATGGAAATGAATCATGTAGCCTGTATACGTAACCAAGTGCAAGTTCAGCATATTCACAAGAACTAGATAAAGTTAAATGGTAAATGCCTTAACATTCAAGATTTCACATGGCTTCTTTATTACTGAGGCCTTATTATTGTGCAAGTCTATTCTTTCCTATAACCACTTGCAAGGTTTCAAAGGTTTCTAGTGTAGGTTCAGTACAAAAGCTTCTATAATCATGGAACCATTTTAAATGAATTTTTTTTAACATCAAGACTCAGTAAGATGTGCCACAGATTTGACAGGAAAGGAAGGTACAAAAATAAGAAAGTAAGACACAGTGAAAAACTTTTTTTTCTATGTAAATGGTCAATCAGTCCAATTGCTAATCATACTTCTGAAACTGGTAATGACTGGGAAGGACTAATAACAAAGGCTGATGAAGTCTTTTAAAAAACCAAACAATAGTATAGCTTAACTGGTAAAAAAAAAGTCTGCCTTGAGCATTATGCTCTTTTAACAACTACTTATATGGGATCAAATGGACAACAGCAACTTGAAATATTAGGTAGGAACCTTAGGAGGCAGAGAGTTTATGTTAATGAGGAAGGAACCACTCAGAAAAGGAGGGTGAGAACGGATACACAACTAGAAGAATGTAATCGGTGCCACTGAATTGCACACATAGAAACTGTCGAACTGGTCTATGTTTTGCTGTGTGTACGCTCAACAACAAAATAAATAAAATTCAAAATATAAATAAATAAAAGCGGCTTTGGTCTAAGCGCGCACGCGCACACACACACACACACACACACACAAACAGACTGATGAGAAGAGGTGCCGGAGCATTGCTAGTCACAGCCACTTAGCGGGATCAGACAGCATCAGTGGAGGCTAGCCTCACAAGAAAGAAGTGGTAGCTGCATTTAAACAGGACACAAATATCAACTGCTGAAAAGGAACTGTCTTAGAAGCTCAATGTCACACTACAGATTAAATTAATAATGTAAGATCTTGATAAATCAAGCATTTCTACCATAAAAGCTTCAAAGCACAAAGCCATAAAACACAGTTTATAAAAACAAATTCTAATCCATCATTTGCTTCTTGAAAAGAAAGTTTCATTAAAAATACCCACTATTTTTTTTTTCTAACTTTTTTTTTTTTAATAATTATAAATTGGCATGAGATTGTAAAGAAATGTACGGGGAAGTTCCACGCACCTTTCACCAGTCTCTCCCAATGTTAACATCTCACACAACTATACTTCAATATGAAAGCCAAGGAAGTGGCACTGGTACAACTCATGGGACTTTTTCAGATTTCACCAGTTATACAAGCACTTGTGTTGTATGTGGGTGTGGGGGTGTGTGTGTGTATGTAGATACTGGAGCCAGGAAACTTTATCACATATGTAGTTTTATATAACCACAATCAAGATACTCGATAGCATCATCACAAGACTCTGCCATGAGAAGAGGGCACGGCCATCAAACAAATACAGAAGGCATGCGTTATTTGCGTAAAACAATATGGTAGTTAACAAAAAAAGGTCACTTCAATGTACTATTTAGCCATCCTAACGAAAGTAGATTCTTTAGCTACTGAGAAGAAAATAACTCTGTATAAGCTTTCTTTTTTATTTTGCTTTAAATCCTAGTAAGGATAAGAAAGGCAAACAAGTGACAGTAGGGAAGGTGAAGATAGGGTGTTTGGAAGGTGATGACAAGCAGTTCTGAAGGTGGTGGTGGGGTGTTTGACTACTAAGAAGTGGGTAACAGGGAAAAATTTCCAGGGGAGGTTTAGATAACAGCTTGTGTAGTCACCTCAAATCAGGTAGTACAAGGCAGACTAAACTTCCCAATGACTTCATATAATACACTGGATAAAGCAAAAGGGTGTTATACAGGTAAATTTTTAAAAAATCATTAAAAGAAAAACTACTTCCATTTCATATACCCACCCTGCAGTATATTTAAAACATGTGTTTATTAACAAGTTAAATATATCATATAAAGGAGCCCTGGTGACACAGTAGTTGAGCATTTGGCTGCTAAAAGAAAGGTTGGCTGTTCGAAACCTACCAGCTGCTCCACATGAGAAATATGTGGCAGTCTGCTTCCATAAAGATTACGGCCTTGGAAACCTTGTGGGGCAGTTCTACTTTGTACTACAGGATCACTATGAGATGGAATCAACTCGAGGGCAAGGGGTTTGGTTTTTTGGGGGTATATCATGTAATGGAAATACAGGCTGCTTAGGCTTAAAAGTCTAACTATATAAATCATTGTACTCTGTATTAAAATAGTTGGCATAGTAGGAAAAAGCTTTTAAAACCAGAACTTATTTGCATACATTTACCAAGAACATCTAGATGATACCATTAATATAGCTTTTCAAATGCACTAAGGGAAGAAAAATTAGCATAAGTTCTTTAAATAACTATTGGCAGCAATGCACTATGAGAAATGAAATTAGCCTACTTAATTTATTTTGTAATTCTCCCAAATCCAAATACTTACATTCAAATTTTAGGACCCAGCATCCATTGAGAATCCCAAGCATACATTTTAGGGTACTTTGAACAGTGTCACCAGGAACAACAACGTGAGTTACTAGAATACAATAGAAACAGTAAGAAAAACAGAGATGTAAACCAAAACAATTCTGTTATTAGCCTGCTCTTTATAACCAGACTGTATCTTACAAACTAATACCTGAATTTACTTCAATGGCATCCCTTTTTACACTTAAGCACAAGACTTCTTTTATTTAGCCAACATTCTCTCACCTGGCTACCAAGATGAAAAGTCAGATCATAAACCATAAATTTTAAAGCCATGTTATCATAATCTTTTCTTAATTTTCCAATTATAACAAAGGAATTACAGCAATGCATTGCACTACAAATTGTCATTAGCAAACACATAAATTTGCTCTTCTGACATATCCTTCTGTCTTAACACGTGTGCAAAGCTTTAAATTTCCTCACTATATTAAGCCTATAAGTAATTTATAACTTACACAATTTAAATTTATTGCAAGATGCATGAGTCATATTCCAATATCTAAAACATATATACATTGTCAAAGTGAGTTCTCTAAAAGGAGTTATATACTTTAAAAAAAAAAAAAAAATTCCTAGAGAAAAGTCAAAATCCTCACCTGTACTGTCAAACTCAGCACATTTTTTAGCCTTAAGAATTGCTGCAAGCTCACTGAGCATTTTCTGTTGTTCTGAGGAAAGGCCACTGCCTATAAGCACAAGGGGCCTATCACTACGTTGGACAGTGTTCATCTGTTAATGAAAAAGAAGCCACAGCATTACAAACATTTAAAGACAAGAGAAAAGCATTAAACTGACTGTCACTTGATACAAGCTCGAAGAACGTCATTACTTAGCTTACTCTATCTAGTAATTCCCAGTAATTTCTGCTGATCAATTATTTTTCCATTTCTTATTTTTCCCCAATAAATAACACTAATTGTGATAGCCCTCTACATCCAGGACATTTTGCTTCCTTGATACTAATCTGGGTCTCTCTAGAGTTTTATGTCTTCATTTTGTCACCAGTAAGCCTTTTTTTCCCTGCTTGTTTCAAGTAACCCAAAATACCCATATCATTAATTTCCTAACCCCCCGGGGCTAACTTCTTCCAATGGAGTTACCTTTAACTTGGTCAGTTTAGTTTAAACTAAAATTATCTTGTTGTTGTCGTGTGCTGTTGAGTCAGTTCCGACTCACAGAGACCCTATAGGACAGGGCAGAACTGCCCCAGAGGGTTTCCAAGGAGAAGCTGGTGGATTTGAACTGCCGACCTTTCGGTTCACAGCCAAGCTCTTAACCACTATGCTGCAAAAAACCAAGAAAACCAAACCGATTGCCGTTTCGTCGATAATAACTTATAGCGACCCTATAGCACAGAGTACAACTGCCTCATAGAATTTCCAAAGAGCGCTTTCTAGATTTGAACTGCTGACCTTTTGGTTAGCAGCCGTAGCACTTAACCACTACGTTACCAGGGGGCTCCAAAATTATCTTACTGACGAAAAATCAGTCTTAGAACACTTGAGACTTCTAGAACAGTGGTGACCCCAAAGATAGAAAACACATTTTTAATATCAAAGCAGTTACCCCTCTCTAAATATCACTTCAGCTCTATTCCGATACTACTCTGACACTAACTGCAATGCAGTTAGCTCCTCCTCTTCTGACCCTAACCACGCAGAGCTTGTTCAGATCTCACAGAGTTAAAAGGCACAGTCCTTCAGACTGCCAAATCTGCCCACGAGTCAGCCACCAGCTACAAGTTTGGGGGTTCAGACCAACTGACTACAAATCCAGGGGTTCCTCCTACACCCTCAGTGTAGTCCCTGGGTGGCGCAAATGGTTAAGCACTCAACTACTAGTTGAATATGTGGCTGTACCCGCCAAGAAGCATCTCAGAAGAAAGACCGGGTGACCTGTTTCCGAGAGGTCACAGCCTTGAAGAGCCCGTGGAGCAGTTCTACTCCGTACATATGGGGTCACCCTGAGTCAGAACCAACTTGATGGCAATTAACAACAACTAGTACTACCAGTCCAAGTTCACGACAAGTCCCCAGGACACCTGTACTTCTAACCTGCTGGCTAAAAACCTAGGGGTCCCCTCTACCCTCTCATGTTTAATAATTTGCTAGAATGACTTACAGAACTCAGCAAAGCCCTATACTTAAAATTATAGTCTTAATGTAACAAAAAGGATACAACAGAAATTCATAACACGAGGTATGGGAAGATCCCCAATGTGGAGCTTCCTTATTCCCAGGAACCAGGAATGCATTACCCTCTGGGAGCACTGTCAGCTGTTATCAACCAGAAAGCTCAACCGAATGGAGTTCTTATTGAGGTTTCATGACATAGGCATGGTTGATAGAATCACTGATCACCTGACTGAACTCAATCTCCAGCCTTCCTTTCACTCTCTAGAGGTATGGAGTTTGGATGATATCCCATGGCCAGCTCTTACCATAAGTTACCTTTCTAAACATAACCTGTCTAGTGCCCTCCATGAATAACAAAAATATTCCAGTCACTCAGGAAATTCCAAAGGTTTCAGGGCTGCCTCCCAGAAACAGGGACAAAGACCAAATTTGGGGGGTAAAGCACTTCATCCTACACCCTCAAAACCAAGAAACAATAAAAACACACAAGAGAATTCAAAAGTTAGAAGATCAGATCCTCCAACAGTAGTAAGTCAACGCAGCGCATGGGAATGAAAAAGTGCTCCAAGAAAGAGTCGTTTTTTACTTTATTATCTAGACTTAACTTATAGGAAACAAAACAGACAAAAATAAAGGGAAGGCAGCAATGGGGAGCATCAAAGACAGAGATTAGATGTGAAAGATTCAAAGGGATAGTGTTTATAATAGCAGCCAAAAGAAATTTAAAAAATAAAATTGAATTGGGAGTTAGCCGAAAGCTACCTAATAGAAGAGAAGCAACAAACTACACAAAGAAGAAAGACAGGTAAATCAGCACTAATGTATTAAAGGACAAAAGTCAAACACAATGCTGCAATTCTCAAAGGCAAAACATAGAATTCTCCTATGTACGTGAGTATATATGTACACGGAACATCTGGGCTTACAAGCACGAAAGAACATGAGGGAAATACTGAAGGCATGACTACCAGCACAGTTTGGCAACTAGAGGAAAGACAGTTAGCATTCAAATACTTCACATATCATAATAGCAATCATCTTATAAATTTATTCAGTCTGATGTCCTACATATATGACATCTAAATCTTCTGCTTTATCTATAAACAGACCAATCACAATAATTCATTCACTAGTATACTGCAGTATACTATATTAGTATGCTATAGTATACTAGTATAATTCATTCACTTGTATATAGGAAGTATAACATTTTCAAAGATTTCCATAAAAAAATTACATGGTAATATTTCAGCACTTAAATGTTCACCTACCTGAATTACTTATTCCTTCCAAGGTTCAAGTAACAAAGCTTTTACCGGATATGCTATCTATCTATATCACATTTCTATGTATGTGTCTTTCCTATTCACTAATTTATAAGATGATGTAACCATATCTAACATAAACTCTGTAAACAGTCTGTAACATAAAATAGTTCAGTGTACCTTATGGATTATTCAATTACTATGTGGTAATATATTAAAAACAGTATTTTTAAAATCCTTGTCAGTTACACTGACGAGTGCCATAAAAATAACTCTAAATGGACGATAACCAAAACCAAACCAAACCCGTTGCTGTCGAGTCGACTCCGACTCATAGTGACCCTAGAAGACAGAGTAGACCTGTCTCACAGAGTTTCCAAGGAGCGCCTGGTAGATTCGAACTGTTGACCTTCTGGTGGAGCAGCCGTAGCTCTTAACCACTATGCCACCAGGGTTTCCAAATGGAAGCTACTACTTCTCAATTTATATAACTCCACTTCAACTATAAATTAGTTCCCTGCACAAATACAAGAGTGAAAAGATATCAATTCTAAATATAGCCTATGAGCTATTTCCACCAAGCCAACGAAAGCACCAAAGTGGGTCAAGCATTTTCCAAGCATAGTTTGTTTGTTTGTTTGTTTTTAACCTCAATACAGATAGAAACTGGCCCTAATTCCTCGCAGTTAAGGAACACTATAATAAAACATAGAGCAAACAGCTGCTAAAGCCACACGTCTGATTTGGTGTGAGGGCAGGAGAACGGCATTTGATTTGAATAAACAGAGGCCTCAGAATCATGATGCTCAAAAGAAGTTCAAAAAACCTACAAGCGTTCAACATACTTCAGAAAGATTAGGTGTTACGTACACTGGCATTAAACAAACTTGTAGAATAATCCATATAGTACTTTTTCTTAAATAAAATTATTAGCTATTCTTAATGAGTTTACCAAATAAATATAGTTATAAAACTTCTGGGGAAAACACAAAAAAAGATGACAACCTGCTTGAAAGGGATCACAGTCAAAGAAGTCCCAAAATGAACATGGCAAGCAGCTTTTTAAGTCTCTTTGGAAGACCAAAGAAGAATTGATGCAGAATTATGGTGCTGGTAAAGAATACCATAATGAATATATCATTGACCATAAGAAGAACAAACAAATCTGTCTTGGAAGAAATACAGCCAGAATGCTCCTTAGAAGCAAGGACAGAGAGACTTCATCTCACATACTTTGGACACATTATCAGGAGAATCAGCCCCTGGAGAAGAACATCGTGCTTGGTAAGGTAGACAGCACCAACAAGAAAAAGGAAGACCCTTAACGAGATGGGCTGACACAGCGGCTGCGACACTGAGCTCAAACATAGCAATGACTGTGAGGGTGGCACAGGACTGGGCAGCATTTTGTTCTGTTGTACAAAGGGTCACCATGAATCAAAACCAACTCGATGGCACCTGATAACAACAAACTTTAAAGAGTTTACTTCTCATATTTATAGTAGTGCTTTCCAAGCATCACTAACCTTTACCTGAAAGCTAAAAAAAAATACAAACAGGGACAGAGAAATTCAAACCCTACCTACTTATTACTCCTTCCCTTGTGCATGATGCTCCCTGGAGAAGCCTCTCAGAATAACTTGGCAACCACCGATTCGAAGGATTTTAGCCTCAGCAACCCAGCACTTCTGCTTGTTTCCAGTGCAAAAATTAGTCATAAAGGGACTGCAGTCCTCATATCCATGCATCAACATACACTTCTTGAGCGCTCACTCTAAGCCAGACACCGTCCTAGGTGCTGGGGCTACAGTAAATAAGAGTCAAGTCAGCTCTCACAGAGTTTATATACCAGCTGGGAGGAAAAAAAGAGTAAAATAAAAACACATTAAAGCAGATATAAGTGGTATGGTAAAAGTAAAGCAAGCCAAGGGGATAAGAAGTCTTAGAGATTGCTATTTAATATATGATGGTACAAAGACCTCTTGGATAAGATGACACTGCAGAAAGATGTGTAGGAAGTAAGAAGCATGCCGCATGGCATTTGACTTCTTAGATTTATTCCTGATAAAGAAAACAGCTGGTACAACAGCCCTGAACTGTGAGCATGTTTGGTGGTTTCAAGCAAAAGCAAGGTGGCTCATGTGTCTGGAAAAAAGTGAGTGAATGCGAGTTTGGTAGCAGCGCAAAGAAGGCAATTCCAGTTCTTCCGTTTTAAGAACTGCACGTAAAGAAACTACTCTTCAATTCAGAGGGACATGGTGTCATTCATTAGTCTTCCTTAGGCAAGTATATGCAATTAAGAGAGTAAAAAATGATACTCACAGGCCAGGTCCCCGTACCATGCAAAAAGCATAGTTTCTTAAATTTTATAAAAACACAAAGGGAGCTGAGAGGTAGAAGTGAGAAGAGGATAAACATTTTGGTCTTTTCTGAAAGGCACTGCCAACCTCAGATTCCAAGAATATCATTAAAAAATCTTTATTTTTGAAACCTTTAAAATAATCCTTTTCCAGCTTTTAAATAAAAGAACATTGGCAAAAGACAACTCAGTTATGCGATGCTCTGCCAGGAGAGTTCAAGTTCAAGTGAATAAAATAAGTGCTGATTTACAGTAGCTACGTGTGGTGAGGCTGAATGCGTACAGACCTGAGATTTAACAAATTTGAGTTCTAACTGGTCCATTCAATTTCTTATGGCTGGTTAAGCCCAGGCAAATCGCAGCCTCCCTAGGTCTTGGTTTTCTCAGCTGCAAAAGGAGAAAACTGAACTGCTGATTTCTAGGTTTATTTCCAGTTCATTACCAAAATTATAGTTGGGGGCACACCTAAAGGGCTACAGTGTAGAGCAGGAGACTAAGAATTTCCAAGCATTAAGGTGAGTAGCTCCTGACAGCAACTATGACCACATCAAGTTGTAAATACCTTATGCTGCACCTCCCCATCTTAAACAATGGCGTCACTACTCCACTGCCTTTACCAGTAAAGAAGTTGCCTCTGAATGGTCCCAGACAGCAACTTATACCTTGCTCTCATTTTCCCCCATCTGAGCGCTTAGTAACAAGATACATGAGTCCACCCCCTAACCTCTAAAACCCCTTTTCTTCTCTCCATGGGCACATTACTATCACTACATGTACTTCCAGCCTTCACCACTTCTCACCTGGACTCTTACTACAACCGCCTCCTAACTAGCCTCTCCTGGTGGCGTAGTGGTTAAGTGCTACAGTTGCTAACCAAAGGGTGAGCAGTTCAAATCCGCCAGGTGCTCCTTGAAAACTCTATGGAGCAGTTCTACTCTGTCCTATAGGGTCGCCATGAGTCGGAATCAACTCGACGGCACTGGGATCCTAACTAGCCTTTAGTCTTTTCCCATTTTCTAACTGTCCTCTACAGTCTCAATCCATTTCAAAACACTCTGGGAAATAGATAACTAGGGAAATAAAGTTCAGACTCCTTATCAGGAAATTCAAAGCCTTTCACAGTCTACTCCCAACCTAGCCCTATAGCTTCAATTCCTCTTGAACCTATCTTCTGCTCCTCTCACAACAAACTCTACAGTTTCTGAAATTTCTAAGATCCTTTATGCCTTCTTGTCGCTGAACGGCTGTTCCCTAGATGTAGAATGCCACCTCCACATTTATACATTGTGGTAGTAGGTAATGGCTGTCACTCAAAGTCCAGTCCTCGTTTCCTCCATACTAAAA
Organism: Elephas maximus indicus; assembly: GCF_024166365.1. Classification (NCBI taxonomy): domain Eukaryota; kingdom Metazoa; phylum Chordata; class Mammalia; order Proboscidea; family Elephantidae; genus Elephas; species Elephas maximus. Next base: position 113,198,164 of record NC_064824.1, read on the forward strand.
GAACCCCAGTTTTGTTCAGGTATCCATCCTTCAAGGACTGACCCTATCCCCAACTCAAGGGGGTGGCAAAGCCAACGTGTCACCCAGTTCTGACCAATAAGACATAAGGGGACGTCTATTGGAAAGTCTTTGAAAAAGGCTTTCACCCCTATTTTTCAACTGGGTACAGTCACATTTGGAATTGTGGGAATCATCCTAACCATGAGGAGAGATTAGTGAGGACAAAGCTGTCACACGGCAGGTGGCAAAGCAGAAAGGATTTGAGTCCTCGATGCAGTCACTAACCGCTGAATAAACTAAATGCAGAGCTATCCTACATTGAGATTAGCTATTATTATATAAGATAATATATTCTTTAAGCATGTAATAAAGGTTTACATTATTTGCAACCAAAAGCATTCTATTAGATTCCCTGCCAAGCTTTTACCATTAAAGGCTTAGATCACCTTCTCGGTCACTTTCTCTGTGAAGCTCTAAGTAATCCTTAGTGAAGTCAGCTTCTCCCTTCCATATGCTTCTACTGCATCTTCAGGCTCCTATTTTGGAAACTCTGGTGGTGTACAGGTTAAGTGCTACAGCTGTTAACCAAGAGGTGGGCAGTCTGAATCCACCAGGCACTCCTTGGAACTTCTATGCGGCAGTTCTACTCCATCCTATAGTGTCGCTATGAGTTGGAATCGATTCAACGGCAATGGGTTTATCATAAATTTATTACAATGTATAATAAAAGTTTTTTACATCTGTATTTCCCACTAAGGTATGGGGCTCCTAAGGAATAGAAACTCCTCCTACTTTGTATCTCTAGCTTGTACTTCCCTCCTAAGCTCCTGGCCATATATCCAATTGTATATTCAACATCTCCAAATGATGCCTAATATGCATAAAATTGGCAAAAAGAATCACTAATTCCTTCCCTGCAGCAGCAAATGGCTCTACCACCTACACTATCACTAGAGTCATACTTACTCTGCTCTTCCACCACACCTCATACGCAATCCATCAGACGGCCCTGCTAGCTTTATCTCAAAATACACACTAATTACTTCTCGTAATCTCCACCACTATTACCCTATTACCTATATACCACTACTACATTATGGCATCTCTTTCCTGTCACAATGACTGCCCTACGTGGTCACCTGGTTTCCCCTCTGGCCCCTCATCCCATACGTCATCTTTCACAAAGCAGCCAGGGTGAGCTTTCAAAAACATCACTCAAATCATGTCATTCTCTTGCTTTAAATTCTTCCAATGCTTTCCCAATACTCTTATTCACTAGTCTCCAGCAATAACTTCTTTCTAACCTTCAAACATGCGAAGCTCATCTGCTAAAGGGCCTACACACTTGGCATTCCTTCCGCTTCGAACACGTGTCCTCCAGATAGTCACACGGCTGCCTCCCCCTCATCATTCAGGTTTTGACTCAAATATCCGGTCTTTAAAGGCTCTCCCCCAACAACCCTAGTTAGGCGGTGTCCCTTCAGGAGCCTTCCACTCTCACCCAATTACACCGTACAAAATACCTTCAAATCACTCCCTGAAGTTCTTTTATATATGTTAGTTTACATATTGACAGTCTGTCTCTTTCCTATCTCTTGCTAGAACGTAAGCTCCTTGAGAATAAGGGCTCTGTCAGTCATAGTCATTGCTCCATCTGTGACACTGTGTTGTAGAATGCAGCCTAAAATATAGAAGGAGCTCAATAAAGGTTTGCTGATAGACTTCTTGTGATTGTGTCTTTGAATCCACAGTAGCTAATAACAGGAAGTGTTCAATAATTGTTTGGCGAATGAAAGCAATTTGCTAACTAGAAATTTTTCCATTACATTCCTTTCATAACCAATTTCAATGAAAGATATAAATGTCCCGAGGCTAAATCCATACTCACAACTGAGCACTGGCTGGCTGATGATACATTCTTCTCTGGTAGCAGCAACAGCGATTTCATATCTTCACTGTCTGTATAATCCACAGGCCGCAGACCAAATATGTTACTGGTAAAATAAGTACAGATGGGTTTAAGTAAATAAAATCTGTGACTTGATTCTTAACTAAATGGATGCACTAGTGGAACAATTTTTCAGCTGCCTTTTTTTTTAATATGCAATTTTAAGTAAAAGAAATTCAAAATCCACATGAAGCAACCAGGATCCAGAATCACAAGCCGCTGAACTCGATGAAAAGATGTGAAATTTTAATTTGATACCAAACCATAATACAGCATTTGTAATTCAATATACTGCTACTTCCAAAACATATTAAATATAGTGTTATTTATATTGTTTCACAACTCTGTATTCTGTAGTCATATTCATATTTAAAAATATGGCTTTCATAATCATTAATCACTATGGGTGAGGTTCTTTCCATTTCAAATAAAAACCATTTACTATAGTTGTTACAGGCTCACAAGTCCATATAAGTAAATATACAAATTAGATAAACTCATAATATAAGCATTTGGATCCACCAGAAGGAAAACTTCATCACATGAAAGACAATATAATAAAGTAGTGAAGAAGGTGCTCTTAAAATTCATTTTAATATGTATCTACAATTTAATCTATAATAATCATGGCCATTATAGCACAAACTAGTAAGGTTCACAGAATAATTTGATACAGACTTCTCAGTATTTATCAGTTTACAAGTCACAGAATATTAACACTAGAAGAGACCCTAGAGGTCACGGTACAACCAGTTACCTTATAGAAAACAAAAAAAGAGAGGTTCCGACCACTTAGGGTCACCTTTTCTTTGTTCATTTGAATAATACTGTCCATCATTAAGGAGCCTTGGTGGCACACTGCTAACTATAAGGTCAGCAGTTCAAGCCTACCAGCTGCTCCGTGGACGAAAGGTATGGGAGCCTGTTTGTATAAAGATTTACAGCCCTGGAAATCCTACAGGGCAGTTCTATTCTGTCCTATAGGGTCACTATGAGTTAGAATCAACTCAACAGCAGTGGGCTTGGGTGTTTTTTTTTTTTTTTTTTTTTTTTGCGGCGGGGGGGATCCATCATTAGTTTTTCAATGATAAGTAAATTTTTTAAACAATGACTCTTGTCTACTAATTTCCCAATTTCTTACATACGGTTTGAAAATATGATTTTACTATATTATGCTATATTATCTAGTATGTATAATATATATAAAACAGTGTGTGTCAGGGTTGTATCCTTTCACCATATTTATTCGATCTGTATGCTGAGAAAAGATTGAGGTTGTCAAAGATTTCATTTTACCTGGATCCACAATCAACACCCATGGAAGCAGCAGTCAAGAAATCAAAGGACACATTGCACTGGGCAAATCTGCTGCAAAAGACCTCTTCAAATAAAGTGCTGAAAAGCAAAGATGTCACCCTGAAGACTAAGGTGCACCTGACCCAAGCCATGGTGTTTTCAATTGCCTCCTATGCACGTGAAAGCTGGACGATGAAAAAGACAGACCAAAGAACTGCCGTCTTCGAATTGTGGTGCTGGCGAATATACCACAGACTGCCAAAAGAACGAACAAATCTATCTTGGAAGAAATGCAAGCAGAATGCTCCTTAGAAGCAAGGATGGCAAGACTATATCTCACATACTCTGGACATGTTATTAGGAGGGATCAGTCTCTGGGAGAAGGACAAAGACCCTCATTGAGATGGACTGACACAGTGGCTGCAACAATGGGCTTAAGCATAACAGTGATTGCGAGGATGGTGCAGTGTTTCATTCTATTGTACGCAGGGCAGCAATGAGTAGGAACTGACTCGAAGGCACCTAACAGCAACAACATATGATTGACACGGCGGCTGCAACACCGGGCTCAAACAGCAATGACTGTGAGGATGTTGAAGGACCAGGCACTGTGTCGTTCTATTATACACAGGGTTGCTGTGAGTCAGAGCTGACTCGACAGCAGCTAAAAGCAATACAACATATATGGTAGTAAGTTTTTTAAAATGAGCATACTTCTCTTTCTAATCTTTTCTGATTTTTTTAAATGATAGTCTATCCATACAATGGCCATTAAAGTTCACGTGAAAAAGCAGTATGTAAGTCAGATATAAAATGATATACATGGTACAATATTAATTTTGTAAATTGTATTGCACGTAGAGAAAAAAAAAACCTGGAAGGAAAAAGGGTGAAGCATTAGGAGAATAGGAAAGAAGGTGTCAACTCTATCTGATGCTGCAGAGAAGTCACATATGGTGAGGGCCAGTAAGCACTATTGGGTTTAGAAACAAGATCGTTATCGTGATCTTGGTGAAAGTGGTTTTGGCGGCACAGTGAGAAAACAAGCCTAGAGAAAAAAATAATAAATGAACCACAGCAAATTTAATGACTGCCATTCATGACTATCGGATTTAATCCCTCGTTCTTCTTTGGACCCCAAAACCAACCAAACCCATTGCCATACTGGATAAACACTGAACATCTGTATATTCCCCTTTATGCCCAGTAACTTTCCTCCAGCAAACAGTCTTTCTCCAGTCAAGATATAATGCAATCAGCTGTATTTCAGTTTTCTGATTTACAACACGACACAAGTCAATATGCTGGGATTTGGATCTTCCCATATTCCCATACAATCAGAGCAGGCAATGTCTTAGCTTATTTCAAAAGGCAGCTTATCTCATCCACTATACTTGTTACGTGCCAATTTCATCCCTGACGTTATTATGCCCATGTACCAACTATGCAACACATATCCCAAAAACATGACAATTAAAAAACAGAAATCTAAGTTGAAGAACCAATATCCTAGGCTTTAGATGAAGTGCAAAAATGAACAAACGAATCTGTCATGCTACTATGCTGTCAAAAAAATCACTGCACACACAAGTATTTTTTTAAAAAAGACAAACTTAGATTTTACTCCTTAGAGAAATAAAACGTAAGAGCTGGACAAATGTACTTGAATGCAGTGTAATTGGATGTTATTCTCCCCAGAGCTTCTAACCAGTTCATTCCTGGTTTGAAGCCCCTGCTGAGAATTTTCATTTCTAAGAAGTTGGCAGGAAGTTATACATAAGAATCACTGGGGGATCTTGTTGGAATGTAGATTCTGATTCAGTATATCTGGGGTGGAAACGCAAATTCTCAGTAACTTGTTAGAAATGCAAATTCTCAGAAGGAGTTTAAACTGGGACAAACCAGTTCAAAGCCCCGTTTTGCACCAATACAAATCAAATCAACTGCAATCAGTTATGACAACACTGAGAACTGTGAGGTGAAAGTACTCCTTAAAAAAATCATATTAGCTATACTGTAGACTTTAAACTAAAAATAACCAATAACACAATAGTCTGAACCAGTAAGACCTTTTTATCTTCTAGAAACTACTTCATAAAATGACTAGCAGGGTTCCAGTCTATATTTAGGGTGCTTACTATCTCATGGAAACCCTGGTGGTGGTGTGGTTAAGTGCTACAGCTGCCAACCAAAAGGTCTGCTCCTTGGAAACTCTATGGGGCATTCTACTCTGTCCTACAGGGTCGCTATGAGTTGGAATCGACTCGACAGCAGTGGGTTTTTTTTTACTGTCTCATAAGGCCTTTAAATATGTGGTTTCTCCACTTGGATTATGGGTGGCTCCTGGTTATACACAATTCACTAAACTCTCAGCCCTCCAGTATTGCTAATGAACTGCAGAATGGCACAGTACAAATGCTTGAGTGAACGGTAACTGGTAAAACGTCAGTCATGCACCATGGGAGACGGAGTCTGTTAAACCTGTAATATTGTTTCTGCTTTGCTGTAACCGACTACCTACTGCCATCGTAGACCACTGGAATTTAGAATCAGACATAAGTTTAAATGTGGCACTACAAGAACACATAGCAAGAGAAGATGAGGCGTATTTCAGATTTCTCCTTTATTACTTATCATAAAACAAAACTTTTTCTATGATTTGAATGTACTAACACTTTTCTTAGATAATAATAGGTTGAAAAATCAGTTTAAAATGCACAAATTTACATTTATTCTCTTTTTAAAAACAGTTAATACATGGAGAAAAAGTTTGTTGTCACGTATCAGGGACTATCAATGTGACTGATTATTAATTGAAGTCAATGGTAAATCTGTTATTCTCTACCACTATAGAAAGGATAAATTTTTTTTTAAGATTTACTGCAACACCATGGACTCAAGATAGACATCAATAATAATTTAATTTGCTATTTTACTGGGATCAGCTACCAAGGCAGATTATAGAATGATCTTTTTTAAATGTACTTAACTATAGGCTGTTCTCTTATTTTCTGGCATGATTCAACCTAAAGTCTTAACAATTAAAGTAGGTACCCTGGAAAGATATACAAGATTTAGAAAACACTGCCTTTGCCTGTAATCTTACTAAGGACAAATACTCATTCAAGAAGTAAGCATAAAAGTGATAAAATGTAAACCAAAGCATAAATAATGAGGTGAGATGTGGGATGGATTTCAAAGGAGGTAAAGAATATTGTTATTGCTGCTAGCTGCCATTGAGTCAGCTCCAATTCTCAGTGACCCTATGCAATACAGAAAGAAACACTGCCTCGTCTTGCACCATTCCTCACAATTGTTGCTATGCTTGAGCCCATTGTTGCAGACACTGTGTCAATCCATCTCATTAAGTGTCATCCTCTTTTTCGCTGACCCTCTATTTTACTAAGCATGATGTCCTTCTCCAGGGACTGATCCCTCCTGATAATATGTCTAAAGTATGTGAGACGTAGTTTCGCCATCCTTGCTTCTGAGGAGGAGTCTGGCTGCACTTCTTCCAAGACAGACCTATTCATTCTTTTGGCAGTCCATGGTATATTCAATATTCTTAGCCAACACCACAATTCAAAGGTGACAATTCTTCAGTCTTCTTTATCCATCATCCAGCTTTCGCATGCATAGGAGGCGACTGAAAACACCATGGCTTGGGTCAGGCATACCTTAGTCTTCAAGGTGACATTTTTGCTTTTCAACACTTTAAAGAGGTTTTTGCAGCCAATTTGCCCAATGCAATGCATCTTTTGATTTCTTGACTGCTGCTTCCATGGGTGTTGATTGTGGATCCAAGTAAAATGAAATCCTTGACAACCCCAATCTTTTCTTTTTTAATCACGATGTTGCTTATTGGTCCAGCTGCGAAGATTTGTTTTCTTTATGTTGAAGTGTAGTCCATACTGAAGGCTATGGTTTTGGATCTTCATCAGTAAGTGCTTCAAAGTCCTCTTCACCTTAAGCAAGCAAAGTTGTGTAATCTGCATAATGCAGGTTGTTAATGAGTCTTCCTCCAATCCTGCTGCCCCGCTTCTTCTTCATATAGTCCAGCTTCTCGGATTATTTGCTCAAGTTTACAGACGGAATTAAAAAAAAAAAAACCCACTGCCATCGAGTTGATTCTGATTCATAGCGACCCTATAGGACAGAGTAGAACTGCTCCATAGAGTTTCCAAGGAGCGCCTGGCAGACTGAATACGTATGGTGAAAGGATCCAACCATGATGCACGCCTTTCCTGACTTTAAACCATGCAGTAGCACCTTGTTCTGTTCAAACCGCTGCCTCTTGAACCACATACAGATTCCTCATGAGCACAATTAAGTACTCCAGAATAACCATTCTCTGCAATGTTATCCATAATTTGTTATGATCAACACAGTCTAATGCCTTTGCGTAGTCAATAAACACAGGTAAACATCTTTCTGGTATTCTCTGCTTTCAGCCAGGATCCATCTGACATCAGCAATGATATCCTCCTCTTCTAAATTTGGCTTGAAGTTCTGGCAGTTCCCTGTCGATATACTGCTGCAGCCACTTCTGAATGCTCTATAGCAAAATTTTGCTTGCATATGATATTAATGATATTGTTCACTTCACTAATTTCCAAATTCCTACCTTTCTTGGAAATAGGCGTAAATATGGATCTCTTCCAGTCAGTTGGCCGGGTAGCTATCTTCCAGATTTTTTGGCATAGACAAATGAGCACTTCAGCACTGCATCTGTTTGTTGAAACATCTTGTTTGGTATGCCCTCAATTCCCGGAACCTTGTTTTTCGCCAGTGCCTCCAGTGCAGCTTGGACTTCTTCCTTTAGTACCATCAGTTCCTGATCATATGTTACACCTCTTGAAATGGTTGAACATCAACCAATTCTTTTGGTAGAGTGACTTTGTGTATCCCTTCCATCTTCTTTTGATGCTTCCCACATCATTCAGTATTTTCCCTGTAAGGTCCTTCGGTATTGCAACACAAGGCTTGAATTGTTTCTTCAGTTCTTTCAGCTTGAGAAATGCTGAACGTGTTTTTCCCTTTTGGTTTTCTATCTCCAGGTCTTTGCACATGTCATCATAATACTTTGTCATCTGGACCCTGCCCTTTGAAATCTCCTGTTCAGCTCTTTTACTTGATCATTTTTTCTTTTTGCTTTAGCTACTCGACGTTCAGGAGCAAGTTTCAGAGTCTCTTCTGACATCCATTTAGGTCTTTTCTTTCTCTCCTGTCTTTTTATGACCTCTTCTTTTCTTCATGTATGATGTCCTTTATGTCATTGCACTATGCATCTGGTCTTCAGTCATTAGTGTGCAACGCATCAAATCTGTTCTTGAGATGGTCTCTAAATTCAGGTGGAGTAAACAAAAAAAAAAAAAGTTTTTTTTTTTTTTTTTATACTCAAGGTTGTGCTTTGGCTCTCATGGACTTGTTCTAATTTTCTTTAGTTTCAACTTGAACTTGCACATGAGTAATTGATGGTCTGGTCCACAGTTGGCCCCTGGCCTTGTTCCGACTGATGATGTTGAGTTTTTTCATCGTCTACTTCCACAGATGTAATCGATCTGATTCCTGTGTATTCTAGCTGGTGAAGTCCATGTGTATAAAAATAGTCACCGTTTATGTTGGTGAAAAAAAGGTATTTACAATGAACACGTTGTTGGTCTTGCAAAATTTAATTGTGTGATCTCTGGCATGGTTTCTATCATAAAGGCCATTTTTTCCAACTACTGATCCTTCTTCATTTCCAACTTTTGCATTCCAAACTCCAGTAATTATCAGTGCATCCTGACTGCATGTTCAATTTCAGACTGCAGAAACTGGTAAAAATTTCTTCATCTCTGACCTTAGTGGTTGCTACATAAATTTGAATAAGAGCTGTATTAACTGGTCTTCCTTGTAGATGTATGGATATTATCCTGTCACTGACAGCACTGTACTTCAGGATAGAGCCTAAAATGTTCCTTTGACCATGAATGCAGGTCATTCCTCTTTAAGCTGTCATTTCCAGCATAGTAGGCCATATGACTGTCCAATTAAAATTACCAATACCAATCCACTTCAGTTCACTAATGCCTAGGATATCAATTGCTATGTGTTCCATTTCATTTTTGAGGATTTCTAATTTCCCTAGATTCATACTTCATACATTCCAAGTTCTGGTTATAAATGGATGTTTGCAGCTATTTCTTCTCATTTTGAGTCATGCCACATCAGCAAATGGAGGTCTCGAAAGCTTGACTCCATTCACATCCTTAAGGTTGACTCTACTTTGAGGAAGCAGCTCTTCCCCAGTCATCTTTTGAGTGCCTTCCAACCTGAGGGACTCATCTCCTGGCACTATATCAGACGATGTTCCGCTGCTATTCATAAGGTTTCCACTGGCTAATTCTTTTCAGAAGTAGACCGCCAGATCCTTCTTCCCAGCCTGTCTTAGTCTGGAAGCTCAGCTGAAACCTGTCCACCATGGGTGGCTCTCCTGGTATCTGAATACCACTTGCATAGCTTCCAGCATCACAACAACACACAAGCCCCGACAGTATGAAAAACTAACAGACGCATGGGGGAAGTAAAGAATATACACTGGCAACCAAAAAGGCCTGGAGTCCAGGACTAGAAACTGAAATGTATCAGATGAATATGGGGGCTTGTAAAGGGAATGATCATGGTATTTCTGAAATTGATGAAACTGATAGAAGAATGCCTCAGTCAAGGCTGAAGCCTTCTATTAAGGCTGAAGAGTCTAAACACTGTATGCTCAAGGATAAAACCAAAAACCGTTGTCATCGAGTCAATTCCAACTCCTAGTAAACCCACAGGACAGTGTAGAACTGCCCCATAGGGTTCACAAGAAGCAGCAGGTGGATTCGAACTGCCAACATTTTTATTAGCAGCCTGAACTCCTAACCACTGAACCACCAGGGCCCCATGCTCAAGGGTAGAGGTCAAAAAAAAAAAGTCTTAAGAAAATTACTAGGATTAAATAGAATGAAGTACCTCAGAAAAAGATGGAAAATTGAGGAAATAATCAGGCACAAAGCAATGGGCATTAGAGAAAAAGTAAAGTGTCTGAAAATGGAAATGCAAATATTATATGATATGGACAATGCAACACCAATATACTTAAACCTATTTTCAGAATATAGGAAAACTTCAACATTTTTTTAACTGCTAAATCTACATGTACTGCTGGAGAGTATATTAATACCTCTTACATGCACCATTTCTGAGAGTTCAATTCTTTTAAAGTCCTTTCAAAGAAGGCCTTTAATAATTCAATGATTTCCAAATGATTATATGTAGATAATCTATATTGGATCTCAAAATTTTTATTTCTTCTGGTTACTGAAATATTTTACATGATCACTGACCAAAAAGATACCTTTCTCATTCTTAATTTTTTTTTCCCTCTTCCTTCACAACACAAGTATATAGGCAAATTTTACCAGTTTTTTCTTTTTTTTTTAATCTAACATCTTCTTGCCCTATTTCTTTACCTGCAATTTTAAATCATAATTATGAAAATATGATTCACATAAAACTTTTGAAGAAATGACTGAAGATTTGAAACTTATTTATATAATATTTAAGCGCTCATAAGTTATTGCTTTTTGCTATCTAAAAGCTGCTAAGAAATATTGGTGGACTGTTGCTTGATATAAGTTGCTATATATCTATAGAAACATGGATATATGTATTAATATACTTATATAAAATACATATACATCAGAACTAGAAATTATTAATTCATATATACAGCTATACATATATAAAGAGTTGATTCCAACTTATAGCGACCCTATAGGACAGAGCAGAACTGTCCCATAGGGTTTCCAAGGAGCAGCTGGTGGATTCAAACTCCCAACCCTTCAATTAGCAAGAGAGTTCTTAACCAATATGCCGCTATATACATATTTATACACACACACACATATATAAAACATACATGGAGTAAATACACACACAAAAAAAGTACATAGAATAAGTAAATGTGTATATACTTACAATGGAAAAGTTATAAACATCACTTGGAAATTAGTTTGGCAAATATTCATTCATTCAGCCAGTACTTTTTTTTTTTTTTAATGTACCAGACACTCATTCAGACAGTAAAGAACCAATGAGATAAAAGGCAGTTACTGTCCTTTCAGAGCTCAGTGTAGCAAAGCGGAGGGAAGTACACAAGAAGGACTTAGAAATCTGGCAAAACTTCTCAGACTTGAAAGGAGGAAAGAGGAGAAGGGGTGAAGAGGTTGAATAAGAGTATCCCAGTAGAGAGAAAAGTTTGTGTAAAGTTGAAGTGAAATGGCAGCATTGTATTATATGGGTCTACTGGCCCAAACAATATTTTCTACTTAAGAGTTCTACATCCTTCCAAGGAAAACTGTTAATGGCCAAATGCCAAATCCTAAACCCTACAGATCTGCAAAAAAAAAAAAAAAAGGCACATGCCTTCTTCATACATTCAAAACAATCCTGATGCAACCATAAGAGCTTCTGTCCTAGGTTCACGCTGCGATGTACAGAAAACTCTTATTTTAGCTACCAGAGATAAATGTCTTATAAAACAATAAATTCAGAGGTGAATAAATTAATGCTGTGTTCAAAAGCAAGATGCCTATAAAAATGCCAAAGTTTGCATAGCAAAAGCTCAAAGCACATTATAAAGTACTCTGTGACTTTTTTTAAAAAAAGGCATTAGAATATTAAAATTAAATCAAAACAGAAGACAATGTCTGAAGGAGATACGACCTTATACTATATACATATTCTCTCCACAATCATAAGACCTCACAGTTGGAAAATTCACAGTTGAAGAACATAGCCTCCATGGGGAAAAATAATATTGCGAAACCTCACCGGTCAGCCTATGAAAGCTTCTGTATTTTTTAAATTAAATAAAGATAGCAAATAGAGTATCAATGATATTTCAACTTAGTACTGCACGCAGGTTAATTTCTACATGCCACTATTTTTTTTTTTTTACAACTAAGGAGAGAGCTCTTGACTGTTCTCTCCAATAGTTATACGCATATGGTCTTAGCACCATTCATGAGAACTTAGTATCAGAATACAGAACTATCTAACCCAGATCACTTAGCCCTCTTACACAAGCTTCCCTCCCTCCTAAAGACTTTCAAGAGTAACTCTAAGGCAGGACTTCCTTTGTTTTAGTTTTTCTTTTCTTTCTCACGGCTACATTACAAAAACCTTTATTCCTCTCTACATTTTGTTTTACCCCCAACTGAAATAATTCAAACTAAAATTCTTACAGCAGAAGAAAAGGCAGAGAGTCAATCAAAATATACCACATGTGGAGCAGAAGAACCAGCACTTGATGTCAGGACATTAGTGCTTTATCAAACATGCCTTCAATAAAAAAAAATAAATAAATAAATTTTTTTTTAATAGATCTCCATTAACTATCATTCCTATGTCTATAAATCAAAATTCATTATCATTGAGCCGATTCAGACTCATAGTGACCCTACAGAACAGAGGAGAACTGCCCCACAGCATTTCCAAGGCTGTCATCTTTATGGAAGCAGACTGCGTATCTTCGTCCTGCAGAGCAGCTGGTGGGTTCAAACTGCCAACCTTTCTAAGAGCAGCCAAACACTTAACCACTGTGCCACCAGGCCTTCTCCTCAGGTCTATAAGGCAATAAAAATCAACGGATACAATGCTGGTCTACAGGCCTACTTCAGCGTGCAGGGTCCTGAAGTACGTGAAAACAAAGGCGGTATTTTCTAAAGTTTTGTATACATAGACTACCACAATATTTTACTAAAAAATATATCAAGGATGACTTGAAGTTTTATGGGTTTGAGATACTCTGATATACATACGGATGCTGAAATATGCTAAGGATGTATTTCCTCACAGACCCTGATTTACTATTATGCCCTATGTTAAGTATCAGTAAGATGATCTTCCTGGGTATCCTCCTAAAATCACAGTCTCAAATAAAACTGCAAAGTAGGCACATTTTGTTTTTATAGACCACAGGCTTGATAAACTTAATGGGACAACAAAAAGTCCATATTCTCTTTAGTACCTGTATTCTATTAATAAATTAGCATTTGAGAATGATAATTAATAATAACAAAACTAGAGAGAGCTCTAAAAAGAATACAATATATATGTTACAGAATATATAATGCTGTGCCAACAACTGGGTCGGGGAAAGGACTTATTTGTATAAGATACTCCATTCGTGTATCACAGGCCAGATAAAGTTGAAAGAATCCTGATGGCTTTTAAGAAGCTACTAGTATAATTTTGATATCAAGATGTGAGCGCACGAAAATGAAAGATAAAACAACTATTCTAGATTATAATTAAAAATGCAAAAATCCTAAATCAAATCCAAACAAACTAACTTAAAATTATTTGTTTAAAGAATAACACACTACGGCAAGTCAAATTTAACCCAGGAATGCAAGGATAATTTAATATTAGAAATTTATTAACGACATCAACAGGCAAAAAGTATAAGATCATCTCAGTATTAGCTGAAAATCATTTAATAAAATAAAATTCAATCTTGTTAAAAAACAGTAAATGAAGACCAGAAGGAAGCTTCCATAGACAATGACAAACTCCAATCTCAAACCTATGGCTAAAATTTAAAAAAAAAATTGAGAAACAGCATGCCAACTATCACATTATTTTATAATATTGTTCTGGAAGATTTGGCAAATGCAGTAAAAGATGCAACAGAAATAAAAGCTAATAAATGATAATTATATTCTTAAAATCAGGTGTTGGTTGGATGTAAGAGAAATGTACTAAAATCAACAGCTTTCCTTTGTTATTAAGAACAGCCCGTTGTACTTCTTAACAGAACATTCAGTTCACCAAGGCAACAAAAGAATCAAATACCTAGGCTAACCTCAATTAATGAAGTTATATGCATGTATGCATGTACACACACAGAGTATCTTTAAAAAATACGAAACTTTAACGCTGTTGTGGAGCCGCCACTCAGTTCTGACTCGTGGCTACCCCAAGTGTTCCAAGTAGAACCACACTCCGTAGGGTTTTCGAGGCTGTGATCTTTTGGAAGCAGCTCACTAGGCCTTACTTCCAAGGCATCTCTGGTTGGGTCTGAAATGCCAATCTTTCAGTTAGTAGTCTAGCGCTTAACCACTTTGTGGCACCCAGGGAATACTAAAACTTTACTAAGATAAATGGAACAAAAGACTTAAAGAAATGGAGAAACCATGTGAATAGGTAAGAAACCAACTTTATTAATCCATTGTAATCTACACATTTACGCAATTTCAATCAAAATCCTAATAGGATAGTTGTGAAACTTGCCACATCCACCAAAAAAAAAAAAAACCAAACTTCATCTGAAAGAACAAGTTGATAAAAATAGCTAAGACCCCACCTCCCCCCCCCCCACACCCCCATACCCCATTGCTACTATCACTATTTTAATTCAGACTCTCCTCATTCCTCCCCTGGATTATTAGACATACCCTGTAACTGAGCTCCCTGCTAGAGTGAAGAAGAAAGCTTTTAATTTAAAATCTAACCTCTTTAGCACACAAGGCCTTTCATGGTCTCTGCCTACCTCCTCCAGCCTCTGCTCTCATCACCCTCCCCGCTTTCATTCCAGTCTTCTATCACTAACAGACATTTTAGAACTGAATGAACACGCAGTCTGGCCTTAGTGTACCTTGTCTTAGAACCCTTATCTCCTCTTTCTGAAAACTCTATCCCCTATTCTTTTTGGTCTTCAAAACTCATTAGAAGTGCTTCTTCCTCCAGAAGGCTGTTCACGACTTCCTCCAGTCTTATTCAGAGCCTTATCGTAGATTTTCGTAGAAACCTGAGCAACGTTTTATGAAGGCATATATTACTCTATTCTGTTCTGTAATCAGCAATCTGCGTTCACTCCTACTAGAACATAAGCAACCAGAGACAACAACTGGGGAGGTGGTGAAATGAAAGGAGCAATGGAGGGAGTATGAGAAAACCTAACAGGGCTTCATCATAGACCCAGGAAGGGACGGCACCTATATAAAAAGAAGACTTCAATCTCTAAAATAATAAAGATTGCCAAAACGTCTGTTTCAGAACTAAAGGATGTCATTTAGAAACTTAAAATAAGTAAAAGGACCCTTCTTAACTACAACTTCTATTAATCAAAGTACCAGGCAAGAATGACGGAAGGACATTTGTTCTATCTGAATCTCATCCTTCTAGGGATGGGAAGAGTCTAGTCCTGGTCATTAAGAAAAGATTTCCATCAAGAGTAAAAGAGATATATGGTAATAACCAGAGAAAGGAAAAGGAAACACGCTTACCACCTCAGATTCCAACGTCTGAGACACGTATGGCTTAAAATGAGCAAGGGTTTCAGATGACAAAAGGAGGATAAGTAGTAATAACTATAGAGTCTTCTTGCCCCAGCCCTCCTTCCACACTCCCTTAAGAACTGGAGGAAGGCACAGGAATGAATTTCATCTGATCTCATCTGTCAGTTCTTAAATCTAGAAAAACACTGACAGAGGGAAAGAGAGACCTCACAGTGTTAAGGCTATAGAATTTACTTTGGATAACCACGATCCCATAAAAGGTAACAAACTGTGGGTACCTATTTGGAAAAGAGACTCAGAATTCTACCCAGGGAGCACACATCATTTACTCAACAGCTATCAGAAACCAGTTCAATCACCCTAGTAAAGGAGCAGTCAATGGGAACATGGTTTTAGGCATTCTCTTTAGACTTATAGTGATGGTGGGGGGCAGAGGGAGGAAATTCCTATTTTCAACTCATGTGATTCTTTAACAAACACTAAGTTAAGGCTTGGGAAAGCAGACCAGCCTCTGGTCCATAGAGCTTACAACCTAATGAGAAGATAATAAGTAAAGAAGTAAATATACTACCATCTAAGTTCTATGATTAGAGGAAGCACCATATACATAAACTTGTGGAGTCCGGAAAGTAAGTCAAAATGAAACAATCTCTAAGATGAGATCCAAAGAATGTGAAATTAGCCACCACAAATGAATATTCCTGAGAGAGGGAAAGGATGTATAAAGGCTAGGAGACAAAATAGCCTGGAACATCTTAAGGAAATAGAAATTCAAAATGGCTAGTGCAAAAAACACTTGAAGTGAAAGGGCACAGGAGAAACTGTGGAAAAACGAGAGGTAAGTAGCACCAAACCATCCAGGGTCTAATAAACCATGTCTGGAGACTGACTTTTATCTTTATTGAGAGGAACCCATTGAAGGGTTTTAAACCAATAAGTGATATAGCCAGACATGTTTTTTTTTTAAATCTCCCTGGGGAATAAATTAATCTAAAAAGAAGGATACCAGTCAGGAAACTAGTGAAGCCAATCGACTGAACCACAACTCTAAGAAAATAAAACACAAAGCAAAAACAACAGAAGAATGCTTACTATGATGACCAACTATCTGGAATAGCAGGAATAACAATGTTTAGAAACAGTTACCATAGATTAAATCTATACCTGTATTTGCCCTAAAAACCCAGAACCCAGTGCCGTCGAGTCAATTCCGACTCATAGCGACCCTATAGGACAGAGTAGAACTGTCCCATAGAATTTCCAAGGAGCGCCTGGAGTATTTGCCCTACAAAAAAAGTTGTCTTAATATACGTTATTCAACATCATCCTCATCCCTTTTGCCAAAGAAACCCTCCTTCCCCACTATCTTAACTGTATCAGCCAGGTATCCAACACAGTAGCCACTTGCCACATGCGGCTATTTAAGTTAATTAAAATAAATTAAAAAATTTAGCTCCTCAGTAGCAGTAGCCAACATTTCAAGTATTCAAGATGGGCAATGGCTACTTTAAGGCACAGAACATTCCCATCAAAGCAGAAAGGTCTACTGGATAAATCTGGGCTACAGATACAATTAAATCTGCCAGGTGACTAGGTAATCCTAACTTAAAACAACACAGATCTATCTCAGGCACCTGCGAAGGTAGGCTTGCTCACTGTCTTATGGCCACACCTTGTATATTAAGAAGCCTTCACAGTGCAGTGAAGAATCATGGCATACAAACCACAAGACAGGCCTGTGCTTTGGCTCATTAATCCTCACTATACTTGGAAGAAATAGAAAAGCAGCAGGCATCACCCATGTTTTATAGGTGAGGACACCAAGGCACAGAAATTAACCTGCCTGAGGCTATGAAGTCAATAATGGAGTCACAAATAAAAGCTGCATTCCCTAATGCTCTAGTCGGTGCTCCATTCATTAAAGTAGTCATGGCTGATTTAAGAACCCCAGGACGGAAACTATCCAGTTTCACCTGGCCCAGGCAACCATTTGCTTTATCAAATGGCTTGCTTCATCCACAGAAGTGTCATATCTATTAGGTCCAATATATATAAAATAAAAAATTTAAAAAAACAGAAGAATATGTAGCCCCTGAACTTGCCCCAACTATCTTCTAACAGAAAATGGAAAATAAAGGAAATGAGACTTATTTACTGAAACTAACAGCACCAAAGCATGGTACTTTCCTGCATTATTAATTGGCTTTTCAATTATATTACACAGTTACCTATAAAACATTACAAGCTAGAAGCTCTGCATTTTGTAATTCTTATTTGCTTCTGTACCAGGGCAAGCCTGACTTTTGTATGCTCTTTCTAAACCTGTAGAAGCAATGAGGGCCCAGGGAGGCAATTCTTGCATTTTCATTTCAACTATCCCATTAGCTGGAAAGAGTAAATTAATATATAGGGAGACATGAACCAAGTTACAGATTAAGGACATAAAATCCACATATGGCACTTGCTTGTGACACTCTTGACAATAGCAATTTTAAAATGCAGCCGCCAGAATTCACTAATGCTTCTCTATGCCCTGACACTGCAAAACCATTTACCTAGAGCCTCATTTGGATGATGTGAAAAATCTAAGAAATAATCACTGCACTTGCCCAGCATCAGAATTCTTACATACTTTAACTGTTATACCAAATAGGCAGAGAGACAACATAAAATAGAATATATAAAACAGTTTTAAAGTATTTAGAAGCATACAAAATAGTTATTTCTACTCTTCTAGTTCTTATTTATAAACATGAATCTACTAAATACAAAAACTAAGTGGCTTTGTCCAGAAAAATAAAAGCTTCTAAAATTAATTGATAAATGTTTCTGAATTAAAAGAGCAAATCTTCCCAAGTATATAAGTATCATAAAAGAAAAGAACGTGAACACTAATTTTAAATCCAGAACATAATGGTTACCTCTAATTTTAGTTGTGAATGAAGAGAGAAAGCCACCAACTTGGGTAATAAAGTCTTGGTTGTATTACATACCTTAACTCAGGAAAGCAAGTCAACTAAAACAACGTTTTAAAATTAAACTACTTACACAGCGTTCCTGGAGGCTCCATAGGAAAGTAAGAGCTTGACTATGTCCATGTGCCCATTCTTGGCCGCGTCGTGAAGTGGCGAGTCATTCTGATACCCAGTGCTGTTTACCAATGCCTTGTGCTGAAGCAACAATTCCACTACCTTCAGGTGCCCATGATTGCAGGCCTCATGCTAAATAGATAAAAAGAAGAGTCATGAGGAAAAGCAATGACTAATGTTACAATGAAGCAATGAATAATATTATAAAAAATAAATGTGAAGCTCAGTCAGTGAATTTATTCTTACCTAAACACTCATTCAAATAAATCGTTGACAAAGTGAAAGCAACAATTAATAATCTTCATGATGATACATGGTAATTCACAAAAAAAGAAGAGGCTATTATGGGAGCCCTGGTGATGCAATGGTTGAGCACTCGGCTGCTAACCAAAAGGTCAGCAGTTCGAACCCACCAGCCGCTCCACGAGAGAAATATGTGGCAGTCGGCTTCCATGAAAGATTATAGCCTTGGAAACCCTATGGGGCAGTTCTTCTCTATCCTATAGGGTCACTATGAGTCGTAATCTACTTGACAGCAACGGGTTTGGTTTTGATTCATTTAAGCCTTGTGCCAACTGTTTTTGTTTTTTTTTTTAAGAAGAAAATGTAGCTTTATACTCACTATAACTCCTAGTGTTCTTTCTTTTAGATAAAAATGTAGGTTTAAACCTACTAAAGCTCCTAAATTGTTACAATAAAGAATTTAAAAAAAAAAAAACACCCTTAGAAAGTAGTTAACCTGATCTTGCAAAAAATCTGAAATTGTCCAAGGCTGAATGGAATGCAATGAATGGGGTGCCTAGCCATGTACTAAGGTGTGCACCAGCACACATACATAGCCACGCGACAAAGTGAAGACGCGGGAACAGCAACCGCATCTCCAAGACATGCCTCTCCATTTGCTGAAGCTACAGACAGTGGTGTGGCTGGTGTCGGTGAGAACAGAAATAACACAGGGCAGGTGTTCAAAAAAGTTCACTGGAAGAATGGCACAGCTGGTAACTCAATGGAATATTCCAAGATGTTTCACATGCAAACCTTTCCTTCATGTCTCATGAACTGCTAATAATGCTACTATGTTGTAATCTAATAAATCTCAGGCATGTTGAGTTTTTTAAGTACATCTATTTCAATTCTTAATAGGCAATACTACAGTGAAATCTGTAGGTCTATTTCTAGGAGAAAGGAATCCAAATGGGGCATCAGGTCCTTTAAATCACCCACTAGCCTTTACTACAATTTGCCTAAGTGTCTTTAAAAAAAAAAAAAGAAAGAAAAAAGTGACCTTCTTGTGAAAAAGATAGCCAGCCTATAGAGTCCAAACAACAAAGTGACTCTGATCCAGGCTAAACCTTCCCAGCTTAAGAATTTGGCAAGGAGAAGTCATTCTACAACTTTAAACTCTTTTTTGCACCTGACCTAATGAGAGCCTTCTAAGTTCTGTACTGAATTTCCTGCTTACAGGACAAAGGGATCCACCACATTTGTTGACACTTTGTGGCTGCACTCAAATCTCATACTTACTATCTAATGTAATTAGCCCACACAACACTTGTCTCCAAGTACCTGAGCCATTCTTTTTCCACAGTATTCTTCACACTGCATTTTTAGTAATAATAAGCAGACTTTAAAAAAAAAAAAAAAAGGTTACTGTAAGCTTTCTACTGCCTCTATATATTTGCAAGTAGACAGGGTACAAGTGAGGCTAAAGATAGAGCCTCAGTGAGAATCATTTCCTTATGATACATTTCTTCTATCAAATTTCTATGACCTTTCTTTGTTCCAAGAACCCTGGCTCCGTTGGCATACAATGCTGCAGAACGAAGCCTGGTGCTGGTGGCAGCCACTGCCTCCGTTCACTAGCTGAAGTCTGCAGTACAGGGAAACCACATTCCTGACTCTACAGGTAGTCAGTCAGTAAAGCCAATTTCCTGCCTGTCAGCAGTAAAAAGCTAGATGGAAAATCATCACTTTCTCATACTGAGTGAATAAATTCTTTAGGTTAAAGAGAGTGTATATGTGGCAGAGGAAAATATACAGACAACTACATAAACTATAAAACATAAACATAATTATAATAAAAACAAACAAATAGAAAACTACCAATGGTGTCCATCCGGCATGGTCTTTAACATTTGGGTCACTTCCATTTTGTAAGAGGTATTCAACAGAAGGTACGTCGCCCTATTAGAACAATGAAAAAATAAAAAGAAATTAAAAATATCAAGAAAAGTAAATATTGAGTTGTCGCGGTTGATTTTTTTGTTTGCTTGTTTGTTTTTAAGACCCTGTCTTCTTCGATCTTCAATGTATTTATTATGAGCTAATACATAAGTTCTCCATGAGTTAGAATTGACTCGATGACAACAGGTTTTGTTTTTTGTTAGGCACCAAGTAATGGAAGTCATATGGACATTCTTTCAACCCATATTCAAAATTCATTTCAAGATACCAAATAAAGTGCCGAAGATGACCTGATCATAATAAAGTTTTTACAGACATAGTCTCATTGGTGAAAAAAATCCTGAACATTCATAAAAATGGTTTCTGAACACTGTCTACAACAAAATTAAAGCCAAGAAGACTGACTGGTGAAACTGTTAAAACTGCCAGAAACTATTATTGATGTTATTCTATTTATCTTCATGCATCTATTTAGTTTATATACACCTTATTTGCTCAAAGGTATTTTGTAGGCAGAAGCAGTTGCTTTGTTTAAAATGACAGAAAGGGATGAACAGAAACCTATTCAAATGCCCTGTGGAATCAGCATTCATTTTTTTTCCTCCTGGTTCAAGACTAAAACCACCACCCATCATCAACTAACAGAACTACAGGAAATGGAGCTGATACACCCTAACAAATTTTTTTCTAGTAGACAAATGGTTTTCAACCCCTCTTTTTTTTCCTGTTTCAACACTCTGAAAATATATAATTTTATAACAGTGGGTCCCTGACCTAGTGAAAGGAGAAGGGGGATGGGAAGAAGTAACAAATGCTGCAACTTTAGTTTAGAATTCATAACTTTTTTTTTTTTTTTTGAAGGAAGTGAACCAGGTATGCGGAATAAGTGAATTAAAATGAGATACAAGGCAAGGAAAACAAACTAAAGGCAGGCAAGGTTAATTCTACTTTCATATTATCAAGGCACTTTCAATGCGATTGTCAAATAGCATTAAAGACCCCTTTCCATTTTGAACTTTTTCTATGTCTTGTTTGTCATGATTTACCTAAGCCCTAACAGTTAACCCAGTTACTGGACTTAAAACCTATCTTTTAAAGGAATAAATGAAGGAACTTGCTTTGGAAGTCAGGCTTCCATCTCTCGTGGGCCTCCCATGAAAATGAACCCTGTTCATAGGAGTTAAGTCTGGGAACTGGTCTCAAGAAATCTCTCTCTCTCTTATTTTTGTTCCTTTACCCAGAGGTGAGAAATCACCACACCAGGAAGATCTGATAGCTATCCTTCATATTTGATTATATCTTAAGTTTAAGTACTAGTCAACTCTTAAAGCCTTTTGAAAATTCTCTGTAAAAGATAAAGCCTCTTTTAAAACAATGTCAGACTTCAGGAAGATGTGTGACATTTATACACTGGGACGCAGGTGAAATTCCCTTGAAACTACACTAGTATTACTATCAAGGCAGTCACTCCGAATAAAACTAATTCAGTTCTTTTAGGATAACGGAGGAAGGGATATCTAAGTCCATGAAGATAAAAACGAAGCAAAAACCACCGACAGAGCTTACTCTGAAAAAGCCTGAATAAATAAAAGTTATATATGACAGTTGGGTTCCATTACTTTTATGATATACTTCTTTAGGGAGAAGAAAATCTCCTCCTACTCCCAGCCCCAACAATCTTTTCTGAAATTAGTTTTTCTTTTTTTTTCTCTATCTGTTTGATGATGGTGAAGTCACTCAAAAAAACAAAAGAAAAAAACTGTTGGTCAAGTTGATTCTAACTCACAGCAACCCTACAGGACAGAGTAGAACGGCTTCACAGGGCTTCTAAGGAGCTGCCAGCAGATATGAAAGGCTGACCTTTTGGTTAGCAGCCAGCGGGAGCTCTTAACCACTGTGCCACCAGGGCTCCAGAGAAGGCACCTATGTTCCCTAAATACAGTAGCATTCGCTTTTATTAGACTGTTTCTTCTTCTCTTTCTTCTATTTCCACGTTTTGGGCTACTTCTCAAAAGCAGCAAAACTTTACTAAGGTTTTTCTTAAAAAAGTAAGTCCACATGCAGTGTGGATTTTTACATTCCTAAGGAAGCCCTGGTGGCATAGTAAAGTGCTACAGCTGCTAACCAAAAGGTCGGCAGTTTGAATCCGCCAGGCGCTCCCTGGAAACTCTACGGGGCAGTTCTACTCTGTCCTATAGGGTCGCTATGAGTCTGAATCGACTCAGCGGCAGTGGGTGGTGGTAAACTAACAAAATGACCTTATAACATTTAATAGGTCTAAAAATAAGCATTATATATGTTTCTAATTGATTGCCAGTTCCAATGAAAATTTTCCTCAAGGTTCCTAGGGGTGCAAATTCTGCACTTCCAGGGCAAGTGAGCATGTGTTTAATAACTCCTGCTACATATCCGAGTCAGTTCCAAACGTACTCAAGAACATCTGTCAAGATAAAAATTTGAATTTTTTAAAACAATCCCACAAATATTCTACAGATGAAGTGCCAGAACCACACACATTTCTAACCTATAACATGTGTCATGGATTCAACAGTGTCCCCCCAAAATATATGTCAACTTGGTTAGGCCATGATTCCCAGTATTGTATGGTTGTCCTTCACTTTGTGATTGATGTGATTTTCCTAAGTGTTGTAAATCCTAACTCTGTGATGTTAATGAGGTAGGACAGGCGGCAGCTATGTTAATGAGGCATGACTCAAGCTACAAGATTGGACTGCACCTTGAGACAATCTCTTTTGAGATATAAGAGAGAGAAGCGGACAGAGAGATGCGGGACCTCATACCACCAAGAAAGCAGCGCCCAGAGCAGAGTATGTACTTCAGGCCCACGGTTCCTACAGAGAGAAGCTCCTAGTCCAGAGGAAGATTAATGAGAAGGACCTTCTTTCAGAGCCCTCAGAGAGAAAGCCTCCCCCTGGAGCTGATGTCCTGAATTTGGACTTCTAATCTACTAGACTGTGAGAGAATAAACTTTTGTTAAAGCCATCCACTTGTGGTATTTGTTACAGCAGCACTAGATGACTAAGATAACATGTAAGTAACCACAAAAAAACATACAAAATGCTTCTCAAACATTTGCACATTCTAATCCACATGGTAATCACAAAAGAAGGAGCCCGGGTGGCACAGTGGTTACAAGCTTGGCTGCTAACAGAAAAGTCAGCAGTTAGAACCGTCAGCTGCTCTGTGGGAAAAAAGATGTGATGGTCTGCTTCCGTAAAGAGTACAGCCTTGGAAACCCTATGGGGCAGTTTCACTCTGTCCTACAGGGTCGCTGTGAGTCAGAATCAGCTTTACGGCAATGGGTTTGCTTTTTAATCACAAAAACCTATGAACCCTAAGAAACCCAAATAACAGTACAAAGAAAACTGTGGAATGGAAGAGTCACACAGGAACAGAGTGACAATGTGGAGAACAAAAGCAGATTCTCTTTTAAGGTGGCTAGACAGCTGAGATTCTTCTTTCCTATCTCCTCTTCATGTTATCAAAGGTGTTTTCTGGTAACATTTCCCTTCTAGGCTTCCCCCAAATGTGTAGCTGATTAGCAAACTGCTGGCTTATTATACCCCATCTGCTTTCTCCTCCCCAACACTTAAAAGTTTGTCATGCTTTCATCCTTCTATTTTATGTAAATTTAATGTCATGCACATAAATAAAATTATGATAATTAGGCAGGGTTCACAGTAACTGGGTAAGCTTGAACCGATAGGAAGTTTCTAGGAAATAAATTTTCTCCTATTTCTGATTTCTTTAAATTACTTTCTTCTTTAAGAGAATATTTTCTGAATAATAAGCACTCACTTTTGGGCTCCTCACAACTTAAAAGAATAATTGAGGTCTTCTTAGACTACAGTTAAAAAAAAAAAACTAAGGAAAGTATTTACAAAGGTTTATAAGAAATTTTAAATGGATTTGGGATAAGTCACACTTAAAGACTGAAAAAAAGAAAGTGTACGTGTGTCCCATTGCTAACCTTTCATTCAAAGAAAAAAATTCTTTACGCATTTGTGCATATTTCACATGTGCATAGTTCAGTAATACAGAATAACTTTTCAAAAACAAGCACGCATATATAAAACCAGAAATTTTTTCCTTATAATAAAGATTAGCTCTTCTAAAATATTATTAATAAACATCTTTATAAAAAAATACAGGACATTACAACTAAATACAATAATGATAACTTAACCAAATATGGTTAAGCTTTTCCGCATAAATGAACTTATCAGGTACCTATAGCTTCCTCTTTTAGCAACTAAATGTTATTAAGAAAAAAAATTTATCCATCTCGAATGGAGCTCTAAAATAGGTTCGACAATTTCCTGGCTTCTTATTCAGAGTTTACTGAATAAAACCACTGAACAGATGACTGTGACAACTTAACCATCATTACAGTTAAGTTATGGGTATTACAGAGGCAGGTTTATACACACGTGGTGAATGACATAGGGAAAAATGGATACTGACTCTAAGAGCTGTTCTAGAAATTAAAATCTTACAAATATCACAGATGTCTTGTTTGTTTTGTTTTTTAATCCTTTGCAGTTTTCTCATAAAGCTAGTATGAAGAATACATAAGAGTAACACGACCTTCCACACAATATAACAGGGTTGCCTTGAAGTCTAATGATTTACAAAGTCAGACCCTCCAGGAGACTCTTTAGCAGGGATTTTCTCTTTATCCAGGGGAGCTTCCCCACCTTTGTTATGTTCTAAGCACTCAAAATATTATCTATGATTTCTGCATTACCAATACATCATGACATGCCAGCTTCAAGCCATTTTTCTATTTCACAATAAGTTTATCAATGTGGCATGAATTATGAGTAATCTTTATCATTTTAAGAATTTGTGCTAGGAGCTCTGGAAGGATTTATTCCAGCAACTACAAATTCTCAGGCCAAGGTAGGGGGTAGGGGGGCATACATTGAACTCAAAATAAATTTTTAAAAGAAGGGGACACTGTCAATTAGCGATTTAAAAGACAACAGAAATCAATTAACTTTTCTTAAATGTATTAGAATTTGCTAACTAATGACAATCACAGTATTTGATAAGTTCAAGAGAATCAAAATGGGTAACTGGCAAGACTCTAAGTAAACTGACAATCTGACAAAGCTTGTATAAACTAATTTTAAACATTATCAGTGAGGAAAATTCACCAAGACAACCTCATGCCACCATATTTTTCTGTCTTAATATGCTATTTTGGCTTTTTCTATGGCCTTTGAGCCACTTGCCTGTTTTTGTACTTAAAAGTTTATTGGTTTTTTATATTGTCTATTTTTTTTATGGCAACTTTTACACTATGTGGGCAGCGTTGAGCAGTTTTAACAGAAACCATACAGCCTGCAAAGCTGAAAATATTTATTCTGGCCCTAAAAAAAGAAATTTTTAAACCCTGGCCTAGACACTAGGCCCTACACGTCCTCCTTAATAAAAATAAACGATCCTTATGGTTGGAAGAAAATTCTCTACCAACTGCAGTAGATGCTTGCCTGGTGGTCTGAAAATAAGTCCCAGAAAGCAAAATACAGAAACTCAAGCAAGATATATTCTTATATATTAGTCAGAGAAATGAAGAAAAAAACCATCATTATGCTAGCAACTTGTGTCTATGAAGCATTAATATTAATAACATCATGATGCTAAGATTATAAAAGCCTGTATAAAAAGATGACAAAAATATGTAGTGTGATTTTTTAAGTTATACTTTGCAGAAATCAAAATGTAACCAGGGCCAGCTCAGAAAATTCAAGTTATCTCAAAGGTATTCAACCCCTAGCATGTAGTCGTATTGCAGGATCCATAAACTGACATCAGACATAGAATACTCTACGTCAGTTTGTGAAATAACGAAAAAAAACACCAACGCTAGGGAAGAGCCTATTTTTGTGCTTTTCCCCTTCTTTACACACAATTAAATAGGGGAATCCTTGGACTACAATCAACATCTACTCATTGTTTTTCCCAGTAGATGTTTTATGTTGTCCACCGCCAGCCTCATGTTTTGGGACTTGCAAGGGGTTCCTTCTAAACCTCCCAAATTCCTCCCTCATCCAAAAGACCCAAGCATTTTCTGGGTGAATGTACGTTATCAAGTCACTGAGAGAACATAAAAGCGATTCTAATTTAGCACTAAGTTACACCATATACCAAATGCATGAAATCACAGATTAAAGTCTATAAAAAGGGGCTAGCTGATCCCCTCCAGAGTAAACCTTGTGTCGGCTTCAAAGATTAACCACCGCAAGTATACCTCATGCCCAGCAAACATGGGCCAGGTTCCAAAAAAACTAACAATGCCACAGACCCAGGTGTAGAGGCAATAATTACAGAGAATTGGCTTCAATAACCAGGCCAGTAAAAGCAATGGCTGACTGTGGCGTACACAGCAGCTCCTTCGTATTGAACTCACAGGGGCTACTTCTAACAGTCAAATGTCCACGTCACTAGAGAACTGTACAGATCACACCTTTCAACCTTGCAAATTCTAGCAGAATGGCCCAGTAGGAATACCAAGCACACATAGAAGCTTGTCCCCTCTCATACTGTCCCCAGTTCTTCTGCTAGGTCAAAACGTACTGCCAGCAGTAACTTGGCTATTATCTATATTCATAAAGCATAAGTATGGGCAAACAAAATGATGAAAGCTGAAAAAAATTATTCTGGAATAGACAAAAGTGAAAGCACCTGGCAAGGTAGAAGGTGAAATACCAAAATACTGGTTTTCTCCTGAAAGTCATGGTCCTTGGGCCTGGGGCCACTGCTCTAACTGAGGTGGGGACACGTAGTCTCTGTGAACTTTGCTTCTCTGTTTCAGGGGAAGCATCACATCTGTGGTAGGTGAATTAGTCTAGTAAGTGATAAGTGATCTTATGTCACTATTCATAAACCCCAGAGAAATTGTTTTATAGCTGATTTCCTTCCAAAATTGTATTTCAGAGCAAACATCTTACCTTAATAGAAGCAATATGAAGCAAAGTCTCTCCTCTATGGTTTCTTTTCACAGCCATACGACTATTGGGTGATAGCTTCATTGCCAAGGGGCTAGACAACATTCTTCTGTAACTTGGACTATTCAATGCAGAAGGTGACATACTTGGTGAAAGGCTAATGGAGTCATCTGACACATTACTATTTTTTCTCCCGAACGTGCCACCAACTTTAAGTTTGCTTGAAGGTGGGGAAGAACAGTCAGGCAATGACTCAGGCAATGAGAGGACTGTGTGCTTGACAAGCTCTTTACTAGTGCCCTGAAGGCTACTTCTACGACTTTTAGAAATGGGACTGGAAAGTCTGTTGCGACGCCCATGTTTTCCTTCGCTGCCGAATGGCAAGGATTTCTTAGATGTGAGATCATTTTCACAGGGCTTCTCCTCAGGAGTCACTACTTCACTCCTGCTCTCAATTTCGGGAGACACTATTTGCTCAGCCAATGGTAAAGAGATTTGACTTAAGCTTCCGAAACATTCAGATTCTGATATAGGGTCACTTGCTAGTAAGTCTATTTCACCATTTAGTTGAGGGCTAGCAATAACAGATGGTTGGCTGCAGAAGGATACCAGCTTTTCCTTAAATTCCTCTTTGGAGGCAGGTTCACCACCTTCTTTTTCTGTCTCTAAATTCCATTTCTGGTTGATTTCAGCTAAAGTTTTCTTTTTTTGCTTTTTCTCAGATTTTCTAGAAGCCTTTTTAGCCTTCTCTGATAAATCTACCGGAGGACTTGCGGAAACAAATTCATACATTGAGGCCTGCTGAGCTTTGTCATCATTTACCATGTGAGGCTGGGTTTGCACTGAAGCTTTACTCACAACGTATCTGACCTTCTTACTTCGAGGACTAAACCACATTTTTATTGATTTCTTCTTATTTTCTGCATCACTGAATATACTTGTCCTATGTGTATCTTCTTTCAAATCTGATAGGAAAAAAGAAATCTGTTACATGAAGTTAATCTCTTCCATCTTAGCACTTTCAAACAATTCTGTTTATAAATCTCCTAAGGAGTACCACCCATTGACCAATTTGTTGTACTGCGGTGGCATGCATGTTGCTATGATGCTAGAAGCTATGCCACTGGTATTTCAAATAACATCAAGGTCACCCATGGTGGAGCAGCTTCAGTGGAGCTTCCAGACTAAGGCAGACTAGGAGGAAGAAAGGCCTGGGGATGTACTTCCGGAAATTAGCCAATGAGAACTCTGTGGCTCACAACACAACACTGTCCACCCCTCTTGCTTTGGAAACGTCATTGGGAAGGATCAATCTTAGGAAGAAGACATCCTCTTTGATGCAGTGCCCAAAATACTCATAAAATACTTAAATATGAATCTTATCTCAACTCTTATTCTCCCCTCCTTACTAACTCTAGCCATACATATGGGCCTCCTTTTTTTTTCCTCAAATACATCAAGCATGTTTCTGCCTCAAGGCCTTGGCAATCACTGTAGCTTTGCCATGAAAATGTTTCCCCAAACAAGTGCACAGCTCACTCCCTCACCAACCTCAGGCAACTCACTGCTCCAAGGACACGTTTTTTTTTAAGACTACCCAGACACTCTATTTCAACTTACAAATCTTCACCTCATACTAATTTTGCTTGTTTTTATGTCTTGTCTGTCTCTCCTCATTAAAATGCAAGTTCTATGAAGGTAAAAATTTTGCCTATACCCTGCTATATCCCAGTGCCTAGAACAGTGTCTAATACATAGTAGGTGCTCAGTTAATATCTGAAGGAATGAATAGGAATTTATAATCTAGGTAAAGCAATCTTGATCTGACTCAGCTCAAATGCAGGGAAGGTATACAATGTTTTAGGCTTTAGAAAAATGACTCTGGGTACTATGACTAGGAAGAACTTTAGAAAGGAAAGAACGGACACAGTGAGACCAATTATGTGGCTATCATCTAAGAGAAAGATCACAGTGACTCTGACTAGCACTTTATCAAAAGAAATGATAAAAAAGTGTCAGATACGAAATCTATAAGGACGTTAGTTAACTAGGCTAAGAGGCAGAGGGAGACATAAAGTGATCGAAGATCCAGTAGCAGGAGAGCATATATTTAAGGAACTGAAAGATAGCCAGCATACCTAGCTTGCAGACACAAAGAAAGAAAGTAGTATAAAGATAAACCAAAAACCAAACCCGCTGCCATCGAGTCAATTCCTATAGGGTTTATAGTACAGAGCAGAACTGCCCCATGGGGTTTCCAAGAAGCAGCTGATAGATTCGAACTGATGACCTTTTGGTTAGCAGCCTGAGCTCTTAACCACTGAGCCACCAGTGTAAAGATAAGGCTACAAAAATAGGCAACAACCAGACCACACGAGTTCCTGCTGGCAATGTTAATAACTACACTACTGAAGCTAACAGTAATGGAAAACCACTAAAGTGTTTCCGAAGATTTAGGTGGCGTGACTAGATTTGTGACTTTATCTGGCTGCAGTGTACTGCAAAGGCTGTAGGATGCCAAGGGTGAATGCAAGAATAATTGTTAAGAGGCAAAACAGAGTTGGCTTCTTAACAACTATTAATTAAGGAGACTAATCAACACCCATGGAAGCAGGAGTCAAGAAATAAACGAGATATTGCATTGAGTAAATCTGACGCAAGAGATCTCTTCAAAGTTTTAAAAAGCAAAGATGTCACCTTGAGGACTAAGGTGTGCCTGACACAAGCCATGGTATTTTCAATCGCCTCACGCATGCAAAAGCTGGGCAATGAATGAGAAAGATCGAAAAATTGATACATTTGAATTACGGTGTTGGTGAAGAATACTGAATACACCATGGACTTTATCACAAGAACGAACAAATCTGTCTTGAAATAAGTACAGCCAAGAATGCTTCTTAAAAGTGAGGATGGCGAGATTTGGTCTCATACACTTTCGACATGTTATCAGGAGGGATCAGCACCTGGAGAAAGGCATCATGCTTGGTAAGGCAGAGGGTCAGGGAAAAAGAGGAAGACCCTCAACGAAATGGACTGATTTCGTGGCTGCAAAAATGGACTCAAACTTAGCAACAACTCTAAGGATGGCACAAGGCCAGGGAGTGTTTCGTTCTGTTGTACACAGGTACTGTGAGTCTGATCTGACTCAACGGTACCTAACAACAACAAGTAAAATATGATGCACTGGGGAGATGGTGGTAGAAAAATGAAGTGGA
This sequence comes from Elephas maximus indicus, assembly GCF_024166365.1. NCBI lineage: Eukaryota > Metazoa > Chordata > Mammalia > Proboscidea > Elephantidae > Elephas > Elephas maximus. Next base: position 113,229,196 of record NC_064824.1, read on the forward strand.
ATCATTTCAAAAATACTTAGATAAAATTTACAACATTTTGTGATGAAATTAATAAAAGAAGAACGGAAGGAAGGTGACAAGAATGATTCATGTTACTGACTTAAGACCACTGAATACACCTAGAGCAGGCACACTGGGGTTAGGAAAGAGAATTTGCCATGCGTCCTGAGCACCCTTGCTGGGTCCTGTGGGATATGCTGAGAACGCAAAGCCCTGGCTGCTCCAAACCCATGCCATTTCTCCGGACTTTGCAGCAAGCACCTCTATGGGATAAGGTAGTGCCTCCTCCTGGGAAAAGAACTGGATTGTTTCTACATACTATAAAAACAGTAAATTCCCCAAGCTTAGAGTTCTTTTCCTGTAACACAACCCACTGTATGTGCAAGAATCCATAATGGGCCCTTTGCATTTCCCCCCTTGGAACAACGCAAACCCACATGAAGTCTTGTTGTCGTGGTTGGGAGGTGCCGTTGAGTTGATTCTGAGTCATAGCAACCTTATGTACAACAGAACGAAACACTACCTGGTCCTATGCCATCCTCACAATCATTGCTAAGTTTGAGCCCACTGTTTCAGTCACTGTCTCAATCCATCTTGTTGAGGGTCTTCCTCTTTTTTGCTGATCCTCTACTTTACCAAGCATTATGTCCTTCTCCAGGGACTGGTCTCTCCTGATAACATGTCCAAAGTACAAGAGATGAAGTCTTGCCATCCCTGCTTCTAAGGAGCATTCTGCCTGTACTTTCTCCAAGATAGATTTGTTTGTTCTTCTGGTAGTCCACGGTATATTCAATATTCTTCATCAACACTATCACTCAAAGACATTGATTCATCTTGTCTTTATTCACTGTACAGCTTTCACATGGACGAGGCGAGTGAAAATAGCACGGCTTGGGTCAGGCGCACCTTAGTCCTCAAAGTAACACCTTTGCTTTTTGACACTTTAAAGATGTCTTTTACAGAAGATATGTCCAATGCAATGCGTCTTTTGATTTCTTGACTGCTACTTCCATGGGCGCTGATTGTGAATCCAAGTAAAATGAAATCCTTGACAACTTCAATCTTCTCTCCATTTATCATGATGCTGCGTATTGGTCCAGTTGTGAGGATTTTTCTTTTCTTTATACTGATGTATAATCTGTACTGAAGGCAGTGGTCTTTGATCTTCATTAGTATGTGCTTCAAGTCCTCTTCACTTTCAGCAAGCAAGATTGTGTCATCTGCATATAGAAGGTTGTTAATGAGTCTTCCTGCAATCCTGATGCCCCGTTCTTCTTCATACAGTCCAGCTTCTCAGATTACTTGTTCAGCATATAGGCTGAGTAAGTATGGTGAAAGGATAAACCCTGACGCACACCCTTCCTGATTTTAAACCACACGGTATCCCCTTGTTCTGTTTGAATGGCTCCCTCTAGGTTTATGTACAGGTTCCACGTAAGCACAATTAAGTGCTCTGGAATTCCCATTCTTCCTAATGGTATCCATAATGTGTTATCCACACAGTCAAATGCCTGTGCATAGTCAATAAAACACAGGTAAACATCTTTCTGGTATTCTCTGCTTTCAGCCAAGATCCATTTGACATCAGCAATGATATCCTTTGTTCCACGTCCTCTTCTGAATATGGTTTGAATTTCTGGCAGTATTCTGTCAATGTACTGATGCCAACCATTTCTGAATTACCTTCCACAGAATTTTACTTGGGTGTGATATTAATGATATGGCTCGATAATTTCTGAATTTTGTTGGGTCACCTTTCTTTGAAATGGGCATAGATATGGATCTCTTTCAGTCAGTCAATGCAGTGCACTGAATTACTTAATATGACCTTTCTGGCCATGGTCTTGTAATTTCCACCCAGGTGACTGGGCAGGACTGTACAGACAGGGTAACTGAAGCCCACCGAGGGGAATGGTCAGTTTTGCCATCCCGCTGGACTTGAAATAAGCCATCCCAGGGGTGGGAAAGAGAAAAACTCACCAGTACCAAAGAAGGAGAGACCGGCAGGAGAGACCCACAGAAGAAGGTGCAGTGGGCTTCCTGGCCCACAGAGGAAGAAAGCTAAGGGCCTTTAATTACAGATTGAGGGTCAGGGAGAGATGTGTCTACACGCACAGCTGAGACAAGGCTGTCCTGATGGAAGAACTGTATTCTTGAGTGTTCCTGAGCCTGAATTTTAACCTGTTACTTCCCTAATAAATCCCCTAACAGTTGTGTATTATCTGTGAGTTCTGTGTGCCTAGTGTAATGAACTGTTGAGCCATCAGAAAAGTAAAGAGTGCTGTGGGAGGGAGGGTTGGTGTCAGAATTGGTAAAGATGGCGGACAGAGGAGGCATGTCTGACCATTGCTTCATAGGAATCAGCCTTGGGCTATTGATCTTGATTCTCCTTTGGCTTTGTGAAGTTAGAGGAAGTCAGACACCGCTCCCATGCCATTTCTATAGTTGGCCACCTAGCTGTCTTCCAAATTTCTTGGCATGGACAACTGAGCACCTCTAGTGCTGCCATCCATTTATCGAAACATCTCAACTGGTATTCCATCAATTCCTGGAGCCTTGTTTTTGGCCAATGCCTTCAGTGCAGCTTGGACTTCTTCCTTCAGTACCATTGGTTCTTGATCATATGCTACCTCCTGAACTGACTGACCGTCAACCAATTTGTTTTGGTACAGTGACTCTTTGTACTGCTTCTATCTTCTTTTGATGGTTCCTGCATTGCTCAATATTTTCCCCATAGATCCTTCAATATTGGAACTTGAGGCTTGAATTTTTACTTCAGTTCTTTCAGCTTGAGAAATACCAAGTGTGTTCTTCCCTTTTGGTTTTCTAATTCCAGGTCTTTGAACATTTCATTTTAATACTTTACTCTGTCTTCTCAACCCACTCTTTGAAATCTTCTTTTGAGTTCTTTTACTTCATCATTTCTTCTGTTCACTTTAGCTACTCTACGTTAAAGAGCAAGTTTCAGAGTCTCTTCTGACATACATTTTGGTCTTTTTTGTCTTTCCTGTCTTTTTAATGACCTCTTGCTTTCTTCATGTTTGATGTCCTTGATGTCATTCCACAACTTGTCTGAACATTTTTGTAATTAGTGTTCAGTGCGGTCAATCTATTCTCGATATGGTCTCTAAATTCAGGTGGGATATATTCAAGGTCGTATTTTGGCTCCCATGGAATTGCTCTAATTTTCTTCAGCTTCATCTTGAACTTACATAGGAGCAATTAATGCTCTGTTCTGCAGTCGGCCCCTGACCTTGTTCTGACTGATGGTATTGAGCTTTTCCATCATTTCTTCCCATAGATGTAGTTGATTTGATTCCTGTGTATTCCATCTGGAGAGGTCCATGTGTATAGTCCGTTTATGTTGTTGAAAAGTGGTATCTGCAATGAAGACGTTGGTCTTACAAAATTCTATCATGCAATCTCCAGCGTTATTTCTATAACCAAGGCCATATTTTCCAACTACCAATCCTTCTTTGTTTCTAACTTTCATATTCCAATCACCACTAATTACCAATGCATCTTGACTGCATATTCAATTAATTTCAGACTGTAGAAGCTGGTAAAAATCTTCAATTTCTTCACCTTTGGCCTTAGAGGTTGGTGGAAGTATTTGAATAATAGTCAATTAACTGGTCTTCCTTGTAGTCGTATGAATATTATTCTATTACTAACAGTGTTGTACATCAGGATGGATCTTGAAATGTCCTTTTTGATGACAATGTAATGCATTTCCTCTTCAATTTGTCATTCCTGGTATAGCAGACCATAAGAATGTCTGATTTAAAATGGTCAATACCAGTCCATTTCAGCTCACTAATGCCTAGGATATCTATCTTTATGCACCCCATTTCATTTTTGCTGACTTCCAATTTTCCTAGATTCATATTATTATTAGATGTTTGTAGGTGTTTCTTTTCATTTTGAGTCATGCCAAAGCTTGATTCTATCCACATCATTAACGTTGACTCTACTTTGAGAAGACAACTCTTCCCCAGCCGTATTTCTAGTGCCTTCCAACCTGAGGGGCCCATCTTCCAGCCCTATACCAGACAATGTTTCCCTGCTATTCATAAGGTTTTCACTGATGAAATTTTTCAGAAGTAGACCGCCAAGGTCCTTCTTAATAGTGTGTTTTAGTCTGGATGCTCCACTGAAACCTGTCTACCATGGTGGCCTTGATGCTATTTGAAATGCTGGTAGCGTAGCTTCCAGTATCACAGCAACACCCAAGCCACCACAGTACAAGCTCTGGCTACTGCTTTTGCCATGAGTAATAAAGTTCTTCATCTGTGACCAAGGAGTCTTGTGTCTTCTGCTAAAAAAAGACAAACAAACAAAAAAACAACAGTTGCAGCTGAGTCAATTCCAACTTATGGTGACTCCATGTGTCTCGGAACAGAGCTGTGTTCCACAGGGCTTTCAGTGGCTGATTTTTTTGGAAGTAGATCACCAGGCCTTTTTCCAAGGCATCTCTGGGTGGACTCGAACCACCAAACTTTCCGTTAGCAGCCAAGTATGATAACCATTTATACCACCCAGGGTCTTCTGCAAGCATCAATAAAACACAGACTAACTTGTAGGCAGAGTAAAATTCTAGGTTCTGCACAGTTCCTGGCAACTGGAATAAGATCAAAATAAGTGACCATGTATCAGACAAAAAGAAAGTTTCAAAGCTAAAATGCGGAAATCATACAAGCTACATTCATTGGAATACTATGAGTACATTAGACTGTAACTGCACCAAGTTCCTCTTGCCTTCCTACACATATCTAAGAATTTTAAAGCCCTCCTAAATGGCCCTTAGATTATAAATTAAGTCAAAATAGAAATATTATATGCTATTTAAAAATACATAGCAATGAAAGCACCATTATCTGAAGACTTGCTGGAAGTGGCAAAAGCAGTAGTCAAAGGAAAGCATACAAATGCAGTTTAGAAAAAGACTGAAAACAAGTAAACCATGTTTTCCAATTCAAGAAGCTAGAAAATGTACAAAATAAACCTAAGAATGCAGCAGGAATAAAGCAGTTTTCAATGAAATAACATTCACCAACAAAATCAAAAATTGATTACTTGGGGGAAAAAAGAATTGGAACACCAAATTTGGGCAAGACTAAACAAGGATGAAATAACATAAAAGGGACAATTAGTATTAAGAATAAGAAAGAACAGTACTTACAACAAAAAATTTCCAACATCTTATAAACTGATACAATGAATAGCTATATGAACAAGGTTCAAAATGTAGTAAAAATGAGTAATTTTCAGGAAAAATAGAAATTACCAAAACTGACTAGTAAGAAAGAAACAACCAGAACAGATAACCACCAAAAAAACCTGAAGATTATTAAAACCAGTCCCAATAGTTTAGTAGGAGAGTTACATCAAACCTTCAAAAAAAAGATTCCCTAAACTTTCAGAGAAAGATGAAAAGGGTCTCATCTCATTTTGCAGAAGCAAATTTTGATGATGTTAAAAAAGGAAGAAAGCTTAAGGACAAATTATGAAATAGTACTAAGATATAAAATAAAATTTTGAAGTGTTGCTGCTTCTTGAAGAATTTTAATACTTAAGAGATACAAAATTTTAATTTCATTTTTCTTACTGTTTCTAGAGATAAATTTCTTTTCAATATTCTTATGTGATAAAATATCAGAAAGGTAAAAGGAAGTTATGAAATATTATTTTCATATATTCATATGCAACATTTTACTTTACTACTGCAACCAGAGGATTAGCAAACTAAAATTTCAAATCCCCAAAATTTCTTTTTGTGTCTATCCTTCTATCAACATGTATTTCTTGAATATAAAAGTCCTATCTTTATAAATAAATCTGCCAAGTAAAACACAGCACTTTTAACAGGTAAGAAAAAATGAAAAATAGTAAGTTTTGGAGGCAGAGCCAAGATGGCGGAATACACGGACACTTCCGTCCAGCCCTCTTTACAACAAAGACCCAAAAAAACAAGTGAAACGAGTATATTTGTGACAAGCTGGGAGCCCTGAGCATCAAAGGCAAGCTTAGACAATGAACTGAGGGGCAGAGGAAGGAACAGACCGTTCAGAACGGAGAGGAGTTGCCGGACCTGAATTGCGGGGAGCCCTCAGGCACCATTTTCGGAGCGGCGGTGGCGGCCTGGCAGAGGCGGCAGGCTGGTCCCAGTGTTGGGCCACAGTTTCCTCAGGGAGAAGCTGCCAGCCACACAGCCCACTCACACCTCTGGAACCTGAGAAGAAGGGCGCTCTCGGCAAAAGCTAAGTACTTGCGTATATTTTACTGCGCCCCCTCCACCCCCAACCCAACTTCAGCGGCTGAATCCCTAGGCCTGAGATAGACCCTGGTGAGCACCTAGAGCCATCCTCCCGGACTTGGGGAAGGAAAAAATTTGCAACTAGGGGGAAAAGATAATTTGCCAGCTCCATTAACTGGGGGAGCTCAGGACAGAAACTGCTCCTGTCCAGGCATAAACCATCCATGGACCTTGAGTACCTTGCCCTTCTGCATGGACTTGTGTGGGCCTATTTCGGGAGAAGAGGTCCTTGTTGGCAAACTCCAACCATTTCAGCTGTGCAGCGGAAAGGTGGGTGTTTGATGTTTGACATTGCTTTGCCTATTAAACAAGGTCCTCACCTACCCACAACAGGGACATAAGGACTGGTGGCTCCACTTGGGTCGCCCTGCCACCCGCAACAGGGGACCAGGGATAACTGGTACTTCCCAGTCCTTACAACAAAATCTTTGGGTGCCCATGGTCCCTCTGCAGAGGCCACCCACCAGCACGCTCTAGGGAACAGAGACACGTTTTCCTCAGAGACACTTGGGGGTCGGTTCTCAGCCCCCTGCCTTGTTCAGAGCGTAACCCCCTACTGCAATCAGATACGGGTATATACGCCAATTGCCTCTGCCCCTCTAAGACTCTAGACAGAGCCTGTGCCACACACTTGAGGTCAGCTACCTAGAAACCTGAGCTGAATTCATACAAGAAAACTGAAGGGACTCCTAGACTGATATACCTGATAACAGTGCTAGCCAGCTGGGGACATGACATCAGAGCTCCAAAGGAGAAAATAATCAAGCTAGCTCACTCAAGCAACCCATAGGGGTATACCAAAACAAAACAAAGCAAGCAGCTACGACACAGTAAGCAAGCATAAACTAATACAATAACTTATAGATGGCTCAGAGACAACGGTGAATATCAAGTCACATAAAGAAACAGGCCATGATCACCTCAACAGGCTCTCAAAACAAAGAATCCAGGGATCTTTTACATGAAAGTGCATTCCTGGAATTACCAGATGCAGAATACAAAAGTTTAATATACAGAACCCTTCAAGACATCAGGAAGGAAATGAGGCAATATGCACAACAAGCCAAGGAACACATAGATAAAGCAACTGAAGAACTCAGAAAGATTATTCAGGAACATAATGAAAAGTTCAATAACCTGGAAAAATCCACAGACAGCAATCAGAAACTGAGAAGATTAACAATAAAATTACAGAATTAGACAACTCAATAGAAATTCAGAGGAGCAGAATTGAGGAAGTAGAAGCTAGAATTTCTGAACTCAAAGATAAATCACTTGGCACTAATATATTTGAAGAAAAATCAGAGAAAAGAATTAAAAAAAATGAAGAAACCTTAAGAATCATGTGGGACTCTATCAAGAGAAATAACCTATGAGTGATTGGAGTACCAGAACAGGGAGGGATAACAGAAAATACAGAGAAAATTGTTGAGGATTAGTTGGCAGAAAACTTCCCTGATATTATGAAAGATAGCTATCCAAGATGCTCATCGAACTCCACATAAGGTAGATCTTAAAAGAAAGTAACCAAGACATAATCAAGCTTGCCAAAACCAAAGATAAGGAGACAATTACAAGAGCAGCAACGCATAAAAGAAAAGTCACATACAAGGGAGAGCCAATAAGAAAAAGCTCAGACTATTCGGCAGAAACCACACAGGCAAGAAGGCAATGGGATGACATATTTAAAAAATTGAAGGAAAAAAATGGTCTGCCAAGAATCATATATCCAGCAAAACTGTCTCTTAAATACGAAGGTGAAATTGAGACATTTCCAGATGAACACAAGTTGAGGGAATTCATAAAAACCAAACTAAAACTACATGAAATACTAAAGGGAGTTCTTTGGTTAAAAAAATCAATAATATCAGGTATTAGACCCAAGACGAGAACACTGGGCAGAGCAACAAGAAGGCAACCCAGACAGGGAAATCAAAAGGACAAAAAAAAAAAAAGCACAACACAGGGTAACAGCGATGTTATTATATAAAAGAAGACAACATTAAAATAATAAAGAGGGACTAAGAAATGTAATCATACACCTTCCATATGGAGAGAAAGATATGGCAATAAAAAGAAACAAAAGTTAGTTTTAAATTTAGAAAAACAGGGGTAAATAATAAGGTAACCACAAACGAGACAAACTATCCTACTCGTCAAAATAAATACAAGGGAAAAACAGAGACTCAGCAGAAACAAAATCAACAACAACAAATATGAGGAAAGACAATATATAAAGAAAATCTACTCAGCACATAAAATCAAGTGGGAAAAAGAAGCTGTCAACACGCAAAAAAAGACATCAAAATGATAGCACTAAATTCATACCTATCCATAATTACCCTGAATGTAAATGGACTAAATGCACCAATAAAGAGACAGAGAGTGGCAGAATGGATTAAAAAACAAGATCTGTCTATATGCTGCCTACAAGAGACACACCTTAGACTTAGAGACACAAACAAACTAAAATCAAAGGATGGAAAAAATATATCAAGCAAATAACAATCAAAACAGAGCAGGAGTGGCAATACTAATTTCTGACAAAATAGACTTTGAAGCTAAATCCATCACAAAGGATAAGGAAGGACACTATATAATGATTAAAGGGACAATACACCAAGAAGATATAACCATATTAAATATTTATGCACCCAATGACAGGGCTGCAAGATATATAAAACGAACTCCATCAGCATTGAAAAGTGAGATATACAGCTCCACAATAATAGTAAGAGACTTCAACACACCACTTTTGGTGAAGGACAGGACATCCAGAAAGCTCAATAAAGACACGGAAGATCTAAATGCCACAGTCAACCAACTTGACCTCGTACACATATATAGAACACTCCACCCAACAGCAACCAAGTATACTTTCTTTTCTAGTGCACATGGAATATTCTCTATGATAGACCACATATTAGGTCATAAAGCAAGCCTTAGTAGAATCCAAAACATTGAAATATTACAAAGCATCTTCTCTGACCATAAGGCCATAACTGGAAATCAATAACAGGAAAAGCAGAGAAAAGAAATCAAACACTTGGAAACTAAACAATACCCTGCTCAAAAGAGACTGGATTATAGAAGACATTAAGGATGGAATAAAGAAGTTCAGAGAATCCAATAAGAATCAAAACATATCCTATCAGAACCTTTGGGACACAGCAAAAAGCAGTGCTCAGAGGCCAATTTATACCAATAAATGCACACATTCAGAAAGAAGAAAGGGCCAAAATCACAGAATTATCCCTACAACTTGAACAAATAGAAAGAGAGCAACAAAAGAAACCCATAGGCACCAGAAGAAAACAAATAATAAAAATTAGCGCTGAAGTAAATGAAGTAGAAAACAAAAAAACAATTGAAAGAATTAACAAGACCAAAAGCTGGTTTTTTGGAATACCCAACAAAATTGATAAACCGTTGGCCAAACTGACAAAAGAAAAACAGGAGAGGAAGCAAATAACCCAAATAAGAAATGAGAATGGCCAATATTACAACAGACCCAACTGAAATCAAAAGAACTGTATCAGATTACTATGAAAAATTGTACTCTAACAAATTTGAAAACCTAGAAGAAATGGAAGAATTCCTAGAAACACAATACCTACCTAAAGTAACACAAACAGAGGTAGAAAAACTAAATAGACCCATAACAAAAGAAAAGATTGAAAAGGTAATCAAAAAACTCCCCCCAAAAAAGCCCTGGTCCAGATGGCTTCACTGCAGAGTTCTACCAAACTTTCAGAGAAGAGTTAACACCACTACTACTAAAGGTATTTAGGAGCATAGAAAAGGATGGAATACTACCAAATTCATTCTATGAAGCCACCATATCCCTGATACCAAAACCAGGTAAAGAAACCACAAGAAAATTATAGACCTATATCCCTCATGAATGTAGATGCAAAAATCCTCAACATAATTTTAGCCAATAGAATTCAACAACATATCAAAAAAATAATGCACCATGACCAAGCTGGATTCATACCAGGTATGCAGGGATGGTTCAACATTACCAAAACAATGTAATCCACCACATGAATAAAACAAAAGACAAGAATCACATGATTTTATCAATTGATGCAGAAAAGGCATCTGACAAAGTTCAACACTCATTCATGATAAAAACTCTCAAGAAAATAGGAATAGAAGGAAAAATTCTCAACATAATAAAGGGCATATATACAAAAGCTAACAGCCAACATCACCCTAAATGGAGAGAGCCTGAAAGCATTCCCCTTGAGATCGGGAACCAGAAAAGGATGCCCTTTATCACCGCTCTTATTCAACATTGTGCTGGAGGTCCTAGCCAGAGCAATTAGGCTAGATAAAGAAATAAAGGGCATCCAGATTGGCCAGGAAGAAGTAAAAGCATCTCCATTTGCATATGACATGATCTTATACACAGAAAACCCTAAGGAATCCTCCAGAAAACTACTGAAACTAATAGAAGAGTTCAGCAGGGTATCGGGATACAAGATAAACATACAAAAATCAGCTGGATTCCTCTACACCAACAAAAAGAACATCGAAGAGGAAATCACCAAATCAATGCCATTTACAGTAGCCCCCAAGAAGATAAAATACTTAGGAATAAATCTTACCAGAGATGTAAAAGACTTAAACAAAGAAAACTACAGTACACTTCTGCAAGAAACCAAGAGACTTACATAAGTGGAAGAACATACCTTGCTCATGGATAGGAAGACTTAACATTATAAAAATGTCTATTCTACCAAAAGCAATCTATACATTTAATGCAATTCCAATCCAAATCCCAATGACATTCTTTAATGAGATGGAGAAACAAATCACTAATTTCATATGGAAGGGAAAGAGGCCCCGGATAAATAAGGCATTACTGAAAAAGAAGAACAAAGTAGGAGGCCTTACTTTACCTGATTTTAGAACCTATTATACCGCCACAGTAGTCAAAACAGCCGGCAACGGGTTACACCGTCACAGTAGTCAGAACAGCCTGGTACTGCTACAACAACAGATACATGGACCAATGGAACAGAATTGAGAATCCAGACATAAATCCATCCACGTATGAGCAGCTGATATTTGACAGAGGTCCCAGAACAGTGAAATGGGGAAAAGACAGTCTTTTTAACAAACGGTGCTGGCATACCTGGATATACATCTGCAAAAAAATGAAACAAGGCCCATACCTCACTCCATGCACAAAAACTAACTCAAAATGGATCAAAGACCTAAATATAAAATCTAAAACGATAAAGATTACGGAAGAAAAAATAGGGACAACGTTAGGAGCCCTAATACATGGCATAAACAGTATAGGAAACATCATAAAGAATGTAGAAGAAAAACTAGATAACTGGGAGCTCCTAAAAATCAAACACTTATGCTCATTCACAGACTTCACCAAAAGAGTAAAAAGACTATCTACAGACTGGGAAAAAGTTTTTAGCTATGACATTTCTGATCAGCGCCTGATCCCTAAAATCTACATAATACTGCAAACACTCAAGTGCAAAAAAACAAATAACCCAATTAAAAAATGGGCAAAAGATATGAATAGACACTTAAGTACAGAAGACAGGTAGCTAACGGACATATGGGGTATTGCTCACGATCATTAGCCATTAGAGAAATGCAGATCAAAACTACAATGAGATTTTATCTCACTCCAAGGAGACTGGCATTAATCCAAAAAACACAAAATAATAAATGTTGGAGAGGCTGTGGAGAGATTGGAACACTTCTACACTGCTGGTGGGAATGTCAAATGGTACAACCACTTTGGAAATCGATTTGGCACTTCCTTAAAAAGCTAGAAATAGAACTACCATATGATCCAGCAATCCCACTCCTTGGAATATATCCTAGAGAAATAAGAGCCTTTACACGAACAGATATATGCACACCCATGTTTAGTGTAGCACTGTTTACAATAGCAAAAACATGGAAGCAACCAAGGTGCCCATCAACGGATGAATGGATAAATAAATTATGGTATATTCACACAATGGAATAGTACGTATCGATAAAGAACAGTGAGGAATCTGTGAAACATTTCATAACATGGAGGAACCTGGAAGGCATTATGCTGAGTGAAATTAGTCAGTTGCAAAAGGACAAATATTGTATAAGACCACTATTATAAGAACTTGAGAAATAGTTTAAACTGAGAAGAAAACATTCTTTTGTGGTTACAAGAGGGTGGGAGAGGGGCATTCACTAATTAGATAGTAGATAAGAACTACTTTAGGTGAAGGGAAAGACAGCACACAGCACAGGGGAGGTCACCACAATTGGACTAAACCAAAAGCAAAAAAAAGTTTCCTAAATAAACTGAATGCTTTGAAGGCCAGTGTAGCAGGGCCAGGGGTCTGGGGACCATGGTTTCAGGGGACATCTATGTCAATTGGCATAATAAAATCTATTAACAAAACATTCTGCATCTCACTTTGAAGAGTGGCATCTAGGGTCTTAAACGCTAGCAAGCAGCCATCTAAGATGCATCAATGGGTCTCAAACCACATGGATCAAAGGAGAATGAAGAACACCAAGGACACAAGGCAATTATGAGCCCAAGAGACAGAAAGGGCCACAAGAACCAGCGGCTACATAATCCTGAGACCAGAAGAACTAGATGGTGCCCGGCTACAACTGATGACTGCCCTGACAGGGAACACAACAGAGGACCCCTAAGGAAGCAGGGGAACACTGGGATGCAGACCCCAAATTCTCATAAGACCAGACTTAACGGTCTGACTGAGACTGGAAGGACCCCGGTGGTCATGGCCCCCAGACCTTCTGTTGGCCCAGGATAGGAACCATTCCCGAAGCCAACTCTTCAGAGATGGATTGGACTGGACAATGGGTTGGAGAGGGACGCTGGTGAGGAGTGAGCTTCTTGGATCAGGTGGACACTTGAGACTATGTTGGCATCTCCTGCCTGGAGGGGAGATGAGAGGGTGGAGGGGGTTAGAAGCTGGAGAAAAGGACACAAAAAGAGAGAGTGGAGGGAGAGAGCAGGCTTCCTCATTATGGGGAGAATAATTGGGAGTGTGTAGCAAGGTGTATATGGGTTTTTGTGCAAGAGACTGACTTGATTTGTAAACTTTCACTTAAAGCACAATAAAAATTATTTTAAAAAAAGTACGTTTTGAGAAATAATTAGTATTTAACTGTAGAAATTTTAGAGATATGATCCCCACCTAATGAAAGAATTCAGTCAAACTGCACTCCACTCCAAGGAAGCTGTCACTTCCTCTTGATGAAAATGAAAGCATCCCATTACAAAGACAGTAAAGTAACTACCTAAATAAGGACACGCCCTCCTACACCCCTTCTGTCCTAGCTGAACATCGCCTGGTCTATTAAGTGTTATTAAGACAGGATCTTGGCGACTAAAACACTCAGAATGAAATACCCATTCACATAGAGACTTTATGTCTAAATTCAACAAGGTCTTTTCTCTGTAGTGACAAGCAGATTTTAAAACCAAGCTATCCCTAACATAAATTCAAGTCTCAAGAAATGGTCAAAATGAAATATTATCTAAAAGACTTAAACAATGAAAATTATAAAACACCACCACAAGAGACTAAAAGAGGCCTACAAAATGGAAAGCCAGCCCATGCTCATGGATTAGAAGACTTAATATAGTGAAAATGTCAATTCTACCTAAAGCAGTCTTCAGATACAATGCAATCCCAATACAAATCCCAGCAACATTCTTTACTGCAATGGAAAAGCTAATGACCAACCTCATATGGAAAGGAGAGAAACTCTGGAAAGCGAAAGCAATATTGAAGAAAAAGAACAAATATACAGCCACTGTAGTCAAACAGCCTGGTACTGGCTCAACAACAGACACACAGACCAGTGGAAAAGAATTGAAAACTCAGAATTAAACCCAGCCATTTAAAAAATTTTTATTTATTTTTTATTTATAAACAACTGATTTTCCACAAGGAGTCAAAGTCCATTCAGTGGAGGCAGGAACAGTCTCTTTAATAAATGGTGCTGGCAAAACTGGATATTCACCTGAAGAAAAATGAAACAGGATCCATGCCTCACACCATACATAAAAACTAACTCAAAATGGATCAAAGACCTAAATGTTTGACCTAAAACCATAAAATTACTGGGAGAAAACCATGAGACCTAATCTTTTGTAAAAATAGGATAACAAACATAACAACAAATGCACAACTAGAAGGCAAAATAGACAGATGGACCCTCAAAAAATTAAAAACTGATGTTCATCAAAAGACTTTTAAAGATTGAGAAGAAATCTTCAAGAAAGAACTGATCTGATAAGGGTCTAACCTCTAGTCTACAGAAGTAAATAAGCATATACGGACAATTATATACAAGAATAGGTGTACATATACAGACCGATATTCATTGGTGGTTACTGAGGGGATGGGGGAGGGGAAATTATGCTTTAGATCATAGAAATTCGTTTTTTTTTTTTTTGGTGATGGGAAAAGTGGCACCAAATGTAGACACAGAGCACAACCAAGTAAAAAACTAGTGTTTGAGCACATATGGATAGGTATAAGCATACTGGTATATGGGTAGATACAGTTGTATACACAGGTGAGAACAGACAGAAGTACTTATACCAAACCCGTTGCCATCGAGTCAGTTCTGACTCATAGTGACCCTATAGGACAGAGGAGAACTGCCCCATAGGGTTTCCAAGGAGCTATGGGTGGACTCAAACTGCTGACCTTTTGGTTAACATCCAAGCTCTTAACCACTGTGCCACCAGGGCTCCAGAAGTATCTATAAAAAAACAAAACCTGTTGCCATAAAGTCAATTCTGACTCATAGCGACCTTATAGGACACAGGAGAACTGCCCTGGAGGGTTTCCAAGAAGCGGCTGATAGATTCGAATTGCTGAGCTTTTGGTTAGCAGCCACAGCTCGCATAGCTCTTAACCACTGCGCCAGGGCTCCAGAAGTATCTGTAAGTTACGTGTAAATACAAATATGTGGGTGCAGGCACATACACCCATTGAAGACACAAATACAGATACTCCACAGACACAACCACATTCCAATGTTGGTCTTCTGAGTTTGAAAGCATAGGACCATAATCTCATAGGACAACTCAGTCAACTGGCACAACATAGTTCACAAAAATCATCTGTATCCTAGTGAAGTGATTTTAGCACCTGGGGTCTTAAAAACTTGCGTATGGCCACCTAAGACACTACAGGTCTCTACTTACCAGGAGCAACAGTAAGAAGGTAAACAAAAGCTCAGAGAAGAAACAAGTCTACATGATCCACAACTTCATGTACCGTGAGACCAGGAGAACTAGATGGTACCTGGCTACCACTACTGACCATTCTGACCAGCATCACAACAGATGGTCCAGGGTAGAATGGGAGAAAAATGTGGAGAAGAACTCAAATTCTTATTTAAGAAAAAAAAAAAAAAAAGGCCAGACAAACTGGAACAGTAGAGAACAGAGGACTCCCTGAGGCTATCCCCTGAGACATTTTTTAAATCTAGAACCTACCCTATCCTTTCAGATCACACTTTAGTGAAACAGCAGAGTGGCACACAAAATAAAGGGTACTACCCATAAATCAGTGCTCTACTTAAAAACCATCAGTATGAAACCAAAAGGTCAACAGTTACCCAAAAGCAACGATGAGAAGATGAAGGGGCAGGGAAACTAGAGTACTAGAAATGGAACAAACATAACACAATTAAAGAGAATGTTAACACATTGTGATAAACGGATAAACGTAACTAATGTCACTGAATAATGTGCAGACACTGTCAAATGGGAACCTAACTTGCTGTGTAAACTTTCATTGAAAACTCAATAAAACAGTATTAAAGAGAAAGAAAGAAAAAGTTAACTGCACACTGTTGGTAACAGAGCACCGGGGATTGATTTGTTACAAGTACCACAGCTCTTATTGGCAACTCATCCTGTGTGTGGCCCTGGACTAGAAATCTATGCCTTCAGATTATTATTGATTAGCTTTACACATCAGATGGGTGGCAGCCACTTTTGATCTTGTCCAGATGCCAGTCTGCTACCTTGCAGTTTCAAAAGTCCCCTGGAACTCACATGGGCACATGGAAGGAGTCAAAGTTTTGTCTTCTTCAAGAAGAGATGCTGAAGTGATCTAACAGATGACGTGTGATCTGTCCTGATCCTGGAAAGAAGCAATGAACACGCCACTAGCAGATCTGGGAAGGGTAGAGAGAGGCTTCCTGACAGAACAAAGTGTGTGGAGCTTGAGCCTGGTTCTGGCAGCTACTCTCTGTGTGACCTTGGGCAAATAAGTTTCTCCACCTATAAACCTGAAATAAGAATAGTATCTTGTGCACTGGGTTGTCGTAAGAATTAAATTACTGTGAAGTGTTTAACACAGTTCTGGGATGTAATAAAAATAATATTAAAAAAAAAATCTTACCAGGATTACTTTTTAAGAAAGACTCAGGGTTACAAAGGATTAAAGGTTAACCCTCAGGTAGTCTGTAAAAACTTACGTTTGATTTTTTATTTATTTTAAACAAAGGTGATGACATTTTCAACTAAAAACAAGTCAAAATCCTCAAGTCCTCGATGTTTATAATATATACAAAATGTAGCGTAAGGCATTTCAAGAAAACTTAAGGCTTGTAAATGGTAGCAAAACACTCCCATCTACTAAGAAAACTAAATCTGCCAACCAATTTCACACTCGGGTGTACACATTTCCTAACAGTAAATGAAGAGTGTACATATTCATGTAATTTATATGTACACAATCATTTCACTCATCATTCAGGAATAACAACTTTACTCAAGGAGATTTTGATTACGTATCCTGGTATGAAAAGCAAGGACAACAACAGCAAACACGCTTGTGAATTCTGGATTTCAGACGGCGTACTCTCAGATAAGACTGTAAAAAGCAAAAACAACAACACTGCTGGGACATAAATCACACCATTAACGGCTACAAGAGTTCTGATGGGTGAAGGCCTCTAAACAGGATAAATTATCATATTCATTCCATGCAGAAAAATATTGGTCCTTCCTCTACATAGTAAATTTCTTAGTGACGACACTCAAAAGAATTCTATTCTCTGAATTTCAATATCTCAGAATATTCCACAAAACATCGAGGACTGGAGATGCACGTGTTCCCAAGGAGCTGCTTCAGCCAAGTGTTTTTTCTTAAAATTTAGTAATAAACTATAGAAAAAAGAGGCAATGAGAAAATGTGATTTAGCTATCATTAATCTACATCAAAGGATTATAATGATGCACATTGTGTCTTTCAAATTATTTTCTATTATAGGTTTCACAACAGAAGTTAAGAAATCTCTTTGAGAAACTAGTCCCTTATTAAAAATCAAAGGGAACTACTCTGCTGCCATCTGTGCAACATTAACACCTTCAATGAAGAGGGATTATCGTCTAAGTAGTATGCACTCAGTTTTAAAAAGCACCACGACTACAGCTACTGGAACACTCACCCTCATCCATTGTAAAAAGTCATAGCATATACAGAACACTGTATAATTCACTACAGAAGACCAGCCTCTGTCCTTAAACCAGAAAGCAGGAGAGGAAATTGTCAATCTATGAAAGCATAATCAAAGTTTTTTTTTTCTTTATTGTCACCAATGCCAACAGACACTTCATGAAACCTGACCAGCACCTGCAAGGTCTGATTTAATATGACAGGGTGCAAGAGAAATAAAAACTTTTCAATTTAACTCCATTAGTAGAAAGCAGATTATGTTATAAAGAATAAGGTAAAATTATCCATGAATGGTTGTCAGAAAAATTTATGACAATCTCTTCTCTTTAAAGCATACTGAACCGAGAAAAATTCGTTCAAGTGTTTAGAGAGAAGCTCATTTTAGAAAGTATTACTATAAATCAGGCCTCTTTATCTCCAGTGTACCATATACTATGTCCATGATTTGACAAGTTCTTCCTAATTACCCACCTTAATTACAGTAATTATATATTTTATAGTAAATGCAAGTAACAAGGTTCATTTGGAAGATAAATTGTGAACTACAGGGTTTTCCAAAAAAGAAAACATGGGAGATGCTCAACCATTTCGCTTAATTCATCATCTTCAACACTTCGCCATTTAACAAAAATCATACGATTTTGGACCTAGACCTTAGAGAATACTTAATTGAATACCTTTATTATTTTTTTTATATATTTTATAATAATAAGATCTTTTCCCAGGCTTCTCACTAGGAGAGGATCAACCACCATATTTGTCCCCAACTATTGGTTCCCTCTACCTACTTTATAGTTCACCTCATGCCATTTTAGTTTTAGAAGTTATTTTACAGTTAAGGCACTACATAAAATATGCTAAGTAGATAGTTTAAAAAAAAAAAAAAAGAAAACCTCAAATGTCCATCAAGCCTAATTTGGGGGGTAAGATTTGGGGAGGAAAGTTGGTGACAAAGCAATTTACATTAAACAGAAAAAGTTTTGCACCATGGAGATTACAGATCTGGGCAGGAATTCATATTTCACTGTGTTTATACTCTAGATTTACTGTTATTATCTTCTAGCACAATAGCAAAGGAGGATATTACCATTACAAAACAGACTGTTGAAACCAATACCTAAGATTGTGTTTTATAATCACTTCAGGTTTAGTCTTTGGGATATGAATTAGTTTTAGCACTGATAGTTTTTACCCAACTCAATACAACAAGCATGTAATGAATACATATATCCCTAATGAAAGCACTGTGCTAAAACACAAAATAGTAAAAAAGGAATTTACAAGATGACCACCCTAAGTAATCTAGGCTAAGACCTCCGCTGCTAACCAAAAGGTTGGCAGTTCAAATCTATGGGGCAGTTCTATTCTGTTCTATAGGGTCGCTATGAGTGGGCATTGACTAGGCAGCAACAAGGTTTAACTACAATCAAATTTCTGAGGAGGCGTCTACTTCATTCTCCCATGCAGCCCACGGTATCAGTGCCCCACTATGGCGTAAGTGACTGCAGTCACTCTGCTCTCGCTTTGTCACCATTAAAAACGTCATGTTACTATACAGTAACCGAAGAAGAGTTGAATCAAGATACCATGAAAGCCACAAATCTCAAAGCAGCACCCGAAATTTCAATGCATGGCCAATAATTCTAACTTTTTTAGTGCTGCACAATTTTCGCAATCTGATGAAAGCCACTTTCCCCGAGAAGTGAACATTTTTCATATTGTACACTTAACACAAGGAGTTCACTAATTCCCTCCATAAAAACTACCAAAGACACATGAACCCTCAATGAAGGGGAAAAAAGCCAGATAACATACCAGTCTTACCAGCTAGAAAATAAACACAATTAGAATTGTCTTTGATTTTAGTAAGAAGAAAAACAATACTGAAGAATTAATGACAAAACTTTTCCTCATCATATTCTTAAAGAGGTTTACAACCACAATATTTTTTTTAATTAAGTGCCCTAAACATGTGTATATATAAAAACCAGTTCCCAAGGAGTCAATTTCAACTCATAGTGACCCTATAGGACAGAGGGGAGCTGCTTCACAGAGTGCCTGGTGCATTAAAATTGCTGACCTTTTCGGTCAGCAGCCGCAGCTCTTAACCACTACGCAACCAGGGTTTCCAAGTATAAAAACCCCCAAATATAGATATAGATATATGGATATAGATGTTGTTATTGTTAGGTGCCATCGTGTCAATCCACCTTGTTGAGGATCTTCCCCTTTTCTGCTGACCCTGTACTCTGCCAAGCATGATGTCCTTCTCCAGGGACTCCTCCCTCCTGACAACAGGTCCAAAGTATGTCAGACGCAGTCTCGTCATCCTTGCTTCTAAGGAGCATTCTGGTTGTACTTCTTCCAAGACATTTATTCGTTCTTCTGGCAGTCCATGGTATATTCAATATTCTTCACCAACACAATTCAAAGGCATCAATTCTTCTATCTTCCTTATTAATTGCCCGTTTTCACATGCATATGATGCGATTGAAAATACCATGGCTTGGGTCTGGCTCACCTTAGTCTTCAGGGTGACATCTCTGCACTTCAACACTTTGAAGAGGTCCTTTGTAGCAGATTCGCCCAACACAATGCGTCTTTTGATTTCTTGACTGCTGCTTCCAAGGCTGTTGATTGTGGATCCAAGGAAAATGAAATCCTTGACAACTTCAGTCTTTTCTCCATTTATCGTAATGTTGCTCATTGGTCCAGTTGTGAGGATTTTTGTTTTCTTTATGTTGAGGTGTAATCCATACTGAAGGCTGTGGTCTTTGATCTTCATTAGTAAGTGCTTCAAGTCCTCTTCACTTTCAGCAAGCAAGGCTGTGTCATTTGCATAACACAGGTTGTTAATGAGTCTTCCTCCAGTCTTGATGCCCTGTTATTATTCATATACTCCAGCTTCTCGGATTATTTGTTCAGCATACAGATTAAACAGATATGGTCAAAGAATACAACCCTGACACACACCTTTCCTGACTTTAAACCAATCAGTATCCCCTTGTTCTGCCCGAACAACTGCCTCTTGATCTATTTAAAGGTTACAATTAAGTGCTCTGGAATTCCCATTCTTCCCAGCGCTATCCATAGTTTATTATGATCCACACAGTCGAATGTCTTTGCATAATCAATAAAACACAGGTAAACATCCTTCTGGTATTCTCTGCTTTCAGCCAGGATCCATCTGACATCAGCAATCATATCCCTGGGTCCACATCCTCTTCTGAAACTGGCCTGAATTTCTGGCAGTTCCCTGTCGATATACTGCTGCAGCATTTTTGAATGATCTTCAGCAGAATTTTGCTTGCATGTGATATTAATGATATTGTTCCACATTCGGTTGGATCACCTTTCTTGGGAGTAGGTATAAATATGGATCTCTTCCAATCAGTTGGCCAGGAAGTTGTCTTCCATATTTCTTGGCATAGACAAGTGAGCACCTCCAGCGCTGCATCCATTTGTTGAAACACCTCAATTGATATTCCATCACTTCCTGGGCCCTTGTTTTTCGCCACTGCCTTCAGAGCAGCTTGGACTTCTTCCTTCAGTACCATCAGTTCCTGATCATATGCCACCTCTTGAAATGGCTGAACATCTTCTTTTGATGCTTTTGATGCTTCCTGCATCAAAATCCTTCACTATTGCAACTCTAGGCTTGAATTTTTTTCTTCAGTTCTTTCAGCTTGAGAAATGCCGACTGTGTTCTTCCCTTTTGGTTTTCCATCTTCAGCTCTTTGCACATGTCATTATAATACTTTGTCTTCTCGAGAGGCCCTTTGAAATCTTCTGTTCAGTTCTTTTATCTCACGAATTCTTCCTTTTGCTTTAGCTGCTCGACGCTCAAGAGCAAGTTTCAGAGTCTCCTCTGACATCGACCTTGGGCTTTTCTTTCTTTCCTGTCTTTTCAGTGACCTCTTGCTTTCTTCATGGATGATGTCCTTCATGTCATCCCACAACTCACCTGGTCTTTGGTCACTAGTGTTCAATGCGTCAAATCTGCTTGTCAGATGGTCTCTAAATTCAGGTGGGATACACTCTAGATCATATTTTGGCTCTCGTGCACTTGGTCTGATTTTCTTCAGTTTCAGCTTGAACTGGCATATGAGCAATTGATGGTCTGTTCCACAGTCGGCCCCTGGCCTTGTTCTGATTGATGATATTGAGCTTATCCATCGTCTCTTTCCACAGAGGTAGTCAGTTTGATTTGTGTGTGTTCCATCTGGCGAGGTCCATGTGTATAGTCGCCGTTTATGTTGGTGAAAGAAGGTATTTGCAATGAACAAGTCGTTGGTCTTGCAAAATTCTATCATTTGATCTCCGGCATTGTTTCTATCACCAAGGCCATATTTTCCAACTACTGATCCTTCTTCTTTGTTTCCAACTTTTGCATTCCAATCGCCAGTAATTATCAATGCATCTTGATTGCATGTTCCATCCATTTCAGACTGGAGCAGCTGATAAAATCTTCTATTTCTTCATCTTTGACCCTAGTGGTTGGTGCGTAAATTTGAATAGTCATATTAACTGGTCTTCCTTGTAGGCGTATGGATGTTACCCTATTACCGACAGCGTTGTACTTCAGGATAGATCTTGCAATGTTCTTTTTGACGACGAATGCAACACCATTCCTCTTTGAGTTGTCATTCCCAGCATAGTAGACTATATGATTGTCCCATTCAAAATGGCCAATACCAGTCCATTTCAGCTCACTAATGCTTAGGATATCGGTGTTTATGCGTCCCATTCCATTTTTGACGATTTCCAATTTTCCTAGATTCATACTTCGTACATTCCAGGTTCCGATTATTAATGGATGTTTGCAGCTCCTTCTTCTCATTTTGAGTCATGCCACATCAGCAAATGAAGGTCCCGAAAGCTTTACTCCCTCCACGTCATTAAGGTCGACTCTACTTTGAAGAGGCAGCTCTTCCCCAGTTATCTTTTGAGTGCCTTCCAACCTGAGGGGCTCATCTTCCAGCACTATATCAGACAATGTTCCTCTGCTATTCCTAAGGTTTTCACTGGCTAATGCTTTCAGAAGTAGACTGCCGGGTCCTTCTTCCTAGTCTGTCTTAGTTTGCAAGCTCAGCTGAAACCTGTCCTCCATGGGTGACCCTGCTGGTATCTGAATACCGGTGGCATAGCTTCCAGCACCACAGCAACACACAAGCCCCCACAGTACAACAAACTGACAGACATGTGGGGGACTGAATAGGTATTGTGAAAGAATACAACCCAGACGCACACCTGTCCTGACTTTAAACCAATCAGTATCCCCTTGCTGTGTTCAAGCAACCGCCTCTTGATCTATGTAAAGGTTCCTCATGAGCACTATTAAGTGTTCTGGAATTCCCATTCTTTGCAATGTTATCCATAGTTCGTTATGATCCACACAGTCAAATGTCTGCATAGTCAATAAAACACAGGTAAACATCCTGCTGGTATTCTGCTTTCAGCCAGGATCCATCTGACATCAGCAATGATATTCCTGGTTCCACGTCCTCTTCTAAAACCAGTCTGAATTTCTGGCAGTTCCCTGTCAATATACTGCTGTAGCCAGTTTTGAATGATCTTCAGCAGGATTTTGCTTGTGTGTGATATTAATGATATTGTTCTATAATTTCCACATTCGGCTGGATCACCTTTCTTGGGAATAGGCATAAACATGGATCTCTTCCAGTCAGTTGGCCAAGAAGCTGTCTTCCATATTTCTTGGCATAGAAGAGTGAGCACCTCCAGTGCTGCATCCATTTGTTGAAACATCTCAATTGATATTCCATCAATTCCTGGAGCCTTGTTTTTTGCCAGTGCCTTCAGAGCAGCTTGGACTTCTTCCTTCAGTACCATCGGTTCCTGATCATATGCCACCTCTTGAAATGGTTGAACATTGACTATTTCTTTTTGGTATAATGACTCTGTGTATTCCTTCCATCTTCTGTTGATGCTTCCAGCGTCGTTTAATATTTTCCCCATGGAATCCTTCACTATTGCAACTCAAGGCCTGAATTTTTTCTTCAGTTCCTTCAGCTGGAGAAACGCCGAGCATGTTCTTCCCTTTTGGTTTTCCAAGATGTAGATATAAATATATATAGATATGTATATGTGCATATACATATGTATGTATGTGTATATTTAATTATATCTGAAATACATAAAACTTTGACCCATGTACTGTATTCTGTTAACAGTCACATAATCTAATTAGTGGCCATACTACTCAAAAACAGTATCACTAGCATATATTTTATCATAAAACAATAGAGTCTAATACAATGATCCAATAACTAGATGAAGGTAAATTTTCTTAGGTCGACTATGATTTAATTCTTCTTAATCATGGATCTCTGGTCAATAAGACTCAATGTATTTTTGCCTTGTATCTTTATTTTGTCCAGTCAACTTCATCTTTTGTAATAACGCATTATGTCACATATCTGAGAACATAAGATTTAAAAACAGAAATCTAACAATTTTACAAGAGCATTGTCAATCACTTACAGCATCCTGTCAGTTAAGAAAAAAGGTTCTCCTGTAAACACAAGTTGAAATGACGTGATCTGGTCAATAAAATGACAATTCCAATATCCAACTGCAAAGATCCAAAACACTTTACTTTCTTTCCACAGCTAATTAGTTCTCAGCAGAAAGCACAATGGGAAGACATACAATTAATATACAGAGTCTATGAACAATTTGAAAAACATTAACCCCCATTTAAATAGAAAATAAGACTATTAGAGTTTTGCCATCTCAAAATGTGCTCAGCTAATTAATTCAGCCTAGGAAAGTGATCCTTGGAAGAAAGTTGTATTCTACCTTTTAAAGGTGCATTTAAGCAAGTTAAGCACCATTAAGGACAAAACTACTATTCTATACATATTATAGAGAAATTATCAGAACTGTAAAAAGCAGGCAGCACAGAGTGGTGGGGAAGTCTGGACTGACAATCAGAAGAAATACCCAATTCTGGTATTAACTACATGTACGACTTTTGTCAAAATTACTCAACCTCTCTGGACCTTGGTTTCTCATCCATAAAATAAGGGCGTTAGACTTAACAATCTCTTAATAATCTCTAAGGTAACTGTCCCCCCGACAGGTCTATTTCATTTACTTGGATCCACAATCAACACCCATGGCAACTGCAGTCAAGAAATGAAAAGACTCATTGCATTGGGCCAATCTGCTACAAAAGATCTCTTTAAAGTGTTGAAAAGCAAAGATGTCACTTTGAAGACTAAGGTGCACCTGACCTAAGCCATGGTGTTTTCAATTGCCTCATATGTATGCGAAAGCTGGACAATGAATAAGGAAGACCGAAGAAGAATTGAAGGCTTTGAATTGTGGTGTTGACAAAGAGTACTGAATATACCATGGACTGCCAAGAGAGTGAACAAATCTGTCTTGGAAGAAGTACAACAAGAATGGTGAGACTATGTCTCACCGATTTTGGACATGGTATCAGGAGAGATCAGTCCCTGGAGGAGGACATCATGCTTGGTAATGTAGAGGGTCTGTGAAAAAGAGAAAGACCCTCAATGCAATGGATTGACACAGTGGCTGCAACAATGTGCTCAAGCGTAATGACGACTGCGAGGATGCTACAGGACCAGGGAGTGTTTTGTTGTTGTACACAGGGGTCGCAATGAGTCGGAACTGACTTGACGACACCTAATGACAAGGTAACTATCATTTCTCCAGATGACTCTATACAATATGTTGTATATACAATATGTTGTTGTTGTGTGTCGTTGAGTCGATTCAGACTCAACCTAGGCTGTATTCAGACTCAAAAGAGCCTAGGCTGTAATCTTTACAGGAGCAGATCGCCAGGTCTTTTCTCCCCCATAAGGGCCAGGGGGTTCAGTTAGCAGCTGAGCACTTTAACCACTGCATCCTAAGCACTACAGATCTTAAAAAAATCTAAGCTCGTCATTCAGAATTCCTGAGAACTCCTTTTACATATTTAATGTAATCAATATGAATTCATTGGTTATTTAAATGAGAGCCAATGGTATTTCTCACCTGAAAGATTATTGTCATGCAGCAAATTTCGAAGCTTACTACAAAGCTGGATCATGCTGTCCAACTGTCTATTTATCTTCACATCTTGTATCCAGGCTGGAGTATAACACACTGGACATTCGGTTCCAATGCAGTCACTAACGCAACCACTTAAAAGAGATTAAAAAAAAAAAAATCAAACATTCAGCACGGTCTGAATTCTAAAGAATCAACCATCAGAGTTTGATAAGTAAATGAAGCAGAGATTTTTCTAAGAACAGTCAATTGTAAAATACTTGCTAATATTGTTTTTGAAAGAATGTGATTCTCTAACATGTACAATTTAAATCTACCTTATATAATTTGCTACAAAGAAACTGTACTTAGCCTGAAATCAGGCTGCATAATCTTTTTTCCTGCAAACAAACGTACAGCTTCTGTAGCATGAGTAAAAAAAGGGCTGTAAACAGATTTAATTATCTAATGCATAGCAGCCATGTATCTCAACTTTTCCTATCTTAAACTACAACACACTACATCGTGGAAATACTAAAATTACCGCAGAGACTTGGGAAAGTAGCTTTTTTGTTTTTGGACAAATGTCTACAGACGTTAAATTACTTTTTGAGAAAGGATGTTTGGGTCCTTTAGACAATTTTAGAACCTGTAGATCAGTCTATTTTATACTCCATGTTTGTTCTATAATTGTCCTCATATTAGTTTATACATATATTAATCCAGAATTCTGGGGAAATAGGGCATCTTTCAATATCTCTGCTTTATTCAGTGAGACAATATTTTCCAAATGACCAATGCATAATATCACACTAGGTAAAAGATCCATTCAAAGTATGAGATAAACCAATGGAACTTACTGTAACATTGTTATGGCTTCAGATTCCACACTGCAACTAACCTACAGAAACTACCGCTTGTCCACTTTTGCTGTAGAATCAATGAACACCCACAATTACCTGAAAAGACTAGTAAAACAGTCCTCCTTTTTCCAACTACTGATGTGTGTAATGTCAGATTTTCTTCATCTACTTCAGTCGAAGCAACATATGACAACAGACTGAATATATAAGCAGATAAGAGAATCTGGCAGTCTTCTACCCAGCAAGACATTGAAGAGATTTGCAAAAATACAAAGCTGTGCCACTTTTCTCAGTAACTATTATTTCTTTAGTTTGTAAAATATTTTTCTAAAAGTTGTTATTTATGTTAATAATTGGTTTATTGTTGTTATTTTAATGAATTAATATTTTTTTAATTTCTCCATTTATCCTATCTATAGGGTCGCCATGAGTTGGAATTGACTCAATGGCAATGAGTTAGTTTTTTTAATACTATATCTATACATCTTAAACACACACACACACACACACACACACAATGTTCTTTGTGGTCCTCAATTTTTAAGAGTGTAATGGGGTCTGATTCCAAAAAGTTTGAGAAACAATGCCATATGTCTTCAATGAATTTATCTTAAAGAAAATACATGGACTACTTTCATCAGGAAATGGCATGAAAATACCTTGAAACCACAACACTGTCAACATCAAAATCTGGGTTCCATTCCGCCTCCTCCCCACTTCCCCATGTAAGCTGGGCTGAGGTATGTCAAAACCATCTTTAAAAACTGTACGGCACTGCCCAGCAGTTTGAGGTAACTCTAAATCTGCAAAGAATATAAACATCCGTCCTAATTCTTCACAGCATGTAATCAAAATGAACCAACACTGCACTGAATCATCCATTCTTCCTATGATCAGGCCATATACAGATGACCGCTTTCTCTTTAAAGATGTCCTCCAGCTCTTTAAGTCACAGAGCTCTTTAGAATCTGATTAAAGTACCCCACACACACATTCTGCATACATTTTCAGGGGGTTCACCATGCTTGAGCAGCTGTGTCATTGATCTACTGTATCCAGTGAACAAGCCCATGGTACCTCTGTTGTGCCAGGACATCTGCAGCTACAGGGAGGGGGCCAGGAGTAGGCAACATTCAAAGGAGGTCATGGGAGGTCTCTCCAAGGAGGTGACATTTGGGCTGGAATTTAACTGTCAGCCTCACAGCAATCTGGCAGAAGTACATTCCAGGCAGAAGGAACAGCAAGCTCAAAAGTCCTGAGGCAAGAGTGAGTTTGGTGTGTTTCATAAACAAAAGGACTGCATGCCTGAACAGTGTGAGGTAGAAGAGAATGAGGGCCAAGGGGAAGGCAGGAGTGAGGTGTCCTGCATAGGGCCTTTGGGATTTTGCCTGGAGACTGGATTTTATTCTAATTACAACAGGAAGCCATTGAAGGATTTCAAGCAGGGGAATGATATGGATGCGATTTATATTTTTAAAAAACCACTGACAAAAATGTGGAAAATGGGGTACAGGTGATGATGGCAAAAAAGGAAGCCAGGAGGCCAGTAAAGAGGCTATTCCAATAGTCTGGAGCGACATGATATGATGGGAGCTTGGGCCAAAGCATTAACAGTAGTAAACATAGAGAGAAGTGGGAAAAATCGACTTAGGGCACATTTTGAGGTAGAACTGACAGAACCTAATGATAAGGGATAGGAAAGAAAAAGAGCAATCGGGTATGACGTGTGGTTTTTTGTTTTGGCTTGAGCAGCTTTGAGTCTGTGGTACCATTTACTGCAATGAAGATTAATACGGCAGGAATACATTCAGGGGGCGGATCTAGAGCTTGTTTTGAACATGTCAAGTTTGAAATGCCTTTTCGTCATCCAAATGGAGATATCAGGTAAGCAACAGGTAAAATTTTCTACCTGATCCTCCTGCTGGATATGCCCCATAAAAAAGATCTATGTTTCTAGAAACAAGATTGGGACCCCCAAGCAAAGCTGCCTCCCACACATTCCCAGCCCACTTAAGTCGCATGCTAAATGATATCCACGTATGCTCAAACTTCAGAATGTAGTTTGCTCATGCTAGATAGTCACATGCTCATATCTTGAAATAGGTTATATTACCCCTGTTTCAGGATTAAACTAAGACATGCAGCCCCTCAACTGATTTCTCCTGAACAAGAAATAACCATTTGCCGTGGAGTACAGAGTAGAACTGCCCCGTAGGGTTTCGGAGGCTGTAAAATCTACAGAAGACGACTGCCACATCTTTCTACCATGGAGCGGCTGGTGGATTCAAACTGCCGACCTTTTGGTTAGCGGCTGAGTCTTAACCACTGTACCACCAAGAAATACGATGAGATAAAAATCTAATTTTCTAACCTATAAGCCAGGGCTTTTGCATTAGAACATGGATATAATTTCATTATAACTTTAAGAACCAGACTCTCACAATTTTGAAAGGCCAGATTTGAAACTGGAGAGAAAAAAAAAAACAATAAAGACATATTTAAGTTATATAAAAGACGTATTGTTTTCCTTCAAGGTTAGCAAAGCTATTAACTAAGCTTTTTAACTTTGGACAAATCATATTTGAGCTTCAATTTTCATATATGTAAACTAAGACAGTTATAAAGATCAACATGAGGTAATACGCAGTAAGTTACTTTGAAGACTATGAAAGTTACACAAACGTAAGGTACCATTATCATATGATTACATGATTATTCTCTAATAAAAATAATTACACTACATATATCAAGCCATTATTACTTACCTGCAGAAGATATGCTCACATCCACCTAAGCACACAGGCTCCCTCAGAATATTGGTGCTGTTTCAAGAAAGGAAATGATCAAGACTTAGGTCATTGTTAGATAAACATTTCATATCAGATATTTCATAAATTCAAGGCCCAACACGACCATATCTCTGTCTCCCTCAAAGCACAAAGTATAAAGGGTGTGTTTATTTGAAAGGCTGTTACTCCCTGGTTAACTACTGTTTCACAACCACCTGCTGAATTTCAATGGCAACTACTAAGTCTGGTACAAGTTTTAACACTTTTCATAATGTATACTCTGTGAAGCCAGAGAGGAAGGAGCAACTTTGGTCAGCCATCTCTAAACCTCTTATGGTCAAAGCTAACCACTCTCAGAAGTGTCTTCGTTTGCGCTGTAAGTTCAAGATCATCTACTCGTGGCTTTCATTTTGAGACCCAACAGCAACGGGGTAATGATGCAAAGTGTAGACTAAAAATCTCAAAAGGAGAGCCAGAAGTAGATGATCTTGTAACTTATGGTGCATACGAAGACACTTCTGAGAGTGAAACCAAAAACCAAACCCATGCCATCAAGGGGATTCTGACTCATAGTCACCCTATAGGACAGAGTAGATCTGCCTGATAGGGTTTCCAAGAGGCAGCTGGTGGATTCGAACTCCTGACCTTTTGGTTAGCAGCCAAGCTCTTAACCACTGCACCACCAGGGCTCCTCTGAGAGTGAAGGGGGATGATAGCTAGATAGGATGCTAAGACAAAAGGTACAAGTCAGGACTGTCCCAGGCAACCAAGACATATGGTCAACCTTGCGCCTAAGAACCCAGTTTCACATAAGGAAACGTTTGTTTCTGGCTATTGTTAAATAACCATCTCCTTTTTCACGGATGTCTTGTCAAAATAGTCATTCTTTCAGTTCACAGAATGCTATTTGCTCTTTAAGCAACTGTAAACAGGAATCATCAGGCCAGCAGTCTGGAGACTGAATAAAATTCACTATATTGGGGGAGGAGACAGAAATAAAATATCCCCAATTTAGTCCAGCAAAATTCCTGATACATTTGATAACACTAAAAAAAGGTAATAGTACTTACTAATAAACATACATCAAGTCACTACACTCAGGGGAAGTAATGTAGCAAGAACAAACAGAGGAAATAACACTTTTAAAGGATGAACATTTTTTGTGCTTGGTTCATTACACTAACCCTAAGGACCTTTAGGTATTTACATCACTATTACCCACTTATCTCTGTAAACATAACACACATCAATAAAAGCAGTTTTCCACATTTCTTAAAAGATCAAAAGTATCACTCTGCACACTTTAATATATATGAACATTAAAGTGAAATTGAGCTTTCAGAAAGCGTGCTAAAACACAGTACAGACCCACGTTATTCTCAAGATACTGCAAACAGTGCTCACTGACATTATAACAACTATTACTTTTTAAAAACTCGCAATATCTGATTTTTCTATCACACTACATGGAACACACTGATGAAACGATGACTTGTGATGCACCAGCCACTTTTGTGATTCTCGCAAATTAAATAAGATGAACTTTTTTACACTGTGAGTGCTATTCCTATCATAATTTTGTTCATTATTTGACCTACCAAACCTAACCTGTCCTTTCCCCATCAAGTGTGTTGAACTCTACTTCACCATGAGTTCTGCATCTAAGATATCAAAAGCGGTGTTATATTGACTACTTCTCTGCCTATCACAACATCCTTCCTCTGTCTTTTCTATCATGTCTCCTTGGCCAAACCTTCAGCTTTTGCTCACTCTCTGCCTTGAGAGGGCTATATTCAGTCCATTAGCTCCTGGAATCCCTACCCATCCCAGACCACAAACTCAACTACTTCAGAACTATCTTCACCACCACCCTAATTCTGTTGAGCTCCTAGACACTCATGGATGCCAATCCATAACCCTTGATAGGCTCCACAGTCCACTTCTACCCTGCCATCTCAGGTTCCAAACAACCATTACAGAAAGACACAGAGATATACAAAATTACCTCTATACATTCATTTGGTAGCTTCTTCATCTTTGTATCTCTGCCAAAGTGGCATATTAAATGATCTATGAGTTAACAAACAAATGAATAGATGGCTACTGAAAATAATCCCCATGCTCTTCAAGCCCCTCAACCTCACTGGAGCAAAAAGGTGTGATCTTTTCAGCACCAAACCACATTCCTACCTCATCATCTTATCCTTCATTCTAGATTGAGGAAAAGATCTCCTACAGTCATTCTTCCTTCTTAAAATATGTTGGCCCTCACTATTTGCCCCATCCTCCATTATCTTCCCTGTCCCTGAAAGTACCCTACTCCCATTATTATAATCACCTTTTTTCTTCCAGGAATCCCTGGGTGGTGCAAACAGTAATGTGCTTGGCTGCTAACCAAAAGGCTAGAGATTCGAGTCCACCCAGAGGCTCACTGAAAACTCTACTGAGCACAGTTCTACTCCTACATACATGGGATTGCCATGAATCTGAATCAACTCAACGACAACTGGTTGGTCTTCTATGTGCATCCAAACATGCATAGGTAATCAAAAACCACTTTCTTTTGAGCCTTCCTTCCACTCTACCTTCTGCCTCAGCTCTTTCCTTTCTTGCACAGATTAGACTTCTTAAATGCATGCTCTATACCTGCTAATTCCATCTCCTTACCTTCCTAGCCTTAACTCCCACCACTCTGCTACAATTGATCTCCAAAGCATTTTTGGTCCTCATTCTCCCCGACCTCTCTGTGAAATAACACTGACCACATACATCTTTTCTGAAACCTTTCCTTCCATTGAGTTTTAATTCTCCTATACTGCATTTCTCTGCTTATTTCAGCATTTCCTTAGCTGCTGCTTTTCCTACCTCTCAACCAGGACATTCCTCCTAGGACACGGTCCAAAGGCTTCTGGCTTTCTCTAACAACACTCGATTCATTGCCTTGATTCTGTTTCTCAGCTTTAAATTTCCTTCTTAATATGACTCTGAACCTGTTATCTGTAGTTCTGACCCTTCATCTTCACAATAAAATATTATAATGTAATTAACAATAAATTTAATACCTATGAATAATTGTACTAATTATTCGAACTAGTGAGCTAGAACATATTTTTTGCTGTTAATAGGTGAGGAAAGACATTGGAAAAAGGGAGTGAATGAGAAATGTATGCATGTAAATGTACTGGGGAGGGAACAGGGTGTGTTACAGGGAAAGCTGGGTGAGAGTAGTGCCAACATCAGAAGCATTTCGATGGAAGAACTCCAACAGTAAACATACTACACACAGGGTGCCACTGATCTGTGCCAAAGCAAAACTTTCTGAGAATGGCTAGATCTTAGCTGACGAGGTACCCTGGAATAAAAGAATCTGTATTATATCTAGGCAATATCTATCAAAATTTCAAATGCATCCAACTTTGATTTAACTAGTCCACTGCCAGGAATTTATTCCACAGATTCTTGTAAAAAAGATAGATCACTGTGAAACTTCAAAGCACCAAAGACATATAAACAAAATCTTATAAACTTCCAGAGGTTAAAAAATAGTAATAAAATTAAATATGTCATATATTAAAAAATTAAGAAATCAGAATGGCACAGGACGTCTCAAGGGTAGCAAGGGATATTAGAGAACAGTGGAGTAAACCTTTAAAATTAAAATTGAAACTTATTTTGTACTTAGAATTCTATATCCAGTTACCTTCCATAGTATTAAAAAACTAACCCGTTGCCGTCGAGTCGATTCCAACTCATCGCAACCCTAAAGGACAGAGTGGAACTGCTGCCCCATAGAGTTTCCAAGAAGCGCCTGGTGGATTCGAACTGCTGGCCTTTTGGTTAGCAGCTGTAGCTCTTAAACACTATGCCACCAGGGTTTCCTCCATAGTATAAAGTTAATAAATAACGGACAATGAGTTACAAAGTCAACAGACAATGTCTAAAAAAGGGAGGAGGAAATCAAGAAACAGAGATATAAGCATATTACTCGAAAATATAAAGGTAAATGCTAGAAGAACTAAAACATATGAAAGAGGTCGTGTTTAGAGGCTAGAACTGAGTGGTGATAAAACAAAAGAATGTTTTCATTATAATTTTTGTCCTATTCATCCTGTAAACTATATTCATGTATAATTTTAATGAAATATTTAAAAGTATAAAGCACATGGACAAGGACATTCACTCCAACACTGCTTGCCACAGAAAAGGACCGGAAACAACCTAAATTTCTACCAACAAGGAAATGGTTAAATTATGATACATCTGTTTGATGTATACATAATATCCTCTCATCTGAGGTATATAATGCTTATATAAACACATACCACCTCTTAAAGTATACATAATAAATTTATAATAATTCTTCGAGAACTCACGCTTGTCACTGATTTTAAAGTAACATTTAATGAGCATAAACTGTATTATTTAGCATAACCCTGTGCCATTGAGTCGATTCCGACTTATAGCGACCCTATTACACATATTATTTTCAAATTTTTTAATATTAAAAAGTTCTTCACAATCCACCCAAGCCATGCCACCTTTCCTCTCACTGCCCCTCAGCAAAAACCATCTGTGCTCTGGTCAAGTCAATGTCTTTAACATTTCACAAATGTGCTGTGTCCAAGTCAACCCCATGATTTGCTCGGACTACTCTCCCCAACAACACAGAGAAAACAAAAATCCTCACAACTGGACCAATTAGCAACATCATGAAAAACAGAGAAAAGACTGAAATTGTTAACAATCAATATCCATGGAAGCAGCAGTCAAGAAATCAAAAGATGCACTGCATTGGGCAAATCGGCTATAAAAGACCTCTTTAAAGTGTTAAAAAGCAAAGATGTCACCTTGAAGACTAAAGTGCACCTGACCCAAGTCATGATGTTCTCAATCGCATCATATACATGCGAAAGCTGGACGATGAATAAGGAAGACCAAAGAACAGTCAATGCCTTTGAATTGTGGTGGTGTCGAAGAATATTGAATATACCACGTACTGCCAACAAAAAAACAAATCTGTCTTGGAAGAAGTACAACCAGAATGCTCCTTAAAACCAAGAATGGCGAAATTACGTCTCACATACTTTGGACACGTTATCAGAAGGGATCAATCCCTGCAGAAGGATATCATCCTTGATAAAGTAAAGGGTCAGTGAAAAAGAGGAAGACCCTCAATGAGATGGACTGACACAGTGGCTACAAAAATGGGCTCAAGCATAATAACTGTGAGGATGGCGCAGGACCAGGCACTGTTTCATTCTGTCATACACAGGTTTGCTACAAGTTGGAACCAACTCCATGACACCTAACAATTCTCCCCAACCCAGAATACACTGCCTCTTCCCCAGCAACTATTCAAAAACAACTCATCATCCAAAAACTGTTCAAGATTGTATAATGAAAATGTCACTAAACAAAGTGGTATGGGAATTTTTGAATTCTAGTCTCCTGCTCTTAATTATACAAAATCTATACCATACACCAGGCACATAAAGGAACACAAAGTTGACTCTGACACACTCTTCGCTAATGGGTTTATAATGTACCTGGGCAGTCTTATAAACCAAATTAATATATGGCTTAAGATAGGTACAAAAGGCTAAGGCTTCAAAAGAAAAGAAATGGCATCTAGTTGGGGCTTTGGAAATCAATGCTGAAAAAGAAATATTTTGTATTGTAACCGCCCGATTCCCTATTTTTCTTGGTTCTAAATAGACGGCAGCCCTACATACAAGGGATCTTGACTCTCAATTTTTCTGAGCTTCCCAACCCACCATTACCTACCTAGCATGGTGCTAGGAGAACAGCAGGATTCCAATAAATCCTTAGTGAGTGAACCAAATGGAATACTACATACAAAAACGCATTTGTATTAACAACTCAATTTTATCCTTACTCTACTTTCAGTATGATATATATATATATATTAAAAATAAAAAGTCCAGAAGAATAAGACATTTATTTCCATGATAACAAGATTTCTATACCTTGAAACTTCAAATTCTTTACTTTTTCCCTAACTGCAGTCATAACTCTGTGACTTCACATGTAGTTGATTTGGAAGGACCAATGCAGTCAAAGGCTTTTAAGTCAGGGAACTAGTAAGTATTGAGAGAAAATTTCTTTTTTTTTTTTTAAAGAAGGTCCTACTGATATAAAATTTTCTTCACAAGAAAAAAAGGAAAGCAAATTCAGTTGAGATCATAATACCGAAGCAGACTTATTTCTTAACTGAACAGCTCCCTAAGCTTCCATGAGATAGCTTAAAAAAAAAAAAAAAAAACCCATTCCATTGAGTCAATTCCGACTCAAAGAGCCTACAGAACAGGAGCAGAAATGTCCCATAAGGATTCCTAGACTTTAATATTTACAGAAGCAATATGCCCCATCTTTCTCCCACAGTCTGAACTGCCGATCTTTCTACTGGCAGCTGAGCACTTTAACCATTATACCAGCAAGGCTCCTTATGAGATATCAACTGCTATTTAATATTTAGCAAGATGGTTACCATAGTGCTTTCACATTTTAAAGAATTCCCACAGTATTTTTAAGTTGTGGACCATTACATTTAACACCAAGATGCACAGGTTCTCTAAGTCAAACAATTTGTTGTGTTTTACCTTTAGGAGAATTAACGAAGTCATTAACAAGTAAGGTATGTCAATAATGAAATTGATAACAAATCATGATAATAGTAAAAATGATAATAATGAACAATGAAATTGATACAACCTATTTTGTGTATTTTGTATGTTAGATGCACTTAAAACACAAGGGGAAAAGAATAAGAAATCATGCCTAATTGCTTAGTGTCAATCAATGCTGAGTAAGTGAACAAGACAAATATCCCAAAAGTCAAATAGGCAATAGAACTCCACTAATGACTAATTATAAAAGATTTTCCTATATGAGACAGATAAGCCACAAAGATTATCGTGTATCCCCAATTCAAAGAGTTTTGGCTATTATGTCTTCATGACGGCACTGGGTTTGGGTTATGTCCCTTCTATTCTACTTCCTTGAAAGCAAAACAGTATCTAAATAACTGCTGATATTCCTCTGTCCTTTAAGGCTTCAACTCTTTCACCTACTTTTCAAATTTTGAGTTTCAAGGTTCAGGTTTAGGCATTCTTGTTTATACCCTCTTCCCTGCTCACTTCCTCTAGAAGTATGCCTGCAGATGACTCAAATTTCTACCCTAGCCTAAAATCTGAGTTCCAGACCTGTATACTCACAACCATACTTGTAATACCACCCCTTTATGCTATGAGGTACAGTACTAAAGGGTGCTCAATATGTCTGGTAAGTTTCTCTGTGAAGCACCAGTTGTACACAACACCAGCTGTGTATACTTGTAATGGAAACTGTGCCATGTCATGATTCTAGCTCTAAAGTCCCAGATGGAAAGATCTGTGTCTTCTACATCTGGTCTGAGTCTTTGGTCACTATTGATTATGGGTAATTAACCCCAGGGACCTACTGAGGATTTCTGGCAATTCAGATGAGACATTTTTAACCAGCTCCTTCTGGTATTTCCACTTAAAAATGTCCCTTAAATGTTAACTGAAGTTCATTCATTAATTTAATGAACCCTAAGAAATTATGTATCCAACACTGAGACAGCTATCCATCAAAGAATCAAAATATTTCACAAATAACTCATGCAAATAAATAAGAAACCCTAATTTGAAAAAGAGCTCCGTAGTGCCATGAAAGAATTTAACAGAGGAAACAGACTAAACTCCAAACTCAAAAGAAGGCCTTCCAGGGTACATGGAATGGCTGGGCTGAAATATGAAAGTTACATCAAATTCTAAGTTTTCATTAGTTACTTTAAAACAAGGTCCCCATGCGTTTATCTCAGCTACCTACTCCCTCTCCCTTGAAAATAAACATACAAAAAAAGGTCCCCATGCGTTTATCTCAGCTACCTACTCCCTCTCCCTTGAAAATAAACATACAAGAGTAACCATTTTACTAAAACACAACATAGATGGCACTTCACTTATCTCTTTTCATAGTTATTTACAGTAAAGAGTTCTATGAGTGGAAAGAAAGAAAAAATATAATTACATACAGCTGATTGTTTGCTTTCTACCTCTCCTGCATAATGAATATGGAAACTCGGGTAAGTAAGTGAATGAAGGCGAAAAAGACTGTATAAAAAAAGCAATCAAGGAATGGCAACTTTAAAGAGAATAATAGAGCTTCGGCCAAAAAGCAATATAGATAAATGAACCAGCTACTCAGATCACATGCAAATACACCATTGACAAGTCTAACAGGTTATTAAATTGTAACTTTAAGCTAGCCTTAAAACCATCCTAATATTTCTTTAGCAAAAGGAAGTAATTCAAAAGTAAACATTTATTTAGCACGAAGGCAATGGGTTTGGTTGGTTTGGTTTTGCTCATAGAGGAAACCCTGGTGGCATAGTAGTTAAGAGCTATGGCTGCTAACCAAAAGGTGGGCAGTTTGAATCTACCAGGTACTCCTTGGAAACTCTATGGGGCAGTTCTACTTTGTCCTGTAAGGTCGCTCTGAGTCAGAATTGACTGGACTAAACGGCAACGAATTTGCTCAAAGTAAGAGTTCCTGGATGGCATAAACAGTTAAGCACTGACTACTAACCTAGGTGGCACAGCAGTTAATTAAGTGCTATGGCTGCTAACCAAAGGGTCGGCAGTTCGAACCCACCAGGCGTTCCTCGGAAACTCTGCAGGGCAGTTCTACTCCATCCTGTAGGGTCGCTATGAGTTGGAATCGATTCGACGGCACTGGGTTGGGTTGACTAACCTAAAGGTTGGTGGCTTCAACCTACCCAGCAGCTCTGCAGAAGGCCTGACGATCTGACTGTAAAGAATACAGACAAGGCCCTATGGAGCAGCTCTACTCTGTAACTTGTAGGATTGCCATGAGTCAGAATTGACTCGACAGCAATGGGTTTTGTTTTTTGGATTTTTTTTTTAACAACCTTATGAGGTAGAAACTACTAACTCAAACAGATGATGAAAAGAAGATTAATAACTCGTCTAAAATCACCCAGGATTCAAACTTGGGGAGTGATTCCAGAATCCATGCTTTTAACCACTAAACTAAGCTGCCTCAAAATATAAAAAGAAAGTAAAATAAATCTTGATAATCTTGATATCCTTTTAAATAACAAGAGGTAATTGAAGGGGGGGAAGAAAATCACCTACCTGGAAAGTCACAAGGTTACTTTTTAACTTTTTACCAAAAGTTGATTTAAAAGGCCTTAGAACTCCAAGTTACAGTTGTATATAGATGCCCTCTTCCCCAAGATGTGCCAAGAGGTACCTGTCTTAGTAATCTAGTGCTGCCGTAACAGAAATACAAATGGATGGCTCTAACGAAGAGAAGTTTATTCTCCTACAGTCCAGTAGGCTAGAAGTCCGAATTCAGGGCCTCAGCTCCAGGGGAAGGCTTTCTCTCTCTGTCAGCTCTGAAGGAAGGTCCTTGTCATCAATCTTCCCTTGGTCTGGGAGCATCACAGCACAGGAACCTCAGGTCCAAAGGACCCACTCTGTACCCGGCAATGCTTTCTTGGTGGTATGAGGTCCCATGTCTCTCTGCTTGCTTCTTTATTTTATATCTCAAAAGAGACTGGCTTCGGACACTATCTAATCCTGTAGACCTCATCAGTATAATGGCCACTAATCCATCTTATTACGTCACAGTGATAGGATTTACAACACATAGGGAAATCACATCAGAAGATAAAATTGTAGACAATCATACAAAAGTATTATGACCTAGCCAAGCTGACAGATACTTTGGGGGGACACAATTCAATCCATGACAGTACCTAATTATTTTAATTCACAAAATAGTATCTTATGACACCTGGGCTTGTACATATACTGCAGTGCCTATTATTTCCTGATTCCTTTAGCAACACATTATCACTGTGCTCTCTGCCAGCCTCTCAAATGACACGGTCTTCCTGTCTCATTTTTCCAAGTCTTTAAATGGCCTCTATCTGGTTGTAAGGCTTGGACCTAACACAAATGTCACACCTGGCCTCTGGAACAGTTTCATCAGCTTCACCTTGAAGCCATACTTACATTAAAGGTCAAGAAAGGATGCCCTGTATTGTAACCAATCCCCCCCTCACCAGCAAGTAATGCTTGCTGCAAAATAGATCCAATGTGCTAAACAAGACAGATGACAGCTGGAAACACGAGCTAGATGACAGCTGCAAGCTGAGTGTGAGGGTAATCACTGGCCCACTGGGTAAAACTTTGAAACTATGTAAAAGGACATTCTGACACACAATTTCAAATAATATGACACTACTTTGAATGGTGGGTAGCAAAACAAGAAGCAGACCACCCTGAGTTGCTCCTTTTGTGCAATGTCAGGCAGCTACTAAGCAAAGGTAGAGGTAGAAAGAAGGGTCTTCTACCCATGGGTAATACACAGCTGGCAAGCTTTACTCACTATGTTGTTGTTAGCTGTCATCAAGTCATCTGACTCACAAAGACCCCCATGTGTGCACAACAGAACTGCTCCACAGGGTTTTCAAGGCTGTGGCCTCTCAGAAAGAGATCGCCAAGCCTGTCTCCCAAGGTGCCTCTGTGTGGGTCCGAACTGCCAACCTTTCAGCTAGTAGGCAAGCATTTAACCATTTGCGCCACACAGGGACTACAGAAACTGCATAACTTGTGCACACACCAAGATAGGAATCTAATACCATTTCTAAACATCCATGTGATATAAAACCTTAAACTAAAAAGGATTTTTAAAATTCAGATATTTTACTTGCTAAAGCAGAGTTCTGCAAAGTAGAGCCTCCCAGCCAAATCTAGCAGTAACCTCTTTTGTAAGGCTCTCAACTTCAAAATGGTTCTTACATTTTTAAAGGGCTGTTTAAAAAAAAAAAAAAAGGCTATACAACTCAGAGATTATGGCCAGCAAAATCTAAAATATTTACTATCTGATCTTTGACTGAAAAAATTTGCAGAGCTATATCTCAAAGTTCAAGATAAAGAAAACAAAAACCCTCATAACTGGACAAATAAGCAACATCATGATAAGCAGAGAAAAGGCTGAAGTTGTCAAGGATTTCATTTTACTTGGATCCACAATCAATGCTCATGGAAGCAGCAGTCAAGAAATCAAAAGATATACTGCACTGAAAAAATCTGCTAGAAGAGACCTCTTTAAAGTCTTAAAAGGCAAAGATGTCACTTTGAGGACTAAGGTGTACCTGACTCAAGCCATGGTATCCTCAATCGCCTCATAAGCATGTGAGAGCTGGACAGTGAATGAGGAAGACCAAAGAAAAACTGATGCATTTGAATTACGGTGTTGGCAAAGAATACTGAGTATACCATGGACTGCCAGAAGGATGAACAAATCCATCTTAGAAAAGTACAGCCAGAGTGCTCCTTAGAAGCGACAATAGTGAGACTTTGTGTCATGTGCTCATCAGCAGGAACCAGTCCCTGGAAAAACACATAATGCTTGGTAGAGGGTCAGCAAAAGAGAGGAAGAGCCTCAACAAGATGGATTGACACAGTGGCTGCAAGGATGGGCTCAAACATAGCAACAACTGTGAGGATGGCACAGGACCAGGCAGTGTTTCGTTCTGTTGCACAAAGGGTCGCTATGAGCCAGAACTGGTTCGCTGGCATCTAACAACTACAACAATAATTCAGAGGCTGCCGGTTCTCAGCTGTGGGCTGTGTCAGTCCACAGCTGTGCTTTGTTTCAACACTGCAATGTTTTTCAAAAAAAAAAAAGTAGTTATTAACATTTGAAAATTGGGAGATCTTATACAAAATCCTGGAAACCCTGGTGGCATAGTGCTTAAGTGCTATGGCTGCTAACCAAGAGGTTGGCAGTTCGAATCTACGAGGCGCTCCTTGGAAAGTCTATGGGTCAGTTCTACTCTGTCCTATAGGGTCACTATGAGTTGGAATCGACTTAACAGCAGTGGATTTTTTAATATAAAATTCTCATTCCCCATGTCTTCGGACAAATCTGATGTTATGACATTACTGTGTCCACAGCCTTGGGAGCAGCAATTGGCTGGAACTCCCCAGTGCTGTCCTTTTTAGAATGGAGCCTATGCTTTCCTAAGCTCCATGACCATTAACAGCTTTGGTGAGAGGGATTCCATACAGACTACATCTTTTTGTTTTTGGTTTTTAACCCAATACCGTTGTCAATTCTGACTCATTGCGATCCTATAGGGCAGAGTAGAACTGCTCCATAGGGCTCCAAGAGCACCTGGTAGATTCAAATTGCCGACTAGTGACCGGCCATTGCTCACCGTGGCTGTTAACCACTGCACACCAGGGCTCCATATTGTTATACCTATCATTTATCAATCATTCTATGACAACCACCATGCTAAACATTTTATACCTATAATTTCATCCAGTTTCCTCCTTCCCACAGAATCTAAGTTTCATAAGGTTTGGAATTTTTGTCTCCTTTGCTGACTAATGAATCACCAATGCTTACAACAGTGTCTGGCACTTTGGAAAACTCTTGTGACAGTAAGCCCTTTTCATTTTTAAAGAAAAAGCTGTAAAGGGAAATATGCACCTAAGTAAACAGCAGTAACTAAGTTCTGCAAGTTGGAGATCAGAGGGAAAAAAAATCAAAACAAAACAAAATCCAAAAAAGAGAGGACCATGACGGCTACAAAAAAACACAAACCAAACCCGTTGCCATCCAGTGGATTCCAACTCTTAGCGACCCTACATGACAGAGTAGAACTGCCCCACAGGGTTTCCAAGGAGCGCCTGGTTGATTTCAACTGCCGACCTTTTGGTTAGCAGCTGTTGCTCTTAATCGCTACACCACCTGGGTTTCCATGATGGCTGCAAGCAGGAGAAAACCCTCCAGGGTGATCTTGATGCAGAAATACTGGGTTGTGCTCAGAGCAGGTGTTCAATAAATCCTCTCGAAAGAAATGAAAAGTGAACCAGGCCCCAGATGCCTGGAAAAGAACTAGAAAAGGAAAGGCAAGGAGTACCAGTCATGAAAATCATGTCTTCAAATGGATGAAAACCCTTGACTCCCAGAGTGTAACAGATTGCAAGAAAGTAAAAAGCAAAAAATAATAGTAACTAGCATCTCTCATGGTCTTACATTCTTAAACAGAGCTAGAATTCCACACCGTACAGTTTTTGGACCAACTAAAACCCCATTGCCTTCAAGTTCATTCCGGCTTATAGCGATCCTATAGGACAGAGCAGACCTGACCAAGTAAATGGGAAATTGAAAAAGAAATGGCGTCCACCCCACTGCCATCTCCAATCTACCCCGGAAAAGGCCCCCCCCACCAAAATAAAAGCTGACACGGAAAAAGTGTCAACGGGTCCAGCTTAGCAAAGAGTGACAGCTGGCTCAAATGTAACAGGTCTCCAGGGCAGTACTGCAGCTGTCAGTGTAAATTTCAAAGATCACCTTCATCAAAATTACTCGCTGCCCTGTAAAAAAGTGCAGATGCGTCAGTTTCACCCCTGCTCTACAGACGTAAACGCTAGAGGCGGGGCCAGGAACCGCATTCCCAATTTTTAACCCTACCTCCAAGTGATTTTGCTGCCCGCTAAAGTTCGGGAACTACCTTTTCAGCTGGTTTTAGTGCAAGAAGCGCTAACAAGCCGCCCAGAAAAGCTGCTAATGGAGCCCGGGAGGGGATTAGGAACAAGAGATGCGTGGTCAGGTACTAACTGCACACCGGCCCACCGCGGGGCGGGAGGGGGGTAGGAAGCCAGGAGTTCGAAAAGCGCCCCGCCCCACCCCACCTCCGAGACTGCCTTCACTGCAGCCCCCCGGGGCAGGCATTACCAGCGCGAGCAGCGCAGTAGTTTCTCCAGCCGGTCGAGCGCCGCACGGCTGTGGGCCCAGACCCCGAGCCCCGCCGGCTCCATGTTGGGCGCGGGACGAGACTCGTTACCGGAGCGCACTCTCGGCTGCCGATCGCGAAGCATCGCCCTGCCTTCGCGGGAAAGGCTCGTCGGAGAACGGGAAAGCCGGCGGACTCGGGCAACGACGGAAAAGCGCCGGCCTGTGACCCAACCCGGGCCCCAACCGCTCCCGCGGGTAGGCAGTGGGGTGGGAGGGGCCGGGCGCGGAACACGCGGTGTTGGCCGCTGCAGCCCGCCTAAACTTCCTGCGCGGGGCGCCGGGCGGGGCGGGGCCAGGGGCGGGGCCACCGAGGCCCGCCTAAAGTTCCTGCGCGGGGCGCCGGGCGGGGCGGGTTTGGGGGGCGGAGCCACTGAAGAGCCTGAGGTCCCTGCACCCGGGGCGGGGCGGGGCCAGAGGGCGGGGCTACCGAAGCCCGCCTGAAGTTCCTGCGCGGGGCGCCGGGCGGGGCGGGGCGCCGGGCGGGGCGGGGCGCCGGGCGGGGCGGGGCGCCGGGCGGGGCGGGGCGCCGGGCGGGGCGGGGCGCCGGGCGGGGCGGGGCGCCGGGCGGGGCGGGGCGCCGGGCGGGGCGCCGGGCGGGGCGGGGCGCCGGGCGGGGCGGGGCGCCGGGCGGGGCGGGGCCCCTAAAGCGAGCTTGAGGTCCCTGGGGCGGGGCCAGGGGGCGGGGCCAGGGGCGGGGTTGCCAAAGCCCGCAAAAACTCTAGGGTTAGGGGCGGGGTTGTGGAAGAGCAATTGAAATTGGCGGGAATGTGGGGCGGGGCCCGGGAATGGAGGGCGTGGCAGGGAAAGCCGTTTTCCCTCCCGGGGCGGTGTTCCGGGGTAAAGCCCAGAAATAAACAAACTCCTTGCTTTCTGGAGGAGAACTTTTAGGGACCCTCAGGTAGTCTTGACTCGTGGGAAATTGCAAACCGAGAAATTTTCAGTTGAACGTTTTCTAGAAAAAGTGCTGTTCTGACTACTGTGAAGCCTGGAAAAGTTTTGCTCTTGACTTAAAGTCGTTTGATTTGTAATCGCTTGAAGGTGCCAGC
Organism: Elephas maximus indicus; assembly: GCF_024166365.1. Taxonomy (NCBI): domain Eukaryota; kingdom Metazoa; phylum Chordata; class Mammalia; order Proboscidea; family Elephantidae; genus Elephas; species Elephas maximus. The sequence continues at coordinate 113,273,608 of NC_064824.1, forward strand.
TCTATATTCCTAGGAAAGTAACTTTTTTCTTTCGTTTTTCTTTTTCCAGTACTGGGATATAAGTAAAAATAAAAAAGACTTCTATCTAATTTAACTAGTTACAAATATCTACTCAAAGGGATGTTAAAGAATTCCTGGCTTATTTTTAAAATATTCCTGGAATAAAATTTTTAAAAAGCTTTGCTTGCTGAAGAATGTGTCTACTTCATAAGGATCATCCATTGATCACCATATTTCGAAGATAATAACACTTACTGAGCACACCTTCATACCCCAGCTCTCAATTCAATCTATTTCTAAATCCTTCCATTCGTCCCGTCTCAGTTACCTAGATTGCTATAACAGAGGAAACCCTGATGGTGTGGTGGTTAAGAGGTAAGACTGCTAACCAAAAGGCTGGCAGTTCAAACCCACCAGGTGCTCCTTGGAAATTCTATGGGCAGTTCTACCCTGTCCTATAGGGTCACTATGAGTTGGAACTGACTTGACAGCAAGGGGTTTTTTGGTTTTGGGCTGTAACAAAAACTCCGCAAGTGGGTGGCTTTAACAAATTTATTTTCACACAATTTAGGAGGCTAGAAGTCCTAATTCAGGGTGCCAGCTCTCAGGGAAGGCTTTTTCTCTCTGTGGGGTTGGAGGAAGGTTCTTGTCTCTTTGAGCATCTGCTTTGGGCAATCTTCATGTGGCTTGCCATTTCTCTTTGCCCACCTCTGCTTCTCTAGCTTGCTTTTTTAATCTCTTTTTTATCTGGAAGGAAACCCTGGTGGCATAGTGGTTAAGTGCTACGGCTGCTAGGCAAAGGGTCGGCAGTTCAAATTCATCAGGTGCTCCTTGGAAACTCTATGGGGCAGTTCTACTTTGTCCTATAGGGTCGCTATGAGTCGGAATCAACTCCAAGGCACTGGGTTTGGTTTGGTTTTGGTTTATATCTGGAAAGAAATTGGCTCAAGATACACCCTAATCCTGCATCATTAACATAATAGACATAACCTGATCCTGCCTCATTAACATAACAAATACAACCTGTTCGGGGAATGGAATTATAGGCAGCCTTTAGAATTTGCAACACAGATTTTGGCAGGGGAGGACACAATTTAACACTTAACACCCCCTAACTTTTTCAAGTCTGCCCACTTCTCTCCACCTCCACCACAGTTCTCACTGACATCATCCTAACCTCGACTGCTGCCATATTCTTCTAGCTAATATCCCTATGTCCCACAGGGTCCCCTCCAATCCTAAAAACACACAGCCTTCTAAAACATCTCCAAACAACAAAACTCATCACGGCACATTCTCTCTTAAAACCCTTCAAAAGCTTTTCCCAGCTCTAAGGATAAAGCCCAAAATGATTAACATGGTCTACAAATTTCTTATCAGCCTCTTGTCAAAACATTCCCCAGCCGTAACTCCCCCACCCAAACAGGGCTTTCCTTCTGGGCATTGAAAGCAGGGACATCCTGCTTCCTCAGGGCTCTTGCACAAAGAATCCCTTTAGAATCCGGAATGTCCTCTTTTACAGTTTAAAAGAGATGCATTCCTCAGATCTCAGTTCACAAGTCAATCCTTCAAGGAAAGTTTTGAATTGAATTGTGTCCTCCCAAAATACCTGTCAACTTGGCTAGGTCATGATTCTTAGTCTTATGTGATTGTCCACCATTTTGCCATCTGATGTGATTTTCCTATGTGTTGTAAATCCTATCACAATGATGTTAAGGAAATGGGATTATCTGCAGTTGTATAGACTCAAGCTACAAAATTAAGCTACAGTTTAAGCCAATCTCTTTTGAGATATAAAAGAGAGAAGCAAGCAGACAGACAGGGTGACATCATACCACCAAGAATCCAACACTAGTAGCAGAGGGCATCCTTTGAACATGAAGTTCCTGCACTGAGGAGCACCTGGACCACGGGAAGATTGATGACAAAGACCTTCCCTCAGAATCAACACAGAGAAAGCCTTTCCCTAGAGCCGACACCCTGAATTTGGATTTCTAGCCTCCTTTTAATTAAAAAAAAAAAAAATTTTTCTTTTTATTAAACTGTGAGAGAATAAATTTCTGTTTATTAATGCCATCTACCTGTGGTATTTCTGTTATAGCAGCACTAGATGACTAAGACACTCCCTCAACTAGATGACATCCCAGGTGCTTCATATCACCACAGTTTGCAAATATACATATACATAGGTTGCTGTTAGCTGCCCTCTAGTCAGCTTCCACTCATGACAACCCCAAGCACAACAGAAGGAAATGTTGTCCAGCCCTTCACAATTGTTGGTATGCTCTAGTCCATCGTTGTGGCCACTGTGACTGCGTATTTTGAGTTCCTTATAATCTAGGGGGCTCATCTTCTAGCACTAGATTGGACAATGTTCTGTTGAGAACCATAGAGTTTTCACTGGCTAATTTTCAGAAGTAGATTGCCAGGCCTTTGTTCCTACTCTGTCTTAGTCTGGAAGCTCCGCTGAAACCTGCCCACCATAGGTGACCCTGCTGGCATTTGAAATACTGGTGGCATAGTTTCCAGTGCTATAGCAACACACAAGTCACCACAGTATGACAGACAGATGAGTGGTAGCCATAGACATACACATGAGTATGTGTGTTTTCCCCTTCTGGATCAAAATCTCCAAGAGGCCAGAGACAGCTGCATCTGTCTCATTCCCTACTTGGAGCACCTGACTCCAAGTAGAAACTTAGTATTTGTTCAATGATTGGACTGCCTATATGACAGGCCCTGTTCTACATAATTTCCTACGTTACCTTCTCCAAACTTCAAAGGAATCCTATGAAATGGAGATTAGTATCTTTTACAAGAGGAGGCAGCTGTGGCTAAGAGACAAAAACTTACTTGCTCAGGGTAGAGGCCCACATAAAGACAGAGGCTGAATTTGAACCCAGATCTGTCTGATTCTTAATGGCTACACTAAATTATGGAGAGTCAAGGAATTTAAATGACTTATCCAAAACCAAACACCTAATTAGTAGAAGTAGAATGGGTAAAACTAAATAAGGTTCTTTTATAAGATGTTTTAACGAGACCTATGATAACGCCTTGTCATGGCATGAATTGTGTCCTCAAAAAACATATGTCAATTTGGCTAGGCTGTGATTCCCAGTATTGTGTGGTTGTCTCCTATTTTGTGATCTAATTGTCGTATGTGTTATAAATCCTAAACTCTATGCCTTCAGTATGGATTACACCTCAACATAAAGAAACAAAAATCTTCACAACTGGACCAATGAGCAACATCATGATAAAAGGAGAAAAGATTGAAGTTGTCAAGGATTTCATTTTATTGGGATCTACAATCAACATCCATGGAAGCAGCGGTCAAGAAATAAATGACGTATTGCATTAGGCAAATCTGCTGCAAAAGAATATGTCACTTTAAGGAAGGACTAAGATGCCCCTGACCCAAGCCATGGGGTTTTCAGTGGCCTCATGTGCGTGCAAAAGCTGGGCAGTGAATAAGGAAGATCCAAGGAGAATTTGTGCTTTTGAATTATGGTGTTGGTGAGAAATATTGAGTATATCACTGTCTGCCAAAGGAACGAACAAATGTCTTGGAAGAGGTACAGCCAGAATGCTCTTTGGAAGCAAGGAGGGCAAGAGTTCCTGTTACATACTTTGGACGTGTTATTAGGAGGGACCAGTCCCTGGAGAAGGACATCATGCTTGGTAAAGTAGAGGGTCAGTGAAAAAGAGGAAGACTGCAAACAAGATGGATTGACACAGTGGCTGCAACGATGAGCTCAAGCATAACAACGATCTTGATGATGGCGCATGACCAGGCAGTGTTTCGTTCTTTTGTACACAGGGTTGCTATGAGTTAGAACCAACTCAATGGTACCTAACTAACAAACTGTTGTATCATAAAGTGGTTTACAAATAGTAAATCTTTCTCATATTCACATGGATAAACATATAGCAAGAAAAAAGGGAGATCCACAATACCCAGACTCTGCACCCATGGAATGTGAAAATATCTAACAATGTTGGCCTTTGTTCTAATTTTGAATTACGGTATCAGGCTATGATAATAACCTATTGTACTTACAAAGTAGTTTTCTCATCTTAAATATAATTCTTACAGGGTCATTGGTAATAGACCTAATAATCTTTCTCCCCTAGTGCATGTTTCTCTCTCACATGTGGTGGGATCAACCACTTTGATTTTTTTGAGTGCATTCTCTTTGTCAGGTTTAAATTTCGTTTACAAGAACCTGTATGAAACCTAGAATTACCTCTAAAAAATGCAGCTTGAAAATCAAATATGATCTAATATGGCAATTGGTGGAGTAGAACCAACAACAGCACCTAGCAGTGTGATGTCTGGTCTCTGCATTTGACTGTGCTAGCCTGCCTATGTGAAAATGCTATCAATCGAAGTTAAAGTCATATCCTTTGCATTCTTTTTTGCAATCAATGTGACATAATGATTAAGAGCACAGAGCTCTGTTTATAAATCCCTCCCTAACATTTCCTAGGGTTGTATCCATGAGCCAGTTGTTTAACCTGTCTTGGAACTCAATTTCATCTTTTGTAAACTTAGGGTTAGTATACTACCAACTTCATACTTACAGAGTTGTTTGTGAGGAAGTTATTACAAACTATGAAGCCATTCTAAATCAGTGATGCATCATAACCAATAGATATCCCTTCATAATGGACTGTACTGAACTTTAATATATATATATATTAAAGCTTAACTCACAATAATCATTCAATAAATTTTTCCATTTTTAGGACTGATTTTAATATTGTTGAGTTGCACCAAACCAGTTATAAACCCAAAAGCCCTTTTCTGTTAAGTTGATTCTGACTCATGGCAACCCCATGTGTTATACAGTAGAATCGCTTCAGGGGGGTTGTAATTTCTATGGACGTAGATAGCTAGGCCTTCCTTGTTCATTGCTACTAAGTAGGTTTGAAGCACCAATCTTTAGGTTAACAGTCAAGTGCAAACTCTTTGCACAACCCAGAGACCTAAGCCAGTTATACTTGCTTTAAAAATCTCTCATGAAAAAGTACACACTCTGAACAAGAAGGAGCTGCTCATTCTTCGACTTGGCATAGAGACTCTTTGACTTGATCTAGCGCTTCCTTTGCAAATACAATGCAATAAGCCTGAAGAGAATCTTAAATTCTATTTAATGATCATAGTCTCTTTTACTATCATTTCAAATAAAGTATCCACTGGATTTCTAACCCTCTCCTTGGCATGATTACTTGAAAAGACCTATGATGAGAATCTTTATAATGTTTGTTTAGCTAACTTGGGGATCGTGCATTTACAACATTCTGTTGCTCATTGAAAAGCAAAACACCTCAACAATTAAAAACAGTAATTTTGTCTTCTGTACTATAAACAGCTTATATAAAATCAAACAAAACTAATCGGTACCCACTACCCATGAGCATCTAAATGATTCATGTGTATCTCCTCATGATCAGTACAAGTGTGTATATGTATTGATCAATTTATTGGCTGCAATGGACTATCCTGAACTGTTTTGATGAGCAGTAGTCTCTTTGGCTGGAACACAAATACAGAGTCTTGATGTCATGTTAAAAAACCAAACCAAACCCATTGCCGTCGAGTTGATTCCGACTCATAGCAACCCTATAAGACAGAGTAGAGCTGCTCCATAGGGTTTCCAAGGTTGTAAATCACAGAAGCCGATTGCCACATCTTTCTCCCTAGGAGTGGCTGATAGGTTCAAACCACTGAACTTTTGGTTAGCAGCTGTGTGCTTAACCACTGTGCCACCAAGGCTCCTACCAATGTCAGGTAGACCTTGGCATTTAGTAAAAAAATACTAAGTCTCTAGAAGCATCCAGATGTTTTGAGATGGTTTTTGGAAGGAGGTTAACTCCATTTTTGGGGTCATCTGCCAAATTTGTGTCACAGGGACAAAAGTAACCAGTCTAAGGACACAGTTGCATTAATATGTCCCTACAGCAGTTGTTTTAAAGGTTTGGGTATCTTCTGTATTTCCTGATCATTTATCAAATTCAATCTAACACAGATATTTCACTGGTCATTGTTTTTTGTTCAATAGACTTCAGAGTTCAGCCCATTCCACTGCTTTTTATTGCTTGCTATTTTTAAGGAGATACCTCGGTGGAAACCCCCTTTTTCTGTGCAGTGTAATTACTGAAGCACATAAAGTGGTTATAGCAGGAATTTATCACTTTCAGGTGGAAATACTCCCAGTCAAATAAAAGATAGAGTAGGAATGCCAGAAGCAATTTATAACAGGCTCACTGACATTTTGTGTTGAGGCGCTCTACCAGTGAATGAGCATCAAGTCGTAAATCTCTACAAACGTGATTAAAGCAAGCAAGTTATTCTTTAAGGGGACACAATAATAAAGGAATGCTGTGATACAATGCAGGAAAATTCCGTGGACAAAAATCACCAAAAACAGCTGTCAGGAAAATTTACAAACAGCTTGTTTTAAATTCTGCTAGCTTCCAGCAGCTGTTTGTGTGCACATAAAATGTTCATTTAGGAAATGAGTGTTGGCCCTAGTTTGGGTTCCATTGTGTTTCAAAATTTTGTAATCAGTTTAAGAAAATTCATGGGATGATTTAGCTTTCTTTCAAAGTACAAGTGAGAGGTAACTAGTATATTTACGTATGCCTAGTATCCAGTGCTATTCAGTAAATACAGGAATACACGAGTAGGTGACTACATAACATACCTGTGAAAGCAGTGATCAATTACACAGTGCATTTCAACTTTATTATTTCTCCATCCACATACACCATTTTGAAAATTATTCCTTATACATTGGACTCATTTTACTAGTGTTGCTAATAGCCCTTAATAGCCCTTCAGTAACACAGTTTAGATATTAGAAGGCTGAATTAAAATTTAGTTACTATTATAAAGTCAAAGAGCACTGGTGGTACAGTGGTTAAAGCAATCGACTGCTAACAGAAAGGCTGGTGGTTCTAAACCACCAGTGGCTCCTTGGGAGAAAGACGTGACAGTCTCCATCCGTAGAGATTTACAACCTTGGAAACCCTGTGGGGTTGCTATGAGTTGGAATTGACTCTATGGCAGTGGGTTTTTTTTTTTATTATAAAGTCACTTGCTTTGAGAAAGAGTTTATTAAATCTCTCCTCAACATTTTTACCTGTGCCTTTGTTTAGTTAATTTTCTCACTATTTCAGGAGACAGCTTATATATTTTTTTCATCTGTGAAGTAGGAATAATAGAAAATACCTCATTGCTGTTGCATGGAAATAGGCTGATGCACTTAGCAAAGTGCCTGGGACACAGTAAGTGCTTAACACATGGTAGCAATTGATACTTATACAAAAAAAAAAAAAAAAAAAAAACCTGCAGTTTTAAGAATACTAAAATGATAAGAAATGTAACCTTAGGTAAGAAAATCCACAGTGTCCTCATGGATACTCAACTACACAGGAATCTAATGTGTTTTGACTTCTAAAAATATCTGTGATGTATGTATGTACACATATGCCGTTTTTAGATATTAATATGGGAAGTTGAGAAGTTAGGTCAAATTTATAAACATTATTTTAAAAATAACTTTAACGACACTTTTCATCCTTAAACCAGATATACACAAGAGTAATCTTTCCTTCCCTTGAATTACTCAAATCATTGGGAAAAATACATTCCATTGGTATGAATTTTCCAGTAAAGGCTGTATACAGTCCAGATTCATCATAAAAGCCTAATAATCACCTGGTGACATAGGCACCATTACCACTTCCATTTTACAGAAGAGGAAAGGGGCTTCAAGTTGTTTAGTAACTTTCCCGAGGACACAGAGTTTACGATTGGCAGAGCAGGATATTAGGCCCAGGTCAGCCTGACTTCAAAGCCCAAGCATTTGAGCACCTTCATAGCCTAGTTTTCATTAAAATCAACTTCAGAAAATGTTGTTTAAGGCCAAATCAGTTGCAATACTAGAGTGCGTACTAATTGTCAGCACAATTATGCATTGCAAGGTTACAGAAGAATTTTAAGTTATAGTCCTCCTCTCAGAGAATTTGCTCTCCAGCTACAGAGAAAACCAATTCAAGGGACAATACAAATAATAGGAGATAGATTATAATTAAGTGTTCAGTTGTGTGGTATGCATGTAACTATCACAAGATGCCTGGGGAGAGAATGCTTAAAATTGCTTAATGAAGATTGGAGTGGCCATGGATAGCTTTGTGGCAGAAGTGAAAGTGGGAGCTAAGTCTTAGAAGAGAGAGAGGTTTGAAGTAATAGGAGAAATGAGGAAGAATATTTCAGATGGGCAAAATCATATGAACACAGAGACACAAATAATAGGGGCGCATGGGCCCCATTTCAACTAGAGCAAAGATATTAGGTCGAAGCATATGAAGTTGCTATTTTTGCAGGCCAAAAATAGTTGGATAACAGCTATTTCATCTGGTTCAGCCTAATATATATGAGATAGTAGTGATTATAGTTAGTACATAGCAGAGCGAAGTAAGAAACTAGGGAGAATTTGGGGAGGAATCAATGAAAAGTCACCTTCTGAGAAGGAACCTAGCAGGGATTAATAATAGCTGAGATTCTTATCTGTTCATTACGTCACCCTAACAGAGATTTGGAAACGGTTGCTAGGGTATTCAAAGAACAGCCCCAGACTCATCAAAGTAAAGAGAGTAAAATTAAAGGATTGAAATACTAAGAAAAAAAAAAAAATTGCCTTGGAGGATAAGTAGAACCTAGGAATAAAAACTAAGTCACATCATTAATAAGTTAATAATAACAACCCACACTTGTACAGCTTTGACACTGAGCGTGGTAGCTGGCTTGTACCGGCTCACAGAGACAATTGCTAAATTTTCAGGAATTTTGCGAGATAGTTGTTAAACATAGCCATTACTAAAAAAAAAAAAAAAAATTGATTATGTAAACTTAGAATAAAATAAATTATTTTTTAAAAACAAAGGTAAGTAATTATTGAATGTTCATCACTTCCTAAATGTTTTACTTTATTTTCTTGTTATCTACCCTCTTTGTGTTATTTGCATCTTTCCTTATCTGTGTGGTACAAATACTCTAGCATATAATGGTGTGCTGTTACACATTTCTTACCAACTCTGATACCACATTGGCTGCTTGAAATCAGTCTTGCCAGGAGTATTTAAACCACAGATAGCAAATGCAACAAATCAGGGCTTGATAGATTATTTTGTTGATCGTTTACTCTAGACTTAAGAAAGTGGTGAAGAAAATGTCAATAATATACATTGAACTTAAAAATATGTCATATCTATAGCTGTTACATTGCGAATAGGCACAAAAATTATAGATGATACATTCTTCCAGTATTCAAAACTGATTCAGCAAACCAATCTTTCATGTTACTGATGAGCACGTTTCACTTTCATCTTATCCGTTAACTTAGACAAAAAATATCAATCAATATATGTGTTCAAGCTAGCTCGGAAGGCTGATTGGTCAACACTTATCAGCACTTCACTGCATCCACCCATTATGTCAGATCTCCTGTCTTCCCTACCTACCACCCTGTGGAAACCCTCAGACTGTATTTCATATTGACTCACAAACACAGCTGTTGGCTACAACATGGTATCCAGAACTTTTCTCCTCTCAGCCTCTGTCTCTGAGCCTTACAGTGATTTCTGCTGCCTAGATCTCAGAAGCCTGGCATGCTGCAAGGTTGTGAGATTCATACTCCTTTTGGCCCCACTATCCCTCCATCAGAGACTCTCTCTAGCTGCTACCTTTGGAAGAGACACCATGTTAACAATGATCTATTAAAATAGTACTTTTTGTGCCCACTCAACTAATTTAGTGTTATCTTGTGTCTTTAGTATTTCTCGGAAATGCTGTATGAAACAGGATATTTTGGTTTTGTTGTGTGTGTGTGTGTGCGCGTGTGTCTGTGTTTAACATTCCTATTACAAGCCCATGAGGGGCTGGGTTGGAGGAATATTACCTACCCCCTTCCCTGCTTTATATTTCTCTAGCATTTATCACTAGCTAACACATTACATATTTTACTGACTTATCTAATTTACTGAGTGTATTTCTTAGTAGAATGTGTGCTCCAAAAGAGCAGAGATTTTTGTCCATTTACTGCTGTATCTCACAGCACCCAAACCCGTACTGGGGACATAGCAGGTCCTCACTTGAATGAATGAGTGAAGGCAAAGTGACAAACACCATGCTGTAGTCAAAATTAACTTTGCCCTTTGATGCTGGGCATATTATTTCTGGACCAAACTTGCTCTATTTTCTCTTTACTTAGGATAAATTTTTTTTTCCCTGAGAGATTCCTACAGCACTTGTGCATTAAAAGTTCTGTAAGTATGACTAAAGACTTCTGACTCCTTGGTGAGTGCTCTTAGATTTAATCTACTTTCTCTCCCCACACCATACATAAAGTTGTAACTGGTACAATTATAATATAACCTGAAAATATGAAGAAGGAAAAAAACTATGAATATATAAAATTAAAAATATATATATTTTCTTGATAGTTCAGACCAGATTTATTTTAAGAGATAGTTGGGAAAATTCTTGATAAGATGCTTGATTAAGAGGAGGACTGGCAAAGGCCAATGTAACAACAGACAATAGATAAACCACTTTCCATGAAACAAGGTGAGAACTTAGGTTTGGGGCCTATGAGGGAGGATGAGGGGAGAGAAGGAGAAGGGACAAAGAGAGGATGCAACAAAAGGCCATGAGATTGGACTTGGAACAAGGAAACATAGCCAGGGAAAAATCCCAGGGAGTTGAGTGACTAAAGAACTTGAAGAACAAAAGTGCATAACTATGGAATGCTTTAGTAGGATATAGGATTGCTATGGAAACAAACCTGGAATCTATGGATTTATCAAGCCAGGCTTCTTGAAAAAAGTCTTGTAAGATATGTAACTGAGTATAAAAGTAAAGATGTTTCTGGACCCTTTTGTGTTAAGTAGATTAGCTATGCACATTGTTTAGATATCAGGGCCAGGGCTCACTACTATGGGACAAGAAAAGTAGCTGGCAATCCAGGACCTTGAAATTATTAGCACAACTTGAAATTGTTATCAGATTTGTGAGTCTGGTTTGAAATCCAGTCATTTTGGTTTTATCTCAGTAAGTCACTTTGAGGACTAAGGTATGCCTAACCCAAGCCATGGTATTTTCAATTGCCTCGTATGTATGTGAAAGCTGGACAATGAATAAGGAAGACAAAAGAAGAATTGATGCATTTGAACTATGGTATTGGCAAAGAATATTGAGTAACCATGGACCGCCAGAAGAACAAACTAATCTGTCTTGGGAGAAGTACAGCCAGAATGCTCCTTAGAATCAAAGATGGAGAGACTTCATCTCACGTACTTTGGACACTTTATCAGGAGGGACCAGTCCGTGGAGAAGAATATCATGCTTGGTAAAGTAGAGGGTCAGTGAAAAAAAGGAAGACCTTAATGAGATGGATTGACACAGTGGCTGCAACAGTGGGCTCAAATATAGCAATAATTGTGAGGATGGCACAGAGCCTGGCAGTGTTTCATTCTGAAGTACATGGGGTCACTATGAGTCAGAACTGACTCTCTGGCACCTAACAAAAACAAACAAACAAACAAAAAAGTGGGCCTGTGTAAGAAACGTTTCTGATTTTTTGTTTGGTTTATTGTTGTTGTTTTTAATGTGAGCTGTTTCTCACCCTCAAGATGGAATATTTTGCAAGCAGAACAAAATGGACAAAGGCTATGGTGCTAAGGAAGGTGTCTCAGGTTTCTGTTATCTCACTCTAGAAACTGTCCAACTAAACCATAAAATGAAAGCTTATCCTTGCAGAGGCAAGAAACAACAGTCCTTGTGTGTAAACTATACCACCTGATTTTTTTTCTAATTATATTACGTTCACAATAGAGTTCTATTTTCATACTCAGTAACTGGATTTCAAAGATTTTCACATCTTTCTAGCTTATTGCTTTAGGTAAATTTGGATGCTGTGATGCCAGTAATTATTAAAACCAAGAAAGCACAGGAAAAGGAAAAAATACCTTTTGTTTTCCCACCTATTTGTAATGGTTAAACGTACTTAAAACTAAAAGGAGAAATACGCTTTAAAATGAATATATAATTTTAAGAGATTCCATGAGCATATATTTTTGCGAAGGTGGCGGGGGGCTGGAGGGATGGGATAACTACCAATGAATTGGCAAAAACAAAATAGGGTAGAAATCGTAGGGCTATAAAAACCAAACCAAACCTATTGCTGTCGAGTCGATTCCAACTCATAGCGACCCTATGGGACAGATTAGAACTGCTCCATAGGGTTTCCAGGGAATGCCTGGTGGATTCGAACTGCCAACCTATTGGTCAGCAGCCATAGATAGCTCTTAACCACTATGCCACCAGGGTTTCCCTTAGAGCCATAAGAGGTATATTTGAGCCAAGGCCCTCCCACTTGCTAGCTTTTTGATCCTAGTTAAGGTACTTAATGTATCCTTTCATTTGTTCTCATGGATCAAATACATCTTGGAGGCCTCTTATACGCCAGTCACTATGTTAGATGGCGCAAACGGTTAAGCGCTCAACTACTAGTCAAAAGGTTTGTGGTTCAAAATCACACAGAGGTGCCTTGGAAGACAAGCCTTGCAACCTGCTTCTGAAAGTTCACAGCCTTGAAAACCCTGTGGAGTAGTTCTACTCTGCACCCGTGGGATTGCCATGAGTTGGAACTGACTCTGAAGCAACTAACAACAACGTTGTAAGGCGCTATAGCTACAAGGCTGAACAGGGTGGCCTGACCCTGTCCTCATGCAGTTTACAATCTGTGTTGCCCTTTGATTCACTTTGAAATGGGGAAAACAATAACTGCCCTCTCAGTGTTGCAGGAGTCTCTGAGTGATACAAATATTTAAGTGTTTGGCTACTAACTAAAAGATCAGCTGTTCAAGTGTACTCAGAGGCACCTCGGAAGAAAAGCCTGGCCATCTATTTCCAAGAGGTCACAGCCATTGAAAACCCTGTGGAGTGCAATTCTACTCTGAAACACATGGGGTCAGTATGAGTTGGAATCAACTCTATGACAACTGGTTTGACTTTTTTTTGGTCAGAGTGTTGCTGCGAGGATTAAATGAGAATGCCTTATGTGAAAGCAGTTTGTAAACCATACACGTGAGAGATTATTATTATATCTCTCTGTCCAAACTCAAAAAATAAGAAGTACTCAGCCCGCCCCACATTTATTAAAATAAAAAAAAAATTATTAGCTTCAATTGTCAATGCACAATTGCCTCTGTAGAAGAAAATACCTTCTTTAAAAACCCCGACTATTAAGGTTTTGTAAAACTCCCATTGTGATCAATAGACAATGTGACTTGCTTTGAAATTTCTCCTCCACATTTTATTTCCAAGTAGGAATTAAATTTCCTTTCCTGAATTATAGGATCCCAAAATAAGTGGTTGAAGCATTGGATGAGTATCATTAAATCTAACTCATTCTGTCCTGGTGCCTAAACTGCAGACAAAAAAAAAAAAAAAAAAAACCCTGTAATTTAAGTACAGATATCTCAGGCTTAAGGTAATTTTTCATTACGCATCATAAGTAACAACATAGTAAAAAATCCATACCTACAGGTAATTTTTTTAAATATTGAATTAAAATAACCACTTTTCTGCTCACTCAAAGATTAAATTTAATATCAAATCAAACAGATCCATAGCCCTGTGTCCCCGTTTATTCTTATTTATATACCATGTCTCTTTAAATAAAATTACAGTACTAACATGTTCACGGATCAAGCACTCTTGACAAGTTCAGCTCTGCTAAGTGTTTTATAATTATTCAAAAATCATTAAATATTACTTGAAATGAGTAGATTCAATAAGCATACCAGTTTTGAAATAGTGGTAATAACAGTTTCAAACAGTATTTGATCCATTGATTTTCTCAAAGTTGGTATTAATTTTTGAAAACAAAGGATACTAATATAGACCTCCTAGGACAATGAAAGAGATAAACACATGATCTTCTCTTCTACAAGCTGAAATATGTTTACAGCCTTTGTCAGTAAATCAGTATGTGTGTGCATTTCTCCATTGTGCTTTACTTAAATTTACAGCTAAGATATATAAGACAAGCCGCTACACATTACAACGGAGACCAAGTGTATAATAGCATGCACATACATATATATTATTGTAGCAGCATATAAGATTAAATTGACTCATTGTTCTTAAATGCATAAGGTTAAAGAACTGCAGATTCTAGAAATAAAGGAGGGTTTTTCTGTAGTACATTATTGCAGACAACTGGACATTCCAAAGTGAAAACAACTTGGCCTATGAAGACGTGAAAAATAAACAGATCATTAAATTTGGTTTACGCAATGCTTAAGCACAAGCAATGCAATTTTTGCCTTTATAAGACACATGCATTTTAAAATCAATCTGTAATGTGACAGAAAGCCAGTAAAATATTTTTAGCAGTGGTATGATATACTGTGATAGTTTAGTTCTATCCATACATGAATCAAGACCTCCATATCCTGTCAAAGCAACAAAGAGCCCAATCTTGATAAGACAGCAATATGAATTCCAAACAATGTGCTTCTTAAAGGAAAAACTTAAGATGAAAAATGGCCTCAAGCTTTATGGAAGAGAAGAGAGGAAAAATCATATTCCAGGTAGATCATACTGCAGCTTTTATATTTTAAAGTAGCTCCACAGGCTACAGTTTTCAAATACTGTTATTGTCAGGTGCCAGAGAGTCAGTTCTGACTCATAGTGATTCTATGTACAACGGACCAAAAAACACTGTCCTGTGCACAATCATTCCTATATTTGAGCGAATCGTTGCAGCCACTGTGCCAATCCATCTTGTTGAGGGTCTTCCTCTTTTTCTCTGACACTCTACTTTACCAAGCATGATGAACTTCCCCAGGGGCTGGTCCCTCCTGATAACATGTCAAAAGTACATGAGATGAAGTTTCACCAGCCTTGCTTCTAAGGAGCATTCTGGCAGTCCTTCCTTCAAGACAGATTTGTTCATTCTTTTGGCAGTCTATGGTATATTCGATATTCTTTGAAAACAACATAATTCAAACCATCAGTTCTTCTTTGGTCTTCCTTATTCATTGTCCAACTTTCCCAGAGATATGAGGTGCTTGAAAATTCATGGCTTAAGTCAGGTGCGCATTAGTCCTCAAAGTGACATCTTTGCTTTTTAACACTTTGAAGAAGTCTTTTGCAGCAGATTTACCCAATGCAATGCATTGTGAGGGTATGTATTAATATTTCTTATTCCTCACTTGTATGAACGGCTTTGGCTGAATCCTAATGAGCAAAGCTGTTCAATCATATTCATTTTTTCAGTTACTCAAATCAGAAAGAAGCTGAAAATTTATTCAGGAAATTGAGTTCTCTGACATGTAGAATTAAAAAAAAAATTGAATAGGAAAGGGATTAGGTTTCAAATACAGAATGTAAGGGAAAAAAAGAATGTGAGAAATTTGTTTCCATACACTGAGAAATAGTAATACAACAGGAGGGCTTTCTGGGATTTTCACATTGTATCTGTTTGATTTCTTAAAACTTCATTTTACCTAAACATAAAACCAAAAACTATAAAGAGGATAGAAGGAAAAATAAAGTCAATGCTAGAGGCCCTAATACATGGTATAAATAGGATACAATTCATAACCAACAATATGAAAACACCAGAAGATAAACTATAACTGGGATCTTCAAAAAAATTAAACACTTATGCTTATCAAAAGAATTCACCAAAAGAGTTAAAAAGAGAACCTACAGACTGGGAAAAAAATTTTGGCTATGACAAATCCAACAAAGGCCTAATCTCTGAAGTCTGTAGAAAAATCCAACACCTCTATAACAAAAAGACAAATAATCCAATTAAAAAATGGGCAAAGGATATGAACAGACACTTCATCAAAGAAGACATTCTGGCAGCTAACAGACAGGGGAGAAAATGCTCCCAATCACTAGCCATTAGAGAAATGCAAATGAAAACTACAAAGAGATGCCATCTCACCCCAACATTACCGATACAAATCAAAGAAACAGAAAATAACAAATGGTGGACAGGCTGCATCGAGATTGAAATTCTTATGCACTGCTGGTGGAAATCTAAAATGCTATGAACATTTTGGAAAACCACACTTCGCTTCTTTAAAAAGCTAGAAATAGAAATACCATATGGACTAGCAATCCCACTCCTAAGAATACATCCTAGAGAAATAAAAGCTGTCACACAAATAGACATATGGACACCCACGATCATTGCAGCATTATTCACAATAGGAAAAACATGGAAACAACCTCAGTAACCATCAAAAGATGAATAGATAAACAAACTATGGTACATACACACAACAGAATACTATGCAACAATAAAGAACAATGATGAATCTGTGAAACACCTCACAACAAGGGAATTATGCTGAGTGAAATAAGTCACACAAAAGGACAAATACTGTATGAGACCACTATTACAAAAACACATGAAAAAGTTTACACACGGAAAAACAATCTCTGATGGTTACTAGGGAGGAGGGGGTGGGGAGGGAAAAACACCAACTAGATAACAGATAAGTGGTAAATTTGGTGAAGGGTAAGACAGTACACAATCCTGGGGAAGTCAGAGCAACTTGACCAAGACAAAGTCATGGACGCTTCATAGACAGATCCAAACTCCCTGAGGGATCAAATTACTGGGTTAAGGGCTGGGGAACACAGTCTGAGGGTGACATCTAGTTCAACTAGCATAACATAGCTTATAAAGAAAATGTTCTACATCCTACTTTGGTGAGTAGCACCTGATGTCTTAAAAGCTTATGAGCGGCCATCTAAGATACTCTACTGGTCTCAACCCATCTGGAGCAAGGGAGAATGAAGAAAACCGAACACACAAGGCCAAGATTAGTCCAAAGGGCAAATGGATCAAAACTACCACAGCCTCCACCAAATTGAGACCGGCACAACTAGATGATGTCCAGCTACCATCACCAATTGCTCTGATAGGGATCACAATAGAGGGTTCCAGACAGAACTGGAGAAAAATGTAGAACAAAATTCTAACTCACAAAAAACGACCAGACTTACTGGTCTAACAGAGACTAGAGAAACCCTGAGAATATGGCTCCCAGACACTCTTTTAACTCAGTACTGAAGCCACTCCTGAGGTTCACCCTTCAAAGATTAGACAGGCCCATAAAACAAAATGAGACTGGATGGGCACACCAGCCCAAGGGCAAGGACGAGAAGGCAGGAAGGAACAGAAAAGCTGTTAACAGGAAACCCAAAGTCAAGAAGCAGAGAGTGTTGAGATGCTGCGTGGTTGACAGCCAATGTCACAAAACAAAATGTGTATTAATTGTTTAATGAGAAACTCATTTGCTCTGCAAACCTTTATCTGAAGTATAATAGAAAAAACAAAAACAAAAAAAGCCAAAAACTTGGTTTTCATGTAGAAAATAGTTTGGTGGGTTTTTTTGTTTTGTTTTTCTTTTTTCCCTTGGTCAGAAAGTATCCAGAAAGAGCTTTGCAATGTACCTGTTTATAGAGAATAAATGCATAAATTTAGAAGCAGGGTCCCTGATTCCTAGGACATTCAAGGAGAAAGTATTGAGAAAA
This sequence comes from Elephas maximus indicus, assembly GCF_024166365.1. Taxonomy (NCBI): domain Eukaryota; kingdom Metazoa; phylum Chordata; class Mammalia; order Proboscidea; family Elephantidae; genus Elephas; species Elephas maximus. The sequence continues at coordinate 113,291,246 of NC_064824.1, forward strand.
GAGAGACAAATACCTGGAGGAACAACTACAATTAGGAGGTAGAAGTAAGGTGACTCAAGAGAATAAAAGAAAAATATTAAACTTCACTCAAAGATAAGGCATAGAAAAGATATTATTTAAGCCTGAAAAGCTGTATTTGAAAGAAAAGTTTGGGATTCTGAGAGAAGCTGGGTGTGGGGAGGAAGAGACTGAAAAATATTACTGATAAATTCTCCTTTTTAAAATACTCTTCTCCAGTACTGCCTTAGTTATCTAGTGCTACTATAACAGAAATACCATAAGTGGATGGTTTTAACAAAGAGGAATTTATTCTCTGATAGTCTAGAAGGCTAGAAGTTCAAATTCAGGGTACCTGCTCCAGCGGAAGGTTTCTTTCTCTGTCAGTTCTGGAGGAAAGTCCTTGTCATCAATCCTCCCTTGGTCTAGGAGTTTCTCAGCACAGAGGTCCTGCATCCAAAGGACGAGCTATTCTCCAGGCTCGTGTTTCTTGGTGGTATGAAGTCCCCATGTCTCTCTGCTGGCTTCTTTCTTTTATATCTCAAAGGAGATTGGCTTAAAGTACAACCTAATCTTGTAGATGTAGTCCTGCCTCATTAACATAATTGCTGCTAATTCTACCTCATTAACATCATAGCATTAGGATTTATAACACCTAGGAAAATCACCTCAGATGACAAAGTGGTGGACAATCACACAATACTGGGAATCATGGCCTTGCCAAGTTGACATATATTTTGGGGAAACACAATTCAATCCATGGCAAGTACTAAGAACTGAGAAAAGACCAGGTTGTTGCTGTTGTGTGTCATCAAGTAGATTTCAACTCATAGAAAGACCAAAGAATTTGGGTATTTCACCCGAAAGGACAACGGCATTCCAGAACAAGTGTTAATGTCTCTGCCACAAGAGTGCCTGTTCTTTTATCTTTTTCAGGATATTGAGATGTGGGACGGCTCTGGTTCTGGTTCCTATTCCCTGTTCTGAGTTTGCACAGAAGGTCCTGACGATCTGACACTATTTGATACTGGAAAAAGCCCACTTAAAGTGAAATTTTAAACTTAAATTTCACTCTAAGTTTAAAGTGAAATTCTATCTTCAGGGCAGAAATTTCATAAATACTGAAGAAGCCCAAGAATAAAAAAAAAAAAAAGAGAGAGAGGCAGGAGAAAAACAAAGAGTAAAAAGAGGAAAAGGAAGATTAAAAACATTTGATTGGGCCTTTAGCTTAAAAAATGAAATAAAAATTGTAAAATAAATTGTTGTATATAACATCATTTAAGTTATAACTGCAATTATGTTCCGATTTTTAGAAGGAACAAAGAATGAGCCAAGATTTCGTTGGTTTGGGGGTGTAATACTGTAGAAAAAATGTTTTCCACAGCAGGACATGACATCCTCCATTTGAATTTTCCCAAGGGCCTCTCTTAATCCTTAGATATTCATATTATTGTCTTTTGAAGCTTCTAGTTTGTCATGAAGCCTGTTGCTTTTCTCTTCTCCAGTTATTAAATGGAGTTCTCCATTATTTAGCACTTTTAATGATTTCGAGAAAGTTTGCATCTTGTGGAATATCTCTGTGTTTTCACTTTGAATTTGATTTGTATTGTATTTCATATCATATAATTTAAATCTGTATGGGTGTTTTAAACACTGGGGAGGAGAGAGGCTAGTGTTAGGCAGAGAGGGTTCTGTGTCATTGAGTGGTGTCATGGACTGAATTATATCCCCCCAAAAATGTGTGTATCAACTTGGCTAGGCCATGATTCCCAGTATTGTGTGGTTGTCCTCCATTTTGTGATTGTAATTTTATGTTGAGAGGATTAGGGTGAGATTTTAACACCACCCTTACTCAGGTCACCTCCCCAATCCAAGGTAAAGGGAGTTTCCCCGGGGTGTGGCCTGTGCCACTTTTTATCTCTCAAGAAATAAAAGGGAAGCAAGCAGAGAGTTGGGGACCTCATACCACCAAGAGAGCAGCACCAGGAGCAGAGCGCGTCCTTTGGACCTGGGGTCCCTGCTCCCGAGAAGCTTTTGGACCAGGGGAAGATTGAGGACAGAGACCTTCTTCCAGAGACGACAGAGAGAAGAAACGTTCCCCTGGAGCCGACACCCTGAATTTGGACTTCTAGCTTCCTTTACTGTGAGGAAATAAATTTCTCTTTGTGAAAGCCATCCACTTGTAGTATTTCTGTTATAGCAGCACTAGATAACCAAGACAAGTAGTGACTTATTTCGTAAGTAATCAATTTTGCGACCAGTGTTGTTTTGTAATACTTTTGCTTCCTTACACAATCTTATCTAAATTCAGGAATTGATTCTGAAAATTCAGATAGACGAAAGGCCTCTCTGATCTCTACTTAATCAAGAATGGCCTGCCTTTTCAAATATCCTACAAATGACTAGATTTTTACATGAAGGGGATATAATCTTTGAGAAGTATTTTTTTTTTTTTTTTATCTCACTCACAGAAATAGTTATGCTATTCGAAGACATAGTAGTAAATTGTGGAAATATATGCTTAAAAAGTCAATTGCTTATCTCGAAATTTAGCTATAAAAATTAAAATAGAAAAGATAATTGCTTACTCATTGTCATAGTGTGTCTGGTGACTTCTCAACAGCCACACAAAGCATTGTCTATTTTAATTGTGTTTCTCTGTGGTAGGTTAACTTGGTAAAGATTATTGGTCAGTTCATTAGGTTTGCCTTTAACTTTGCTAAATTGTGTGCATATGTAGGAAAAAAAAAACCCAACAAGTTATGAAAATTTGAAATGCAACTATAATCTTATACTACAATTCATATTCAAAGCCAGAAAAATATAACATTAGAATCAGACTTGAAGCTAGGAAACAAGAAGCTTCTGACCAATCATAGTTTGTAGCTTTCTCTATCAATTAGTATTTCTAGAAGTTGATTATTAAAGGATACATTAATTCATTTTTGAAAGTTTCTCTTGATTAATTAGAATTTTCAAATCTATTTGACACAGCGAATTAAGATGATAAAAAATGAAAATCAGATTAAATCTATCCAGTGCTGTTCAAAAAATAATTAAGAATAGGCAATGTGGCCAAACGCCATTTATAATTTTAAATCTAGACAGTCTATTCTTACTATTAATGCAGTAAAATCATTAGAATGTGACATAATATTCATTTGTTTTGCTTTACAAAAAAAGATTGGTATTTGAAAGAAGTATCTTCATTTGTAAGAAACAATTCCATTTCCCAAATTGCTTTCTACTTTACATTCATAGCCAAGTCATTGTTGGCCAAGAGGAAATCATTAAATGATAAGAATACAAGTAAAGAAGAACCTCTTTTGTGCCATATTTAATGCTGTATCATTCTAGTAATTTGATCTATATGATGCCCTTTTGAAATATTCGTTTATTCATTTCTTTATTTGGATTTCTATGGACCTTCTGTTGCTTTGAAGAGTGGGGGCCATTTCTGACACACACGTTTGTTGGCTTTTCCCTTACTGCCTGCCTTCAGCATGCTCTCAAAACTAGAGGTGGCCAACCAATTTCCCTAGGGCAGTGACCGTACAATATTTTCAGCCTTGGCCCATTGGAAGGGCAAACTACCCTGTGGTCCATACATACTACACCACCCATTTCCCAATTCATTCCAAACCAAGAAGTATCACTGTATAAATTATACATCAGGAGAATAATATGAACATTAATTTTATCTTAAGATGATTTTCAATTACTGCTAGCCTTGCTTTAAATTAAATTCCTCAGTAAACTCTATTACACAGTAGTTTTAGTTCATGCATTTCAAATTTTAGGAACTCTCAACTCAGTAAGTTCCTGGAAACCTAGCAGAATATAAAAATTAATGAATTATTTAAAATTTCCCAAAGCGGTTTACAAGATTATACATGATTGTGAGAGGTGCATGCAGAAAAAAAAAAAAAAAAAAGATTATTGAAAGGTTGGACTATTTTAACTGCTGTGTCTTCTGTCCAAACAATCTCTACTCTATGGAAAGTGAAAACATCATTTTATTCCACTTTTCTGAAGCCTACAAATTCATGACAATGTAAATTACAATTATCAAGATACAATAGAAAGAACCTTGAATTGAGGGACCAGATACTGGGGTGTCAAGCCTGGCTCCCACTCACTAGGCAAGTCATAATACTCATAAGTTTAAATTTCTGTTGTGTCTCCTCACTGACTTTCCTCCAACTTAATTTATCTACTTAAGTCAGACAAATTGCAGCTTGGTCTTTCATTTGTTCCTACTTTCAAGTATTCTTCCCTTCCTTTCTTCCAAACAAAAGAATCTTTCTTTTGCAAGAAAAACAATAAAGGAGGCGGAGCCAGGATGGCGGAATAGACAGACGCTTCTGGTGAGTCCTCTTTATGACAAAGACCCCAAAAAACAAGTGAAATGAGTATATTTGTGACAAGCTGGGAGCCCTGAGCATCAAAGGCAAGCTTAGACGATGAACTGAGGGGCAGACGGAGGAAGAGACGGTTAAGAAGTGGAGAAGAGTTACCGGACCTGAATCGTGGGGAGCCCTCAGGCACCATCCCTGGAGCAGCAGTGGTGGTGGCGGAGGGCTGGTATTAGCATTTGACCACAGTTTCCTCAGGAAGAAGCAGCCAGCCACACAGCCTATGCACACCTCTGGAACCTGAGGAGAACGGCGCTCTCTGCAAAAGTACTTGCATATATTTTACTGCGCCCCCACCCCCACCCCCAAGCCAGCTTCAGCGGCTGAATCCCTGGGCCTGAAATAGACCCTGGTGAGCACCTAGAGCCATCCTTCTGGGCATGGGGAAGGAAAAAATTTGCAATTGGGGGGAAAAGATAATTTGCTAGCTCCATTAACCGGGAGAGTTCAGGACAGAAGAGGCACCTGTCCAGGGTTAAACTGTTTGTGGAAATTGAGTACCTTTCCCTTCTGCATGGACCTGTGTGGGCCTATTTTGGGAGAATAAGCTCTTGTTGGCAGACTCCAACCATTTCAGCTGTGCGGTGGAGAGGTGGGTGTTTGACGTTTGACATTGCTTTCCTATTAAACAAGGTCCTCACCTACCCACATCAGGGACCTAAGGAGTGGTAGATCCACTCAGGTCACCCAGCCACCCATGACAGGGGTCCAAAGATAACTGGTACCTCCCAGTCCTTACAACCCAAAACTTCAAGTGCCCATGGTCCCTCTGCAGAGCCCACCCACCAGCACGCTCTAGGGAACAGAGATGCGTTTTCCTCAGAGACACTTGGGGGACAGTCCTCAGCCCCCTGCCTTGTTCAGAGCATGAACCCCTGCTGCAATCAGATACTGGTATATATGCCAATCACCCCTGCCCCTCTAAGACCGTAGGACAGAGCCTATACCAAACACTTGATAATTAACTGCCTGGACACCTGAAGCTGAATTCATACAAGAAAACTGAATGTACTCTTAGACTGATATACCTGATAACAGTGCTAGCCAGCTGGGGACAGGACGCCAGAGCTCCAAAGGTGAAAATAATCAAGCTAACTCACTCAAGCAACCCATAGTGGTATACCAAAAAAAAAAACAAAGCAAGCAGCTACGACACAGTAAGCAAGCATAAACTAATACAGTAATTTATAGATGGCTCAGAGACAACAGTCAATATCAAGTCACATAGAGAAACAGACCACGACCACCTCAACAGGCTCTCAAAACAAATAATCCAGGGATCTTCTAGGTGAAAGTGCATTCCTGGAATTACCAGATGCAGAATACAAAAGTTTAACATACAGAACCCTTCAAGACATCAGGAAGGAAATGAGGCAATACGCAGAACAAGCCAAGGAACACACAGATAAAGCAACTGAAGAAATTAGAAAGATTATTCAGAAACATAATGAAAAGTTTAATAAGCTGGAAAAATCCATAGACAGACAGCAATCAGAAATTCAGAAGGTTAACAATAAAATAACAGAATTAGACAACTTACTAGACACTCAGAGGAGCTGAATTGAGCAAGTAGAAGTTAGAATTTCTGAACTCGAAGATAAATTACTTGGCACTAATATATTTGAAGAAAAATCAGAGAAAAGAATTTTAAAAAATGAAGAAAACTTATGAATCATGCAGGACTCTATCAAGAGAAATAACCTATGAGTGATTGGAGTACCAGAACAGGGAGGGATAACAGAAAATACAGAGAAAATTGTTGAAGATTTGTTGGCAGAAAACTTCCCTGATATTGTGAAAGATGAGAAGATATCTATCCAAGATGCTCATCAAACTCCACATAAGGTAGATGTTAAAAGAAAGCCACCAAGACATAAGAGCAGCGAGGGATAAACGAAAAGTCACCTACAAAGGATAGCCAATAAGAATAAGTTTGGACTACTCGGCAGAAACCATGCAGGCAAGAAGGCAATGGGATGACATATTTAAAAAATTGAAGGAAAAAAATGGTCTGCCAAGAATCATATATCCAGCAAAACTGTCCCTTAAATATGAAGGTGAAATTAAGACATTTTCAGATAAACACAAGTTTCGGGAATTCGTAAAAATGAAACCAAAACTACGTGAAATACTAAAGGGAGTTCGTTGGTTAGAAAATCAATAATATCAAGTATTGACTCAAGACTAGGGCACTGGGCAGAGCAACAAGAAGGCAACCCAGACAGGGAAATCCAAAAAAACAAAGCAAGATTATTAAAAAAAAAAAAGAAAGCCCAAAACAGGGTAACAGCGATGTTATTATATAAAAGAAGACAACATTAAAATAATAAAGAGGGTCTAAGAAATGTAATCATACACCTTCTATATGGAGAGGAAGATATGGCAATACAAAGAAATAAAAGTTAGTTTTAAAATCAGAAAAATAGGGGGTAAATAATAAGGTAACCACAAACGAGACAAACTATCCTACTCATCAAAATAAAATACAAGGTAAAAATACAAACTCAGCAGAAACAAAATCAACAACAACAAATATGAGGCAAGGACAATATATAAAGAAAATCTACTCAGCACATAAAATCAAGTGGGGAAAAGAAACTGTCAACACACAAAAAAAGACATCAAAATGATAGCACTAAATTCATACCTATCCATAATTACCCTGAATGTAAATGGACTAAATGCACCAATAAAGAGACAGAGAGTGGCAGAATGGATTAAAAAACAAGGTCCATCCATATGCTGCCTACAAGAGACACACCTTAGACTTAGAGACACAAACAAACTAAAACTCAAAGGATGGAAAAAATATATCAAGAAAATAACAATCAAAAAAGAGCAGAAGTGGCAATATTAATTTCTGACAAAACAAACTTTAAAGTTTAATCCATCACAAAGGATAAGGAAGGACACTATATAATGATTAGAGACAATACACCAAGAAGATATAACCATATTAAATATTTATGCACCCAATGACAGGACTGCAAGATATATAAAACAAACTCTATCAGCACTGAAAACTGAGATAGACAGCTCCACAATAATAGTAGGAGACTTCAACACACCACTTTCAGGGAAGGACAGAACACCCAGAAAGAAGCTCAATAAAGACACAGAAGATCTAAATGCCACAGTCAACCAACTTGATCTTGTAGACATATACAGAACACTCCACCCAACAGCAACCAAGTATACTTTCTGTTCCGGTGCACATGGAACATTCTCTAGAATAGACCACATATTAGGCCATAAAGCAAGCCGTAGCAGAATCCAAAACACTGAAATATTACAAAGCATCTTCTCTGACCATAAGGCCATGAAAGTGGAAATCAATAACAGGAAAAGCAGGGAAAAGAAATCAAACACTTCGAAACTGAACAATACTCTGCTCAAAAAAGACAGGATTATAGAAGACATTAAGGATGGAATAAAGAAATTCATAGAATCCAATGAGAATGAAAACATTTCCTATCGGAACCTTTGGGACACAGCAAAAGCGGTGCTCAGAGGCCAATTTATACCAAAAATTCACACATCCAAAAACAAGAACGGGCCAAAATCAAAGAATTATCCCTACAACTTGAACAAATAGAAAGAGAGCAACAAAAGAAACTCACAGGCACCAGAAGAAAACAAATAATAAAAATTAGAGCAGAACTAACTGAAATAGAAAACAGAAAAACAATTGAAAGAATTAACAAGACCAAAAGCTGGCTTTTTGAAAAAACTAAACAAAATTGATAAACCACTGGCCAAATTGACAAAAGAAAAACAGGAGAGGAAGCAAATAACCTGAATAAGAAATGAGATGGGCGATATTACAACAGACCCAACTGAAATTAAAAGATTCATATCAGATTACTATGAAAAATTAAAACAAATTTGAAAACCTCGAAGAAATGGATGAATTCCTATAAACACACTACCTACCTAAACTAACACAAACAGAATTAGAACAACTAAATACACCCATAACAAAAGAAGAGATTGAAAAGGTAATCAAAAAACTCCCAACAAAAAAAAAGCCCTGGTCCGGACAGCTTCACTGCAGAGTTCTACCAAACTTTCAAAGAGTTAACACCACTACTACTAAAGGTATTTCAGAGTATAGAAAAGGACGGAATACTACCAAAGTCATTCTATGAAGCCACCATATCCCTAATACCAAAACCAGGTAAAGACACCACAAGAAAATAATATTATAGACCTATATCCCTCGTGAATGTAGATGTAAAAATCCTCAGCAAAATTTTAGCCAATAGAATTCAACAACATATCAAAAAATAATTCACCATGACCAAGTGGGATTCATACCAGTATGCAGGGATGGTTCAACATTAGAAAAACAGTTAATGTAATCCACCACATGAATAAAAGAAAAGACAAGAACCACGTGACTTTATCAATTGATGCAGAAAAGGCATTTGACAAAGTTCAACACTCATTCATGATAAAAACTCTCAGCAAAATAGGAACAGAAGGAAAATTCCTCAACATAATAAAGGGCATTTATACAAAGCCAACAGCCAACATCACCCTAAATGGACAGAGCCTGAAAGCATTCCCCTTGAGATCGGGAACCAGACAAGGATGCCCTTTATCACCACTCTTATTCAACATTGTGCTGGAAGTCCTAGCCAGAGCAATTAGGCTAGATAAAGAAATAAAGGGCATCCAGATTGGCAAGGAAGAAGTCAAAGTATCTCTATTTGCATATGACATGATCTTATACACAGAAAACCCTAAGGAATCCTCCAGAAAACTACTGAAACTAATAGAAGAGTTCAGCAGAGTATCGGGATACAAGATAAACATACAAAAATCAGTTGGGTTCCTCTATACCAACAAAAAGAATATCGAAGAGGAAATCACCAAATCAATGCCATTTACCCAAGAAGATAAAATACTTAGGAATAAATCTTACCAGAGATGTAAAAGACTAATACAAAAACTACAGCACCTTTCTGCAAGAAATCAAAAGAGACTTACATAAGTGGAAAAACATACCTTGCTCATGGATAGGAAGACTTAACATTATAAAAATGTCTATTCTACCAAAAGCGATCTAGACATTTAATGCAATTCCAATCCAAATCCCAACAACATTCTTTAATGAGATGGAGAAACAAATCACCAGCTTCATATGGAAGGGAAAGAGGCCCAGATAAATAAGGCATTACTGAAAAAGAAGAACAAAGTGGGAGGCCTTACTTTACCTGATTTTAGAACCTATTATACCACCACAGTAGTCAAAACAGCCTGGTACTGGTACAACAACAGATACATGGATCAATGGAACAGAATTGAGAATCCAGACATAAATCCATCCACATATGAGCAGTTGATATTTGACAAAGGTCCCAAAACAGTTAAATGGGGAAAAGACAGTCTTTTTAACAAATGGTGCTGGCATAACTGGATATCCATCTGCAAAAAAAATGAAACAAGACCCATACCTCACTCCATGCACAAAAACTAACTCAAAATGGATCAAAGACCTAAATATAAAATCTAAAATGATAAAGATCATGGAAGAAAAAAATAGTAACAACGTTAGGAGCCCTAATACATGACATAAACAGTATACAAAACATTATAAAGAATGTAGAAGAAAAACTAGATAACAGGAGCTCCTAAAAATCAAACACCTACGTTCATCCAAAGACTTCACCAATAGAGTAAAAAGACTACCTACAGACTGGGAAAAAGTTGTTAGCTATGACATTTCTGATCAGCGCCTGATCTCTAAAATCTACATGATACAGCAAAAACTCAACTGCAAAAAGACAAATAACTCAATTAAAAAATGGGCAAAAGATAAGAACAGACACTTCACTAAAGAAGACATTCAAGTAGCTAACAGATATATAAGGAAATGTTCACGATCATTAGCCATTAGAGAAAGGCAGATCAAAACCACAATGAGATTTCATCACACTCCAACAAGGCTGACATTAATCCAAAAACACAACATAATAAATGTTGGAGAGGCTGTGGAGAGATTTACTGCTGGTGGGAATGTCAAATGGTGCAACCACTTTGGAAATCGATTTGGTGCTTACTTAAAAAGCTGGATATAGAACTACCATACAATCCAGCAATCCCACTCCTTGGAATATATCCTAGAGAAATAAGAGCCTTTACATGAACAGATATATGCACACCCATGTTTATTGCAGCACTGTTTACAATAGCAAAAAGATGGAAGCAACCAAGGTGCCCATCAACAGATGAATGGATAAATAAATTATGGTATATTCACACAATGGAATACTAGGCATCGGTAAAGAACAGTGAGGAATCTGTGAAACATTTCGTAACATGGAGGAACCTGGAAGGCATTATGCTGAGTGAAATTAGTCAGTTGCAAAAGGACAAATATTGTATAAGAGCACTGTTATAAGAACTTGAGAAACAGTTTAAACTGAGAAGAAAACATCCTTTTGTGGTTACGAGAGGGGGGAGGGAGGGAGGGAGAGAGGGTGGAAGAGGGGTATTCACTAATTAGATAGTAGATAAAAACTACCTTAGGTGAAGGGAAAGACAGCACACAGCACAGGGGAGGTCAGCACAATTGGACTAAGCCAAAAGCAAAGAAGTTTCCTGAATAAACTAAATGCTTTGAAGGCCAGCGTAGCAGGGGCAGGGGTCTGGGGACCATGGTTTCAGGGTTCATCTAAGTCAATTGGCATAATAAATTCTATTAAGAAAACATTCTGCATCCCACTTTGAAGAGTGGCGTCTGGGGTCTTAAATGCTAGCAAGCAACCATCTAAGATGCATCAATTGGTCTCAACGCACCTGATCAAAGGAGAATGAAGAACACCAAGGACACAAGGTGATTACGAGCCCAAGAGACAGAAAGGGCCACATGAACCAGAGACTACATCATCCTGAGACCAGAAGAGCTAGATGGTGCCCGGCTACAACTGATGACTGCTCTGACAGGGAATACAACAGAGAACCCCTAAGGGAGCAGGAGAGCAGTGGGATGCAGACCCCAAATTCTCATAAGACCAGACTTAACGGTCTGACTGAGACTAGAAAGATCCCAGTGGTCATGGCCCCCAGACCTTCTGTTGGCCCAGGACAGGAACCATTCCCGAAGCCAACTCTTCAGACATGGATTGGATTGGACAATGGGTTGGAAAGGGATGCTGTTGAGGAGTGAGCTTCATGGATCAGGTGGACACTTGAGTCTATGTTGGCATCTCCTGCCGGGAGGGGAGATGAGAGGGTAGACGGGGTTAGAAACTGGAAAAATGGACACGAAAAGAGAGTGGAGGGAGAAAGCGGGCTGTCTCATTAGGGGGAGAGTAGTTGGCAGTGTGTAGCAAGGTGTATATGGGCTTTTGTGTGAGAGACTGACTTGATTTCTAAACTTTCACTTAAAGCACAATAAAAATTATAAAAAAAGAAAAAGAAAAACAATAAAGATATAACAACTCACGAACAGTGTTTCCAATTACATCTATCTTCCTCTTTACCCTAAGCATTTAGCAATCCTTTCAGGTTTTTATATAGCTGTAATTGATAAAGAATAAGATTTAACGATTTGTGTATTTCCCTTGGCTCTATTAACCACATCTCCTCAATTGAAACTATTTAGTGGCCCTCATTGTTCCATAGGCTCATAGAATCATGGAACTTTGTCTCCTTTTACTGAAAACCAAAACCAAAAACCCAAACTCATCGCCATTGAGTAAGTAGATTCTGACTCGTAACAGCCCTACAGGAATCATGCAATTAAACTGCATAATTAGTTTGAATCCTAATTAGACTGCCCACCTCTGAGAAACTGCCTACCATGCTAACCACCATCACTAATTGCAGCAGAGTCAGTTATGATTCATGGTGGCTTCTTGTATGTCAGAGTAGAACTGTGCTCCACAGGGTTTTCAGTGGCTAATTTTTTCGGAAATAGATCCCCAGGACTTTCTTGTGAGGTGTCTCTGGGTAGATTCAAGCCACCAGCCTTTCAGTTACCAACCAAGTGCTTTAACCATTTGTACCACCCAGGGACTCCCTATCATGTGGACAGCCTCCTTTTGAGAGGACCTTTTATTGGAAATTCTTTGTGTATAAGTGGACCTACCAATGCTTATCTCACAATTATTAGACCAGGGCTAGGGACCTAGTAACAGGCAGCCTAACCTACAAGTTCTGTCTAAAGGACATGCCCAATATGGAATGTTTCTGGACAGACCAATTGATCCTTACTGTGGGAGAAGTCCACACACAGGCCAAGAGTTGCTGAATCACCGGGATGGAAGACACTGGAATTGCTACAAGTGACTGCTGCAGAGAGGTAGCAAAAGATTGTGCTCCTCAGTGCTTGCTGTGACCAGAGGGTCTTTGAGCTATTGCTGTGTATTGAACAAGGCGGCAGTCTGAAAAATAAACTGATGAAAGCATGTTATGGATCGCTGGGATGGCAACCTAATAGCTGAGTGCCCTCGTACAATTTCATGTTTGTGTCTACACTGTGTTTACATTTTATGTACCAAGTAAAGACCATCTAACCAAAAAAAAAAAAAAAAATCCAAAGCCATTGTTATTGAGTCGATTCCGACGCACAGTGACCTTAAAGGACAGAGTAGAACTACCCGATAGAATTTCCAAGGAGCACTTGGTGCATTCCAACTGCTGACCTTTTGGTTAGCAGCTGAACTCTTAACCGCTATGCCATCAGGGTTTCCCCATACCATATTAAGATAATGTTATTAATTTCAATTTTATTAGTTTCCTTGTTTATATTTAATTTATAAATTGTTTATTTTATTTATTATTATTTTTTTTTGATTTATAGGAGCTACTAATGTAAGGAGTTTAGGCCTAGTCTTTGTACATAATTAATTAGGTCAGTACCAGAATCTGAAACTTTTATTTTCCTTTCAATGCCATTTTAAAGATAGAAAAACATTATTCAAAGTCTTTGTGAGGCTTAACTATTCAATGGCTTTCTGCTCCTCCACACTTTCCAATGTATTTTTTTTCTCCAAAAAACTTCCATTAATAGAATATGCCTCTTGACCTAAAAGGAGCTTTGTAACACCCATACGCATGTACACCCAGCATTAAAAGTCTTCAGAGATTCTTTTGCTCAAGAATGTAATTTAAAAGCTTCAATCTTTAAAATAAATTCACCAATTGTGACTTAAACATAGTTTTCAGAGTAGCTGCATACCTGCTCTGGTGGGAACTCTCATAGCTTAACTAGGTAAAGTTTCAACTGAGACGTTACCCCTTAGATGACAGATTATGTAGTATAAACTCAACAAATAAGAAACAATGGACAATTAATAGATGGTGCTGATAAATGTCAAACATAAACTCTGTAAGTCTCACCCATCCCTGAAAACACTGCTTTGTCACCTGGGAAAACTTTCCTGATTCTGGCGGCCCCTGTGGTCTACTTGTAGGCATAATGCTCCTCCTTACACTCTCATGCTGCCTGTCCTTACTGCCTTTTTGTGTTGGTATCATCTGGTATTGTTTTCCCACTAGACAGTGCGGAGAGGATAGGCATTGAGTTTTCGTTCGTTTTTACTCAATCTCTGCATCTTCACTACCTCAAAAGTGTTCTCATTATGTTAGGTGGAGTCACATCAGTTCCAACTTCTACTCTGTCCCTGTAGGTCAGAGTAGAACTGAGCAAAAGTAAGGACTCTTTTCTTTCCCTTATGCCAGCATGTCTAGTATGCAGTAGGCACTCAATGTTTGTTGAAATGAGTCCAACTCCTACAAGTGCTATGTTCTGGGAGGAGGTATACTCTTCATGAGAAGCGACTTCTCAGGTGCTACTCAGCAAATGTTAAGTCTTTAAAACTGCTGCCAAAAAAAATCTGACGCTGGTAATATCAACCTTTAAAAGCCATATTAGCATTTATTTGAAGGCTGTGTTTTGCAGGGAATAACAGGCTACATCTAAAGTCTGATAACTTGTATTCCAATAACACGTGTTTAATAAAAGTGTAAAATGATTTCAGAAATTATCAGAACCACAAACTGTAATTTATTACTCTATGTTGTTGTTGTTAGGTGCTGCCTTAGTCATGTAGTACTGCTATAACAGAAATATTAAACCATATTTGTCCATATTTGACCCTCAACTTTACCAAGCCCTGACATGTCTGTTTGTCGTATCGTGGGGGCTTGAGTGTTGCTGTGATGCTGGAAGCTATGCCACCAGTATTCAAATACCAGCAGGGTCACCCACGGCAGACAGGTTTCAGCTGAATTTCCAGACGAAGACAGACTAGGAAGAAGGACCAGGCAGTCTAAATTTAGCCAGTGAAAACCTTATGAACAGCAGTGGAACATTGTTTGATATAGGGCCAGAAGATGAGCCCCTCAGGTTGGAAGGTGCTCAAAAGACGATGGGTGAAGAGCTGCCTCCTCAGAGTAGAGTCGACCTTAATGATGAGGATGGAGTCAAGCTTTCAGGGCCTTCATTTGCTGATGTGGCATGACTCAAAATGAGAAGAAACAGCTGCAAACATCCATTAATAATCGGAACGTGGAATGTATGAAGTATGAATCTAGGAAAATTGGAAGTCATCAAAAATGAAATGGAACAAATAAACATTGATATCCTAGGTATTAGTGAGATGAAATGGACTATATTGGCCATTTTGAATCGAACAGTCATATGGTCTACTATGCTGGGAATGACAAATTGAAGAGGAATGGTGTTGCATTCGTCGTCAAAAAGAACATTTCAAGATCTATCCTGAAGTACGATGCCGTCAGTGATAGAATAACATCCAAATGCCTACAAGGAAGACCAGTTATATGACTATTATTCAAATTTATTCAGCAACCACTAAAGCCAAAGATGAAGAAATTGAAGAGTTTTATCAACTTCTGCCGTATGAGATTGATCAAACATGCAATCAGGATGCACTGATAATTACTAGAGACTGGAATGCAAAAGTTGGAAACGAAGAAGAAGGATTGGTAGTTGGAAAATATGGCCTTGCTGATAGAAACGATGCCAGAGATGACATGATAGAATTTGGTGAGACCAAGGAATTCTTCATTGCAAATACTTTTCACCAACATAAATAGCAATTATACGCATGGACCTCACCAGATGGAATACACAGGAGTCAAATAGACTACATTTGTGGGAAGATATGATGGAAAAACTCAATATCATCAGTCAGAACAAGGCCAGAGGCTGACAGTGGAACAGACCGTCAATTGCTCATATGCAAGTTCAAGTTGAAAATGAAGAAAATTAGAACAAGTCAATGAGAGCTAAAGTACAGCCTTGAATATATCCCACTTGAATTTAGAGATCATCTCAAGAATAGATTTGATGCGTTGAACTCTAGTGACCAAAGAACAGACGAGGTGTGGAATGACATCAAGAACATCATACATGAAGAAAGCAAGAGGTCACTAAAAAGACAGGAAAGAAAGAAAAGGCCAAAAATGGATATCAGAAGAGACTCTGAAACTTGCATCCGAACGTCAAGCAGCTAAAGAGAAAAGAAGAAATGATGAAGTAAAAGAATTAAACAGAAGATTTCAATGGACAGCTGGAGAAGACAAAGTAAAGTATTATGATGACATGTGCAAAGACCTGGAGATGGAAAACCAAAAGGGAAGAACATGCTCAGCATTTCTCAAGCTGAAAGAACTAAAGAAAAAATTCAAGCCTCAAGCTGCAATAGTGAAGGATTCTATGGGAAAAATATTAAACGAGTCAGGAATCATCAAAAAAAAGATGGAAGCGATATACAGAGTCACTATACCAAAAAGAATTGGTCGATGTTCAACCATTTCAGGAGGTACCATATGAGCAGGAACCATTGGTACTGAAGGAAGAAGTCCAAGCTGCACTGAAGGCATTGACAAAAACAAGGCTCCAGGAATTGACAGAATACCAATTGAGATGTTTCAACAAACAGATACAGCACTGGAAGTACTCACTAGTCTATGCCAAGAAATTTGGAAGACAGCTACCTGGCCAACTGACTGGAAGAAATCGATACTTACACCTATTCCCAAGAAAGGTGAGCCCACTGAATGTGGAAATTATCAAACAATATCATTAGTATCAAAAGCAAGTCAAATTTTGCGGATGATCATTCAAAAGGGGCTGCAGTAGTATATTGACAGGGAACTGACAGAAGTTCAAGCTAGATCGTGAAGAAGATGCAGAACCAGGGATATCATTGCTGATGTCACATGGATCCTGGCTGAAAGCAAAGAATGCTAGAAAGATGTGTTATTGACTATGCAAAGGCATTCAACTGTGTGGATCATAACAAATCATGGGTAACATTGTGAAGAATGAGAATTTCCGGGCACTTAATCGTGCTCATGAGGAACCTGTACATAGATCAAGAGGCAGTCATTCAAACGAACAAGGGAATGCTAACCAAAAACCAAACCCAGTGCTATCGAGTCGATATACTGCATGTTTTAAAGTCAGGAAAGGTGTGCGTCAGGGTTGTATGCTTTCACCATGCCTATTCAACCTGTATGCTGAGCAAATAATCTGAGAAGCAGGACTATATGAAGAAGAACAGGGCATCAGGATTGGAGGAAGGCTCATTAACAACCTGCGTTATGCAAATGACACAGCCTTGCTTGCTGAAAATGAAGAGGACCTGAAGCACTTACTGATTAAGATCAAAGACTAAAGCATTCAGTATGGATTAAACCTCAACTTAAAGAAAACAAAAACCCTCACAACTGGACCAATAAGCAACATCATGATAAACAGGGCAAAGACTGAAGTTGTCAAGGATTTCATTTTACTTGGATCCACAATCAACACCCATGGAAACAGCAGTCAAGAATTCAAAAGAGGCGTTGTATTGGGCGAATCTGCCAAAAAAAAAAAAAAAAAAAAAAAACCTCTTTAAAGTGTTTGAAAGCAAAGACATCGCCTTGAAGACTAATGGCTTGGGAAAGTAGAGGGTCAGTGAAAAAGAGGATGATTCTCAATGAGATGGATTGACACATTGGCTGCAAAGATGGGCTTAACCATAACAATGATTGTGAGGATGGCGCAGGACCTCTGTTGTATATGAGGTCTCTGAGTCAGAATCGTCTTGATGGCACCTAATGACAACGACTTTCCCAAGCATGATGTCCTTCTCCAGGGACTGGTCCCTCCTGAGAACAAGTCTAAAGTATGTGAGACGAAATCTCTCCATCCTTGTTTCCAAGAAGTGCTGTAGTCGTACTTCTTCCAAGACAGATTTGTTCATTCTTCTGACAGTCCATGGTATATTCAATATTCTTCACCAACACCATAATTCAAATGCATCAATTCTTTTTCAGTCTTTCTTATTTATCCTGTAGTTTTCACATGCATATGAGGAGATGAAAATACCATGGCCTGGGTCAGGTTCACCTTAGTCCTCAAGGTGACGCCTTTGCTTTGTAGCACTTTAAAGAGGTCTTTTGCAGCAGATTGGTCTAATGGAATGTGTCCTTTGATTCCTTGGCTGCTGCTTCCATGAGCGTTGAATGTGGATCCAAGTAAAATCAAATCCTTGACAACTTCAATATTTCCTCCATTTATCATGATGTTGCTTATTGGTCCAATTATGAAGATTTTTGTTTTCTTTATGTTGTGGTGTAATCCATACTAAAGGCTCTAGTTTTTGATCTTCATCAGTAAGTGCTTCAAGTCCTCTTCTTTCAGCAAACAAGGTTGCATTATTTGTATATTGCAGGTTGTTAATGAGTCTTCCTCCAATCCTGATGCCGTATTCTTTTTCGTATAGTCCAGCTGCTAGGATTATTTGCTCAGCAAATTATTTGCTCTAGCAAATAACATATTCTTCAGTTAATCTCCTTCTACTTCCCAATGATCTATGTCCACTTAAAATCTGCTCAAATCAATTACAGCATTAGTTCTTACTGCTTTCAGACAGCAGTATCTTTCATCTGCCTAAATTCTCTGGTTACCTCATGGACCCAGGTTTCATTATATTTTATTACCTGGTGAATGTTAATTTTCTTTTTTTTTCCAGTGTCCACCTGATTTAATTAGCTCACTCTTCATCAGCATCTCTCTCCCCCCCGCTGACCAGTCCTTTTCATGCCTGATGAGTTGTCTTCGGGGATGGTTCCTGTCCTGTGCCATCAGATGGTCTGGGGAGCATTGCCTCCGGGATTCCTCTAGTCACAGTCATACCATTAAGTATGGTCTTTTTATGAGAATTTGGGGTCTGTATCCCATTGGTCTCCTGCTCCCTCAGGAGTTGTCTGTTGTGCTCCCTGACAGGGCAGACATCGATTGTGGCCGGGCACCAACTAGTTCTTCTGGTCTCAGGATGATGTAGGTCTCTGGTTCATGTGGCCCTTTCTGTCTCTTGGGTTCTTAGTTGTCGTGTGACCTTGGTGTTCTTCATTTTCCTTTGCTCCAGGTGGGTTGAGACCAATTGATGCCTCTTAGATGGCCGCTTGTTAGCATTTAAGACCCCAGACGCCACATTTCAAGTGGGATGCAGAATGTTTTCATAATATAATTATTTTGCCAATTGACTTAGAAGTCCCATCAAACCATGTTCCCCAGACCCCCGCCCCTGGTCCGCTGACCTTTGAAGCATTCATTTTATCCCGGAAACCTCTTTGCTTTTAGTCCAGTCCAATTGGGCTGACCTTCCTTGTATTGAGTGTTGTGTTTCCCTTCACCCAAAGCAGTTCTTATCTACTGATTGATCAATAAAAAACCCTCCCTCCCTCCCTCCCTGCTTTGTAACCACAAAAGTATGTGTTCTTCTCCGTTTTTTCTATTTCTCAAGATCTTACAATAGTGGTCTTATACAGTATTTGTCCTTTTGCCTCTGACTCATTTCGCTCAGCATAATGCCTTCCAGATTCCTCCATGTTATGAAATGTTTCAGAGATTCGTCACTGTTCTTTATCGATGCGTAGTATTCCATTGTGCAACTATACCACAATTTATTTACCCATTCATCCGTTGACGGACATCTTGGTTGCTTCCAGCTTTTTGCTATTGTAAACAGAGCTGCAATAAACATGGGTGTGCATATATCTGTTTGTGTGAAGGCTCTTGTATCTCTAGGGTATATTCCAAGGAGTGGGATTTCTGGGTTGTATGGTAGTTCTATTTCTAACTGTTTAAGATAACGCCAGATAGATTTCCAAAGTGGTTGTACCATTTTACAATCCCACCAGCAGTGTATGAGAGTTCCAATCTCTCCGCAGCCTCTCCAACATTTATTATTTTGTGTTTTTTGGATTAATGCCAGTCTAGTTGGTGTGAGATGGAATCTCATCGTAGTTTTAATTTGCATTTCTCTAATGGCTAATGATTGGGAGCATTTTCTCATGTGTCTGTTGGCTGCCTGAATATCTTCTTTAGTGAAATGTGTGTTCATATCCTTTGCCCACTTCTTGATTGGGTTGTTTGTCTTTTTGTGGTTGAGTTTTCACAGAATCATGTAGATTTTAGAGATCAGGCGCTGGTCTGAGATGTCATAGCTGAATATTCTTTCCCAGTCTGTAGGTGGTC
This sequence comes from Elephas maximus indicus, assembly GCF_024166365.1. NCBI lineage: Eukaryota > Metazoa > Chordata > Mammalia > Proboscidea > Elephantidae > Elephas > Elephas maximus. The sequence continues at coordinate 113,311,169 of NC_064824.1, forward strand.
TTTTTACTCTTTTGGTGAAGTCTTTAGATGAGCATAGGTGTTTGATTTTTAGGAGCTCCCAGTTATCTGGTTTCTCTTCATCATTTTTGGTAATGTTTTGTATTCTGTTTATGCCCTGTATTAGGGCTCCTAGGGTTGTCCCTATTTTTTCTTCCATGATCTTTATCGTTTTAGTCTTTATGTTTAGGTCTTTGATCCACTTGGAGTTAGTTTTTGTGCATGGTGTGAGGTATGGGTCCTGTTTCATTCTTTTGCAAATGGATATCCAGTTATGCCAGCACCATTTGTTAAAAAGACTATCTTTTCCCCAATTGACTGACACTGGTCCTTTGTCAAATATCAGCTGCTCATACGTGGATGGATTTATATCTGGGTTCTCAATTCTGTTCCATTGGTCTATGTGCCTGTTGTTGTACCAGTACCAGGCTGTTTTGACTACTGTAGCTGTATAATAGGTTCTGAAATCAGGTAGAGTGAGGCCTCCCACTTTCTCTTCTTTTTCAGTAATGCTTTGCTTATCCGGGGGTTCTTTCCCTTCCATATGAAATTAGTGATTTGTTTCTCTATCCCCTTAAAATATGACATTGGTATTTGGATTGGAAGTGCGTTATATGTATAGATGGCTTTTGGTAGAATAGACATTTTTACTATGTTAAGTCTTCCTATCCATGAGCAGGGTATGTTTTTCCACTTAAGTATGTCCTTTTGAATTTCTTGTAGCAGAGTTTTATAGTTTTCTTTGTATAGGTCTTTTACATCCTTGGTAAGATTTATTCCTAAGTATTTTATCTTCTTGGGGGCTACTGTGAATGGTATTGATTTGGTTATTTCCTCTTCGGTGTTCTTTTTGTTGATGTAGAGGAATCCAAGTGATTTTTGTATGTCTATTTTATAACCTGAGACTCTGCCAAACTCTTCTATTAGTTTCAGTAGTTTTCTGGAGGATTCCTTAGGGTTTTCCATGTATACGATCATGTCACCTGCAAATAGTGATAGCTTTACTTCCTCCTTGCCAATCTGGATACCTTTTATTTCTTTGTCTAGCCTAATTGCCCTGGCTAGGACTTCAAGTACGATGTTGAGTAAGAGCGGTGATAAAGGGCATCCTTGTCTGGTTCCCGTTCTCAAGGGAAATGCTTTCAGGTTATCTCCATTTAGAGTGATATTGGCTGTTGGCTTTGCATAGATGCCCTTTATTATGTTGAGGAATTTTCCTTCAATTCCTATTTTGGTAAGAGTTTTTATCATAAATGGGTGTTGAACTTTGTCAAATGCCTTTTCTGCATCTATTGATAAGATCATGTGGTTTTTATCTTTTGTTTTATTTATGTGATGGATTACATTAATGGTTTTTCTGATATTAAACCAGCCTTGCATACCTGGTATATATCCCACTTGATCGGGGTGAATTATTTTTTTGATGTGTTGTTGGATTCTATTGGCTAGAATTTTGTTGAGGATTTTTGCACCTATGTTCATGAGGGATATAGGTCTATAATTTTCTTTTTTTGTAATGTCTTTACCTGGTTTTGGTATCAGGGAGATGGTGGCTTCATAGAATGAGTTGGGTAGTATTCTGTCTTTTTCTATGCTTTGAAATGCCTTCAGTAGTAGTGGTGTTAAGTCTTCTCTGAAGGTTTGGTAGAACTCTGCAGTGAAGCCGTCTGGGCCAGGACTTTTTTTTGTTGGAAGTTTTTTGATTACCGTTTCAATCTCTTTTTTTGTTATGGGTCTATTTAGTTGTTCTACTTCTGAATGTGTTAGTTTAGGTAGGTAGTATTTTTCCAAGAATTTATCCATTTTTTCTAGGTTTTCAAATTTGTTAGAGTACAATTTTTCATAGTAATCTGAAATGATTCTTTTAATTTCATTTGGCTCTGTTGTGATGTGGTCCTTCTCGTTTCTTATTCGGGTTATTTGTTTCCTTTGCTGTTTTTCTTCAGTCAGTCTAGCCAATGGTTTATCAATTTTGTTAATTTTTTCAAAGAACCAGCTTTTGGCTTTGTTAATTGTTTCTCTGTTCTCTAATTCATTTAGTTCAGCTCTAATTTTTATTATTTGTTTTCTTCTGGTGCCTGATGGGTTCTTTTGTTGCTCACTTTCTATTTGTTCAAGTTGTAGGGAAAGTTCTCTGATTTTGGCCCTTTCTTCTTTTTGTATGTGTGCATTTATCGATATAAGTTGGCCTCTGAGCACTGCTTTTGCTGTGTCCCAGAGGTTTTGATAGGAAGTATTTTCATTCTCGTTGCTTTCTAAGAATTTCCTTATTCCCTCCTTGATGTCTTCTATAACCCAGTCTTTTTTCAGGAGGGTATTGTTCATTTTCCAAGTATTTGATTTCTTTTCCCCAGTTTTTCTGTTATTGATTTCTAGCTTCATTGCCTTGTGGTCTGAGAAGATGCTTTCTAATATTTTGATGTTTTGGATTCTGCAAAGATTTGTTTTATGACCTAATATGTGGTCTATTCTAGAGAATGTTCCATGTGCACTAGAAAAAAAAGTATATTTTGCAGCAGTTGGGTGGAGGGTTCTGCATAAGTCAATGAGGTCAAGTTGGTTGTTGTAAGTAGGTCTTCCGTGTCTCTATTGAGCTTCTTACTGGATGTCCTGTCCTTCTCCGAAAGTGATGTGTTGAAGTCTCCTACTATAATTGTGGAGGTGCCTATCTCACTTTTCAGTTCTGTTAAAATTTGATTTATGTAACTTGCAGCCCTGTCATTGGGTGCATAAATATTTAGTATGGTTATGTCTTCCTGATCAATTGTCCCTTTTATCATTATATAGTGTCCTTCTTTATCCTTTGTGGCGGATTTAAGTCTAAAGTCTATTTTGTCAGAAATTAATATTGGTACTCCTCTTCTTTTTTGCTTATTGTTTGCTTGGTATATTTTTTTCCATCCTTTGAGTTTTAGTTTGTTTGTGTCTCTAAGTCTAAGGTGTGTCTCTTGTAGGCAGCATATAGATGGATCGTGTTTCTTTATCCAGTCCGTGACTCTCTGTCTCTTTATTGGTGCATTTAGTCCATTTACATTCAGCGTAATTATAGATAAATAAGTTTTTAGTGCTGTCATTTTGATGCCTTTTCATGTGGGTTGTTGGCCATTTCATTTTTCCACATACTTTTTTGTGCTGAGACGGTTTTCTTAGTAGATTGTGAGATCCTCATTTTCATAATGTTTAACTTTATGTTAGCTGAGTCGTTACGTTTTTCTTGGCTTTTTTCTTGAGTTATGGAATTGATATTCCTTTTTGTGGTTACCTTATTATTTACCCCTATTTTTCTAAGTAAAAACCTAACTTGTATCATTCTATATCGCCTTGTATCACTCTCCATCTGGCAGTTCAATGCCTCCTATATTTAGTCCCTCTTTTTGATTATTGTGATCGTTTATCTATTGATTTCCATGATTCCCTGTTATGTGTATTATTTTGTTTACTTATTTATTTTTTAGAATTAATCTTAATTTGTTTGTTTTTGTGCTTTCCCTATTTGAGTTGCGTTGATATCAGGACGTTCTGTTTTGAGACCTTGTATTGTGCTGGTACCTATTATTATTGGTCATCAGGCCAAACAATCTCCTTTAGCATTTCTTGCAGTCTTGGTTTAGTTTTTGCAAATTCTCTAAACTTGTGTTTATCTGTAAATATCTTAATTTCTCCTTCATATTTCAGAGAGAGTTTTGCTGGATATATGATCCTTGGTTGGCAGTTTTTCTCCTTCAGTGCTCTGTATACGTCGTCCCATTCCCTTCTTGCCTGCATGGTTTCTGCTGAGTAGTCTGAACTTATTCTTATTGATTCTCCCTTGAAGGAAACGTTTCTTTTCTCCCTGGCTGCTTTTAAAATTTTCTGTTTGTCTTTGGTTTTGGCAAGTTTGATGATAATATGTCTTGGTGTTTTTCTTTTTGGATCAGTCTTAAATGGGGTTCGATGAGCATCTTGGATAGATATCCTTTCGTCTTTCATAATGTCAGGGAAGTTTTGTGTCAGGAGTTCTTCAACTATTTTCTCTGTGTTTTCTGTCCTCCCTCCCTGTTCTGGGACTCCAATCACTCGCAAGTTATCCTTCTTGATAGAGTCCCACATGATTCTTGGGGTTTCTTCATTTTTTTTTAATTCTTTTATCTGATTTTTTTTCAGCTATGTTGGTGTTAATTCCCTGGTCCTCCAGATTTCCCACTCTGCATTCTAATTGCTCGAGTCTGCTCCTCTGACTTTCTGTTGCGTTGTCTAATTCTGTAATTTTATTGTTAATCTTTTGGATTTCTACATGCTGTGTCTCTATGGATTCTTGCAACTTATGAATTTTTCCACTATGTTCTTGCATAATCTTTTTGAGTTCTTCAACAGTTTTATCAGTGTGTTCCTTGGCTTTTTCTGCAGTTAGCCTAATTTCATTTGTGATGTCTTTAAGCATTCTGTAAATTAGTTTTTTATATTCTGTATCTGATAATTCCAGGACTGTATCTTCATTTGGGAAAGATTTTGATTCTTTTGTTTGGGGGGTTGGAGAAGCTGTCATGGTCTGTTTCTTTATGTGGTTTGATATGGACTGCTGTCTCCGAGCCCTCACTGGGAAACTAGTTTTTCCAGGTAATCAGCTAAAAAAAAATGCAGTCAGATCCCTATCTGAATTCTCCCTCTGGCTCCGGGTATTCGGATGTTAATGGAGCCGCCTGGAGAGGGTGGGGGAGGGATCAGAGAGCTAGGAGTGTAGCACCTCAGAATATAGAGCTGATTCCCGCGTTCATGCTCCGCCCGTGCCTGCCAAAATCCCGGTGGGACGGCTCCCCGGCTGGGACGCTGCTCTCCCCTCTCCAAGACCAGTCACTTCCTCTCGGGGACTTCTCCCTCCGGCGCGCCGCTCCGCTCGCGCCAGCTGGGTGGGCGTGCCCGCATGAACGGCTGGGCCCACCCCCGGGGTCAATTCGGGAAATATAACTGGTACCCGCGCTCATGCCCCGCCCGCGCCCGCCACAATCCCAGCAGAACGGCTCCCCAGCTGGGACGCTGCTCTCCCCGCTCGGAGACCAGTCACTTCCTCCCGGGGATTTCTCCCTCCGGTGCACCGCACCGCTCGCGCGAACTGGGTGGGCGTCGCCCTCACGAACAGCTGGGCCCACCCCCGGGGTCTATTCAGGGGAACGCGCTCACGCCCCTCCCGCGCCTGCCAATATCCCAGCGGGACGGCTTCCTGGCTGGGACGCTGCTCTCCCCGCTCGGAGACCAGTCACTTCCTCCTGGGGACTTCTCCCTCCGGTGCACCACACTGCTCGCACAAACTGGGTGGGCGTCACCCGCATGAACGGCTGGGCCCGCCCCCGGGGTCGCTTTAGGGAAATATAGCTGATCCCCATGCTCGCGCCATGCCCGCTTCCCGCCAAACTCCCGGCGGGACGGCTCCCCGGCTGGGACGCTGCTCTCCCTGCTCCAAGATCTGTCACTGCCTCCCAGGTGCTTCTCCTACTGGCTGCGCCGCTACGCCGCCCGCGCCAACCAGCTAGGCTCCCTCCCGGGATGAGTTCGGGGGGTAGGGCTGGGCCCCTTGTCTGTGCCGTCTGCCCCCCTGGGCTCTGCCCCAGATCGGGCTCCGAAGGTCACCTGCCTGGTACGCTGGCTCCTGGTTCTGAAAACGATCGCTGTCTGCCTGTATTTGTTCGTTCTCCGTCTCTAAGTCTGTGTTTGTTGTTCAGAGTTCGTAGATTGTTATGTATGTGATCGATTCACTTGTTTTTCCGAGTCTTTGTTGCAAGAGGGATCCGCGGTAGCGTCCACCTAGTCCGCCATCTTGGCCCCGCCGCTCGAATGTTAATTTTTAAAGCGACATATTCTTTGAGTGATTTGTTTTGTTTGAAAATGGACAAATAAGAGGCTTGGAAGTCAGGAGCAGTACAACTGAACTTAATCCCTACCTACTAAGCCTTTATCTATGCTCACCACTTTGCTAAAGCTGTGGGGGTTATAAAAGAAGGTCAAGACACCAACCAAGCTTAATGCAGCCGTACGACACAATTTTGTTGAGAAATACTTAATAACATTTTAAAGAAAAGCCGGGTTAGTATCAAAATGAGACATAAAGTTAGTAAGTGCTTTTGGAGTTCTGCTGAAAAAGAAAGACATTAGCAGGGGTTTGAGGGAGTCAACCCAAGGCAGATTCAAGGTATAGATTTGCTACCATGGAACACAGACTTGGGTATGGTATGATGGTGGAACGCTCTGAGCAATCAAGATAATATGAGCACAATTGAGGTTGAGGGAGAGAAATAACTACAAGGAGAAAATGAGAGAAAAAAGAGAGGGATGCGGACATTAGAAGGCACCCTGGTGGCACAGTGGTTAAGCACTCAGGTGCTAACTGAAAGGTCAGTGGTTAGAATCCACCTGTCACCCTGTGGGAGAAAGATGTGGTAGCCTGTTTCCATAAAGATTTTACAGCCTTGGAGACCATGTGGGGCAGTTCTACCCTGTTCCATAGGATTGCTATGGGTTGGAATCAACTCGATGGCAATGGGTTTGGTTTGATTTTGGTGGACATTAGAGACAAACTGTCTCCAGTTAACAGCTACTCTTACTTTTTTTTTTATCTGGTACAAAATTATATGTATAGATTAGTATGACTTGTTTCAATTTACTACAGTTTCTTTCTTAAATGCTTCTGGATTTATTTGTTGCTCAAGAAATTTTAGGCAGATTACAAAAAATGCTAGCTATAAAATAATATAAATTAACACACAAATTAAAAATCTATACTTTCATAAAATCAAAGGAATAGAAGAAATTTTAGAAGGTGAAGACTAGGGAGAAAACTCAACCTGAAAAGTAGACATTATAAGATTACACACAATTTTTATATTCGACTAAAAAATCTGCACCTGGGCTTCTTGGCAGTTAAAAAAAAGACATTATTATAATATTCTAATTTCTGTATTTGTTTAAACCAGAGATTCTTAAACAAAGAATCCATGTAATCTTTAACAGTTCATGGACAGCTTTCAGGAGACCCAAGAACATCCTGAAGTTTTGTGCACAATGTTGCTTCTATGAAGATTTTTTCTGAGGAAAGAACCCATAATTTCGTCAGATTCTGAAAAAGATTTGTGACCCAAAATGTTAAGAACCCTTGGGGCGGGGGGAAGATTTTCCATTTACATAGCCTTGCAACACAACTACCTTTCCTGAGACCCAGAGGATTAAGTCCAAGGTCAAAATTAAGAATCCAAGAAGCAGATTTGGCCCATATAGATGTTTTTTTTGTTTGGGCCACAGCGTTTTCTAACAAACTTAATTAATTGCCAACAGTTAACAGTCTTGAAACACTGGAAAATCTTGCAATATGAGACTCTCATTCCAGAATGGCAACAACTGTCTACTAGGGCTATCTCTTGGGACAAAGCAAGTACCTTCTAGTTCACTCATGTTTACCACTCCCTGTAGTCCTGAGCCCCTTAGCTCACTTATTTCCCACTTGGCTGCTGTATAAAGTTTTATTTGAGAGTTCCATAATTTGTATAGGAGCTAACAACAGGATATAGCTCTGTCTCCAATTCAAAATGGGTTCTACTGTCCCAGTGGTTCTCAAACTATTTGCCTGCTGGAACCCTGTTGTTCTGTGTTCCCCTTAGGTTTTTACTACCATTTTTCTAACAAGCCAGAGTTCATAGGCACATCTATAAATAGTTTATGATGCTTTGTTGTTTTCTTCGTAAGCACACGCACACACACAAAAACAGTTGTTGACTGGATTCCAACTCATAGCAACCCTATATGTATATCTCTGCTAGTAAAGGATTTCCTAACTTCTATGATGAAATTAAAAACGTCAGTATGTCATACTGTTCTTAAAAAGTGTCCTCTGTCACCTAAGCACAGTCTCCGCACTCACCGATCTATAATCCGTTAAATAACTTGTGCCCATTTGTTGGTCTTCTATTCATAAAAGAGATTACTCTGGAAGAATTGCTTTTCTTTTCTGCTTAGCTTCAGTTCAGCCAACAATGATTGATATATTACTTTCTTCAACCTGATAGATATTTTAATTTCTTCTACCAGGGATCCGCACTGTTCATGAAACCATAAAATCCACCAAGTCGATTCCAACTCATAGCAACCCTACAGGACAGAGTAGAACTGTCCCCATAGGAATTCCAAGGCTGTAGTCTTTATGGAAGCAGGCTACCACATTTTTCTCTAGTGGAGTGGTTAGTGGGTTTGAACCACTGACCTTTTGGTTAGCAGCCAAGCACCTTAACCACTGCACCACCAGGGCTCCTTCACTCTTGATTTTCCATCAAAAACATATCCGTCCCCATGATGGTTACGATTGTATGTCATCTTGGCTGGGCCATGATTCTGTGTTTTTGCTGTTGTATAATGTTGTGATCACTTCTCTGTTGAAATTTGATACATAGTGATCACCCCCATGATGGAATCTGCTGAGTGGTTCTGTGGGAGTGGGGCCTATTGTGCCTTACCTCCCCCTAAGCCTTCATCTCTCTGTCCTCCTCCACCTACTTCCTTCTGCTCACCTTGCTGAGGCTTTTGCTTTTTCGAGGTCCTGCAGCTGGCTCCCGTTCATCTGATCTCTGCTTCTTTGGACTTGAGCTAGCAGCTTGCCTGCCAATCTTAAGGTTCATGGATCTTCACAGCCTGCTACAGCCTTCCTCTCCCGCCTGCCGGTTTTGGGTTCACCAGCCCTTGTGGCTCCGTAAATGGCAGAAATTTGTAACAGCGCTGCTTTCCAGCCTGCTGATCTTGGGTTCACCAGCTCCTTCAGCTACGTGAATCAGGAGAATAGCCTTTCCTGCTCCATGGACTTGAAAAGTTACCCAGCCTCTAAAAACCACATGAGCCATTTCCTTGACATAAATCTCTCGCTCTGTGTATAGCTTTACCAGTTTTGCTTCTCTAGAGAACCCAACTTAAGGCACTCCCTTAGTCTTCCTATTTCAGTAAATGGCATGTCATTAACACAGTGCCTCAATTAAAAAATTTAGGAGCTATCCTTGATTTTTCTCTACCATCCCCTGCCCAATATCTTATATAATATTTTGATAACTGTTGGCTTTACCTTCAAATATATCAATTAAAACTTGTTTATGGATTGAATTGTGCCCACCCAAAATATAAGTCCCAAACAGTGCCTGTGGTTGTAATCCCATTTGTGAATGGGTTGTATTTGTTGTGTTAGTGAGGCAGGTTTAGGTTATGTCAATGAGGATTAGGTTATATTTGTTATGTTAATGAAGCAGGATTAGGGTGTATCTTGAGTCAATTTCTTTTGAGATATACAAGAGATTAAACAAGCAACAGAAGCAGAGATGGTGGAACAGAGATGCCAAGCCATGTGAAGACAGCACAGGGGCAGAATCTCAAAGAGATAAGAACCTTCCTCCTAGCCTACAGAGAAAGCTTTCTCCTAAAGGCAGCACCCTGAATTCAGACTTTTAGCCTCCTAAACTGTGAGAAATAAATTTCTGTTTATTAATGCCATCCACTTGTGGTATTCTTTTATAGCAGCACCAGGTAACTAAGACAACCATTAGCTCATTTCTATATCCTCTGCTTTTACCTGGGCCCCAAAAAAAGAAATTTTTTTAGCCACCACAATTTCTCACCTAGACAACTGCAATAACTTCAGTATAGTTTTCTTGTTTCTACTTTTATAAATTTACAATTCATTTTCTATACAGCAGCCAGAGTGATGCTGTAAATGTAAATAGAAAATATTACTCCACTTCTTAAAACTCTCCATGGCTTCTCCTTCCACTTGGAGTAAAACCCAAACCCCTATGTCATGTAGCCCCTACTTCTGTCTCTAACTTCATTTCCTACCACTCTCTCCTCTCCTCACTAAACTCCAGTCACACTGGCTTCTTGTAGAAATACTGAGGAGGCCAAGTTTGCTTCTGTTTTAGGAACTTTGCATTTTTGTTTCCTTGGCCAAGGACATTCTTCCTCTAGTTCTTTGTATGTTTCACTCCCCCTTAAGTTTAGCTCTTCAAATTTTTTTTTTTGTCTCCTCAGGAAGGCCTTCACAGCCACCCATTCTAAATTAGTCACCCTCTCTACCTGTGTCAACTGGTCTCGCTCACACTGTACTGCTTCTGAATAACCTTCTCAGATAACCTTCTCGGATACACAGTTGATATTCATCATTTGTGGATTTGTATTGGAAAATTGGCCCACTCACTAAAAATTCTTTTTTAATCCCCAAAATCAATACTTGCAGAGCTTTTTGTGGTCATTCATAGTAGACACGCACAGAGTGGGGAATATTTTGAGGGTCTTGACGCACATGTTGAGGTTGAACAAGGTGATGCTTTGCCTTCTTGTTTCAGCTCTAATCCTGTAAACAGGCATCCTTTTTGTGGCCTAATTAGTGCCACATTTTTTCTGATTTTTGTGCTTCTCATTGGTGTTTTCACTGTTTAAAATGACCCTCATGCATAGTGCTGGAGCTCTATCTAACCAAACCAAACCAAACCAAACCCGTTGCTGTCTATTGATTCTGACTCATAGCGACCCTATAGGACAGAGTAGAACTGCCCCCATAGGGTTTCTAAGGAGCAGCTGGTGGATTCGAGCTGTCAACCTTTTGATAGCAGCCATAGATTGCCATAGTTTAGTGTTCCAAAATTCAAGAAGCCTGTGATGTGCTTTGTAAAAAAAAAAAAAAAGTGTGTTAGATAAGTTTTATTCAGGCATGAATTATATTTCTGTTCTCTGTGAGTTCGAAGTAAATGAATTGACAGTATATATTTAAAAAAGTGTCTTTAAACAGAAACACACATAACACAAGTTTATGTATTAATCAGTTAACAAAAATATTGTGAACAGAGGCTCACAGGAACCAAACCCTGTATCTCCTCTGGGAGACATGGTTCAGTATTTACTAATTCAGTGTTTGCAGTGGCTTTATAGTGGCATAACTACCGTGAACAATGAGAATCTGTTTCTTCTCACTTGACCATAATCTCCATGAAAGCAGGGGACTCTGTCTTTCTTATTCACCTGCATGTTTAGATCTTTGTTGACCTAAATGGGGCCTGGCACATAAGTGGCCAAAAATGTTTGTTGAATGAATGAATAAGTGAATGAAATAATGGACAACACTCTTAGAGTCTAATGCTAACTTATGACATGCTATTTACTTTTTGTTACTCTGAGTTATGTAATACATAAATGGTCCCATGAGATACGTGGCTGAATCTGAGGATTTATATGCGTATGTATTTATTTTGCTTTTAATTTACTTCCTTACCAAAGGCATTGTCTGGCCTTAGTTCATCAACATGAGAAAATCTCAATGGCTCATTTGATTTTGGTTCAGAAGGCATTGCCTCTAATCTAGCCACACAAGTGGCCTTGTCTAGATATATCACTTTTTAACAGGAAGATTCTTTTCTTTTTTTGTAGGTGGATTGTATGGCTACTTTTTCAAACTAGTTTCTGGCTCCAGGGAAAAACAATTTCACATAGACTACTAACAGGAAAACTTGAAATGCTTAGAAAAATTTAAACAAACTTTGAATATGGCTGCCATTAGCTGCCATAGAGTTTGCCACCGACTCATGATGATCCCATGTGTTACAGAGTAGAGCTGCTGTATAGGGTTTTCTTGCCCGTAATCTCTACAGAAGGAGCCCTGATGGAAAGGAGCCCTGAAGATAGTTGTTAAGTGCTGGGCTGCTAATGGAAATGTAGGTGGTTCGAACTCACCAGCTGCTCTGCTTTATAAAACTAGTCTAAGCTTGTCCTAGACACCCTGGTGCCATAGTGGTTAAGCACTATGGCTGCTAACCAAAGGGTCGGCAGTTCGAATCCGCCAGGCGCTCCTTGGAAACTCTATGGGGCAGTTCTACTCTGTCCTATAGGTTCGCTATAAGTCGGAATTGACTCGTCGGCAGTGGGTTTGGTTTGGTAAGCTTGTCCCTACGTGGAATTGCAACCTCTAGGGAACACAGAATAGAATACATAAACTTTGTCTAAGAGATCTGGGAGTCATGAATAAAGAATCTCCAGGTTTGCATTGAATGCCAATGAATGTTAAGTTTGTAAAACTTACTAACAATAGCATTAACATTTGTGTAATACTTTAGAGTTCATGGACACTTTCAAATACATCATCTCATTTGATTTTCAGAATAACCCTTGGGAAAATCAGAATGCATTTAGTGTAATTTTACTGAGAGGGAGAGGTTAGGGCAGGCCCAAAGTCACTTAGTACTGTACTGAAATAAGTAGATTCCTCCCTGCAGTTTAAAACCACTTTACTTGGTAACAAATGCTCTCATTCCCCAAGAATACTAAGGCTTTACATGCAAATGCCCTCAGAGACTTCACACACCCATTTACAACTCCACTAAGATGTAAATGAGTAATTATAGATGCTTTTCTGTGAGAAGGTTTTAGGAAGTGGTAATGAAAAGGGTGTGGGTAGCACACAGCTCCTGAAAAAATGTGTTCTTTAACGGAGGAGGTTGCAGAAAAGGAAATAGAGGACCTCGGAGAGAAACGTCACCTTATTCACAGGTCCTCTGAGACCACCCAGTCCTCACTTTAAGTTATACTGGTGATCATATATGAAGGTATGTTTATGATCTTGAAACCTTTAATGTGTTGGTTTTTTAAAATAACGAATCACAGCGTAATATAAATTTGCTAAGTGATGTTGAGATAGGGAAGAAACAGGGACTGAGCCCCTAGGCAAGGAGGCCCGCAACACCTGCAACTTGCAGCTTACCTACAGTGCAATGTACTCGGCTAATGCAAAACCCCCATCCTGGAATGTGCGGTAAGGAAAGAACAAACAATGTACTCCCTTGTAAGATGTTTTTCAGAAGGACCAATCCGATCCGGTCCCTGGAGCACGCACAGACATCCACAAGGTGACTGACGGATGACTTCCGCCTGATGCAAGTACCCGTGAAAGGAATTGAACCAGTCGTACAGGGGGACTGCGGAGGCGCGACACCCCATAATAAGACCTGCCACCCAGTCCTAGGAGCCTTTACTACGGGTTCCATCTTGGATTCCAGATGTGCATGCAGCCTAATTTAGTATGTACTGCCATTCTGAGAAGTACCCACACCTTGAAAGAAACCTACTAAATATTACCTTATTCTCCCCACCAAACCCATGTAAGCCCAAGAAAAACCTTTATTCTGGGGAACAGAGGCTAGCCTTGTTTGGTCCCTGTCTGTTCCCCACCCGCGAGCCTTTACTCTCTTTCTGCTGCTAATAAACCTTTGTTGGTGTGGAACCTCTGAGCCTCTCTTGGTCATTCTTGGTCAGTAGAAGGCAAGAACCTAGGCAGGGCTTAGTTCCAAACTGGGAAGGCTTGGCCTGCAATAATGTTTGAGGAAACCCTGGTGGCATAGTGGTTCAAGGTTCAGCTGCTAACCAAAAGATGCAGCCTGAATCCACCAGGCACTCCTTGAAAACCCTATGGGGCAGTTCTACTCTGTCCTATAGGATTGCTATGAGCCGGAATTGACTCAATGGCAGTGGGTTCAACAGATTAAGTGATGTTTCTACCACCTGTCTGAGGCCAACAGCCTCTGAGCACTATCACCAACCCCAACTTGTAAGTAGAGTAGCAGTAGAGTAGCATAAGCCATCTCCCCTCCTAACTGGTTTCTCCAGGTATTTTTTAGGCAATTGGCCAACTTCCTCCCCAAGGTAAGAAAAACATGGCTAAGGTCGCAGACCACAGAACCAGTTAAGACCAAATCCACCCCACCTGACATGCACAGAACCATCAACCCCATCTTCTGGATGACCCCAGAACTTTTCTTCTGCCAGATGGAACCAAATATTAGCAGCCCAAGGTTAGGGGAAGACTTTCAGAAGCAAAGGGTCCAAACCTAAGATCTGGTTTGGGAGACCCCCTTTTGGCCTGAGCAAGCACAAATGACAGACCAGCCCTGGGAAAGCCTTTTCTGGCCAGATGAATCAACCACCTTGCTGCTTCCCACCAGGACCCTGCCTTGGTTCTTGCCACTAATAAAAAGTGTTTCAGCCATTGTTCAGGGAGAAATGATGTTTAAGATCTGAAGAGAGAGTAGGAGTAACCAGGTGAGAAGGAAAGTCATGTATTCCTGGCAGAAGAAATATCATATGTGAAGGTTAAAAGCAAAAATGGGCATGACGCACTTTATTACTTATGTGGCAGAATAATTCATTGAGACATCAATTTCTGTTTTGTTTGCACAGCTGTACATAGGTCAGAAAGCATGAGAACTATTTTCTTCCTTCCTCGTACTCATCTCAGTCCCAACTGGGCTTTAGGTTGAATGTGGCCCTGGGATTTCCCTTGCTCTGGAACTGGAAATGACAAAAAACTGAAGGAGGCCCCTAGACCTGGAAGGGTTGGTGATCTGGGGTTCTGGAAGTAGTGGGACCTGCACTCCTCCTCACTGCATCCAGGGAAGCGTCAGGAGCTCCAAGAAGAATGGCTGAACCCAATCACCAAAGCTCCCAGCCCCGGCAGGGATCTCAGTGTGTAAGTGTAGTATCAACATAGCCTCCTTCCAAACAAAATTAAAGTTTTGACAATAAGAAGAAGCCTTATTCTTGTGGCCTGTGTTGGCCAAAGACCAAAATGTAAATGATGGGGGTAGAGTTGGCACGGGAATATGTATCTTAGTCTTCTTAGAAGTATGAAATTTTGGTAAATATTCATTTAGGACGTGTCAATTGCTTGTCTTAGACTGAGAGATCTTAAGACTCCAAAGTCTGATCCAAACCTTCAGGACCTTAGAGGGCTCACACTTACCCTAATCTCCAGAATTTGTGGGGTTTTTGATGGTTTGGAAGTCATTTCATTGCTGCACATTTATATATTTAGAATTAGAAGTATTCCTTCTCACAATACTTGGTAAGTGCCATATGCCACATTTGTCGTAGGGCTGTACTATGAGTAAAAGTGAGATGAACACTCATGCATACAGCACAAGCTCTTTTCCAAGTACTGTCATAGTGATTTACACAGATTAGGTCACATGATCCTTATTACAACCCTATTCCATGGCCATCAAGTTGATTCCAACTCACAGCAACCCTATAGGACAGAGCAGCACTGCCCTGTATGGTTTCCATGGAGCGGCTGTTGGATTCGACCTCCCCAACCGTTGGTTGGAAACCCTGGTGGCATAGTGGTTAAGAGCTACAGCTGCTAACCAAAAGGTCGTCAGTTGGAATCCACCAGGTGCTCCTTGGAAACCCTATGGGGAGTTCTAATCTCTCCTATAGGGTTGCTATCAGTCAGAATCAACTTGATGGCAATGGGTACCTGTCAGTTAGCAGCTGTAGCTCTTAACTACTGTGCCACCAGGGCTCCTATAGCCCTATAGGTAGGTATTACTTCCATCCCAAGTGTGATTATTGCCATGGGAGAAAATTAGTAGATGAGACTTGCAAGGACCAAATAGGCAGTGTTTTCCACCAGGAGAAAAAATGACATTGAGTACTGATGAATGAGGTAAAGGTAATTTCTGGACTAAATTCAGATGTTATCCTAAGCCATTATTCATACTAAAGTTAAAACTAGACACAGAACAATCTCGTAACAGATAGAGAATGAACAAAATTATCACATGGATTAATTTTGTCCCCTACTTTCTGAAAAGACAGTTGCTTTTTGTGTATAAAGCTTTTTGGCATCACCCCTCAGGGTTCTCATTGAATAGTTAGGGCTTACTACCAGGTGACTTTCGATATTATTATCAGGAGACTGCACCATCCCGAGTCCAGCTGTCACTTCTAAGTCATCTAGGGGACTCTTATTGATTATAACAAGAAAAAGCACTCTGCAATTGAAATTTTTAGGCACTATTATTCAATAGAATCTACTGTCCAATTTGGTGTTATTGTTGTTAGGTGCTGTCGAGTCAGTTGTGATTCATAGTGACCTTATGTACAACAGAAGGAAACACTGCCTGGTCCTATGCCATCCTCACAATCATTGTTATGATGGATACCACTGTTGCAGTGGATTGCCCACTGTGTCAATCCACCTAGTCGAGGGTCTTCCTCTTTTTCGTTGACCATCTGCTTTACCAAGTATAATGTCCTTCTCCAAGGGCTGGTCCCTCCTGATAAAATGTCCAAAGACAAAGTCTCGCCATCCTTGCTTCTAAGGAGCTTTCCGGCTGTACTTCTCCCAAGTCAAGTTTGTTCGTTCTTCTGGCAGGCCATGGTATATTCAGTATTCTTCACCAACACCATAATTCAAATGCATCAAATCTTCAGATTTGTTGTCCAACTTTCATATGCATATGAGGAGGTTGAAAATACCATGGCTTGGGTCAGGTGCACCTTAGTCCTTAAAGTGAGAGCTTTGCTTTCAAGCACTATAAGGAGGTCTTTTGAAGCAGATTTGCCCAGTGCAATACTTCATTCGATTTCTTGACTGCTGGTTCCATGGGTGTTGATTGTGGATCTGAGTAAAATGAAATCCTTGACAACTTCAAACTTTTCTCTGCTTATCATGATGCTGCTTATCGGTCCAGTTGTGAGGATTTTTATTTTCCTTATGTTGAGGTGTAATTCATACTGAAGGCTGTGGTCTTTGATCTTCATTAGTAAGTGCTTCAAGTCCTCTTCACTTTCAGCAAGCTAGGTTGTGTCATCTGTATAACACAGGTTGTTAATGAGTCTTTCTCCAATCCTGATGCTGTGTTCTTCTTCACATAGTCTAGCTTCTTGGATTATTCGCTCAGCATACAGATTGAATAAGCACGGTGAAAGATACAACCCTTACACACTTCATTCCTGACATTAAACCATGCAGTATCTACTTGTTCTGTTTGAACGACCACCTCTTTGTCTATGTACAGGTTCTGCATGAGCACAATTTAAGTGTTCTGGAATTCTCATTCTTCGCAATGTGTTATCCATAAGGTGTTATGATCCACAGAGTCGAATGCCTCCACATAGTCAATGAAACACAGGTAAACATCTTTCTGGTATTCTCTGCTTTTAGCCAAGGTACATTCAACATCAGCAATGGTATCTGTCAATCCACATCCTTTTTTGAATCTGGCTTGAATTTCTGGCAGTTCCCTGTCGATGTACTGTTGCAAACACTTTTTAATTATTTTCAGCAAAATTTCACTTGTGTGTGATATTAATGACACTGTTCGATAATTTCCACATTCTGCTGGATCACCTTTCTTTGGAATGGGCACAAATATGGATCTCTTCCAGTCTGTTGGCCTGGTAGCTGTCTTCCAAGTTTCTTGGCATAGACAAGTGAGCACTTTCAGAGTTGCATTCAATTTATTTTACAGGAAAAATCCATCACAAGAACATACAGTAGATTAATCTCACTTGGCTGTGAAGAGATTCTAATGTTATTTTTGTTTGTTTTGTTTTGCCCCCACTGTTGCCCCAAAGGGAATTTTTTCATCTGCTGTGCATATTATTCCCAGTGTTTTATTGCCAATGACATGGCTGACTCTAGGTAACATTACGAAGTAGCCCAAGCTGATTTTAGGAGTCCTTCCTTCTTTTTGAGAAGTCCACATGGCACAGTGGTTAGTTGCTTGGCTGCTAACCAAAAGGCCAGCAGTTCGAATTCACCAGTCACTCCTTGGAAACCCTATAGGGCAGCAAAGGAGTTTTCCTTCTTTTCAGGTACTATGCCTTCCTGATGATCTGGAGGAAGCCTGAATTATATTTTGCCCCAGGAATTTTCAGATATCCATTGAACTTCATGGGATTTATGAGATGATATCATAATACCAGAAACCCTGGTGGCATAGTGGTTAAGAGCTACGGCTGCTAACCAAAAGGTCAGCAGTTTGAATACACCAGGTGCTCCTCGGAAACTCTATGGGGCAGTTCTACTCTGTCCTATAGGGTCGCTATGGGTCGGAATCAACTTGACGGCACTGGGTTTGGTTTTTGTGTTTGCCATGATACCCTTGGGCATCAAAAACTTGCCATCAGGTTTGAATGATCTTCCTACTGCTAAATCCATTAATAATACATGCTTAGTCCTTATTTCACCAGACTTACCAGCAGCATTTGGTGTAGCTAATCACCCCTACCTCCTTAATATGTATTTATTTTTCACTTGGCCTCTTGGATACCACATTTCCTGGGTTTTCCTCCTATCCCACTGATTGTTTCTTCTCAATCTCATTTTTCAGTTCCTCCCCTTTATTTCAGCCTATTAACTTTGGAAGACTCTAGTGCTAAATTCTTGGTCCTTTTTTCTTGCTACATTCCCTCTCTCATTGAGCTCATCTGGTGTCATAACTTGAAATATCATCTATGTGTCAATGATTCTCAAATTTGTATCTCTTGTGCAGGCCTTTCTCCCAAACTTGAGACCCATGTATCCAGCTGCCTACTTAAAATTCCTTCTTGAATGTTTACTAACCTAACCTGACCCGTTGCCCCTGAGTCGATTCTGACTCAGTGAGCCTGTCCAACAGAGTAGAACTGCCCCATAGCGTTAAGGTGGTCAATGTTCAGCTCCATATCATCCCTTGAAAATCTGCTCTTTCTGAAGCTTTTTCCATCTCTCTTGAAAGCAACTCCATCATTCCAGTAACCTAGTCAAAATCTTTGCAAACATCCTGGACTCCTCTTGTCTTAGTTATCTAGTGCTGCTATAACAGAAATACCACAAGTGGGTGGCTTTAATAAACAAATTTATTTTCTCACAGTTAGGAGGCTGGAAGAATGAATTCAGGGTGCAGGCTGTAGGGGAAAACTTTCTTTCTCTATTGGCTCTGGAGGAAGGTCCTTGATTTGTTTGACATTCTGTTCTTTGTTGATCTTCATGTGGTTTGGTTTGGCATCTACTCCATCTCTGCATGCTTGCTCAGTTTCTTGTCCCTTTTATGTATCAAAAGAAATTAGCTCAAGACACACCCTACACTAATACTGTCTCATTAACATAGCAAAGAAAATCCATTCTCAAATGGGGTTACAACCACAGATATAGGGGTTAGGATTTATAACACATATTTTGGGGAGACTCAATTCAATCCATAACACCTCCTTTCCTTCATAGTATATCCACAACTTATACATCTAACTTCAAAATATATCCAGATTCCAACAACCCCTGACCATGTCCAATTACCCATAGTGCTACCTACCACCCTGATTGAACCATCATCATCTCCTGACTGGATTATTGCATTAACTTTGTAACTATTCTCCTTATTTCCACCCTTGTCCATTCTCTTTATGTTCCCCAATAGCAGATCCTGAGCAAGAATTTTGGAGTAATTTATTTAGGAGGTGATCCCAGGAAACACTGTAGAGAGTAGTAGAGAGAAAAGACTAAGGAGAAAAGCCAATAAGAGATGTGTTAAAAAGTAGCTAAAAAGTTAAATGTCAGTGAAATGAGCTAAATTCCATACTGTTGTTCAAGTCCCTACTGATTTCCCCACTGGAGCTCAACAGTGTTGGGGACCCTCTGAGAGACTGAGATGAACATGTCTCTGAATTGTGTCACTGAGGGACAAGGAACTTAAGACAGTTGTCACCAACTCCTGTCCCCCAATGATTGAGAACTGCTACAGGACCTGTAACTTTCTGGTACTTTCTGCCACATGTCAGCTAAGCATGTTCCTGGAACCAGAGAATCCCCTCAGGCAGAGGGACACGTGTGGCAACTGTTTGCAGTGACTTTCTGGTTAGGCCTAGATGTTATGAGCAGGACACTGGCCTTATCAACTGCAGTCTACCTCTGGAACTATTCAGACCCATTTTTGCCCCAAGGTCACTGACTTTAAGGTAGTGGCTGGTCATAGTACCTAAAAAAAGACAACAAGAATGTCAGTGGGATGAGGTATATTCCCTACTGTTGCATTGTTCCTAAGATTGCAATCGATGTTCATCATTTCTATCCTGTACTACCCATTAGGTACTCTCACAGACTCTGCTAGCTCTTCTGCTGATCTAGGTTGCTTACTTGGCGGAGTGATCCAGACCTTAATCTTTACGAGGTCTTAGCCTTTAATTACCTTAACCTGTGGATACATGGTTTCTTCAATTTCAGGTTTACTATTATCATCAGGTATGGAAGTACCAAAAGGCACCCAGGAAGTCCCCCAAGTTCTAGGCATGCTTCTCATTGCTTCTATTATGTAGAACCCTAAATCTTCTTGACAATCAAGGTTGATTACCCCAATATAGAAGCTTCTTTCTTTGCTTGTTCCTTCACTTGCATGAGGAGTTTAAAATGACCAGGAAACATTAACACCTTTAGGCCCAGTGACAACTTTACTGTTTCTTGACAAAGCATTCTGCCATTACAGGCAAGGAACTCTCACCTCACAAAGCCTAAAGTTTTGGGGATGGGGATCACAAAATCCCCAGTGAGTCTCTGAGAGAGACAGTTAGAAGGCCAATCCTATGTGTACTTCTTAGTTCACTGACTCATTTATTTTAGCTATTAGGAATATTTCGTCATATAAGGATGGTTGATTGTATACACATACCCAACTCAAAAGCAGTGCCCCAGCCTCACAGAGCATTGTCCCCAAAATGGCACTTTCACTGAGGTTTTAAGGGGCCATTGTAATGTTTCATCACTTTGGCAGCTTCTGAGTTATGTGGTATGTGATAAGATCAATGAATCTTACGGTTATGTGACCATTGTGGGACCTCTTTCTCCATAAAATTGATCACTTGGACTAAAGCGATATTACGCAGCAACCTATGTTAGTAAATTAGACACTCATGAGTCCTCCGATAGTGGTATTGATAATGGCAGTGTGGGCAGTGAAAGTAACTCATATGCAAAATATGTACTAATATCAACAAGGACCAATCGCTGCTTCCTCCAGGGTAGAAATTATCCAATGTACGATTTTGTCCAATATACAGTTACTCTTTTTTTTTTTTCAGAGTCTTCTTGATCTCCTTGAGGGAGGGTACCATATTGAGATTAGTCTATTGAGTCACTGTTAGTCTTTGTTGCTGACAGACCAGACATTCAGCAGTGGCATTAACAGCTTTGGTGAGAGAGATTCCATACTTTTGGGCTCATACATACGCTCCAATGCTGCCGCCATGACTTCTGTCTTTATGGACCATTATACAAGAACTGGGGGGCCAAAGACAGAGTTTGGCTGACATTGACTGGAAGAATCATTCTGTTTACTTGCAACTCGTCTGCAGTGTATGCCCTCTAGTAAGCACTGACATGAGACTCCTATTTATCCTTGTGGGTTAAGTTCCCTTGGTTACCATTATGGCCTGTGCCTGTTACAGTAAATTATGCCAGACTTACCTCTGAAGGTTTAAAAATGCCACCTGGCCTCTGCTATCCCAGAATCCTAACATCTTTAACACAAGGAAGTTCAGTTTTTTAGCCGTCTTCCCTACTGTGAACCCTGGCCTATAAATGACAGGCTTCACTTAGTTTTTCAATGATGTCAGTGCCTGCTTACCAGTATATTTCCTTATAAATTTAGGGAAGAGTGTGTGCTCCAGTCCTTCCAGGGAACAGAGTCAGGTGGTGGGTGCTCTCGTCTTGCATAATAAACCCATTCTTGTAGGCCCATCTTTGAGCATTACAGCCTCTTCCTCAATATTTGGCCGAGGTATTTCTGGCATCTATGCCTTTGACCATCTTTTTTCCAAGTTTTGAGGAGCCATTCCAGCAGTGTAGTTGACTGACTCCAGATGCTCTTGTCAAGATGTTAAATCTGAGTTATAGACGAGTGTCTCCAAATCAATAAACTGTTTCCTATTCAGCTTTATACTCTGTCCCTATCCCATCCCCTATACCCCTTCCTGGTTCTTGCTGACATATGCTTACCAAGTTCTAAAGCTACTTGGGTGACTTCTCTGTTTCCCTAATTAGCAGGGATAGTAATTCCACACTTGAGACATGCCAAGAATTGACCCCAGCCATTGGCCTAGAAGCAATGAGACAGGTGAAAGGCAGATGCAGATGAGGACAAACATCATTTTGTGAGCTATCTGACTGGGGAGAGGTTTTTGTCTGATCTCTAGGCAATGGAAAGTGAAGTAGAGGGGGCAGCTTATGCCATGCAGAGAGGCTAGAGATTTAGTCCCAGGAGCAACTCAACAAAACAGGGAAGGATGTTGCTTGGCACTTAGTCCTCAGTGGCACAATTTTGAGGTGTATTCCGCACATTCTCTCAGAGAATCCACAGCAGTATTGAGACCGGTTGCTGACAACAGTAACCACTTCATAATGACGTTAAATAAAATATATAAATGTGTACGACATGCCAGATACTGTGCTAAGCATTTTACATGAGTTACTCCTTTTGTCCTTACAAGGAAAGAAGGAAAGCTAATAAAAAGTGCGCTACCCCCCAGATATTTCCACCAAAAGACAGAAAATCGAGATGATTAAACTGTGGCTTTGAGATTTGTTCAAATTTATTTTTGAAATAAGAATAACATCTCATAATCTTGTTTTTGGTTTTAATTTGAAGGTTTAAGCTAGGCTATGAGCTCTGCTACAGGGTCGCTATGAGTCAGAATCGACTCAACGGCAGTGGGTTTGGTTTTGGGGTTTTATGAGCTCCAAAAGGGCTGTGTTCTATTAATTCTTGTCTTTGCAACAGCTAGCCCTTAATCTGGTTCTTAGTGTGTACTTCATCGTTGATTAGAGAAATTAATTAACTCAGGACTTGGGAAGCTATGTATTTGAAAAAATAATTTGTGTCAAGTTATATGTGAAATTAAAAAATATTTTAATTGACCACATTAAATTCCTATCGTATATTTCAATAAATTTTATACCCATATGAGCTAGTATTTGAAAAATTAACCATTGAAAAATATTTGTTGAGGATCTACTATTTGTCCCAACATGTGCTAGATAAAGCCAGGAAAAAAAAAAAAAAAACGTGTTGTTGAGTTGATTCCAACTCTGTGCTAGATACAAGATATTAATTTTCGTAACCAGTGTCAAAGAATGTCTCCAAGATAGTTAATCCTATTTTAGGTTTTTCTTTACAGCACTTTTCCAATAGAGAATATATTCCTTCTCAGGAGATTCCAAAAAGATCTTAATAGAGAATTGTCACCATGGCTGCGATAGGAGTTCCAAAGCTTGTAACAAGAGAAATAGTCTCCCATGAGTTTTAGTTCTTCTTACTGTTTTTTTCTGAACTGTATTTCACCAAATGACTGTCCCTCGTGGCACATCCGAGTTATATGGGAGAACTTTGATATTTTCCACCTCTGTACTCCATTAACATTAGAAACTGTCCCCTCTGCAGTCTCTAAGAAAAAAGATTACATTGCAAATGACTCAACACACTATTTCTCTTTTTTTCTGTTGGATTCCGGAAGTCCTGCTTTAGTAGGGTAAACTTGCCCCACATGCAGTCAGATCAGTGAATCTGTCAAAGGCAAAGCTCAAAAAGGGTGCAAGATTCCTCATCAAAATGCTCTCAAAGTAGGCCCAACTTGAACTTGTTTCTTTCCTTAGATTTCACTGAGATTGCCTATCATGTCCTCACTATAAAACACGGAGTAGTGTGCTGCAGTCGGCTCTTATCACTCTTGTTGGTAGTGGGCATCTCTTCACAATGACATCACACTGGTGGCTTGAAATCAACCATACCCTCCCACTTCCCCCACCAAAAAAAAAAAAACAAAAAAACCCAGCGCCGTCGAGTTGATTCCAACTCATAGTGACCCTATAGAACAGAGCAGAACTACCCCACAGGGAACCCTGGTGGTGCAGTGGTTAAGAGTTCAGCTGCTAACCAAAAGGTCAGCAGTTAGAATCTACCAGGTGCTCCTTGGAAACCCTATGGGGCAGTTCTACTCTGTCCTATAGGGTCGCTATGAGTCAGAATCAACTTGACAGCAGTGGGTTTAGGTTTTTTTTCTTTTTAATAGGGTTTCCAAGGCTGTACTCTTTACTGAAGCAGACTGCCACATCTTTCTCCTACAGAACAGCTGGCGGATTTGAACCACCAAGCTTTCAGTTAGCAGTCGAGAGCTTAACCACTGTGCCACCAGGGCTCCTTGGAATCAACTATAAAACAAAAGAAACCAAACCCAGGGCCCGCGAGTTGATTCAGACTCATAACAACCCTATAGGACAGAGTAGAACTACCTCATAGAGTTTCCAAGGAGCGCCTGGTGGATTCATACTGCTGACCTTTTGATTAGCAGCCATAGCCCTTAACCACTACACCACCAGGGTTTCTGAAATCAACTATAGGTGACAAGTATTTACATCAAAGAAACCAGGCACATGCTATAAATCCAGGGTCTCCTCCACCGCAATCTTCTGGAGAGCTGGTTGTTAAACATTTGCCAGCAGACCAGTGAGACCTTTTATTTTAGCTAAGTGTGAGTGGGTTTTGGCCCTTGCAAAAAACTCATCAGCAAGAATTAAAGTTCGTTACTTATCACGTGGTCAGTTACTTACCCCAGTTGTGACTAAGTCAGTTCCAACTCATGGCAACCCCTTGTGTGTCAGAGTAGAACTGTGCTCCACAGGGTTTTCAATGGCTTTTTTGGAAGTAGATCACCAGGCCTTTCTTCTGTGGTGCCTCTGAGTGGACTCAAACCTCCAACCTTTTGGTTAGCAGCTGAGCACATCAACCATTGTACCACCCAAGGACTACACCAAGTTACTTATTCTCTGTGAAATCCAATTCCTCCTCTGCAAAATGGAAAGAATGACATTGCCATATTTACTTATCCTCACCATTTTATTGTGAAAAACAAGTGAGATACTGATTTTATGTTAACATTTTTAAAGCTGCCAGGCAGTGTATAAACATTTGATCAAACAGGGATCAAATGCTGTATTTCTGAGCACATTGTTTCTCACAGGGTAACTCAGGTATTTGGCCAACAATGAGTTCTTTGAGCTCTTCCCACAAAAAACAAAACACGACAAACAAACAAAAAGACTCCCATGAAGGCATCAGTGAGGTGTGCAGAATTTACAAGTAATTTCATAGAGGATGTCGAGAAATTTTACTCCATATGTCACTTAGCCAAGGATTTAATACTCCCTTAGAAATGACTCTTTTCCCCAAAGCTCTGTTAAGTTGGGCAGCTAAATTTGTTGTCACCTACTTTTGGAAAGTTGCCCCTCCCAGCATTTACATCCTCCCTTCATATCATGCAAATTAGTTTCCTTCTTCTCCTGAAAACTGGGGGCAACAGAAAACTTCCTGAGACCCTACGACTGGCATCTTTGCAACAAATCCATGTCTTTTTCTAAAAAGGAATTCAGCTACCAGCTGCTAAGGAGAGAACGTTTTTCTCCAAGTACTATATATTCCCCTGAGAAAATATTTGCCATCCTAACAAATCATTTATATGAGCTTTGTCCCTTTAGGTTGAATGAATGGAAGAAAAAACATACAGTTTATAAGTGGTTCTCAAGCTTCATTCAACTCAGGTCCAGCCTTATTCAACTCAGGGGGAGTGTGTGGATATAGGAAATATTTTGCCCTCACCCTCTAGGCCATCTTCCCCATCCCCCTACCTCACCTCCCAGTCTGGGAGATTCTTCTGCAGATCTTGCAAAAATGGGTAATCAATAGATTTTTACTGATTCATCACAGGAGTCTTTGGGCACGAGATTACCTGGAAGAGCGGGTGCCAATCCCAGGCTGGGTTCGCAATTCTCCCAAAGCCAGGAACCATGTTCCTATACTGCCTCCCCACAAAGTCTCTGAGATCTATAGTCTACTTATGTCAGCTCCTTCCTCCAGGGTCCCCTGTCTTCAGGAAGGGTGGAAAGGGCTGGGAAAATGGGTAAATCTAACAAGCCAGAATGCCTTGATTCTCTTCCCACCTTGTTTTCTGTTCTTGGTTTCTGAAGGACCAGGATAGAATTTGCCTCATACATGGATTCTACTTCAAGATGCCTGTACTCCCCACAAAAGAAACAAACGGTGGTTGTTTAGCCCAAGTCCCTAGCACTCCTTCTTTTTCCCCACACACTAAAGGATTAATGCTTGGGGTGGTCACACCTCTCCTTTCTACACCACAGGTACATGAGTGGGAAAAGTCTAATGAGGGCCTGAAGATTTTTCTGTGCATCCATTAGCCCAAAGTGGGGGACTTGTTTTTCCTCACTTTGGGAAATCTGTTTATAGCCAATCAGACTGGCATTAGGGGGTTGGATCATAACAACTAACTCTATTTCCCCAAGTCTAAACTAGTACTTCTCTATGCAGACTACCTTTTTGGTTTTGTTACTTGGAAACGATTTAGGAGATAATATTGAGCCATTATTCCCTGTTCTTGAGCATAAGGAACGTGACCCAGCCAGAGCTAGATTCCCAAGGACACGTCAACTGGGACCCCAGGCATAAAGACAATAGCTAGGATAATATGGAAAACATCTTTTAGGGAATCTTTTACATAAATTAGTGAAGCAGAGCATAAAAGACCTCCATATTTTCCACTCATCTCTTTCAATTAGCATTTAGTAAATAGTAAGATTTGCTGGGCCAGTGAAGACCCTTTTTACTGTCTTTACTGAAATCTGTGTTGTTGTTGTTTTTGTTAGATGCCATTGAGTTGATTCCAACTCATAGGGACCCTATGTACAGAAGAATGAAACACTGCTGGGTCCTGCATCATCCTCACAATCGTTGTTATGGTTAAGCCCGTTGTTGCAGCCCCTGTGTCAATCCATCTCATTCAGGGTCTTCTTCTTTTTCAGTGACCTTCTACTAAGCATGATGTCCTTCTCCAGGGACTGACCCCTCCTGACAACATGATCAAAATATGCGAGACGTAGTCTCACCACCCTTACTTCCAAGGAGCATTCTGGTCTTACTTTTACCAAGACAGATTTGTTTGTTATTTGGGGAGTCCATGGTATATTCAATATTCTTCTCCAAGACCACAATTCAAAGGCATCAGTTCTTCTCTGGCCTTCCTTATTTATCATCCAGCTTTCACATGCTTATGAGGCAACTGAAAACACCATGGCTTGGGTCAGGCATACCTTCGTCTTCAAGGTGACACCTTTGCTTTTCAACACTTTGAAGGGGTCTTTTGCAGCAGATTTTCCCAATGCAATACATCTGTTGATTTCCTGACTGCTACCTCCCTGACTTCCATTCTTGGAAGAAGTACAACCAGAATGCTCCTTAGGAGCAAGAATGGCGAGACTATGTCTCACATACTTTGGACATGTTGTCAGGAGAGATCAGTCCTTGGAGAAGGACATCATGCTTGGTGAAGTAGAAGGTCATCGAAAAAAAGGAAGACCCTCAATGAGATGGATTGACACAGTTGGTAAACAATGGTTTTAAGCATAACAACGATTGTGAGGGTGGCGCAGGACCAGACTGTGTTTTGTTCTGTTGTACACAGGGTCCCTGTGAGTGGAACCTACTCCATGGCACCTAACAACAACAAACTTCCATGAGTGTTGATTGTGGATCCAAGTAAAAGGAAATCCTTGACGACTTCAAACTTTTCTCTGTTTATCACGATGTTGCTTATTGGTTCAGATGTGAGGATTTTTGTTTTCTTCATGTTGATGTGCAAGCCATACTGAAGTCTGTGGTCTTTGATCTTCATCAGTAAGTGTTTTAAGTCCTCTTCACTTTCAGCAAGTAAGGTTGTGTCATTTGCATAATACAGGTGGTTAATGAATCTTCCTCCAATCCTGATGCCCTGTTCTTCAAGTAGTCCAGCTTTATTTGCTCAGCATACATATTGAATAGGTATGGTGAAAGGATACAACCCTGACCCACACCTTGCCTGACTCTAAGCCATGCAGCATCCCCTTGTTCTGTTCGAATGACTGCCTCTTGATCTATGTACAGGTTCCTCAAGAGCACAATTAAGTGTCGTGAAATTCCCATTCTTCACAATATTATACATAATTTGTTATGACCCATAGAGCCCAATGCCTTTGCATAGTCAATAAAACACAGGTAAACATATTTCTGACATCAGTAATGATATTCCAGGCCCCACATCCTCTTCTGAATCCAGTTTGAATTTCTGGCAGTTCCTTGTTGATACACTGCTGCAACCACTTTTGAATGATCTTCAGCAAAATTTTTCTTGCATGTGATATTAATGATATTGTTCAATAATTTCCACATTCAGTTGGATCACTGTACTTTGGAAGAGGAATAAATATGGATCTTGTCCAGTTGGTCGGCCAGGTAGCTGTCCTTCAAATTTCTCGGCATAGATGGGTGAGTACTTCCAGTGCTGCATCCGTTTGTTGAAACATCTCAACTGGTATTCTGTCAATTCCTGGAGCCTTGTTTTTTGCCAATGCCTTCAGTGCAGCTTGGATTTTTTCATTCAGTACTATCAGTTCCTGATCATATGCTATCTCCTGAAATGGTTGAATGTTGACAAATTCTTTTTGGTGTAATGACTCTGTGTATTCCTTCCATCTTCTTTTGATGCTTCCTGCATTGTTCAGTATTTTGCCAATAGAATCCTCCAGTATTGCAACTCGAGGCCTGAATTTTTATTTCAGTTCTTTCAGCTTGAGAAATGCTGAGTGTGTTCTTCCCTTTTGGTTTTCTATCTCCAGGTCTTTGCACCTGTCATTATAATACTTTACTTTGTCTTCTCAAGCTGCCCTTTGAAGTCTTCTGTTCAGCTCTTTGACTTCAATGTTTCTCTCTTTTGCTTTTGCTGTTCAACGTTCAAGAGCAAGTGTCGACCTCTTCTGGTGAATTTAAACACCAACTACTAAGGCCAAAGAGGACAAAATTCAGGATTTTTACCAAATTCTGCAGTCTCAAATTGATCGAACATGTGATCAAGATCCATTGATAGTAACTGGTGATTGGAATGCAAGAATTGGAAATGAAGAAGAAGGATCAGCAGTTGGAAAATATGGCCTTGGTGATAGAAATGATGCAGAAGATCGCATGATAGAATTTTACAGACCAGCGACTTCTTCATTGCAAATGTCTTTTTTTTTTTTATTAACTTTTATTGAGCTTCAAGTGAACGTTTACAAATCAAGTCAGACTGTCACATATAAGTTTATATACATCTTACTCCGTACTCCCACTTGCTCTCCCCCTAATGAGTCAGCCCTTCCAGTCTCTCCTTTGGTGACAATTTTGCCAGCTTCCAACTCTCTCTATCCTCCCATCCCCCCTCCAGACAGGAGATGCCAACACAGTCTCAAGTGTCCACCTGATATAATTAGCTCACTCTTCATCAGCATCTCTCTCCTACCCACTGTCCAGTCCCTTTCATGTCTGATGAGTTGCCTTCAGGGATGGTTCCTGTCCTGTGCCAACAGAAGGTTTGGGGACCATGACTGCCGGGATTCCTCTAGTCTCAGTCAGACCATTAAGTATGGTCGCAAATATCTTTTTTTCAACAACATAAATGGTGATTATACACGTGGACCTCTCCAGATGAAATACTTAGGAACCAAATCGACTGGATCTGTGGAAAGAGATGATGGAGAAGCTCAGTATCATCAGTCAGAACAAGGCCAGGGGCTGACTGGAGAACAGACCAATTGTTCATATGCAAGTTCAAGTTGAAACTGAAGAAAATTAGAACATGTCAAAGCCAAAGCACGACCTTGAGTATACCCAACCAGAATTTAAAGACCATCTCAAGAATAGATTTGACATGTTGAACATTAATGACCAAAGACGAGTTGTGGAATAACATCAAGGACATCATACATAAGAAAAAGCAAGGAGTCATTAAAAAGACAGAAAAGAAAGAAAAGACTGAAATCTATACCAATGATTATTAAGAAAGACAATTAAAAATGTTGAATCACAGTGATTTGGCAATTTTTAGCCAATCTGTGAAAAGGTGATGCTTTCAATGATTTTACTCATGTTTAATGTTAATATACTAATGATTCTGTGATATTCCTTGGACTCGGGCAGACGAGGCTCTGGCAGCATGCTTGTCCGTTTCCTTCTTGGCTCTGGCAGCACGCTTGTCTGTTTTCCTCTTGCCTCTTTGAACATATGCTGAATAAAACTGTTCTTTCTGCATTACCATAACTTTGTGGTGATTTTACCCTAGGACAAACACAGCCAAATTTCTCCCTTCTTTTCTCCTTCTAGATCATCTTCCTTGATAGTGAAATTTTGTCAGGCTCCTTTCCTTCCTTGCTTCTGTCTCTCAGGAAATCTGAGCTTCTTCAGAAAAATGTTACTGTAAATCGTTCCTGTAACTACCTACAGAAAGTGGGATTTTTTTCTGAATTTGTCCCCACTAAAAAACCCACTGCCATCGAGTGGATTCCGACTCATAGCGACCCTATAGGACAGAGTAGAACTGCCCCGCAGAGTTTCCAAGGAGTGCCTGGCAGATTCGAACTGCCAACCTTTTGGTTAGCAGCCGTAGCACTTAACCACTATACCACCAGGGTTTCCAAATTTGTCCCATGGCACTTTATTTGCATCTGTGTTGGTAAGATGGGGCTCACAAGGTAGTTCCTACTCTGTCTCCGCCCTATTTCCTGAAGTTGTTTTCTTTGCTGAGACTTCCTTGAACTAGGTAACAAAAGAAACCAGCAGGAACCAGTTCCTGATACTATCTTAATACCTTAGGTGACCTTCTGCCTGATTTGGAAGAAGATAGAAACTTTCTCAGGAAAAAAGACAGCAGGGACCTAATTAGAGAGGGAGAAGTCTGACCAGCACTAAACCACCTCCCCACTCCCGTGCACCTGAACAGAGAATAAAAATTGACCTGGCCCTTTAAATCAAAATTTTTAGAACCCCAGCCTCTGAGAAAAAGAGTTGTAGCCCACTTCCTGCCCTTAACCTGGTAAAACCCTTCCCCTGAAACTCCTTAAAGAGGCAGTCTTGGATGACACAGAGCCCCAGCTGTCACCTTGCTTGGCCAACTAATAAAGCTTGCCTTTTATCTCCCTAGCTTGGACTCTGTCTTATTTGGCCCCTGGACCGAGTCATACTGAGCAGGGCCAGAGTTCCCAGTAACATCGACACAATCTCTCTTGACCTAGTATATGGTCAGAGTCCTTGCCCCTTACTTGTAATTGTATGGTCAGAATCAATATACGCACCCTGGCAAATTTTCGTATTCCTGAATATCCATATCCGAGAACCTGTTTGAGGTTGCAAGACATTTGAGGCCTTCAGACCATGAATAATTTTGAACTGGAGACCTAGAAATTTTTATTTGAATCTAAAATTCCTACTCTCCAGTCCATGGTACTGGGTTCCTTGAAAATGCTTGTATTTTCTAGTATTAAAAATAATGAAAACTAAGTGAAATTTGAATGTAAGGTTTATTCTGAGCAGTTATTCTATATGCATATAAGGGGACCTTTTTGATTCCATAAAAAGGAAATGGCCCAAAGAAGCTAGGTACAAAGAGGCTTATAAAGAGAAGCCAAAAATCCAAAACCAAACCTATTCCCAGCGAGTCATTTCCGACTCATAGCAATCCAATAGGACACAGTAGAACTGCCCCATAGGGTTTACAAGGAGCAGCTGGTGGATTTGAACTGCCAACCTTTTGGTTAGCAGCAGTAGCTTTTAACCACTATGCCACTAGGGTTTCCACTGTACTGCCAGGGCTTGGAAACCCTGATGGTGTAGTGGTTAAATGCTATGGCTGCTAATCAAAAGGTCAGTGCTTTGAATCCACCAGGCTCTCCTTGGAAACTCTTGGACTGTGCTACTCTCTCCTATAGGCTAGCTGTGAGCTGGAATCGACTGGACAGTAACAATTTTTTTTTTTTTGCCAGGGCTCCATGAAGAGAAGAGGAGGGAGAACTAAAGACTATCAGCCACTGGCTAATCTAACAAGATTGATTGAACTCTGCCTTCCTCTTTTACTGAGCTCAATGGATATCAGGTCACAGGATGGTTTCTGGCTTTCCATCCAGCCATATCTTTTCAAAATCAAATTTAGTAAGCCTGGTCTGGAACTAGAAAGAAAGGATTTGCAACTTTGGATGAGAGAAAAACCTGCTGGAAGGATTACTTACGGTCAGGAATTCCTTTAAAATAAATATTTGTTTTTGTGGGTAAGAAAACCCCCAAATCAAAGTAAGATATTTGTTACCAATTCGTCTCTTTGTCACAAGAAATGTGCGTTGGCTTGGTAGGCAGTTGTTGTATACCCGTTGTCATCCTGTCGATTCAGATTCACAACGTCCTTATAGGACAGAGTGGAGCTGCCCCCATAGGGTTTCCAAGTCTGTAATTTTTACGGAAGCAGACTGCCACATCTTTCTCCCACAGAGCAGCTGGTGGGTTTGAACTGCTGACCTTTTGATTAGCAGCCAAGCTCTTAACCACTGCTCCACAAGGGCTTCTTATCTGCTGTACAAACCCAAATCTACTCCCCTCGAGTAGATTCTGACTCATGGCGACCTTATAGAACAGACCTGCTGTATAGGGGGCGCTATTTCAGCCACTGAGCACAGAAAAGGCCCTCCTGGATCAGCCCATCTCTCTCTGCCTCAGGCCTGTGATCTTCCTCCAGGAATATCTCTACTTTCTGAAAAACATCCACTGAGACTGGATTAATCATTGATTTCTAGCCTGCTACTTCATGAGGCATGAGGTGGTTTCTTGGACTTATTCAACCTTGACAGTTTACATAATACTGCATATATATAATACCCCGTTGGACTGATACAACTTTGAACCTGCATCATTTCCTCAAAGGCTAGATTGCCAGTATCAGTAGTTTCCATAATTGTGGATTGGAAGGGAGTGCCAAAGACTGATGTCTCCCTTAACGCCTGCAGTGAAGAGCTCAGAGTTTAGTTGGTGAGGGTCTACTCCTGACTCAGTTCCGTGCAAATACCAGGATTCTGGGGTCAACACTCACGGAATAGTCAGAGAGGAAAAGAAGTCCACAGCAGAAAGAAAAACACTCAGTTCCAGCCTTAGCTCTATAACTAATTAAATGATGTAACTGAAAACAAGTCACTTAACCTTTTGGTGCCTCATTTTCTTCATAGATCAGATGAGAAATAATAATAACTAGATTTGTTGTGAGATAAAACTCAATAATGGGAAAGTGCTTTGAAAAATATGAAACTCTGTACCAGTGTAAAGTAATTTTGTTATTATACAGGCTAAGTTGCTTTGGTCTCCCAATTTCAGTTGAAATTAAAGAATTGAACATGAAACATCAATTTCACAGAGGGAATATAGCAGAATGAACAGTAGTGGAAAGATCAATTTAATCTAGACTTCATATTTTTATTACATGAAATCATTTTAAAAGAAATGGCATTTTTACTCATAATTTTGGTTTAAGAAAGGAGATATGGTGGAACAATTGCAAAGTACTGGGCCATTAATTTTATTAGATTTTGACATCATTTAAATATGCTTCAAAAAAGGGTTATATGTTTGTTTCATACTATGAAAATGATAAACTCAGATGATAACACCAAAAAAGCAAAATGAAAAGGGCTTTTATCTCACATATAAATAGAAACTCTTGAAAAATATTAATATTGTAAATAAATCTTAATAATTTTTGCCTATGATTTATCACAAGGCGCAAGAACAGCAAGAAGAACTTCCTCACTTACACTTCATTATGATTAAAGAATTTTAAATTCACTTTTGCATTTTTATAATTAGAAATTTCCACTGAGTTTTAACCTTGCCCCCCTCCTTGTTGTTGCTGCAGGCTTACAAGTCTACAGTCAAGGTGATTCAGCACTCCTGCTGCTTGCTCAAAATGATTTGAATTCCATTCATAATCTCCAGGGTGAACAATCACAGAACAAAGAAATCCCCGAACAATCTTGTTCCTCAGGCAGCCTTCCCATCTGAATGCCTTGTATCACTGGAATCAGAACCACCTCAGATCAGACTGGGGACACTGCACTATACCAGGGCTTTTCCATCAGGCAGGTTACAGAAATGGTCTGTTTTTCCAAATGAAATTGACAATTGTTTTCAGACCTGGAGTCTATAGCGCTGGTCTCTAGAATCAGATGAACAAGAAAATATCAGGATGTCTGGTTTTTTGATATTTATTTTGCATCTTAAAAAATAAAGAAGAAGTTAAGCTTTTTTAGTAATAATAAATTTGACACTGGTGTCCTCACGTAATATCCGGGGTAAATGTGCTTCTATGGAAAGCCTGGTGGCATAGTGGTTATGTGCTATGGCTGCTAACCAAAACATTGGCAGTTCAAGCCCACCAGGAAAAAGCTCCTTGGAAACTGCATGGGGCAGTTCTACTCTGTCCTATAGGGTCACTACAAGTCAGAATCACCTTGACGGCAATGGGTTTTGGTTTTAGGTGCATCTATATTTATATCATTTATAAATTAAAAGCACAAATACATGAAAGGCGTGAGTGACAGCCTACATTCAATAACTGGTTGTTGCAAGAGAATAAAAAAGCCCTGCCCTCTTGTCCCTGTGGTATGCAGAATTTGAAGATGGCCCCCAAGACTCACATTCCCATCTGCTGGTGTACATACAAGGAGCTCTGGTGGTGCAGTGGTTAAGTGCTTGGCTGTTAACCAAAAGATCAGCCATTTGAACCCACCAGTCACTCTGTGAGAGAAAGATGTAGCAGTCTGATTCTGTAAAGATTTACAGCCTTGGAAACCCTATGGAACAGTCTTACTCTGTCCTATAGGGTCACTATGCGTCGGAATTGACTCAGCGGCAATGAGTTTTACAGGTATACATACACCTTCTTCCAGGTATTCAATCAAACACAAATCTACATATTGCTATGAAGGGATATAGTAAAAGTTCTAAATCAGTTGACCTTAAGAGGGAGAGATTATCTGGATAGGCTTAATCCAATAAAGGAAATCCCTGGGTAGTGTAAACAGTTAAGTGCTCAGCTACTAACCAAAAGATTTGTGGTTAGAATCCACTCAGAGGCACCTCGAAAGAAAGGCCTGACGATCTACTTCTGAAAGATCGCAGCTATTGTAAATGCTACGGAGCACAGTTCTACTCTGTACGTGTGGTGTTGCCATGAATCGGAACCAACTCGACAGCAACTAATTTTGTTTTGTTTTGGACCTTATCAAATGAACTTTTCAAAAATAGAGAGTTTTCTCCAGTTGGTTGGAGAAGTCAGAGATTTGAGCAAGAGAAGGTTTTCACATGCCATTGCTGGCTTGAAGGTGGAGCTGGCAAGGAATGCAAGAGGCTTATTTTTGCTGAGTCTCCGGGCTGACAGCCAGCCAGAAAATGGAGACCTCAGTCCTACAACCACAGAAGCTGCTAAGACTTTTCTTGAGGTTGCATCACAGCCCAACTTTTCCCTCTGCCCAGTCTGCTTCCTTCCCTTCCCTTCCCTAATCAATCTTTTACAGATAATCTTGACAGACTGAATGAACAAATGGACAACGGCCAGACCATACATGAAAAGAGAGCTCTGATCCACAACCTACAACAACTACTAGCCCAAGAAGACGAACTACTATTTGCAGCAACCAGTTCAGGAAGTCAAACAACGAACCCTATAACTCAACCAGACACATTGGCATGGAGATAATTCCAACTCATAGCTACCCTATAGGACAGAGTAGAACCACCTGATAGGTTTCCAAAGTTGTAATCTTTATGGAAGCAGACTGCCATATCTTTCCAGTTCAGCGTCTGGTGGGTTAGAACCACCAACCTTTTGGTTAGCATCTGAATGCTTTAACCACTGTGTCACCAGAGCTCCTTAACCCTGTAACAATGGTTCC
Organism: Elephas maximus indicus; assembly: GCF_024166365.1. NCBI lineage: Eukaryota > Metazoa > Chordata > Mammalia > Proboscidea > Elephantidae > Elephas > Elephas maximus. Next base: position 113,346,798 of record NC_064824.1, read on the forward strand.
TAAATAGCCAGGTCTTGATTAACAACTGAGAGCTTCCTTAATTTTTGCCCCTGCTTCTAATCTAGACCAACTAGAGAAAGCCAAATTATCTTCCCTAACCAATTACATAAAAGGAGCCCCACCCACTGGTGTATGGGTTAAGCACTCAGCTGCTAACTGAAATGTTGGCGGTTTGAACCCACACAATAGCTCTGCAAGAGGAAGACCTGGTGATCTTCTCCTGTAAAGATTACAGCCAAGAAAACCCTAGGGGACAGGCCTACTCTGTCATATGGGGGTCACTGTGAGTTGTAAATCAACTTGACAGCACCTATCAAGAATGACTATAACCAATAACATAAAAAGGCACTTCTAGTTAGCCCATTAGCTTCCCTACTCCAACCGTTCCCAGTTAGGTCATCCCTGCAGTCTTCCCTTATTTGCACTATAAAACTTTCTCACTTTTCTCTCTGCCTTTGAGTCTCTGCCAAATGTAAGTTATGGTGGCTGATTCCCCTGCTAAAGCAAGCTCTGAATAAACAGCCTTTGTTCTTATTTGGGTGGGCTTTGTCTGTTTCCACAGCCTCTATCTCAGCTACTTCCTGGGGAATCCAATCTGTGACAGATAACAAATTGAGTCAATGTAGTGGCAGTAGCAGTGGAGTCTGCAGAGAATTTTTAGGCTATTTTAAGAAAAAATAGAGTTCATTACCAATTGGATATAGAAGGAAAGGAAGAAGGAAGACTCAATTATAACTCCCAGGTTTACCTGGACAACTGGGTAATCAATGGTGCATTCATGAAGATAAGGAATGTAGACATAGGAGCAGAATTTGGAAAGAAATGACCAATTACTTCTTGAACATTTTCATCATTTATATAAAGGAAAATGCAACAACATAATATGTATAAAGTTATTAGGTTGAACCATATAAAACTGCCATTTTTATAGGTCAAAAATTGTTGAATGTTGGCAATTTCAAATTAGCTTCTACATGGGAAAAATTTACTATTTTTATTAAAACTTACGTAGGACATACAAGATTTAGGAAAGGTAATATCTGTCAGATTCAAAAAATAATCTTTTGGGTAATGATATATCATTTACATTTAAGCTTCCAGAGCACGAATATAAGTCACATATTATTGCTTTAAGGCACATTAGGGGATCTTGATGAGATTGGGAGCTCTGTTTTATATCAATTTTCTTGTGCAAGTTGAAACATAATTGTCATAAGTAGAGTTGGGAAAGGTCACAGAAAGCTTAATTTCTGTGCCAAAGTGTTCTAAAACATACTATCATCTGTCATAAAAAGAATCTCGGACAGCTTTTGTATGCTATGTGATTGTTGTCTATCACCAGACTTCTTTGCAGAGCCCAAAATGCCTATATGCAATTTCAGGTGAGATCATGTCTGTGAACTGGACTGTGACAGACAAACACTTCGTCTTATGGGCTGAAAAGTACACTCTTAATATACCATATCTACTAAGGGTGTAGTATGTAGTGTTGTTTGAACACGGGCATCCACATTGATATAACTGATTCAGGGTGGTAGCTGAGGGGGTGGATGTAGAAATAGGTTCTGTGGTGCTTCTTACTATTCTGAGCCTGAGAATTCCTTTAAATAGAGAAGTAATCCAATAGTTTCGTATTGGTCTGGTCAAAGGAATACAAGTACTCATGACTAAACATTCTGTTAAACAACTGACCTAGAGAGATAGAAAATTAGAATAGATACAGGCAGAGAAAAAAACAATCTTCTTTGAAAATGTAAGGCACAGGTTCAAAGACAGAGGTAATACCATCATTCCTCTGGGTAGATAAGAGAACGTAAGCGAGAGATGTGAAGAAAAATACTAACACAGGTATCAATCAGAACAGACTAGGTTATTTTGAAGTAACAAAAAAAACTAAAAAATCTCAAGGACTTAAAACTATTTGGTTTATTTCTTGTTCACATTGCAAGTTGGCGGCGGGCGGGGGAGGGGGCTGTCCTCCCCATTACCCTTATATCAGGTCCTGGGTTGAACAAGAAACCACTATCTGGAACACTGCAAGTCATCCAAAGTGAACAGAGAGAGCAATGAATTGTATACTGGCTTTTATCACTTAGACCCAGAGCAAACACTCTCTCCTTTTGCTCACGTCCTGTTGTTATTAGATGCTGCCAAGTCCATTCTGACTCACAGCGACCCTATGAATAACAGAAGGAAATACTGCCTGGTCCTGAGCCATCCTCACAATCATTGCTATATTTGAGCCCATTTTTGGAGCCACTGTGCCAATCCATCTCGTGAAGGGTCTTTTCACTGACCCTCCACTTTACCAATCACGATGTCCTTCTCCAGGGACACCTCCTACTCACATTTCATTGTCCAAAGCAACTCCAAGGCCACAGATAACGGTAAGCAGAATGAGGAAACACAACTTTAAAATGTGCCTGGGAGGAAAAATGGACACGTTTGCTGAGCAGCACTAATGACAAACCCAGGACTGCCATTTTTCTGTAACTGAGAGCAAAGGAAGGCAGTATTGGAAGAGGCAGTAGTCGAAGTGATAGGAATCTTAGATGAAGAAGAAAGATACAGTACTGGTAGAGGCATGAGGCTAAAACATGGAGGACTAGATAAGGCTTTGAAGTTTCAAACACAAAACAACCTCTTCTGGAAAGGTGAGAGGAGCTATCTCTTTGGTACAAGTGCAAAACTTCCTAGATTCTGCTATTTGAGAGGAGAAGGGGAAACTAGGATAAATCAATTTAGAGGTTTAAAAAGAAAGTAGTGTTCTAAAAGGGCATGACTTGAGGAATTCATTCTCTTCTTGATGACAGTAGCTCAGTGTGCCAGTTTTCATTCCCCTCCCAACACTCTGCATTCTCCTTCAAATCATTGTCTGAGGGGCCACCTCATCATTAAGATGAAATTTCAAAACATAAAGAACATTTACATGTTTTTAATTATGTACTAAAAGTGCAATTTCTGCATTAATTTCACATTTCTATTGGCTTTTCTAGAGTTTATAATTCAATCATGATTTATTTAAGTGCTCAATTATTCACTCAGTCATTTATCAGCCACTACGTTAATTTTTATGGTCTTAATTTATAGGGATGGTAATTGCAGCTAAGAAATCTGGGTGGGCTCAGTTCAGGGCTCTGCTCAGAGTTTCTATTTTTATAGTTTCTATTTCTCTGTTAATATTACCTATTTATTAACTCATTAAAACCATGCTATCTGTTAATTATTTGAACATCCCTTTAATTCTTTGAGTACATTTGTAAATAGCTGATTTGAAGACTTTGTCCTCTATAATCTAACATCTGAGCTGACTCAGAGTCAGTTTCTATTAACTGCTTTTCTTTCTCCTGAGTATGGATCATATTTTGCTGTTTCTTTGGAAGTCTAGAAAGTCTTTGTGGAACCTGGACATTCCAACAACTTTGAAATCTGTTCTTTTCCTGAGAATCGTTGTTTGTCTGTTCTAGTAAGTAGTTAACTTATTGTTCTGCATCTTGATTCTTTTTGGAATGTGTCCTAGAGATCATTCTATATCGGTGTAGAGAGACCTTCCTCACCCCTTTGTATAGCTGCATAGTGCTCTACTGTGTGGATTGGGCAGGATTTAAGCAGTTCCTTACTGCTGAACATTTGTGCTGTTTCAATATTTTGCTATTTTTTATAAATAATGGAGAACATATCAGTCAGGGTCCTGGCAGGAAGCAGAAGCCAAACTCAGAAAGAGTTATTGAGAGGAGGTTAATGAAAGGACTAGAAAGATGTTAAAAGAGACATAGGTGGTTCAGTGGTAGAATTCTCGCTTTCCCTGGGTTCGATTCCCATTCCGTCTGTCAGTGGAGGCTTGCATGTTGCTATGACGTTGGACAAATTTTGGCAGAGTTTCCAGACTAAGACAGCCTAGGAAGAAAGGCCTGGTGATCTACTTCTGAAACGGGTGGTGTTTTGTTCCGTTGTGCATGGGTTGTCGTGAGTTGAGATCATATGAGCTAACAACAACAAAGAAGGCTTAAGGAAAACCAATGATGGATATTAACACAAAAGTTAGCAACAACAGAGAGCTATTTTCCCTCTTTGGCCTGAATAGGTTAAGAGGAGGGAAAAGTTACCAAAACCTGGAAAAGTGCTGCAGGCGAAGTGGTAACTGTAGCTGTAGAAGGGGGCTGCCTGATAGGAGCTAGGCCTTAGCTAGAGGAATGCAGGCTTGACAGGAAGGTAGGTAAGAAATAAATAACCTAAACTTTGTCTCCTCCTGCCTTCCAATCTCTTGCTGGTATCAAGTCAATTTCGACTCAGAGCAACCCTATAGAACAGAGTAGAACTGCCCCATTGAGTTTTCAGTAGTCAGTAAACTATGGCCTACAGCCAAACCTGGCCCACTACCTGTTTTTTAAAATAATGATTAGTTGGAACACAGCCATATTATCTGAGGATGCTTTCATACTGTAACAGTAGAATTTAGCAGTTGCAACAGAGACTGTATGGCCCTTAAAGCTTAAATATTTGCTAGCTGGCCCTTTACAAAAACTGTTTGCTGAGTAATGATGTAGACCACAAGATCAATCTCTCAGGGTACAGAGCAAGCCAGAGAAGGATGGAAAATAGGTCTGGAGAGGCAAACAGAATATTCAGCATAAAAAGGATTTTGTAATTTGCCAGTGTGTTTTTGAAATAGGTTCCTAAAACTGGGATTGCTGAGTCAAAGGGCAAATGTCTATGTAATTCTTCTAGGTATTTCCAAGTTCCCTCCACAGGTGTTATAACATTCTATATTCTCACTGGCAACATACGAGAAAGTCTGTTTTCCCACAACCTAGCCAACAGAATATATTGTTGAATTTTTGCCTGACAGGTGAGACCAAAGTCAAAAAGCCAAACCAGTTGCCACTGAGTCAGTTCCAACTCATGGAGATCCCATGCATATCAGAGTAGAGCTGTGCTCCATAGAGTTTTCAATGGCTGATTTTTTTGGAATTAGATTGCCATGGTCTTCTCCAAAGTGTCTGCAGGTGGACTCGAACCACCGAAATCAGGTAGCAGCTACGCGTTAACCATTTCCACCGCCCAGGGTCTCTGGTGTGACTCATAGATCTCAATTGAACCATAGAGCCTCCAAGAGGCTTAAGGGCTTTGTTTCTCTCACCCATTTCATCTGAAGCCTAAGGTGGAGAAGGGCTTGTCTCAAATAGATTTATTCTGCCTTTCTAAACAGGGGTATCTATATGGTATCCTATGCCTATCTCACCATTGTATGTTGGGTGTGTGTGGGCAGATAACTTTTCTCTTTAGTTTCACTGGTCCAGAGATCATGAGGAACGGTTCTTCTGAAGCTGAACTTCAAGGAACTACACTCAAGGAAACTCATGCACACTTAAACCTGATTTAGATGAGGCCACCCAGAACTCTGATCTGATGCTTTTATGGGATGAATCTTGCAGCACCTGTGGAGGGGATAACTACATTTTTCATATGGAGGGGATGTGAATTACTGGGGACCAGAGGGAAAGCTGTGGTAGGCTGCTTCTAAAATAGTTCCCGACCATTCCCACATTCCGTTATTCACTCCCTGTGTAATCTCTTCCCCTTGAGTGTGGGCTGTGTCTAATTCTAAAAAAAGAAAATACAGCAAAAGAAATGGAATGTCACTTTTGAGATTCTTACAAAAGATGGGATTTCCGTCTTGTTCACACTGACTCCTTCTCTGCCTCTTCTCTCTTGCGTGTTCTGATAAAGCAATTCGCCATGTTATGAACTGCTTTGTGGAGTGACCCATGTGACAAGGAACTAAGGGTGGCCTCCAGCCCATAGCCAGCAAAGAACTGATGCCTGTGAAGAAGTGAATACTCCCAACAATCTCATGAGTGAGCTTAGAAGCCAGTCCTTTGCTGAGACAATAAAGGTTATTTTAAACTACAAAGTTTTGGAATGATTTTTTACATGCCCATTGATGATGAATACACTAGTATATAGATAGCATTATATAGCCAGAGGGACCCTAACACATCATCTATCCAAGACCCTTCTTCATTTTGCAGCAAAGAAAAATGAATTCCAGTGATATTTAAGAACATAAAATATGCCAGTATTATGTTAGTATGCTGAATGGCTATTTTAAGATTTAAAAAAAAAAAATTTAATTCCATTGTGATTTGCTTTATTTTTCTTTAAAATAGTGTCAAATCTTTCAAAGGTTTTTGAATTATATGAATTACAGAATCACAGACTCATAAAGCTGAAAGGGAATTCAGAGCTGAGGTAGTGATAGCCACTCATCTTACAGAAAAAAAAAGAGGAGGGACCTAAAAAATGACTTTCGAAAATCCCCTTTCGTAATTGCCTTCCCCAAGTGCTTTATGAGCTCTGCGAGAAAACCAGGCTCATAACTTGGTAGCTCACCTTCTTCTTTTAAAGCTAAAACAGTACAATCCAATTTAACCAACTGCTTTATTCAGTAATCTTGACTTTCGGCAATCTTTAAAAAATCAAATTCCCTGTCAAGGACGAAGATTTGCCACTATTGAGGATAGGCAAAGAAATTAGCTTCAGGCCCTGAAAGCAATCTCAAGAGGAGTTTTAAAAGTGTGGCAGTACCGCTGGAATGAATGTATATCCTGTCAGTGCAGCTACTTTTGTAGGGGATATAGCAATTTGGGTCTGTAATTTCTGCTTCGTTTCTTGAAGAACAGAGACATATTAAATACCAAGCATGCGGAAAATGATAGCCATCCATCCCACAACAATAACAGCAAAACATTTAAATAAAAGGTTTCAAACAATGCTTTCAGTTTTGCTCGATAATCGACACCTATAATCCTGAGTATGACCTCTTCGCATTTTGCAGTTATCAGCTATTTGGGTTTCTGATACTCTAAAAACGAATTTTGTCATTAGCTATTGATTTCTCTAATATTTTCCTGACAGTATCATATGTAACAGCAGGACTCAATTCACAATCATGTGGGGAAACCCTGGTGCTGTAGTATTTAAGTACTAGGCTGCTAACCGAAAGGTCAGCAGTTCAAATCCACCAGGCGCTCCTTGGAAACTCTATGTGGTAGTTCTACTCTGTCCTGTAGGGTCCCTATGAGTCAGAATTGACTCGAAGACTTCCGGTTTAGTTTTTTTTTTTTTTTTCATCCTCTCAGTCCCAATCCTTTCACCCTTCCATACATTTCATATATCCTCCGTATTCACCCATCTTGACAGATGCATAATATGTCACCAATAGAATTTTATGTTTTGGGATTGTAAGTAGGTTTCAGGTTGCTTGCTAACTAACTTATTTTAGTTGTTTATGGCTGCCTGGAACACTAATGTTGAGAAAGATCCTGTGGCCTTGTCTGGTCTTAGTGGGAAAGAATTCCACGTTTTATTATGTCTATTATGACCAAAGAGGAAAGGTATCCACGTGTATATTTGATGACCCTCCTTTATATTACTAATGCATTGCAGTCAAGTCAATTTAGACTTATAGTGACTCTGTCGACCCTGTAGGACAGAGGAGAACTGCCCCATAGGATTTCCAAGGAGCTGCTGGTGGATTTGAACTGCCGACCATTTTTGGTTAGCAGCTGTAGCTTGCTATAGCTCTTAACCACTGTGGCACCAGGGCTTCTTTATAGTACTGCTTTGATCCTTTTACAGTGAAAATACCTCTGGAGTGGACAATGCTTTAACGGATTGCCAGTCAATTATATCTTAGAGGAGAAGAAAGGTTTCGACAGTGTGGAAGGAGAGAGCACATAAAGCTGCCACGCACTGGGAATAGGAGATATCACCATGAAGGGAATGAGACAAAATTCCTGCAAAGATGGTCTGGACCTTGGTACCCCACATTTTGATCCTTGTTTCACCCTAATTGCTATTAAGTGTTCCTAAATTTGATATACTTACCTCTTATCACCATTCATGGAATATTGCAGAAACCTGGAGTAGTCAAAAAATCATGTATTCTTAGGATACCGACTACTCCCAGCTCCATTATGCTGATTTCCCAAGTGTGGAGGGAAGGCAGAATTGATCCTGGCCAGAGTACCTGCTGGAAACCTTTGGTGGATGTATTCTACGGCACTCCTGACAGGGAACCAGCAAGATTCTTACAGTCCTCTATCTCACATTCATTTATGGGGGCAAGTCAATGCCCAGGGTTTGGGTTGCACCGTCCCTTCACCTATGCCAGGGGTTCGGAGATTATGAATTTGGCAAATCAGAACATTTCCTGCCTGCAGGACTAACTCAGTACAAGAAAGTAAGCAAGCAGAAAAGTTTGAGAACTACTAACTCAGATACACTTTGACTCGAACACCAGAATCAATCCATGATTCTCCAGTTTTACGCACGTATTACCCTTACATTTTCTCCTTTCCCATGTTCTTCTCTCTCACCTTTCCTCAGTGGTCTATATTACTCTCCAATCTTCCAATTGATGTTCCTTTCTATTTCTTATTTTTCTACCCCACTCTGTGGTAGTCATTCAGAACTAAATAGAGTGCCAACCTCTGAACCAATCTATAGTATATTGCTGTGACCTGAATCCCATTTTCTCAGTTACCAATAAATTGCAATTCATTCCTCACAGCTTCCTGACATGACCTCTGACTGGTTCATACTAAATCTTTGCTGTACCTCAGAAATATAGCCTGGTCTAGACTCTAGCTTACTTTTTTGGTAACTCAGTATGTCTGTCTACGAGGAGAGTTATCCTAATTAACCTTACCTATTTTTTCTTAAAGTTCGAGACAAAGTTCCAAGTTTTTGGAGAAAATATACTAATTACGAGCAAGAGTTTTAAAAACATATCTTTATTAAAATGTCACTCCTGCTTGACAAAACATGTTACTTTTTTCCAGAATGACTGAATTTTATTTTTTCTTTCAGTCAATTATGAAAAACAAATGAAAAAATACCAAACTATTCATATTTTCTTAAGTGGATTCTTTGCTTTGGTATGTTGGGAGTTTTTCTGAACCCTTTCTATGAAAAGTAATTGGATGTGTGCATAAGATGAATTACAATTCAAACCAGTCACTGCAAGCATGCCCAATTGACTCCCCTGAAAATACAGTTAATACACAACTGGCAATGCTCAAAAATAGTTTGGCGAAGCCTCAGGGTGGAAAAAAAATTACAGCTTCTCATATCACTGAGTATTCAATGCATATATTCATTCGTATAATTATCAGCAGCGCAGGAGTCCAAGTGATGCCGGTGGTTTGTGATCAGCTGGTAACCTTAAAGCTGGTGGTTTGAACCACCTGGAAGTTCTGCAGAAGAAAGGTCAGGTAATCTGCTTCTGTAAAGATTATAGCCAAGAAAGCCCTATGGAACAGCTCTACTCTGTAACACGAGATGTCACCATGAGTTGGGGGCTGACTGGTTGGCAGCCAACAACAACAACAGCGCCACAGTTCAATTATGCTTAATTTAACAGATTGGAGATCTCACACCACTAAACACTACTTCTCTGCACCACGACTACCTGAGAAACAGTACCAACCACCACCATATTCCTGGAAAACCCTTTCTAAATAGACAGCTTACTCTTAATTTTATACAATAAGCTTATCTCCAGTAACTGATGTATATCCCAGATAGATGATATGCCATGAATTACCTGGGTGGAGAATGGAAGAGGAAAATACATTGTGAACAGCTTATCTCTGTAATATTGAAATAGAACATTCATCCCTTATTAGCAGGCAAGATGCTGGGCGTAGAGTAGCAAATTGGTAGCCATGCATATCTATGTTCCCCATAAGAGTGAAATCTTAATGAGTTCACCTGAGGGCTACACAGCACCATTGGGAACTCTCCCTTTTCAGCTCGCTATTTGTTTCTGGCCAGTCTTAACATGTATTTTAAAATAAATGCACACCCAAAAAAAAATCATCTTAAAAACCCTCCAAAATGGCATTTCTCTGTGTCTCAAAACATCAGTAACCCAAAGAATGCTTTCAAGTGAATGACAAATCACACCCCAAAAGGATAAAGTAAGGGGGATAGGGAGAAGGGTCTCTTTGAGTAAGCCAGTCTATTACTGCCTAAGTGATCACATTTCCTAAAGAGCATATAAATATATTTCCCAATTATCCTATCTTACCAAGAATGAGAACAACTGGAAGAAAGAGCCACAGAAGAAAACATAAAAATACAGCTTAAGGACAAATGTCAGCTACAAGAAGGAAAGCCTCCATGGAGAATCAAAGACAGTGTGGGGAGTATGGAGGACAGGGAAAAAAATGAAAAATAAAAACAACCTTGAGTCAGAGATGTAAACACATTAAGGCAATAAGTGGCACAAATATAAAAAAATGAAAGAGGAGAAACACTGAAAAATAAAGCGAAGCGATAAGACTGCAATCTAAAGGTAGTACAAAATAAGCAAATAAATAAAAATAAAAATGGTTTTATCTAGACGTTAGGATAGTTGCAGAAGGCTTTGTCTACCTTACCATGATAGAAATGCAAATATTGATGAACTCTCTCCTAGAGATGGAGGGCAGCTCAAGCGGTAGAACCGGGCGGTCATGGGAGAAGTAAAGTAAAAAGCTGATCTAGCATGAAGAAGAAGAAGAAGAAAAAAAACTTACCAGGGATCCTTGAGAAAATCTCCAATTGAAGTCTGAGAACGCTGTCATGACAATAACATCATTTTTCCTTTTTATGAGAACCAATGGAACTAACAGATTTTCAATTTTTCTTACACAAAAATTCTCCTTTCTGAAATACATGCTGAATATTTGTCTCAAGGGAGCACGAGTAGCAGCTACTGTCCTCTTTAAAGTGCCTTTGTTAGGCTTGACTCTCTTTGAATGTGTATCTCCATAAATAGACAAGGAAGAAACGTGTACCTTTGTATCCTAAATAAAGGCAACAGGGAATTGTAATTGAATTTTACCAAATCAGTATATTCTGCCTTTAGGAAAGTAGTAAAAAAGGTCAGAACTGCCTCTGTGCTGGTAATTCATATAGGGGCTTGGATAGAGCTTCTAGAAAAAGAAAGAGACCAACCCTGTTGCCGTCCAGTTGATTCTGACTCATAGTGACCCCATAGGACAGAGTAGAACTGTCCCATAGTGTTTCCAAAGAGCGCCTGGTGGATTTGAACTGCTGGCCTTTATGGTTAGTAGCTGTAGCTCTTAACCACTGCACCACCAGAGCTTCTAGGCAGAGACAAATTTACCATGAAGCTAAAAACACTAATGATCTCATCTTAACTAACTACACCTGCAAAGACCCTGTTTTCAAATAATATCACACTTACGGGTAGGGGATGGGTGGTGTTAGAATTTGAACATACCTTTTTGGAGGTGTAAGGTTCTAGTGGAGTCCTGGTGGTGCAGCGGTTAGGAGCTCGGCTGCTAGCCAAAAGGTCGGCAGTTGGAATCCACCAGGCGGCTCCTTGGGAACCCTATGGGGCAGTTCTACTCTGTCCTGTAGATCACTGTGAGTTGGAATTGACTCAGTGGCAATGGGTTGGGTTTGGTTTGGAAGGTTCTTGTAACACCTGAAGTCCTGTAACTTCAGGAGGAGGAGACAGACTCACCATCAGTCCAAAGTTGATTTCTATGAAGCGGAGGTTAGACATAGCTCTGCTCTCCAACCTTTTCACCAATTCTGACACCAGCCATCCTCCCAGGGCACACTCTACTTCTCAGCTGGGTTATATAATCTGCTGCTTCCCTTCCTGAGGTTAGTTTGTTGCCAGGTGAAAGCCCCAAGTTTTGCTTGGTGTGACTTGTTACAGCCAATAAACAAGAGGTTGAGGTGGGAGATCAGAAAGATGCCTTTATTTTGTTGTACAAGGAAAGGAGCAATTGGAACTGCTGCCTCCAAGACAGCTTGCAGGCAGCTTAGGGAGGTGAACTTTTACAGAGAGCAGAAATGCAAATTCATCATGAATATTCAAGATTGACCTTCATGCAGACACTTAGAACTTGGGGATGAGTATGCATTTTCTTTAGACAAGGGTTGGATTCCCCAGGATGGAGGAAGAGGTTGATTTTCTTTCATTAAGAGGTGAAGTCTCCACCCAGAGGCTCGTTGAGGCCATCTATGGCCCTTTCTGTGGTTATCTTGTCAAGGACAATTTTTGAAGAACTCGCGGCTTATCCTGCTCAGTGCAGGAGGATAAGCCAGAGCAGTTTTCTCTCAGAACGGTTGGGCTCTGAGGCTTCGTGCCTCAAGTTCCCCTGGGTGTGAAGCGCCTACTTATCCCACTATTTTAGAAAGACAAAGAACACCTTAATTGTTCAGGCTATTTTCAGAAACCAAAGTCAAAGGGCCAAACCAAGTTCTTTGTTCCACAATGCTTCTGTCTTATGCCATTCACTTCTTCATCAGGTTTATTGAGTCAGACCACATCTTTAATTTAAACCTAAATCTTTAGAGGGTATAGTACACACACCAATATGTTTTTGAAGTATATTAGAAAAAATTCTATATATAGCTTTGTCTTAGTCATCTAGTGCTGCTATAACAGAAATGCCACAAGTGAATGGCTTTAACAAAGAGAAGTTTATTTCCTCACAGTGAAGTAGGCTAACAGCCCAAATTCAAGGTGTCAGCTCCAGGGGGAAGGCTTTCTCTGTCGACCTTCTCATCAATCTTCCTCCTGACTAGGAGCTGCTTCATGCAGGAACCCCAGGTCCAAAGGATACACTCTGCTCCCAGCACTGCTTTCTTGGTGGTATGAGGTCCTCATGTCTCTCTGCTAGCTTCTCTCTTCTATATCTCAAAAGAGACTGTGTCAAGACACCATCCAATCTTATAAATTGAGTCCTGCCTCACTAACATAACTGCCATCCATCTCCCCTCATTAATATCATAATGGCATGATTTACAACATATAAGAAAATCACACAATACCTGGAATCATGGCCTAGTCACCACACATTTTTGGGGGGACATAATTCAATCCATGACAGGCTTAAAATTTTGATGCTACTTAATTTTTGGATCAACAACAATCAAAGTGCGTGAATTGGATTGACATTTTAAAGATGAGAAGCTCCAAACTTAATTTGTTGGTTTTGTTTTTTTCTGGAACATTTGCAAAACTTAGAGGAAAACTATCAGTTCCATTTTTCCAAAAGTTTGACCAGGTGACTAAATAAACTTTGTTTCCTATACTATGTTTCTTCAGAAATGAATTTCAATTACCTCACAGTTAAAGGACAGTTTGTTAATTGCATCAATCTAGTTCATTGCCAAATTATCTTATTAGCAGCCAGAGCCTCTGGGCCACTGAAAATCCAACTAAACAAAATCCTTTCTAAGAAGGGCAGGTAGGGATATTAAAAATGCATGAAAATAAAAACAAGAAATCGTTGAGGACAATGAACAGTTTCTTTTAAGAGCTGCCTAACATTGGTAACAGTTGAAAGGCAAAGTAGTGTCGTGGGGAATTTCTCTACCCTGGTAAAAAAAAAAAAAAAAAGTATCACATGAGAATTACAGGAAGAATTAAAAAAAAGAAAAGAAAGAAAGAAATGTGGGCCTCAGCCTAGACTAATTAAATCAGTAGCTCTGGACCAGGACATTAAAATAACCCAAACCAAACCCACCGTGGTTGAGTGGATTCCGACTCATAGCCACCCTATAGGACAGAGTAGAACTGCCCCATAGTGTTTCCAAAGAGCACCTGGTGGATTGAAAGTGCCAACCTTCTGATTAGCAGCTTTAGCACTTAACCACTACACCACCAGGATTTCCGGACTAGGACATTGGTACATTTTGAATTCCCCCAGTTAATTCTAATGTCTACCAAGATTGAGAACACTGATCTAGGTCCGATGTTGGCAAACTGTGGCTACTGGCCTGGCCACTTTGTGAATAAAGTTTTATTGGAACATAAAACCAAACCAAACCAAACCCAGTGCCGTTGAGTCGATTCTGACTCATAGTGACCCTATAGCCATACCCATTTAAGAACACGTCTATGGCTGCTTTGGGGCTACAAGGGCAAAGTTGAATATTGCAACAAAGATCATGTGGCCCTAAAAGCCTAAAATACATACTGTCTGATCTTTTAAGAGAAAGTTTGCCAATCTCTGCTGTAAGTTAATGTAGTGTCATGGTATTCAGGTGCTGGCATTTATAGGCATTAAAAAGGAGTCCCTGGGTGGCACAAACAGTTAAGCACTAGCCAAAAGTATGGCAGGTCTGGCAATCTGCTTCTGAAAACTCACAGCCTTGAAAACTCTATGAAGCAGTTCTACTCTGTATACATGGAGTCACCATGAGTCAAAATCAAATCTGTGGCAACTATTGGCAGCATTTATAGGTGTTAAATTTGCTCAAAAGATAGGAGGAAAGGGTGAAGAATTACATGTTCTTCTCCTTTAATTATTCTTCCGGGAAGTGATACGCTCCATTTCTGCTTACCTCCCATTGGCTAGAACTTAGTCACGTGGCCCTATGTAACTGCAAAAGAGGCTTGGAAATGTAGTCTTTATTCCTGATGGCCAAGTGCCTAGCTAAAACTGAGAGTTTCCATTACTAAGGGAAAGAGGGAACATAGATATCAGGTGACTAAAAGAAATCTCTTCCACATTGGTCTCTCATATTTCAATACCACATCCAAATGGTGCAACAGAACAGGAAGAAACACTCTTTGAGTTTGAAAATAAACAAAGACTGGATTAGGAATCTATGTGCCATCATCTCTCTTTTTTTTTTTTTTTCATTTTTTTTATTGTGCTTTAGGTGAAAGTTTACAAATCAAGTCAGTCTCTTATGCAAAAATTTATACACACCTTGCTATGTTCTCCTAGCTGCTCTCCTCCTAAAGTGAGAGCACACTCCTCATTTCCACCCTATATTTCCCATGCCCATTCAGCCAGCTCCTGTCCCTCTCTGCCTTCTCATCTCACCGCCAGACTGGAGTTGCTCCATAGTCTCATGTGTCTACTTGAACCAAGAAGCTCACTGTTCACCAGCATCATTGTCTATCTTCATGCAGTCCAAACTTACCCATTCTGGAGAGCTGGCTTCAGGAATGGTTCCAATCTTGGGCTAACAAAGGGACCAGAGACCATGACTGTCAGCATCCCTCCAGCCATTGTCTCTTATGTTGAAACATTCGACCCTACAACTCTTAAGTATATTATGCTTATTAACTTAGTCTCTGGTGGAGCACAGAAGGTAATTTTCAGGCAGAAGAAATCTCTCCATAATTATAAGATTTGTGTTTGCTCCAGGTATCCATAACTAACTGAAGGAAGTCACCAAACATTTGCTGCCATTTCTGAAGGCTAAGGTGAGCATGTAATTTATGTCCAAGCTAGACCATTGAAAGTGAAAGGGGTGCTATGAACAACAGGTATAATCTGGGAAACTGGGATAATAGTCACCCTAATTTTGATCTACAGTGCAAGTGAGCATTTTCTAATTTAGGATAAAGAGTAAAGAAAGAAAAAAAAAAACCGTGTGGAGTCTGACCTAATGTTGCTGAAGTTACCAAACGTGGAGCCAGACAGTATTATTACCTTAGTAAAGGTAGCAAATGTTATCATTCCTTGCACTGATATGAATAATTTTTTCTTATTTTAGATTTAAAAATAGTGTACTTTATTTTATTTTTTAGAAATGGTGGTAAGCTTACCTCAAATCTGTAGTCTTTTGAGGGGCCAAATATCATTAAGTAGTCCACAGATGCCAAAACACTGACTGAGATATGGGATTATTTTGAAAGCTCGAGGATTTTTAATCTCTATGTAGGAAAAATAACAAAAGGTATGCCAACAAATCTTGGCAATTCCTCTGTGGATAAGAATCAACATAAATTCAATCTCAAAACGTGAAGATTAATCGAATCCCCCCTTTTGCACTTCTCTAATACCAGCTGCTCACATGGCACTCCCCCTGTGCCTCTAGCCACCCGGAGCTAGCTCAGAGCTCATGAAGTAAAAAGATAATGTCCCTCAGACTGCCAAATAGACAGATACCAGTCACAAACTCAGGAGTTCACACAACGCCCTTACTTCTTACCTAAAAAAAAAAAAAAAAACACTGGCTGCAAATTCAGGGTTTTTCCACTACCCCTTCAAGATGCTGGCCAGTTTAGGGACTTTCCCTGGGCTCCCTCACTTTCACTTGCTGGCTCCCACTACTATGGGTTTCATGATTTGCTGGTGCAACTCACAGAACTCACAGAAAGTACTATACTTATGATTACAAATGTATTACAGCAAAAGGACGCAAATCAGGGTGATCATAAGGAAGAGACATATGGATGAGGCCTGGAGAGCTTTCCAACACAATGCTTCTATATCCCAAAGAGGCTGTATAATCCTCCCTTTGCCAACCAGGAAGCTTTGGGGATTCCATGTTCATAGCCTTCATTGGCATCTGTCATTACTGTAATCATGATGGAGGCCTCATTGCAAATGTGTCACTCCTTCTGAGGTTAGTTGATAACGGGTTAAAAAATGATAACGGGTTACTAGGTGATATTTCTGGTTTGGCTGTCTTCCACTCATCAGCTCAAATCCTCAGGTGCGGTCTGGAGGTTTTAGATAATAAAGATACCTCAATTACTCAGGAAATTATAATAGTTTAGAGTCACCTTCTCAGAAAACAAGGACAAGACCACATTACTTTAGGTAAAGTTAAATTCTTTATATCACAACTTCCTTTTATCAATCACTTTTATTATATTCCTACTGCTATCATTCTAATTGGATTCCTCTTCTCCAATACATTTGTTCCCCAAATCCATGTTCCGTACCGCTGCCAGAGTACACTTCCTAGAACACAAATCTGGCCATATTAATCTTTTTTATATCCTTTTGTGATTCTTCCTTTTTCTCTCGTTGCCCTTCAGAGTCATATCCAGACAAGCTCCCCCCCGCAAAAAAAAAAAAAAAAAAAAAAAAAAAAAATTGCTCTCGAGTGGATTCCAACTCATAGCAACCCTATAGGACAGAGTAGAACTGCCCCATAGAGTTTCCAAGGAGCACCTGGTAGATTTGAACTGCTGACCTTTTGGTTAGCAGATGTAGCTCTTAACCACTATGCCGCCAGGGTTTCCATATCCAGGTTGTGCTACATAATTTGCTGGGCCCAGTACACAATGACAATGTGGGGCCCCACGTTTAAAAAGCAGGAAAAAAAATTTTTTGCTAAACATGCTGAGGTATAAAGTTTTTTCCTTTCTTCTGTGGTGTCTTTTCTGACTTGTCATGGCATTTTTGTTTGCTATTTAATGTCATTCTAAGTAAATAAAAACTAAAATTTTAAATTATCAGCATAAATTTTACCATTCATCTTTATATTGTGCAATGAGTTTTAGAAAGAAATGTTAAGACTCATATGCAGAATCACCAAAATTGCCCAGCTGTATTTGTAGCTTGTACCCACATATGTGGGAATGCTATGCAAAACCAACGCAATTGTTTTATTTCGTTTGCTGATACGCACACATTCTACAACTCTCTACCTTCAGCTTATGATAAATAAGGAAGGACTGAAAGGAAAAGGAGCTATAGATTGCCCCATCTTCCCCTTTCCTTCTAAGACATCATTAGGTGGTTGGCTAATACAAGGAAGTAAGGTGAGTAAGAAAGGATATGATAAAGCTCCCTGCTCATTTGTGTTTCTTACCACACCATTGCCTTCTTTATTTGAAACAGCTCCGATTTGAACAGAAAGCCTGCCTGTGACTGCGTGACTGCACCATTTTTAGGCCTGGGTCACAGCCCTGAGTCCAGACCCTCCAGGATCATGTACGAAAGCTCTTTGTGATATGGTCCCAGTTTACCTCTTTCTTATCCTGCATCTCTCACCATTCCTGACTTTTCTTCCGATGCTCCAATCACATCGAACACTCCCACTTCCTTCTTGCCTGTTCCCATGTCTGTGCAGTTTCTGACTGGACCACCTTCCTCGCCCCATCTCTCAACGCTTTTATTTCTGCCTGACTATCTCCTTGTGTTTCTTAGGACTCAGCTAGATGTCACTTCCTTCTGGAGGACTTTATTCTCTTACCTTCTGACTTGGTGAAGTGAAATGTTCCTCCCACATGCCTTACAGCACCTTTCTCATAGCTTCTGTTAGGCAACACGCTGGATAGTGTTATAATTTTATTTCCTTCCCACTAAACTGTGAACATGTTATTAACCTTTGTTTCCCCGTTGTTGTCATTAGTTGCTGTGAAGTTGATTCTGACTCATGGT
Organism: Elephas maximus indicus; assembly: GCF_024166365.1. Classification (NCBI taxonomy): domain Eukaryota; kingdom Metazoa; phylum Chordata; class Mammalia; order Proboscidea; family Elephantidae; genus Elephas; species Elephas maximus. The sequence goes on from NC_064824.1 coordinate 113,364,971, forward strand.
GGCCCCATGAGTGCAGACTAGAACTGCTCCATATGGTTTTCAAGGCTGTGAGCTTTCAGAAGCAGGTTGCAGGCCTGTCTTCAGAGGCACCTCTGGGTGGGTTTGAATCACCAACATTTGGGCTGGTAGTCAAGTGCTTAGCCACTGCGCCACCCACAGACTCCTTGTGAACACATAGTAACTAGTAAAGAGTAGATTTGCTCAGATATGTCTCCAGCGTCTAGAACAATGTCCAACACACGAAAGACACTCAATATTTATTGAAAGACTACACATCCTATTTATATTTAACTTATTTTATCTTATGATCTTAACTTCAAAGACAGAGCATTACTTTGAGACAGATAATCAATGGAGTTGAACTTTTTCTGTAAATTTACACAGGACCATCATAAGCTTCTTTCAAAAACTGCCATATTGACATGTGTTCTTTGACTGTTGTCAGAGGGACTGTAGAAGCTTAGGAATATTAAGGTTTTCTTTCAGCCCCTTGCTTACTTGCCAAAATTTTTTGGTTGTGAACCAGTATCTCCGGATAAATTGACCATGAAAATGAGCTTCAGCTTTGGTAGATTTCTAGACTTAGAAGCTGTTTACTAAAGGCTGTATTGGGTTGAATACCGAAGAGTTCATCACACAAATAATGAGGCTAGGACAGAATTGCTTGACTCTGGTTCGATGTTACTTTAATATGTAAGTTGTAAAACTGGCTGTCAGAATGGAATAAACAATCAGAGTAGCCAGTAGCAGAAAAACATTCATAAGTTGATGACCGGGTAAAAGTAAAGCAGACATAAGTCAAATTTCTGGAGCCCGCTTCTTTCTAAAATGTAATTCACAATGTAAAAATCCTCCAAGAAGCCTGTTTTTCCACTGGTGCAGAGATGAATAAGACTACCTGAGAACTTAGACAGGTAAATATATCTCCCATATTGCTCTAGTATAGTACCACAATTAATCCTGGGACTAAGATGCTCCTCAATTTCCTGGGGAGTTCTGGAGAAAAGGAAAAAAAAAAATCTAAAAGCAAGGGCAGGTTTTCAAAAACGTAAGTTATTGGCAACGGTCACAGCTTGGTTTTCCCAGAGGATAGTAATGGGATGATTCAAAAAGCTTAATTAAGAGGCTATATTGCTTCGTGACTTCCAGTTTGTTTGTTTTGCTTGTCTCTGAAGTGACTCGGCTAAGGAAAGGTGTGTGCGTTAGTTGAAACAATTCTTTTATACGGTTGGCTTTTCATGCCATGGGCTATGGGATGTGGAACACAAAAATAGCATATTTTGAAGTGGCAGTTTAACAATTTCTGCTAATCCTTATGTTGTGGTTAGATGCCAATAGCTCCATGAAAGCTACAGTTAAAACAGGAATTATTTTAAAGTATGTCTCTTTTGTATGCCACTAGTAAATTGGATTATGTTTTCTGAGCCTCCCAAGGACATTAGCCAAAGCATATCTAAAGCTTTTCTAGTATTATAAATCATCTTTATAGGCTCGGAGATATTTTATAATAAAGGCTGGGATTTTCCTAATCTTTTTAATGTGAAATTCATGTTTCTTTTTCTCCATTAATCCTTATCCCATTTCTGTGACTCCACTCACACATTAAATTTATCTAGGCTATCAGCCAAAATGGAGTGCTTGTTTGCTTTCTTCCTAAAGCCAGTCTCTTCATCCAGATTACCCACGGTAGATTAGAACTCTATTCTGACCTTGCTGCAAGAAACCAGGTAACTCTGTTACTGTGCAGTGTGGGGAGGTGATAGGCTTATAAATTACCCACTTGTTTTGTTAGTAAAGGTTGTAAGGAAAGTAAGATAGGACTTCTCTTGGTGTACTTGAAAATAATCAGACAATAACATTAGGGTGTGTTTTAAAAACTGAGCATCACTGGCAGTTTGTATTGCTGGAGGACTACATAGTTATACAATATAGTAGCACCCCCCCCCCGCCTTATTTGCGGTTTTGCTCTCTATGTTTCAGTTACCCATGGTCAATCACAGCTGGAAAACATTAAATGAATAAACCCCCCCCCCCCGCCTTATTTGCGGTTTTGCTCTCTATGTTTCAGTTACCCATGGTCAATCACAGCTGGAAAACGTTAAATGAATAGTGTGATGAAATTTCCCACCATCTGGCTCCATCCTGCCTGGGGACCACGTTCACATAACTTTTATTACAGTATATTGTTATAATTGCTCTATTTTATTATTAGTTATTGTTGTTAATCTCTTACTATGCCTAATTTATAAATTAAACTTTATCATACATATGTATAACCCAGTTAACCCAGTGCCGATACAGGACAAAACATAGCAACATAATGTATATAGAGTTTGGCACTATCCATGGTTTTAGTCATTCACAGGTTGGGGGAGGGATTATCCCCTGCGAAGAAGAGGGCATTACTGTATCTTGACTAAAAAAAATTATCAGAGGTTAGTGTTTTCTAATTCTGAGCTATATTTGATTTTGTAGAAATCTCTCCTGCCCCATCCCAAAGTGGCAAACAAACAAAAATACATACTGCAAAGAACTCCAGCTAAATTATCAGTGCCATAGTTAAAGAATAAAGTGTCGCTAGAATCTGAATCTGAATAGGTACATGATTTTTAGTACAAAGTCAGGGGAAAAAATTGCTAATGGTGAAATTTGCTTTAGCTTAAGTAGGAGGGTTTGTCAGCATTTGAGAATATAGTAGATGCCATTCAAATGAATGCAATTTAGAATTTTAGGTAAAGATTATTTGGTACAGATATAGCTCTGCATTGCAGAATACTCAACTTTTCCACTAGTTCCTGGGGTGATTTTCTACTGCAATCTTTTGGTTACAAGTAACAGAATACCTAACTTAAATGGCTTAACAAAAAGAACATTATTATCTCACTAAAAAAGAATTCTAGAGGCAGAGTGCTTTCAGGACTGGCTAACAGCTTAGTAATATCATCAAGGATTTATTTCAGTTCTCCATTCTCAGAGTATTGTCTTGAATCTTAGGTTTATTACCTCTTGGATGCAAAAATGAGTAGGCATTTCACCTATCACATGTACATGAGACAACACCTGGCCATGAAATGAGCCCTGCTGGCGCAGTGGCGAAGCCCTCTGCCGCTACCTGGGAGGTCTGCAGTTCAAACCTACCAGACGCTCCGTGGGAGAAAGATGTGGTAGCCTGCTTCCCTAAAGATTACAGCCATAGAAACCCTGTGGGGCAGTTCTACTCTTTTTTGTAGGGTCGCTATGAGTCGGAATCAACTCGATGGCAAATTTTTTTTTTTTTTAATAGTAAAGAAAACCTTTTCCTAGAAGTTCCCCAGCAGACTTTCTTTTGGGTCCCATCTGCTAGTTTTGGGTCACATGCCCATGACGTAGCTGCAAGGAGGCTTAAGAAAGTGATGTGTGACATTAGAGCCTCCATGGTTGAATGCCATCTGGGCCAGCAAGGAAAAAGTGAGGAGAGGAAGGAAAGGAAAGAAAACAGCTGTCTACCAATAACTTATATCACATTTTCCCACTGTTTTTGTAAGATAAAGTTACTGAGGATGAAATGCAATTTTATTTCAAGTAAACTCTTTGGTTGTTGCAAAGGGATTTTTATCAATAAATTACAGATATTTCTTATAGGAGATTTGTAGATTAATTCTAATTAAACCCTCTTTAAATTCTTTCAAGTGAATTTTAAGGGTCCCTTTTAAACACATACTTGGAAAAAGAAAAGAAACCATGTCGTGATACTACAGTTTCAAGTAATGAAAAACAATAGGATGTGATGAATTGAGAAACCAAATCACACTCTTTCAATGGAACATGGCAAAGACCAACTGACTAGTAAAATAATCGGGAAGCAAGTTTCTGAACATGGACAAATGTACAATGGGAACCAATCAGATTAAGCAGACATCGAATGCTATAATTACGTTCCACAACAGCTGCAGAACTGAAAACACCAGGGCACCTGTTCTGTGCAAACCAAGGCTAGATTTTACAGACAGAGCTTGAGAGGCAGAGGGCAACAGTAAATCCTCTCTCTTCTTTGGCTTGCTTCCTTGGGGAGGCACCTAGATTTCCCAGGGATGGGGCAATTCCATTCAGGGGGGGAAAAAAGGGGGGGGGAGGGACAAGGAAAAGGAATCAGACAAGGCAAAACAAACCAACAAAATAAAAATTTTACTGTCCTTCTGAAAGGTCCTGTTCTGAATTATTCTGAAAGCAAACATTTTCTTTTCCTAATTTTCGAGTTTTCTGAAAGGAATACAGGCTCTCTTCCCAAAACAAATATGCCTTTAATGCAAAATATTACTCAGAACACTCTACACAGGGATTCATGAATCCTCGAAAACACCCCTTTTGGTAGAAAAGAAAACAAGTCTGAGAGTTGGAAAGGGAACTTAAGACAGCATGTTTAATAATCTCTAACTAAAGGAACGGAGCCTAAGGCCTCTTGTATTTTAACCAAAGACAAAGGAGAGCTTCAAGGTTTTCACTAAGCACCAAAAAGAATATAATTCTGGCTGCGCTTAATTGGTGATTAATAGAGAATACAGAAATTACAGCATATTATTAAGGAGCTATTCCACCCCCAGAAAGATAAGGTGCTTCTCTAATGAAAACAAGCATGGTACATCAAAACTGGCTTGAAAATGAAAAACTCATCCTAATGAAAATAGAGAAATACCATTTTATTAACCTATTTTTTTTTCTTTTTAAGAATAAAAGCTTTTTATGGTCTTCATTATCCTAAAAGTCAAAATCTCCATTTCAATAGAGTGTTTTTAAGGCTAGGTGGTGGGAGGTTTTAATGAATATTTATGTCTATGTCTACCCTGATTTGCTTGGTGACAGGACACAGAAACTTTTTATGTGCTTTTAAAAATGTGTATGGAACCCAACGTGAAAAACAGGAATGGCATCGCATTCACATTGCTGGAGCTGGCCGTACTCTAACAGGCCATTTCAAAAGTCTTAAAACAATCACTGTCTTTTCACGGTAACAAATGGCTCTACCTCTAAGACATAATGGAGCAAAACCAATAGCCATTTCATTGCAGCCTAGTTGAGCCTAAGACATTAGGTTTGAGCTTGTGGAGTATTTGAGCCAGCAGCAGCCATGAAGAACCCAGCATCTGATTATTCTTTCTGTCAGTCAGTAAGTCAGCAAATATTTATTGAACACCTAGTATACCCTGCTGTTTGTACTGGGAATGCAGTAGTGAACAAATCGTAGGTTCTGTCCTCAACGTCCAGTCTTCTTTCCTTGGGATCCCGTGGAGATTTCTGAAACTTAGTTTTCAAAGGTTCTCCAGTGATGCCAGTGGATCTGGGGGGGGAAGAGGGGGAACATTCATGCAGATGATAGTCATACCCATCAGGTTTCATATTAAACATTACTTTTTAAAGAGGACCTCTCTTGACTTCCTCCACCCTGCCGCCCCCTGCACACACACACTCCAAGAGCTATGGCTGCTAAACAAAAGGTCGCCAGTTCAAATCCACCAGCCACTCCTTGGAAACCCTACGGGGCAGCACTATTCTGTCCTGCAGGGTTGCTATGAGTCGGAACCAACTCGATGGCACCTAACAACAAAAGCAACAAATCAAATTTGGTAAAATTTTTATGGATTGCAGTATCGTGTTAAAAAATATTTACTTGAATGAAAGATGAATTTAGAGGTAGCATAAGGTGTTAATGAGGAGCCTTGATGGTACAGTGGTTAAGTATTCAGCTGCTAATCTAAAGGTTGGTGGTTCAAACCCACTAGTCACTCCGTGGGAGAAAGATGTGGCAATCTGTTTCCTTAAATTATAACCTTGAAACCCTATGGGGTGGTCCTACTTTGTTGGAATTGACTTGATGGCAATGGGTTTGGTTTAAGGTGTTAATGGTAAGTGATGTCTTAATGTGTATACCTTCTGAAGATGATATTTGCAATTTAACTGGGACTATCCATGAAATTGTGATTTTAGGCATCTCGGAAGGGAAGATTGCTGAGTAGGGTTGATCTGGCTCACTTACCTCAAGCTACAACTATAGGCCTCCACCTATTTTTCCCATTTTAACGCTCCCCTAGTTGTGGCATGAAAAGACAGTGGGAGCTAAGTTGATGTCAACTAGCATGATGATTAAGATCACAGAAATTTCACTATGGACCACTGTAGGTATATTTCCAACTGTATTAATTTCCCAGTCATCACCTCTCCTCTGGTTTAGATTAAAATAAATGGATTGAAAGCAAATGAAAATTGGACACATAATTATTTCATTTAATCAAGAAATAATATACAGATATCGTCAGTAAAGCTTTATAAAGTTAAAATTAAAACACTTGCTTCGTAGCAAGAAACCCAAATGCCATTTAGTGATAGCACTTTTGGTTTCATTCCCATTAGGTGTTCTTGGAATACTTTCCTCCATCCCCTCTTTATCCGTCTAACTCCTCCAGCTCTCAGCATTAAATGTCAGACCTTGGCAGTAATTCCTGGAAAAAATCATGCCACATAGTGTTATTGTCTCACCATTTCTGAGTAGAGCTATTATCCTTCCTGCCTTGAAGCATAGAAAGTATTATAGACAATTCCCTATTATGTTTTTGAAGAAAAAAATTAGCCATCTCCCATGTGTTCATATAATTAAGTGCAGATTTTCCCCCATTATGTCCTTTTTACAGTCAGATGATGATATCAGAGACATTTGACCAAGTTTTATTTTTCTTTTAATTCTGAAACTTTTCGGATCTGTGAAAAATGATGAATAGAAATTGGACTCTAAAATACTTAAATAATGGAATCTTTTCTTTGGAGATAATTACTTAAGATAATTTAGTAAACAGGATTTTTACTAAAATTTTAATCCAGGATAAGCCCTAATGGAAAACATTTCATTAGTTGTCTATTTTAAAAATGAAAAGAATTACACCATTTAGGTTTTGTAGCTTATAAAAAAAAAGAATATCAAACACTTTTTAAGGATGTACCTCTTTATTGGAGAACCTACTCACCAAGGGGAGATGTTATTGGGAAGGGGCAACAGGATTTTCTGTAAGGCTAATGGCAGCAACGATGGGGTAGTAATGGAGATAAGAATACAAATCTCCCACGTGGTTAGAAAACTTATATGTGAGTGAATTCCCTTTATTTTCAAAAACTAGAACCACCTACTAAGAGACTTAAGCACAGTTATGAAAATCACACCCAACTCAATTACCTTAATTATTTTTATCATCTTTGTTCTGCTTAATTATGTTTCACTTTCCAGTCTTCTGATGGCCGTTCTTATGGACAGGAGAGGAGCATGATATTTCAGTTAGCATATTTACACCCTGAATGCCACTGCTTTGAAATTACCTGTGGTATATTTCTTTTATATTTTGGAAGTCTTAGTGAAGGTTATATACTTTGAAGAGGTTAAAACACATGATATTGATCCAGGGAGAAAATATCTTCTGCAGAGAATTTCCTTTCCAGGAAACCGCTTGTTCTTAAAGAATGCCATTTGGCCTTTCCGTTATATTGTCTATTTGGAGATATAAAGGGCTACAAGCTGTTATTTCTACAAAATGAACTTGCTTTAAAGTTAGATCGTGGTTCGACAAGAATTTTGTACAGATCATTTAGAGAAGCTGGAATTTTGGCCCGTGGTGACTGTGGATTTGCGTTGCAGTATGGAGTGGTCAGTTGGATTTCGATCTTGGCTATGGAGACAGACACTTGAGGACCTACTCCCTTTCCAGTTTGGCGGCTGAGGAAGTAGTTTGATGATCTGGAAGTCACTTACAGAAACTGAGCAAATAGCTCAGCGAACCCTTTACTTAGCTCCCAGACTTCCTGTGTACAGCTCTCTTAAGCTCTCAGAACCAAAAAACCAAACCAAACCCACTGCTGTTCAGTTGATTCTGACTCATAGTGACCCTATAGGACAGAGTAGAACTGCCCCACAGGGTTTCCAAGGAGCGCCTGGTGGATTCGAACTGCCAAACTTTTGATTAGCAGCCAAAGTCCTAAGAACTGTGCCACCAGGTTTTAAAATGCCCCTTAAATCCCTATATTCAAACTATAAGGTTTGCCATCACCAAACAACTATTAATCATTCCATCTCCAAAGAACATGCTTTTGCCCCAAATAAAATCCGCTACAGAGCCTCAACCAAGGTAGCTCATCCAATTTTTAAAATAGTCCATGGAAGGAAATTCTATTTTCTTCTTTATTCACACATTCTAGTGCTCGTAACCTTTTCTACCAGCAAGTTCTTATTTTTCATCCTCAAGGTTTCTGCCTATTCCCTGTCAAAGCGAATGACCAATGATGTGATGAACGTAGTCGCTAGTTACTAGGAAATGTATAATTTCCTTAAAATATTTTGTTCATTTAACATTAGGATGCATTTGATTAATGATATTTTACATTATTATTTTGTAATATGATATTTTATTGTCCTCTATGGTAACCGTATAATTAAAATTTGTAAAATATAATTTACGTAATACCTTATATGATTTTTTTGAAGTCTTCTAACTAAATGATTGACCATATAATTTATTGTACAGTTTTGAGAGTATAAGGGAACATTATTAATAACTAAGCTTGGTCTACAAATATAAACCAGAAAGTCCTTCAAAAACCAGGATGCATGTTCTCCCTACCTCTAAAGCACTGTCTCAAATTGAAGATGAATTAAGATTCCTCAGACAACAGGAAGCTTTCTCCCTCCCCATCCAAGATATTTAGAGTTTATTGCTGTTGTTGTTAGATGCCCTTGAGTCAGTTCCAAATCATAGCAACCTTATGTACAACAGAACAAAGCACCGCCTGGTCCTCTACCATCCTCACAATCTTTGTTATGCCTGAGCCCATTGTTGTAGCCACTGTGTCAATCCATCTTGTTGAGGGTCTTCCTTCTTTTCACTGATGCTCTACCAAGCATGGTGTCCTTTTTCAGGGACTGGTCCATCCTGATAACATGTCCAAAGCATGTGGGATGAAGTCTCACCATTCTCACTTTCAAAGAGCATTCTGGCTGTACTTTTCCCAAGACAAATATGCTCGTTCTTTTGGCAGTCCATGATATCTTCAATATTCTTCACCAACACCATAATTCAAAGACATCATTTCTTCAGCCTTCTTTATTCATTGTCCAGCTTTTACAGGCATATGAGGTGATTGAAAATATCATGGGTTGGGTCAGGCACACCTTAGGCCTCAAAGTGACACCTTTACTTTTTAATACTTTAAAGAGATCTTTTGCAGCGGATTTGCCCAATGCAATATGTCATTTGATTTCTTGAGTGCTGCTTCCATGGGCTTTGATTGTGGATCCAAGCAAAATGAAGGCCTTGACAACTTCAATCTTTTCTCTGTTTACCATGATGTTGTTTATTGGTCCAGTTGTGAGGATTTTTGCTCTCTTTATGGTGAGGTGCAATTCATATTGAAGGCTGTGGTCTTTGATCTTCACCAATAAGTGCTTCAAGTCTTCTTCACTTTCAGCAAGTAGGGTTGTATCATCTGCAAATCATGCAGGTTGTTAAAAAGTCTTCCTCCAATTCTGATGCCACATTCTTCTTCATATAGTCCAGCTTCTTGGATTACTTGCTCAGCATACAGATTGAATAAGTACGGTGAAAGGGTACAACCACGATGCACACATTTCCTGACTTTAAATCACACAGTATCCCCTTGTTCTGTTCAAATGACTGCCTCTTGGTCTATGTACAGGGTCTGCATGAGCACAGTTAAGTGTTCTGGGATTGCCATTCTTCACATTATTGGCATAAAAATATGATATTTGACTTCCAGAGTGATTTTCCTCCTCTATTTGACAAAATAGGAGTTGTGGTGGTGCAGTGGTTAAGAGTTCAGGCTGATAACCAAAAGGTTGGCAATTTGAATCCACCAGCTGCCCCTTGGAAACACTGTGGAGCAGTTCTACTCTGTCCTATAGGGTCACTATGAGTAGGAATTGACTTGACGGCAATGGGTATATGACAAAATTATCTTAAATAATTATCATTAAATAAAATAAATAATAGTTGCCAGAAAAGAAACCCAAACAGTGAAAATTTATCTTTTATTGATATTCATATAGATAATTGTGTTAGTAAAAAATTAATAAAATTAGAAAAGGAAATAAATATTATGTTCAACAAAGGAAAAAGTAATAAATTGATATTTTTTAGTTACCTTAATGCATTTTTTTGGAAAAAGGGAAAATGACTTATTCTTGCTTATTGGTCTGTCACTGAAACGAATAGTAACCTTACAGTTTCTGCGTTCAAACCTTACCTTCTGCAAATTTGTTGCTGGCTTTATCAAAATTGACTTTTATATATTTAAGTTTACCAGAATATATAGCCAGATTGTTTAATCTGTCTTTGCTCATAGTTGATCAAGAAACATTTTTTATAAATTTTAATTAAAAAAAAAATTCTCTCACATGAACCACAATTATACAAATAGTTTGGAAAAGTCTTAAACATAAGGATAAGTTTGGCAGAGGTTCATAAAAATCTCATTTCACAATAAATTCCAGAAATCCAATACTCTCCAGGTCTTTCTTTCTTTGGGATTGATTCTAGTAGCTTTCAAGTGTCTCCGCAGTAATGAAAAAAAAAAATTTGTTTTTGTTATCATTTATTGTGGTTTAGGTGAACATTTACAGAGCAAATTAGTTTCCCAACCAACATTTTATACACAGCCTGTTTTGTGACATTGGTTGCAAGCCCCTGAGTGTGTCAGCACTCTCCCCCCTTCTTTCCTGGGTTCCCCGTGTCCATTTGCCTGGCTTTCCTGACCCTATCATCCTTCTGAACTTTGCTTTAGGGCAAATGTTGCCCTTCGGGTCTTGTATGGTGTGCATTCCTCACTGGTATTATTGTTCATTTTATAGGCCTGTCTTTTGTATGGCTATAATATGATCTTTGGGAGTGATTTCAATTCCAAGTTTCAAGGGTATCTAAGAGCCATAGTCTTGGAGGCTCCACCAATTTCTATCAGACCAGTAAGCCTGCTCTTATTTACGAGTTTGGATTTTGCTCTACGTACATCTCCCATTCTGTCCACGACCTGCTATTGTGAACCCTATGAGAGTGGTCAGTAGTGGTTGGTGGGCAACATTTAGTTCTTTTGATCTCAGGCTAGTGGAGGCCATGGTTCATGTGGTCTTTTAGTCCTTTGGACTAACTGTTTCCTTGGGTCTTTGGTTTTCATCACTCTGCTCTGGACAGGAAAAGACCAATTGTTGTCTCTTAGATGGCCACTCGCAAACTTTTAAGACCCCAGTCATTCACCAAGGTAAGATGTAGAACATTGTCTATGGGGATTATGATCTGCCAATTGACCTAGATGTCCCCCGAGACTAAGGCCCCTAGCCCTCAAGCAGTAATGAAATTTTAAACACAAATGAAAACTAAAAGTGGTCACAAAGAGTGACAGAATTGAAGTAACTCTGGTTTCCTCATCTTTACAATCACTGTGCTATCATTAATTATTTAAAAATCTACTGTTTAACTGCAAGAATATATAGTTTGAGAGGCATTGGGGGAAGAAATCGCGTTGAGGGTAGAAAGTAAGCTGGAAGGATTCTGATCCCTGAGACCTAGAGTCTGCCATTGTCAGGGGCCAGCTGTGTAAGTGGGTGTTATTCAAATTATCTTCCAAGTAGAATACAATGTTTTGCAAAGGATAAATAATTTTCAAAAGTGCTAATTTGAAGCTTACATATACATTACTAACTCTTGGTAATGACAGCATCAATTGTTTAGAATTTAAACCCCAAAATTTTTTTTTCGGGTAGGACTGTTACTGACCTTGTTCATAATTGCTAGTGCATGGTGAAAATAAAAAGCAAAATGCCTTTTAATTTGTTCTATTATTATTTTAAAATTTTCTACACATGAGTTCAATTTTTTGTCTGTGCTTCCACTGCCCATCCCTAGATGGGGGATCAGGAAAAGAGGAGTAAAAAAAGAAATAAAAAGAAACAGATTGAGGAAGAGTATGCATATACACTTGTGACCCTTTCCGTACTTCCACTGTCCACTTTCATTGGAGGTATTTGCGAATTGTCTTGTATTCGCCTTCTGGGTCTAATTCTCTGCATATGCTAAAATATGCTTTGTTTTTCTTTAAAGAAGAGAGATTTACTGACAATGCCTTAAAAACAAACAAACAAACAAATGAGAAAACATTGCTTTCCAGCTGATACCAATTCATAGCAACCCAATCGGACAGAGTAGAACTGCCCCATAGGGTTTCCAAGAAGCACCTCGTGGATTCTAACTGCTAACCCTTGGGTTAACAGTAGTAGCTCTTAACCACTACACCACTAGGGTTTCCATTAAGTACCTGGAATTCTGGCACCCACTCAAATTTGGAGTAGATGTCACAAACAGTATGTGCTTGACTACTAACCTAAATGTTGGCGAGTCAAACCTAGCCAGTGGTACAGCAGAGAAAAGGCCTGGCAATCTGCTTTCATTAAGATGACAACTAAGAAAACCCTAGGGAGCATTCTACTCTGTAACACGTGGGGTTGCCATGAGTCAGAATCAACTCAACAGCAACGTTTTTTTGTTTGTTTGTATTTTATACTTTCTAGGGTTAGAACTCTGAGCCACCTTTGCCTGCAGTAAGATCTCAAGTCTCAGCAACCTGTGGCTTTTATTTCCACTCTGTTAATAGCCCATAAACCCGTGGCAGATCAGCCAATTCTAGCAACCCTGTAGGACAGGGTAGAACTGTTCCATAGAATTTCCAAGGAGGGGCTGGTGAATTTGAACTGCTGACTTTTTGGTTAGCGGCCAAGCTCTTAATCGCTGCTTCACCAGGGCTCTTTTAATTGTCCACGAGCCTGTTTACCTTGTTTTCGAGTCCAGTTTTGGTTTTGTTTTTGTCTTTTATATTTTATCTGCTACTTTTTTGTGTTTACCATAAAGGTGGATCCAGCAGAAATTGGATTTAGAGCCAGCTTCTCTATTTTTGTATTAGCATGTACATTTGTAAATTTATTTAAAACCCTAAAAAGTTCTAGAGTGAAACACATCAAACTCATTATGGTGGTTATCTCTGGGGAGATGAGGAAGGATCCCAAATTGGGAGTGGTTGTCAAAGATCATTTTAATCTTCTCTGTAATATTTTAATTTTTAAAGGAAACTGTAGAAAAACATCAACCCAGCAATTTCAAATTAACTTAAACATTTATGAAACAAAACACCATGACAATCAGAGGAAGCATTTTACATGCTTGCTGCTCTAGTCTTTTTAATTTTTAACTTAGGAGCACGATTTTGTCCCTGTTAAATCTTAATCTGTCTATGTATGTGATATTCGTTTAATGGAGTTCTAAATATATTAAGAATATATTTTACATTATTACATTTCTCACTTCTATTAAAGGATGCTTAAATTTTAAAAACTGGGAAATCATTCACAAAGTATAATTTAGTGAAGTATTGTAATGAACCATTTACTTCTCCATTGCTAAGATCTGCAGAGATAGGAGTATACGTCTGTGTCACCATTTTTCTTAAAATAATCAATTTACTAAGAAAACTCATTTCTCTGTGGCAGTTCTTACTCACTGATACACAACATAAGGTCTTAATGCCTTAACTGGATTGTTTGGTAGGATTTAAGTGATTTATATATGATGCTGAGACAAAGCCTCCACTTTAAGAACAGCTCAACATGATTCATATTCTGTGCCATATTTTAAGAAAACAAAGAATAGAGCAACAATTTCAAAAGCAGATGGAACAAATACCTTGGAAGCTATTTTGGTGCCTATAAGTATTGTAGACCACCTGGCTTAAAAAGCTCAGGAATGTTCATCATGTTAATTTTATATAGCATAGTTTTTGGAAAGAGTTTCTTTCGAAGAATAATGATCCTAACCAGGCTTAGCTCTTTCTTCCTCTTGTATTTGGTTGTTGGGTACATATCCATTTTTTCTTAAAAAAAATTTTTTTCAGCTGCATTAGGTTTTAAATATAAGTTTAAAAGAAAAAGGGCTAGGGCAAAACTTGATTTTCACATCATTTGAGACCATGATTTGTTCTCCCAAAAGGCTATTCTTTCGCAAGTATTTTATCTTTTGGGGGGCTATTGTAAATGGTATTGTTTTCTTGATTTCCTTTTCGAAGCTCTCTTTGTTGGCGTAGAGGAATCCAACTGATTTTTGTATGTTGATCCTGTATTCTGCTACTTTACCAAATCCTTCTATTAGTTCCAGTAGCTTTCTTGTAAAATCTTTGGGATTTTCTACATATAGGATCCTATCATCGTGAATAGGGCTAGTTTTACTTCTTCTTTACCAATCCGAATGCCCTTTATTTTCTTTTCTTGTCTTATTGCTGTAGCTAGGACTTCCAGTACAATATTGAATAAGAGTGGTGATAAAGGGCATCCTTGCCTGGTTTCCCTTCTCAAGGGGAATTCTTTCAGTCTCTCTCCATTGAGAATAATGCTGGCTGCTGGTTTTGTGTAGATTCCCTTTATTATGTCGAGGAATTTCCCTTTTACTCTTATGTTGCTGAGAGTTTTTATCAGGAATGGGTGTTGGACTTTATCAAATGACTAAAAGTCCCTTCTTTCCAATTCTAATTTTGTTGTTGTTGTTAGGTGCTGTGGGGTCAGTTCCTACTCAGTGACCCTGTGTACAAGATAATGAAACACTGCCCAGGCCTAGCCATCCTCAAATCTTTGCTAATTTGAACCCATTGTTGCAGTCACTGTGACAGTCCTTCTTGTTGAGGGTCTTCTTTTTCACTGACCCTCTACTTTACCAAGCATGATGTCCTTTTCCAGGGACTTGTCTCCCCTGATAACATGTCCAAAGTATGTGAGATGAAGTCTCACCATCCTCACTTCCAAGGAGCATTCTGGCTGTACTTTTTCCAAGACAGATTCGTTCATTCTTCTGGCAGTCATGGTATATTCCATATTCTCCACCAACATCAAAATTCAGAGGCACTAATTCTTCTTCGGTCTTCCTTATTCATTGTCCAGCTTTCACACACATGTGAGACAGTTGAAAATACCATGGCTTGGGTCAGGTGCACCTTAGTCTTCAAGGGGACATCTTTGCTTTTTAACACTTTGAATGGGTCTTTTGCAGCAGATTTGCCCAGTGCAATATGGCCTTTAATTTCTTGACTGCTGTTTCTGTGGGCATTGATTGTGGATCCAAGTAAAATCAAATCCTTGACAACTACAATATTTTCTAATTTTTATTTTAGTGGCATGATTATAATACAAGTTTTCAAGGGGATTTTTATTGAGGTAGTACACCTTATAACTCTATCGGTGAACCAAAGACTAATATAAATTCAATAACACTCCAAAGAGTTATATATTAGTTTTGAACTTTCTTTTTCAATGTGATATCAATTATCCATAGCAGAGAGAACTCTGGCTCTCAACTTTGGCTGCATGTTAGAAACACCTGGGAAACTTTTAAGCCTGCCAATGGCCACACTGCGCCTTGACCAATTACATCAAATTTTCCAGGGAAGGTGGAACCATGGAATAAATATTTTCCCCAAATAATTTCATTGTGCAGCCTAAATGGAGAATCACTGAGATGGAAAATACCATAATGGAGAAGTTATGCCTAAAATAATTTTCTTCTCTTTGTGAAATGTTATATTGAGAGACTTGTCTTAAAATTTGTTAAAAGTTGAAATAGGATTTTTATAAATTATTACATTTATTTCTCCATCTGTCCATTTATTCACCAAGCATTTACTGAGTTTCAATATGTGCCAAACTGAGTTAAGTTTATAATCTTAAATTAAGGAAATTATCTTTTTGAAGACAAGACTATACTTTGATCCTTTCTTGTGAGATTTTAACCTGAAGTGATCAAAGTGAAAAAATCATGGTTTTTTTTTTTTTTTTTTTAAACAATTAGCCATCAGAATAAGATGGAAACTGCTTTGTTAGCTAAAGATCTTCTGTTGTGATCCTTTTCTGTTTGAGTAGATACTTTAAGGGGAATGGGTTTGATGAAACCCAGTTAAGGGGATTCCTGGAATCAATAAAATGCAGAAAGTTCATCAAAAGACTGTTAAGTTAAATGAATATAGTTCCCTCATCATCCATGGAAACTTTGTGCTTTTAGGATATTTCTTTCAGAAGGTACGCTATGAGCAACTGTCTCTTCAAATCTGCATTCATTATTGGTCCTCCTATCTGAAACCAAGCCATGGCACTGAGATGATAATGGAGATCTATATTTATGCAGCACTCACCATAGGGCCTCTTCTAAGCAGTTATTCATGCAATCCTCATAATAATCCTGTGAAGTAGCTGTGAGGTAAGACTTCTGCAGGCTCAAGTCCCGAGATAATGTGAGGCAGGCAGCAAGAAGAAAGCAGAGTTCAGAGAGAGCAAGCTGTGCCAGAATATCCATTTATATTCTGGAGGCAGACCACTCCCCCAAAGGAATGCCCTTTCAACTGATTGGTTGATCACATCAGATCTGAGAAGGTCATTATATTATATTACATTACATTATGGAACAGTAACCAGTCCAGTGTCTAGTCAAACCATGGAGAATTATAGCCTAACCAAGTTGACACAAAATTAACCATTGCACCACCATTTTAAAAACAAGAACACTGAGTTTTAGAGAGGTTAAGCAATATACCCAAACTCACCTAGCTAGAACAACTGGGAGATGAACCTCAAACCAGGGCTTCAAACCAGTTCATTCCATTTTTACCTCCTGCTGAGAATTTGCATTTCCACCCCAGATATACTGAATCAGAACCTATACTTTAATAAAATCCCCAGGTGACTCTTGCAAGCAAATTCTCAGGTCCAAAGGCCAACCTGTAACCTTGCTACTCAAAGTCTGGTCTGGTGACCAGCAGCAGAAGTACCTCCAAGCTCCTTAGAAATCCAGAATCTCAGGCCCTGGCCCAAGCCTGCTCATCAGCACATGCATTTAATGAAATTCCTGGGTGATTCCTTCATAATATTTGTTTGAGGATTTCTCTCCGTTATGCTGCTTCTCAGATCTGACATGATCATATTTTAGAAGAATGAGCTGCTTATAAGAGTCTGGATATATTTAGTGAGCATTTTGTTGGTATATGTTGGCCACAGTGAGGCGCTCAGCCAAGAACATGGAAATAATTTACGTTAGATGCTAAGAGAAAGAGCCTTCAACCTCCCCGAAGATAAGGATCACTGCATGCTTGTTAACAATACAAGTTAACATGCACTTGCTGAATCAGAATCTCCAGGGGAAAGGCCTGGGAAGCTTTTTATTTTTTTTAAGGGGCTGTCAAATAAAAATAAAAGCAAAAAACCAAATTTGGACTTTGATAGGGAGAGGCTTTGTTGTTATTATTAGTTACCATTGAGTAGGCTTAATATATAACAGAACAAAAACAAAGAATAAAACAAAACATCACCTGGTATTTAGAAAGAAAGAGGGTAAGGTGTTGTTGTAGTAATAGGGGAGGGAGACTACTGCAATAGGGAGAACACTGACCATAAGATCTGCAAGTATCTCAGGGTTCAGGAGACTCTGAGTAAACTTTCATAAAGACTGAGAGTAAACAAGGCTAGAGAAAACTCAAGGGTGGGGAAGCGGGATGTAAGGGTGACATCATTGGATAATAAGTGGGAATGTTTTATGCAGAAGCCAGCTTATTCTCTGGGAGGGGCTGTTAAAGAGGGGGAGATATGTTGGCTGAGGAGCCCTGGTGGTACAGTGGTTAAGCACTCGGCTTCTAACCAAAAAGTAGGTGGTTTGAACCTACCAGCTGCTCCAGGAGAAAGTAGTGGCAGCACACTTCTATAAAGATTAAAACCCCAAATCTAAATCTGCTGCTGTTAAGTTGATTCTGACTCGTAGCGATCCTATAACCTTTGCCATTGAGTCGATTCCAACTCATAGTGACCCTACACAAACAAAAAACCAAACCCGTTGCCATCAAGTCAATTCTGACGTAGTAACTCTATGAGTTTCCCTGTAAAAAAAATTTTTTTTTTTTTTTTTTTACCCTATAGAACAGGGTAAAACTTCCCCGTAGGTTTTTCTAGGCTGTGATTTTTACAGAAGCAAACTGCTACCTCTTTGTCCTGCAGAGCAACTGGTTGGTTTGAACTGCGAACCTTTCCATTAGCAGCTGAGAGCTTTAACCACTGTACCACCTGGGCTCCTTTTTCTGTAAAGATAGCTTTAAAAATCCTATGAGGCAGTTCTACTCCGTCCTATAGTGTTGCTATGAGTTCGAATTGACTTGACGGCAATGGGTTTTCTACGTTGGCTCAGGCTGAAGGTGGTCAAAATTAGGGACTTGGGGAGGAAGAAAGCAGCTTAACCAAACTTAGGCTAACAAGTGGTTTGTTTCTGATTTATCAGTGGGGACAAGCAATTCAGTTAGTCAATCCTGAGGCAAGGAATAAGAATTTGGGGAAATCTGGCATTGTCATAGGTGAACATGGAGTCTTATTCCATGATCAGTTATGGATTGGACCAGTCAGCTGCATAGGGTTTTGGGCTGATTTTCAGAAGTGGGTTGCCAGGCCTTTCTTCCTAGTTTGTCTTAGTCTGGAAACTCCACTGAAATCTGTTCAATATCGTAGCAAGACATAGCCTCCACTGATAGATGGGTGATGGTTACATATGAAGTGCATTGGCCAGGGATCAAACCTGGGTCTTTCACATGGAAGGTGAAAACTCTACCACTCAGCCAACACTGCCCCCTAAGCCATATGGGAAAGGTAGTCTTTTACAGTAAACAATTTTCCTGAACACAAGTGGTGAGGGGGGAAGGTGGGGATTTCTTTCAACTGTTTTCCGGTATCACAAGATTTGTAAAATTCAGCATTATCAGGACCCTAAATGATTCTTATTATTAGAGAAGTTTGGAAACACTGCTCTGAGTTAAGTTTTAAAATCAATGCATAATAAAGACACAAAATCAGTATACCTGAAAAACTGTATCTTGATTGAAAGTACTATATTATCTTGTCTATGCCAGTTTTTTTTTCCCCCTACATGTTGTTGTAATTAAGAGGGTTGGTTGTCCATAGAAGCACTGAAAAAGAGTTTCTGAAAGACAAATGGCATAGCTCAGGGCCCATTCAGATCTGATGAGGGTAGAAAGTTTCTAGACTCAAGGATGTACCTTGAAGGTGTATCCTGCTATGGAGATGGATGCTTCTGGATCCCGAAGCCTGATGACATTAAACGTTGGAATCATCTAATTAACTCAACTTGCCCTGAATTGCTCAGCGAGCAACCTTCTGATTAAAGCTTAACTTCCTACGTAGCATGCCTGCCAGGAGAGAAAATGCATTGGCTGGGGATTAGGAGTGTTCAGTTAAAATTCTCATTGTAAATCAATAATCTGGCACTCAGATTTTATCCATCAGGTGTTTTAACCTTAATGTGAGTCCACCCATGAAGGGTGTATCCCTGTTGAGCTGTTGTCATGATTCAGAGCCTGCAAAGCTGAAGTTTGGTAAAAGGTGATGGCTGTCTACCGTACTGACTGAGAGAGCCCAGTCTGGATAACCCCCCTCAGCAGCAGCTGGCCTTTGAAGCCATTTCTCTTTTGCCTTTCTGACTACAATACCATTACTCTGTGGCCCAAGGCATTAATATGCCAGTAGTGGAAAGTAGTATGGGTGGGAAAGTTAGGGGGTTGGGTAATTTTCAGAAACAATGTGGAAAGAAAAATGGAGTTAGTATTCAGGGTATGGCCAACAAAATAGGAGTATATAGCATGATAAGTAACCTTGAAGGCCAGGGTATTGTTTTAAGAATGGATTGGCTAAATTTCTTTAAAATATTCCTCTTCCATCCCTTTTAGTAGGTTAATAGTCTAGCCTGGTGGGCTAGGGAATGAGTTCAATATAACAGAGTTACGTTGTAAAGAAAATATTCTTTGTGCTCTTAGATTTGGGTTCTTCAGTAGAAGGAGGATCAGATGTAGAGGAGCTTATCAGCTGTCCATCTTGAGGAATAAAGGGCAAGCTAAGGGAGAGAGAGAAGACTGAATATAAGTGTTAGTTCTCTGCTCTCTTGGCTTTGACCTGGAAGTATGTGTGTCCGTGTGTGTTCAATATTCATTAAATGAGGTTAAAATGGAAGGCAAGCTGCCATCTACCACTCTGGAACACAACCACTTCAGAGTAAACTAGGCTGCAGGCCAATACATAAAGGACACACTGGTTTCAGCTTTCCCAAGCCACCCTCAGTTGCCTGTGGCACTTATTGACTTGAGAGCAGCATTCTTCTCACAGTACCTTCCCTGGCAGGACTAGATGAACTTTGAGCTAAGGGTGAACTGCTGTGCCAGTGGAAGAAAGGGAAGATGGGTTTCTTTGTGAGGAATTTCAGAGAGGTTAGGATGAAAGGGTGGGGCCCTTGTTGAGGGCTTCGGGGGGAAGGCTATAGTCAGGGAGAAAGTCTTCTGGATAATGCCAAAGAATTGTACTGGAGATACTTGGCATAGTCAAGGGAGCAGTAATCAGGGCCAACTGGGCCAGTGGTTTCCTTGCCAACCCAACACAGACATAAACACAGCTCACGTATCTAAGAGCCCTGGGGAAACACTGGTGGCATAGTGGTTGAAAGCTACAGCTGCTAACCAAAAGGCCATTAGTTCAAATCCACTAGGCACTCCTTGGAAACCCTATGGGGCAGTTCCACTCTGTCCTATGAGGTCACTATGAGTTGGAATCGACTTGACGGCAACAGATATGTATCTAAGTCAACAAATGCAGGTCAACTATTCTTCTTTTCTGTGTCAAAATACAGTCTCTGGAGTCAGATCCATTTTTTTGCTGTATGGTTGTAGGTTGCTGTTGTTGTTGCTATTATCTCCCGACTTATGGGGACCCCCCGCACAACAGAAGGAATCCCTGCCCAGTCCTCCACCATTCCCATGATCAGTCGTGGATTGGACTGTTGTGATCTATAGGGTTTTCACTGGCTGATTTTCAGAAGTAGATCACCAGGACTTTTTTCCCAGACCGTCTTAGTTTGGAAGCTCCACTGGAACCTGTTCAGCATCATAGCAACACCCAAGCCTCCGCTGACGGAGAGCTGGTGACCTCTCATGAGGCGCATTGGCTGGGACTCCAATCTGGGTTTCCTGCTTCTAAGGCGAGAATTCTACCACTAAATCACCACTGCCCCTGATTAATTGTAGGTAAGACACCATATTTAAAACTTCAGTTTCCTCCTTAAAGAAAAAAGGGAGAGAAAGGAGGGGATAAGAAGTTGAAAGTTTGTTTTAAGAATGAAATAAGAAGACAATAAATGTGGTTTACTTGCCCCAGTGTTTCACACATTGCAAATTATCAGTAAGTGGTAGCTGCTGTTATTTTAACTACAACTATGCATTGCCTTGGTTTTTCCACTTGTATAATACCAAAAAAAAAAAAAAAAAAAAAAAACCCAAAACCCACTGTTGTTGAGTCTATTCTGACTCATAGTGACCCTGTAGGACAAAGTAGAACTGCCCCATAGGGTTTCCAAGGAGCCCTGGTGGATTTGAACTGCTGACCTTCTGGTTAGCAGCTATAGTTCTTAACCACTACACCATCCAGGGCTCTATCCACTTGTACAACGAGAGTGATTAAACATACCTCATTCTTCGTAAAAACATTTGATTTTAAATAGGATCTGTATTTTAATATCCTTGGATAAAATGCTGTATTAGGTAACACTGTTAATAAAATACTAGCATATCCAATGCTTGGTATATGAATGAAGCATGCTTTATAGAGAATCAACATTTTAACTTAAAATGCTGGTCATCTGCACATTTTCCCCCTAACAATTATCTTTAAACTTTAATAGCTAATCTTCTAGAACTAAAACAAACATAATTGCAAAAAAAAAAGTTAAAGCAAAACTTATGGAAATGGAAACGCTCGATTGGTCCTTCATGTTGATATTGTGCTGGATACAAGAAATATAATGATGAATAAAAAATAGGCCACTGCTCTTAAGGAATTTAGAGTGTATTAGGGAGATTTTTTTTTTTTTTGGAGATAGAGCCATTAAAAAAAAAAAAAGAGCCATGTACAGGGATAAATTACAATCCATCATGAGCATGCTTCTCCAGAGACAAGCATAAAATGCATTTGTAACAAAGGATAGAACAATTAACTCTGCCTGAGGCTCTTTGGGAAGGTCTCCTTAAAGAGAAGACATATAAACTTGAGGAGATGAATAAAAGTTGCCAGATAAAAGCCAAGCGGGAGTGGCGAAGAGGGCTTCCACAAGGAAAAAGTAGTGTGAGCAAAGTGGCACAGAATTGAGAAAGGATCTGATCCAAATAAGAAATAGCAAGAAATTCATCGCAGTTGGAGCATAGACTAGACAGCGGAGAAAAGTGGAAGTGGTGGGGGCCAGAGTATGAAATACACTGAGCACCAGTTAAAGAGTTTCCAGTTCTATAGATTATGGAAAGTCATTTGGGGTTTACAAGCAAGGGAATAAGATTAACCTTGTAACAAATGATGCCAAAGGAAATATCCTTTCCTTTTACCAGTTACCAGTTGCCGTTGATTCTGACTCATGGCAACCCCATGTGTGTCTGAGTAGAACTGTACTCTACAGGGTTTTCGACCGCTGAATTTTCAGGAGTATATCACCAAGCCCTTCTTCCGAGGTACCTCTTCATGGACTTGAACCTCTAACCTCTCAGCAGCCAAACCTGCTAATCATTTGTACCACCAGGGACTCCCCATTTTCTTTTAGTTTGCTATTACTTAAAAATGTATGTTGAAAAGCTTAAATTAACAAAGAATCTAGGTTCGTAGGGACAGGTGGAAGTAAGAGGACACAAGCCTGCTCCGTCACCCACATCCTTGAGTAAGTTGGCATTTGTTGCCCTTATAGGCGGGTTGTAATCTCCAAGGCGAAAAGTGGATCAATCTGGCAGAGAGCACATTTTTTCTGTTCTGATTTTGTGCACTTGTCTTAATATTATGAAGATTGGGTTTTTCTAGCTGAAGTGAAAATTGCCACAATCCTCAGAGGCAATTCAGGTTACCCATAAAAGAAAAAAAAAAAAAAAAAGCAGATTTAACACGTTTTATCCAGAGTGGAGGCAGTCCTGGGAGAACTGGGAGTTCTCAACACACTTTCTCTACTGCAGAGAAGCAAAAATGGATATGAGTTCAAATAATTTTTCATGTGTGTTCCTCACTTATATGTTAAAGGGTTCCATGAAGAGATTTGATAGTACATTCTTACGGACAAAAAAGACAAAGAGGAATATATGTGCAGAAATGTACAAAAGCAAAACATTAGAATTCTAATTCCAAAGAAGATATCAGAATCTTCCCTCCCAGTAGATTCACTGTGATGTCTGTAATGTGGAATCAAATATTAACTTTTCTTTTTCTTCTCCACGAATAACTTACCTCATGGGAAACTCCCCCGGCGCTTCAGAGATTGAAACAGAATACGGATGTTTGGTTTCCATATCAACCATGCCAACTTCTCTTTTGTTTCTCACTTACTTATTCATTCATTTATTAAACCAACAAATATTTATTCGGCACCTAGTCTGTGTGCCAAGAACTGAGTGGAGATCTAGGAAGATCAAAATAGATCTTCTGTCTTTATAGAGCTTCAAGTCTAATGAGGGAGAGAAGTATTAAACACTCTAAAAAAGATGGCCACCACCTGTCTGTCAGTTTGTTTACCATGGCGGCTTGCATATTGCTATGGCACTGGAAGCTAGGCCACCGGTATTTCAAATACCAGCAGGGTCACCCATGGGCAGATTTCAGCAGAGCTTCAGACTAAGACGAATTAGGCAGGAAGGCCTGGTGATCTACTTCTGAAAATTAGCCAGTGAAAACCAAATGGATCACAACAGAATATTGTCCAAAACAGTGCTGGAAGCTGAACCCCCTAGATTGGAAGCCACGCAGTGGCAACAGCAGTGGACTCGAACATACCAACAATCATGAAGATGGTGCAGTACCAACGTTTTGTTCTGTTGTACATAGAGTTTTTTTTTTTGACAGCAACTAACAGCAACAAGTAAAGATGTAATTACTATGGGTAGGAGTTCAGCCCACTGGAAGTATTGAAAAGAGGCCAGCATGACTAAATCCTAAAGAGCAAAGAGGAGAATCAAGTAAATGAAGTAAGCAGGAGCCAGATCCCATGGGACCTTGTGGAGCACCTTGCTCTCATTTTTAGGTTCCTGGCTCTTCCCTAACAAATTAAATGACTTCATCAATTGTTTTTTTCTAAACGCTGAGTTTATTGACTTTTGAAACAGAAACAGTCATGCCAAAGCTGGCAAACTTTTATAGATACACACATGCACACTCACAAACATACAATACACACACAAATATTACATAAAGCACTTTCCATGAGGACCATATAATTTGGCATTATTAAGAATGTCTATTTTTTTATCCCATCGCCATATACATGATTCTGGATCAACCCAGGTAATTAGCTGAACATTACCTTCATATTCTTTTTTCCTCCCCAGGAAATGTCTCCCTGGAAGAGACCTGGAATATGAGGGTTTCTGTAAGAGCTTTTAAAAATGTTGCCTGCACATGAATCCTCTATCAGTTTTCAGGGTTAGTATCTGCCCAGCTGACACCCATTGTCTCTGAAGAGGAACGGCTTCTTGCTCCGCCCTGTGCCTTACTATTGGCCAAGGCATGACAGGAAGGAATCTGAGTTCTGTCTACCACCAGGGTAAACTGCTCTGGGTTCTTGTAGAAAGGTGCATTTTGGGGTATATTATACCCCCAAGTATTTACAAGTACTGAAAATGACATGCATATAAATTGTAGGCCTTGTGGCTACTGCTTACTGCCAATGACAATCTGGCTCTTAAGGCTTGACACATCACAGTACAGTCATGTATTCATGATGAGGCTCATTCTGTTATTTTTTTTAAATAAATTATTTTGTTTGTTTACTATCTACTATCCCATACTGCCTTACTTTTCTTTTTCACTTTCACTTGTCAACTATTAATCACCATGCCTTTTAAACTGTCTTTTTATTGAAAGCAATAAATTAAAACATTCATCTTTAGGTGGTATCACCTTTGCATAAGAATCCAGCAAATATATTAACATGCTCACAGTGTTGGGTATACAGGAACTCGATTGAGCAGCAACACTTACTGACCTTAGAAAGAAAACTTTCCATTTATCGTTACTTGCTAGTCTTACACAATTGTAACTTTCCATACAATACAATACTTAAAAATTAAGAAATATTGAAGAAATGGTATCTTCTGTGGCTCTTCCTCAAAAGGAAGCCACTGGCCGTTTGATGAGATTGAGTTTCCGGGAGGCGCTAAGACTCGATTCGATCATCCTGTGAGTCAACACTTATAGTGGAATCGTCGCTACTGACATCAGCAGCTTCATAAGACTTTTGATCTTTGGCAAAGTTGATGAAAACCTGATTTTTCAATGAAAATAAAGCAGTTAGTGCTTGGTAAGTCAAAGGAAGAAATAAGATTAACTGATGCACATGCATACACAGTGCAAGAGCAAGTAAGAAAGCTGGACTTTATAGGAGCATGGTGGACACATATAAAGGAGCCCTGGTGGCTCAGTGGTTAAAGCGATTGACTGTTAACCAGATGGTTGGCGGTTTGAAACCACCAGCAGCTCCACAGGAGAAAGATGTGGTAGTCTGCTTCTGTGGAGATTTACAGCGTTGGAAAGCCTATGGGGTCGCTGTGAGTCAGGATTGACTAGATGGCAGAGGGTGGGTGCATATGCACATTCCCAATAGGAGTCCTTCTTTCAGATATTCAGATTTAACTGGGGTTTGAAAATCATATCTCTGTCTATGGCTGTGGCTATGACTATGTTTATAATCATAACATAAATCTAAACCAAAAAAACCCAAACCTATTGCAGTCGAGTTGATTCTGATTCACAGCGACTCTACAGGAGAGAGGAGAACTGCCCCATAGGGTTTCCAAGGAGCGGCTGTTGGATTTGAACTGCTGACCTTTTGATTAGTCACAGAGCTCTTAACCACTCTTAACTAGGGCTCCATTTTATAGTTAAATATCCATAGCCACATATCTATATCTATATTGCCTAAATCGATACATCTATCAAGTATAAACAAGAAACCCAAGCTCTACTCTTATCAAATGTTTGTATGACAATGTTGACAGAAATTTCACTAGTTTCAAGAGTTAATGCACTAAAATAAAATTTGTACAGAAAGCCCATATTAACATTACATTCAGTAAGCCAGTTGTTTCACAGGCCGACCTTCATTACTTTTCTTAAAATTGTTATGTCTGTTAATCACAGATTCATCCAAGAAAGATTTATTGAGGCCCTGTTTTATGCTAGGCATGGCACTGGTGGTTGGTCACAAGTCAAAACCTGTTAGCTATGAAAGGACAGGAACTTTAACATGGCCACTAAATTTTCAGTGTCACAAAGCCATAATTGTCTAAAGCCCCTATTAAAATTCCTAAAACCCCCATCAAAAAATTGCCCATTTGATGCAGCACCATACACTGACTCATAGTTGGAGACCCCAACAGCCTCACTTTCAGAGTCATTCCAATGATGGATGCAAACGTCCTGTATGTAGGGTGGTTGAGTTGTACAAAATTAAAAGAGTGCAAAGGTGACAAAGGAAGACCTATGAAGCTTCTAGTTATGACTATAAATGCAATTAAGACAGATGATTTCAAATACAACAAAAGAATTCTGCATTTGCCTCCGTAATTGACTGAATTGAGCAAATCTAAAGACCTGGCACAAAATTCCCTCTAGATACTCCCATCCCACCCTAATCCAGGAAGCCAATCAACAGAAATAGTTCTTTTAGGAGCCTACCAAGGGGAAAGCAAGAAAAACATTACCAGCTGTTTGTTTTATGGACGATAATATTTTTTGTTTTCCACATATATATAACCTGAGGGATAGAGATGTCATGTAGAATGGAAACGTATTCATCTCTTCATTAAAAAAGTTAATGCTTTTCATATCTCCTTTTGAAGCCCAAAATGCAGTTGAAAATAAAATAAGCTCTTTGCGAAATTTTACAGATACGAGATTAGATATTGCTTCAGTGACAAATTGAATATCATTAAAAAGAAATAACCAGGATGATGTATAGTAATTAATATGTGACATTGTATGGGCAGTCCCTGACTTATAGTGGATTCGAGGTATGGTGAACCACACTTAACGACTGTCTGGGTTTTTTCTGTACGTCTTATCTTTAGGAACATGTACTAAATATAATGTTGCAACATGTAATGTGCTAATGTTAGCATTCTTAGATGTTCACTGGCAGATATGCAGATGTTTAAAGATCAGATTTATAAAGATACTGATAATAAAAGGCAATAACAGTGAAAACTAAAAAAAAAAAAAGGTATTCGACTTAACGTTAGAACCAATTGACGCAGGAGTTGTTGTAATAGAGCCCCGTTGTAAGGCAGGGACTACCTGCATACATAGATTACAGTATCCATCTTACCTCTTCTAGTGTGGTCTGACTCACTAAGAAATTTGTGATATTTAAGGCAGTCTTGTTGGTTTCTAGAAGATCAAAAATGTTTGCTACTCCTCCTGCTGTGACTGGTACGTGATACTCTAGCATGCTAAGGTGCTGATCCTGTGGGAAACCAAGGAAAAAAGATATTTATTTTGCAACGTCAGATAATACTGGCTTGACTAGGTATAACGTTACCAAGAGCTAAGGAAAATACTGAAATTCGTTCCACTGGAAATGATGCTACAGTGTAAGTAATGGGTATGTTTTGAAGCTTATAGCTTGCAAAGACAAGATGAAAAATTTTATGAATGTCAAAGAGAAAACAAATTAAAAAGCTAATGAAAATTCCAAAGTGTTCTACATTTGTGCACACTTAGAAAGTCATTATCATCTTACTTGGAAAAAAAATA
Source organism: Elephas maximus indicus (assembly GCF_024166365.1). Lineage (NCBI taxonomy): Eukaryota > Metazoa > Chordata > Mammalia > Proboscidea > Elephantidae > Elephas > Elephas maximus. The sequence goes on from NC_064824.1 coordinate 113,392,881, forward strand.
AATAATTGTGGAATGGTATTTCATTTGTTAGATTACTCTCACTCACATGAGTTTTTTCAGAGATCACTTCTAGACATTTCAACTTAATGTTAAAATTGTTTTAGAATGCTAGGAATTAGCTGCTCAGTGTATATTGGCTAAACACACCAGATTTCAAGAGCATAATCTAGGAGAAACCTCATTCAAATAATGTCTCATTCTTTCTCAATGTCAACTCACTAAAATTCTTTCCAATTTATTTTAGTCAATAGTATCACCATCTACCTAGTAATCTATTCTTATCTCCTTGGAGTATCTTTAACATCTTGTTCTTCTGCATATCTAATCAGTTACCATAAACCATACCCTTTTCGTTTCCTCTAAAACCAAAAACCAAACCCATTGCCATTGAGTTGAGTTCCACTCATAGAGACCCTATGGGATAGCGCGTAGAACTGCCCCATAGGGTTTCTAAGGAGTGGCTGGTGGATTCTAACTGCCGACCTTTTGGTTAGCAGCTGAGCTCTTAACCACTACACCTCTAGGGCTCTAAGATGTTATTGATGTTACTTGCCATTGCACGATACCATGTGTGCAAAGTAGAACTGTTCCATGGGGTTTTCAAGGCTGTGACCCTCCCAAAGCAGATCAGCAGGCCTGTCTTTGGAGGTGCCTTTCAGTGGATTCAAACCATCAACCTTTTGGCTAGTAGTCAAGCCCTTAACTGTTTGCATCAGCCAGGACCTTCCTTCTAAAATAATTCTCAAATTGAAACTCCCCTCTCTACTTCCACCAACAAGATTGTTAACTTGACTCTCATCATTCCATATCTGAATTACTGCACCACATCTTCACAAACCTAGAAACTGTATACACTCATATACTGGCACAAAGCAGCTAGAATAACCATTCATAAACACTACTTTAATCTGGATGTTTTCTACTCCTGCAGCCTATTACGGATCAGACTTAGACCCAGTGTCTCATCCTGGTATTCAAGGCTTCTCCTTACTGGAAACCCCCCTCCTCGCCTTTTTCACATTGCCTTGCCTCTCCCATGGACTAGTTTTTGCATTGCAGTCTATCACTGTGACAGATTATTTTTACTCCCAAATTGTTGTTTTGCTATTTCTTTCTAGAGGCCTAGAAACCACCACAGACTTGTGAGTAATAGCCTGTTTAGAGAGAAATCAAACTTTATCATCACTGCATTTGCCTTGTAGAGCACCAGTCTCATGAGGAACAGACCAAAGGAGCATGTAATCTTATCGCTCAGTGAATAAACACAGATTTCAATCCAGACGTTCACTAAAACAAAAAACATTACGGTGAATGCAACTTGTGCAAGCAAGGAGACCTTTAATTTTTAAATTTGATTTTAATTTAGATGATAGAAAATGGGCTTTGATAAGAATCATAAAAACTATTTCTTGGAGAGGCTAGCCATGCCTTGGGGAGTCCAAGGCAAAGGTATTTTGTAGAGATAAAGAATTGTTTTTAAAAAGGTATTCCAGTTTGTTCTCTAAGATCACTTCACGTTAATATTGTGCATTACAGTTTATGAAGTATCTTTATGGACCTTTAGTTTATTTAGTTTTCACACCAATCTTGTGAAGTAGATGTTATTATTCCTATTATACAAATGAGAAAAATGAGGCTCAGAGACTTTAAATGTCTTGCTGGAAATCACACAGCAAAGCTGGACCTCAGCCCAAGTCTTTCCAACTTCTTTTTAAAATCATTCAGTTGCTACAATCATTTTCTACAAATTACTTGTACATCAAAGATGTTATTGATGTGACCTTTTTTTTTCTGTCAAGTACATTTATTTTAAGTATGTACTATGTGAGATATATGTGCACATATATGTGTGTGCATGTCCATCCTGCAGATATATATTAAAAAAAAACCCAAACCCGCTGCCATTGAGTTGAATCCGACTCATAGTGACCCTAGAGCACAGAGTAGAACTGCCCTCTAAGGTTTCCAAGGCTGTAAATCTTTATGGAAGTAGACTCCACATCTTTCTCCTGCAGAGAGGCTGGCTGGTGGATTTCGAATCGCCAACCCTTCAGTTAGTGGCTGAGCACTTTAACCTCTGCACCACCAGTGCTCATTCGTAAATGTATACCCAAAAAAACTTATTACCACAGAGTCAATTTCGACTCAAAGCGACCCCATAGGACAGAGTAGAACTGACCCATAGGGTTTCCAAGGAGTGGCTGGTGGATTCGAACTGCTGCTCTTCTGGTTAGCCACTGAGTGCTTAAACACTGCACAATCAAGGCTCCAGTAAATATATACAACTTGAAAAGCATTACAGATGGTCATAACACCTTCGTGAGGAAGAAATGAATACATCTATGCGAAAGGACTATGTTAATTTTAAATAGCTAATACATATAATTAATTTGAAGGTTCTATTTGTTCATGCTAAGTATGCTTCATAGTATCTCATGTGTCTTAGACTAATAAATATATGAAGATTAATAATAAAGCTATGATAGACTTGAAAATGGCAAACATCCACTATGATATTAGATTATGACTACTAAATCCAATCAAGATAAATGGCGGGATGATATCCTACTCACTTTTAAGTATGTTTTTGGAAAATGCAGCCTCATGAACCTTGTAAGGGCTTCCATGCTCACTTCATTATTCTTCAAGTGAACTTTGACAGTAAATCCTCGTCCAAACCTAGAAAGAAAAAGTGCAAAATATGATATGAGTTACATTGTGTTGAAATAGCTCCCCTGGAATTCTAGGTAATGAAACAGGACCCAAGCTGACCATTACAATCCCTTTTCTTATATAAAGACTGTCATTTTGCCATAAAAGATCAGAGCATATTACAAACCGGAAATAGTACAGTGCCATAATTTTTTATTTATTTCTACCACTATATAGAGTTATACTCTTTGGGCAAAAGCTCTGTTAGAAAGAGAACATAAAATCTTGACTTTCTTTGACATCCACGATTTGGCAATTGATGTCAATTTGGGGGGTTAAATATGTTATAATTTAAAGTAAGCACGGTCTTGAGGGACAGGTCACTGGGGATTTGGTGTCAACAGTAAAGGTTAATGTCGTTGAAATTTTTAAAAAATAAATAATAAATCAATATGCCAGCTAACCGTTAGCACCAAGAATAGAATTTATAAACAAGTAATGACAGTCTTCCTATGAGCAACCTGTAGGATCCTCTTTCATCTTTTTTCTTATCTTGGTTAATATTACCTTATAAGAAAGCAAAACTGTTGTACAAATAAAAGTAAAAAGCAACATCTTAAAGTTTGGAGGTTAACGTGCATATGTATAAATGCATATAAACTCTGGTCAAATACAAGCTATTAATTTAATTTTAATTTGATATTCATAGCATCTTTATGCCATTCTCTCTATTATTGATTAAAAGGTTTTCAATATGGTGAAAATGTTAGTTTGCTGAAAGCCTGTGCAAATGGCAAATACACATGCTAGAAAAACTGAGGACTTCATGTACTTGTCAAGGCTCAAGTTTGTTCTTGAGTAAATTCTTGAAACTGCTTCTTGAGAGTGTTTTAGTTGTAGAATAATTTTTTTTTTTTTTTTCGCTTTAGGCCTTCTAAGTTGTTGGGTTATTAACTCAAAATACATCGAACTCTAGTAAAAAAAAAAAAAATTAAGTTTAAGATAAGTCAATAAATAGCTCTTCTATATTGCAATACATAATACTTGAAGAGGATTATAGTGCCATTAGATTTCTCGCCCAACACTATGTGTTAAACAACATATCGTTCTTCACCTGCTCTTTATGTGTTGCAAAGACCCAATGCATTGGAACCTTCCATTCACCATGATGGCGAGCCTGGTACAGAGCGCTTCACATTCTTCCATGCTGAAAGACAGAGCAGAGAGTCTCGTTAGCATTTGAGGCACAGAAAATTGGGCTTCAGTACATGATCTTAAGCTTAGCTGTTTCATTATTGTACTTTAGTAATACTGTTTTAGTTCCTTAAAATGACTTGCCCTTGAAGGAGAACAGCAACAAAAAATTTCCATATAAATTAAATGTCTTCAGATAAAGTTAGATTATTGCTTTCTTCTCAATATGACATACTTGATGCCATCTCTCTCCCCTGGAATGCTCAAACTGAGCACTTATTTCAAGCTTTGACTTAAGACCTATGTTTCCTAAAAAAAAAATTCCAAATAATACCAATCTTTTTTCATTACACCTCTTGGCTCATATCCAGTTGGTTTTTTTAATCTGTAGTTGATTATATAATCTCTAATTTCATGGACTATGATAATGGGAGAAGATTTTCAGTATAATCCTGTCCATATAAGAGTTAAGAAGAATTAAATGATTGGCTCCCGAACATATAGGAAAGGAGAGCATGTGTATGTGAAACCACAAGTCATTTAGATTAACTAATGGGTGTCATGGGAAAAAAAGACTGGACACTTAGATGAAGCCAGATAATGGAAGGCCTTGCATACTAAGCTTAAGGATTGGATTGTGAACTTTATTTGACAGGCAACAGGGGGTCAGAGATGAGTTAAGAAGGCTGTAATTCATGAGAAATTTGTTTTTCAACAGACTGCTTAGGCCCTGTATCCCAGTTAAGGACTTGGCTGCCAACAAAAATGTTAGTGGTTCTAACACACCCATCAGCTCTGTGGGAGAAAGACTTGATGAATTTATATCTTCCTTAAAGATTACAGTCAAGAACACTTTGTAGGGCAGTTCTACTCCATCACATGGGGTCGCTATGAGTAAGAATTGACTCCGCAGCACCTATTAACAACAATAACGACCCTATAGCAGCTGAATTCCACTATGAAATGTGCCTTACTACTACTAGAAACAATATATTTTAATAAAATTGTGGGCATTCACTACCTATAAACATTACACAGAATTACCTTTTCCCATATATTATCATACAATTGTTTGTGTTATTTGGTTTGAAATTTCCCATCCTCAGTTTACCTGTGAGAAGTGAGGATGACGGAACATTTGTTCTGTACTTCTTCTGCAATGATCCTCCAGAGATGCCGTTTCGACTTAGGATCCATCCCAGAGCTTGGCTCATCCTGAATAAAAAGTTACAAGAAAATGTATCAAATTAATTAATTTTTGAGGAGGTTCTTTACATGAATCATCACATCTCACTTCCCTAGAACAGAAATCACTTTGTGAAGTCCTGTGACTAACTTGTTTTACACTTAATAGGCTTCTTTCTGTGGCTGTCGAAAAGCTCCAAATTAATCATTTAAAATTGTCAATCCATTTGAAAAAGCATCTGAGTGAAGTTGACATCCCGTTACTTTACACCTGTCTCTTACATTTCTTTGGAAAAAATCTGCTTCAATTACTGACAAAGCAAAGTTTTTACATTTAATACTACATTGTCACATATATATTTGAAGCTACATCAATGAGATTGCCACCCCGCTCCTGATAGCAGAATTGTGGCTATGAATGACAATATGCTACGTGAAGCTGAAAGAACACAATTTGATTTTTCAGTTAATACATTTGAGGTGTATTTTTAGTTTTATGTTATTAATTGAAATTTAATACTCTTTGGGGAAACAAAAATAAGATTTTCAGAAATTGCCAAGTAAAAGCATAAAAATTATTTTTTATAAACGGTGTTCTGAAAAATTGTTCAGTCATAAAATTAGAAAAGCAATAGTGGATAACCTAAAGAGGCAATAATAGATCTTGACAGATGATAAAACCAAAACAAATTATAGGTCAAGATTGGGCAAAAATGAAAAGAAAAACTGTAATGGAAAGTATGTCCATAGAGTAACTGGAGGCTTGTTTTTATAGTAAGGGGTTAAAGTTAGATGTGAAGAAAGGAATGAGTATTAACTTGAGAAAAGAGTAAGGGATATACCATCCCTGCTCCAATTTAGCATTTGTAGAGTGAATGCATGTAGAAGAAAACATACTCTCTTTCTCTCATAGTCTGTATTTCAGTTCAGCTCATCAGTATATAACATTTGCATAGCGCTTTTAACATTTTGAAGTGCTTTACATTTGTTATGTCACAGGGGTGCCTAAGGATTGTTTTGTTCAATTTAAGACACACTTCTACAATAGAATTCCATTATAAGAATCGGTTGGCAGGGATATAATGTGTTGTAAGCTTTTGGTCTTATAGAAGGACAGGTTGTGCATCAGTCCATCTAGGCAGTTGAAATGATTTAATCCACTGTATTTTTTTTATAGCTTAATACATAGGATAATGTGGTGATTTATAACTGGGTTTTTGTTTCATATAGTTAAGGCTCTTTCTGAGTTTGGGGGTGCTTGAATGAAGGGGATCTTACAAAATAAGGGCAAGCGTGTTTCTCTGAAAAGAACGCCTTTTACAGTGTTTTGCCCTGGGAGCAGAATGCTACCTAATCATCCTTATGTGTAATTTATATTTCTAGGTGATCAACTTAATTTTCCAGCCTTAACCAAAACAAAAATGTGTGCTATGGATTGAACTGTGACCCCCCCCCCTACACCACACAAAAAAAATATGTGTTGTAAATCCTAACCTCTACACTTGGGGCTATAATCCCATTTGGGAATGAGTTTTCTTTTTTATTTTATTTTATTTTACTTTAGCTGAAGGTTTACAGAACAAACTAGCTTCTCATTAAACAGTTACTACACATATGTTTTATTACATCAGTTAACAAGACTACAACCCCATGTCAACACTCTCCCTTATCTACCTTGGGCTCCCTATTACTAGCTTTCCTGTTCCCTCCTACCTTCTTTCTAATCCTTGCCCGTGGGCTGGTGTGCCCCTTTAGTCTCATTTTGTTTTATGGGCCTGTCTAATCTTTGGATAAAGGGTGAACCTCAGGATTGACCTCATTACTGAGCTAACATGGTGTTTGGGGACCATACTGTCAGGCTTTCTCCAGTCTCTGCCAGACCATTAAGTCTGGTCTTTTTTTGTGAGTTAGAATTTTGTTCTACATTTCTCTCCAGCTCTGTCTGGGACACTCTATTGCAACCCCTATCAGAGCAGTCAGTGGTGGTAACCAGGCACTACCTAGTTGTGCTGGACTCAGTCTGGTGGAGGCCGTGTTAGTTGTGGTCCATTAGCTCTTTGGATTAATCTTTTCCTTGTGTCTTTAGTTTTCTTCATTCTTCCTTGCTCCCAAAGGGGTGAGACCAGTGGAGTATCTTAGACGGCTGCTCACAAGCTTTTAAGATCCCAAAGCACAGTGTAGAACATTTTCTGTATAAACTATGTTATACCAATTAAGCTAGATGTTTCCTGAGACCACGGTCCCCACAGCCCTCAGCCCAGCAATTTGGTCCCTCAGGGAATTTGGGTGTGTCTATGGAGCTTCCGTGACCTTGCCTTGTACAGGTTGTGCTGGCTTCCCCAGTACTGTGCACTGTCTTACCCTTCACCAAAGTTTCCACTTATCTATTACCTAAGTTTTCCTAACCGCCCCCCCATAACAATCAAAAATTGTTTCTTTTTGTGTATAAACCTTTTCAAGAGTTTTTGTAGTAATGGTCTCATACAATATTTGTCCTTTTGTGATTGACTTATTTCACTCAGCGTGATGCCCTCCGGATTTATCCATGTTGTGAGATGTTTTGCAGATTCATCATTGTTCTTTATCGTTGTGTGGTACTCCATTGTGTGTATGTACCTCAGTTTGTTTATCCATTCCTCTGTTGATGGGCATCTAGGTTGTTTCCAGGAATGGGTTTTCTTTGTTATGTGAATGAAGCAGTATTCGTGTAGGGTGTATCTTAAATCAACCTTTTTTGATATATAAAAGAACAGATCAAACAAGCTAGGAAGCGCAAACAGAGAAGGCACACGCCACATAATCACCAGCAAACCTAGGAACAGAAGCTGAAAAGAGACAAGGACCTTCCCCTAGAGTGGACAGAGAGGGAGAAAGCCTTCCCCTAGTGCCAGTGCCCTGAATTTGGACTTCTGTGAGAAACTCTGGGAAAATAAATTTCTGTTTGTTAAAGCCACCCACTTGTGGTATTTGTTACAGCATATAACATATAGATAACTAAGACAATGTGCAGTGCATATTTTTCCTTGCCGCCAATTAATTCAGATAAAATAGAATGGCATATTACTGATCACAATCCAATGTGATTCGCATTTTTAACTACGAAGGAAATAAAATTTTAGCACAACACATTGTTCTAAAAATCATCTATCCTCCTTAGTAGAAGTTGGAAAATATGTTAGTTTACCTTATTGGTTACTAATAGAAAAAGAGACTTGATTTCTTCAATATTAGGAATCAAATTCTACCGTGTTCTATAACTTTACTTTGTTGTTATTGTTAGGTGTTGTCGAGTCGATGCTGATTCGTAGCAACCCTATGCACAACAGAATGAAACACTGCCCGGCCCTGCACCATCCTCACAATTGATGCTATGCTTGTACCCACTATTGCAGCCACTGTGTCAGTCCTTCTAGCTGAGGGTCTTCTGCTTTTTTGTGAACCCTCTACCAAGCATGATATCCTTCTCCAGTCACTGATCCCTCCTAATAACATGTCCAAAGTATGTGAGATGCAGTCTCGTCATTCTTGCTTCCAAGGAGCATTCTGGTTGTACGTCCTTCTTCCAAGACAGATTTGGTCATTCTTTTCGTAGTCCATGGCATATTCAATATTCTTCTCCAACACCACAATTCAAAGGCTTCAATTCTTCTTCCGGTCTTCCTTATACATTGTCTAGCTTTCACATGTATATGAGGCGATTGAAATCACCATGGCTTCAGTCAAGCACACCTTAGTCCTCAAGGTGGCATCTTCACTTTCTAACACTTTAAAGAGGTCCTTTGCAGCTGATTTGCCCAATGCAATACGTCTTCTGATTCTTGACTGCTGCTTCCATGGCTGTTGATTGTGGATCCAAGTGAAATGAAATCCTTGACAATCTCAATCTTTTCTCCATTCATCATGATGTTGCTTATTAGTCCAATTGTGAGAATTTTAGTTTTCTTTATGTTGAAGTGCAATCCATACTGAAGGCTGAAGTAACTTTACTTACTCATTTGAATATCCTGAATTACTGTCCATTCCTATGCCAAGTGCTTTGTTTGAAACTTGCTGAGCCACAACATCAAACATGAACATTTTTGAGGACATATTGTCATTGTAACAAATTATTTGCTCATATAAATTCCCATATGAGATAGTGTATGTAAAGTGCTTTGTACAACAGTAAGCACATACTAAGATCTCAATGCATGTTTACTGCAATAATGACGATGACATGTTACATGCACAGCTGGGTATGTGGTCCTAATCATTTAGGATCTTTTCTTCATAATGGAGCTCTGGTGGCACAGTGGTTAAGAAATTGGCTGCTAACCAAAAGGTCAGCAGTTTGAATCCACCAGCCTCTCCTTGGAAACCCTATGGAGCAGTTCTACTCTGTCCTGTAGGGTCGCTGTGAGTTGGAATGACTCAACTGCAACAGGGTTTTCATAGTGATTCTCTTACCAGCAGAAGAATGGAAGGTTTCCCTATCAAGGCCAGTGCAGTGGATAATTTTCTTTTTGTGCCATAGCTGCACATAGAAGTAGCTCTGTCCTTGTAAGGCATCAGGTGAAGTCTCCTAAGAAGTTTATGAACAGTCTGTGGGCAATAAAAGAGAAGTTAGGTTGACTTTCCCCTGCCAAAAACCCTTGATACACCAAACAAAAAAAATCTGTTGGAGAAAAGAAGGTTATATAATGAAGAAATGTATGCCTCAAAAAAATTAAAACATTTAAATTCAACATAGGTTTTATTTTTATTTTCAAAAGACTATTTAAAAAATTAATAGTTCATTTCAAGAGATAAAAACAATTCCTTAGAGACCCATTTTAAAATGGGATATCCAAATGTGTGTGTAAGTAGTGTTTACAATTGTGGGATTATTCTTTATGCCGTGTGATCACATAAACTTACCTGGTATCAAACTTTTAGCCTATTAGCTAAGGAATCATGGGTTCTGATGGCTATTTCTATCGTTAAGTAGACCTCACAAAGAGCAAAATTCTAGATGAACTTGTACCACAGGTCCCCAGAGTTGTGAAAACAGAGGAAACTGCCCTAAGGATTGGCCATTGATTAACAAGCAAATAGTTGCAGTGAAGTACAAAGCTGGAAATAAAAAAATCAAAATGGAAGCTATTCTGTTTTACATGGGCATTTTGCTGTTAATGCCAAGTTTTACTGCTTACCTGAACACTAAAGACATGTGCAGGCAGCATCAACAGGTGCTCAACCACGAGCTTAATGCGAGTGTGATCTCCTATCTGATCTTCAAAAGTAACTGAACAAGCACAGGTCAAGGAGTTTCTAAAGCTGAGTTCATAGGACGTGGATATGATACGCACACTCAAGCTAAGACTACTACCTACATCCGTCGTCACTGCCAGGTGGAAAATGTCATAGTTTTCCAGACGTCAAGTTGGTCTTCTGGGTGGTTAGGTGGGGGACAGGGGAAAGAAACAATAATGATTTTCAAATGAACTAGTGATTCACACTGGTACTTACCTCTTTAATATCTTTTTCTGGAATTCCATGTATCCTGGCATAGAAATACAAATGTTCTTCTACAGTTACCAGGTCATCTAAGGCATCCTCCTGAGGGCAGTAGCCAACTAATGAGCTGTGAGAGTCAACATGACCCAGAGATCTGAAAAGAGAATCAAAAACACAACTGAGTTTCAAAAGATACCCTTGGTTGCCAAATGTTGGGAAAGTAACTCCATTGGGGCCACAGTGGTGGGTGATTCTGATAAAAATCAGCTACTGTGGAGTCACTTCTGACTCATGGTGACCCTGCGTGTGTCACAGTAGAACTGTGCTCCACGGGGTTTTCAGTGGCTGATTTTTTTAGAAGTAGATCACCAGATCGTTCTTCTGAGGTGCTTCAGGGTCAACTTGAACCTCTAACCTCTTGGTTAACAGCCTATCACGTTAACTGTTTTCACCCCTTACAACAGGGGTAAAATAATTCCACCATCACAGTCATACTTATAGTTTTAAAAATTTCCCTTCACTTTGATAGCTAATTTCCACCCCTTCAGAATTCAACAATATTACTGTAAAATAACATAAAAAGCCCATTTTAATTATTTTACTCCTTTGATTACATTGTGCTCATTCATTTTTCATACCCTGTCTTATTTCTGATCAGAATGTTTCCACTTGAAGGAATTACATCTCCAGTCAGCATCTTGAAGATAGTGGTCTTTCCTGCTCCATTCACCCCAAGAAGGCCAAAGCACTGGTTTGGAGAAAAAGAAAAAGATGTAAACCTTAGTCCAAACCAAAGACGTGTTGCTATTGTATCTCTTTCCTACCTCTCCCTGGGTGAAACAAATTACCAAGAAAAATGAATCACTGGAATTATTCACGGATATTGTAGTGTTCATTTGGCAGGTTGGCAAAACTTACTCTTTTAAAATAAATGGGCACTTACATATCTTTTTTCCCTGTAACTGCCTGAACATTTGTATATATACACACCCATAGGGCATGTTTCACATATTATGTAATAGCACAGCTCTATGTGACATGATGAAATACCCCACAAGTAAGTTTCGCTAACCTGAAAAAGTAATTATATTTACAGATTTCCTATTATTCATACAAAACCACAGGTCTACTGAATAAGCTACTGAAGCAATAACTTCTTTATGCTGCTGAATGAATTGAATGCATTTAGTTTGCAGCTCTGCTCAGAAAACTAAGAGAAATACCTACATTCGCTTTCTCCTTTCAAAGCTGCCTTAACATTGCTTTTGCAGAAGCAGCAAGAATAGGAATGGATTCAGTTCTAGGACCTCACTTCTGAAAACTGATTTCTTTAAGCTGCCCTTTCATGAGGCCTGGAAACTGAAAGTTGAAGAAAGCACTCTGAATAGGCTTCTTGACTGAATGTCCACCCCATAGAGGACAGGACCTTGAGAAGCAGCTTAGGACTTGATGTATAGGGGGGGTTGGTGAATCTCCCTGCCCAAAGGGAAGACTCACTGTGTAAATAGCACGTGGACACATGTAAATTCTACCTGTAGAATTCATGGACTATTCAGGGATTGACTGTACTCTTCATTTACTAATACGGAATGTTTTATATTTCCAGAAAAAAAATTGAGGAAAAATAAATATTTTTATTTGTGACTTATGTTAATCAAAAGCACATTAGAAACAAAACATTTTCCCTTACCTCTCCAGCGGGTATTCCAATGCTGATGTTGTTTACAGCTATAATCTTTTTGTGGATAAGTTGGTAAGTCTTTGTGAGACGGTGGAGTTGGACCAAGTCAAATTCTGCAGCACCATTCTCAACTCTTAATCTCTCAGCCTGAACATCTTCATCTTCATCTACTACCTCCATTACAGGTGAAGAACTAAATTTTCTGAAGAAGAGTCTAAAAAATGGCCCCAATGATTATGCATCATGATTTTGAAATGACACCACTCAATTTTGATATGCATCCATGGGTTCTTACTTTACTATAAATACACTCTCATATATTAGCTTTTTAATGAGCCCTGGTGGCACAATGGCTAAAGTGATCGACTGCTAACCGAAAGGTTGGCAGTTCGAAAACACCGGTGGCTCCATGGAAGAAAGATGTGGCAGCCGCCTTCTGTAGAGATTTACAGCCTTGGGAACCCTACGGGGTCGCTGTGAGTCAGGGTCAACTTGACAGCAGTGGGTTGGATTTTAGGTTTTTTTAAAATTTTTTCTTTACTATGCTACTCAAATAAAAGAAATTAGTATGTACGTTCTTCATCATATTTAGTACTTTTGGGAAACAGGTTTTGATTTCCATGCCTTCAATGCTTAGAGATCCACTTTTACAATCCTAATTTCAATAACAAGGAGGTCAGTATGGGTTTGAAAGATACTTTCAAACAGATAGTCTAGAGTCATTAGAAGACTCAGCACCCACAAACCCAAGATCAGTAATCACCTCTGTAAAAATTCTATCATCCTTTCTATCATGAATAATGCAAATGCTACCCTGGATGCTTTGTACCATGAATGCCTCACCCAGGATCTAGTCAATATTTTTAAAGCTTTTCAGCAGTGCAAACTCACCAAGTCCCAAACCCACTTCGATATCTTGCCCAAAAAATACCAAAGAAAAGTAAACTGAACAACAACAACAACAACAACGAAAAACCAAACCCACTGCCATTGAGTTGATTCCTACTCATAGCGATCCTATAGGACAGAGTAGAACTGCCCCGTAGAGTTTCCAAGGAGCGCCTGGCAGATTCAAACTGCCATCCTTTTGGTTAGCAGCCCTAGCACTTAACCGTTATGCTACCAGGGTTTCCTAGCAAACTGAACACAATTTTAAATCCAACCAATCAATCCAGGTCTTCCTCCTAACGTTTCTGTTTCCTTTAATGATATCTTCCTGAAACTCCAACTGTGATATTTTCTTTGAGTCTTTTTTTTTTTTAATGGAGGTCTGTTCCACTCACTGAACATATAATAATTTTTTATTTTATTGTGCTTTAGGTGAAAGTGAACAGAGGAAATTAGTTTCTCATTCAAAAATTTATACACGAATTTTTCCCTGACATTGGTCAAAATCCCTGCAATGTGTGTCAGCACTCTCCCTCTTTCCACCCTGGGTTCCCTGTTGCCATTTGTCCAGTTTTCCTGTCCCTTCTTGCCTTCTTGTCTTTGATTTTGGGCAGACGTTGCCCATTTGGTCTCATATGCTTGATTGACCCAAGAAGCACGTTCATCATGTGTGTTATTGTTTGTTTTACAGGCCTGTCTAATCTTTGGCTAAAAGGTGAATTTCAGGATTGGTTTCCGTTCTTAGTTACAGGCTGTCCAGAGGCCATAGTATTGGGGGTTTCTTTAAATCTTCCTCATTCCAAAATCTACTTATCCAGTCAGTCTACCAGTGCTGGAAATGCCTAAACACACCACCTGTCACTGATTATTTTCTATTTCTGTTCCTCCAGGGGTCTCAGAATGCCACAGTGTCTCTGACTCTTCCATTCCCATCAGCAAAATCTCCACAAAATTACATCTAAAGCACTGTTTCATCTTGTTGCTCTCTGTTCCAAAACCTTCACTGGATCACCGTTTTGTCTGTTGAATAAAGTCTGAACAATCGCTCTTTAATCAAGCCTTCAGGAGGTTCCACAGTCTCCCACCTACACTTTAAACTTTAGCTTCGATGATTTCATTACATTTATTCTACCTTCTGATCAAAGTGTACTACTCATTTCTCACATATGTCTAAAACTTTTTTCTACCTGTGCTCTTGTCTTTCCTTTCACTATTATTACTTAAAATTTACTTTTCAATAGGTAATACATACACGTGCTATAAAGATTTAACTAATACTGAAGACTATAAAGTAAAAAGTAGATTTACGATTCTCTTCAGCAGAAGTACTACAATGAAAAAATAGTTTATGCATATATAGGCAAAATTTATATATATTATTTCTTTTCTTTTTAAGCGAAACGGTAATATGTCTTGCATACAAAATTCTTCTAAGCCTTGCATTTTTCAGTTTACAGTAAATATTAGAGAAATTCCAAAGAATACATAGAAAACAGCATCATTCTTTTTAATGGCTACAGAGTATTTCTTTTATGAATGTATATGTATAATTTTTTTAACCAGGCCCTAAATGGAGAACATTTAGGTTGTTTCACTCTTTTCCTATTAGGAATGGTGCCACAGTGAATAACTTTATACGTTCATAATTCTGCATACGTGCGAGTTTATCTGTAGGAAAAATTCCTAGAAATGGAATTGTTAGGTCAACGATATTTGTGTATTTTTTCATTTATGATTCTTTCTTCAGCTTATCTACATCTCCTTTTCCCCACCCCGTCACTAACATGCTACACCTTCAATCCTCTTTCCCCATTTCAACCTGTGAAAGTGTTTTGTATCCTTCCAAACTCAACTCAAAGACATCATCTGCTTATGCACATATTTTCTCCCCACCACTGAATCACAATCTTTTTAAATCTAAGCACTGTGCTTATTTAATTCTGCTCCCCTATTCTACAGCAATACTTGCAGACATACAGGAATATTTGATAAGTATTTACCAAATGAAATGAGTAGAGAATTCTACTAACATTTTTTACAAGTGTTTTTGAACAAAACATTTCCATATTATTAACGTAAATGTTTAGGCCTTTGACCCCCGCCCCCCGAATCTTTTGAATCGAGTTCCCTCATGGATGCCAAATACCTTCTTCCCATTATGTTTACCTGAATTTCTTTATTAGCCATTCATTGATTAAGAGTCTCAAGAAAAAGAACATGGTGCCCTGAGAAACCAAAGCCACAAACATTGCACCTAGTTTGTTCATCTCAAAGGTTTCACTTGGGTATTCCACTCCATATGCTTTTAAGAAGTCTAGGACTGATTGTTGCTGAGAAAGTTCAATCAAACCGTAGCCAAAACAGAATTGCGGGAAAATCAGGAAAATGCGCTTGAGGGTTTCAGAGATAAGTTCTAAGGTCTGAAATAGGAGAAATATAAATGAAGCTCAGTGTTATGTTCCCAAAAAAGTGACAAAAATTTAAAACTAGACATAGGCAAATATTAAAACCCTAGAAGCTTATCTAGATTGTCAGTTATTTCACAAGCCTGCTGAGTTTAGGTATAAATATTTAACCAAATTGTGGAGGTTGATCACTGAAATACAGGCAGGAAAGGATTATATTTTTCTTGGGGTGACCTAAGGTTTTAGGCTCAACACTGAAGACAGAAATCACTTCTAGGCCTGCCTTAGACCCCAGGAAAGTAGGGACTATCAGGGTGTTGGACTTCAATACAGGGCAAGGGTAGGTGTCTAAGCCAGGGAGGTACTTAGTACAGTAAGTTTCAGAACCTGAGGTAATCCCTACTTGGAGAGGGACTAAAATGGTGAAATGAGATGGAGGGAGAGAAAACCTATCTCAGTGAGGAACAAATGACTCATTTTTATGGTAGTCAAAATTGGGGCCAACCACTTCCACCTCCTGAATTTTCTTCTTCCTCCTGGAGTGTGCTTGTCTATCCCTCAGTTCACTTCATTTCCTCTCCATTCTTTTTCATTCAATTGCTTGGCATAGTTAAGTGCTTCTCTTCTCACTAATCATAATTGTCAGCTCTGAATGGAAAGTGATGCTCATAGCGAAGTAGACTCTAATGTGTGATTGAAAGGGAGCGAATTAGGCTTCTTCCTCTGAATGTTCAAGTGATTCCTAACTCATAGTCACATAACCAAGCCATTGTCTTTGTCACCACCAAACCACAACGATTTCTTAAGAGGTAAGATTGCATGGTTGATGTGGTGCTGTGCTGTATATTCTGTCTGATTTCACCGCCATCTCTTCAGCCCAGCCCTATCAAATGTCAATAGTTTTGACAGTGGCCAAACACAATTCAGATTGAGCCTAAGAAAGAATTTTAAAAAGCTGTAGTTTCACTCTCCTACATTTAATAGAAGCAAATGAAATTCTCCCTTTCTATGTAAGGAGAAAAAATTTCTACTTTGAGCATGTTGAAGCTTTTGGCACATTGAGGGAAGGTTAGCAGACTAATAAAGAACCTTACCGGATCATTAGGCTTTTCCTTGGAAAGAAAGTATACCACCGACAGGGAAACAATGGAATTGATGCCAAAAAACAAGTTGACACAGACGTAAGTGATGAAGGCAATTCCAGTTTCATGGAAGAACCCAGCCAACAAGTACATCCAAGAAAATGTTGCATACCTATATGTTAATAAGACAAAAAATTAGAATTATGCCTTAATTGTTCTTTTTTACAAAACAAATCAATAAATAAAAACTCAGATGGGGTTCCAAAGTAAAAATAAACACAAGAGAGAAATTGCCAAGCCTGGTAGCTAGATCTCTCTTTTTCATTCTTCTATTTGACATAATAATAATAATAAGCAAAACAAAACTTAAAAAAAATTTCTTTTTTTAAATGATGGAAAGAAGACTCTATTTTAAGGAACCTTGAGTATTCCTAGATCATTACAACTACAAATTAATGCTCCCTGGTGTTGGTGTTATTCCCCATAACAAACCTTGATTTGCTCAGAAATATGAGTTTAATTAGTACAAATCTAATAGTTTAAAGTTGAAGAAAAAATGACATTGTCATAGACTAGCTAAATAGTTTAGAAGCTGAATAACCTGTTTTGAGCAAAGACCTGAGCAACCCTTGGGCAATGAGGCAGAACTAGGGACAGAGATGTTCTGCATCAACTACAGTTGCTAACTAAATTGATACCAACTATGCTCACCACTCTACCCATGCCTTTGGGGCAGAAAGAATTGCTACACTAAACATTGTTTATATCAACCTGTATTATCCTAAATATATATTCTTAGAAATCTATAAAAGGATAAATAAAAGTAAATACATATGCATATACGTATGTGTTATAACGCTACTTTTACTCATAGTTTGTCAGGACATAAAGTCACATGTATACACGTTTTTCTGGTCATTCTAAAGCCTCCATTTTTATGTAAATTAAATTACTTATGTAAATTGCTAAGCATGACACCTGGCAACCAATAAATGCTCATTAGCGTTAGGTATTATGTTTTATTAATAATAACAACGTTAACTTTCAGAAGTATTATACTTTATAAACCACGGACTAGCAAGTGTAATGCATCATTAGTTATCACTCATGTCAAATGACACCCCAAGACAATTGTAAATCAGCTAATGAGATTGGGCCCCTATTTGTGGCTAGGAACATTTAATTCTGTTAATTCTTTTTTCACTGCTTAATCAGCAGCTTACCCAAACAGCAGAAGTAGGAGAGAGACAGCACCAAGATTATTTCCGCTGTAGAAGGCAGGTAACCGGAAGATCACAATGACACCAACTGAAAATGCAACAGGCACCAAGTAGAAAACCTGTAGGAATATGTAAAACAATGTTTAAGATACACCAAGTATTTTTTTAAAATCAGTAACCCACCTAGCTTAAAACTGCAACAAATTGAGCTAGAAATATTTGAAGAAATGAGTTTTTATTTATGCCCCTGTTGCTTGTAAATAACGTTCAGCTTATTTTACATTGATTTCACCTTAGAACTTGTCTCCTCCAATATGAGGTCAAACCAGTCTCCATATTTATAGATATACAAGGAGTCCCTGGTGTTCCTGCCTCCAGGTTTTGAGACTTAGGATCATCTGATGGCAGAGGGTCAGTGAGAAAGATAAGACAGCCAGGCAGCTTGATATTAGATTCAGTCCTCAAAGTATTGATTTCATTTTGAATGCTAGGCTTGGTTATCAGTGTGAGCCACTCTGTAACAAAACAGCAGGGCCGCGGATCCCAGACATTCTTGGAATCACAGGTGTATAAACAAAGAACTCAGCATTTTATCAACAAGTAGAACTATTAAATGCTCAGGAGTTTGCAGCAAGATGCACACATGAAGGAAATGGTAACTTAATTTGGGGAAGAAAGAAAACCTCCTAAATTGGAATGAGCACCAAATACATGACAACAGAATCTGTAAGGAGTAAGCAGCCCTTCACAGAAATGTGTGCTTTAAGCTTTCATAATGGTTTGTCCACATTAAAGCTCCTATTAAGCTCAGAGCAGTCATTACCATTCTTAAAAGACTTTGACTTCTACAACATATACATTTCAGACTTCACAGGATACATTAACAAAATGGATAGGCAGTTAATTACTCTGCAACTCCTCAAGCCAATGATCTTTACAGCAACCCAGGCAATTCCACCATAATCACCAGGCAAATGCACACCCATCCTGGGCTGTTGGCCAACACTAGCCCGTTTGGAGTCAAGAAAAACCATCTGAACTTTGGGACCATTTTATGCAAAAGAGGGAGCTATCAATGAAATGCATCCCGTCTTTCCTCTACTAATCTTCTCTAATGTGTCATTCATCAGGGGCTGCTGCTTTGGATTTTTCAAAGTAGTTGATTAAATTTTTGTAGACTTGATTATTTGGCACCATTGGGCAAGGCTATTCTACCGTATCGCTAAAATTCTATCTCTTCACTGCAGTGGTTCTCAAACTTCAGTATGTTTAAAAATCACCTGGGGGATCTTGTTAAACCACGTGGTGTTTTTATTCTCCAGTCTCCACTCCCAAGATATGGGATCTTGGGTGGGACCCAGGAATCTGCATTTTTAACAAGTGCTCTGGCGAAGCTGACACAGGTGGTCCTCAGACCACACAGCAGAGAGCAAGTGGCTTTCTCTTTACCAATCACTGGTTGAATATAAGACTGATTGAAAAAAAATTTTTCTTTTTAAATTTTACTTTGTTTGTGGTGTTGACTTGAACAAACCAGAACAAGCACATCTCAAAAATGAAACTAATGTCCCTGCCATGACACAAGCTACTCACCATGTCATAAATGAAGTTTGTCACCCAGTAGCATGTCACACCAATGCCTGAAATGTGCTGCAACTGCTTGGCTTTGGTCTGATGTTCCCTTACGACATAGGTGACAAAGCTGGCGGTGGTGACAGAGTAGCCCATCAGGATGGACAGTGCCACTAAAATATCGATCAAACTGCTGATTCTATAGTGAGCAATAGGGAGAGGAAAACACACACAAGTTTATGGAACTCGTTTTTTCATGACTAAAGCCATCAACAAAACAGTACAACAGTTGCCTGTGACACAAATAAGGTTCCTGCAATGCAGCCAGATAATATCTTCTCCATGACTCTGCTGTGGCCCTGGAATAAATGTAGCTCTAGCACCTCTGAATTGACAGGGGATATTTGATAGGAAAACCTCGCTCTCCAAGGGTTACAGGGAGCATGCAATGCATATATAGTTCTTGAGCATAGGAATAGTACTTAAATGTTATGCAGGGAAGTTAAAATGATGAAGTATTTATGAACTTGACTTATAAAAGTGCCGGACTCTGTGAATCTGCAGTCAACAAGGTCTACTTGGCAACTCCACTCTAAACTCTTTCAATAGCTTCCTTTTTATATCAGTCGGTGACATATATTACCAGCTTTTCTAGACTGACATTCATTCAGATACAACTGTGGTTTCCAATTACAGCACTTTATGTAGAAGCTCAGCTGCACCAAGGAGAAAGTACTCATGCCAAAAATATTTGCTTACGTGGCTTGTTCTTGGTCTTGCACTCCTGGGTAAGGATGACTATACATGATGATGCCTGAAACAAGAGACAGTTTCTTCATTGACAGGTATTCACTTAATCAGAAATATCAATTTTTAGATGCATACTCGTAAATACTTTCTTCCTTGTGCTGCTAGGATCTAAAAATTCTAACTTGGAATAATCTATTAAAGTATGAACAAAGTTCAAACCAATCTTTTTCCCATCAACTCCATAAAAATTAGTACTCACATAAAAAGAAAACACATTTTTCACATTGTGTATAGAATCTTTGGGGAGGAGCAACAATGTACAATTCTTATACAGCATTTCCCCTCTCTGTTACATTTAAATATAATTGCTTTCCAATTTCCTTCTCTCTATCTGGTCATTACGTGTTTGTATTTTAGTGGCACTTCAGAAATGCTGTTGAGTCAGTTTCGACTCACAGAGACCCTATGTACAACAGAATGAAACACTGCCCAGTCCTTTGTCATCCTCACGATTGTTGCTATGTTTGAGCCCATTGTTGCAGCCACTGTGTCAGTCCATCTCGTTGAGGGTCTTCCTCTTTTTCACTGACCCTCTGCTTTACCAAGCATCATGTCCTTCTCTAGGGTCTGGTTCCTCCTGCTAACATGTCCAAAGTACATGGGAGAAAGTTGCTTCTAAGGAGCATTCTGGTTATATTTCTTCCAAGACAGATTTGTTTGTTCTTTTGGCAGTCCATTGTACATTCCATATTCTTCACCAGCACCATAATTTAAAAACATTAATTCTTCTTCAGTCTTCCTTATTTATTGTCCAGCTTTCGCATGCATACGAGGCATTGAAAATACCATGGCTTGGGTCAGGTGCACCTTAGTCCTCAAAGTGACATCTTTGATTTTTAACACTTTAAAGAAATGTATCTGACTTAAATAAACAACTCAAAGGGGGACTAATTATTTAAGGGTCTCCTTAACAGACACTGGAATCCCTGGGTGGTACAAATGGTTAACACACTTGACTGCCAACTAAAAGGTTGGAGGTAAGAGTTTATCCAGAGATGCCTCAGAAGAAAATCCCGGCAATCTACTTCAGAGAAATCAGCCGTTAAAAACCCTACAGCACACACTTCTACTCTGATACACGAACGGTCTTCATGAGTTGGGACCACCTTGACGGCAACTGGTATTGGTACTGGTAAACAGACATTAGCCCCGCCCATTTGTCCTTTCTGTGTCATTGTGCATGGTGGGGAAATATTGTAGCCTGGGAGGATCCCTCCTTCTCCTTTACCTCTTCTAAGATGCCTATTGCTCTAGTGCCCCACCACAGAACTGCACAGGAGCCCCAGCCACCCTCAAAAGATTCTCACTGAGACCTAAAGGTCCAGGAGGATTCGGAGATACTGGCTGGTTTCAGAAAAATATTCACTTAGTTCCAACACAGTCCCAAACCATTAGGATCTCCCAGAGTTGATTACACTTTCTGCGTTAACAGAAGCAAGAATTTTTTCTCTCCTCCCTAAGAAGACTTTGGTTACACAGAGTCAAAACAGGCTGACACCATTTTCCTAAAGTGACCACAGGGTGAAGAAAAACTCTGCACCATCTGAAAAACTTTGGAAAAGGTTATGGAAATGAAGATACCCCTTAAATACTTATTCCTGTAGAGTCATAAGCTGAGGGAAAACTTTCTCACTTGCTGTTTATATAGCATATGTCCATATTTCAGAACATCCAAAAATTATAGATTAACCTAAAGTTATATTCTTCCTGTGGACTTAAATCTATAATACTTATTAAGTAGCATGGGCTATATATTGAGGCAGAATTCTATAATTGTTGCACGTTTAAGAAAAAAATATATAGTCAACTCGAAATAAACTAACAACCTTCACAATAACCAATCTGACCTGTACTTTTAATCAGATCATTTTGGGATGTGGTTTTATCTCTTAGTGGAATAGTAGGCTCTCTTTCTGCTGAGAGTCCATTTTCACTGGGGCCCTATTTAAACCCTGTTGCTGACTTATAATGTAAGCAGGGGAAAACATTTCTTTTACTTTCGCGTTGTATTTGTATGAGTCGGAATCGACTCGAGGGCACTGGGTTTTTTGTTTGTTTGTTTTGTATTTCAGAATCAAGAAATACTCTTTCTCCAGAGGAATCTTTGCAAATACATTTTGCTTTTCTATGTAAACTGCAGAAAATGTCTTATTTTTAATACATACCATATGTAGAAGAAGTGTTAAGGTTCGATTCAATTTAGTAGATGTTATTCGACCAATCAGTGGACTCAAAACATGATACTGGATGTTGCAGAAACCACAGAGAAGATTGTGATAGAAGTCCCTAACCCTGACACTGTCACTTGATCTTTCAGCTAAAGATATGTATGAAAACAACTAGATAATTATGTAAACTGCTGCTGAACCATGATAATTATCTAGTTGTTTTCATACATATCTTTAGCTGAAAGATCAAGCGACAGTGACAGGGTTAGGGACCTCTATCACAATCTTCTCTGTGGTTTCTGCAACATCCAGTATCATGTTTTGAGTCCACTGATTGGTCGAATAACGTTTATTAAATTGAATCGAACCTTAACACTTCTTCTACATACGGTATGTATTAAAAATAAGACATTTTCTGTTGTCTCTACAGTTGTAAATCTAAAGCGAGATGCTTCCTAACTGCATTGACCATTGCTACTAGTGCAACAAATGGTAAGAATAAACACTGGGGGAGAGGGGGCAACTTGTCAATATTTTTAAAAAGTATAAACATTGAAATATAAAGAACCTAAGTGTGTGATATTTGTTAGGGAAAACCAGCCAAGCTACAATCTTTGGAAGCAAAAACAGAATTTTCATGTTAAATTAACCACTAGGGGGAACCACATGAATATAATAGATATTGACATTGCAAAGGAAAGCTAATTAAAAGATTTTTATTAGCATGTTAGAATTCAAAGCAAATCAATTTCACAGCTAAAGCAAAACCTCAATTCATGCGGACTCTAACGAAGACGCCTTAAGAGAAACAAGGTATGGGGGAGGCGGCAGGAGAATAACTGGGTTGATTTTTTGCTTTTGTTTTGTTTTTTCATTTTTATTGTGGTGAAATTGGATTGATTTTTAAAGACAAGTAATTTTACCATGGTGGACCCCATACATGCATTAGGAAACGATTGAAGTAGTTCAGGATGACACAGATTTCTTCTTTGAAAGAACTCAAACTGCTTCAGAGAGGGTGGACAGCTACCACCATCATAAGTCAATATAAGAAAAGCTGATAAAGAATAGAAGTCACACTGCTAACGATCGCTATATAGTTCAAGCTAAGCCTTGTTTTTAAATTTAAAAAAAAATCTCCTTTTAGGGTCAATATATAGTTTATGTTATAGAATTCTTAATTCCTTATATGCTGTAACTTAAAAATACAATGGTAGGAGCCACAGCAAACCTACCAGAGTCTGGAGTGATTCTGATTGCCTTGCCTTAAGGAGCACTAAGAATAATGGAAACCTGAACACAGGTTTCAAAAAGCTGACCCCCCTCAAAAGTGACATCAATCTCTTGTTCTCACTGACACAACTTTGTTGCATTTCCCGCTAGTCGTTTCTATAGTTCCTATGCTTTCATTTGGAAACTCTGGTGACACAGTGGTTAAGAATTACGGCTGCTAACCAAAAAGGTCGGCAATTTGAATCCACCAGGCGCTCCCTGGAAACCCTATGGGACAGTTCTACTCTGTTCTATAGAGTCACCATGAGTCGGAATTGACTCAAGAGCAACAGGTTTGGTTTTTGGTTTTTATACTTTCATTATGTGTCACAGCAACAGATAGCCTCTTTGCTCTGAATAAGACATCCTGCTGAAAGTCAAGTGTCCAACAGTATTTCAAACCAGGTTACACTAGACCCACCTGGCTTTAGTCACCATTTAGTTTAATTTACTACTTTTGACTGTGCCCTTTATTGATGCCCCAGATCTAAGGATTATCATTCTTGTTATTTCCTTCACAGTTCCTCCTGCTAAGAAAATGGCAAAGCAGTTGGGAAAAATACTGCTTTCTCTGAAAAGCAAACTCCTAAAGATTCTGTTGCCAGAATGAGTATTTGTCTCTACAGCTTATGTCTACAATCACCACTATGTCTAGCACACACTATTATGGCCAACAGAAAGGATGAAAGAAAAGCAGACACTGACGTTTCTAAAAGATACACTTTGTCTTTTTCCCTTGTATGAGTTCTATCCACTAGGCTAGACACTCAGCGTTGACCAGCAACGGTGTTACTCTTAGTTTTTCTCCATCTTTATTATTAATATTCTTTTAAGGATCAATACGGGAAAAGAATTTGAGCGAGGCTCAGGATGAAATGCTCTGATGAACAGTAATTGAATTAGAAAAAAAAATGAATCAGTCTCTTTCAAATTCCAAATGCTGTTTTATAAACTATATGAAAGCCTCTTAGGAAACCCAATCTAAGAAGACCTGGCTAAGTCCAGAGAAACAGTATGGAGTATTAAAAAAAAAAAAAAGAGGGCAGGAGTCAGACAGACCTGAGTTCAAATCTCACTTCCGAACCTCAGAAAAATAATAGTAGGGAACAATAATACTCATCCTAATGGGGTGCTGGAATGAGTGACAATAATTCATATGAAGCATGTGTCATATGGTAAGTGTTCAATAAGTGGTAGCACTTTTGCTCAGGTGTAGGACTTCATAGTTTAAAAGTTTTGTCTTAATGTTTTGACTTGTGGACATTTATTGACATGAATTATTTTTTAAATTTCGTTATCCTATATGCAAATAAATAGTTATCAAATATTCTCCTGTGAGGTATAACTACTAAGTATGAGAGCCAACATGAACACAAAGTCAGCATTATTACCCTGACTTGATAAATGAGGACACTAAATTAACCTGAAGTTAAGAGTATTATCCAGAATGTTCCATCTGGCAGTAGTTACTGCTTCCATACTCCTTCTAAAGACCTGTGATTTAGAAGCCATAAAATGCATGCAGTTGGCAAGGAAACATGATCCCATGTGCAGTTCTTTACAGAAAGCAGAAAAGTTGTAATACAGGAAGCTTCTGTGTAAGTAACTTTACCGTGTCTAGCAGCATCGTATTTTGACATGTTAACTCTCAGGAGGAAATTGTTCAGGCTGTTGAGGTAAGCTGGAAGGGAGTGATAGCCTTCTGGATCATACCAGACCTGTCAAATTCCAAGAGAAGGCAAGATCAATATTGGGTTCAAATACATTATGTTGCCTTTACTTCTGACAGCCTACAGAATTTATACTTAAAGTAAGAGTACCGGTTTCTCAATAACTTATTTCATTTTAGAAGATTATGAACCATCCCCCAGAGGGTTGAACACAAGCCTCTAAGTTCCCAACTTAGAAATGAGCAGAGAGATTGGAAAGACAGCTGTTCCAGGTGATAGCAAGAAGTTGTTAGTTATTCTGGATCTTCTCCATAGGCAAAGCCTGAGGTAAACTAGAAAAACCATTGTCTCAATTTTTGTGTTTGATCCATGGTGATTCTGGGTCTAAAACTAAGGTCTTCTGGGCCTCAATAATAAGAAGAAAAACAAATGGTATATAGGCCAGACTATAGAAATAAAATACAGATATAAAACATTGTGTTCTAGAATCTAGATTAATAATCGTCTGTCTCATTTCAAGAAACCTAGCTGATAATTTTAAATTACAAATTTGATTTAGAGAGAAATTATTTTATATTAGAAACACCCTTGTTTATACAGAATATATACTCTGTGTGTGGACAGCGGAGGAGGTAAGAAAAAGAGAGCATTCAAATCCCTAGCAGTATTTACTTTCTGTATAACCTTGTAAAAATCAGCTAAAATAGACCCAATGTCTATTTCATAGGGATGTTGTGAGGATGAAATTAGGTAGCTTGTGTATAAGGTGATCCTAGTGCTTGGCATATAATAGTCACTTAACGAATATCAGCTTCCCTACTCCCCCCACCCCCTCTGTATACGTCCCTTACTGTCAAATGAAAAACATGCAAAGACCAATTCCAAATTCTTTAGAATACCATCAATCATATGGTTAATTATATGTGTCTGATTCAGTGACTTTAGCTTGTTTCAAAGTCTAGGTAAGTTCTAGAGGAAAAATAGCCAGCAGGGTTATTTATCTCCACCAAATTCAATTGAGTTGCCATGTTTTTTAAATATCAAGATTAAATACACCTATTTTTATTCCCTAAAAAATTATGACACATACTTGAAGAAAAATGCATAAAACATAAATGTATGAAGTTTTGAAAAAATTATCAGTAGAGCACATACATCTAACCATTACCCAGGCTGAGAAATAATATATTGCCAACACCCATAATATCTCCTCACAGACTCTCCGTGTCCTTCCAAATCACAATCTCCTCCCTCCACCGTAAAGGATACGGTGGAGTTTTGTCTACTTTCAAAGCTTATCATAAATGCAATCATACTTTATACAGTCTTTTTTGTCTTTTCTTTTGCTAATTAATAATGTCTGGCAGATTTAGCCTATTTGGTATATGGAGCTGAGATCATTCATTTATTTCTATTGCTGAAAGTTCCACTGAATAGATATGCAACAATTTATTTACTTATTCTAACATATATGGGCATTTGGAATTGTGTTTTTGTCTATTATGAGAAATAACACTACGAACATTTTTGCCCACGTGTCCTGGCACTACGTGTGCATGTTTCCCTAGGGTATATACACAGGACTGGAATACTGTGCTCTGTGGTACACATATCTTCAATTTATTGAAAAATGCCAAACTTCTTTTCAAATTGATTGTACTCGTTGTTTTCATGTCAAGAAAAAGCTTGAACGTATCAATTTCACATTCTCATTTATATAACATCCTGGAAGAAAGATCCTAAGTTACCTTGGCCAGTGTTCTATTGACAGGAACTCCTGTTATGTCAAAACGAAGGTCATTAGTCAAAGGCAGCCCAAAACTCCAACCTCCATATCTGCATGGAGATATAAAATTTATATTAGTTTTAATGGAAAAACTTTTCATAAATAGATGTAAAGTACTTAAGTAGGAACTCAATTTTTTTTCCTCTTTCCATTAGAAACGCAATTATTGTATAAAATAAATACAGTCTGGCAAATATTTTACATTTTTATTAATTCCCTTTATCATAGTTTAGTCTAAAGTGTGCAATAGAATGAGAGGTAAAAAGTCCTTCTAAACTATTGCAAATATGGAGTGATCATTCTAAAAATGAGTGACATATAATTTAATCATTCCCTCCATCTTTTTTTTTTTTAACTGATACACGTACCATGTTAAAAATCTTAAGATTTTAGTGCTTAACTAAGCTTCTTTGTTTTTAGGCAATTAAGATGAAGATGACATAACATCAGCTCTTATCCTTTTTAAATAGCTCCATGTCTTCTATTCCCCAAACTGTTTGCTCTAGCTCGCCCCCTAGTGCCATAGCTTTTCTCTTCCTGGATGTTTGCAGTTGAGTCTATTTTACTACTTATCAGTTCATGGTATGCTAAAAATATAAAATTGATTTAAAAAAAAATCCAAGTAGCAATAATATTTTCGTATGTGGAGTGGCTGAGTGGATTTGAACTGCCAACCTTCTGGTTAGTAGCCAAGCCCTTAACTGTTGTACCACCCGGGCTCCTTAATAACAAGAATTGTTGATATAGATTAGCATAAAGGTCCACCAATCTGGGTCAAGTTACACTACATGGTACAGTCACACTAGAGTAATCTTTTCACTAGCATCCAAAATGTGATGATACGGAGCTATACTTTTGACATGCAAAGAACGCCATAGGGTATAGTTCATGTAAAAAAAAAAAAAAGCAGGTTTTAAAATAGTTTGCATAATAAACCTGATTTTATTGAAAATAATTGTATGTATATCTGTGACTAGGAAATTTCTGGAAGCATGTACACCAAAATACCTGTAGTGATTATTTGTGGCTATAGAGGTACTATTCCTTCTTCTTTTTTACTTCTATGGAGTTTATAATTATTTTACAGTGAACCTTAATCATTTATGTATACCGAAAAAGGAAAGAGATGGAAGGAGAAAACAGTAGCTACTGCAAGCCTATCAGCTTTACATCCATGATAAATAATTAAGTGGCTAAGGTACAAGCCTGTGGCTTTGCTAACACACAAACGTATTTTGTACACATGCAGACATCACGCTCTAAGTCATTTATATCGGAACTGAGGCTGATTATCATCAAAAGCCATGGCTTAAAACTATCTGAGTTGTTGTAATTCAGTCAATAACTTCCTTTTGCTTTAAGAAAATAATATGTACAAATTTAAAAATACATTTTTGAGGCCTAAAAAACAAAAAACAAATGCTTTTCTAATTTGCTGAAATGAATCTTAAATTAGAATCATTACTAAAATTTCAATACATGAAGCTGTTTAAACTAGAATTTAACTATGTAAATAATAGAAATTTGCATCTATTGTCTGTATTGTCTCAAGTTCAGAAGGCAATCAGAATTAGAAAGCAAGATAAGCTAAATTAAATATACACAGGATACCTCTTTTGTGAAAACTCATTGGCAGTTGATATAAGATAATTTTCAATGGGGTGCCCACTGAGGTCATAAATTACTTGGGAAGAATAAGTTCTTCTATGAGGTGGGTAATAGTTAGATTCAGGACATTTCTGAAAAATAAAGTAAAAAGTTATTTTTGGCTAAAGCTATGCAAACCAAATAGTCAAATAGTCAAGGAGTTTCAGACCCATGACTTGTCTATTACTGTAACTGGTGAAGTGTGATGGAGCTGTCTCCCAAACTCCAAAGAGCTTTGCAAGAGAAATCATTTTGCCAAGAAATTAGAACAAAAGCTATTACTAAAGTGGAGCGTATGCATGAGTTCAGGGTTCGATTACAGGCTGCAAAAGAACACAGGTTAACTAATGTGCGACCTTCCTTTCACTGTGCTGACAAAGTTTGATATGTTTGGAGAACAACATTAAACAATAAGATGATTCAAAATTCCCTCAATAATTCAGAGGGAAAGGAAGTATGTTTGTCTCCAAATTGAAAAGATAAGCTCAACAGACAAACTTTTTAGGGACTGAGAGCAGTGGATAAAAAGTTTGTGTTTTATTAGTTTTAGGTACAAAACTTAGGTGACAGTGCTTTGTTTATATATATGTGTGTATATATATATATATATACATAAACTTTTGGAAACCCTGGCGGTGTAGTGGTTAAGTGCTATGGCTGCTAACCAAGAGGTTGGCAGTTCAAATCCACCAGGCGCTCCTTGGAAACTTTATGGGGCAGTTCTACTCTGTCCTATAGGGTCGCTATGAGTCAGAATCGACTCGACAGCAGTGGGTTTGGTTTTTTGGTTTTTATATAAACTTTTTATTTTGGAAAATTTTATATTTAAAGAAAAATTACAAAGATAGTACAGAGAGTTCCTGTATACCCCTCACACAGTTTCTCCCATTGGTAACATTTTACTTTACCATTGTACATTTGTCATAACCAAGTACACTGGTACAGTACTATTAACTGAATTCAGAGCTTAGTTTTAAACACTTTATTTTTATGGACGTATCTTTCTATACTTCCTGACCACTTGCTTTTCAGTGTAGATTTTCATGCTTCGCTGCCATCATATTTTGTTTGGGATAAGTCTAGCACTTTCCCAGTTCTTCCTCCTAGCTCTTCATACTACATCCCAGAGCTAGCACCACATGCGTGTCCCAAGAGCATAAAGTTGCAGGTTGCTCTAAAAAAATGAATGCTGGGTTTTGCCTTATGTCCTGTAGTTGTATCAACTTGAAGATCACATTCTAGAATGCACTGGTTCCACAAATATTGTAATTAAATGAAGACACCCATAGGTATGCAGTGCAATTATTTTAGCTTTAACTTTTTATTGAATTATTATAGATACAGAAAAGTGCACATATTATAAGTACACTGCTTGATGAATTTTGAAACTGTACACACCAGTGGAACCAGCAACTGGGTCAGGAAACAGAATGCTAGTACCTGAAAAGTCCCCTGATCATGTTCCCTTCCTATCAATACGCCACCCAAGGTAAACAGCACAGATTAGTTTTGCTTGCTTTTATATTATGTAAACAGAATCATATAATATGTACTCTCGTCTGTCTGTTTTTTTCTTCACTCATCATTATGTTGGCAAAAACATCCATATGTTGTGTGATCAATCATCGTTCTTATTTTGCTGTATAGAATTCCATTGTTGGAAGATATTCCATTTGATTTACCCATTATATGGTTGGTGGGCATTTGGGTAATTTCAGTTTTTGGCTATTATAAATAGTGTTGCTATGAATATACTAGTATATGTCTCTTGGTGAACATATTCGCATTTCTGATGGGTGTTTAATAGGAGTGGAATTCCTAGTCCCACAGTGACTTCTTTTCTTCAACAATCTTTAATTTCCCCTGTGAATTTGCCACTCTTAAAAGTTTGGTGAATTAGCAGGCCTAGAAAACCCAGGTGTGTATCTATAGAATACAAAGTAAGTGATGGCTGGGTAATTTTTTATAATTTTCTCAGAAAATGGACTTCTCTTGCAGCCTAGAGCTGTAGCTCAGACATATGAAGTCTGTTCTAGACTTACGCATTACTGACTTCCCAGCTGACCACTACTGTGGCAGCCACACAGTATTTTCACATATGGCAGTCATGGTGGCATTTTGTTGTGCAAAACATATAGCTTTCTAATTAGAACAGAACTGAGACCAAAAATTCTTTTTCAGTTGGTTTCCACAAAGATAGAATTAGCAACTTTTGGAAATTTGTTGTAAGATAGATTTAAAACAGTGACCTGAAGTTCAAAGTCAATATTTTTGAGTTGCCCAGGTCTACATCTCTGAGCTACAAGTTTCCATAAAGTGAAATTATACTGACTCTTTGGTAACCTAAATAGATTTTTCAGCTTTCGATGTTTTTTCCTCCTTTTTTTTTTCTTCTATTTCCTGGAACTTAATTCCATCTTACCTGGACATTTTCTGAGCAGGTGCAGACATTAAAAATAGTGCTAGGTTCTCCACTGGTGTTCCATTCTCCAAGACTGCCTTCCTTTAAACATCTCCTGCAAACAAACAAAAAAATGATATTGAAATGAAGTGTGTGCTCTCATGTTTATGTATGAGCATATTAGCAAGTACTTGGTATTATATTCAGGTACATAGTCCTAGCTACAATTTTACTGTTTTTTCATTATTGGACTATACATTGCACTACCATTTTCAAATAGTTTAACATATTGCTGTGGGTGATTGAGGGAGAGCACTTACTGATTAAACAATGTTAAGACCAAAGCTCATTGAATTATCTTAATGAGACAGGATAGGACTTTCTGTCCTCTTATTCTTTGTTCTTTTCATCCTCACCTCTGATGAGAAGGCAATACTTTAGCATAATAACACACCAATGTCAGGGTTACATAAGCTATGTACTATCTTGGTAGTTTGAATAAGCAGCACCTTGGAGTGTAAAATTTGGGGATTTAGAGTCAGAAGGCTTGAATCTCAGTTTTTGCTATACAGCTTACTATCTAGACTTCTTTAGACAAGTAGCTTAGTCCCTCTGAGCCTCAATTTCTTTATCTGTAAAATGGGATGACTAATTCAAAGAGTTGCTGTGATTGTTAAGTGAAATATGCATACAAAAAAGCTGTACAAATTTTGAAACATCTAATGTTTATTACTTTATTACTACAGGGTAGCATAGCCATGGAGTGGATTAAAGGAGCTATGGAAAGTCTATTCAACACAGATTTCTATCAGAGTACTGCCCTTCTCCAGGCGCACACACACACACACACACACACATGCTTATACCCAAACGGACATGTTGAAAAGGAAAGAAAAGGAGCAGGAAACACTTACAGATCACTGATATTCAGACATATGTTGTCAATGCCAGGGAAGGCCCACATTGC
The DNA here is from genome assembly GCF_024166365.1 of Elephas maximus indicus. Classification (NCBI taxonomy): domain Eukaryota; kingdom Metazoa; phylum Chordata; class Mammalia; order Proboscidea; family Elephantidae; genus Elephas; species Elephas maximus. Next base: position 113,424,956 of record NC_064824.1, read on the forward strand.
TGAGACCAGTGGCTTTGTCGTTGTGTTAAAATTCCTGCCATAGGAAAAAGAGAGAAACAAATTCATAATCTTTCTATTAGTCTTTCATATTAAACTCACGCTCACAAATTTTTAAGGAAATGAAACACACTGTCTATAGAACTGTTTTCTTAAAAATCTAAGAAAGACTCTTGAAAAAAATATCAGGGGAAAATACGTATATATCTCTATTTGGCTGCCTTGTTATTCTAATTGTCACATGCATTGACATTCACCTATTGTGAATATAAAATTATGTTATACAGAATTATAACGTAACTATTCAGTAATTGTAGGATGGACAAAAAGCTATGTGCCCTATATCACAACAGATTGGAAGGTTACAGGCTAACATGATTAAAGTCGAGTCATTAAAAATAAATATTTATTAAAACATTATTTTTAGATGAACAAAAACTCTTTAAAAGCTGTTTGTCAGTGATAAAAATGTCATGCTGCCATAAATCAAACTGCCCATTCCTTCGTCAGAATCAGATACTATGGCTCCTAAGTTCTTTATTCTTCACATTGAATGAGACACAAGAACAGCCCTGGAAGCACTTGGGAAATACCATTCTAATAAAGGAAAGAAACTTACGCATAGAAGGATGTCTGTTCGGTGGTGCCATACAGAGATGGGGAGAGCTGGAGCTCTGGGTAACTGTTGCCAGAGTCTCTCAGTGTGCCGAGGCCCATGGCAGTGGTTACAAAGACGACGGGGAGGATAACCTGAGCAATGATGCCCTTCCAATTTCTGCGGGTGTGGTGGAACCTCTTGATGAGTATAGCCATTACCTTCTTCAGGAACAGTCCAAAGCCATCCAGTCTCTCTCCTCTCGTCAGGATTTTGTCTGTTTATGAAAAAGAGACTCAATATGGGTCTGAAGAATGTTGATAAGTCAAGGAATAAAGTAACTTCAGAAACTATGGATGGACAGTATACTGTGGTGTAGTGGGGAAAGCTTATATTCTAAAGATTTGGATTTAAGGTTTGGCTCTTCACTTATCAGCCTTGGGCCTGAGCCTCAGTTTCTCCATTGGGAAAAGTAAAGGCCAAAACACACATCTCATAGACATTCACGTAAAAGTGCTTTGAAAATTGTAAATCATGATTCAAGAGATATTACTAATCATTTACATAGTAATTTGACATTTAAAAGTCAGGTGTCTAAAATTTTATAATTGAATATTGTCCCTAAGCTCTAAAGACTCAATACAAACTCAGTATGTATTACTAGTTACAAATTATATTACTATAATAGTCAAGAGAGAGCTTCTATCAAGAGTAAGAATTCAAATAAAATAAATAGAAACTAAAACATCAGTCTAGTCTAAGAACTAGTTCCAATTGTGACTAACTCAGTGATTGTATGTTTATTTGGTTCTGATTCTAACATGGGGTCCAATGAATTTGCCCTTAAAGCGGAAAGAAGAATAACCTGTCCTCCAGAGTAAAATTCTAGGTCAAACACTTCTTCATTACACTGTTTTTAGAAATTTGAGATAATTACCTAGTGTTTCAAAATGCCAGCTTCACTATTGTCAGTAGCCGATGAGTCGATTACGATTCATGGCAACCTCTTATGTTGCAGAGCAGAACTGTACTCCATAGGGTTTTTAAGACTGTGACTTTTCAGAAACAGATTACCAGGACTTTTTTTCCAAGGCACCTCTGGGCGAGTTTGAATTATCACATTTTGGGTTAGTAGTTGAGCGTTTAACCATTTGTGCCATCAAGGGACTCCTATCTTACTATTAAAGGCACAGGAAAGAAGGCATTGGAAAAAATGTCTACCCTCTCCCCACTTCGAAAAGCTTTTCAGGTGCTGAGAAAAATTTCATGACTTCTGAGAGTAAGAGCCGCTTTTGAGGCCATAAATGGTTGCCTCCTCAGTAGAACTCTTATTAACTAATAATTTCAACAGTCCCCTCTAAAAATAGGTTCAAATATAACATTCTCTCTGAAGGCCTGCTGCCAAGTACTTCATGTGTGATAAGATGGCAGTATTCATCAGCCCTCTGTATGTTTTCAATTCTCCATCACAAGTTTTGCAGTGCACAAATCATGATCTTCATTTAGCTGATAAGGAAAAATACAAAGCTGCTTAATTTAAAATGAATTCCAATTAAACAGAGTGAACAAGTTTAAACACGAATGCCTATCGCCGTAAAGGGGAATTGGAGAAGAAGCTGAATATTTTAAGTTAATTAGTATGCATTTCTGTTTCTTGAGAAATTACATGTGGATGACTTACAGGTGTATCAAATGGAGTAAATGTGCTTTCTGAAAGATAATGTCAATGAGGGGAACATTTTGACTGAATAATAGTTTCAAACTATGAGACATATGCAGAGGCAACTAAATAACTTTTACTTCCTGAAGCAGATGAACCCATTCTAATCAAAGTCCTTGAGTCCATGGACTCCACAACTATATTCCCCAAAAGATTGCCAATGAGGGACATGGCAGAGTTCATATCAGACTCAAGTTCTGGAATTCTACAAACATCAGAGACTATCTTTTTTTCTTTTTTGAGTTTTAGACCCAAGCAAATGTTTAATTAAAAGTTCTATTCCTGCAGATTTTTGCCAATTTAAGCAAACTGTTGAAATGATTACTCTGTAATTTATATATCATTTTACAATATGCTGCTTTAAGTAAATAGTATTTCCAAAGATATGAATTAGCTGTCAAAAAGAAGAGACAACGTAAGTTATTTTCAATTCCAAAAGGTGGACCTTTTGAAACCCTCAAAGTTGTATTAAAAAAAAAAAGATTTTTCCAACATGTCTTGTGTGAAGAATTGGAAGGAAAAAAAGAAAAACCTATTATCATAAGTTTCTAGCCATCAAGTGCAAACTCTTTAACGCAGAGACCCTCCCCTGCTTTAAGCATTTTGTCACCACCTGAAGAGTCCAGAATGGGAAGAGATTAGACATTTTTCCAATTAGATATTTTTACTTTTTTGTGACCCTTGCCTCCCCTTGAACAAGTCTAATGACAGGGAGTGAACGACCTTCAACGGTAACGTTATTTATAAGAAGGATTTTAATGTGTTCCCGAATGTACGACTGTAGTTAGTTATATCTTGAACGCAATTTCTGGTGGGTAGAAAGGCTACTGATCACCATCCTATCGAGGAAGTCCATCCACACTCTTCAAAAGATTCTTGAAAAAGAGAATTCAATCTGACTTAATGAGTATTTTGTCTAGTGCACATAGGCTTGCCATAAGCAGAATCAACTTGATGGCAACTGGTTGGTTGGTTGGTTTACATCTCTTTAGTCCTTTTAAATTTAGAAAGAACATCTAAAGTTGAATTAAAAATATAAAAATCTGTCCTGAGATTTTCACATGTATAACATGTATTGGAATTAAGCAAAATATCCACATTAAATTTATACCATCTCTGTCTGTGAAATTGCTGCTGCTCACAGATAAATCGTCTGGAGTTGAGACGCCGTTGGTACTGGAATTTCCAATTTTCTTTTGTGGAAAGTGCTCAAGACTCATATCACCATTTTTCTGTGAGTCTTTAGTCAAGTTCAGAAAGACCTAGAAAGAGAAGCCAGGTATATATATATATATATATGCCTTTTCCAATTTCTCAGCTCAATTTTCGTTTGGAATTTTTATTACTTTTATTGGATAAATGTAAATAAATATACACATACAATAAAATAAAATAAATAAATATTATCTATTTATTCCCCATCTGGTTTTCAGTGAATATTTTTGTATGGAAAGAAAATGTCTTCTCTAATTGGAGCAACATGTTCATTCTCAGAAGTCTGTCTTACATAAGAGTGGCATTGAGATAATTTTAAGACTTTCTGATTTGTGAAATATTTCTTTAAAAAATAGATTTTCAAAAGTACACATAGTTTTTTTTTTTAAGGAAACAGAAAATTATATCAGTATTATAAAAAAAAAGAGCAATGTTCAGGCATACCTCTTCCACAGTGGTGTCTGAAATGCCATAGCACCCAATGTTAAGGCCACTCATGCCGTTGTCCAGCGCTCTTAGGAGTGACAGATAGGCTCCTGAGACTTTGGTGCTAAATGGAGGAAGCACATAAACAAGCTCTCCCCCGATAATCTCCTTGAGGTAGGCTTCGGGGAGGTGTGATCGGATCATTGCTGTCACAGCCATTGTGTCACATATTGAATTCGCATTTAGATTTGGACACTAGAGATAAAAACGGAAGTTAAACCATTGCTTCTCCTTACACTGCACTGGCCAGGGGCCGATTCAGAGGGTACCGAGTTCTTCAGGCCACATTGAACCTAAGTTCAATCACACTTCTCTCTTCCAGTGGCCCTCTCTCCCACTCAGGGACCCGACAGTGGTCTACAAGTCACTAGGCTACCAGCTCCATTCTCCCACCCCACCTTGTCCCTTCTCTGACCTCATTGCCTGCCATCCTCCCCCTCACTTGCTCTACTCTAGCAACACTGGTCTCTTACCAGTTGCTAGAGCACTCTAGGCTCAGGGCCTTTGCCACTGCAGTTTCTTTGCCCCCAGATATCAACATGGGCCACTCCCTCACCAACTCCAAGTCTTGGCTCCACCGTCATCTTCTCAGAGTCACCTTCCTTGAGACCCAACTTAAAATTGTACTTCTCAGCATTCCCTAGTCACCCTCCCCTTATTTATTTCTACCCATAGCAATGACTACCTGTTAATATACCAAATGGAGTCCCTGGGTGGTGCAAATGATTGACACACTCAGCTCCTAACCAAAAGGTTGGAGGTTTGAGTCCACCCAGAGGCACCTTGAAAGAAAGCTCTGATAATCTACTTCCAAAAAAAAAATCAGCCATTGAAAACCCTATGGAGTATAGTTCAACTTTGACACTCAGTCAGATTGCCATGAGTCAGAATCAACTCAGGGCAACTGGTTTTTAATGTACTAAATAATATCCTTATTGATTTTATCACCTGAGTTTTTTACTCTCCATCAGAATATAACTGTCATGAGGGCAGAGATTTTAATATCCTCAGTTCACTGTTATATCCCCAGTGTCTAGAATAGTGCTTGGGCACATATTAAGACATAGTAAACACCTGTCGTTCTTGTTAGGTGCAGTCGAGTGGATTCCAACTCATAGCGACCCTATAGGACAGAGTAGAGCTGCCCCATAGGGTTTCCAAGGAGCAGCTGGTGGATTTGAACTGCCGACCTTTTGGTTAGCAGTTAGCTCTTAACCAGTATACCACCAGGGCTCCAGTAAACACCTAATAAATAATTTTTTTAATTAATTAATGAATATAACAATGAACCACTTTTTATACTTTGGAAGTCTCATCAGGCTGGTCAGCTATAAAATAAATGGTAGTGGTCAAAATCTGCTCCACAGCATATAAATCAGGGCTTCGCACTGGTTTGTTGCAGTTCAAACCCCTGTGGAGAATTTGTATTTCTAACAAGTTCCCAGGAAGGCGTAAGAATAACCTGGGGGTTTTTATTAAACTGTAGATCCTGATTCAGTATATTTGGGGTGGAAACACAAATTCTCAGCAGGGAACTTGTTAGAAATGCAAATTCCCAGCGGGGTTCAAACCAGCATGAACCGGTTCGGAGTCCTGATATAAATCTTACACCATAGTGTTAAATCATATTCTATTTTAGGTGGTACAGGATCTTTACTCAGCATTTTTGTCCTTCAAAAGATGTAAAAGCGTTGTTAGCACATTCAAATTGGTTTCCACACGGTCACTTGAGGAGTACCGACAGAAAATGAATATATAATTTCATATTCTTTTTATTTGCTTTTGATAAGGCAGAACATCTAATTTTTAGGCTTATAGATAGAAATGTTATAGGGAACCAAAGGCTGATCCTGTACCTTAGGATGTAGATGATATTTTCTCTAGCACGAAGGTTCCCAACATGGGCTCCTCAGACAAGCATCATCACCTAGGAACTTGTTAGACCTGTATATTCTGGAGCCTCGCCCTGGGCCTAGTGAATCAGAAACTCTGGGGATGGGGCCCACAATCTGAGTTTTAACAAGCCCTCAGATTGTTCCAATGCTTATTTAAGTTAGAGGATCACTGATCTAGCATAAGAATGAATTTCAGCAATGGATTTGGGGAGACACTACCTCAGTTTTATATAAAAAAATTAACTTATGACCCCATAATGAGGTGTATTTTCTCTTCTACAAACCTTTTTCTTGGTGATTGTGAGGTGATACCCATCCCCAAATGCTTCCTTGAGGTAGAACGGTGACCCACAGCACCGAAGCCCACCCTGTTCTAGGAAGGCGATGCGGTCACTCAGCACTTCAGCCTCATCTAAGTGGTGTGTCGACAGAATGATTGTTCTGGCTTAAAAATACAGATAAAACAACAAAGTATGAAAAATGAAGACACAGTTCCAAAGATATATACAATTAGCCAGAGTATCCTGCCACAAAGTTTTATTAGTGGGTTAAAGAAAAAAAAAAAAATTTTTTTTTTTTTCTTTAACTAGGAGTGGGAGGGAGAGGAAAGGGGAGCCATTGTCCAAGAAGCAGTAAGTTTCTGTTCATGGTGATGAGAATTTTGGCCAAGATTATGAGTGATGGTTGCACAACATGATTAATGTAATCAATATCATTAAATTGTACATGTGAAATATGGTGAATTGCCAAATATTGTGTTATACAGATTTTGACAATTCTTTTTAAAAAAAGCATATGTCCTGTCACACGTAAGGACAAAAGTCATGTTTTATGAGGTAACTGAAAATCAACTGACCAGAAGGAGCTTCCATAATGATCAAAGAGAAACTCAGAAAGGGTGTCCCTAGATCTTCGGGAGTGTTTTATATATAAGTTGACAGCAAGTAAGTATTTATTATGCTGTATGGCTAAGTGTCCATCATCTGTAGTATGGACATTGGCTATTCCTGGCAGTCTGGCGGAGTTTTGCTTCCTTGGCTTCATTTCCCTTCCTTGCTTCTCCCCTGCTGCCTTGCCTCCTTTCCTTTCTCTCTCCTTCCCTCCCTCCCTTTCCCCTTCTTCCCTCCATCCATTTCCCCTCCTTCCCTCCCTCCCTTTCCCCTTCTTCCCCCCTCCCTTTCTTCTTTCCGTCATCTTTCCTCACTATAAAAAAGCAGTAATTTTAAAGACTTTTTGAATATTCCTCTCTAATCCACTCCACTCTGATTGCTCCTTTGCTTCACATCCTGTTAGCACTTATTTAGTCTGTTTTCAGTTTATTTTCATTTGTGTATGTTTGGTATCTCTAATTAGATTCTAAGCTCCTCTAGGCAGGATTTGAAACTTTTTTTTTTTTGCATTGAAAGGCCTGTGAAGTGCTCAACTCACAGTGTACACTCAAAAAATAAATAAATAAAAACCAAACCAATTGCTGTCGAGTCAATTCTGACTCATAGTGACGCAACAGGACAGAGTAGAACCGCCCCATAGAGTTTCCAAGGAGCGCCTGGTGGATTTGAACTGCCGACATTTTGGTTAGCATTAGATGGACATTAACTAATTGGTCCAGAAATCTACCTGGGAGAAAAGATGACCTGGGAGAGGGAGACAATCATAGACATTTAAAGGATATCATAAACAAAAAAAAGTTCCTCTTGCTGCTATGTATTCCAGAGGACAAAACTGTGACTGTGGGGTGGAGGAGTTACAAGAAAGCATTCATACCAGTTTTGTTCTTGGATATAACATCCCAAATACTGCGGCGAGAACATGGGTCAACTCCAGTTGATGGTTCATCCAAAATGACCACCCTTGATCCACCAATAAGAGCTATGGATATGGATAACTTCCTCTTCATTCCTCCCGACAATGTTCCAACTCTCTTATGACGATGGCTATACAGTCCAGTGTCTTTTAAAGTCCTTCAGAAAATAGTGTATGGTGTTTATAATTTACAGATAGAATATTTGAATATAGGAAAAATATAATAAATACCCTAAGTGATACGTATTCACTAAGTATAATGTGCTCAGCAAGGTACAAAGAACTTTTGATGACGGGTAAACCTACAGTCTTCTACTATGTACTGTGTAGCTGGAGGTCCAAAATTAATACTCAGAAAACAACATAAGAGAAGATATATTTCATTATTTTATTCATTTATTTGATAAGCATTTGTAGAGTGCTTGACTACTTTGCATAAGTCTCTGTTCTAGGTGCTGGGGAAAGAGCAGTGAGCAGATAGTATTTCTACCCACAGGAGATTATGGTCTAGTAACGTGTGTGTATGGGAAGGGATGCAAGGGAAATTCAGTCAATAAACATATTCCCAAGTAAGTTTATAATATGTCATGTGGTGACAAGTAAAATAAAGAATAAATAAAGCAGGATACATAAGATAAGGATGCCTATGGCATGCTATTTTAGGCATCTATTTTATATATAGTGGTTACCTTAGAGAAGGTGATATTTGAGCAGATAACTGGAAAGTGGAGGAGGAAGCCAAGTGGCTATCTGGGAAGAGCACTGTAAACAGAGGGGACAGTAAGTGAAAAGTCCTGAGGCTGCAGCAGGCCTAACATAATCAAGGAGCAGCACCTAGACCAGTGTGCTTAGAGCCGAGTGAATGAGGGAAAGAGTGGAAGGAAATGACATCAGAAGTGGGACTGGGGGGCAGGTTACATAGGGCCTTGTAGGCCTTAATAAGAACATTACTGAATTTTCCACTGTGTAGTAGGAAGCCATTAGAAGGTTTTGAACCTAGGAGTTACATGGCCTGGTCTACAGTTTAAAAGAATTACCCTGGCTGCTCTTTGAAGAATAGGCTGTATGAAAGAAGAATAGAAGTTGGGAGTCTAGTGCGGAGGCTTGGAACAATATAGTAGTCCTGGAGATTAGAAACAGAGGATTTGGGGCAATATGGGTACCAGAGATAAAGAAACTTAAACAATTCCAATATATAAGAATAGGCTGGTAGGGATAATGACATTAAGAGTATACAATACCAGAGAGGTAGAAAAACTAAAAAGCAATAGTTTGTGAGAAAATATTTCCTACTGGTATGATTACCATAGCTTGACTGACCAAGCTATAGGTTTTTGAGAGGATTTACCAACTCATGTTCTTGTTACTGTCCCAACTCACCTTTTTACTTCCTCATGCAGCTGCTTTTTAGTCCAGTGAGGAACTTTGATGGAGCCATACAAGAGGAGGTGCTCCTTTGTCGTGAGGTAACTAAACAAGACATCGTGTTGCATACAGACCCCCATGTTCTTCCGTACAGTGTTTAGGTCTGTTTTGATATCTTTTCCATAAACAAAGATGGTTCCTGCTGAGGCCCCAAACAGCCCAGTCAACATTGAACTAGAAATAAAGAAAAGATAAGCTAGATTTTAGGACTAAATATATTTCAGTTGTTAGAAATATTGTTACAGCATATCTCCTCAGGCAAGGTCAAATTATGAAACAAAATTATATTAAACAGGAATAAATAAAATTACTTTTGTGCTGTTAGTAATTTAGAGTCACAGAAACACTACATAATGATAATGATGAAAATGATGGTGATCGTGATGGTAATAACGACAGAAATTGTTGGGCTTTTTAATTGTGAGTACAATTTTCTAGGACAATTTTATGCTCTTTCCTGGCATTAGATAGCATCTGTAGGCTGATGAGACCCTAATTAATATCTCTAGCCCAGACCACATCACTTCGCTCAAGGCTTGCTCCATACATCCAATAGGCAATGCCACTTCTCCTCTAGAGGTCTTACAGGGTCCTCAAACTCAACTCACAATCTTTGCTTTGAAACCTGCACCCTCACTGATGTTTCCTATTTCAGTTTATAATAAATCCATACACTGGTTGTGTAAGCTTGAATCCAGGAATCATTTTTATACCCTCCTCCTCTTTTAGTCTCCAGACTTTACTCAAATCTCTCCATTTCTACAGCCACCACCATAGTCCAAACCCCCAGTTACCACTTGCTTAATCCACTGCTGTAGGTTATTAGCTTTACTTCCCACATGCTTTTTGATCATCTCCAGTCACTCCTCCGCATGGTGGCCAGCATGGTCTCACCTAGATAATCCCCAGCCATCTTTCAGATGGTTAGAAACTGGGCAATTATTTAACATCCGTCTCCTTCACTACAAAATATGCTCCATGAGATCAGAGAGAGGCTCTGTTTTCTCACTACTCTAGCCCAGAGTCTAACTCAATGCCTCGCACATAGTAGGCCTTCAATAAACAGTTGAGGATTAAACAGGGAATCAATGCAATATTCAACTCTTCTCATAAAAACACATAGAATTACAAATAACATACTTAATTCTTTATATTAATGGTTTATATGCAGAAAAATAAAATGGTGCTTTCTCGGCTAAAAATCAAAGCCTCTTCGAAAGCCTTTCTTATCCCTTTTCTTCATTGGTCTGTCATTGTCTATTTGAAATCTCACCTTTGAAACACAAATTTCACTAGAAAGTCAACTCTAAATGTTCATAGGTTATGTAATGAGAGGGGCCACCTGCCACTCACTTCATGACCTTGCTTTGTCCCCTTTAATTCACAAATAAAAAATTTGATTTGAATATGTCTTGGGAGTCACCGACCTTACTCATGACGATACTAAATAGGATACGCAGCAGCTGAGCTTCTTTTTTTTTTTTTTTCTCAAATAAGGGCTAGAGTGCCAACAGCATCTTAGAGCTGACTCAGTAGCTAAGCTGACAGGAAGCGTTGAAGGAGAATCACGGAAACACGCAAAAGAATGTCACTTTAAACAGATTTGAATCCCTTCTTCATTCTGACATGGGAAAATGCTAGTTAAGTGAGGAAGGAGGGAAACAACCCATGTATCTCCTTGCCTGTTTGTTCTATATCTGATAGCTGGTGATTCTTTTGTTTCCTTTTGAATCAAGGCATGGGTTTCCTGTGATGGAGCAGCTGGGGAAGAATGTGCTTATACCAAACTCAAAAGTATACATGGGCCAGGGTAGAAATACAAGCAACTGAAGTAGACAGGGTGTATGAGGTGGTACAGACTAGTAGGGAATGGAGATGAATCAGAAAGCAGATGTACCATTTAAGAGAACAGTCACCAATAAGCTCCAGCCATTGGGTTCTATCTAAGACTGCGGATTCAATGTTGCTAGAAATTACTATCATCTAAGAGAGGCCAAGTGCATTTATTTTTATTAGAAATCTCCCTGTTTAAAAATACTGGCCCTGAATTAAAAATCTTAAGCAGTAATAGGTGGGTCAACATTAGGCAAACCAAATAAAACCTATCTGCTGGCTCTGATACGGCCTTTGGATTCACAGTTTGGGATCTTTGATTTAGACTGCTCCATAGTAGACTGGTTGTGCCATCTTACTTCATCCAGGATATATAATAACTTCACGTTTTACAAGAGAGGGAGGGAAATATTAAGTAATATGCATCAGTGACAGTAAGTGTTGAAAAGTAACATACATGGTGGTAGTTTTCCCAGCTCCATTGGGCCCCAGCAAGGATGTAATATGCCCTTCATAAAAGTTCAGATTGAGGTTATCAACAGCAACTTTTGACCCATAGATCTTTGTGACCCCATGTAGGGCAACCCCAACCGTGAGATCTTTGGGTTCAGGCTCAATGTTGGAGGGAAACATGCATTCAGGACCTGGAGAGAAATCAAGAGACCAGTTGTAAGCTCATAAATGGAGGAAAGTCAGTACAGTTATAAAAAAAAAATACTGTTCCTTAATTAAAAATTAAAGACTATTAAAATACAACTCTCTAAGTAAAAATTTTCCAGAAATAAATGATCAGTTATAGTCTTCAGTCCTTTTTCACTTGGTTACTAAATAAACACGAGTGGGGGAACCACATTCTCTAAGGCTTATATCACCCTTCTATGTTAAAAAAAGCAGTCCCAGAATACAATGCCACAATTATGAGTTCTCCTTTAGTCTACAGAGCTCACATACTCAAAATAAAAACCTAATGCCTGGTCTACCATTTAGGTAGGATAATATCGACTTACAAAATAAATGTCTATGAGGAGTGATATTACAGTGACAAGGCTAGCTCTGAAACTTTATTATTACCTATGCCTCCTTTAACAACGGACTCAAGCATAATAACGATTATGAGGATGGCGCAAGACTGGGCAGTGTTTTGTTCTGTCGTACATAGGGTCACTATGTGTCAGAACTGATTTTCCTTCAGGCATCGCAAAAGGACCACTTAGATGGGTCATACTTACTTTCTAAAGATGAAGCTACTCACCCAATGTCAGTAGGACAAGGGTTTTGAATTATTTTTCCAATATTGGTAATGGGTTATGCTAAATTATCCGTATTTGTTACTTGGTTACTCCTTGTGACTGGTGACAGATGGCTGGAGTTAGGGGTGCAGACTGTGTGGCCAAGGAACAAAATTTGTCACTGTGTGAGTCTAACTGGACCACAAAAGGATCTGCAATCTTGGCCTAATTAGTGCCATATGCTAACCGACTGAGGTAATGAGCCCAGAAAAAGCCACAATTTAATCCCCACTAGAGTACAAACACATATGTGGAGACATATCCATCCATGACTAAAAGGATAACTTTGCCATTTAGAGAAACTTAATTAAAATCAGTAGTCATGTAATTTTTATATCACTTCTCTTATAATAATGCATGTTGTTGACCTACTTGTCTTACTGGCAGATGGGTTGGTGTTCTGCATCATGATATTAGTAAACACAAGGCCATTGCTTTTCTCGTGCTTCACTTCTGAACACCCAAATCGCTCCTTCCAATAGGAAGGAAGGATTGGGAAATACCATGGAGCTGCAATACCGTATGTCCCTGTAATAAATGTGTATTAAGAGATTATTGATTGTTAACATTAAGCAACAGCATTTAAATGATAGAATATACTATATATGGTTCAGAAAGCATTTTCAATTTTTTGATATTCATGTAAAACTGAAGAATGGTCTCAGTTTCCAAGGTAAAGTAAAAAAAAAAAAAAGTAAACCTTTCTTTTATACTTATTTTTATATAGACTTATTGAGGTATAATTACATATCATAAAACTTGCCGACTGTAAATGTATAGTTAGGTGACTTTTAATAAATCTATAAAAATCACACAATCCAGTTTTAGAGCATTTCTATAACCCTCAGATGTTTTCTTATGCTGATTTGCAGATAACTTCTGCTCCCACCCCAAACCTCGAGCAATCACGGATATGCTTTTTGTCTCTGCATGTTTGTCTTTTTCAGAATTTCTTATAAATGGAACATTTTTATTCATTTTTACAGCATCAGAAAAATGTACAAATATAATAAAGCTTCGTGGGAAAACACCTAAGTATCTAAAAAGAGATGGTCACTTGAGACCTAAAAGGGGGAGCCCAAACTCTTCCTCTTCCATTAGAATCTGCTAAGTTCTCCTTAAAATGAAGAAACTTGTTTTCATCTTATCACATCTCATATTCCCATATGGAAAGGCTGGATTGATTTGACACCATTTCGTGCTTCCTGATTTATCCCACCTTTTAAAGGACCATCCGAGAGGAAATTCATTAGTGCATTGTCTTATCCTAGAAAATTTTGGTTAGCTTTCAGATTCAAGTATTTCTTTTAAGATATCATGCATTGCAAATCAAATATTAAAAAAATAGATACTTTAGCCTATTTATAATGATTGCTGTTGTTGTTAGTTGCTGTCGAGTCAGCCCCTAACTCATGGCAACCCCATGCACAAGGGAATAAAATGCTGCCTGGTCCTGCACCATTCCTGTGATGGGTTGTGGACTGTGTGGATACAATCATTATGATCTGTAGGATTTTCATGGGTTAATTTTCAGAAGTAGATCACCAGGCCTTTCTTCCTAGTCCATCTTAGTCTGAAACTTCCACTGAAGCCTGTTCAGCATCAAAGCAACACTCAAGCTTCCCAGGACAGATGGGTGAAGACCGTGCATGAAGCTCGTTGGCTGGGAATAGAACCCAAGTCTCCCACATGGAAGGTGAGAATTCTACCACTGAATCACTAATGTCCTCTTATATAGTCCTCTTGTGTAATTACAACCATGAAAAGAATATATCTATAGGAAACACGTTCTTACCTGGGAAAACGTTCCTGATGTACCAAGCAATGAGGAAATAAATGAAAGAGTCTGCTAGGATTAGGCAGCACAACCAGCCAAATGAGGTGGTGTCATCCTGAACTGGGGAACTGTACATATTATCCCACTGAAGACCTAAAAAGTGAACACAGATACGTATGCTTCTGTGTGACATGTCACGCTTGTGAACAATGAAAATCCAGTTTAAAGACAGAGAACCTACCGATGCCCTGTTCCTCGTACCGTGCAATGTACTGGCTTGCATAACTGAATGCGGTTGGAGACAGCAGGCTCTGTGAAGATAGTAAAGGGCAATGATAGTTCTCGTAGATGCCACACCTTTCATCCCAAAGGATCTTAAAACACTCAAAACTCTGGACACTCATACAGATAAAATTGATATTCACTCTCTAAGTATATTTAAAATATGGAGGTCCCTGACCAAGCAGGCTACAATGCTGAAAGAAGAGGAGAGAGAATAGAGGTGAAAACTCGCCGAACACAAAAGCAGGATAATTATAACTTGAAAAACATCCGTCAAAACTCAAAAACATAAATCTAAACTCATCAAATGTCGCTCAGCAATATAGAGAATGCAACAGAGCGATGAATGCTAAAGCTAAAATTTCAAAGACTTTAGAGGACAGATGACGTTTTCACTTCATAAATTTATTTCAGACAAATGGAAGTACTACAAGTGAACGTATACTAAAATATCAATTGATTGAACCTGAATACTTAATATTGCAATGAATTACAAATTTGAATTTTGTTTAAACCCAAAGTAGTCAACGCTAGAATAATAATAAAAAAGTAGTCAATGGGAGATGAAAGCTAGTTATCACTTTTTATTTTCATCAACATCACTGTTTCAATATGACTCTCAAAGATGAGATTTGCTTCTGTTTGTCAGATTTTAAAGCCATTAATCTTAAAGCTTTCATTAAAATTCTTAATTTAGTACTTTTGAATTGAAAAGGCAGAAAAGAATTCGGCTCTGATTATATGCTCTCAGTGCTTTTATCTTTATGCCTGTAACTTACGTTGTACATTATGAAAAACATGCGTATAATTCATACAGGAGAAAAATTCCAGGAATAGAGAGTTTAAGATGTTTAAGGAATTGGAAGAGAGAAGTCAGAATTTTTGACAATCTCTAAAACATGATCGATTGTATTTTAACTGTTTTTTTTTTTTTTTTCCTTCAGGAACAATTGCTTAACAGGATCATATATTATGGTTTTAGAAATCGCAGGAAAAGCTTTTCTTTTCACAGTCTTATACTTGTATGGTGTACAACAACAATAAAAAAAACTATCATTAGGGCAGTTAAGCTTATCTTGTTATCACTGAACTGTTAAATTCAGATAAGTGAAGTCTCTGAGAATCTAAAAAAAACGGTCCATTCATCGCACACACTGGCTAGTCCCATAGTTGACTCACCATGAATATTTTCACTATATAGCTTAACTCATTCTCCACTGTAATCAGAACAATAAATGGAAAAAAGGCAATGATGTAGATGAGGCTTCCAATGAGAGCTGCAATGTTGGTGTTGTGGAAGAAGACACTGATAAGGTAGCTCATGGCAATAACTGAGAAGCTGTAGTCCGAAAAATACAGGAACAAAATAAACCCATTTGTTTTGGGAAGAATGTTGCCAAACTTGAGTATAATGATGAGAATGATGATGGTAACCAATAAAAATCCAACACTCTCTATAAACCAGGCAAAAAAGTGGCTGCAGGTGTTCACACCCATCATCTTCATGTACTGCAAGAAAGAAAAATTGTTAGCTGCTTCTTGAGCTGATAAACCAAAACAAAACCCACTGCCATTGAGTTGATTCCGACCCTATAGGACAGAGTAGAACTGCCTTATAGTATTTCCAAGGAGCACCTGGTGGATTTGAACGGCCGACCTTCTGGTTAGCAGCCATAGCTCTTAACCACTGTGCTACCAGGGCTCCTCTTAAGCTGATAGACTCCCAAATTATTTCCGTAAAGTGCCCAAATAGTTGTGAGAGTCATCATATAAACTGGACGAGGCATTTTAATGATTTACGAGAATTACTTGTCCACACTTCTTAAGTAAAATTAATAGAACCACTTAAACTGATTCATCTTAGGTTGTATGCTCCCAGAATCCCCCAATATAATGATGTAATGAAGTATTTGAATGGTGAGGTTCTTTTTTTTTTTAATTACAAGTCCACTTATAACTGGTACCTAACTGATGTCTCCAAATTAAATTAGTTTACAATAGATCGTTAGATTTATAGTACCTCCTGCAGAATTTTACAACATGAGTTTGACATTTGTGCAGGCATGAATATTTCAAGCTGGTGAAAAACTTTATTTCAAGTTTAATGTAGAGTCTGGGATAATAAAACTCCATCTTTTTTTTTTTTTTTTTACTAAACATTAATGAACAACACAATCAGTATTCATGTTCCTGAGAGAAACAGAATAAATCTGATTCCTAAGAATTTAAAACATGAAAACATCAGAGGAAGACCTTCTGTCTTTAGCCACAGCTTCCCTATCCTTGAAATTCACTTGCAGTCTAGGTCAAGTTTGGCATGCTTGTTTTCCAGAAAGATACTCAAACACACATAATGAATTCATGTGTATATGTACGATGCTCTATACCTCTCTTTCAAATGATATTCTTTGATAACTCAGCGATATCCCTAGAGGCTAAGCCATTCCACCAAGGTAGAATGACAGACCAGCATAATCTATTTGTGCATTAACTCCAAAAGGATTCTGGAAGATCTAAAGTCCCACAGACCTTGGTTGCCCTGAATTTGGTGACATGTGGTACCTTGGGAGAACCTGGATATCCTGTTTTCTAGGTTTAACAATTCTTCTTTAATGTTAAGCTTCAGAACCTATTGTTCCATCAAACAATAAAGAACAAAAGAAATGTTCCACTAACAGTTTTATAATCCAGTATTTTTTTGTAAAATCAAGGATTTTCAGTGTCCTTTCTCTCCCCCTCTTAAACCTAACTTGCCTAGGAAAAGAAGGGGGAGGGGACACACTGGATCTTTTGCTTTACAAGCACAATAGTGAATTTTCACTTTTCTGCTTTTGCAACTTGTCACATTTTGATAACTCTGCTGCTCGTATTGTTACCATGGAAACAGCTACCTGACTGTCAAAATCTAAGCTATGGGCCTTAATCTAATCACCACTGAGAAGAAGCCTCTGACTTTTCCTTTTAACTTTGCCCTCTTCCTCACCCTCTTCTCTCCCCGTTGTTTCTCTCTTCCCAGGCTTCGTCACTCTTTGCAGTAAAGACTCAACCTATGTTTCCACAGGAATGGAAGCTCAAAGCAAAACAACAGCACGGAGCAAAGATTCATTATGGAAAACTTCCTCCAATGGCAATGCCCACTGTCATTGAAAACAAAATGACAATTTGGTGTGGAAAAAGATCTCAGAGCTCTTATTCTAGAAATTCTTTCCCTGCACCCCACCCAACTAAAGAAAATTATTGTGTAATGTTTGATGACTGAGTTTCAGAGAAACTCATTTATTCAAATATGCTTATGATACATGAGTCTTTTTTATTTGCCTTTCCTG
The DNA here is from genome assembly GCF_024166365.1 of Elephas maximus indicus. Lineage (NCBI taxonomy): Eukaryota > Metazoa > Chordata > Mammalia > Proboscidea > Elephantidae > Elephas > Elephas maximus. The sequence continues at coordinate 113,442,599 of NC_064824.1, forward strand.
CTATTTGTATTTTGGGGTTTTGCCGAGTTTATGCCTACTTGAATATAGTTAAATAGGAAGTTACAGACTCCCTATAACTACTGAAAGCTGCTTCTTACCTTCTAATTTCATGTGGCCATATACAAAAAATATTTTTTTTCCACAGCAGTGTATGCCATGTATGTCAGTAGTAGATAATATCCATATATTTCTCAAAAACTAAAAAACCAAAGCTAACCTGTTGTCATTGAGTTGATTTTGACTCCTAGTGACCCTAGACGACAGCATAGAACTGCCCCATAGGGTTTCCAAGGAGTAGCTGGTAGATTCAAACTGCCAACCTTTCGGTTAGCAGCTAAGCTCTTAACCACTGCACAACCAGAGCTCCATATTTCACAAGCTGGATGTAAAATATCTAGGACTGTATCAAAGCCGTGAAATAGAGCCATCTTCATGTGTATAAATGTTATTTCTCTTCCCTGACAATTGATATTTACCATATAAAACATACGTGTGTGTGTGCATATAAATATTTCATCCATGGTCTTGTTAAAAAATAACTTGACAAATTTGAAGACTAGGACTAAAGGTGTTTATCATTAAAATAGTCAAAATTTTGAGATATCAGATCAGATTTTGATTCCCAAGAGCCAAGAGTTGATAAAAGTGGGGGACTGATTATTGCTTTTTATCGAAATAAACTGAGTTAGGTACTTCCATAAGTATTTATTATTAAACATTCTAGCATAAAACTTCAGTGTTAAACTTCAGGATTCTGTGCCAGGAGGAGAACAGCTGCTCTTCATAAAGAGAAAGGGCAACAAGAGCACATAAGCCATCCATAAATTATCGAGATTCACTGCCAATTTTGTTGTAACAAACAAGATGAAACTTGCTGATGAAAGGTGGCCCACAGAGGATGGCTGGCTACACTTTCCTGGATGTTGTTAGTTCTTCCTCAGAGTGATAGATGTCAGGTGCCAGCTCTGTAATCAAAGAGTCACTTGTCTCAAGCCTCCCAAACTTGCCAGAGCAATTCATCAATATCTGGTAACCTGTTGCCCAGGGAAAACCCCTCTGCATAGTGGTCATTGTTTGTCACTAGTTTATGGCAGAGACTGATGAGAAGAAAGGAACTCTGGTGGTGTAGTGGTTGAAAGCTACAGCTGCTACCCAAAAGGTCGGCAGTTCAAATCTGCCAGCTGCTCCTTGGAAACCCTATAGGGAAACCTATAGGGCTGCTATGAGTTGGAATCGAATTGATGGCAATGGTTTTGGTTTCATGAGAAGAAAAAGATTCTCAAAGATTTTGAACAAATGTGTTGCCACATTAAAAAGAAGTTTACACATAGGGGCTAGCATTCATGCTGTCAGGAAAAGAAGTTATAAATATTCATATATTTACTTGACAGCAATGTCTTTACTTAAATCGACAAGTATATAAAGTACTCATTTCTAAAGAACGAATCACATTTTCTACCTCATTTTAAAAATGGTCTAAATAATAGATACTTATATTATTGTTTTTGAGTATGATAAAGGAGCCTGGGTAGCACAAGTGGTTTGCAGTCAGCTGCTAGACAAAAGGTTGGTGGTTCGAACCAAACCAGTGACTACGTAGAAGAAAAGCCCGGTGGTTTGCTTCCATGAAGATTACAGCCAAGAAAACCCTGTGGAACAATTTTACTCTGTAACACAGGGGATCTCCGTGAGGTGGGGTCCAACTTGGAGGCCGCTCACAACAACAACAGTAATCTGTAAAGGGTGTGTTGAACATCTCCAAATTCTCATTGATGGGATGGATAGCGTACGTCAAGAAAGCATTAAAAAATAGTCTAATGTGAAGCACCAGTGGGTTAAAAATTCTTGTATTAATTCTTGGTAACATCACTACAGCCCACAGATATTTTAGGCTACCTGTCTGAACTGAGAGAGAACCACTCCAAAATTCTATCCCTAACAAAATATAAATACTAAAAACCCCAGACATCACTTATATTAGATCAAATGGATGAAACTAACCTATAAATCAAGAAAATTATGAGCAAAAATATATTATTCCCTGTGTTAGAACATCAACCTTTGTATAGTTTTAATATTTTAATTTTTGAAAGCAAGGAACACAGAACAAACCACAGGTGAAAGGCATTTCTGAAATAGTTTTTTTTTTTTTTTTTCTTAACTATAGGCTTAATTTCATAAATAACCGTACTGGGCATTAGTATTTGTGCTATTTTTTGTTTGTTTGTTTGGCCCAGATTCAAGAATGATCAAAGAAGTAAAAGGGTAAGATATTGATCCTCTTTATCTTTTTTGGTTTAAGTTGAATGAGAAGGAAGTAGGGAACGGGCAGTTTTAGACCTTAGCTAAACATAAAAGATGGCAATGAAAAGTGCTTCTGAGTGTTTGTAACCTAAGTAATTGTCTATCATCATCATCAAAAGTCCATAAAAGTCTAGGCTATTAAAATAAGATTGTATAAGGGAAAGTAGTTATGATATGGAAAAAGGTTGGTTAGAAGTCAAGATGTTTGAGTCCCAGCTGTGCTACTAACTAGCTCTGTAGTCTTCAGCAAGTCTCTCTCACTTGGAGTTCAGATTACAACTGTGGGAAGTGGAACCCACTGCTGTTGAGTCGATTCTGACTCATGGTGACCCTATTGAACAGAGCAAAACTTTCCCACAGGGTTTCCAAGGCTGTAATATTTATGGAAGGTGACTGCCACATCCTTCTCCCATGGAGCAGCTGGTGGGTTTGAACCACCGCCTTTTGGTTAGGAGCTAAGCACTTTAGCCACAGAGCCACTGCGGCCCTTTCTGTGGGCAGTGGATGGAGGCTGAAAAGAGGTATTAGAGACGTTCCACTCAGTCTGCATCCACTTCCAGTACTTCACTCCACAAATATACCATATTCCATTGAATTTAAAACACTGCTGATTTTAACTGAAGACGCACCATTATTTTACATGCCACTAAGAAAGAAAAATTGCTGCCAAACAAATTATGACACCCTTTCAATTGTAAGATGCATCCCAATTTCAGAGAGCTTAAAGTGTGAAAAAAAATCTGTATCTTAGAATTGATAAAACCCACGTAATTAAACACTTCCTTTGTGCCAAGGCAGTGAGGAAGCTTGCTCTGGGAATACAGTGCTGAGTGGAGTCTAGACGACAAGACTCCGGGAGTTTAAGGGATTGGCCCCAAGTGCATATGGCTGGTAGAACTGGAAGACTCAAAGTCTGATCCTCTGATTCCAAGCTGAGTGTTCTGTCACTATGTATGACTAACCCAACGATGAGGTGGTCATATTTTGAAAGCAGATGCCTGTAAAATGAAGACAGAGCTACCAAGCAGAAACTGCTCCACTACTAAAAACATGCCTTTTATGTCTTCAGTTGAAAAAGGATTCGTCATGATGCTTTAATCTTTTTGGTCACACTCATAAATTCATTCAGAGAGCACCATTTTCAAAAACAAAGTAATATAGTTTGTGTATATATATATATATATATATACATATATATATATAGTTGCTGCTGTTGTTAGGTGCTGTCAAGTCAGTTCCAACTCATAGTGACCCTGTACACAACAGAACGAAACACTGCCCAGTCCTGAGCCATCCTCACAATCGTTGTTATGCTTGAGCTCATTATTGCAGCCACTGTGTCAATCCACCTCGTTCAGGGTCTTCCTCTTTTCCGCTGACCCTGTACTCTTCCAAGCATGATGTCCTTCTCCAGGGACTGATTCCTTCTGACAATGTGTCCAAAGTAGGTAAGACGCAGTCTCGCCATTCTTGCTTCTAAGGAGCATTCTGGTTGTACTTCTTCTAAGACAGATTTGTTTGTTCTTTTGGCAGTCCATGACATATTCAATATTCTTCACCAACACCACAATTCAAAGGCATCAGTTCTTCTTCGGTCTTCCTTATTCATTATCCAGCTTTGACATGCATATGATGCAATTGAAAATACCATGGCTTGGGTCAGGAGCGCCTTAGGCTTCAAGGTGGCACCTTTGCTCTTCGATACTTTAAAGAGCTCCTTTGCAGCAGATTTACCCAATGCAATGTGTCTTTTGATTTCTTGACTGCTGCTTCCACGGCTGTTGATTGTGGATCCAAGTAAAACGAAATCCTTGACAACTTCAATCTTTTCTCCATTTATCATGATGTTGCTCATTGGTCCAGTTGTGAGGATTTTTGTTTTCTTTATGTTGAGGTGCAATCCATGCTGAAGGCTATGGTCTTTGATCTTCATTAGTAAGTGCTTCAAGTCCTCTTCACTTTCAGCAAGCAAGGTTGTGTCATCTGCATAATGCAGGTTGTTAATGAGCCTTCCTCCAATCCTGATGCCCCGTTCTTCTTCATATAGTCCAGCTTCTCAGATTATTTGCTCAGGATACAGATTGAATAGGTATGGTGAAAGAATACAACCCTGACACACACCCTTCCTGACTTTAAACCAATCAGTATCCCCTTGTTCTGTCTGAACAACTGCCTCTTGGTCTATGTAAAGATTCCTCATGAGCACAGCTAAGTGTTCTGGAATTCCCATTCTTTGCAATGTTATCCATAATTTGTTCTGATCCACACAGTTGAATGCCTTTGCATAGTCAATAAAACACAGGTAAACATCCTCTGGTATTCTCTGCTTTCAGCCAGGATCCATCTGACATCAACAATGATATCCCTGATTCCACATCCTCTTCTGAAACCAGCCTGAATTTCTGGCAGTTCCCTGTCAATATACTGCTGCAGCCATTTTTGAATGATCTTTAGCAAAATTTTGCTTGTGTGTGATATTAAGGATATTGTTCTATAATTTCCACATTCAGTTGGATCACCTTTCTTGGGAATAGGCATAAATATGGATCTCTTCCAGTCAGTTGGCCAGGAAGCTGTCTTCCATATTTCTTGGCATATACACACACTTATATTTACTATTCATTTCTATCATAAGTAATATTTTTAAGGTAAATGTTTATTTTGAAGTAGAAGAGAACTCAGTTTCTATCAATTTTCTACTTCAATGTATTCTACTTCTCTGTGAAGATTCACTTCTGAGTACCAGAAATCTGAAAGAGAAATATAAGGTAGGAACTTGCAATTCAGATCCAGGTCCAGGGCATGAATTCAAGTTTCTAAATTCGAACCAGAACACCACTGCATTGTCCCTGAACACAATGGGGGTTCAAACTAGTTGATTAGACATTAACCAAATAGTAACTGGAATATAAGAATGTAGTTTTGAGGTTCAACCAGAATTTAAACAGAGATGGTGACCCATGTAGATTCAAATACTGGGACAACCTGGGAAGCCTGGTGCTGTACACACAAAAGTATGAAGCAGCAATTTGTATCTTGTAAGAAGAAATAATCAATTGCCTAGAAGCAATGGCAAGGTAAGTCTGAAAAGTACTGAGTGTCAGCCAGGCCTTGCAATGATTATTGTGCCCCAGCTTAGACTGGTTCTGCTTTCTTTCCACTCCACAAGTGAGTGCAAGAATGGACTCATTATGGGATGAGTGGATAAAATACTTTGTATTCCAATGTAATCTAAAAATCACACAATGATTTGTCATCAATTCTATAAAGAAGATATTTTGGACTTGGAGTTAATGGTGAAGAACGTGCTCAAGGAGAGACCATGCTTTACATATCAGGGCCTCACTCCCATCCTTATATTATGATTAACCTAATCTGTAGCATAACACCAAACTATCAGTCTCTACAAATCAGGAGCCAGTGAGAGATGGTGGAGAAGGTAATTGAAGAAGACAAGGTATAGTGGAAAGAGAATTTGATTCTCAGAGCTGAAATAAGTTTCATATCTACATCTAAATTTAGGCGTGTTGAGTTACCATGCCAACAATCTTCTTGCCTTATTAGTTACTATTGTTGTTTTTTTGAATTCCTCTATTATATTCTAAATCCTTTAGGTAACTTCTTCAGCAAAAATTACTCTTATGATCATAAATTGCAATTATTCAGATTTCTGTATTGACTAAGCTCTCAAAATGGCTGCTATGTAACTTTTTGAGAAAATCAAGGATTGCCTTATCACTGTCTTTGTGACTGCAAAATGTTTTTTTCTTCTATCTAATTTACAAGGTATAGCTTGGGCTTTCCGAGTTTGTATAGGCACGAGGAAAATCAGAGCGATTAATTATATTAAGAATAAGAATTATTCATAAAAAGAAAGGACTGTCAACATACCTCATGAAGACGGAGGTCTTTCTCATAAACAAGCTTTTTCACAAAAGCAGCTATAAATACCACCCAGGCAACCATGAGCACAATTGGAAGAGAATAAGAGACACTGGTTAGGAAGCTGTGAAAACAAAAACAAAAATCCAGTGACCAAAACGAATGCTACACTTGCAGACTGTAAGGCATAAAGAGCACCCTCTCTTACATTGAAATTATATTCCTGATTTAAAGTTGATAGTAACTATTAATATCCCCCATTATTTATTAAGCATGAAGCTGACTTAATAGTAGGCCAATGGTTTTCTCTCTGTAATCCTGCAAGAGTGAAAAACAGCTCTGGACTGTTAGAGGAAACCCTGGTGGCATAATGGTTAAGTGCTATGGCTGGTAACCAAAAGGTCGGCAGTTCAAATCCACCAGCCGCTCCTTGGAAACTGTATGGGTCAGTTCTACTCTATCCTATAGTGTCGCTATGAGTTAGAATCGACTCAACGGCAGTGGGTTGGGGTTTGGTTTGGACTGTTAGATAAAATTGTCAAACTGTTTAAAGTATGTTTGAATATGTCCCACCTTGGAAAATAATTATTTATATATATATATGTATATATATATGTATATATATATGTATATATATATATAATTGCAAGGCTCAAAACACTTCTGTTTAAATTCTTATCCAAAAGGGAGATTTAAAAGTAGGTGGTGATGGGTTTATCTGGTTAAAAGCTGTATCTTTCAAAATTACTGTATTTATCTACTCTTTGGGAGCTCACAGTTATTATTACACTGTATTTCTCAAAATGAAATAAAATAAAATGCAAAACAATCCATTTAAAATGCAAAGAACTTGTATTCCACAAAGAAATGTCCCGGGAGATGGTTCACAAATAACGTAGAAATGTCTTTTTTGAAGTTTGGTTATATGACTTGACTGGAGGGTTGCAAGAAGACCTTATCGAACCCCAAATGTGTTAGAGTGGCCTGCCCATAATGCCTGAAAATTCAAACACATTGGTTCTCAAAGTTGGCCACGCATCAGAACCACCTGACCAAAACCGTTGCCGTTGAGTCATTTCTGACTCATAGCAACCCCATAGGACAGAGTAGAACTTTCCCGTAGGGTTTTCAAGGAACAACTGGTGAATCTGAACTGCTGACCTTTTGGTTAGCAGCTGAGCTCTTGACCACTGCGTCACCAGGGCTCCAGAACCATCTAAAGGACTTATTGAAACACACTTTTTTGAGTCCCACCCATAAACTTCTGATTTGGTATATCTGGGGCAGGGCCTGGCATTTGCATTTCTAACAACTTCCCAAGTGGTGCTGATACTACTGGTCTAGGGATCAAACTCTGAGAACCACTGTTCTGATATTAGCTGCCCTTCCCTGGACAGTGGTTTTCAATGAGAGGGACTCTAAGTTGATCTGTTTTACATATTGGCCTCCACTGAAGCTTTCACTTGGAGAAATGTCCCAAGGCCATTTTGCCTTTAATCTACATAGCCATTGCCATCAACTTGATTCAAACTCATAGTGACCCTATAGGACAGAGTAGAACTGCCCCATAGGGTTTCCAAGGCTATAAATCTTTATGGAAGCAGATTGCTACATCTTTCTCTCACGGAGTGGCTAGTGGGTTAGAACCACTGACATTTGGTTAGCAGCTGAGTGTTTAACCACTGTGCCACCAGGGCTGCTTCTTTTTAATCCATAAGACTGAGGAATCACCTCCAAGTTCCCAAGAAAAATGCAAATATTAATGGAAACATGACATCACTATCATTCATTTTAGCATGCAACAGTTTATCACCCTCAGAGATAAAACCATGGGTTTTTTTGGTGAGGGAAGACTGGGGCTGGGACCATACCCAATAATTTGGTTCCTGGGAAATTGTCTGGCACTAGGTAAGAGCTTAAAGAATATTTGTAGAATGAATTTCTTCTTGGGCTAAATCTAGTCTTGCTGCTGTTTCTGACCCTAGAATGAGGCAAAGGCTTTCATTCATTAAAAACAAATTCCCTATAGTGTTTCTTCCAAGTGATTGTATACTTCAGGATTGGTATAGTATAAAGGAGAAAATGCTAGTCTTGTAATCAGAAAGTTCGATATGGCACCAGAAATGCAACCTTGGGCAAATTACTTAACCTTTCTGGATTTAAGTTTTTTTTTTTTTAATCTGGAAAGCGTGAATAATCAGATCTTGTGGGATTGTTGGGTAAGAACAAATGAATATATGTGAAAGTACTGTGTATGTTACAAAGACTTTGTGTATGAAAGGTATTACAATCATGACCATATAAAGATAACTGAGTAGAGTCTACTTTTATTCTTTAAGAAAAACATCCAGATACCCACCAAGCTAGGTACCAAAATTTACACGGTGAAAAAATGTAAGTAGGAAAATAGATGAGAATTTTAACTTAATTGAACCCACACGTCTTTACTATTCAAGAAAGCCTTTGCAGTTCACACACAGTTCAGGCAGCAAAGTCTCCGAAATAGGCAGCCATCCATGACAATTCATTCAGTGGAATTCTCGTCTGTCTCCCCATCACTGTCGCTCAAAGAGTTACAACCTCATCTCACCTACAGCTCTTGAAAGAGCCAAGGGAGACAGAAGCATTGATAGAAAGAAGAAACAAAAAAAGCCAGAACCGTCTGAACTGTATATAAACTACAGTAACTGGGTTGAATAATAAGTACAATTTCTTTAAAGTAATATTCAGCCTCAAGCTTTTATGTAAGAACATGAGTTTGAAAAATGTAATTCCACAATCTTATTTTTTAACTGTGGTCCAAATGGAGGAGCCATTTAGTACTACCCAACTGACAAATTTCTTGAACATTCAAATTCGTTTGTCTAAGGACATTAACTTTACTTTTTTTTTTTGTTCATGAAGCAAACCAATTTTAGTAAAGAAGATTCCTAGTGAATGGTCTGACAGTACATGAAATATTTCAGATAGCACAGTATTTATCTTAGAGAGTTCATCAACGATGTGTTCGCAATTTCATCTATCTTTCCAGTATTTTTTACCAAAATTGACTATGCACTCATAGATTTTTTTTTAAATCAAATATGGGAGCTGGAATGGATTTTAAGATTACTTTGCTCAAATACATCATTTGACTAAGAAAAGGTAAGACTAGTAGAGAGTTGGTAACATCAAAGGTCATCAATGATGGACTTGGGACTGGAGCCCAGTTCTCCTAAATCCTGGACCAAAGGTATTTGAGAGCTAAGGGTTATGATAAAGGAAACATGAATCATTTGCTAGGCACTTTTGCATCATTTACCATTCGCTTCTTGGAAACTCTATGGGGCAGTTCTACTCTGTCCTATAGGGTCTCTATGATTCGAAATTGACTAGATGCTAAGGTGTTTTACCATAATTTTGGTAACATGCAGGGTTATTATGGAGCTGTGCCTTATAGAGTGGACCCTTTCCTGGGAACAAGCACATAACAAAGTTTTGGGGGAAATTATCTCTTTCACTTAATATATCTAAGTGAGCAGAAGTGAGTTCTCAAAAAAGTGGTTCATCATTAAAAACGGCTGAAAGCACCCAGACTTACTTGTCTTTCATGAAGCAGGGATAAGGAATGGCTTGGACCTGGACTGCTATTTCCTGGGAGTTCCTTCCAGTCTGCAATTCAATAATGGCTCTTTCGATACTATCCTGTAAGTAAATAAAGGCCCTGCCATAGATCTGATTGTGTGATGGAGAATTGTGTGGTCCCGGGGCCCAAATCTTGGTTCTTAGGCTTCTAGTAGTCTGTGCAGTCTTGAGACTCATGCGGATGGTATATTTTATGACAGGAGGAAGAGAGACATTTTCAGAGGCATAGCCTTTCTGCCATCTTCTGTTGGAAGGAAGCTTAAAAATAACACCTAAAAAATATAATGGCAACAACAGCAGAAAGGTTATTTTATGGTTGACATTATTCATTGGTTTGAGGGTATACATAGGGGGCAGCCAAACAGCGCATTGAGTTAGTAATGTGACAGAAGGTTCAGGCTCCTAATTTACAGAAAAGACAGTTAATAGGAAGTGACAGCCTCGGAGGTTCAAAGCCAGAGTTTGAGACTATAATCACAAACTAAGTGGCCAGACACAATACGTTACTCTAGGCCACTTACTGAAATTAAAAGGAAAAAAAAGTTTTTTTAGATGAATAATCTTGACTGATTATGAGGATGGGCTCAACGTCACTCGATAACTACGTAACTCTTTTCATTTTTAATTTTAACTATGTCAACAAAATTAGAGCTGTGTTGAAGTCTCCTCATACTTAGGCAAGATGGTCGGTTGACTACATGAAAAGGTTCTTGTTTCTAAAGACATCAGAAGGGGTAGTGACCCCTTGACTATCCTTCTGAGTTCTGAATGAAAGTGGTGAGGGCAGAATTTGGCCAATTTTAGTACAAAGAGAATCTCAAATCTCAAAAAATAGTGCTTACTTCCAAAGAGTTCATTGGTTTTGTAGAGCCTTTTAGCTTCGCCCTCCATTTCTTCTATGGTGTTTGCTGCCTGAATACGGTCATACAATATGCAGGAAGAAATATTTACTGTCAGGGAAGACAGCGTGTTAAGATGATCAATGATGTCCATGTGGTTCTCTAATTTTATCCTTAAGGTATCTAAGAAGCAGAGCAAAATAGACAAAAAAATATTATAGTCTTGATTCTAGAAGCAATGAAAAATACTGACTTTTTGGTAAATGTTGAACATTAAACTAGGTTATAAATAGGAGGAGGCTGTGGAATTTACTCTAAAAATATCTAGTACACTCACCCTTGGAAAATGCAGTAAACCTAAGTTCAAAGAAAGAGACAAGATAATTTAGAAGTATATTCTGCTACAATTTCATTAACCAATGAGTGAGACTGAATAATTTTTTTTTTTTAATTTCTATGTACATGTGGTGGGAAGAAAACTATAAACTAGAGGTGAAAATTTAGAATAAACCAAACAGGAATGCCTGGATATTACAGGGAATGATTACAAGAACTTAAACAAAGGAGAGTCTATGTAGAGTGTATAGAACAAATGAGCTGTATCATTTGATAAACTGTGCTACAGAATATTTCTTAAAGAACTATGAGAATCTATGCCACACAGTTACAACTTTTCAACTTTGCTTGATTTAAAATCTTATGAGAGTTATCTCTATTGATAAAAATATCTGTATTAATTTAGACAAAATTATCAAGATTTTATTCTAGGCAATCACTCCGGAAGAAAGAGGACTTAATTGTGCTTCAATTTAATGATTCCTTGTGAGGAAATCAACTGAGACAAAGGGTAAATATGAAATTGCAAGTTAATAAATCATTTGGCCAATTAAATTTTCACTATGACTATGGAGAAGCCTGGGAATATCATAAATCCCTCCTCACAGAACAAAAACATGTTTCTTACATCGTCCAAAATAAGACTACGTTTTTCACAGAGGGCAATTTCTTAAATGCAGTTCTCATTAGAATTTAAAGTGAAATGTGCTTGATAGAGATGTTGGTGGGGGAGGGGTAACATTGTGGTTGAACAGTGGCCTCCAGCAGCCATTGGAAACCAACACAACACCAAAGGATTCTTTAGAAAGGCTGGTAGACAGGATCATGAAGAGCTGTGAGGGTCAGTGGCTCCCCAATTCAAGCTATAATCTCTCAGATACTAAGTTACACAGATGGTAGTACAAATATCAGTCTCACTACTATATTAATTTTCATCTGACTTTAAATTGTACACTCTATCACCTATTTCTAAAGTTAGGAATAATTACATTTGTAGAAGAACTTTGAGTATGTCTCTGATATTTTAATGAAATGGTCCCTTACCCAAATGATATTTTTGGAGAATAAATCCACTAACACATTTCTTTATAAAGCTGGGTTGACTATCATCAAATGCATACAATGATAGGATAGGCAACTCTAGGCATAATTCCTCCCCATTGGTTCACAACCTAACTCACTTACTTCCCAGCACTGCCTGAGAGGAGGTGGGGCATTTGGTCTGCTGATGCCAAATTCTGATGCTCTCAATCCCTTCCTCATATCCATGGTTGCATAGCAACAGTGAATCAGACGGAGACTGAATTAGATGTCTTGTATCCCTTAGGTTGAAGGTGGGGATGTGGCAGAGGGAATGCGTAAGTTCAGACAGTGCCTTTGATCTTATTCAGTCTGTTCCTTCTAAATGACCATGAAAGGAGGACCTAACCTTGACTACTGATTCAGGTTTATTTTCTTTTGCGACTCTGCATTGCCTTTGTCTTGCTTTTGCTAGCTCTGTAACTGCCTCTTTCAATTATATGCTGAGTTTGTCAAGATGATACTGAGGAGATAAAATGTAGCCAGAAATAAGCCATTTCATCTTCCCTTGTCCTGAAGGACTTGCTTTTCATCAAGTTACCAAATATATATATATATCTTTGGTATCTAACCACCTGCCTATGATTGAATATCTAGCCACCTGCCTATGATTGAAAGCAAAACTGCATTCATATGGAGTACTTTGCATTGCCACTGTTGAAAACTAACTGCAGACATCAACCATCTGAGTACCCAAATAATCATTACTACTTAGAATTGTGCAACTAAGTAGGAGAAGAAGACAGATATACCTAGGGTTTTAGTCTTCTGAGGTTAACTAGCTAGAAATGAAATATTGATGAAAATGAAAAAATGTTCTAACGTGGGATGATGTTTTCACATTTCCAATGTGACTACTGAATAAGCGTTTCTGTGAATCTGGACTCACCAAGCTCATCTATCGACTTCAATAGTTCAACGGCATCGAGTCCCACGGAGAATTTTACGAACACTTGCACGAAAGGGTTTCGTAGAGTATTCTAACCAATAATAATAGGAAATAAGTTTCAGTACAAGAAGAAAGTATGCTTAATCATTGTCTCTCTAATAATGCCCACAGTAAAATGAAGGAACCACCACCGGCCATTAAGGATGTACCATATTACAAAGGCTCACATAGAAATCCTCGAGAAAGACAGAAAAGGTGTGTGGCTGGTAACGACTTCTAAGGTTGAATTTTTATTTGTCTATGGATATAAATGGATCAGCATGCTAAAGTGACCAGATATGACCATAATTATCACCATTAGGAACTTATTATATTCTATTTAACAACGCTTTTCTCATTATTATTAATTATATCATTTCTTTTTAACATATGCTATACACAATTAAAGGAACCCTGGTGGCACAGTGGTTAAGTGCTCAGCTGCTAACCAAAAGGTCAGCAGTTCAAACCCACCAGCCTCTCCATGGGAGAAAGATGTAGCAGTCTGCTTTTGTAAAGATTACAGCCTTGGAAACTCTATGGGGAAGTTCTACTCTGTCCTATAGGGTTGCTATGAGTAAGAATAGACTAGATGGCAATGGGTTTTTTTGGGTATACACAATTTTGGTGGCTCATAGATTTGTTTACCTAAAACAAACAAAAACAACTTTTAAAAAGTGTGATATCTATGCAGAATTTGAGATTAGAACTGGTTTTCTATTCTACTTCTACCACTTCCTAGCTGGGAGGCTTCCAGTAAGCACCCAGCCTTTTTCAGTTTAAGGTTATTTTTTCTGTAGAGTAGGGATGAGTGTCTTATCTCAGCAGAATACTCAAATATAAATTAGTATAGTATTGTCTCATGCCATAATAAGGGCAAATATGTGAATACAAAAACATAAATTCATCATCAGTCAGTTACTCTATTTCCATGAAATGGTAGAAAATTTGAAAATTTACTTAATATATAGAGTCATTTGTAACTGTCATCTAAATTAGGAGATAGAACTTCTGGTAGTATAGGAGTACTACTAAAAAAAAAGCTCTTACCATGTGTTGGGCACTCTCTTGTATAGTTTACTTTGATTTTCTCACTTCGTTTTCAACAGTACCTTGAGGTAAGTACTCTTATTATCTCCTGGTAAGAGATAACAGAGCTGGGGCCTAAAGGAACTATATGAATTCATCCAAAAACATATGATTTGTAAGGGCCAAAGGGAAAGTTGAAAATTGAGCACTCAGCTTGATTAAAACACACTTATTCATCTTATGAATTCATGGTCTTGTCTTTGTATGAGCCTGTCTTTCTTACCAATGTTTTCTGCTTTGTTGACATGAGGAGCCCTGGTGGCAGAGTGGTTAACAGCTTGGCTGCTAATCAAAAGGTTGGCAGTTTGAGTCCTTGGAAACCCTGTAGGGCAGTTCTACTCTGTCCAAATGGTGATCATATTGGTTACCACGAAGATAGATGAATAAGAAGAATCTATATTACTAGGACACATACATAATAGAATTAATTTTTTAAATCTGTAACTGTTGAGGGTCCTAAGAGTAATTGGCAGCATGGAGACTGGTAGCTATTACACAGCTACACACTGTGATAATCTGAGTCCTCTAAAATATAACTGTTTACCAGAAATTAACTCGCACATCAGGGAGTCAGAGTGTTACTAACCAGCAAAGCCTGTGTTAGTTGCAAATCATAGATGATCCATCAAACCCTATCTCCATTTCTCCCATTACTCCTTTGATTATTAATCCTGTATACCACATATGGAGGAAACACTGGTGGTGGAGTGATTAAGAGCTACAGCTGCTAACCAAAAGGTTGGCAGTTAGAATCCACCAGGTGCTTCTTGGAAACCCTGTGGGGCAGTTCTACTCTGTCCTATAGGGTCTATAGGGTTGCTATGAGTTGGAATCAACTCAACAGCAACAGATTTGGTTTTCTTTTTGGTTTATATCATATATGATCCTATTTAAAAATGCTTCCACACATGTGATGTTATTTGATCCTCACAAGTCTATGGTTATCAATATACCTACTTTAGAGATTCCTAAACCGCAGCTCAGGTATTTTAAGTTATTTGTCTAAGGTGTTCACAGTGACAAAACTCAGATCTTGCGCTCAGGACTTGAAATTTCAAATTCTCTGCATGCTTGCAGAACTAAGATTTTCCTCAAGAATTGAGAATAATAGTTTATTTTGTCCTTAACAGAATAAAGACACTTCCATTAGTTGATGACTGCTTTATCAACATGGTGACAGAATTCTCTCTTAGCAAATTACTTGCACTTTGGAACTATTATGCATCGAGCGTTTTCTTTGTTAATTTGCCACATTAGCTAACATAAGTTTCCTTGATGAAATAATTAGCATTTTTTCTGTGCACAGAAAAAAAAAATTCAGCAGAAAAGAGCAATCTTTCACTTAGGAAAATACATATGTCGATAAAGTACTACTACCCACATAGCCTTTGTTATCTGAGACTCACTGGAAAAAAGTACATAAAATTGGAATCAAAATTTAATAGTAAATTATGAGGAAGATGTTTGATGAGAAATTTATTTTATAGTTATTAAAACTATTAAATGTCTATTTTAGAGATTTATTTTATCATCTATAATAAACTTCAGGTTGTAATTGTTATTATGCACTATTTTTTAGTCACAATAAATGAGTAAAACATCTTTTGGGTGTAATTTTTCAGAGAAAGTTTTATGATACAATACCCTTCATTCTATGTTTAACTTCTTGAGCATGATTATAAAGAAGGGTACTTTTCTTTTTCTTTTGCAAAAATATTCTAGGGCTCCGTCAATTTTCTAAGAGCCTCTCTCAATTCTTTGATATGGAAGCCATTCTCCCTTGAAGCTCCTATGTTGACACCATTCCTGCCAATTTCTTTTCTCCAATTAATAACTCATCTAATTTTGCTCTTCTATGGTTAGCTGTCAATAGCTCTGCTTGTGATGGAAACATCTCCCCACGTTATTTGCATCGTTTTCAGAAAACACCATATCTTTTACAAGAACTGCACATTACACTTAGCACTTAAGATGCATAGTATTTCAGTTGCATTGTCAATTCTTTAACCTAAGCTAGAGTAAGCATGAGGATTGTTTGGGGACTACATTTTGAAGAGGTCAATTCATTAGAACACTTTTTCCAATTATGATAATGTTTGTTTCTTTAAATGACGTTGAACTTAAGACACTTAGATAACTACATGTGTGAGAACACCCTGTGTACAATGCTAGAATAAATTTGGTATTTGATAATACACACGTCATATGTTTCACCCAAGGGACTCCCCAGAGTTAGTGTTCTCCAGGATATTACTAATTTAAGATTTGTGGTTTAGTTAAAATAGAAAAACATAATTTAAAGGGGAGCAATAAGTGAAATAAGCATATTTTAAAGCAACTTTTTATAGCATTTTACTTTTGTGAAATAGATTTGCACTACTAGTTTTGTCTCAAGATCAACCTGTAAAATGGCTTATCTCTGAATTACAGAGGAGCTGCAACACAAGATGTGAGGATGACTATAAACATGAGGGACAGGTCTGTTATCCTGCCTCAGACTCCGTCTCTGGAGGAAAGGCAATTTTAATCTGTTGAATATGGATTCACTATCTACCATTTCACATAATGATGACATTAAAATCTCAAATAATTATAATTCCTGCTATGATGAATGGCAGAACCATCTCATACCTGGAGCATTGGAATTGTCTGGTTTATCAGGTGGAAGGAATTCATGAAAAACGGCGATTTATCCATCCACTCTTGAGATTTCTCCCTTAATTCCGCCAGCTGCCTCAGAGTTACATTAGACTTAAAGACAAAGAAAGAAAACAGAACTGGTCTGTTAGCATTTTTCCTGTATTTCAAATAATGTATTTTAAGGTTGCTTTATTACAGAACTTTTAAAAGTAGCTCTAAAAGGCAGAGTTAGTAAAAAAAAAAAAAAAAAAAAAAAGACAAATTCCCCACATGGTCAAAAGTTTTAAATGGCAGCTTTAATAGGATTAGGGTCATTTATAAAAATCCTGGGCAAGTCAGGGATTGCTTCTTACCCACAGTGAATTTACAGCCAAAATGAAGGCAAGCCGTCTTGAGTTTTTGCAAGTTAGTCTTTTTTACCAATGAGACCCTTCACTTTACTACTTAAGAAACATCCTAGTTCAAGGACATAGGGAGAAGAATATTCTCTTACATTGCTGGTGGAAACAGATGTGTCACACCCTTTTTGGAAAGCAGTCTGACAATAGATACTAAAATAAAAGAAAATACAATATCCTTCAATCCTGAACATCTATCTCACTGAAATAAAAATACCATATGCATAAGAGAATTTGTTGCCAAATTGTTTATATTAGCAAAAAAAATAAAACCTGGGAGCAAAATGAATGCCCAACAACTGAGGATTAACTGAAAGAATTCCATGCTATGGGGAAAAAAAAAATGCAACCTTTAAAGAGAATGAATTAAACTATACCGACTGAGTTGGCAGAATTTTCACCCACATATTGTTGTGTGAGAAAAGCAATATGTAGGAAAGTATTCTGCTGCAATCTCATTTTAATAATGCAAACAATGGCCAAAGAACTCTGCATATGAATGAATAGTATCTGTAAATGATTAAGGGAATGTAGAGAAATTATAAGAAGACATATCCTTGAAGGATGACTTTGCATGAAAAAGAAAAGTGGGATCAAGATGGGAGGAAAAGGGGAACTGAGTGCCAAGCAGAAAAGAAAAGGGGAAAAAGAAGAAAAAGAAAAAAGACTTCATTTAAAAAATAAGCATGTATATGACTTCATCTGTGCAAAATTATTTAGAAGTACGTGGCCAACAAGCCAAATTAAGTAGTAAAACATAAACAATGAAAACAAAGAATATACTAGAAATTGGTGATAACCTCATGTCTATTTTTTATATAGACATAAAAATAATGTGACAGTCACATAAACTATCATTTACTGGCCAAGTAATGGTAAAAATCTAAAACAGGAAATTTTGTTTTTTTAATTTCATCTCTCATTTTATAAGTATTAAGCTTTTAATTCAAATCATTAAAGTCAATTTTAAAAGTGAGAGGGAAATGTGACCATGGTTAAATTAGGTAGGTAATAAGTATAGTTATTATTAATAATACTATCTTTCTTAGGAGCCCTGGACACAGTAGTTAGACATTTGGCTGCTAACCAAAAGGTGGGCAGTTCGAATTCACCAGCCTTTCTTCACATCTATCCTCTATATAAACATAAGATATTAAAGTGTTCAATCAAATATGAAGCCAAGAATATATACTTTGGGGATTGTTTTTGTTCAAACTAGTTATAAAATATCCCAATATTTTTTTCTAGTGACATTATTTTTAAATACTTTCAGACACCAGTTGTAGAAACATTTTTTGCTTCTTTAAAAAAAAAATTACTGTGTTTCAGGTGAAAGTTTACGCAGAAATTAGTTTTTCATCCAAAAATTTTATACACAAATTGTTTTGTGACATTAGTTGCAATCCCCACAATGTGTCAGCACTCTCTCCCCTTCCCTTTTCACCCTGGGTTCTCCGTGTCCATTCACCCAGTTTTTCTGCCCCTTCCTGCCCTCTCCTCCTTGCTTTTGGGCAGGTGTTGCCCATTTGGTCTTGTACACTTGATCGAACTAAAAAGCACGTTCCTCTTGTGTGTTATTATTTGTCTTACAGGACTTATTTTTTGCTTTTTGAGATAAATTGAAAAATCTGAGGTCTTGCTTCAACCTAACCTCCTTCTCAGTTGCCAACATGATCCATTTTTATTCAAAGGCTACCATCCAACCCACATTGCTTTTACATATGCAGGGCAAAAGTTGAGAATTATTAAGAGTTCACAAAGCCAGGGGTAATAATAGGTAAGATATAAAGTCATCAAGTGAGCCAAAGTAAATTTGAAGTTGACTACTTTAAAAAATCATCTTAATACGCGAAATAGAAACTTTGAGATATAATGGTCAAACCTTTTCCATTATTGCCTTTGTGACTGGGGTGTATGGTGCGTACAAAATCCTTCCCAACAACATAGGTTTCAAGAAGGCCCAAATCACAGGTCCAGCAGGCATGTTAACGATGTCTTTATAAAGGGAGAAGCAAAACGGGGCTGAAAGGAAAAAGTGAAATAAAACCATTTAATATATGTATTCCAAATCTATTTTCTCACGGGAAATTGGCACAGATTATTATTATCACACCTTAAAATGCATGTCTTAGTACTTCCTATATTATTAACAGATACGAGGTATCTAGTGTCATACTGAGAAAGCACAGTGACAAATCTTTTTAGGTGTGAGATTTTAAGCCAATAAGCAAGCCCAGAATGAGTGATGGCATTTTGCCAAAAGGAGACAGAAAGATTGAAAACTGCATTTCAGAATTGCTTCCAACAGATCTACCTCACAAGCATTTAATTTAAAAATGACACAAAACCTTGTTACTGGGATAGTACCTGATACGTAAGAGAGTTCAATAAATGTTTGTTGAGTGAATACAAAGATACATAAATGAGTCAATCCAACTGCTATGCTGAACACACAAATATTATCTGAGAAGAGCTCAGCTGATCATATTTTCCATCTCAAAGTTTATGGATCAAGTAAAAAGCTTTAATGTACCACTAAACATTTATAGTTTTGCTGCATTCATGAAGCTCTACCTGGTATGATATAAATTTCTAATTCTAGAAAATTAAGAAAAAATATTGACCACAGCAGATTCAAGGTATATTTTTGTATTATCTGCTGGCAGAGACTTAGTTATGCTTCAAAAATTCTAAGTATACTGCTGTGGTTAAGACGATAGACTTTTTAGCTGACTAGGTTCAAATCAAAGCTCTGAGACTTGCAAGCTGGAAGACCTTGGCCAATGGACTTAGCCTTTTTTGTGCCTCATTTCTCCTTCTGTAAAATGGGAATAATAGTAGTTCTTACCTCATAAGGTTGATGTAAAGAGTAAATAAGTTAATAAACATAACATGTTGGGCATGTGGTGTGTGCTGTGTAAGTGTTTTCTATTTTTATTCTTGGGAAAATTACTGCTTCATTTACTATGGAATGAGAATATGTAACAGACAATGTTGTTAGATAATATTCCCTTGCTTATTTTGAAGTATACTCACTGGTATTTAAGGGAATTCCATATTTCAAAGCAACTTGCTCTTTACTTAATTTATAAGTAAAAAAATCCTTAGTGTGGTTGCCTTCTGGCCTCTGGGAAGATGGAAGCATGGCATTTAAATACTCAGTGGTAATTCCTTGGGAGCACAATGCTTGGGAGATGGTACTGAATGATCCTTGGGGTGTGTTCATTCGGTTGCCTCGGTATATTCCCTGTGAAAAAAAAAATCCCTGATTTATTAATATTATATGAACTACAGATGCTAGTGAAAACATTATAGAAAAAATCTTGAAAACGCTTAGCATAGCCTTAAGATTTCCATAATTCAGTTAAAATGTGCATTGTATTCCAAATGTAAATGCATAATGGTAAGCTTCACCAATTTAAGTGGGAAATAATGTTGTCCAAGTACAAGAGTTTTCCTATAGGTGATTTATATTTAATTTACTAAAGTTGTAGCTGAATATATTATAACCAATCTGAAGTGAAGTTAATACGACAAAAGGCATTTGACAATAAGACCATTTCTGGGCAACTTCTCTACCTGAGTAAGTGGAACACCTCTGGGCAGATGCATTTGTTTCAGTGGTCTCATTTTGTCTAGCAGCAAAGTCGTCCGGGAAGCCATCAGATTAAGAATCTCCTTCAGCCTGATGAAGAGTTCTACCATCTTTTCTACTGGCTTTTGATTTTGCCTGGGGAAAAACACCTAACAGAAATGATACAAGCAAATGACTTTTGTGAAGAAACTGGGACCTTCATACAATGCTGATGGTAACATAAAAAAGGTGCAATCACTTTGAAAAACATGTCGGCAATTTATTAAATACTTAAACACACAACCCAGAAATCCCATTCCTAGGTATCAGCCCTAGAGAATTTAAAACAAATACCCACTCAAAGATTTGTATGTGAATGTTCATAGCAACATTATACACAATAGCCAAAAAGTGGAAACAATCCAAATGAGTGGATAAACAAAGGAACACTAAATGACAATAAAAAGAAATGGAATGCTGATACCTGCTGCCACATGTATGAACCTCAAAAACATCATGCTAAGTGAAAGAAGCCAAAAAACAAAAGACCACATATTGCAAAATTCGGCTTATATGAAATTCTAGAAAAGGAAAATCTACAGACAGAAAATAGAGGTTGGCTAGAGCTGGGGGTCAGAGTAAGAACTGGCTGCAAAGAGACATGAAGTTTCTTTTTGGGGTGATGGAAAAGTTCTAAGATTAAATTGTGGTGATGGTTTTACAACACTGTACATTGACTAAAAATCATTGGATTGCACACTAATGAATTTTACAGTGTATAAATTATACCTCAATAAAGTTGTCAAAAATGATTTTAAAAGTCGGTGAAGTAAACCACGTAATTCTTCATGGATACTATTGCTCAAAAATTATATAACATACACCTAAAAATCAGAAAGGTTCATCGAAAAGCCCATGTCATTTATCAAGGTTAATCATTTTAATAACATAATGCTTATATGCTGCAGGAAGAAATATTGAAAATGTTTTAAAGTAATTTAACTGTCTCATTCATTTATTCATTTATTCAACAAACACTGAGTGCCTACTATGTTGCCAAGCAGCCCTGGTGGTGCGGTGGTTAAGACTCTGCTGCTAACCAGAAGGTCAGTGGTTCAAACCTACCAGCCACTCCACAGAAGAAAGATATGGCAGTCTGTTTCCATAAAGATTACAGCCTTGGTAACCCTACGGGGCAGCTCTAGTCAGAATCAACTAGAAGCAATGGGTTTGGTTTACTATGTAGCCAGCACTGGGTGTGGTGATGGGTATCCTGTGGTGCAAAATTTGGTATCATCCCCACACTCGTGGAGTTTCAGTCTAATAGGAGGGACAGCCATCAAGCAGGTCAAGGAAAAAAAGCTGAGGAATAGGAGATGGGGTGGGCTGGGGGAGAGCCTAGGTAAGAAACAAAAGGAGGTCTCTCCAAGGTACAGTACAAAAGGATGAGAAAGAACAAACCGTGGGAAGAATGAGAGAAAGGATCCAGGGGAAAAGATGCGTGAGGGGCCTAAGGAGGAAAAGCTCTTGGTGTGCCCAAGGAAATCAAAGACCACCATGGTAAGCACAAGATTCAGTTGGAAAGGTAGCCTTGTACTCATATCCCCCTCACTGTATAGCCCTCACTCATGGAGACAAACCTGTCTCAATAGGACGGCTACTAACTGCAATCAAATATTTATAAATTAGAATCAACATTTCTGTTTTCCTTATGGTTCCGCCAAAATTCTAGGAGTTCCTAGGTTGATGCGAAATAAATTAGCAAGTGATTGGAAATATTTATTTTTGTTTGCAATGTCTAAAAGAATTAGGAAGGGTCTTGCTTGTCAAAAACACATGCTTAATTACTCAATAAGAAATATTTCATTTGATTCCCGCCTTGTGGAAGATTTTAAAATAAGAATTAAAATTTTAAGTGAACAAAATTAATACTTTCCCTTCCTATGCATTTTAGGTTATAGTTTATGTAACGTAACCATGTGTTTACATAGTGGGTGCTTGCTAAGTTCCACTGTGAACCAGGCACTCTCCTATGTATTTGCAATATTTTAGTGAGCCAAGATGTCAATTGTTGAGCTTACGTAATAGTGGGGATAGACAGATAATAAACATGAAAATTAAGTGAAATATCTAATACGCTGGCAATGCAGTTGAAAACAAATAGAGCAGGAAAGGAGGTTTCATAGTGTGGCCGAGATCAGTTGCATTTTAAATAGGATGGTCAGGGTAAGCTTCACTGAGAAGGTCAGGATTGAGCAAAGACAAGTAGCCACACTAATGACATGAAGGTTGCCTTCTGGAGTGGCACCATGCAGCAGCCATGGGCCCAGACAGCAGCCAAGCAAAAATGAGACTTTAGAGATAAGATGCTGTGTTCATCATGGGGTTATTTAGGGTTTGGAAATTCACTTGGATAAAATGGGGAGCCACTGGAAGGTTTTGAGCAGAAGGATGTAGTGATGTGACTTAAAGTTTAAAAGGAGGACTCTGGCTTCTTGGGGGGTGAAAAGGTCGAAGGAGTAAGGGTGGAGGCAGGGAAACCAGTTAGGGAGGCATTGCAGAAATATAGGTGCAGGGTGATGCTACTTGTCCTACAAGTTTTTCATCCCCGTTACTGTAATGTCTCAATAGTGTAAGGTAGCTTTGTTGCATCTGGTTTTTCTTACTTTAAAAAGAAAAACATTTTTTTCAGTGTTTTCAAGAATATATGAATATTTTTTACCCAAGTATAGATTTGGATACACATAGGTGTTAAGTTTTCTGACATATAAGTTTTCATTTAGTTGTTTATTAAATAAACACTTATAAAGCATCCACTTGCTGCAAGACTGTGTCATCGCTGACTTTACTAAGCCCTATAATGACCGCTTGTTTTGTTCTAAAGTAAAGTTATGGTAGCCTCTATCTAATCTGATAAAAACATGACAATTTTTGTTACAAACATCCCCCCAAAAAAGAACAAATAAAACCCCAAACTGTGTCTTTAATTTTTAAAAAATAACATCTTTGTTCTCATCTTTATTTTTATCATTCCAAATTAATGCATGCACACTGTACAAAAATAATTATAACATTTGCATTTTACACTTTGTTGTTGTTGTTAGGTGCCGTCGAGTCGGTTCCGACTCATAGCAACCCTATGCAAAACAGAATGAAACACTGCCCAGTCCTGCGCCATTCCCACAATCGTTGTTATGCTTGAGCTCACTGTTGCAGCCACTGTGCCAATCCACCTCGTTGAGGGTCTTCCTCTTTTCCACTGACCCTGTACTCTGCCAAGCATGATGTCCTTCTCCAGGGACTGATCCCTCCTGGCAACATGTCCAAAGTATGTAAGACGCAGTCTCGCCATTCTTGCCTCTAAGGAGCGTTCTGGCCGCACTTCTTCTAAGACAGATTTGTTCGTTCTTTTGGCAGTCCATGGTGTATTCAATATTCTTCGCCAACACCACAATTCAAAGGCGTCAACTCTTCTTTGGTCTTCCTTAGTCATTGTCCAGCTTTCACATGCACATGATGCGATTGAAAATACCATGGCTTGGGTCAGGCACATCTTAGTCCTCAGGGTGACATCTTTGCTCTTCAACACTTTGAAAAGGTCCTTAGCAGCAGATTTGCCCAATGCAATGAGACTTTTGATTTCTTGACTGCTGCTTCCATGGCTGTTGATTGTGGATCCAAGTAAAATGAAATCTTTGACAACTTCAATCTTTTCTCCTTTTATCATGATGTTGCTCATTGGTCCAGTTGTGAGGATTTTTGTTTTCTTTCTGTTGAGGTGTAATCCATACTGAAGGCTGTGGTCTTTGATCTTCATTAGTAAATGCTTCAAGTCCTCTTCACTTTCAGCAAGCAAGGTTGTGTCATCTGCATAATGCAGGTTGTTAATCAGTCTTCCTCCAATCCTGATGTCCCGTTCTTCCTCATATAGTCCAGCTTCTCAGATTATTTGTTCAACATACAGATTGAATAGGTATGGTGAAAGAATACAATCTTGACGCACACCTTTCCTGACTTTAAACCAATCAGTATCCCCTTGTTCTGTCCAAACAACTGCCTCTTGATCTATGTAAAGGTTCCTCATGAGCACAATTAGTGTTCCGGAATTCCCATTCTTCGCAGTGTTATCCATAGTTTGTTATGATCCACACAGTCGAATGCCTTTGCATAATCAATAAAACACAGGTAAACATCCTTCTGGTATTCTCTGCTTTCAGCCAGGATCCATCTGACATCAGCAATGATATCCCTGATTCCACGTGCTCTTCTGAAACCAGCCTGAATTTCTGGCAGTTCCCTGTTGATATACTGCTGCAGCCATTTTTGAATGATCTTCAGGAAAATTTTGCTTGCATGTGATATTAACGATATTGTTCTGTAATTTCCGCATTCGGTTGGATCACCTTTCTTGGGAATAGGCATAAATATGGATCTCTTCCAGTCAGTTGGCCAGGAAGCTGTCTTCCATATTTCTTGGCATAGACGAGTGAGCACCTCCAGCGCTGCATCTGTTTGTTGAAACATCTCAATTGATATTCCGTCAATTCCTGGAGCCTTGTTTTTCGCCAATGCCTTCAGAGCAGCTTGGACTTCTTCCTTCAGTACCATTGGTTCCTGATCACATGCCACCTCTTGAAATGGTTGAATATTGACTAATTCTTTTTGGTATAATGACTCTGTGTATTCCTTCCATCTTCTTTTGATGCTTCCTGCATCATTTAATGTTTTCCCCATGGAATCCTTCACTATTGCAACTCGAGGCTTGAATTTTTTCTTCAGTTCTTTCAGCTTGAGAAACATCGAGCTTGTTTTCCATCTCTAGCTCTTTGCACGTGTCATAATACTTTAATTTGTCTTCTCGAGAGGTCCTTTGAAATCTTCAGTTCTTTTACTTCATCAGTTCTTCCTTTTGCTTCAGCTGCTCGATGCTAAACAGCAAGTTTCAGAGTCTCCTCTGACATCCATCTTGGTCTTTTCTTTCTTTCCTGTCTTTTCAGTGACCTCTTGCTTTCTTCATGGATGATGTCCTTCATGTCATTCCACAATTCATCTGGTCTGCAGTCACTACTGTTCAGTGCATCAAATCTGTTCTTGAAATGGTCTCTAAATTCAGGTGGGATATACTCTAGGTCATATTTTGGCTCTCGTGGACTTGCTCTGATTTTCTTCAGTTTCAGCTTGAACTTGCATATGAGCAATTGATGGTCTGTTTCACAGTCAGCCCCTGGCCTTTTCTGACTGATGATATTGAGCTTTTCCATCGTCTCTTTCCATATGTAGTCAATTTGATTTCTGTGTGTTCCATCTGGCGAGGTCCATGTGTATAGTCGAGGTTTATGTTGGTGAAAGAAGGTATTTGCAATGAAGAAGTCATGGGTCTTGCAAAATTCTATCATCCGATCTCTGGCATTGTTTCTATCACCAAGGCCGTATTTTCCAACTACTGATCCTTCTTCTTTGTTTCCAACTTTTGCATTCCAATCGTCAGTAATTATCAATGCATCTTGATTGCATGTTCGATCAATTTCAGACTGTAGTAGCTGATAAAAATCTTCTATTTCTTCATCTTTGGCCCTAGTGGTTGGTGTGTAAATTTGAATAATAGTTGTATTAACTGGTCTTCCTTGTAGGTGTATGGATATTATCCTATCACTGACAGCATTGTACTTCAGGATAGATTTTGAAACGTTCTTCTTGACGATGAATGCAACCATTCCTCTTCAAGTTGTCATTCCTAGCATAGTAGACTATATGATTGTCCAATTCAAAATGGCCAATACCAGTCCATTTCAGCTCACTAATGACTAGGATATCGATGTTTATGCATTCCATTTCATTTTTGATGATTTCCAATTTCCCTAGATTCATACTTCGTACATTCCAGGTTCCGATTATTAATGGATGTTTGCAGCTGTTTCTTCTCATTTTGAGTCATGCCACATCAGCAAATGAAGGTCCCGGAAGCTTTACTCCATCCACGTCATTAAGGTTGACTCTACTTTGAGGAGGCAGCTCTTCCCCAGTCATCTTTTGAGTGCCTTCCAACCTGGGAGGCTCGTCTCCCAGCACTATATCAGACAATATTCCGCTGCTATTCATAAGGTTTTCACTGGCTAATGCTTTTCAGAAGTAGACTGCCGGGTCCTTCTTCCTAGTCTGTCTTAGTCTGGAGGCTCAGCTGAAACCTGTCCTCCATGGGTGACCCTGCTGGTATCTGAATACTGGTGGCATAGCTTCCAGAATCACAGCAACACACAAGCCCCCACAGTACGACAAACTGACAGACATGTGGGGGATTTTACACTTTAGTATATATTAAATTTAATTCCTAGTCTTGGATACATAAACTGAGAGTTAATAAGGCGTAAAATGAACAAATTGAATATATAATCTCTAAGGTCCCATTTAACTCTAAATAATGCTGTAATTCCAAAAGCTGTATAAATGGATCTCATTCATTATGTTATCAGAGAGCATACATGTGCAAATATTTTTTATACTAAGCCCCAAATATAAAAAGATCTCATCAACAGCAACTTGCCTTGTATGTGAAGTTGTAAATATCTAAGTAGTGCAGAAGGGTGAGTCCAATGAGGTAAGACTGACGGGACCTCTCTGTAAGAGACAGGTTGCAGAATTCCTTCATTGCATCTTCCAGTTTGGGATTGGAGATATTAGCATCACAAGAATGCAACCAGAACACACGTGAAATAATCTGCAAGTTGGAGGAAGAAACAATTTTAGCTGCGCAACATTTTAGAATCACCTGCCCATTTTGAGATGCATTTCTTATACTCTTAGACTTCATTTAAAAGTATGACACTTAAAAGTAGGACAAATTATCCTCAAAAACCAAATACTTTTTTTTTAAAGTATTAATTGTTATTAGTAAAACTATATAGAGTCCATAGTTCACTGGAAAGCTTAAGAAATGAGATGAGAAAATGAGAGTGAGGGTCTAGCATGACTCCTACATTTCTTGCTTGAACGACTGGGTAACTAGTGGTACCGAGAAAGATATTTGGTTTGGAATAAGTTTGGTTTGTACATATTTTTTAAGATTCATGCCACCTTTAATATTTTACTCTTGGTCAATTCAAATTGCATTTCATTTTTATAATCATTTTAAGTTGTGACACTGTACAATAAGCTCTGTGGATCAAGAGATGAAAGACAAAGAAAATAAGCTCGGAGAACTATCACGCAATAATACAAACCAACCATCTTGGACAGGAGTGTGTGTGTGGAAAGTGAAGTGACAATATGGGAAGTTAGGCATCATCTATTGTCACTGAGTTGAAACAAGGAGAAAAGTTTATCAAGTTGAAGACTGTAGAAACTTTTCTCTCTTTCCTTTTGAAAGTACTATGAATTTATACTCTCTTTTGATGTGTTTTTATTTATCAGCATAAACCCACTTGTCAGAAGTCAAAAACATGGTTGACAAAATTAGATCTTAGGAGTAAATGAGCAAAAAGAAGAAATCAAAGGGAAAAGGCAAATGAATATTGTTTGCTAGAACAAAAGGCAGAAAAGTGATGGCAAAGTAGTTTCAATTTTTATATGAGGGAACCAATTAAAATGACACCAGTAAACACACATTCTTTCCAAAGGCAGCCTTAAAGACTTTTTAAAGACTTTATCCCACACTGGAGTGTAACTGTCACATGCAGGTTTTGAATGGATGAGGCCTTAAGCACTACGGCTCTTTTGGAAAATTTCTATGACACTTCCAGACAATGGACTTGGAAAAGGGATAAAAGATAAGGCATTTCAAGTGGAAAACCCTATTATCAGCCTCTAAGGAAATGACATTATTCATTTTCACACCAAAGAATGTTTACTTACCTAGAGTTCCTTTGACCACATCTGTTTTGCAGGTTAAGTCTTGTCTACAGCCCTGATGGCACAGTGGTTACGTGTTCTGCTGCTAACCAAAGGGTCAGCAGTTCAAATTCACCAACCACCCCTTGGAAACCCTATGGGCAGTTCTATTCTGTCCTGTAGAGTCACTATGAGTCTTGTCTACATACCTTGGGACTTTTAAGAAGTAAAAAATGAGTATTCATTTTTATTTTAGTTTCAACACATTATGTGTTTGTTCTGCCCCTCTCCCCCCAGTTAGGTTACGGAAACTTGACTTTGATATCATTATAATAGTATGTGCAACTTTCTTCAGACTGTGACTGCGATAGCTCATATAAAGAATTATTGATGGTACTGTTGATTTCAGACAGCCATCTGGAGGTAAGGAAAAGAAGACAAAGGGGGCTAGGGAAAGGAAAAGGAAAAACAGAAGGAAAGGAAGACACAGTGACAACATTCTTGGTTCAGAATTGCTCTTCTATCTTTACTTAAGAATCAGGTCTTTACTTTTATCATTTGCATAGGAAATTCACTAGAGTTGCCTGCAACTTTCCATTGTTTGACTGATCAGTGCCCAACATGTATTAAATGCTATTTTTAAGTTTTAAAAATGGATGTAAGTACAGATACATCACACCCCACCTCAGCTCTGTTATCTGGGATAGGAATGGCCAACATCTTGTTGATAGTCATGTTGGACATTCCTGTAGTTCTCCTCAGTTCTTCTTTCAGCTCCTCAACATTTTTAAACATTTCTATTAATTGACCTGTAAGAGAAAAATGAAAAAGAAAAAAAAGTACATGTTGGTTACAATGTAAATCTTTTTGGTCATACTTACGTAGAGAAATCTTCTAGACTAACACATATTCAATAGATAAGCTGTATGTCAGGAACAGATGTCTTCCAGTTTTGGCAATCTTTGCATCTTTAGGATCTATTTCTGTCTGATTTAAACTTGTTCCTGTTATCATATCATTAGCCCAAGGTAACAGATTGCTCTGGGTTATAAATTTTCCTTAGATGTCTACAGCTCAAGGTTGATTCAAGAAAAATATGGTTTCCTCACAGATTTTGGTCACATAATGTGCTTAATGAATATCTGTCCCTGTGATTTAAAGCCACACAAATTCAAAATGCTTTTTGGATCATACAATATTGTCCACTTAGGGCCAGGTTTGCCAAATCCACAACATAATGCCAATGTCCTTAACTTTGCAAGTCACACTAAAGTTTATAAAGTGCTTTCACAATCATTACCTCATTTTTAAATAGAATATGTCTAATTCCAAACTTTTTCAGGGCAATGGTTATAATTATTTCATATCTGGGTCATTCAATGCATAACAAACAATACTTTGATTTTATTTTGGCAGGTTGCAATCTCCATTCTGCAAATATCTTTTGGTTTCTTTTATTAAATATCCCTCAGGCAAATGTGCCTTCTTTTAATTTTGGACTTAGTGGCCTTCCAAGTTTATAGTGTTGACCAAAGTTTTAAATGCCTTTCTTTTCAGTATTGAGGTATTATGCAAAGATGGGGCATATTGTGTGAAGAGTCACGCTCAGAAAAACTGAAGAACATTCTGAATTGAGATTTCTGTAGACAGCAGTGCATCTTTTTTAAAATCAGATTATTCTCACAGAAGCAAACAAATTTTCAGCCCAGCTCTTGCAACTGACCATCTAAGGCACTTTAGGATATGAGAGAAACAAAGGTGAATGGGCTGACTAGCCAAATACTTGAAGATTTTTTTGCTGTGGGTTTAAATTTCTCTGCTAGTTGTCTAGTATGTTTACTTTAGACAAGTAACAATATTTGAAAGCTTCAGGTTTCCATGTGGTGGCACAGTGCTTAAAGTACTTGGCTGCTACGCAAAAGTTCTGTGGTTCAAACCAACGAGCTGCTCCTCCCAAGAAAGAAGTGGCAGTCTGCTTCCATAAAGATTACAGCCTTGGAAACCGTATGGGCCTGTTCTGCTGTGTCTTATAGGGTTCCTGTGAATCGGAATTTACTCTATGGCAATGGGTTTAAGGCAGAGAGCAAAGCAGGTTTGGCTGGGAACTTCAAAAAAACCTTTCTTAAACTGCAGCCTGAGAATCACATGCATTCTAAGAAGACAGCATTTAAATTATGGATGGGAAAACACCTGGTTTTTCAGAAGACTCTGCACTGTTATTGACATGCAGCATGGCTTCTATGGTCGGCATTAACTGTGTGATATTTTCCAAGTAATTCATTTGCAATGCCTGTTCTAGAAACCTGGAACAAAACAGAAGAAGAGAAGAAATTTAACTAGGCATATCAATATTTTGAGAAGGGATTTCACCAAGAAAGAAGATAATGGAAAAACTTACCGATCCATATTTAAATTAATTTTACTTGGATCTCCAGTAAGCAAATTCCTTAGTTTTTCAGATATGACATTTTCATGGTACAGTAAGCCAGACGCTATTTCAGTGGCAAGCTCTGCTGCTTCAAGGAATTGTACATGAAACGCATTCTCTTCACACAGGTCCCCAAAGCTTATATTAGAGAGCTGGCAAGTTTTTTCTATTGAACTGGACATTTCAGAGTCACAAAGAAGTTCGGTCAAGTTTCGAAGTTGAGACAGCTTTCCAGAGGAAGAAAGATTGAGAAATAGATTAGTTACATTATTCTAAGTATTTAGTAATTGATAATAAGCAAACAAAATTTATTACTTCAAAAAACGTGCATATATGTTTAGTTAGTTGGTATCGGCATTGGTTTTACTACACGTGCTATTTTTTGCCACGTGAGTTTATTGTTTATTTCTCTCCCCACCAAAAAGACTGGAAAGAAAAGGATAGAAGAGACAGAAATCTCACTGTCATGAGAGACCCTTTTTCCTTATGCCCCATCTCTTCGGGTGGCATGGTGTGTCAGTCTCCTAAATCACTCTGGGAGCTGTCTCTTCCTTCTAATCTCTGCCACTGACACAGTTAAGGCTGTCATCACTTCTTCCTTAGATTACTGCAAAAGTAGACTACTTGGCTTCCCTCCAATCTATCCTCCAAAGTTCTCCTAGAGAGATCTTTTTCTAAAATGTAAATTTCACCTTCCTCAAATTAACAACTTTCAGGATCAACTTCAAACTCATTGACTAAACATAAAAAGGGCCTAGCCTCCCTCTGCAGCCCTCTTTCCTATCTCTCTTCCTACTTCTTTTCCCACCCTTTGCTCTGGCTAGATAGGTCCATGACCCCAGGTAATCTACATCTGCCATTCTGGTCCATAGCTCTGTCTTCTTACAAAGTCTGGTTCCTATGCCTGGAATGCACATCACCAACCCAATCCTACACAGCCTCCAAGACTCAAGAGTAAGCATTATCCCCTCCATGAAATTTCTTCTCTCCAGCTCCATCCTCTGCGATCTGAGTTAGATAGCCCACCTCCACACAGAGAATCCTGTCCCTCCACATACCACAGCATGTATCTCACTATAATTGTTGGGCTGGTTTTCTGTTGCCTCCACTAGATTATGAGCACTTTGCCGTTAGTGTTATGGGAACAGAGATGATGAATGGAATGGACGGATGGATGAATATGATAGAGGCACAGATGACAAAGTTATTAGCTGGACTGGGAAACAGGAAGAGAGAGGATAACTTAACATTACAGAAGGAATGACATTGAAACTTGTCCTTGAAGAATGAGTAGGAATTTTCCAGAAGAATGCATAACTTCCTTCTCATTTGCAGAAACAAATTAAGGTAGTGCTAAATTAAGTACATTAGAAATTTTGATTCATGTAGAAAACGATGGCTAAAACATAGGTGCTCTAACTAGCGTATTTATTTGTAATATACATGGACGTAATGTTTTGCCTGCCTGCTTAATTATAGCATATTGAGTATATAGCAAGTTATTCAGCTTGTCCTGAATAAACCAGTTCTAATTTTATTTTGTCCCTGGCTACATAAATCCAATTAAACTGCTGTTCTTACTAGGAAAGCTGCTTCCAAGATTTAATAGGGTTATTTAAGAGATAAACTGAATTTCATGATAACCTGTCTGGTATATGCATGAGCTAAAAAAGGTATAATAGATAAACATGAGCCAATTCAGACAAACTTCAGAGTTTTAAATTGTTTTAGATTGCTATTATAGACTGATTCACATTCCCTCAAAATTATGCGTTGTAAATCCTAACCTCTAGGCCTGTGGTTATAATCCCATATGGGAACTGGTTGTTTTGTTACGTAAATGAGGCAGGATTAGTGCAGGGAGTATCTTGAGTCAATCTCATCTGAGATGTAAAAAGAGGTTAAACAAGCAAGCTGAGTAGAGATGGGGTAAAATAGATGCCAAGACACATGGAGATCTGCAAGAGACCAGGAAGCAGAAGCTGAAAAGACAAGGACCTTCCTCCAGAGCCCACAGAGGAAGAAAGGCTGCCCCTAGAGCTGAAGCCCTGAATTTGAACTTATAGCTTCCTAAACTATGAGAAAATCAATTTCTGTTTGTTAAAGTCACCTACTTGTGGTGTTTCTGTTACAGCAGCACTAGATAACTAAGACAGTTGCTTCCCCCTCCCCTTTCTTCAGTATCATATATTCTAATACGACAGATTAGTCTCTGCTTCTGAAGACAATAATAAAAACAAAATGACTCATCCTCTGGGATTTTGTACTCTGTGAAGTCTAAAACCTCAGTTTTCAAAATCACTATTATAGTTTGAAAACTAAGGAGCTCTCAAATTGGAAGTCATATTATGAATACTTTTTCAAATGATCAAACTTGATGAGAGAACTAGATTATTAGTTGTTCCTTTATGTGTGTGCATACTGTCATTTGGCTCTTATGGGTCCTTATATGCACAGCTCTCCCCAGAGCAAAAACAGAATACCATTATATAGCACCAGAATGCTTTTCTCGCCCTTTACCAAGCATTCATCCACAGTCAGATAGGACCAGTATTTACAAAGATACAGATTTAAAATTAAGCTAAAAAGATCTTGTGCCAGAGTACTATAGGAAGGATTGAGGTTCATTCCTTTCTTTCATGGCTTACTTTTGATTTCATGATTTCAGGAACTGGAGGGATGGAATCCTCATAGGAACCATTTCGAAGAAAAGATTTTCTAAATCTAATTGTGGACTGCAGGAGTCTTAGATTTTCTGTAAAGGAGGGAGAAAAAGTTACCTTATATGACGAAGACTGCAAGGAAGCCCATTGGAAAGACATTTTTATCCTGATTTATTGCTAAGTATTTTCTAAGATAAGAGCCTAGCTCCATCTAAATATAAGACAGGTAAAAAATTTAACCTTTCCTTGAACCATGGATAATACAGAGTTCATTATTTTTAAAATATTCATAGATATTCTACTTAGAGACAGAATATTTCTAGCAATGGTGCTACACAATTTTGGCTTTTTGTGAAACAAATATATTTTATTTTATTTTTGACTCTTTGGATCTGCCACTAAGTTGAAGTATGTTGGGGAAAATAGGTTGTATAATCACTTTCACAAAAATATGCCTTTCTGACCTTGATTAATTCATGGCTGGTAAACAGAGACCAGACTTAAATATTTGTTATGCTATTTGCTTGCCACTAAGTCTTGAAAAAACTGCTTTGCTATTTAAAAAAAAAAAAAAAGAGAGAGAGAATGTGTATGTCCTAGAAAAAAAAAATTTAACTAAAAAAACCAGAAAGAAACATATGAGCCTTCGTAGTTGTCCAAATAAGCAGAAAATTGAAAATAAAGAGTGTGAGGACAGGAAGTAAAAATTGTCTGCCAGAAAAATTCCTTTGTCTATGTAATTTATATCTGTTTTTGGAACCTTATATTACCATCCTTCATTATTTTTTGACAACGAAGAGTATTAAGGCACAGAAAAGTGTCACAAGGGGCTTATATGAGGCCCTCATGACCCTGGATGCTTGGAAAGTTTGTCCAGGTGGCAGTTATAGTTCTAGCAGCAGGTAGTAACATAATAATATGATCAAATATTCCCTTCATATATCAAATCACCAATATGAAACTTACATAGGGAAACAAAGATTTTTCTATTTTCTTTGTTTTTTTCAGCAAATGTCTTAAAAGATTTATTACTTTAGAACAGAATTAGAAACCATGAACAACAAATTGACTATTAAAATGAATATTACCTTGTGATCCCCTGGCCAAATTGTCAGTGATATTCCTTACACATACTAGGTAAGGAATATAAGGACTATCTGTTGATATATTTAAGAGAGCATCTTCAAAATTTTCGAGTATTAGGAGCCTATAAGGGAAAAAAAAAAAATCAACAGTAAGAAGTCTCTAACTTGGCAGTCAGAGCACAGCTAATTGGCTGGATAATGAACCCTCACCTAAATACATACCCTCAGTATTTTTAAAAAGAATAACACCCATTCCCGAAAGTCTCTTGCTTTTGCTTAGACACTTCCTTGGCCAGAGACCCTTGATTATACTACACATTCAGCTGTTTTAGACTTTTGAGTTTTTAGACAGAGAATATCATTATTTATCAAAGCCTCTTTGTGTGTAATCAATACCATATATCAACTCACAAATAGAAGACAGGACAATATATTCTTACACTAAATTTACTAGCTTAAATAAAGGAAACTATCAGAGAAACCCAACAGCAGTGGGATAGACGACAAAGCTAACCCTGTTGTACAGGTCAGCCATAACATATCAAGTCATGCCTACATTGAGTTACGTTTTGCAGACTGTGGCACCGTCCATGAGTCAAGTTAAATCTGTGCTTTAATAATGATCTTTTGTAGTTCCAATGTATTCACAGCACTGTCTTTTGACAAAAAACCCTGAGCAAGTGTTTAGGGATATAGAATAGCTGTAAGAATGTGGAGGGACAGGAGAAACAATTTGGAAGGCGGCTCTAAAGATAAATTAGAGATGAAATTTGGGAGTCCAAAACATCAAAGGGAGGGGAAATGGAGCTATGGGAATAACTACAGATCTACGAGATCCATTTTATTTTTGGGAGAATGATTTTTATTTGGCTACAATAATTTATTTGATTTGGCTATAATGATCAGTAGAGGTTTCAAGATAAACTTATTTCTCCTGTGAACAACTAGAAAGAATGATCCATTTTTTATCCCATGCTCTGGCCACTCCACCCTAACCCCATTACAGAATACTTAGCATTTGGGTTTTGTATATCATAGACTTTAGTTAGTATCTGTAGAAAGGAAAAACACGTGAGTAGAAGAGATACAGGAAGCTCTAGAGATACTGGGCATTTATGTGAGAAGTGGCCAAGGAAGCATCTCTGGACTGGCACGTGTGGGATGGATGGTTCCCTTCTCACCTCTGTCTTACCTCCTGCTCATTTTTCCCCACTCTTACAGGTACTGCCCTTCCTTCTTTTGTGCTTACTTCCCTCTCTGTCATAGTTATTACATCATAGAGGCATTTTCCATCCAAGTGCAGTGTTCAACAGCAAAATATTGGTTTAACCTTCCAGATGGAATGGCCAAAGTAATTTCCCATGGTGAACTGTCAAGCTTAAAATAGAGGTCTCTTGGGCAAGAAGTGACCTTGAGACATCATCTAAGCCATTCTCTTATTTTCATAAAGAACATTTGATTGCCAGGATTTTGGAGAATGGATTTAATAAACTTTGAAAATTAGGAT
Organism: Elephas maximus indicus; assembly: GCF_024166365.1. Classification (NCBI taxonomy): domain Eukaryota; kingdom Metazoa; phylum Chordata; class Mammalia; order Proboscidea; family Elephantidae; genus Elephas; species Elephas maximus. Next base: position 113,478,800 of record NC_064824.1, read on the forward strand.
TCCATACCTATACAGCACTGTGTTGGCATATACACCCAACTACTCCTTTAAATGATTTAGTTTATGTATCTTTTATATACAATCTTACCTACTTCCCAAGGGTGTCTGTAACAAAAAGCATGAGCGCACGTGTGATCTCACCCACATGCACACATAAAACAATAAAAAGAATGACCTTAAAATAAAAATAATGAGAAGGGCTACGAGGAAAAAGTACTTTTGAGCATCTTTCTTTAGAAAATTCCAGACCTAAAACTTTATCTTATACCAATACGGCCACTCTGCGATTATTTTAGACCAGCAATAGAAAGTCCAAAGATAAGAAATCCCTTAATTTCATCAATCTCAACAAGAGCTGTCTTAACAATATTGAATACTCCCTAATAAACTGTCAGTTAGCTGTCAGCAACTAACTACTTTTGCTGCAGAATTTGCAGGTCTGAAATGTTGGCATCATCAATGCAATGGATCCCCCAAGGCACCGGGAAAGATACCTGGCTTCAGGAATAAGCAGTGAGCCCTGGTGGCACAGTGGTTAAGCATTCAGGTTGCCAACTAAAAGGTTGGCAGTCCAAATCCACCAGCTGCTCCTTGGAAACCCTATGGGGAAGTTCTACTCTGTCTTATAGGGTCACAGGGCCACTATGAGTCAGAATCTACTTGATAGCAACATTTGTTTGTTTGTTTCAATTAAAAAAAAATTTTTTTTTTTTTTTTGGAGGATATATAGGGAATATGTTTAAAAGACTAGGCATTTGGAACACGGCAACCTGGCTCAGGGAAAATTTCCCAAGGGTTCTCGATTGCTCGGGCATACCCGGCATTGGTAGCTGGCACTCCCAGGAGAAGAGAACCCCTAAGTGCAAGAGAGAAGCATCTGGTTCAGCCACCTTAAAGGATGTGGGAGCAGAAACAAGAAGTGGTGTTCATGTAAGGATTTTGCCTAGGGTTTACCCAGGGTAGAAGTTCTCATTAAATAATAAAAATTATGTAAACAACTATGTAGTTCCATTTTAGAAAAAAGAAAGAAGTGGTTTAAAAATAAGCCCTACTGTTTGTTCTCGTTTGTACAAACCTCGGTTAACACAGAAGTGTATCCTTTAGGACAAATGTCAAAGAATTTCAATAGTGCAACCTTCAGGTAACAGGCCATCTAGTCTCCACATTTGCCTTGAACTGCAGGAATTTACCTCCATCAGCTACTCCAGTTACTACGGGCAACTGCTTGAGTTTCCCACCATAATTACTACAGTTACTTTAGGAATTCAAATGAGTAACCAATAGAAACTAACTTCAGACATGTCAGTGAGACTTGACCTTATATTAATGGTCTTTAGGAGCCACAGCTGCTAAGATCACTTCCACTGCCTATTCCTCAGATGTCAAATCTACATGACTCAATCAGTCCAGAATGAAATTTCCTACAAACCATTTAGCCTACCTGGACACAAACAAATTTGGCATTACATTGGGCACAAAAATATTCTGATTTTAAGAAACAGAAGGAAATAACAGTAATGTGAGAAATCAGGCACATGACTGTCTTTCATGGAGAAAGATCATAAAATGGTTGGAAGCTGGACCACCAGCTAGATTTTCCTCACAGGCACAAAGAAACCAATCCAGGAACTGGATCTAGCTATGCAGTCTTAGAATTGAAAAAGAGATCCTTGTGCTGTATTATCCAAAAATACCATCGAATAATTTCAAAAAATAAGTTTTGAATTTACTGTACTTCAACTATATCCTTTTCTCTGGTCAGCCAACAGTCGAATTTTCTTTTCCATGGTCTTACACACTGAGAAAAAGATTATATTTATGAATTGCTTTGATTGTTTTATTCAGCCAGCCAAGTTACCTACCAGTTTAGAAACATAGGCAAATAGAGAAACTTACTGTGCAGCCAGGCTGCTCGGGGATAGTGTCTGTCCATCATCCTCATTCCACAGATGTGTTGTATTATGAGAGCCACCTAGGTGGGTAACATTTATATGGGTGAAAAATCAGGCTTAGTTAAATAATTTGGGTTTTTTGTTGTTGTTTTTACTTAACAAAAACTATCTCAGGTAAAATTAATGGGTAGGGAGGTGGAGAAAATACAGAAAATCTCCAGAATTTTTTTTCCAAAGGGTTTTACAAAAGATAGCTGTGCTCTTTTTGTTGGAAACATTTAGGATATTTATAGGAAATAGGTGTCTACTAATAAAAATAATCTCAATGGCCAAGCACATGCATTTCTAACAAATTCTTTCTCCACACATAAAATTGTCACATTATTTTATTCTAAAACCTGTATGCGTGAATGACTCTAGAATACTATAATGAAGATGGACTAACACGTGATTTGTTAATCAAATGAAGCCAGTTTCAGCCTCATGGGTCACTGAATTTTTTTTTTTTTTTTTTTTTTTGCCTTCAGTTGCCTGGAATGTAGCTTTAGGAAGTAACTGCCACCACTAATCTATAGTCTCCACCTTTCACGTAGCAGCCCCTGAACTCAATTGAATGCAGCTATGAATGTAAACTAATGTTAACACAACCCTCCTGAGTGGTCTCAAATCAAGTGAAGGTGTAGAGTGCAGAAGGCAATCACTGAGCTGGGTCTAATGCAAACCGTATGTGAAGGTCTGGTTCAACACCTTGAATTGCCCCACAAGTTAAATTCAGCTTGCCATATAGGTTGTATTATAAAAGAATAAGGGTGCAACAGCATTCTCATGAAAAATTGAAATAAAAATTCTTTCAGTGGCCACTGCATAAATAAAAACACCATAAATTCAACCCTTTTGGAGAAATGAAATCACTTCTTTCAGTCCTCTCTTCAGGCACTACCCATTCCTTATAAATAAACCGGTCTGTTTCAATGTTGTCATTTTTAATATTGACCTAACGTCTTTCAATGGAATGTTTTATTACCAGCTTTAATAGTTTTCTCATTGTTTCTAGTTAGTACGTTCTAAAGCCTTCTAGAAGATCCTTTTTTTTTTTTTTTTTTTGAAGATCCTAGTCCCAAGCTATTCAAGCATCCCACATCTTTCTGGTGCTGATCGTTTAGTTTACTTAAATTAGCACTGTGTAAAAAAGACTGCCTTAAAATTAAAAACCTCCTTGCCAGCATCCTGTGTCAGTTCTGTTTAAATAACATTTGCACTGTCCCTAGCAAACAGCATAGTAGCTCTTTCAGTTTTCCTGTTCAACAGAGCAGTTTCCCAGGTGCAGTTGAGTATTACTGCTCCTTTGTGACATCTACCCATAGCACTGCATCTGCAGGTTAAAGGACCAAGAATGCAGACACCCAGAATAAATAAACATCATTAATAATGGTAATACCTATATAAAAAAAAAATAGGGTCCCTATGAATTGGCATTGACTCAATGGCAACGGGTTTTTTTTTTTTTTAAATACCTATTATTTAGTGTCATCTTCATTCCTTTCTTGGAAACTCAGTTCTGCTCTGTCCTATAGGGTCACTATGAGTTGGAATTAACTTGATGGCACTGGTTTTTTTTTTTTTGTTGTTGTTGTTATATATAGAATATTCAAAGAAGGAACTATATTGAGATTTATGCTTTTGCCATGTAAAATACATAAAAGAGCTTTTCTAAGATCATATTTTGCTCCATTTTGAACCCCTATGTGATGCCGGAGCAAGTTAATTGGCTTTTGTATACCATGTAGGTATGGAGTTTGTCTTTCTCATCAAGTTATTAAAATGAGTAACTAACAAAAGTGAACTTCAGACATATCAGTGATAGACGACCCTGAAGCTAAGACTTTTCCCTCAGTCCACTGTGGACTATAAAGTATCTTGAAAGACATACTGTACTAAATAGGCTTTAATGAGGTAGAAAATATTACAGAATTTTTAAAAGTGAGATTTTACTTCTTTCCCTGGTGGCATAGTGGTTAAGTGCTACGGCTGCTAACATAAAGGTCGGCAGTTCAAATTTGCAAGGCACTCCTTGGAAGCTCTATGGGGCAGTTCTACTCTGTCCTACAGGGTTGCTTTGAATCAGAATCGACTCGACGGCAATGTTTTTTTTTTTTTTTTTAATTGTAGGGTTAGGCATATTTAAAAACGGGACACATAGCAATCTAATGCACAGATAAACTCTTTTCATCAGGAAAGGTGGCTTTCTATATAAAATGTAGTTTCAAATAATTCACTACTTGGAAAAAAAAAGCTAACTTCATTGGGTCAGAAAGGTAATCCCTGATCTCAAAACTCTAGTGTTTATAAATGGAAACTAAAGCTTGTTAACTGTGTAACAGTGACCCCGGCTGGGACAGGGCTAAGAGCTGGATCCTTTAAGACAGGAAGTTAGGAGACAACTTTCTTCCCAAGTGTCTATTAGCATCTCCATGGTCAGCAGGGCTATCCTCTTGGTTGCTGAGGAAGGGCCATACAGACCTTGAGGTGTATTCACAACTGAGGTTGACTCAGAGAGAGATGGGGGTTAGGGGAGGTTTGTAGAAATCAGGGTGCAGAGAGGAATGGGGGGCAGTGGCTATGAAAACTGTTATCGTGGGGAAAAGTCAGGTATGACGAGCCAAACTCCATCAGTGACTGAAGTGGCGGTTGTTCTGAGGCCTCGTGGTGGCAGGTGCTTGCACATCCCAGTTAGATACCCTGGAAGCAAGTGTGTATATGTCACAGTAAGTGTGAGTGAGGCAGTCTTTAAAAGCACTCAAGGGACCTGATTTTGGGGAGAGAATCTCAGTTTCACCACATGCTGGATCTATAACAGAGGCAAAGTGCCTAGCCTCCCTATGCCTCAGTTTCTTTGTCTGTAAAATGGGATACTAACTGTACCTCATAGGGTTTTTTTGAGGATAAAATGAATTTAAGAAAATGAGGCACTTAGCATCGACACAATAATGTTATCTATTATTTTCATTATTTAAAAGAGTTGTGTGAGACCTACGGGTGCTATCTTAACCCTGTTATACATTAGAGGAGGCCCAAGTAATTCTGTCATGACATCTCTCACCACTGCTTAACTAAGTGTAAAATGAGGGAGAAAATGCATTCACATCATAAGATACTGCTAAACAACGCAAAGACTGGGCGTGGGGTGGCTTGGGCAATGTGGCAGGTATCTATACGTTGAACTAGGGTCACTGGTTAGCCTTCAAGGACAAGTATGAGTTCCCTGAGGGATTCCCAAAAATACGTGGGAGAATTTTTCAAAGTTCTCGAAATTTCTGCTCAAGCAGGTGGGACTTGGGGCTAAATGAGTTTTTGGAAACTGACATTAGTATGACCACATTACCTCACAGTTTTTGGAAATTGACATTAGTATGACTGCATTACCCTCAGTCACAAGGGTATGAAATTAAAAAAAATGAACAAAAGTTAAACACATCAAATTTTATAAGTAAAAACACAGTTCTCTGATATATTTCTTTGTCATATTGACCATCCAAGAATGTGTTTTAATATTTGCCAAAATCATTAGCATATTCATAGACATGAGACCTGGTTATTGTTAAAAATGGAAAAGTGAGTTGCGTTGTTCGCCAAGAAAAGTGTTTTGCTGTCTCAGTTAAAAGTATATGCTGCTTGCATCTCTGGCTTCGGAAGCACTGATGAGTTTCTGAATTTTTGTCTTTGTAAAAAAAAATTTAACTTTATCACTTTATATTAATTATAAGGTGTGAGTTTGAAGGTGAAAAGGAAAAGAATGATACGGGGAAACGAAGTTCTCGAGTCTTTAAAATGCAAATATTAAAAAAAATACAGAGAAAATAATTAGTATTTGTTAGTGTACTGTCTGGTTTTCTGGTCTGAAGTTTTTTGGAAGAGTCAAGCTTTTTTTTCTAGTGTTTATCAAGACCATTAAATTTAACAACAATCAGTCTTGCTAAAGCTAGTCATTAATTCCATAACCGTAGATATAAAACACGCTTTAGATGAACAGAAACTGGTATCCAAGAGTAAGTTGGATCCTCCACTGAGAATTCTTCCAAGCCTTTCCAAACCTGCTTTTCATATGAAAACCATTAGGTAACATTTATTGTGTCAGTTATTGGCTTAGTCAGCTTGTGATGTTCATTACTGGATGCTTACTTGGTAACCCAAAGGAAAAGTCTACATATTTTAAAGCTGAACTCAGCTGATAGAGAAAATAATTCTAAATTCATTCAGGAAAGATAAATGCTAATCAAATATATTACTTGGGAAGTAGAGATTTATTCCTTATACCCCTAAATCTTTGTATGTGTCTGTGTATAGAGCATACATGCTGTTCTACATCGCAAAGCTGACATTTTCCGAATCACTAGAAACAAGCCACCCCTTATCTTAGCAGGGATGACAGTGGATTTACACTGACTCATCACACTCTGATGACCTTCATGCATTTTCAAGATGGCTGGAAGCAGTTATACTTTTACCAATGAAAGAGTCTGCCTGATTAAAAAGTCACAGATTGGAAATGAGGGCAGGAATACAGCAATTCGGTTTGGGTTGTTGCTCCAAAACCTTGTGGTGGAAATCTATTTGTTGAGGCTTACCCCCTGTGTTTATATTTCATACTAAGGTATATAAGCATAGTTTTATAAGCCAAGGGAGATCGTTTTCACCCGAATAAAAATTCTGGAAAGTCACAGCCTCTTTTCCAGCTGCTTCTCCCTTTCCCTGCACTTGGATTAGCTGGAGATCCAGATTTAGTCACAGCATAGGTGCCCACCTAAGGATAGTATATAAGAAGCCCTGGTGGTTGCAGTGGGTAAGTGCTTGGCTGCTAACCGAAAGACTGGCAGTTCAAACCCACCAGCCACTCTGCAGGAGAAAGATGTGGCAATCTGTTTCCATAAAGATGAAAAACAAAACAAAAAAAAACCCAAACTGGTTGCTGCCAAGTTGATTCTGACTCATAGCGACCCTGTAGGGCAGAGTAGAGCTGCTCCATGGGGTTTCCAAGGAGCGGCTGGTAGATTCCAACTGACCTTTTGGTTAGCAGCCCAATGTTTAACCGCTGTGTCACCAGAGCTCCTTAAAGATTAAAAAAAAAAAAAAAAAACCCAAACCCGCTGCAGACAAGTGGATTTCTACTCATAGTGACTTTATAGAACAGAGTAGAAACTGCCCCACACAGTTTCCAAGGAGCACCTGGTGGATTAGAACTGCCAACCTTTTGGTTAGCAGCCGTAGTACTTAACCACCAAGAGCGCCACCAGGGTTCCCCTTAAAGATTACAATCTAAGAAACCCTATGGGGCAGTTCTACTCTGTCCTATGGGGGCACTATGAGTAGGAATTGACTCCACGGCAATGGGTTTTTGGTTTGGTTTAAGAATAACATCACCTATAAATGATTATTTCAGTTGTACTCTGTTTCATATTTTTAACAGGCTTTGTGACAAAAAACTTCATAGAGTAAGATGAAAATAGAATACCTTCAGTTGTGGAGTCCAGAGTCATCAGCAGATGTTTAACAGACTTCTGGAGGGTTCTGAATCCTTTGTTTGTTGTGACATGTGGATAGACCTTCTGCACGACCAGCAGAGCACTAAGGAGTTGAAAAACAATGAAACCAGATTGCATTTCAAGGTTTGCAGACAGAAACAAAAGGTTACTCAAGAAGAAAATAGCTACAATATACAACATTATTTTATAACATAAAAGACAAGATGCTGCTTTTGTAATTTAATTACTTGTTTGCTGTTCATGCATAAAACCCCAACAAGACGTTCTCCAACCGGGACAGAACACTGGACATTTCCAGGAGTCTGAAGCCTCAAGATTCTTTTTTTTTTTTTTTTTAAGGGCCTTAAAATAGTGGAGCCACTTCTGGTCAGTTTGATATTTTTCTGTTAAGACTTCAGTGGTTAGGAAAAGCATTTTCCAATGTAGGGATACTTTTTTTTTTTTTAATTAAATAAAAACTTGGAAATTATTTTCATTAAGACCAAATCCAGATAAGGGATACAGTTTGAGGAATAGATATTATTTAAGTATTTGATAAGTATTTACCTTCTGCTGTACAAATGGTAAAGTCTTGAAGAAAAAAAGAAAGCACTTGTCCTAATTAAAAACGGTTTTATCCCCTAAGCGGTTCATAGATAGTACCACAAAAGTAGCTCAAAATTGACATTCTGACTGGCTGGCATTGCCTTCCTGTGATTTTTATGTTAACCAATAAGATGAGGAAGTCTACACTGGGGACGGACAATGAGCAGACTTACACATGCTGTAGTCCATTCTGGAGACTTGGTGGCGCAGTGGTTAAGAGCTTGGCTGCTAACCAAAAGGCTGGCAGCTTGTTTCTACCAGCTGCTCCTTAGAAACCCTATGTGGCAGTCCTACTCTGTCCTACAGGGTCACTATGAGTCAGAATCAACACGATGACCACAGATTTGATTTAGTTTGGCTTTAGTCCATTCTGTATTTTCAAAATGTAATTAGTTATTTAAGAAATGCCTTCTTAACCCCTTTTAAACCAAAAAAACCAAACCCACTGCCGCCGAGCCAATTCCAACTAATTACAATCCTATAGCATAGAGTATAGCTGCCTCATAGGGCTTCCAAGGACCGGCTGGTGGATTCCAACTGCCAACCTTTTAGCTAGCAGGCAAACACTCAACCACTGCACCACCAGGGACCCTATTACCTGATACCCATTGCTGTTGAGTTGATTCTGACTCATACTGACCTTACAGGACAGAGCATAATGCCCCATAGGGTTTCTAAGGAGCGCCTGGTGGATTCGAACTGCCAACCTTTTGGTTCACAACTGTAGCCCTTAACCACTACACCACCAAGGTTTCCTATGGCAAACGCTTTTTAAAAATTACTACTATTACCTTATAGTCACTAGTAATTTTTAAAAAATGTTTGCATTGCACAAGTACATGTGAATAACACAAATACCATGATTAATACCCAATGATCAAGGCCATGCCAATGCTTTAATTTGCTTGAGCAGTAACTCGAGCAAAAGCCTTCTGTTAACAATCTACCACTGTGTGGTTAGATTTGCTAACAGTTTTTCCCTATAGGGTCTCTGTGAGTCAGAAAGGACTCGAAGGCACTGGATTTGGTTTTTCTGGTTTATTATGTGTATATCATTTCATGATATTCTATAATATTTTTGGAACTTTTTTATTTAAAGAGCATTTTAATTTTATCTCCCTAAACATGAATGAAAAATTGTTTAGAGAATTAAACCTTTCGTGTCCTCTAGTTAGTATCTGGAGCCCTAGTGGCACAGTGGTTAAGAGCTCAACTTCTAACCAAAAGGTTGGCAGTTTGAATCCACAAACAGCTCCTTTGAAACCGTATGGGGCAGTTCTACTCCGTTCTACAGGGTTGCTGTAAGTTGGAATCGACTCATTCAGAATGAGTTTGGTTTCAGTTAGTTTCTAGTGTATTGTTGTTGTTAGGTGCTGTTGGGTCAGTTCCTATTCATAGTGACCCTATGTACAACAGAACAAAACACTGCCCAGTCCTGAGCCATCCTTGCTGTGCTCGAGCTCGTTGTTGTAGCCACTGTGTCAGTCCATCTCATTGAGGGACTTCCTCTTTGTTCCTGAGCCTCTACTTTACCAAGCATGATGTCCTTCTCTAGGGACTAATCCCTCCTGATAACCTGTCCAAAGTATGTGAGTCGTAGTCTCGCCATCTTTGCTTCTAAGGAACATTCTGGGTTGTACTTCTTCCAAGATAGATTTCCTTGTTCTTTTGGCAGTCCGTGGTATATTCAATATTCCTCACCAACACCACAGTTCAAAGGCATCGATTCTTCGATCTTCCTTATTCATAGTTCAGCTTATGCATGCATATGATGCAATTGAAAATATCATGGCTTGGGTTAGGCACACCTTAGTCTTCAAGGTAACATCTTTGCTTCTCAGCACTTTGAAGAGGTCTTTTGCAGCAGATTTGCCTAATGGCAATGTGCCTTTTGATTTCTTGACTGCTGCTTGCATGGGTGTTGATTGTGGTATTATAATGTATTAGGATCCACATATGCTTTGTGTGTGTGTACGTGTACATATATATACAGGCATATGTAAGTAATTCTACTTAGTTCTCTAATAACTCCAGGAAATAGATTTTATTTGCCCTGTTTTAAAATGGGAAAAGTAGAGTTCAAAGAAGTTAAATAACTTACATAAAGTTATGGAGTAAATAATAAGCAGAGCAGGGAATTGTCTAATTCCAAAGGTTGTTCTTTCCATCTATCATCTTGCTTCTGGCACAGAAACTTTACCCTAAGATGGCGGCAAAGGAAGATAGGACATTCCACCCAGAACCCACAAGCATTGTTAAATTGTATTATCCAAGCTCTGTGTTCCAAACTTTTCCTGCCTCTGCTCTTGAGGCATGACTGAATTTTTTCATCTCTGCTTTGCATACATGACAGTTGAGACTTCAGGCAATTTCAGGTTTGCCCTAAGAATCTCCTGGTCCTCTAACTGTGAGTTGCTTCTGAACCCTGGCAACTATGGAGACCAGTTAAACTGTTTCAGGTGGTAGAGCTCTGCCCTCCTTCGCCCAGCCTGGCCCTCTGCCCAATTCACCTGATCTTGTGTCCCTAACTAACTGCTTCAAAGACTGAATTCTTGACAATCTCATTAAAACTGTCTATATTATTGTTACTAATAGCATTAATAAAATGGCAATAGACTTAGGGTGTCTTTTTCTAACAGAACAGGGCTTCAAAAGTAACCCCTGGCCCCCACTCTCTCTGAAGTCACTTGAAACATCTATCAAAATATATTTCTTTTACTCCACCCAGAAACCTTTACTCCACAAATTTTTTTTTTCTGTTTTAATCATATCAGCATGGAAGTTATCCAAAACATATTTCCCTTTCTTATTATTATACAGACGCTTACAACATTTATAATCATTACCTGACAACATATTTTATTGCATAGTGCTATCATATGCAATAATTTTATTTTAAATTTTAAGTGAACTAAAATAGCCATAGTGCAATGTTCTTCCTATGTAATTTACTCCACCCAAATAATGCCTGATGCTTTTTGTATCTTCTAGTTTCTACTGACTATTATTATTTGGGGATTTTTTTTTAAATTGTCTTTTTTTGTTTTCTAATCAAACTTCATTGAGGCATAATTCACATACAATAATATGCACCTATTTTTGATGCACAGCTCAATGAGTTTTGACAAATATATATACCCATGTAGCTACCAGTTAAGACTCAGATCACTTCTATCTCCCCAAAACAGTTTCCTCATGCTTCCAACAATTGTTCCAAGAAACACTGATCTGATTTCTATCACCATAGATTAATTTTGTCCATCTAGAACTTCATATAATGGAATAATACAGCATCTATTCTTTTTTTGTCTGGATATTTTACCAGGGTAATATTCATGAGATTCATATATGCCGTGTGTATCAGTAATCTGTTTCTTTACATTGCTGAGTAGAATTCCACTGTAGAATAAACCATAATTTTGGCTATTCTGTTGATGAATCTTTGCCCCCCTCCACCCCAATATTGGAGCCCTGGTGATGGAGTGGTTAAGAGGTTGGCTGCTAACCAAAAGGTTGGCAGTTCAAATCCACCAGCCACTCCTTGGAAACACTATGGGGCAATTCTATTCTGTCCTATAGGGTCGCTACGAGTTGGAATCAACTAGATGACAATGGGTTTTTGTTTTTTTGCAATGTTTAGCTATTATGAATAAATCTGCTACAAATATTGGCATATAAGTATTTATGTGGGCATCAGTTTTTTATTTTCTTGGGTAAGTACCTAATCATAGAATAGTGGAATGCTGGATCATACGGATCTATTACTCAACTTTGTTAGAAACTGTCTCACTGTTTTCCAAACTGGTTATATCATTTTGTCCTCTAACTTGCAATATAGGAGAGTTCCACATTCCTGCCAACACTTGGGATTGGATTGGTCCACCTTATAAAATTTTACCCATTCTAATGAGTCTGTAATGGCATCTCTCTGTAGTCTGAATATTATTCCAAACAATTTTTTTCATTGCTACACTACATATTTCAAATGATTCCTTCTCTTCCAGTTGATCCATGTGTTTGCTTTCTAAGACAGAATATAAATGGGAAGAACAGGATCAAGTGTCAAGATTCTGGGAGAGTGAAAATTTTCCTAAGAGCTAAAACGAGGACCTATCTAGAGAATAAAGCTTACTGCTATCTTGATTCTTCTGTACTTTAGTTACAGCATGCTCTACGGAAAGAGCAGAGGACATGGATTCAGATTTTTTGAGTTCATGTCCTGGATCTGCCATTTACACTTGAGAACCTTGGGAAGGTCATTTGATTCCCATGAGGGTTTGTTTGCTCTTCTGTAAAATAGGAACATCTGTTGTCTCAATCTGAAAGCATTGTTGTGAGAATTGAATGAGATTAATACACCAATATAAGGGTTTATTTTAAGGTCTCTGAACAAACATAGGCTCTTGGAAGTCTCCCAAGGAAGATGAAAACAGTCTCTTCTGGTGCATCAGACAGTTAAAATGGGATACACCATGCTCTTAATGACATATTAGAGAAGCTGCCTAGGTTTTGGAGTTAGGAAACCTAGGTTCAAACCCTCCTAGCTGAATGATCAGCAAATACTTAATCTTTATGACCCTCTGTTACCTCATTTGTAAACTAAATAAGGTTTATGGTAAGACTCAATATGATAATGTACGTAAAAGGCCAAATAAAGTCTCTGGCATGTAATAGGCACTCAATAATTGATAGTTATTGATGGTGGTGTTGTTGTTTTCTTTTAATGAACAGTCTCAAATTAACTGGACAGGACAATCAAAGTAAATCTTGTCCATGTGTTTCTCAGTACTAAATATGAATCTATTAAACTCTAAATGCCGGCCATTATCAGAGCTCTTTTGTGAGGAAAGGACATAAAAAGGGTTTCTTTTGCACATGTTTTTAAAGTTTTGTGTCATGGATGTGAAATAAAGCCAACCCAATACACAAATCTTGAAAATTTATTTGTATATATAATTCATAATTTTTATGGTGTATTGTTTTTGCTGTTGTTGATAGCTGCCCTCAAACTGGTCCCTGACTTCTGGTGGCTCATGTGTTACAGAGTAGAACTGCTCCATAGGGTTTTCTTGGCTGTAACCTTTGCAGAAGCAATCCATCAAGCTTCTCTTCTGTGGAGCCACTGGGTAGGTTTGAACGGCCCACCTTTAGGTTAGCAGCTGAGTGCAAACTGCTTGTGCCACCCAGGCTGCTTTGAAAGATTGTAGGCTGGCTATCCATGAGGGAGGCCAATGCCCCAGAGATGTAACTTAAGATGTAAAACTCTAACCAACAGAGTTGTTTTATATTGGACTGTGCCAACCAATACCCAATCAAGTCTTTTCTTCTTCAGAAGTTTAAATGCCATATGCACAGACTCAGGTTATCCTTGAATGAGCCTGAGCCACTGTTCCAATCTACCATCGGTCCTGCTATACACCTCATTCTCGGCAGCACTGAGATACCTAGTGACAATACAACTGTTAAGATAAGAGTTCCTCCTTACTTCCTCGTGTACACCTGTAATACCCCAATGACCAGAATGTGTGTTTCTTTTTTGCCTAATTAATACACTCACTTGATTGCTAAAATCTGCAAAAAGATGCTGAAGAATTCTTTGCTTTGTGTTTGAATTACCCACCTAATGGCAGCCCTCACAGTTAACATAAAAAAAAAAAAAATTCTTTGTGAACAGTAACATATCACCTAATTCTTACATTTTCTTACCTGCTTGCCTTTCGGAGAACACCAAATAGATTGCTTAGTGTTGTGGCATTCTGAAACACATTTGGAAAACTAGACAGAAGCTGCCACACAGCTGTCTGCTTCTGCAATTGTGAGAAGAAGGACAGCGCTTTGACCATGTCTTGAAACACTATCTTCTGATTGTTGGGGTCACTCGATATCTTAAAACATAAAACCACAAAGAGGTAAAAATTGAAATTTTAGCATTTGTAATCACGTAGGTTATTGTCTTTGAAAATATCAAAAGTCTAGATTTTTTACTTAAGCAATTTCTTCAGATCTTCACTAAGTTTGAACTCATCTTTATTTGGAAAAACTGCAACCATTTAGAATATTCTTAACCATAATTGGTTGTTTTTTTTTTTTTCTATAGTGCCAGAAATTGACAGATTTAAAGTTTGGTTAACAAGTCTGTCTTCATACAAAATATTTTTAAAATGTGTATTTGAAAATGTTTTCCAAAAAAAATTAACTGCAGAGTCATGTAAATACACACACATATACATAAATACACGTTATGTGAATATATTCTTGAATGTCCATGAAAACACTTAGTACTACAATTACATATATTAGTGCACACAAAAATTTCCAAAGTTCTGTTGCTGTACCAGGAACTTCAGTTACAATAAATGGTTTACAATGAATGAAGCAATATAATTTTTTTTTGTCTTACTCCCTGTAATAATCATACCCTATACGTCAACGGCACTGGGTATACTATAAAAAAAAAAAGGTAAGCAAAAACTGTGACTTTTTATCTTCCTCTGGATCATAAATCCAGCCAACACCTTCAGAGACAAAGTATTTTCTTTATTCCCTCATTCATACTAGTAAAGACAGGCTTTTGATCTGTCTTAATTCAAGGTCTTGCATGCTAAGATTTATGAGTTTGAACAATGTATTCTTGACCACACTTTCCACTCTCCACAACTGCTAGTTTCTTAAGAAAGGATTTTAAGTCACTTACAGTCTGACTGGGGTTATTAGAAGTGTCTCTAATCCAATTCACTCAGAAAATTCAGATTACTGAAAGGTAACTTAAGCATTCTGTACTTGATAAAAATCACTGACAATAAAATTTAGAGAATCAAGGGGAAATATTAGGAGTGGACATGTTTTATTTATTCCTGTCTATAAATTTTCAAGAGAATTCTTAATATTTTGGGGATTTTTCATTTTATTTGAGTTTTGAGGTTTTTTAAATGTTAAATTTGGATCATCTGGGTCTTATTTTCACCATTGTAGTTTCAGACTAGCATATATTAATGGTCACTGGCATCTCATAGTAGAATGTTCTTGGCTCTAATGTATAATATTTTGGGGAGAGGGATATATTATTTCATCAGAAGTCAGCTTTTCAAATTAAGTTTGATGTCAGTGAGAAAAATAAAAATGGATTATACATTATTCCAACTGCTCGTGGTTATATGGCTCTGATAGTTTAATTATTGTGCTTACACTATATCCTGAATGATGTCAAAGAAAACAGTGAGTCTTCATTCACCATAGAGCAAAGCCATATTGAATTTCCAAAGGTGTGTCTACAATAACCATGTTGTTGCTGTTTATTGTTAGATGCCATTGAGTCAGTTCCCACTCACAGTGATCCTGTACGCAACAGGAAGAAACACTACCTGGACCTGTGCTATCCTCACAATCATTATGCTTGAGCCCACTGCTGCAGCCACGTTAACCGTAACGCAGTATATTTCATTTAGCATTGAAATTGCTTCAGTCTTGCACATTAGACTGAAAAGTGGGCATTACTTAGGACAGGACATGGTGTGCAAATTCCTCTATGTCAGGAATCCACGCCAAAGGTGAGCAAATATTCCCATCAGCATTTCCTGATCCATGGGGACCATGAACTTGCTCTTTGATTCACGTTGAGTCACTTTATGGATGCAAGAATGGAAACAATATATATACTTCCTTCTATTGTTTCATGAGATATATTTGGCCATATTATTAAAACATCCACACTCACCTGAGAGATCTGGTTTCTTAGTTCTTGGAGAGAAGACTCTAAAAGGGACATGTTGGATAGGCAAAATTTGTTAAAAACATTTTTTCCTAGAGTGGTCCAGGAGAAGGTATGATCAGCAATATATGTTGGATAGCTCTCACAGAGTTCTCTTCGCACATCTTCTGAAGTTGAATTTTGTTTTAACAGCTAAAAAATGCATGACAAAAATAGGATAATGATGTTAATATATATAGATACTGAAGTATTCTAATCTTCAATTAAACTGACCTGTCTTCACAATAGCCATTTTAAGGTCCTGCATTGTACCAACTATTAAAATAACAACTATTTAATAAAATATTAAAATATTTTAACAGTAAAATACATTGGGTTTGCCCACAAAAACGTGCCAAGAGAAAGTGCTACTGTGGTAAATTCTTGTCATGGTTATAAATTAAATGATTCATACAAGACTTGCTTAACTGATCTCATTTGTGGTTTCTGATGAGAAAACCTAAATGTTCTAGATATTTTCTGACAAAAAACGTCAAGCATAAAAATCCTGTTCATTTCTCCTGGACATTTAGCAGCAGAGACTTGGCAATCCTAATTTTTTGTGAAGCTTCATGGGAGAGTGGCTGTGATTTTCTTGGAAGACTTCCAAAAATGGAGGAGGCTGAGATCTACGTATTCTCAGGACCAACAGTGTTTATTTAGAAAAATAGCCAAACATGGACTATTTTTCATTTGCAAAATAATTCTTCCATTAAAGTCTTATGCATAGAAAGAGACAAGAAAAACATATATATGTATATGTGTATGCGTGTGTGTGTGTTAAAGAAAGTATAGTTACCAAAAGCAATAATTAAGAAGCATTTTCATTATAGAATCATGATAATTCCCCCATATTTCACACTGCAGGTCAGTCACAGGTACAGCAATATTTTCAGCTATAATATTGATCACATTCCCCATTATTAAGTAGTTTAGGCATTTATAGACCCAAATTAGTTATAATGCTTATGGGCTCCCTCCTAATGATTAATTCTTATAACCTTGTGAGATGAAGGTTAACTTTGTCCACCCCCTCAGTTCACACCACAAAATTCACACTTTGCTTTCCAAAGGATCAACCTCTAAATGCAATGGAATAAGGTAGGAGGCAGGACCCATTTATTC
Source organism: Elephas maximus indicus (assembly GCF_024166365.1). NCBI lineage: Eukaryota > Metazoa > Chordata > Mammalia > Proboscidea > Elephantidae > Elephas > Elephas maximus. Next base: position 113,495,689 of record NC_064824.1, read on the forward strand.
TAGGTTATACTATAAGTGTGAGGTCTTCCAGTGATTCACTCATATCTCTTTCCTAACGTCATACATAAACTCACTCCAAAATGATTTCTCTACTGATTCTTGCAAGGGTTGCAGAAAGCCATAAAGAGAAAGAAAGAGGAATCAGAGACAGAGTGCTGACACAGTCATCAATATGTCATCCTAATTTTTACATCCCTTCCCTGCTCCAACTACTCTAAAAATATGTGTCTATACATAGAACATTCATTTTTGACTTATCATCACTGGATATATGGCTCTGTGCTGCATCACAAAATTCTGAAATTTTATTTCCTATGAGTAAGAGAACTTGGGAGTTTTAATACAATAAAGTGGTGTTTTTGAGAATAGCATTGCTATTCTGGATATCAAATAATTTATCTCGTCCAGTGTAAGACTCTCTGCTTCTAGGAACCAATATGGGAGCATTAGAATGGGATAGAATAACTGCCCCTAGTTTATATACTGGCCTGATTTGGGGAGGCTTTAGACTGGAATTAATTGGGCATATTGGAGGGTTTCTTATTCCACACAGGGTGCCTTAAAAAAAGGGACCACCAATATTATATAAACTAGACTTTCAACATTGAGACTTGACTGAATGAGAAAACCTTACGTTTTTGCCAACACTGGCAGAGCTGCCTTGATAAGTATGGTGCCTTTTTCGGGCATCTAGTTTTGTATTGTCGTTTTTGGCTTATTTACATAGACCAGTTTATTGAGATGCCTCATTATCCGGAATGTTATTTCAAGGGTAACAAATAGAGACATACTAGCCAGCAGACCAGCAGTGTGTTGGTCACCGGAATAATGATTAAAGATGAGAGACTTTTCCCTGTGGTTCAGATGGAAGAAATGTCTACTACAAAAGACATGGCCGTATTGTTGGAAATGCTTGTGTTCGTGTGCCTAGATAGATAGATATAGATGAATAGTAATTAGCGAAGGAGCTCTGGTGGTGCAGTGGTTAAGCACTCAGCTGCTAACTGAAAAATCGGCAGTTTGAACCACCAGCCACTCCAAAGGAGAAAGATGTGGCAGTCTGCTTCCATAACAGCCTTGGAAACCCCATACGGCAGTTCCCCTCTGTCCTACAGGGTCGCTGTGAGTCCGAACTGACTCGATGGCAAGGCAATGGCTTTAATGAGACAGAGAAAGAAGATACAGTCTCTCTATTTCAAAGTGCTGAGGGGCTAGACAAGTAACTTAAAAGTATAAATCTGGCTGGATGAAACAACACAAGGAGAGATGAAATTGTGGTTAACAGAAGAATGTTCGTTTTGCCTAAAGGCATTCAAATTCAATTTCTTAGAATTCCTGGATGTACACGTGCACACAAACACATAAATTTAACTTATGCCTCTGATGGAAATTATGTTTATTATCTTGTAACCCAGGAAATCTTAAAATGGATGTTCACTAGTAAACAGAAGGAAATCTACAGGTAAGATCTCTGAACTATGCCAAAGATAGAGATTTTTTTACTCTGGGGAGGTATTTTCCACAGGCATTAGTGTGGATGAAGCAGAAGGTTTGTAGCTTGAGAAAACTAAAAGATCACACATAACACCACCCTATGTCTTACTAAATGAAAATATTAAGTCTGATTAAGGAATTCAGCAGAAAAGTAAATAAATACCTACAAACTTAAGGAATTCAAAATATCTCAGAATTAAGGTTTTTTATTAAAGCACTCCTATGAAAAATAATCTCCATGAGTTATTACTCATATTGGCAAGGTGTTCCAAATTTCTTACAATTTGGGGGCATCTCCCTATTAACCTATAAGGTCTTTGTTCAACTGCTTTTTATTATCTGCCCATTACAAAACAATGTGAAGTTACCTTTTCCAAATCAAGGAACCGTGCAAGCACTTGACTGCCATTGAAAGTATATGTTCCAGTACTTTCCAAATCAGGACTCGGAATGGGAAACACTGTGGCTGTAATAAGAAAAAGAACAGATTAGCATTCCAAACACACACAGAAAGGGCAGGATCACATAAGAATCCATATATTACTTTTGCCCTTATATACCCCTCAGCAAGTATGTGCTCAAATATTCATCTTCTGTGAAAGTTTCATACTGGAAAAATGGCAAATTCCCTGGCTTTTTCTTTTCACATATAATTGTGATGGTTTTGGTCTGCTCTTGGTTTCTTTCCAATTCCTTAGATATCCTTTGCTTTCATTCCAGTTTGTGTCATTAAACTTCATCGCCAGTATTATTGCCCAATAAAAGGAATCATTTCTGTACAGGCCTAGAGGATGTGAGGTGCCTTCAATAGCTCCACAGATCCATCATGTCCAACATCTGCTCAGAGGATCTGCCAACACACATCTGGTGATAATGATTTTCTTTTTAATTACTCAATTGGGAGGCTGAAATCTGCTTAGGATCATAAATTCTCTCCTCTCCAAATTGGTTTCTGAATAAGATTTCAGATCATATACCTGGGACAAAGCATTAGTCGGGACTATATTAGACCCTAATTAAGTAATTCCCACGGTAGTCTTAACTAGTACTATTTGTGATGTGGCAGAATTTTCTGGATTTGAACCATTCACTAGAAGACTAGATCCATATGTATGGATGTTCACTAACTCAGCATGTTAACTTTTTTCAATTTCAGACAGAAGTACCTTCTTTTCCTCACAGCAAAGAATCCTAATATTCAAAGCCACCAGTGACCCATCGTCAGAAGTAGAGCCTGGGCTTTTTTTGAGCACCCGTAAGACTTAAGAATTTATTCTTCCCATCTGATTTCTTTTGGACCGAGGCAATACATTTGTGACATGACTGGCCACTGTGAGAAACGTAATCTGTGGCTATTGAGCAGAGCAAAGCTTACTGGACCACAAGACCATGACCTTATTTCTACTCTGTTTTAACCTACTCAGCCAAATAACCACAGATCATTCACAACTGATTGTTAACTCCTCAAAACCATTCACCACCATATTCTACTACATTAACACAGAACATTTCTCATTTGGTTCCTCAGCCTCTACTGGAATGTTATGTAATATCATAGAATCTTAGATATTTCCTGGCATTTTTGAAGATGCTACTTTTTTTTCCCCCAAAGCACAAGCCACATACTAACATACATGCTAGCATGTAAGCTCCATGAGAACGAGAACCCTTGCTTTGTTCACAAATATATCCCCAGTACCTACAACAGTGCCTAGATGGTAGCAGGTATCCGATAAATATTTGTTGAATGAATGCAAAACAGTCTTGCTGTTTCAACACTTTACCTCAATTTTTAGGTTCTAATCAGTGTTTCTCAAGAACATCTGGATCAAAATCACTTGGGCGTAGAGCTCAGGAGCCTGCATTTTTAAGGAGCTCCTCAGGAGGGCCTTCTGCACACTAAAGTCTGAAGTCACTAGGTTAGATGTGAAGCTAGTACAAAATGACTATGATACTGAGCATTGAGTGGGAGGAAGAAGAGTGTAGCAGAAACAGTACTGGCCTGGCAGTCATTCTAGTCCCAGTTCTGCTACCAATTCACACTACAAGCATAAACCCAACACTTAACCTTGTTGTGCCTCACACTCCTCATCTGTAACATGTAAAGTCTGGATAAGTTTCCGAGATTCCTATCAGTACTTTTTATCATGTTCTTGCTAGTCACAGCACCACCATCTAATGGCAGACAACACTGGCAGAGTTCTGCCCTCTCATGCAGGAGATCTGGATTCGATTCCTGGTCAAAGCATCTCAAGTGCAGCCACCACCCATCTATCAGTGGAGGATTGTGTTTTGCTCTGAGGCTGGACAGGTTTCAGCAGAACTTCCAAACTAAGGTAAACTAGGAAGAAAGGCCTGGCAATCTATTTCTGAAAATCAGAGAAAACCTTATGGATCGCAAGAGTTTCTTCCCATTGTGCATGGGGTCACCAAGAGACAGGACCAACTTGACAAGAGCTAACAAAAACCACAACAAAGAGTCCTTAATCAGTTCTAGAAAAGAGAGCAATTCTCAACATCATATTAGTTCCATGTAGATTCTTTGCGCCTACGGAGTATTTCAGTAAGAACGTAAATTCTAATTATTCTTAAGAACTTTGCGTAATTGTGCCACTGCATTCAGGAAACCATAGGAACATTTCAGTCTTTTAGGCATATGCTAGGCATTGGTTTGGAAATTTAAAGTATAAATCTTTTAAAGATTAGATTTTCACTGGCTGTTCCAATGGCTTGTTCTAAACTCTACAGAAGAGAATAACTTACCTGCTGATGTGTGCCCGCTTCCTGGAACTTTAGTTCTCTGGAGTGATAAATTGCTGTCCTCCTCCAGGCTGGGTGACTTTGTCAGAATTTCACTGGAGAAGAAACAGCAAGAACTCTGTAACTTCACCCCCATTAATTTCAGTTAGTTACAGCAACGTGTTACATAGCAGATTCCAGGGCTCTCCTAGGGCTTTCAAGTTTTTAATCTACTTTCTAAAATTTTAATGGAAGAGCTCACCTAACCAGATGCCAGTGAATACACAAAGATTCCTACAAGGTAAATTTTTTTTCAGCAAAAATGGTCCAGCATGAGTTTTAAAATAGTTATTTTTACTTTAATCTTGTCAAAAGAAAACTATTTTAAAAAGGCTTTCAAGATAAATATTGAAAGTATTTGTGACAATTTCCTTCCTTTCATAAGATGATGATCTCAAATGGATGAAAGTCCAAAGGTGCTTTGGAAACCGAAACAAAGGTCTCCTTATTTGCCAACAGGAAACGAAAAATATGTTTTGTGGGTTAAATCATAAATGGAATATTGATGACTGTAAAAGATGAATATTTGTAAAATAAATTAAAAGGAAAAGATAAAGAGCAGATATTTATTGACTATCTAGGCTGTGCCAAGAACTTTGGAGGGGGTCATCACAGGTGCATAGAAGCAGATTTTCAGGTGTACCCAATATGTCAAAGTGGTAATGATAGCATTGGGGTGCCAGGAATCCTTGTGTAATGTGATCACCCTGTCTTTTGGAAGGAGACACAATTGGACCTTTCCACAATTTGGTAGCCCTCTTTTTTTAATTTTTAAGTTACTCCCCTTTTAATTAGTTATTGTGCAAATGAAGAAATTCCTGTTTTCTTGAAAACCGGATGTACCTAAAAGAAAGTACCTAAACTAAAATGCATATGTTTCAAAATGGAAATCAGTCCAAGTGCCTAAGTTTGAATATTTTTCAGGATTCCTAAAAGATGATCAATCTTGTTCGGTCATTTGTGAGAGTTAACAAAGGCACGAAAAGATGGAAATAGAAAGGTAATACTGGAAAAACAAGAAATTCTGCTGACTAAAAAGAAAAAAAAAATTTTTTTTTTCTGTGCTTAAATTTGACTGCTTCTTTAGAGAAAAGATCTACATCTTAGTTCCAGGGTGCTTTGTGATTTATAATAGGAGAAAATCTAAGGATTTTTGTGTGCACGTGCGTGTGTACGTGTGTGTACGTGCATACATCATTTTTATAAAAATGATAAGGAGAGGTGATGTTTGTTTTCACTCCCTAGTGTTTTTCCAATATTCTCCATAAAATGTACTGGCTGTTACCAAAGCTCTGCATTCTTAATGCATATTTGAATTATTCATGACCATGACTATATTCCCCTAAATCCTTTTACGTTCCGCATGCTGACTATTTGGATGAGAGAACTGTTCTGATAAAAATAAGAACTGACCTGAACCTCATCCCTGCTCTCAAACAGAAGTTCTAAAAAGTTGAAGAAAGCCAGGCTTACTTTTCTTTTTCTCAATGCTTTTTTGTTCAGCTCGAAATGCTCTAAGGAAGACTACTGAATTATCAACATCCGTTGCAAATAAAGGGAAAAAGTACCTTCATAAAATTTTTAAGAAATAAGGACAGGGACAAAAACCAGAGGAAGGATGACATAGATCAAAATGAGCAAAGAAGGAGCAAGACAGAGACTGGATAATAAATGGGAGTGGGGGGGGGAGCGGAATAAGGAAGACAAGGCGAAAGGAAGCTAAGATAGGGTGGAGAAGCAAAAGCCGTATCTATTCCACAGAGGACGCCTTGCCCATGTTCCCAAACCACACCGGCAAACGTTCTTTAAACACCAAGCAAAAACAAGCTCATTTGCTTCTCAGTTTAGCAGTTTAGCAAATAGCTGGCTCAGCAGGTTACAGTTTGCTCAATAGCAAATTTGCTGCTTGCAGACAAGGAACTTTGGAGGCCCCCTTTCTAACAGGACCTTTCCTTGACCCATGGTTACAGGGTCGCCTGTCACAAGAGCGAGGAGTCCATCTCCTTGTCTGTGGTCTCAGCATACCTTTCTGTGGGGGTAATGAGAGCAGGGCTACTGTGTGTTTTACCGCTTCTCTGCCTACAAATTTTCCCCAATTTTATCATATTATTTAGCATTTAATATGTGAGGCAGGGAAACCCTGGTGGCGTAGTGGTTAAGTGCTACAGCTTCTAACCAAAGTGTCGGCAGCTCGAATCCGCCAGGCGCTCCTTGAAAACTCTATGGGGCAGTTCTACCCTGTCTTATAGGGTCACTACAAGTCGGAATCAACTCGACAGCGCTGGGTTTTGTTTCGGTTTTTTTTTGGTTTATGTGAGGCAGTAGTCTTTGCCCAAACTGTTCTATTAAAACTCTTAAAATAGAAACCACAAAATAAATGTACAGCAGAGAGTATTGTGGGTAAAAAGATGAATGAAAGCTAGGGTAACTTCAAAGGTAATTAATTCTATGAACCTCTTATTAAATTTCTAAAGGAGAGCCTTAGTACGGCAGCTAGGCTTACTGAGTTAATGGTATTCTTTGAACTTTCTAAGATGTATAATTTGTGGCCTCACTAGGGGGATGCAGGTTGTGCAGACCACACCAGGTGACACTGTCAGAGGGGGCAACACCAAAATGACTGTCTTTAAAATTTTTGTGCAGTGTTTCGGCAGAAATTTGTTACTTTTTATAAAAAAACAAAATCCCCGTAGTTAGTTAAAACAGCAGAATTTTTGTTTTCATAAGCCCAGCCTACATGTATCAATATACCTACAAGGCTAAAACTCTATGTTAATTTACTTTTTGAACCTTCTAATGCACTCTGGTCAGAGCTGTCATTATTACCCGATTACAAAGACACCTCAAATCGTGTGGTTTCATTTGCACACGCTACAAGCAGGCACTGTTATTTTTGTTGTGGTGGCGTTTTTATAGTCACAGACTTTGTCAAAATTTCTGGCTGTTTAGCTACAATACTGTGGTAATTAGCATGGGGGGGTGACACCATGAGCTACCTCACTGGGTAACACTAACCCTAGTGATGCCACTGGAATGATTATGCTTGTAGATAAAGTACTAGATGTTTCGTACAGCTATGGGTGCAAAACTGCGGCCTTTTCATTATTTCACACAATTTAGGCACTTTGTACATAAATATTCTGTCATTTATCACATACATTATGTTTGTTTGTATACTTATTCCTGCCACTTCACCCTTCCAGCCTGTGCCATCCTTGAGAACAGGTACCATGTCTCACTCATCCTTATATCCCTAACACCTAACACAGTACTGCACCATAAGATCTTACTGCTGATTGAATCAAAGAGAAGGTATTGCTGGAGTGTGGCAGAAAGAGCTTTGGAGTTTGAAGATGCTTTTGGAATCCTGAGTCTGCCTCTTCCTAAAAGAACTTAGCAACTGGCTCCCTCATCCACAAATTGGGAATGACAATATCTACCTTGCAAGGCTATTGTATTATATGAAATGTCTGTATCGGTCCTGTCCGGCCCCTGTCACCACAGGCATTCACCATTATTATTAGCTCTTGGTCAAAGTACGCTCAAAAAAAGACGATGCGAAGACTCAGCCTTCACCGTCAATATGGAGCTGGAGCTCATACGCAGCCATCTGTGCTCCAGCTGTAATCCCTCTAGAATACTAGAAACTTCAAGAACTCTGGATACCCCCATTATTTTCTAGATCTGGAACCTACAGGCTGGTAAGGTAGAATAAGATAAAGGACCTCACCTGTGGTTCTGCAACCCCTCCTTCATTTTATGGGTTTATTTAATTTCTTTACCTGTTTATGAGAGGAAATTTTTGTTTGTAATAATGATCAATTTCACCCTTTCTAGACTATAAGCCTAGGAAGTTTACAGAGCATTGTTTTGGCAGATGGTAGGACATTTAGCACATGGCAAACACTGAATACTTGATAACAAAGAATATCGTTCAGAACCACTGATAGCTAAGGGAGCATCTTTTTCTAAATAGACCTGCCTGTTCTCCTTTGGGAAACTCTGGTGATGTAGTGGTTAAGTGTTACAGCTGCTAACCAAAAGGTTGGGAGTTCAGATCCACCAGTCCCTCCTTGGAAGCTCTACAGGGCAGTTCTACTCTGCCCTACAGGGTTGCTATGAGTCAGAATCAACTCGACAGAAGTGGGTTTTGGTTTGGTTCTCCTTTGTTGCATACCTGGTTCTGCAAAGATCCTTGAAAGACGAAGCACCAAGGATGGCTCCACAAACCACTGGTATGATCTTACACTGGACCTACTGTATTTATTCATTCCTTCATTTGCCTGTATGTATTAAATTTACACCATATGTTATTTTGGGGGCTAGACTTTTCATAGTAAATATGAAAGTTAAATGTAATATAGTGGGCAAGTCAAAACAAACAAACAAAAAAAAACCAAGTAATTACAATACATTAACACATTAATGGTAAGAGCTAAGGGGATTATGGGGACACAGGCCAGCAACCCCTACAGTTATCATTTGTTTTTTTTATAGAGCAAGCTCCTTAGAATTACAGCCTTAATCCCAGCCTCTCATTACATTAATTTTTTTCCTTCATCCTTTCACTAGACCAATGGTTCTCATATAGGGGCTATTATGCCACCCCCCACCAGGGACATTTGGCAATATCTGGAGACACATATGATTGTCACAAGCAGGGAAGAGGCATCTGGTATCTAGTGGGTAGAGGCCAGGGATGCTGCTAAACATCCTACAATGCACAGGACAGCCCCCATAACCAAGAATTATCCAGCCCCAAGTACCAACAATACCAAGGCTGAGAAACCCTATATTAGCTTATCATAGATATGTGGAGTTATTTAATGATAACTCATCCCAATTTATACAACTGAGAACCAACTCCAAAAAAAACCAAACCAAACCCGTGGCTGTCAAGTTGATTCTGGCTCACAAAGACTCTATAGGACAGAATAGAACTGCCCCACAGGGTTTCCAAGTAGCGGCCAGTGAATTTGAATCACTGACATTTTGGTTAGCAGCCGAGCTCTTAACCACTGTGCCACCAGGGTCTCAGGACCAACTCAGGAGACTGAAAATTCTATTCATAAACTCCTTTCTTCATATACGCAAACATTAGTCAAAACTTAGATGCCTTCTGAATTTAGCATTTAGGCTGAAATGATTCCAGAAAATTCAACCCTTGGAGTGATCCAAGAAAGCCTGAATCAAATCACCAAATTATCCCTGGCATTATTTAACTAACTTTTATTGGCCCTAGATGCATTATAGACCCATGAAGATGGCTAAGGGCCTCTCCTCTAAGAAAACAAAGACATAGATTCTGCCTCAGTGGCATTTATAGGGCTCTATTTTGGAGTTGAATCCAGTAAGAGAAACACCTTAGATTTAAGAATTCCATTATACTGGGAGGAATACTAGGCCTGAAGTAGATTTTACTTTCTGTCAGACAGATCTACCAACAGTTACATTTGGGAAGTGCCAAATTTATAGATATCATAGTAACGAGAGAATTATGCACTTACGTTGGTGTCTTTGTATTTCCTGTGAGCAGGAAAGACTACCTGTGTAGGTGGTGTCTGCGTGTGCTGTGGTAAATTCTGCCTATAAAAGGAATTTCTACCAGGCAAGAGACATATGGCAAATCCTGGAAAGAAAACTCTGACATTTCTTTTTTGTCTCTTAGGTTTAGTTCAACTTCAAAAAAACTTTTCCCTCCCTTCCAGAATTACAGTTATATGGGTAGGTAGGATGCCTGGAAAGATGTGAGAAAGCTCTAGGCCCATCTCTGATCCCAGTTCCAAACAGCACTCATTGTTGACTTTGAACTACAAATAATGATGCTGTAATGAATTTTTTTTTTTAATGGTCACTGAGGCCCCCTCAGTAATTTGATGCAGTCTGTTCTTTCTAGTTAGCCCCAACAATAAGCCATTCATAGAAACATTTTAATTTTTTTCTTGTATTTCAACCTGACCTTCGTTCCTCAGGGATCATCAATGTAATCCTTTCAAATATAATCCCTGCCTGCCCATGTTCAAAACACACCCTTCTTCTGTCCCATATCCAGACATTTACTGGTAGCCCAGTTATCAATCCAACAATCTACATCAGCTCAGATGTCAAGATTTAGAAATACCTGGATATGTTGTCCTGTCTGAAGGCTTTTGAAGATGTAATATATACCCGAACTAATATATTTCTAGAAGTATAATTTAAAGGTAGTTTGATGGGCAGATGAGGAAACGTTTTAACGGATAGCTGTGTGCTACAGACATACAGAATATGGGAGAGGAGGCTGAGGATGGCACTGTACACATTAAGTTCTACCCAGCCCTAAAGCAAGCAGATTAACTTGGCAGCACTACAAGGAAATTTGTAATCTCTCCATCACAGTCAGTAGCAAAGCTAACTGCCTATTCCTGTATGCCAACTATGCAAGGGCCTCAATCTAGTTCTCTTTCATGAAATCCTGGGATTCTTTCTTCAAGGTCCATCTCAAATATACCTTCTTCTAGTCTGGTAGCTGTCACCACCATATCTGTCCTTAATGACCTTATACTTAAAGGCCCCTGAGTGAACTCTGCTGACATTTCCCCATTCAAACAACCTGTATTCCAATAATAACATCCAACAGTAAGATCCATATTCCTTAGGCAGAAGCCATGTCTTATGGTGCCTATGTAACTATTAACCATTTGCAGTCTAATATTCTGGGCACAATGAGATCTGAACAGATATGCATCACATTTGCCATATTATATAATAATTTGTTTACTTTTCTCTATCCCACTGCCACTAGATCACTAGTTTGTATAGGGCAGGGAATCTTGGTATCTACAAGGACTTATGTAGTCTCCAGCAGGCTGTGCATATTCAATACATGCTTACTGAATGAATTAACAATTTTGCCTTCATGGCAGTTAAGACATTCTTCAACTTTGTTTTTTGATAAATGAAATTTTAACCTTTCTTTTTACCTAATCCTAGATAAAATGGCTACTCCACGGTTATAAATTACTCTGAAATTTATACAATACGAGACCTATCTGCCCTATTTCATCTTTATAGTCAAATAAAGTCCATTTCCTTTTCTACTTCCACTTGCCTTACATCACCTATAATATCTCTAGGTCAGTTTTAAAACTCATCCTTATTTTTCAAAACTAAGCAAAAGCCTTGATGCTTTAAAGGTATCCCTGAATAAAATCTGATCAGCTATGTTTCAAGCTCTGTAGGAGCCGTGAATAGGACTGAGGTATGAGTTTGGAATCCATGGGTCATGGATGAATGTCAGCATGACAGAAATTGGGAGCAAATCCATAAAGGCAATTCTCCCACTGGACCTGCAGGAATGCTGAACCACCTTCCCAAATAATGACCCAGTAAGCTCTGGGAGACGATCTTCGCCCTTTACCAACTGTGTGAGCAATGGCAGAGGCAGCGGCTCCCACTGTTCTGGTGTATTCTTAGAAGCAGTGCAAGAATGAAGGACATCAAAGGTAAGTCCTGTGATGTTGGATCATCCTTTGTGCAAATGAGCTAGAAAGTTGTAAATATAATCTTTTCTTTTCTTCAGACAGGTATTTAGAGTTGATGCTAAGTGCAATGTTGGATTTTTTTTTTAAAGCATCTCCTCCTGAAGCTAATGCCTAGAGAAGTATGAATTTAATAACAGCAGGCTGGTGCCAATGCAAAAAAAAAAAAAAAAAACCACATCAAAACACTTGGCAGACAGCCAGCAAGTAGTGACTGCAGTGTGATCTTGACTTTCAGAAGACTGTTCTACTAAAATAAACATGGTGGGCCTATTTTGATGATGCCAAAGGTGGCATTTCTTTCCTCACTTACAAAACAGAAATGAATGGCTGTTGGTTGCTTGATGGGGCTGTGCTGGTGAATCTCCTTTTACCAAAGAGAAGTCATTTGGAGGAATCGTTTACTCAGTAGCCATGCCTCAGCTTCACTGCGTGGCTATATAAAGCATAAAAGTTAATAGCATGGTGGGGAATATCATTAATGCAATTTTATTATTGTACATAATTTTCTAAATTAAGTTCCAATTACAGCATCGTTTAGAGAAAATACAGCCACGGAAAGCTTGAGCTAGACAAAGGACCTGGAGGTTAGACAAACGACCTGGAGGTTCGAATGAAACTAAGAAAAGCAAACATGATCAGTTATCTAGAGAATGCTCAACAGAGGATAAAATAATCTGGAGTTTGATCCTAGTTCCCAAACTAACTCAACTTCTCATCTCAGGTAAATCCATCACTTTGTTTCACTATTACATTAGATAGAAAAAAAAAATGCTCCTTTTGAGAAGGTATAAAAAAATGCTCCTTTTGAGAAGGTATACTTATATATTTCTTACAAAAAACCAAACCCACTGCTGTCGAGTAGACTCTGACTCATAATGACTCTATAGGACAGAGTAGAACTGCCCCATAGAGTTTCCAAGGAATACTTGGTGGATTCGAACTGCCAACCTTTTGGTTAGCAGCCATAGCACTTAACAACTATGCCGCCAGATATTGTTAACTATTTTGCTCATCCGTAGTTCTTTATGGAAAAAAAAAGTACTAAAGAAGAGTGCCCCAGGTAGAACTGTAATACAATTTGCAAATGATGGATATAAATTATTCCTTCATCTCCACTAACACTTGGTTCGCAGAATATCCATCTCAAGTACAACCTCTTCATGAAGATTTGCGTGATTACCCCAGGTGAAAGAGCTTTTCCTATTTAAATTTGAAGAGAACCTTGTTTTCAGCATCTGTTATAGACTGAATTGTGTCTCCCCCCAAATATGTATTGGAATCCTAACCTGTATACCTGTGGGTGTAGTGTAATGACCTTGCATGATGCAATCTAGTGTTATGTAAATGAGGTCTTACCAACGTAAGGTGTGTCTTAAACTTGATCACTTCTGAGTTGCAAAAGGAGCAGATTAGACACAGAGACAAGGACATATAGGGGAAGTCAGAGGTCATGTAAGGATTCTCTACAACACAAGGAACCAGGGAATGCTCAGGCTACCAACAAAGAAGGAATCAACCAGGTCAAACCCTGATTTGGACTTTTAGTCATCAGAACAGAGAGAAAGTAAATTTCTGTTCTTCAAAGCTACCAACTTGTGGTATTTGTGTTACAGCAGCACTAGGTAACTAAGATAGTATCGCTTGCTGTTTCTTTGCCTAGAACACTTTCCTCCAGGTGTTCACATTTTGTTTCCAGTTTCTCCCTGTCCTTTTTGTTGGGCCCTACCCAGATGTCACCTCCTAACAGAGGCCTTCTCTCCCCATCCTATCAAAAATGTTGCTCCAATTCCTCCCTTTCAAGTTCTATCTCTTAGCCTGCTTTTTTTTCCTCACTATCACATTTACCATCATCCATAATGTTTATTTGATTACTCATTTATTTCTTATTCTTCTGTTAGAATGAAAGTAGCAAAAGAAGAATTTCTTATTCACCTCTGTGTCACAGTACCTACACATGGAAGTTTCTCAGCTATTATTTCTTCAATATACTAGTAAGTGAATGAATGAACATCAGGTTATTTTAAGCACCAAGCCCAGTTATCTTATTAAAATAACAAAACCAGTGCAAATTCGCAACCCAACAATTATGGGTATCCCAAATTTTTTCCTATAACAATTCTTGACATATTTACATGTTATACCAAAGAGCTTTCAGCTGCTTTCTTTTAGAGTATCACTGATTTTGATGACCAAAATCATGAGGACTGTGTTAAAGGAGAAATGGTGCTACATGCTAAATATTTTATGACGGAAATGTGGGAACAAAAAATATCTGATTATAGATAAATATGCTCTTTTCCTAAGAGCCATTTAAAAAAAATTTTAAGAAAATTAACTCATAGTTGATTCAAGATTGATCGATTGTTTTCTTGTCTACAGACAGGTAGGTTCCTGGAAATCTCTTGAGATTTAGAATCCCAGGACCAAAACTTGAGGTTCCAAGTGACCAAGTTGTAAATGATCCCATTTCTTTATCTTTATTTTTCAGCTGCTTCTCATGCCATAAAACAGGACAAACAATAACCTCATTTAAAGGCTTTTGTTCAATTATGCATATTTTCAACTTTATTACACCCACTCATCACTTATCGACATGATTATATTCCAAAGACCAGCTCATTGTGTGAAAATCTTTATGCAAAAATGAAGGATGATTACATCAGATCACAAAATGGAGGATGACCACATCATTACATAACTGTCAAATTACATCATTGCATAACTGATGAATTATGGCATTACATAACTGCCAAACCACTGAGAATCTTGGCCCAGCCAAGTTGACACATATCCTTAATCATCATAGGCAGCATTAGCCTTGCCTGGTGCCTCAGTGTTCATTATGGCCAGACATATGACATTAATGTGCAAAACAGTCACATAGTAGATTTTAACTATTGTTATAAATGCAATATGATGAATAATAAGACAGTCATTAAGTGAGGAGAAGGTGTATTTTTAATTTCTAGTTTCTGAATTTCCTTATTGCATTTCCTAGTTTTATCATGTCTGGAATCACCACATAAAGTAATATAAATATGTCTTTTTCCGGGAGATTATATATACCTTGTCACTGCCCTAAATTTTATGATCACAGTTGAGTCTTAGGGCTATTTGAGGGTAATTTGAGGTCAATTTGAGATGGAATAGAGAATCTTTGAGGGATATAAAGGAGCACTGCCTTGGCCACCTATCTTAAAAAGCAAAGTTTCAGTAAGTAGATTATGCTTAATTCCACGTAAGCATAGTTCCAGTTTGTTCCCATCTTGCTCATTCATTTTTATATTCACCACACCTGTAAACACAGAAAATAAAATTGTACATCTAGCTTTACATGGCTTACGAGCTATCTCATAAGGAAACAAAATTTGATCTCTCAAAAAAATGGACCACATTGAGGAAATGCCCCTACTTGTCTTTAAAAACTGTGGCATCGATTCCTTTCCTCCGAAGCAGATCTTGTGGCCCATAGGGCGTATTTTTGCATTTAGAGTCTGTGTCACAGAGTAGGGTTTGCAGGAACGGGAAGAAGCCAGTACTAGGAAGATTTCGAGGTGCAAGGTAACCTGAAATTAAAAAACAAATAATCACATCACTATGGCATATCTGTCCTGGGAAAAGAAAGAAGTACAGCAACTCCATTATGCGAAATTACCTTCTGGCGTGTTACTGATAGGTCCTCAAACATGTCCTGCCACTGCAGCTAACATTTGTCACTGAGTTTTTTTTTTTTTTTAGGAGCTAGCTTGGACGGTCTTTTGTTTAACCGGATTTTTTTTAATTTGCTAATTTGTTTTAAAAGGTTTAAGAGGCCTATTGCCCCACCAATCCCGCTTCCTGGAATTTATCCTAAGGACATATGGGTAGCTGCAAGGATGTTGCCTACATAATTTAGGAAATAAATCTGTATATCTATATGAGGACATATATTGCAGCAATAAAAATGCTGTCATTGTTTATTTGTTAATATGCTAAAAATGTTTATAAAATGCTGTTAATTTAAAAAGAGTAGGGCAGAAAACATCAGTATAGAATAACCCAAACTTACAAAAATATGTATATTTAAAAATATAGAAGGATACACCACCAAAATTTTATTGAAATTTTTTTTTTCTGGGTAGTGTAAAAAAAAAAAAATTTTTTTTTGGTAGTGTATTTCACATTAATTTTATTGACTTCTTTTTGACTACATATGAATATTTTTCTACAGTGTGTATGTCTTCTTTTGAAATCAAAGCATTTATGCTTGCAGCCAATCTTCCTGATATTAGGAAATATTTTTAGTCTTCTAAAAATTTAACATAATAGCTAAATTATTTCTCCTGTGCACACAGTAGTTTTTTCCTATTTAAACACCAAAAACAAGTGGTATAGCCAAATATGCAGACTTTCCCAATAATTAAAATCACAGAAAGCGTGAACCATAATAGTAAAGATTTCTGTAATCTTAGCATTTGCTTTACAGAATATTATACTCATACACACGAGTTAAGACAATAGTCAAGCTATGAAATGGAAATCTTCCCATAATCAGGTTTGGTATAAAAACACTAGTTTTCTCCATTTTGGAGAATATATAGATAATAAATTCTCAAAAATTCAAAAAAGGTAGGTTGAGAAACTATGAGGGAATTATCAAACTTAAAGGTAAAAGAAGTAAGGCCTTAATTTCCCCACAAACCTGAAAATCAGGTAAGAAGAATATGACTACAGGTCTGTTTTCATTTTAAAGAGAAAAAGGAAAAGCAAAAAAATGGTAAGGGCAAAATGGCAAAGTACGAACTACTGTATTAGTAATGAACATAATAAATAGATATTTAATCCAAATAACTTAAATACAGATCTGCACAAAGGAAAAAAAGAAACAAAAGGGAAGGGGAAATACAAAAGTTGACCAGAAGAAAAACAAAGAAGGAAGAGAGAGACTAGAAGGTGATATGCTGATGGCTTTGAAGATGGCCTCTAGACACTAGAAAAAGGTAAGCAAATGGATTCTCCCTTACAGCCTCTAGAAGGAACGCGGCCCTACTGACACCATGATTTTAGGCCAGAGTCCAATTTTTGACTTCTGACCTCTGGAAATGTAAGGTAATAAATTTGTGTTGTTTTAAGCTGCTAAGCAATTAAAAAAAAAAAATAGGAAACTAATAAAGAAACTAACGTTAGTGTCAAGAAAACTTTGAAAACTCAGAAAACCTTTAGCCCACCAAACTACACAGTGCTACCTTCTAATATTACCAGAAAGACTCCTGCGTCTCTTAATATTAAGCTCCAGCTAAAACTGCAGTAAATCAATTATTCCCTTTGATGTTTTCATTGCAGTGCAATTCCCCCAAATAAGCCAGAGAGTAGCAGTCAAATGGCCTATTAGCTTTTCACATCATCCCTTTGTCACACAATTCTGCCATGGTGAACTTCATGTGGCATGACCTTTACAATTCTCTAGTGGAATTTCACCACTAATGGGAACCCACTCTATTACACAGATCCTGACTCAGGGTTGTACGTCTGCAAATGGGCTTGTTCCTACTTCATCACAAACATGCTGTAGCTCAGTCGAATGGAAGGCAGACAGGAAGGCAAAGAAACAGATGACCCCACCTTCAGCAAGAGGGCTCTGCTATATGCCACCTATCAGGGTGATGGTGTGGCTGTGCCAGGCAGCGTGAAAACCAGAAGCTCAAGTAAAGCCATGTCACAACACAAAGAAAGGGAAAAGAGGATAAAGGCATCATGGGAAGGACAGATGGAAGGGGTGGCAATTTGTATCCAATACTACCTTCCTTGGTAAAATTGATCACACTTTTCAAACGATTTGAGAAAATTTTGAAAGAATTACAATGAAACCTATAATATTCTTTAATGTAATTAACTACAGATATGCCTGCTGTATAGGAGAATTCATCACAGGGTTTCTTTAAAAACAAGCTTCCGTGGTATTGAAAGTACACAGTCCTCACTTTGTACAGTTTCATGATAACTAAAACTTGACTGTTAACCAGGGGACGGTGCAAATAAGGAATTGGTTTAGGTATGCACATGTTTCAGTTAACACAGTACCATGCAAAATAAGGACTGCCAGTATTATTTACTTCACCATCATCTCTTAAACAAATGCTGTAACAAGAACAATAGCAATGATTTATTAAGCACCTACTGTATCCCAGGTACTGTGCTAGGTGTGAAACAGACTTTCATATCTTTCATCCTTCCTTGACATCCATCATATACTGTCCCATGCACATGGACTTTTCACAAAATCTGGAAACCCTCTAGGACTAACAAGTTAGAATTAAATAGAATTAACTTCACCGTAGCTTTCTTGTGGAAAAAAGATGGATTTTTCAATATTCTGTCCATTTTGCTTATGCATGCAAGGAAGTAACCAACCAGAGCAATGGCAGAATCAAGTCATCACACATTTTAGAGTTGCTAATTTTAACTTGAACTCATTCTATCCTGAAGGTGTCTCTTACACTTTCAGGTTCCAAAATTATGTTTCCCTTTATATTCCCAAATGCCAGGATGAGGGAAAAAGAAAAACGTTTCTCTATCCTTCACAAATCTGCCGTAGACCAACTTGGAACACCCAAAGCTACAGCTAATAAATTTGTTGTCCCAGTTCACAGCCAGAGCACAGAGTTAAGGATACAAGTAAAGGGAGATATTAACTG
The DNA here is from genome assembly GCF_024166365.1 of Elephas maximus indicus. Classification (NCBI taxonomy): domain Eukaryota; kingdom Metazoa; phylum Chordata; class Mammalia; order Proboscidea; family Elephantidae; genus Elephas; species Elephas maximus. Next base: position 113,514,179 of record NC_064824.1, read on the forward strand.
TGCAAACCCTGGTGCCACTTCCAGGCGAAAATCAGATCTCAGGGTCTTGGAACAGAGTGTTCAGGCAGAATAAAGTCCACGTTACCTTAATTCCCAAAGACTTCACACCCAGGGCATGATTCATACCTATCTCCAAGAGAAAAACTATTGAAGGACTTGCCAGTTTCATGGGCCATTGCCACAAGATGTGGTCAAACTTGGGAGAAGTTGCCAGCATAGTCTGAAAATGGGGTGAGTAGGGTGAGCAGGGGGTTGAGGGATAGGGGTTAAGGGGTTAGGATAAGCAAATTCTCAAGCTATACATGGTTTAGTTTCTCAGGATCTCCAGACAGAGGCAGTGAGGTCATCTGAGCAGCCACCCATGGATGGGGAGGGGTCATTCCCATAAAATGGATATAGTCCATGTTATAGACGCAGTCCCATTATACATTGACACAATCCAAGTTTATTTCAGGGATTTGTCTCAAACCAAACTGCAAAACTTTTAGAAAGAAACCACTAATTGGTTAAGTTTTAAACTAAACCAAATTCATTTTATCATTGTTTTAAGAATGAAATTGGCATTATAAAAAGATTCAGTTCCAAGAATTTTTAAAATTCTATACTTTGCAAGAAGAAGAAGACCCTTGATGAGATGGGTTGACACAGTGGCTGCAACAATGAGCTCAAGCATGACAACGATTGTGATGATGGCACAGGGCTGGGCAGTGTTTCATTCTGTTATGCATAGGATCACTATAAGTTGGACTCCACGGCACCCAACAACAGCAAAAACAACAACATACTTTGCAAACAATTGTGATATCAACCAATGTATCTATGTTACCTAAAAGAGGGATCAAGTTTTATTTTTCTTGCCTTCCAGCACAAAAGTCCTTGCTCAGAACAATATTAGTGTGACACAACATCAAAGCAGAGCATTGGTTCCCAAAGTGTGGGACCAACAGCATCAACACCACATGGGCACTTGAGAGAAATACAGATTCTCAGATCCCACCCCAAACCTACTTAATTACAAATAATGGTGGTGAGGTTCAGTAATCAGTTTTAACACTCCCTCCAGGTAATTCTGATGCAAACTAAAATTTGAGAACTGCTGAATTTGACTGCACACTTTTTCAGCAGGGGCCAGATAGTAAATATTTTAGGCTTGTGGGCCATACTGTATCGATCACAATCACTCAACTCTGCCATTGTAGCCTAAAAACAGTCATTGGCACTGTGTACATCAATGGGTCTGGTGGTATTCCAATAAAATTTTCTTTACAAAAACAAGTGGCAGGCCACATTTGGCTCATGGGATGCAATTTGCCAACTCCTGGGAACATAACATTTCTTAAGCCCATCCTTCTCCCTTTTCTGCCTCCTTTCTTCCTTTCTCATTTTCACTTTCTCCTTCACCTTTTTCTTCTTCCCTCATCTTCTCTAAACTATCTGATATTTCTTTTGCTCTATTTATCAGTCTTCTTCCCTTGCCACTCTCCATCCATTTTTTACACATTTCCAATTCTTCTTTTCCCTTCTTTCTTCTGCTATTCCTCTTTCACGCTGCATCCATTTTACTTACTGATGAGCCAGTAATGGGTTTTCTTCCAACATCCTCCCTTACTCCTTTGCCTTTTTCATCACCACGGAAGGATTTATACCCATTTTCATAATAGATTCAGGACCATGTTGCTCATTGGCACGATCTGAAGGGGTGCAATTTTCTATTTATTGTATTAGTGAGGAAAGAAATGTCATAGTCTTCTCAGTAATGAAGCGACTTCCATTTGACATCATTAGTGTCAGAAGCATTCTCTGGGCTGCCTTGGTGACATTTGTGGATATTACAGTAATGGTAGAATTGAAGAACTTCCACTGCGTTTCTTTATGCTTTTCTCAAAGCAAGTCAGAACCCAGCCTAGATGGTATTTTTGTGTTTCCATGTGAAAGGAATTGGTCTTTAACAGAGTGAAGGGATGAATGATAAATCTTGAAAGGAAAATTCTGACTTTTCAAAAATATGGAGTTGTTTGAGGCATTTTATTTTTCTTAATTTTTTTGGATACAGACTCACATTGGCAGAATAATTACCAGGCCATTTAGTCATGCAAATAATAATTATTCTGGTTTAACACCATAACAAGAATTTAATACTATGACAAGAGCACAAATGAAGAGAAGCTATCCAGAAACATCACCAAAGGTAATTAAATAACCAAATATGAATAAAGAAAATGTGGGAGAGGAAACAAATCTCATTAATATATTTGTAATACTTCATTAAAGTCTTTTTACTGTTGTAGTTTTAAGCAAATGTTCGTGATTCCATTTTTAAAGACATAATTAAAGTTGTAAATAACGTAAACCTGGCCTTTCAAATCATTTCATAGCATTGTATCAGGAATTCACAGGGCTGTCCCTGTTCTCCTTCACATACACCTCCCATTTGAAGGATGAGGCTGTTCCCCAAAGGGAGGCATCCTACTTCCCAACCCATCATTAGGTAAAATCCAGGAGACTAGTTCTCCCGAATTCCAGTCCATCTGAAAATGGGTATCTGCATATATGTAACCCAGAGTGACCTTAGCCTAGGGCTTAAAACTGGTATGACTTTGAACCTTCAGACGGAAGCTCTAATTCAATAAAATTGCACAATGGTTAAGAGCTTGGCTGTTAGACAAAAGGTCGGCAGTTCACATCCACCAGTCACCCCTTGGGAACACTACAGGGCAGTTTTACTCTGTCTTATAGGGTTGTTTGGGTATAGGGTTGCTATGAGAGAACTGACTGGAGGGCACCTAGCAAACAAAGAATAAGTACTTGAAAGAAACAAATAGCATAGTTCTTAGCACAATGCTTGGCACATTGAAAACAATTATTAAATATGCAAATGAATGAATGAACAAATCCCTGAGGATCACAAGAAGATCACATGATTTAGGGCTTTAATACAATATACATCTTTATCTTTATTACTTGTATGGAAAAGTTTCAAGTTTTATCCTAATATTACATTAAGTTAAGATATATATGCATGGGTATTCCTGGATGACTGTCTAGTGCACTGTATTCATGTGCCTCATAAAAGTTGATAGACAGACATTGAATAATACAACCAAAAAAAATTTTTTTTTATTTGTGGAGCTGTAGGCTCTTTAGGTCTTGGTTTGTCTGGAAATCTAACTAATACACGTTGACATCAACTGTAATATCAACCACCTGAAATTATTATCCATGAAGTGAATCTACCCGTTTAATATGAAAGAGATACTGTGTACCTAGCACCACTGAGTAAAGTGCTAAGTAAGGTTCATTCTTTCACTTAAGAAATTTTCCATCTCAACATTTTAAAAAATATAACTCTGTGTTATTACCTAAAGAGAGAAAGGAAAGCCTAGTTCTCAAGCTCATCACACTTTTATTAAATAAAATTCATATAGAAGTCTTTTTTTTTCTGAACTGCCAGAAAGACTATGCATCAAAAATAACTATATGTTTGAAAATAAGTAGTAAAATATTTGTAAAAAATTCTCCATGGTTTTTGAAGGAATTTCATATCTATCTTTTCAGATGAACCCATGATAATCTTGTTGATAAGCAGGGCAAGTGATATACCCATTTTGCAGATAACCTCAAAGAGGTAAAGCAATTTACTCAAGGTTAGATGAACAATAAAATGCCAGAGATGGATCCAGAACTCCATGAGATATGACAATAATGGAAACATTTCGTTCGGCTGCCTTGAAGTGAACTGACTGAGAATTGGAAAACAGGTACCACTTCTGATTTTGCTTTTGAATCACTGAATCACCTAGAGTAAATTAACCTCTCTGTGTCTCTATTTCCACATCTACCAAATTGAGGATAATGGGCCTTGACACTTCAGAGGGCACAAGGAAAATTAATTAGATAAAGCTTGTGTAAAGTGTTATGAATACTGAAGATGAGAAGTCCCATAGAACATGAGTTACCATTGCTCATCAGGGTGCTGTCCCATCATTTGTCTTATTTACCCCTGAGTGGCCGAGACTTTGCTGCTCTACCTCGTCTCCCATTTTGTGCCTTGAGCCAATGAATGGTCAGGAGTATTGCAAGATGTTTCTCTCCCTAGTCATGAATAATCTCTACCTGTATCAACTGGTGTAGTGCTTCAATTACTGACTGCTCAGTGGATGTGGCAACATGACACATTCCTCCTCATTCTCCCCAGGCAAGTCTTGCTTCACAGCACAGTACTTTTCCAAGTTCAAATCCAATGGAAAAAACGTAGACTGTATCTGGAAGTGAGGGGTAAGGTGAAATGCCTAATCCTTAAAGAAGTGGTTAAGGAGAATCTGTACTCCTTAAGATTGGCATTTGCATATGCTTAAAGGCTACACCCTCAAGAACAAGGAGAAACCTCATGGGTTATTTGGGACGGTGACCTACATTTTTGGCTATTTCCCACATCCTCCACATCCTTTAGAGTTGCTGCCAACTACCACAGTCAGACAGGTTTTGAAATGTATAAAAAGTGTTTCTGTTGAGATAATTTTAGTACTCAGGTTATGAAACTACAAAGTGAGAGGAGGTGGAGAAAGATTCCTATCTTCTTTATATCCCTGGCTTATTACTATTATCATTTTTTTTTTTTTTAAGATAAGTGGGTATCTGAACTCAGGGCCTTGCTGGTTTTTTTGGATATTATCTCTTTGGCCTGCAAGTACACACTTGAATTGATGGTTAGGCCAAGAGTGTTCCTTAACCCCACATCACTGTGTGCAGAGAACAAAACACACCTCCCTCCTTTCTGAATGTTAAAGGGCCCCGTTGGATAGTGAGTTCCAAAGGCCAGGGCCTGATCTATTTAAATTTCAAACAAAGTGATTTGACTAAAGGCTCCGGAGACACAATAGTAACTCCTACATGTCCATGGACTGAAATCAGAAAAGCTCAAAACTAAGCATTCCATTAATAGTATTCTAAAGATTCTCACTTGGCAAAGAATGCTGAGTTCTATGGCTCATCTTGGGTGAGCAGGGTGTGTTTGTCTTGTTAGTTGGGCCTAACAGTGACCAACATTTTGCTTTTCTTTTAGTATCAATGATTTACAACTGCATTTTTAAATATCCATGTTAGGGTCATTTGCAAAGAGAATCTTAACAACTATTTTTCTCCTCTCTAAATTTAAATATGAGCTGAGCAAAAAATGAACCCTAGACCTTCGTTTCATTGTAGGACATTCTCTCTATAAAACTTAGCCTCCTAATTCTTCTTAGACGTGATTAACCAAGGAAAATGCCCTTTGGCCTATAGGCAGGGATGTTATAAATCAACCACTGGTATGGTTGAGCTGATTCGTAATATCAAAAGACCTGCATGCTGGTGGGTTGAGAGCCACTGTGCCAAGTCCCATTGGCTGCAGCCCTTCTCTCTCCATTGTTCCAGCAATACCAGCTAACATCTAGCAAAAGAAGGTGGTATTCTAGGACTCTCCTCCAGGGCCACTGCATCTGTTCCAATTTTGGAGAAAAATGCTGTACTAATTGCTAACTGCTTTGCATATCACCCAGGCATCTAGGTAGGTTAACCGAGATACTGAATTGAAGAATTAATTCTTGTTCCATTACCATCTCCAGTGGGATGCTGGGGATTGGAGGGATGGGGGCGGGAGCATCAGGGACTTCCATCAGCCAGACTCGGGGGCCAAATGAGTTTAGGAAACAGCACTCTCTATCCTCTGTTCTGGGAAAGCCAGAATATATTTGTATATTAAAGACTCTGAGAAGTTTTTCAGTAAAAGCTTTGAATAACTTTGGTTAATATCACGTCTACACATAACTGACCATAGAATATTTTTTCCTGTCCTTTTATTTTTTTTTTCTTCCTGTTTTTAAGGCAGCACTGTATAATATATTGGGAACTAATATTCTAAGGGCTGCATTTTGGGAAACAGTGCTTTTATCTTTGTTCCCACATATTCCTGACTGAAAAGTGACTGGGAATTTGAAGGGTCTCTTCCCTGCCACCCTTTATCTGAAGGAACTTTTTACAGGAGAAAAGATCTTGGTGTCCAGTCTCAAAGTATTAAAACTTACTTGTAAACCATCACTTCACTAACTTGACTTAAAAAAAAAAAAAAAAAATTAGGTATGGTAATTCAGCAAGCGCCTTAGCTTTTGTATGCTACCATTTGTGGGATTCCTTCAGCAAAGCCAGTCTAAGACATTGCTTAAAGAGAGAATTTCATCCCAGACAGATCTGAGGAGGCTTATAAAAGTATGCACTCTATAATAGGATAAAACAAGGTAATGAGGAGATCAGAGCGAGAGCAAATGAGAGTGAAAAAAGCCAGCCCAAAAATACAGGCTGAAGGTCTGTCCATTCTTAGAGGCTGGTTGCAAATCTGGATCTAAATGACCTAAGCAACTGGAAAAACTAAAGGAACACAATCATTTACGCAGCTCATTGATGTTGTTAGGTGCTGCCAAGTCCACTCTGACTCATAACGATCCCATGCACAACAGAAGTAAACACTGCACGGTCCTGAGCCATCCCCGTAACTGTTGCCACGTTGGAGCCCGTCATTGCAGCTATTGTGTCAATCCATCTTGTTGAGGGCCTTTCTCTTTGTTCCTGACCCCCTTCTTAACCAAGCATGATGTCCTTCTCCAGGGACTGGTCTCTCCTGATAACATGTCCAAAGTGCATGAGACGAAGTCTCACCATCCTTGTCTACAGAGCACTCTGGCTGTACTTCTTCCAAGACAGATCTGTTCATTCTTCTGGCAGTCCACGATGTATTCAACATTCTTCACCAAAATTCAAAGGCACCAATTCTTTTTTGGTCTTCTTTAGTCATCGTCCAGTTTTCACATACATTATCAGGCGATTGAAAACACCATGGCTTGGGTCAGGTGTACCTTAGTCCTCAAAGTAACATATTCACTTTTTAACACTTCAGAGAGGTTTTTTTTGCAGCGGATTTGCGCACTGAAATACAGCCTTTGATTCTTGACTGCTGCATCCATGGGTGTTTACCGTGGATCTAAGTAATATGAAATCAATTTCAATCTTTTCTCTGTTTATCATGATGTTGCTTATTTGTGAGGATTTTTGTTTTCTTTATGTTGAGGTACAATCCATACTGAAGGCTGTAGCCTTTGATCTTCATCAGTAAGTGCTTCAAGACCTCTGCACTTTCAGCAAGCAGGGCTGTGTCATCTGCATATAGCAGAGTGTTAATGGGTCTTCCTCCAATCTTGATGCTGCCTTTTTTCTTCATATAGTCTGGCTTCTCAGATTATTTCCTCAGCATACAGATTGAATAAGTATAGTGAAAGGATACAACATACAACCCTGATGCACACCTTTCCTGATTTTAAACCTCGCAGTGTCCTTTTGTTCTATTCAAACAGTTGCCTCTTGGTCTATGTGCAAGTTCCGCATGAGCACAATTAAGTGTTCTAGAATTCCCGTTCTGCGCAATGTTACCATGATTTTTTATGATTCACATAGTTGAATGCCTTTGTGTAGTCAGTAAAACACAGGTAAAGATCTTTCTGGTATTCTTTGCTTTCAACCAAGACTCATCTGACATCAGCGATGATACTCCTTGATCCACAACCTCTTCTGAATCCGGCTTGAACTTTTCGCAGTTCACTGTCCATGTACTGCTACAACTATTTTTGAATTATCTTCAGCAAAATTTTACTTGCATGTGAAATTAATGATATTCTTCAAAAATTTCCACATTTTTTTTGGATCACCTTTCTTTGGAATGGGCATAAATACAGATCTCTTCCACTTGCTTGGTGAGGTAGCTGTCTCCCTAATTTCTCGGCATATACAAGTGAGTGCTTCCAGGGCTGCATCAATTGGTATTCAGGCGGTTACTGGTAACTTGTTTTTTGCCAATGCCTTCATTGCAGTTTAGGACTTCCTTCAGTACCATTGGTTCTTGATCATATGCTACCTGCTGAAATGGTTGAATGTCCACCAATTCATTTTTGGTACAGAGACTCTGTGTATTTCTCCCATCTTCCTTTGATGCTTCCTGTGTCGTTCAACATTATGCCCCTAGAATCCTTCAATATTGCAACTTGCAATATTGCAACTTGAGGCCTGAATTTTTGCTTCAGTTCTTTCAGCCTAAGAAATGTCAAGCATGTTCTTCTGTTTTGGTTTTCTAACACCAGATTTTTGCACATTTCCTTGTAACACTTTGTCTTCTCGAGCTGCCCTTTGAAATCGTCTATTCAGCTCTTTGACTTCATCATTTCTTCCATTTGCTTTAGCTCCTCTCTGTTCAAGATCAAGTTTCAGAGACTCTTCAGACATCCATTTCAGTCTCTTCTTTCTTTCCTGTCTTTTAAGTGATCTTTTGCTTTCTTCATGTATGATGTCCTTGATTTCATTCCACAACTCGTCTGGTCTTTGGTCATTAGTGTTCAATGTGTCAAATCTATTCTTGAGATGATCTCTAAATTCAGGTGGGATATACTCAAGGTCACACTTTGGCTTTCATGGACTTGTTCTAACTTTCTTCAGCTTCAACTTGAACTTGCATATGAACAATTGATAGTCTGTTCCACAGTAGGCCCCTTGCCTTGTTCTGACTGATGATATTGAGCTTCTCCATCATTTCTTTCCACAGATATAGTCAATTTGCTTCCTGTGCATTCTATTTGGTGATGTCCACATGTATAGTTGCCATTTATATTGTTGAAAAAAAGGTATTTGCAGTGAATAAGTTGTTGGTCTTGCAAGATTCTATCATGCAATCTCTAGCATCATTTCTATCATCAGGGTCATAATTTTGAAATACTGATTCTTCTGTGTTTCCAACTTTCACATTCCAGTCACCAGTAATTATCAACTCATGTTGACTGAGAGATGAGTAGTGGTACCCAGTTCATAGTGTCCATAAAATAATGAAAATAAATAAATGTATTGGCAGAGATGCCATTTTTCTTATACCAGGAGAAATCATTTCCTATCAGGCACTAGGGAATCCCTGGGTTGTGCAAACCATTAACATGCTTGGCTGTTAACCAAAAGGCTGGTGGTTGTAGTTCATCCAGAGATACTTCAGAAGAAAGGCCTGGCAATTCAATTCTAAAAAAATCAGCCATTGAAATCCTATGGAACACAGTTCTATTCTGAAACACATGAAGTCATCATGAGTCACAGTCAACTTGATGGCAACTGGTTTTTGGATTAGGCAGCGAGAGCTTTATTTCCATGTGTCCTACCATATTTGCCTCCACCCAACACAGGAGTATCCGTGAAAGTGGCCCACCATCCCCATGACTGATCTTCAGTTGGGGTTTGGTATGGAAAGGTAAAGATGGGGAAGAAGTTGAGGTGCTCTTCTCCTTTCACCACTTAGATAAAGGGGAGCCTGCCAATTTGGGGCACTGCCATCGTGGTATTGGTGAACAGATCAGTGAACAAGATAATAAAAACAGTGGCAAGTAGTTTGGGGGTTAGCCGGAAAAATGTCCTCTTTAATTTTTCTCGAGTATTTGCCTTTCTGGTGACCTGGGCTAAGCTCCAAGTTGTTGCCAAGAGCTACATATTGGCATAAATTTCAGGAATTAGTCTAGTGAGTAATCAGGCAGGAGCAAGAGTTAAAAAGCATGATTCTAACCCTAGCTTTGCAAATGATTTATAATGCAACAATGGCTCTCTACTTGAGTCAATTTCCTCACTTATGCAGGGAAAAAGAAATCTGGACCATTCATCCACCCCAACTATTACAAGTAGAAGAATCTCCTGTAAAAGGAGAAGAGTTAACATGTTGAAGTATTAAGCACTTAAGATGAAAACTATGTTTGGAAATTAAAATGTGATCTCAATAATCCATTAAGATCAATGATATAGAGAAAAGATTGCCAGCAATTGCTGCTGTCCAGGCTTGCTGCCTACAACTATTTTTTCATTCGGGAATCCAACTCAGTTATTATCACAGAGAATTTTGTGGGCTACAGTTATAAAATAAAAGCCAATGAAATATATTGCTAGGATTCTTCTATAGAAAAAAAATATACCCTATAAAGGCAGAAGCTTAGTCACTTCTCTAATTCAACGAACAGTCTTCTTGGGAAGCCCAGGATCTGGTTCTGGATGCTATCACTCCTTAACTGCCTGTGTAATATTTAGGTCTTTGGTATTCATATTCCATCTGCTTACAAATGCTATGCATGACAGCCTGCCAGTGGAAAATGTATGTCACAACCTTTTCTTTCAAGCAGCACTGCTGACAGGTAGCAACCCCATCTTCTTGTCAGACTTAACTTTTCTCCCAAACAGAAGATCCCCTTACCAAGACCTCTGCCAGCCACAAAGAGACAACTTATGTGACCTGTGGCTTGCTTCGTAACCCACAATGTATCACCGGCCTTCTCCCTCCTTCTCTGCAAAACGACTTTTCATCAAAACCACTGTCTTGCTAGGAAAAAAGAAAGAATGCAGAGCAAATTTTCCAGTGATGCTTTTTAAGTTGTAGAGTCAAAATTGATCTATTTTTCCTAAATTAAAATAGCAATTAATATCTTTCTTACTTTAACTAAGAATAAGTTCTTTTTTCTTTTGAAAGAAAATACTTTAGGAAATTACAAATTAAAACCAAGAGATTTCAGATAGGCCAAATTTTAAAAAGTCTGAGAATATCAAGTGTTGGAGGGGACATGGAGCAGCGGGAACTCTCATCCACTAGCAAGGAAGGTGTAAATTGGTAAAACCACCACGAAAAGCATTTGGCCACACCCAAGAAAGTTTAAAATGTGGATAATTCTCGCTCTATACCTAGAGAAACATCTACCTGAGCACACACACACACAAGTCCATTGCCGTTGAGTGGAGCCCAACTCATGAAGACCCCATGTGTTACAGAGTCGAACTGCTCATAAGGTTCTCTTGGCTGTAGGGTTGCTATGAGTCAGAATGGACTCGACGGCAACGGGTTTGGTTTTTTTTTTTTGGTTAGCCTTCTTCATGGAAGCAGATCACCAGGACTTGCTTTTGCAGCCTCACTTGAAAAACAAAAAAAAAAATTGCCGTCAAGTCGATTCCGACTCATAGCAACCCTGTGGGACAGAGTAGGACTGCCGCATAGGATTTCCAAGGCTGTAATCTTTATGAAAGCAGACTGCAACATCTGTCTCCTGCTCAGTTACTAAAGTTCCAGAGAAATCCCATTATAATTTGATGTTACCTATAAACTGGTTCAACAAATAACAATTTGCTTTATAATGGTGCTCTCTGGATTGACAAATTCCATCTATTTTTCACAAATTTTGTGGGTACCTGAAAGACATAGGTTTTTTTCTTTTTTCCCCTCACTGTCCTCCTTGCCCTGTTTATTATGATACTAGCTGGGATCTCTCTTCTGAGAGGCAAGGCTAATTCTGAACTCATTAAATGCACAAAACCAAACTATTCCATTATATATTCCCTCAATCTGGTCTCCGCTGAGCTTCATCTGCTATTGTGTTTACCCCATTACCAAGCTTAATTAAGTCCTTCAAGAGTTTCTCATAACCCTCCAAACTTGTTTATTGACAAATAGGTACTGTTTATTTGCATCACTTCTGAATTATTAATAAATATGTTTTTAAAATATTTCTAGGCTCCTAAAAGCCAACTCACTGTTCAAACTGAATACCAGGCTCTCATTTTATTTATCTGCTTACCTTAACTGGTTTTTGGAACTATCCCGGGATCTGACCATTTATCTACTATTAAGTCATATCTCTATTTATTTAATGGGACCTTGGTTCAGAGCCTTTCGGGGAGATCACAAAAAGTGCCAACCACTGGCTTTTTCTAATTACTAACGTTCAGTGAATTCTTTTGAGGCATGACAGCAGGTTAGAAAGACATCACTTATTTTTATTAAAACTATAGCAAGTAAGCTGCCTGGGTGGTCATTTCTTTATCCTGCTAAATGAAAAATATGCTTGCACCTAATTGTGAATTCCCAGGATTCTTTCTTCACATTAAGAAAAAAAAAACCTGTTAGCCATTAGCCAGCTGGCAACTCTTTAAAGATATTCTCACAATTAATGATAAATGATACTGCTTTATTCATAGTTTAGTTTCATCCTGCGGTTTCTTTAGATTTAAAAAAAAATGATAGCCAGGGGAAGCAAGATCATTTCATTCCACCAGATTCCTACACCTTTCTTTGACAAAAAGTCACTGTCTCCACCATGTAGAGAAAAGTAGTGCAAGAACCTGCAGCCTTGTGTTTAGCCTTTGTCCTCCATGGTTGTCTCTTTGAGAGACTACTGATCTAACAGACTCATCAGATGTTACTACATGGATATTATTGATCTTAAGCTTCATAGAATTCTTGTTACTCTTTTAGATTATGGGTAATGAAGGTCTTCACATTTCTTCTCAATTTCAAAATTCCTGGTTCTTATGCAATTCCAGCTGATAAATATGCCCTTTGCTGTCCTGTCTTTAGGAGATGTTCATCTAATATGTGTGTCTACACCAGCAATGCATCATCATTTTTCATTCACTCAATTTGCAGATAGCTCTCTAACACCTTTTATATTCACAACATGGCGATACTGGTAATGGACTAGGGAATTGTTTACTCTTAAAGAGATTGAGAAATACAAAAATGCAGGGGTCATCATATAGCAAAACAAACCCCAGTCACCATATCCTTATTATGAGTCACTAATACTCAAGAATTATATCTAATTGACATAGTAACTTCCAGGCTATCACCTTTCTTTTCCTATTTTGGAACTATGCTTCCAGGGTTAGACTTCTCTAATGCAACAATGAAATTAAACCTTAACCATACATCCAGTAATCATAAGAACATGGAAGCAATTCCACTTCTAGGTATATATCCGAAAGACTTGAAAGCAGCGACTCAAATAGACACATGCCCACCAGTGTTCATTGCAGCACAATGCACAATTGCCAAAAGGTGAAAACAATCTAATTATCCATCAACAGATGAATGGATGAACACACTGTGGTATATACGTGCAATGGAATATTGCTCAGCTGTAAGGAAAAATGAAGACATGACACATGCTACGACATGGATGCACCTCGAAAACCTTATGGTGAGCGATGTAAGTCAGTCACAAAAGGACACTCTATGACCTTACTAATACCAAATACCTAGAATAGGCAAATGGATACCAAAACTCCCAAAATCCCAATATAGTTGAGAGATTCCAACCCCTCGTGACTCTATAGGACAGCAGAACCGTCCGATGGGGTTTCCAAGGCCACGAATATTGCTCAGCTGTAAGGAAAAATGAAGACATGACACATGCTACGACATGGATGCACCTCGAAAACCTTATGGTGAGTGATGTAAGTCAGTCACAAAAGGACAAACACTCTATGACCTTACTCATACCAAATACCTAGAATAGGCAAATGGATACCAAAACTCCCAAAATCCCAATATCGTTGAGAGATTCCAACCCCTCGTGACTCTATAGGACAGCAGAACCATCCGATGGGGTTTCCAAGGCCACAGCAGTTGGTAGGTTCAAACCACTGACCTTTCAGTTAGCAGCTGAGTGATTAGCCACTGAGCCACCAGGGTATAGAGACCAAAATTTATTAGCGGTTACCAGGGGCAACAGAAAGGGAAAAGGGGAGTGTTGTTTAGGAAGCAGTGAGTTTCTATCTATGATGACGGCAAATTTGGCAACAATTATTGGTGATGGCTGCACAACATGATTGAATGTAATTGATGTCACTACACTGTACGCTCGAAAAAGGTTAAATCAGCAAATGTGTTATATTTATATTCACAATAATAAAAAGAAAGAAACTATAATGTGAATCACCATGGGAACTAGGTGAGTCACGTAGCATATTTTTCTTCTTCCTTCTGTCCCTTCGGATGAACGTTCAGTGGACTTCGTAGCACTCCCCTTTGCGTCTAAGGCAAATAGATGCTCTTGGTCTTTTAGCCGAATGACGTGGAGAGAAACAGAAAGATGTGAAAAAGTCTTCATGTGCTTCATCTTCAGAGACCACAGGTGCTAAAATTGACCCCCCTCCATCCTCTGCTCCTAGTTCAATACCTGGAAAGGGTGAAAGAAGCAGGGAGCTGTGTTGTAGGATACAATGAAAATTCCCCTGTAGTCAGTGGTGGGCTTCTTTTCAGAAAAATGTTCCTTACCATAGGAAACTCACATTGCTTCAGCATTCGGCTGCAAACCAAAAGGCTGGCAGTTCGAATCCACCAGCCTTCCTTGGAAACCCTATGGGGCTTTTCTACTCTGTCCTCTAGGGTAGCTATGAATCACAATCAACTCGACTGCATTGGGTTTTATATAAAAAAGAAGGATTAGAACTTGGAGATCACAGCACTTTCTTTTTTGGCTCTGAGCCAATAAAGTGCAAATGGGAGAGCCTTGCTAAATATTTAAGATCAATTCCATAGTGCCAGCCCTGGAAAACACTGAAAAATAAGAGAAAGGAAACATGGAAGATACTTGAATGCCCTAACTGACCTCCAGTTTTCAAATAGAAAATTTGAGATAACTTCATCTTTAACTGCTTACCACACTGAAAACAACAGTTAAATTGGGGGTAAATTCCATTAATTTCTTCTAATTCAATTTTTCTATTTCCCTGACCATTGCCTCTCTTATTTTGTGTCATCGAGGTAAATAAAATGAGTTGCCAGCTTTTGCCTATTGCTGTGGAATACCCACCGATTTCCCCATAAGCACCAGACTGTTTTAATTACTTCTTTTGGTAACTGCTGGGAAAAATCAAATCAGTTCCCATTCACCTGACACCAAACTTCAAAGATCGATTGCAATCTATTATCAGTTCTGCCCCTCTTCTGTCCTGACACCAGCTGCACATGTGGCAATTTTTCCTCTGACCCTAATTACCAGAAGTGAGCTCAGACCTCACAAGCTAAAGGACACAGTCCTCCAGACTGCCAGGTCTGCCCACAATCTTAGATACCAGCAGCAAGCTTGAAGTCCCTCAACACCCTCACTTCTGACCGGGTGGCTACAAATTTGGGGGATCCTTCTACCCCTGAGATGCCAGCCTTTAGCTCAGGGGCTCCCAGGACCCCCCACTTTTGACCTGTTGGCTCTTACTACTCCCTTGGGTTTGTTAATTCACTAAGAATGCTCTAATACATACTATTTACTTTATACATCTTCAAAGAGCTAGTATTTAAAGTTATATATTTAAGTATGTATACATATACAGATATTGGAAACCCTGGTGGCATAGTGGTTAAGAGCTATGACTGCTAACCAAAAGGTCAGCAGTTCAAATTCACCAGGCGCTCCTCAGAAACTCTATGGGGCAGTTCTACTCTGTCCTATAGGGTTGCTGTGAGTCAGAATCAACTTGATGGCAATGGGTTTGTTTTTTTGTTTGTTTGTTTATGTATATCATTATGATTATCAAGCACACATACATACACAATACACAGGTCTAAAGGAAAGCCCAAGAGAAGATAAGAAAGTAGGTTGGGACAAGGGATGAAAGGGGAGTTCAGGAAGAAAAGATGCAAAATAGAGTTTTTGTTCTCCTATGAAATAAATATAGGATTTTGGCATTTCTAACCCAAAACCTACTTAAAGAACACTGGATAAATTTTTGTTACTGGACTCTTGGAATTGTCCTTATTAACAGAGTTATATAAATTGTAGAGACGTTAAAGTGTGATCCCTCTTCCCAAGTCATTACGTAGTTAATTTTCCTTACACATTACACAGTAGCTGTTCCATTTTTTTTAAGGCCCGCTCTTCAAAGCAGCCCTCCTGCCTGCAGGAGAAAGCTCAGATCCTAGCGTTGTGTAGGATTTCTGCCAGCCGCTGGCCCCTTACTAATTTTCTAACAACAGGATGTCTGTCCCACCTACTAAATGAATCTTTTTGTTTATATCCTGCAATAAGACACGGAGGCCGATACACAACTGTCAGAGTCTGTGCTCCGCCATTTCACATATGACCTCCTTGCTAAGAGCCAGTCTTCTTGTATTTTTTTTGAAAGGTATATAATCTGTTACATCTCCTTGAAGAGTTTGCTCAAGAAAGCTCTCTTTCAATTCCTATATTAACATACATAACTCTACGCAACTACAATGTATTTTAATGCTTTTTAGCTTTAAAAGTACTTTCACAAATAACATCACATTTGAGCTTCATTCACATAACCATGGGAGGTAAGCATCGTTTCCCCCTTTCATGGATTAGGTAATAAAATCTCAGAGGCATTTAAAGGTAACAGAATTAGAACTTTAAACAAGGACTTGTGATTATAAGCCCCATACTCTTTCCGCAATGTAATTCTGTTTATATTATGAGATCTAAAAGCTGATAGAAGTTCCCCTAATTAAACCTCTTCCCTCACATGGCAGTGTTATGGGCGTTTCCATATAGTAAGGGCTCTCTAATGATGTGTACATTACAGGTGGAGTAATAGATTATGTTACCTGGGACAGGTAAGACATTGGATAACTGACATATCCATAGGGATTACTGCCTGTTAGTCGACACCTGGAGCCACCAAGAAGAGAACAGGTGACTGTGGTGATGGATAGTGGAGTGCGAAAGTTTGATAGAGGTTTGATAGGGAAAGGAGACTGAAAATGTCCTGAGCATGAGACTATCTCTAAAAAGATCAGAGCGAGAGGTCTAGATGTCAGGGTTCAGAAGAAAGGCATATGTGAGGATTTGGACACATGTTAGCCAAGAGAAAGGGTGGTCTGAACACACTAATTGCCTCTTGGCACCATAAGAGATATGCCAAAGTTTATTTACACTGAATGACCAGGGGAAAAGTTCAGAGGAAAAAAATTGGCCACATATCCAGCTGTCTTTAGGATAAATGTAATAGTGCTTTTCATTGTTTCTCTAGGGTACAGTAACTAAAAGTTCTATGCAGTTCATTCATCATTACGGCACTCTCTTGGGGACAATGAAGAAAAACCCATAGTGTGAATGGGTGTACTGAGGCAGAGTGGCTCACAAGGCCTGACAAGTGGCTTATCGTAAGTATTTGATCCAAAGACAAAAATATGTGGTATGTCATTCTGGGTGCTTTAGCCTTAACTGATAACGCATGTTTTCCCCTTGAATCATCCTTTCAAAAATGAAAATACTTTTGCTATGATTTGGCCTTTACGATTTTCATATTTACCATTATAGGTTTTCTCTTTTTTTTAACTTTTCTCTCTCTTATGAAGAATATTTTCAATCTGTACCCAAGATATCAATATACAATTGCCTCATAAATCACAGCTTATGGTTATAAACTGTGTTATTTCAGATACAAATAAAAGAAAGTGCAATGATTGTTTGTCAAATGTCAATCTGAGTCAAAACGGTTGATTGCCTTGTTACCCAAATTAAACAAAATGGGTGCGCACCTGTTTCCCTTATTGTTAAAAACCATAGATGGAAAACTCAAGAAGGAACTACCGATGCTAAGCTCAAAGACAACTTTCTATTGCACTGAAATGGCTCTAAGATTAAAGTTTTTCAACTGCCAAGGCCGAATGGAAATCCTTAACAGTCAAAAGAGGGAGCTTGGCCAGGAGCTTCTCATAACTATTATCCCAACTGCATAAAGATCGATGTGCTCATTTGATCCAGGAATACATTGATACTTACAACTCTCCATGAAGGTCAATTTGCCTTACCGGCAAGGTTTTTTATGTACACTATGCCATGTATAGATCTGTCGTAATATGATGGAAGTCGGAGCTCAAAAAATTATTGTTGAATAGACAAATGGACAAACGAATGAACGGCACAGTACTCAGTGACAATGTAAGAAGTCGGTACAATAAAGTCCAAATCTCAATTACAATAAGCTCCTTGTTCTTTAGATGTGCTGACTAGACTTGTACTGTTTTAAATATTCATTGAAATTAAGTGAACCAGATCAGACTTTTAAAATATTTCTGGCGATATGTTATAAAAAGATTTGTGTGGTGTTTGCCCAGACCTAGAGTCAGAGCCTGTCTCTATCTTATAAAGTATGACCTTGGCCCACTGATTTCATTTCCCCTATTCCTCAGGGGCAAAAAGAAGACAAAAGTATCTTCCTCAGGCTGATACCGTGAATATTAAATGAGACATTTTATATAAAAAATGTGCCATAATGCTTGGCACATGAGAAGCTCTCAATAAATGCTAATTCCTCCTACATAAATATTTTTTATAATGGAATTTATTTTAGCACTTTGTACTTGTAAGTAAGTGTACTGGGCAATAGAGTTACTCAGGTAGGGAGGGGAAAGGAGAGAAGGAGGAAGGGCAGAAACACTCAACAAAGCATCAATCTGCTTCCACAAGGAAATTCAACATACAGGCACTTGGCAAGTCAAGTAGTACTATGTAATTGGCTGACCTCAGATGTAAGTGGAAAGGCCATCATGTAGTTTTTATATAAGGCATAAAAGGTAATAACAGTGGTGGAGGGAGTCAGGACCCCGGGACTGAAGACAAGGCAATGAGAGAGGGCTCATACTGAAGGTGGGCACAGTGAGGGAGTGAGGAATGGGAAATACTTTCAGCTATGATGGGAGTTTTTTCTGCCCAGCTCTGCAGTCATTCTAGCCAGCATCCATTGTTCCAGCAGCACTTATAATGAACTGTCATTAGGAGGGGCTGGAAACAACCTTCATGGAGGCCAAAGAATCCATGAGTACATTGGTGGCATGTTGCCTGTATTTTATTTTACTTAGGATAGAATGAGTTAAGGACATTAGTTTTAACCTGTAACCTAGCAACTATCGGTTAAGTTTTTAAATCTGCAATCCAGAGACAGTTGACTTTTGAAGTTCCCAGATCGGGAACGCATAGTCCAAGATAATTAAATCTGAATGAGAGATTCAATGAGAAACCGAGGCAGGGTGTGCTTTGTGAAGCCAATACTTCTCCTGCCTATTCTTCTGTCAGCCCTGGGAAATGTGTTAGGTACCAGAAGGGATGTTAGAAGCACGTTTTCATGGGTGCAATGAATGTTGTTGAAGTTAATGCAGAGTGGCTAGAAATATTAAAGGCATCACTACCTTTGTGTGAACAGGGTATTAAGAATCAGCAAACTAGAAGCCTAATTACCTTTGGAGTGCACGCTTGGCCAAATAGTCCCGTTCGGTCCTGTGTTCCACCAATGACTAGGTGATTCTGGGGCCGGTGCCAACTGCTGCTAATGTATTGCTGTTGCATATGCCTCCAGTATACCTTTTGAGCAAGATTCTTGTGAGAGTGTCCACAAGAACAAATAGCTGGGACTTTGTCGAGCTTACACATACAGGTTCATATGACTGCTTTTGTGTGTGCTTACTAATAAGAGTTTTTATGTGTGGCAAACTATGAGGTTTGCTTTCACTGTAAATATATCAACTGCAGGCAAGGTTGTAGTGGAGGAGAACCACAGAGCTCACTACTTTTAATTATTAGAAAATTATTAATATTAACTAATATTATCTTCAAGTTGAAACTGAAAACAATTAGAACAAGTCCACGAAAGCCAAAGTACAACCTTGAGTATATCCCACCTGGATTTAGAGACCATCCAATTGGATGTGTTGAACACAAATGACTGAAGATGAGATGAGTTGTGGAATGACATCAAGGACATCATACATGAAGAAAGAAAGAGGCCATTGAAAAGACAGGAAAGAAAGAAAAGACCTAAATGGATGCCTGAAGAGACTCTGAAACTTGCTCTCGAACATCGAGTAGCTAAAGCAAAAGGAAAAAATGACGAAATAAAAGAGGTGAACAGAAGATCTCAAAGGACGGCTCCAGAAGACCAAGTAAAGTATTACGATGACATGTGCTAAGACCTGGTGATAGAAAACCAAAAGGGAAGAACATGCATAGCATTTCTCAAGCTGAAAGAACTGAAGAAAAAATTCAAGCCTTGAGTTGCAATAGCAAAGGATTGTATGGGGAAAATATTAAATGATGCAGGAAGCATCAAAAGAAGATGAAAGGAGTACATAGAGTCACTATACCAAAAAGAACTGGTCGATGTTCAACCGTTTCAGGAGGTAACATATGATCAGGTACTGAAGGAAGAAGTCCAAGCTGCACTGAAGGCATTGGTGAAAAACAAGGCTCCAGGAATTGATGGAATACCAATTGAGATGTTTCAACAAACGGATGCAGTGCTGTAAGTACTCACTTGCTTATGCCAAGAAATTTGGAAGACAGCTACCTGGCCAACCAACTAGAAGAGATCCATATTTATGCCTGTTCCCAAGAAAGGTGATCCAACCAAATACGGAAATTACTGAACAGTGTCGTTAATATCACACGTAAGTAAAATTTTGCTGATGATTCAAAAGCAGGTGCAACAGTATATTGACAGAGAACTGCCAGAAATTCAAGACGGGTTTAGAAAACAACATGGAACCAAGGATATCACTGCTAACGTCAGATGGATCCTGGCTGAAAGCAGAGAATACCAGAAGGATGTTTACCTGTGTTTTAATGACTATGTGGATCATAATAAATTATAGATAATATTGTAGAGAATGGGAATTCCAGAACACTTAATTGTGCTCATGAGGAACCTGTACATAGATCAAGAGGCAGTCATTTGAACAGAACAAGGGGATACTTCATAGTTTAAAGTCAGGAAAGGTGAGCATCAGGGTTGTATCCTTTCACCATACCTATTCAATCTGTATGCTGAGAAAATAATACAAGAAGCTAGACTCTATGAAGAAGAATCAGGCATCAGGATTGGAGGGAGACTCATTAACAACCTGTGTTATGCAGATGACACAACCTTACTTGCTGAAAGTGAAGAGGACTTGAAGCACTTATTGATGAAGACCAAAGACCACAGCCTTCAGTATGGATTACATCTCAACATAAAGAAAACAAAAATCTTCACAACTGGACCAATAAGCCACATTATGATAAATGGAGAAAAGATCGAGGTTGTCCAGGATTTCATTTTACTTGGATCCACAATCAAAATCCACAGAAGCAGCAGTCAAGAAATCAAAAGATGCATTGCATTGGGCAAACCTGCTGCAAAAGACCTCTTTAAAGTGTAGAAAAGCAAAGATGTCACCTTGAGGGCTAAGATGCACCTGACCCAAGCCATGGCGTTTTTAATGGCTTCCTATGCATGTGAAAGCTGGACAATGAATAAGGAAGATCAAGTAAGAATTGACGCCTTTGAATTGTGGTATTGGTGAAGAATATTGAATATACCATGGACTGCCAAAAGAATGAACAAATCTGTCTTGGAAGAAGTACAACCAGAGTGCTCCTTAAAAGCAACGGTGGCAAGACTATGTCTCACATACTTTGGACATGTTATCAGGAGGGATCAATCCCTGAAGAAAGACATCATGCTTAGCAGAGTAGAGGGTCATCAAAAAAGAGGAAGACCCTCAATGGGATGGATTGACACAGTGGCTACAACAATGGGCTCAAGCATAGCAACAATTGGGAGGGTGGCTCAGGACTGGGCAGTGTTTCATTCTGTTGTGCATAGGGTTGGACCCAACTCGAGGGCACCTAACAACAACAACCAATATTATCTACTTCATAATTATGAATGGCCAAATTGGCTTAGCATTTCCTAACAGATTGGAAAGCACCAAGGTAACACAGTAGTTAAAGCGAGCAACTGCTAACCAAATGGCGGGAGGTTCAAAACCACCAGCAGCTCCATGGAAGAAAGATGTGGCAGAGATTTACAGCCTTAGAAACCCTATGGGGTTGCTATGAGTTGGAATCAACTTGACAACAGTGGGTTTTTGGTTTTTTTCAAGTGACAAATATTCAAATGGTTTACTACACATATAAATTTTTAGCTTCCATTTAGTTTACAGATTTCTTCTTTGTGCTTGCCACTGGGTCTTAAGAGCAAATATAGATATAAAAAACAAAATTCTTACCCAAAGTGGGCGTACAAATTTCATGTGTGTGTGTGCATAGACATTGGGTGGTGGGGGGTTTAGGAAGTCAAGAGGAAAAGATAAGTGCATTATTGAAGCAATTATAACCGGTACAATGCTTGTGACAATGATAGAGTCATGCATTGGGTATGTTATTAAAGCAGGAAATTTGGACTTCTAATATGATTTTGTGGCACGGGGTAAGTGGAGGAGTTGGGGTTAGTTAGAAAAGGTGGTACCTGTAATGAGTTTTGAAGGACAAGTTGGAGCTAGCCAAAATAACAAAACAGAGAGAAGAGAATAATGTATGCAAAGGAACAAATGTAAGAAAGCTCATGGAGCCTGAATTACAATAAAATATGATGATAATGCAATAACTTGAATTCAGATATAAAGCTATTGGCTCACCCAGTCATTTCACTACCCTTGAAATACAAGTTCCTGAATTTTATACGATTGAATGTTCTGGACCCCACTTATAATTCTATGGCCACATTTCAGTAGTTTGTTGAAAGTGGCCTGCACGTGATGTGTGAAGTATGCGGCTGCCAATGATGGGGAGAGAAATCAAGACAGGAGAGAGTGCTGAAGAGTAAGGTCAAGGCATAATCATGAAAGGTCTTACATGCCATGTGATAGTCTAGATTTCATCCCCAAAATAATGTTGAGTCAGAGGATTTTAAGCAGAGAAGTAGCATGTACACATTTATGTATAGAAAAATAACTCTGGTAGCATTATAAAGGATACACTGAAGGAAGCTAGGCAAGAGGCGTGGAAACCAATGAAAAGCTACTACAGGTATGATGGAAAGACAGAATGAAGGTAAGAACTACTTGGGATGGCTAGGTAGATGGTGGCTCTATACCCCATATTATGAAGTGGTCTAATTTGGGGAAAGGAAAATAGTTTAGTATTAGATGTGTCAAAAACTTGTAATAAACCTATATTTTCTTTGGACATTGCAAATTGGTTTTTTGTTGTTGTTCCCCAAACCCAGTGCATTTTGTTGTTGTTAGACGCTGCCAATTTGATTCTGACTCATAGCAACCCCAAGTGACAGAGTAGAACTGCCCCCATAAGATTTTCTAGGCTGTAATCTTTACAGGAGCAAATTGCCAGGTCTTTCTCCCAAGGAGCATCTGGGTGGGTTTGAACACCCAACCTTTCCATCAGTAGCCAAGCACTTAACCATTGCACCATCAGGGCTCCTTTGCAATTGGGTTAGTCTAACATAAAGTAAAACCATTACATTTCACTAGCTGTAACTGAGTTGATTAGATTCATTTGTCACCAACCCAAATTAGGATTTTAATAACTGAGAAGAGGCTAAACTGATTTCATTATGGTAAAGGAAATGAGAATGGAGACATCTGTTCCTGAAAAACAGGGAGTGTTAGTTTCTAGTTACAATCACGTATTTGTCATTGGTAATGGTGAGTGATATTGGTAATATGACACAATGGCTCTCCAAATGTGTTTTAGTAGCAAAACGGAAGTTAATTTTTTTTGAAACTTCTCTGATGCATTGATTCAATCATTCTATTAGTCATCCATCCGTCCGTCCATCCTTCCATCCATCCATCCATCCATCCATCCATCCATCCATCCATCCATCCATCCATCCATCCATCCATCCATCCATCCATCCATCCATCCATCCATCCATCCATCCATCCATCCATCCATCCATCCATCCACCCACCCACCCATCCATCCATCCACCCATCCATCCATCTAATAAATAATTATTAAGCATCTGCTAAGTGTCATGCGCACTAGAAGAGCTAGGAGAGTTTGCCCAAATTTAAAAAAAAAAAATCAAACCTTGGTCAGAACACTTAAAGGTTTTGATACTTCAGGCTTACACTATACAAATAAGAAACCCAAGAGATATGATAGGAATAACTAAAGCAGATTAACACCTACTCTGGTTTGGTTGGATTCATTCTCGCTAAAACTCATGCTCTTGTTTCATGAAATTCATGTTCGTTCTTCTAAGCATTGGAAAAGAGCATGTCAAAAGGAAAAGTAACTGTTAATACCCTAAAGTACTGGGAATTCCTATATTAAGAAAAGCAAGACAAATAATAGCAAGAATATGATAATACGAGGGCAGCATTTTACTAATTAGTGGACAGACCAGAAAACCTCTGAACACTTCTGTGCTCAGAAAACATTTTCTGATCAATTTACTTCTCCTGTGTGATTGCTTTCTGGGGCCTAGAGGGGGGAGAATCCTTTTGAATATTGGTTTTGTTAAAATGTACTTGGCCTCACAAGTGTAAACAGTCGATGTAGCATCTTTATCACCTTCAGTTTTAAAGTGCAGAGTCAGGAAGAAAAACAAGTTCTGTTAACAGCGGCTGTCACAAAAGACTATAGGACGAATTTTACATGAAGAAGATGTTTCTCTTGGCACGCTTTCACATATATGATCCACTATATAAGTAAGGGGAAACCCTGGTGGCGCAGTGGTTAACAGCTACAGCTGCTAACCATAAAGGTCAGCAGTTCAAATCCACCAGGTGCTCCTTGGAAACTCCACAGGGCAGTTTTACTTTGTCCTATAGGGTCGCTATAAGTCGGAATCGACTTGATGGCAATGGTTTATATATATATATATGTAAAGAGCCTCAGTGGCTGCTAACCAGGAATGGGCAGTTTGAATCCACCAGCTGCTCTAGAACACTTAATTGTGCTCACGAGGAACCAGTACATAGATCAAGAGGCAGTTGTTCAGAGAGAACAAGGGACTCCATTATGGTTTAAAGTCAAGAAAGGTGTATGTCAGGGTTGTATCCTTTCACCATACCTATTCAATCTGTATGCTGAGAAAATAATACGAGAAGCTGGACTCTGTGAAGAAGAACGGGGCATATAATTGGAGAAAGACTGATTAACAACCTGCGTTATGCAGATGACACAACCTTGCTTGCTGAAAGTGAAAAAGACTTGAAGCACTTACTGCTGAAGATCAAAGACCATAGCCTTCAGTATGGATTACACCTCAACATGATGAAAACAAAAATCTTCACAACTGGACCAATGAGCAACATCATGATAAGCAGAGAAAAGATTGAAGTTGTCAAGGATTTCATTTTACTTGGATCCGCAATCAACAGCCATGGAAGCAGCAGTCAAGAAATCAAAAGATGCATTGCATTGGGCAAGTCTGCTGCAAAGGACCTCTTTAAAGAGTTAAAAAGTGAAGACGTCACCTTTAAGACTAAGGTGCGCCTGACCCAAGCCATGCTATTTTCAATCACATCATACGCATATGAAAGCTGGATGATGAATAAGGAAGGCTGAAGAAGGATTGATGGCTTTGAATTATGGTGTTGGCAAAGAATACTGAATATACCACTGACTGCCAAAATAATGAAGAAATTTGTCTTGGAGGAAGTACAACCAGGATGCTCCTTAGAAGCATGGATGGCTAGACTGTGTCTTACATACTTTGGACATGTCATCAGCAGGGATCAGTCCCTGGAGAAGGACATCATGTTTGGTAAAGTACAGGGTCAGCAGAAAAGAGGATAACCCTCAATGAGATGGACTGACGCAGTGGCTGCAATAATGGGCTCAAGCATAACAACAATTGTGAGTGAGGTGCAGGACCAGGCAGTGTTTTATTCTGTGGTACATAGAGTCGCTATGAGTCTGAACCAACTCAGCAGCGTCTAACAACAACAACAGTTGCTCCTTGGAAACCTTATAGGGCAGTTCTACTCTGTCCAATAGGGTCTCTGTGAGTCAGAATTGACTCAATGGCAATGGGTGTGGTAGGTATATAAGTAGAGAAACCAAAGAACAATTTGTGATTTTCCCAAATCTTATAATACTATAGATGGGCAGAACTAAGAGAAGATCTTTTACTTTTTCCCCCTCCAAATATCCCATCAGTGACTCTTAAAGCATGGACTACAATAAGCAAGCAGTATCCTTTGGGTAAAGTCATTGCTGTCAAGTCGATTCTCACTCATAATGAACCTAGAGGACAGAATAGAACTGCCCCATATGGGTTTCTAAGGAGCAGCTGGGGGATTCGAACTGCTGGCCTTTTGGTTAGCAGCAGACCTCTTAGCCACTGCCCACCAGAGCTCCATCCTTTGGGTAGTAAACAAGTCTCTTCATAGCTCTACCTACTCCTGTGCCTTTATTTATTTATTCCTCCAGTGGCAACATTAAATAGTACAAAGAGTGCATCGGAAGACCTAGGTTCACGTCAGAAGCTCTGGCAATTATTAGCTGTTTATCTTGGGCATGCTGCGTAATCAGAACAATCTTTTATTGAGCACTTACTATGTGCCAGGCATCCTACTCTGTGATAACATAGATTATCTTATTACATATTATCTTATGAGATATATTGTGTTATTTAAAGCCCCAACAATGTTAAGCTGTAGATACTTTGGCTATCCCCATTTCAGAGATGAAGAGACTGAGGCACAGAGAAGTTAAGTGACTTCCCAAGGTCACAAAGGTCAAAATAGGGCTTGAATTGAACATCGTGACCACAAGGCCAGTGGGTTTGACCATGAGGCTCCATTTGCTTACAAGTCTTGATTTTCTCATCTGTAAAATGGAAATCACAATAATGAATCTCACAGGATTGTTACATGACTAAAAGATAAAAAAAAAAAAAAGATAGCATTACATAAAAGAGATCACTGTTGCAATTATGGTTACTGCTGTTCTGTTCTCTCAGACTTCTAGGTCAAAAGCCAGGCGAGAACCTTTATTTTTGTCTCCCAAATCCAATATCCACCACCTGGATCAAAGGAGAATGAAGAACACCAAGGTCACACGATAACTATGAGCCCAAGAGACAGAAAGGGCCACATGAACCAGAGACTTACATCATTCTGAGACCAGAAGAACTATATGGTACCTGGCCACAAACGATGACTGCCCTGACAGGGAGCACAACAGAGAACCCCTGAGGGAGCAGGCGAACAGTGGGATGCAGACCCCAAATTCTCATAAAAAGACCAGACTTAATGGTCTGACTGAGACTAGAAGAATCCTGGTGGTCATGGTCCCCAAAACTTCTATTGGCCCAGGACAGGAACCATTTCCGAAGACAACTCATCAGACATGGAAGGGACTGGACAATGGGTTGGAGAAAGATGCTGATGAGGAGTGAGCTACTTGGACACTTGAGACTGTGTTGGCATCTCCTGTCTGGAGGGGAGATGGGAGGGTAGAGAGGGTTAGAAACTGGGAAAAACGTCACGAAAGGAGAGACTGGAAGGAGGGAGTGGGCTGACTCATTAGGGGGAGAGTAAGTGGGAGTATTAGTAAAGTGTATATAAGCTTATATGTGACAGACTGACTTGACTTGTAAACTTTCACTTAAAGCACAATAAAAATCATTAAAAAAAAAAAATCCAATATCCACCGTGTCCTACTGAATCTCTCTTCCCAATATCTTTAAGGCTTATTTGTTCTTCTTCCTGTCTATTTTTTCAGTTGTGTTAGGGTGAGTGCCTGCCGTTTTTTATAATTTAATAACTATTCATTTCTTTTACCTGCTCTAGCTTTTTCTCAACCTCATCTAGCCTTCCTGACAATCTCTGATCAATATGCACAAAGTTTCACATTCTTACTGTCATGTCTTATTCTTTTATTGCTTATCAGATTTAAAAAACTCCAATATCATCATCATAGCATTTGAGACTCGGGTTCTAATTTACCCATTCAACCTCATTTCCCAGTAGAATCTAATGAAAGTTATTTAGGCCATTTATTTATCTATTAAGTGCCTATTGTATGCTAGGTGCTGTGGATATTTGGTGGAAAAGGTAGGCTTGGGCGTGGACCTCGTGAAGGAAAGAAGGGCCATGCAGACATTAAATAAATACATATATATTCAGTGAATTATAATTACAAGGGAGGGGTAATGGAGGGATAAAAACTAGCTGAGCATAAGGGTTCAGAAAAAGTTCCCTGAAGCAAAACAAGACCACTCAAAGTAAGACTTTGTTCATTCTCTTTCTTCCTTTAAGATTTCCCATTTTCTCCATGCAAATTCAATTATCCTATTAACCTTCCTCAGGATGTATCTTAAATTCTACCTACTATACTACCTAACTTCTCAAGCCACTGAAGAGCTTAAAAAAAGAAAACCAAACCCATTGCTGTCAAGTCAATTCTGACTCATAGTGGCCCTAAAGGACAGAGTAGAACTGCCCCATAGGGTTTCCAAGAATCGGCTGGTAGATTTGAACTGCTAACCTTTTGGTTAGCAGCCGAGTTCTTAACCACTGAACCACCAGTGCTCCTTTCAGAAAATCTTAATGCATTTGTGTTTCTTTGTTCCTGCTATCAGAGATGATTATGTAACGGACTTTGAGTTTTAGGTTCAGGTATGGTATGTCTTGCCACCCCGACTTGATTGTTGGTGATTTTATTGAGGGATCCTGTGTTCTTCCCCTCTAAATTCCACATGGTGCTCAAATAAATGAGTGTTTTGCTTAAGGAATAACTGAGTGTTCAGAAGGTGTGCATATCCAGGTGTCTAGAAATCTTCGTAACAAAAGTAGGGATCAGAATCACTGCTCCAATACCTTAAGTAACCTTTCTTCATGCTCAGATAGCCTAATCTCACTGCTGTTCATTTGCTTTAGGTTTGAGTGAAAATTTGATACTCTTTGCATTAATATTCCTGAAAAAAAAAACTGATTATTGTTCTAGAGGTTTAGCTACATGAACTAATGTCATCATGGAATTCATAATAGCCCAGGAAATGAACCTGCCTACAAAATCCACTGGTCCCTGTCATTTACCTTCTGGATTATATATTTAATGCCATATTTCCACATAAAACTAAAGATAAATAACAAAATAAAGACCTTAAATGTCAGCTCTTGGCAGGCCCATGAAAGGAATATAATCCATGTAACAAAGTTCTATATTTTTTTCTGGTTTTCAGAGATCTGTTTAGCATGTGGTCTTAAAAACGGCTCATTGAAGCTAAGAGAATTCAGTGGAGGTAAGTGAAGTTTTCACAGTTGTGATGGTTAAGGTTGTGTGTCAATTTGGCCAGGCCACGATACTCAGTGGTTTGGCAGTTATGTAATGATATAGTTACCCTTTATTTTGTGATATAATATAATCATCTCCACAATGTGATCAGCCAATCAGCTGTAAGGGGAATTCCCCGGGGAGTACGGCCTGCATTCGGTATATATGGACGTTCTGGCAAAGCTCACTGGCTTTTGCTCACTCTGGATCTTGCATCTGGCTCGTTATCATTTGACCTCTGGTTCTTGGGACTAGAACCAGCAGCCTGCCATATTGCTTGACAGTCTTGGAATTCATCGGCCTCCACAGCCTGTGACCCAACAGCCTCCTATCTTTCCTGCCAATTTTGGATTCATCAGCATCTGTAGCTCATGAGCTAGCAGCCTGTCATCTGACCTGCCTATCCTGGGTTCGTCAGCTCTTGCACCATGTGAGTGAGAAGAAGCTTCCAGCCTGAAGCCTGGCTCATGGACTTAGGACTTGCCAGCCTCTACAACCACATGAGCCATTGCCTTGAGACAAATCTCTCTCTCTCTCTGTGTGTGTGTGTGTGTGTATATATATATATATATATATATATATATATATACATATACACACACACACACGCTTCACGAGTTTTACTTCTCTAGAGAACCTAGCCTAAGACAATAGTAGATTAGGTTCAAGCTTGGTACAAAATTTTGCCAGAATACATCGTGTTAGAGTTGTGTAGAGAGGTACGTGAAAGCTTAGGTATGGTGTGTGGTATTGTAATTCACTTGTTTCCCTTTGTCAGTGGGTTACATGTCAAAGTATAATGCTACTCATACGTGAGGAATTCCAGTTGATCCACAGTTATTTCTCCTCATTGCACTCTCACTCTTGAAGCAATTATATTCGAAACAATGGTGCAATGATATAAAGTTCATTCTCCATAGAACCCTTGTGTGTGGTCATCAGATCTTAAGGTTCTCAAACCACAGGAGCTCCATGTTTTGTATATTCATTGTCCTTTCAATCAATATGACAAAATAATAACCTGCATAAGAGGCAAGCACTGTATCTATATTCCTGAGTTTTTCATTGACTTGTAAGTAAATTTGAACAGACTTCATCATACCACTAGCCTTCATTTATTGTTGCACCGAAATTCATTCCTTTGTTCCACAAAGGTTTGTTGGGTAATTACTAAGTGCCAGGCAATATTCCAGAGAATGATTCTGTTAGCTATGCCAACAGCAAGGTGAGTATTTCTAATAGTGATGAGCAATTCTATTCAACAGATGGCATGGTGAGTAGAAAGAGGACTTGGGTAGTAAGAATGAAATTAAATCTTGGCTTCAATGCTTACTTAGTGAGGTCTGCCACTAAAATATCTCAAAATAGGGGGGACCTCATACCACCAAGAAAGAAGTACCGGGAGCAGAGCTTGTCCTTTGTATCTGGGGTTCCTGCAGAGAGAAGCTCCTAGTCCAGGGGAAGATTGATGAGAAGGACCTTCCTCCAGAGACAACAGAGATAAAGCCTTCCCCTGAAGCTGACACCCTGAATTGGGACTTCTAGCCTACTAGACTGTGTCATGATTCTCTCGGTTGTTTGTTTCTAAAGAGGTCTCTATTTCAGAAATTTGGTAGTACCATAATTACTAATCCTGAGAAAGATGAGACAATGGTGCAAGAACTTCTGGATTTTCAAGATAAGATTGATTTTATTATTGATACTTCTTTTCTGAAGAATGAGAAGTTTATTGTTGCTATGAAGAAGCATTTGAAACATTTATTAACAAATGACCTAACAAACCAGCTGAGCTTCTAGCAAAGTATGTGGATTCAAAACTCTGTGCAGGTAACAAAGAAGCTACAGATGAAGAACTTGAAGAGTTGTTAGATAAAATAATAATTATATTTATGTTCCTTTATATATTAGGTTCTAGTTTACAAACCTACGTATGATTCCATGACCAATGTACATCTTTTGTAGAATAATCTAATTAGAAACCAGGTGGCCTGTATTTTTTTATTGTGATAAAATATTTCACAAGGAATTTTCTGTTTCAAACAAATTTCAAGTGTACAATTTAGTGACATCAACCACAATTGCCATATTATGCAATCTTCACCAATATCTGTCACCAATATCTATTTCCAAAAAATGTTTATCAATGCAAAGAAAATAAAGTCCCTCTTAAGCAGTAGGTTCCCCTTACCTTCCCCGGTAACTAATAAACCTTTTTTTAATAGTAAAAAAATAAAATATAATATCTGAAAATAAATGTCTCCATCTACAAAATAGTGTCTTAGACTGGGTTCCTTATAGAAGCAAAACCAGTGAAGTGTGTATACATGTGTGTGTATATAAATATAAATATAAGTATAAGTATAAATATAAATATATAAAGAGAGAGGGATTTATCTCAAGGAAATGGTTCATGTAGTTGTAGAGGCTGCCAAGTCCCAAGTCCATGGGTCAGACGTCAGGCTGGAGCCATCTCCTGACTCACATAGCTGCACGGGCTGACAAACCCAAGATTGGCAGGTCAGATGGCAGGCCACTGGCTTTCAGGCCTTGAAGTCCAACAAATCCCAAGATCTGCAGGTAAGATGGCAGTCCATTGCCTCATAGACAGACGAATCCCAAGACTGGCAGTTAAGCTGCTAGCTCAAGTCCCAAGAACTAGAGGTCAGACAGTGATGAGGGGCATGCAAGATCCAGAGTGAGAGCCTTGCTGGAATATCTATTTATATACTGGAGGCAGACCACAACCCCAAGGAAACTCCCTTTCAATTGATTGGCTATGATCTGCTCACAGCAGATTTCATCATGGAGTTGATTACATCATTACATAACTTCCAAACTACATCATAACTGCCAAATCACTGAAAATTGGCCAAGTTGACATACAACCCTAACCATCACAAACAGTAACAATTGGTTTAAAAAATACTTAAATAGTGGCTCTATGTGCCAAGCACTGCGCTGTATGCTAGAAGTGAAGCGTGGCCCAAAGCAGATAAGATCTCTGCCATGAGTATTGCACACCACTGGACTAGAGGCAGAAGTGGCTCCAATGGGTCAGGTCAAATTCCAAAAAAAGAGGAGGAAAAAGCCAGGCTGATCAGATCTAGCTTTTATTGGGGAACTTACAGAGGTCAGTGTGGAAATCTGTCAATGGGCAAACAAAGCACCAAGAATCGCCTGGGTAGAGG
This sequence comes from Elephas maximus indicus, assembly GCF_024166365.1. Taxonomy (NCBI): domain Eukaryota; kingdom Metazoa; phylum Chordata; class Mammalia; order Proboscidea; family Elephantidae; genus Elephas; species Elephas maximus. The sequence goes on from NC_064824.1 coordinate 113,546,265, forward strand.
TTCAAACAGGGCAGTATGGGGTGTGGGTTCATATACCTAGTCCTTACATGCAGAGGAACCAGGAAAAAAAAAGTCTAATCTATGATGGATGGAATTCTTTTTGTACTGGTTAACGGGTTTCAATTGACATTACCATGAAGTCAAGTGTTCGGTAGGTTTTTTCCAGGCCAAAGCCCTGCTCACTCAGGTACTCTGGTTCTCCCCCAGAGTCTTTTGCAGCCAGGACCCATCCTGTATTGTTCAGGGCGCTCACACAGGGTAGCTGAATATTTCAAGCATGTTTACTGCGTGATATAAGGAGCCTTGGTAGTTCAATGGTTAAGCACTCAGCTGCTATACTAAAAGGTTGGTGGTTTGAACCCACCCAGAGGCTCTGCAGGAGAAAGACCTGGTAGTTTGCTCCCATAAAGACTTCAGCCAAGAAAACCCTGTGGGGCAGTTCTACTCTGTCATGTGCGGTTGCTATGAGTCGAAATTGACTCGTTATGATTGTACCACTGGAACTTGTTAATCTGGGTAGTGGCTTTAAAATGTGTCCACAAAATCTTTGACACTTTTTTCTTCAACAAGTGCAGCCTAACTCCCTTGTCCTCGAATATGGCTCAGACTTAGTTACTTGATTATAATGAATACAAGGTAGCCGAAGTGATGCTCTGAGAATTTCAAAGCTAGGTCGTCAGAAGGATAGCTTCCATCTGATGGTCTCTTGTATTGCTCACTCTGGGGAAAGCCAGCTGCCATGTTAGGAGGGCACTCAAGCAGCCTGGAGAGAGGCCTACATGGGCAGAAACTGAGGCCTCCCACCAACAACCAGTACCAACTTGCCAGTCATAAGAGTGATCCACCTTGGACGCATGTCTTCCAGGCCTAGTCATAACCTTGGGTTGACTGCAACCGTAGCCAAAATCTTAACTGAAACCTGAGGAGAGACTCCAAGCCAAAAGTGTGCAACTAAACCACTGCCAAATTTTTAATCCACAGGAACTGGAGGATAATAAATGCTTTATGGTTGTTGCCACTAACTTTTGGGGGAACAATTTCTTTTATAGCAATAGATAACTAATATAGCATGTGAGAAAAATGTCAGGATGAATGTAAACGATTATGGTAGAAAACCTTTCAAATTTCCTCTAGCTTACCACGCATGTTGGAAAAAGCAAAACTAAATAAATAACTCCTCACAGATTTCCAATGTTTATATTGCTACAGGATTAAATCCAAATTCCCAATATTGAAAAACCTACACAGTTGGACCTCATGAAACTTGATCTCCTTCTACCCTCCAGCACAAACACTCTACTGTATCCATACTAGTCTACCTACATTCAGGCAGTTCCTCCTGAGCATTGCTGCTTCCAAGATTTTGACCATGCCTTTTCTCTACCTTGAAGGTCACCTACTTTTTTTTTTTGTATATTTATCATTTTCTTTATGAGTTTCATTTAACCAAAAAAACTAAACCCAGTGCTGTTGAGTTGATTGCAACTCATAACAACCCTGTGGGACAGAATAGAACTGCCCCATATGGTTTCCAAAGCTGTTCATCTTTATGGAAGCAGACTGCCACATCTTTTTCCTACAGAGTGGCTAGTGGGTTTGAACCACGGACTTTTTGGTTGCACCTAAGCACTTTAACCACTGTGCCACCAGGGCTCCTTAAGCTTAATTTAAGTCCTGGGGTAATTTTTAATTACTCTAATTCTATCGGTCTCTCCATTTTAAATATCCAATAGTTTTCTTTGCCAATGTTGAGTATTTAATACTTACTTCCCTAAGTACATATAGCTATTAATTAATCAATAAATATGTGCATACCTATGATGTGCAAAGCACTGTGCCAAGAGCTATATGTGACTTTTTAATAGAGCAAAAAGTTAAGTAATACATCAAAAAGTTATAACTTTATTATATTTAACTCTTTTTAACTTTTTTGACCTATTATGGTATATAAACTTTTAAGTGTGTGTTTCTTCATCTCACAATTGTAGATTGTAAGCAGTTTGAGGACAGGAAACCATTTCATACTCCCAACCCTGAGCACATCCTTGTAGAATATGAATCTACGAAAGTATCTTTTCGTCATCCCCATACAGGGCAGCAATTTCAAAGTAATGAAAAGATTTTGACGTTTTCTCATTCTCCTTATATTTAGCAAATAGGACATCATGTTTGGTAAAGTAGCAGGTCAGTGAAAGCAAATGAATCCCTCAATAAGATGGACTGTCATAGTAGCCAGAACCATGGACTCAAACACAACAACCCAATAACCATGAAGATGGTGCAGAACTGGGCAACATTCCATTCTCTTATGCCCAAGATCGCCAAGAGTCAAAGCCAACATGATGGCAACCAACAACAACAACAGAAACACAGTGATAGCAAATTAGAGTGTGAAGCTCTTACATTTAAGTGGCAGTGGGTTCCCCTGGTCGTGTAACTTAACCATGAAATCATCCTGGAGAAAGATCTGTGTATAAAGATTCAGGACACTATGTACACATACTTCCTTAGTCACCAGTCTGTCAATCCTCTCTGAGAGGAGGCTTTCTCCTTTTCTCAACTGTCCTGAAAATGTTGTCTTCAACGTAAGACATGAAAAATAGTGCAAAACTTCTGACATGGCGTGGTTCGCAGTCAAAGACTCAGTGCTACAACGAAGTAGACAACACTGGTAATCATCTAAATGCTGCAAGGTGACTCGGGTGAAAGCAAGTTCTTCCCTGGAATTATCAGAAGAATTAAACTCATTCTCTGGTTCCCTCTAACAGCTGTGAACTAGTTAAAACTGCAACTGGTCTAAAATAAGAAAAGGTAATTGAAAACAAAGAAAAAGGTAGCCTTTCGAACTTTAAGTTGTGCAAGAATGACCTCTGGAGTACTTGGCAATCAAAGCTGTCTGGTCCTCAACATCTCCCTCCTCACCGCTATGACCACAATCATCTTCTCCATCTCTACCACCTCCACCTCCACCCCCACCTGTACTTCCACCACTACCAAATTCCAATTCAAAACGCCTATGCTAAGGCCTGGGAATCTGTATCTGTGTTTCCAACAGGCATATTGAGATGACTTTGATGAAGGTAGAGAAGTGCAATTCAATTATTTGTAAAACACAAAGAAAGAGGACAAAGAGAAGAATATTGGTAACTTCATGTGATTCCTTAATTTTATTTTTCTTTAGTTGACTGTATTTCCACTGCTCAAATTTGTCTTAATTGTTAATATGAAATTGAATGGATATGGCTGGCTTTGCTTTGAAAGCCTCCATACTACAAAAAGGAATTACGTTCTTTAAAGAAACCTGGGTAAGAACGTGGGTTTTGGTGAAGTGAGGGATTGAAGTAAAAGATGTAAAGAAACCTGTGGAAATAGCTAGTTGGAACAAAGAAGCCTAACAGACGTGTCAGCTCCATAGCATCTCCAAAGCAATGAAGAGATCATGAAAAGGGAAATTTGAGTGGGAGTTTTAAAACCAGAATCCCATGCCCGATCCAGTCTCTAGCTACTACTCCTCTAAACCACCTTCTACACCGCCGCAGGAGCTATCTTTCTAAACCATCGTCTGATCCCAATGGTCCCATTCTGATTGCATGTATGTGTGAGTGTGAGTGTGTGTTTGGGGAGGGTACTTGCACGGAAAAAGACGTCTAAGATTTACACTGAAATGCTAACAGCAGTTAACATTAGAGGACAATATTTTGTAGGGCTTCCACTTTTTACAAGATGCATACTTAAATTTTAGTATTTAATTTTTTTTTAATAATGAACATGTATTTCTACAGTCAAAAATAATATAAACATTTTAAAATAAAATTAATTTGGTAAAAATTTCACTGGCCTCCCATCACCTTCACAATAAAGTCCAATAATTTTGTCCAAGTAGGCTCATCTCCCACCCCTCTCAACAGGCACCCTCCTCTTTCAGATAAAACAGACTCTAAATTCCTGGCACGGCTAACTCTTTCATGCCTGGTATCACTCATATTGGCCACTCTCTTTAAGGAAGGAAAAGACACTGACTGGCCAGCTGACAAAATCCTCTTCATTCTTTAAGACTCATGCTGAGACAAAAGACTGTCTCGTGAAGCCTTCCTGATAGCCCAAATGGTGCTATGTAAGCCTTATTGGATCCTGAGGCAAAAGAATAATCAGTAATACTGGTCCTGCCTTTCTTTAAAATTTTGATATTTTGTGCATCACAGACTTTTGCAATAATTTTGATTTTTTTAAATATTGCTTGGCAATAAGATCAATGTCGATAGCTGAACTTTTTGGCACCCACTTAAATTTTGTGTTGCTACACTTTCCTTACCATTGTCCCAGCCCTGACCCCAGGCAAAGTTGATGGCGCCATCTTCTTTGTGGCTTCTGTTTCTTGGACCTACCTCCACTGTGAGATTTATCACACTGCATTATAGATTCTGATACATGTATTTCTCTCCTATAAACATAGTACCAAAACCCCAAACCAAACCCATTGTTGCTGAGTCAATTCTGACTAATAGCAACCCTATAGGACAGGGTAGAATTGCCCCATAGGGTTTCCAAGGAGCAGCTGGTAGGTTTAAACTGCCAACCTTTTGGTTAGCAGCCAAGTTCTCCACCACTGTGCCACGGTTCCATAAATATAGCAGGTGCCTTTAAATATGTGATGATGGCATGAATAAAAGTTGAGAAACCTGGCTCAAACCTCTAAAAATTTCTGAGATTCAGTTTCCTCATCTGTCAAATAAGGATGAGGTGCTAAATCATACTCAATGATTGATGCTATAGCCACTAAAAAAATTAATATAAAACAATATCTAACATTGATATATTTCCTACTATGTGCCAGCCACTTTTCTAAGTATTTAACAAGTATTAACTTGTTTAATTTTCACAACAGCTCTATGAGGTTGGTACATTATTACAACCAATGTACAGATGTGGGAACTCAGGTTTGGAGCATCTAACAGACTTGTCCAGGGAGTTTGTGTTTGAACCCAGGGAGTCTGGATCTTGGATCTATCCTTTTAACCCTATATTGCCCCTCACAATAACAATGTTATATATAAGTGTTTAAATATACAATCAAAACAAATAAAGGGTTTATTATTTTAATGGGAAAACAGTAGAGATATTCTAATTCTAAGCCAGAGAATATTGTGTGCTGTGGCATTTCTTCCATGAAGTCTGCTTCACAGTAAAAATAAACTGTTTTACTTATCAAGGACAAAGGATACAATAGGACTTAATCAAAGAGAATGAGAAAACTTAAATAGTGAAAGTAGCATTAAATGACTAAGGTTTGTCAGGTCAGGTTGCATGATACTTAGAAGAAGGTTTAATAAAACAGTCACTCAGAGAGCCACACAGTCAGCCAACCATGTAGCTATACCCTCACCTCTGAGCCTGTGTCTGAGTTCTGTGCTCCCTGGTAAGTCAAGGTGAATCGGCTGAAATTACTCTGTTGATACCAGCTTTTAATTTCAAAATGACACTGAAAACAGCTGATATTGGCAACCTCAGCAAGTAATGTTACTACACTTATGAGCACGTTATGAATAGCCAACTGTTTATGTTATCGATGTGGGTATTCGGGCACCCTATCTGAGATTAACAGGAGCCACTCTGCTCCTTATGAAGGGAGGGAAAGGAAAGAAGTAAAAAAAGAGAAGATACATGGCTCCCATAGCCAACTTTGGTGAGGCAGGCACCTCTTGGAAGTTTGCAAGGCATATCACCTAAAGTGATGATGCAGAAAGGGCAAGGGAGGGCAAGAAAAACCCACCATGCAATCAGCAATTATCCTTTGCTCTTTATGTTTACCCTTATTAAATTGAGTTTTATTGTACCTCAAGGTACTTCTGGTTCTCTGAAGTAACTCTGTGTACTGAACCTAAGAGGGCAGTAGGTGAGAAATCCTTTTGTCATGTTACCTGGTATTAGGATGTGCCCATCTGCACTGCATGAGAGAACAGCAGAACTGCAAGCTAGGAGCTGGGGGAGATGGGCAGCCCCACCAGCAGAAGCTGTGGCCATCCCTAGGTAACCACCTTCACGTTCCCTGTCCTTCTCCTTGTTTCAGATAGCTCTGTGCAGAATTCTAGAGCAAACAAAATCACAGTCTAACCCCAATCTCAGTTTCTATGAGTTTCACAGAATTTATTTCCATGTTGCCATATAAAGGGTCAGTAATGTTTCCTAAAAAGTCATTAATTGCTGACTTGCTAGAGGAAGAGGTAAATGATTGGGCTTTGGCTCTGAAATCCAACAGCTGTTCCAGCAATTTCTGGAACCTCTTAAACAAGAAGCAAACTGTAAATCTCTCCCACACAAAAATCTTTCATGTGCATTCAGGAGAACTCTTAGGCATTCATATTGGAAATTCCCAGGTGGGTTGTACTGGAGAATTTGTGTTTCTTTTCCCAACATGAGTACTGTAGACATTTTTGGTAGTACAGTCCAATTTACCTGGATCTGAGAAGTGAAAATCAAACCAAAAACAAGCTAATTCCTTGCCTTTTGCTTATCTCAGACTCACATTGTTTTTTTTTTTTCTTTTTTAAATTCACCTTTGGGTCAATTCTGCAATCTAATCATCCGTATCAACACCCCAAACTGTATCAAATTATAGCCAATACTTTATGTTCTTAGACTGTTTCCATGTTGGGAATCATGTGTATCTGATATGAATATGTTGTTATGATGTGATTTTTGCTGTGAATGTATTTCCAGTCTAAAGAGTGGGTCAAGATTAAAGAATAAAGCGCTCAAAGACCACTATAAGCCAATACATCAACAACAGAGAAATAAAGAAGAGATAATTGGAGTTTGAGTGATCAGGAAACACTGAAGGGGGAACCTTGAATATGGAGGCTAGATTTTTAACAAGCATTTAGAATGAGATGTGGAGTCCCTGGGTGGTGGAAAAAATTAGGCAAAAAATTAGAGGTTGATGTCCACCCAGAGGCACTTTGGAAGAAAGGCCTGGTGATCTACTTCTGAAAAACCAGCCACTTAAAACCCTATGGAGCGCAGTTCTACTCTGACACACATGGAGTTGCCATGAGTCATAGCTAACTAAACAGCAACCAGCACTGGTAGGATAAGCCATGAGTCTGTGAATCTAAGTGGTACTAAGCACGGGATGTGTGGACATTCAGACACTGCACAGGCATCCTACTGAAGAACAGAAAGAACAAGAACGATATTAATTCTAATTATGAAGCTCTTAAAAGTCAGGCAAAGAGGAATTGAAATTTGATAGGCCTAAGGAGTATTTATGGGGGTTAACCTGATGATAATACGTGGGAAGTTTTCCAAGAAATCTAGGCACAAGGCAAGAAGATCTGGAAACAGGGGGTGTCGGGAAGGATAGAAAAGAACGGGTAACTCCCGGACACATTTCACAATATGAAGCCTGACTTGGAGGCTAGTGATTATAGGAGGTGAAGAAAAGGGAGGAGTCAAAAATGATTCAGATGTTTCTAACGTGAGAGATAGAACTAGTGTTGCTGGCATTCATGAGAATGGAGAAATTAGATGAAGCAATCCCTGCCAGAAAGATAAATGATGATGAGTTCTGAGCTTCCCAGAACAAAAACCCACATTAACTGTGAGCTAATCAAGATAGAAAAGGTAATTATTTACTCTGGGTCCCTCCACTCTTACCACTAAATCAAAGACGTGCTGGAGAGCACAGCACGTCTTGAAATCCTGCTCTCTTTCACTTGTCTTCACTTCCATAGAAACACACCCCAGGAAAAGTCAGCAGCAAGAGTGCCTCTGGTTTTCATGCCCTCACCAGTGAGATACCTCATAGGCCCTTTCAACATGAGGCTACAAAATGGTTTTCTGTTAACAACCCAGGTACTATAGGTTGAACGACATGCATGGATCCCACAAACCACCAATTAATAATCTTAATCTCCAGTCTCACATTTGTCAAGAGCTGCTGGCAAACAGAAAAACCAATTGAACTCACTTTTACAGCTGTGTTCAATCTATGATGTCACTATTAGATGGTGTAAGGAAGAAAAAGAAGTTGTTGTAAACTAACATGAAGCAGAAATTAGGATTGCCATTGTTGACACCACGACCTGGCATAGAACCACTCCATCTGCAGGTAAAAACTATCTGGTTAAAATTCAACTTCCAGCTGATAGCACCCACGTTAACATTGATAAATTACTTAATACTTCTGTGCCTCAGCTTCATCTGAAAATAAGAATAATCATATTATGTAGTTTAAAGAGATGAGTATTGACTAAGTATTAACATATGCCATCTGAGAAGCTGGATATATATGAAGAAGAATGTGGCATCAGAATTGGAGGAAGACTCATTAACAACCTGCATTATGCAGATGACACAACCTTGCTTGCTGTGAAAATTAAGAGGACTTGAAGCACTTACTAATGAAGATCAAAGACCACAGCCTTCTGTATGGATTGCACCTCAACATAAAAAACAAAAATCCTCACAACTGAACCAATAAGCAACATCATGATAAACAGAGAAAATATTAAAGTAGTCAAGGATTTCAATCAACACCCATGGAAGCAGCAGTCAAGAAATCAAAGAACATACTGCCCTGGGCAAATCTGCTTCAAAAGACCTCTTTAAAGTGTTAGAAAGCAAAGATGGCACCTTGAGGACTAAGGTGCGTCTGACCCCCAGTCACGGTATTTTCAATCATTTCACATGCAAGCCAAAGCTGGACAATGAATAAGGAGGACTGAAAAAGAATTGGTGCCTTTGAATTATGGCTTTGGCAAAGAATATTGAATATATCATGGACTGCCAGAAGAACGAATAAATCTGTCTTGGAAGGAGTACAGCCAGAGTGCTCCTTAGAAGCGAGGATGGTGAGACCTCCTCTCACGTAATTTGGACATGTTATCAGGAAGGACCAGTCCCTGAAGAAAGACATCATTCTTGGTAAAGTCGAGGGTGAGCGAAAAAGAGGAAGACCCTCAATGAGATGGATTGACACAGTGGCTGCAATAGCGGGCTCAAACATAGCAAGGGTTGTAAGGACGGCTCAGGACCAGGAAGTGTTTGTTCTGTCGCACATGGAGTCTCTAGGAGTCAGAACCAACTGGGTGGCACTTAACAACAACAGCATATGCAAGTCACTTAACACAATATCTGATTCATAGTAAAGGGTTTAATAAATGTTCACTCCTATTATTATTTTTATTGCATCCCTGAAGACAAAAGGAATGCTTTGGAGATCAAAAGATGTGCAAAGAATGCAGGGTTACTTTGCATTTACCAAAGCTCTTGAGTCACATATGGATGGGTGGTATTCAAAAGAAAACAACAAAAAAAAATACAAACCAGTTGCCATTGAGTCGATTCCAGCTCATGGTGACCCCGTGTATGTCAGGGCAAAAATATGCTCCATAGAGTTTTTAATGGCTGTAACTTTTGGAAATAAATTATCAGGCCTTTCTTTCAGGGTAGCTCTGGGTTGATCCAAATCTCCAAACTTTTAGTTAGTAGCTGAGCACTCAACCGTTTGCACCACCCAGGGACCCTGGTATTAAGGATAACCCTATGATAACACAAATTTGATTACGATTTTCTTAGCAGTTGGCTCCTGCGCTCCACTCAGCTACTGTTCAAATGTGGGACGATGGGCTGGATTTCTTGTCCTCTGAAGAGGCAGACGTATTAGAATTTGACAGCCTCAAGATATTTGTGTTTAGTATAGTCGTATTTTTTATGGTGTAATTTCCATTATCTGTACCATTGTGCTTTTAGTGATATTTTCAACCACCTGAAAAATAATTGTTTTTCATTGCCTTCACAAAAATGTGACTGTGTTTTACAGACTGAATTTTTGGGAGTATTTTTCTCATTATGGCGCTGTTTACTATTCCTGAAAGTTAGCCACTTCCCTGGAGGTGGGGAACTGTTCGTCTACATTTTCCTGGGTACGTAGGTGTTAAAAGGAGACAAAATGAACGTGCTGCACATTATAGCGGGGCTTAGTTTAGTCTAAATGTGTTTTGGGGTTTTGTTTTGTTCACTTTTGCTCCTAAGCATGGTATTTCAGCTTTAAAATTTGTCTCTTGACTGCATATGGAGATTACCAGCGCCTCAGCCCACTTCTTCCCTCCATGAACGAGAAGCATCAGGGCCAACCTGCCAGGCTTAGAAAGCTTTCTTTCCTTTGGATTTTTAATTTGTGGAGGCTGTTACCTAAGCATTTGTGGCAAAACAAAAGGAAACGATTGGAGGCAGATGATGCCAAAAACAATCATTTTGCTCTGGACTGGAGCCCACTGTGGCAGGACTGCAGCAGTTTCTTTTTTCACCAACAGTCCAGACTTTTCCAGACGCCCATCAATCAGACAACTACTGAGAGAGTCCTTTGAGTTGCTAATTATATTTGTTCTGAATGATTTATGAAATCCTGCCTGGCTATTCCAGGAGCAGAATGAGCCCATGGGATTCCAACTCCTGCTCTCACCATAGCTGAGTTTCAGCGACGGATATAGTCTAGAGTTTCATCTTCATTTCTCTATTGCCCAGCAAGCACTGACTGAAGGAGTCACAGCAGCCCAGGCAGGGTTTCAACTCTCGTAAGCAGGACTGGATTCCTATGATGCTACAACCATAGTAACTAATCCAGAACTAGTTGAACAGAGGTAACAATCTACACTGAATACTAATATTTAGGATAACTCTGGTTTTTGGATTTCATGGTTAAGACAGAAAGAAAGGTGTTCATATTCCTAGTTTCTAACTCTTTAGTCTATCTCACCAAGCCTAAGTAATGAAAAATTAGTACTGACTGCTATGCTGTAAGAAATGTTAAGTTCATGAGCTTGAAAGTAGGTTCTGAGGCCAGGCAGCCTGGGTTCAAATCCTGGCACCACATATTAACTGCAACCTTGGTCAAGTTATTCAATTTCTCTGTGCACTGATTTCCTCGCCAAGTGCCTGGCACACAGTATCACATCAAAAATATTTCTTCTTTTTTTTCTTCTTATTACTATTTGCCAATTTTAATCTTTCAGTATAATAGATAAGTGTAAGAAAAAAAATAAAAGAATAAAAAGACCTAAAATCAAAGCTGTCATTTCAAAGCAATTTCCTCTCCACCATAAACCCAAACCAACCCGCTGCCATCGAGTAGATTCTGACTCATAGCGACCCTATAGGGTTTCCGAGGCTGTAAATCTCTTTGGAAGCTGGCTGCTACATCTTTCTCCCACAGAGCCACCGGTGGTTTCGAACTGCTGACCTTTTGGTTAGCAATCGATCACCGTAACCACTGCATCACCAGGGCTCCTTTCTACCATGAAAGGGGGGGGAAAGAAGCAACTGCTTCTATAGTAATCTTAGATTCTCTAAATTACAGAACAGCACCTCCAATTATAAAATTATATTATATACTCCACTGACTACAGGATGAGTTACACTTCTGGACATAATTTGCATGTGGCTCTTATTTATTCGAATAAAAGTTGCCAGACCTAGAAGAATCTGTATGTGCAATACAAACTTTCATGGACAAAGAACAAGGAAACATGGATTCCAACACCTGCTCTCCCCTACCCCACATACTTGACTTTTGGCAAATTACAATCTCCCTGGTTCCAATTTCATCACCTGTAAAATGAGAAGGTCCGTTCCAGTTTTAATTAAAAAACAAACTAAATAAGCTATTTTTAGACTGATTCTTATAAGGTCTAAGAGACCAGCAAATACACGTTCAACGTTAGAGCTATCCTAAAATTTTGATCTCCTGCCTTCAAACATAAATTGCCTCACAGCTAACTATTATTAGAATAAAATAATTGGTTCACAGTAAATAATGGTTCAAGGAGCCCTAGTGGCGCAGTGGTTAAAGTGCTCATCTGCCAACCAAAAGGTCTGCAGTTTGAACCCGCCAGCTGCTCTGCGAGAGAAAGATGTGGCAGTCTGTTTTCATAAAGATTTACAGCCTTGGAAATCATATGGGGCAGGTCTACTCTGTTCCATAGGGTTGCTATGAGTTGGAATTGACTCGAAGGCAATGGTTTTTTTTTTTTTTTTTTGTAAAAAATGGTTGTTCATCTTCTTTTGGGCATTGTGTTTTAGAGTCTTTTAGATTTAAGTCTGTGAGACAGCTGCCATGTTGTTTCCCATTTTTTCTTTCTAATTTAGTGAAATTATAAGTGTTCTCTGTGATTTTCTCCATGAATCTCTAAATGCTATCAGGTAGCACTAATTTGTCTAGAGACTTTATATCCCTCTCTTGGAAGTTTATAAGATAAATTGTGCATAACTGAAAAATCCTTAAAGAGAAGAAATTGGTGAAATTTCTAAAGAGAAGTTGTTAAAGTAAACTATGGAAGTCCTGTCACTATCTTTGGCAAATTGATAATTAGCATAGCTTCTTCAGTGGTATTTCAAAGAATGTTTGTTCCATTTATGTGCTGAATGCATTACTTCTGAAATCCATTCTACTTAAGATATGCAAGAATACATAAATTCCAACTGTACACAATGGGGTTATAAAGACTTTATATACAAACCATATGAAGAGAACAAAATTATGTTATTTTAATAAACAACCTAATGCAATCTCATCAACAACGCTATATAATTACTTAAGCAAGAGTACTTTAGAAATGATAAGGTGTTATTCAAATGTAAGGAATTAGTTATTTTTGCTCCAAGAGCTTAAATGCTTTATCCTAATTGAGGTGATATTTTCTTTTGAACGACCCTGTTGTGTATGATTCAAGTACACACCACCCTGCCTCTCATTTGATTTCTTTGACGGAGTGATTGAAAAATACCAGGCTTATTTTAAAAAGTCATAGCTCATTATTCTGTTTACAAAAAAAAAAAAAAAATCAACATCGTATTCTTTTATATGGCAAATTACCATAATTTATCTGAAATACAATCTGAATTATAGAAATTTGATTTACAAGAAGCTCTTTAGGAGATATCTGCTTTCTGAAATAAGAAACATCTGACCCGGCTTTTCCTCCTTGACTAAGAAAACTGGCTCCAAAGGAAAGAAAACAAAAGCGCTGGCCAAGTCAACGGGGGTAAAAAGCCCATCTCCCACAGTTGTGAGAAATTTTCTTGAATCCTTTCTGCATTTTCATTCTGGATCCAAAAGAAAATAATGAACTGAGTTGGGCATTTTGCCCGTTTTATAACTTGACAACGACTAGATGTAACTGAAACAACACTAATTGGAAAACAGTCCTCTCTTAAGGTATTGGCACATTTACGCCACTCAATTATCAGACCTGCAGAGAGATTTTTATTGTAGTCTGGATTCCATCTGTTCAATTGCTCAAATATGAGCATGGTTTCTGATCTAGCTTGAGATTGCTGCTGGTTTCTGTGGTATATAATATGGTGAGATTTATGATATGAATCATAAAAAGATTTTTTTCAATGGAGATTAAAATATATTCTGGCTCCTATATGCTTCATAATTTTCTAGATAAATATTCCTGGTTCAATTTACTAGATAGTTAAAAAAAAAAAAAAAAACTTCGTGGAAAAAAAGTATTCATACAAACACTTCCAAATGAAAACGCTATTCAAAACAATAAATTTTACAATGAAACATTATAAAATGGTACCAAAATAAGTTTTAACTCAAATTCAAAAAGTTAGGGAAACAAACAGTTTTCATTAACTTACAAGTTGGTTTTGCTGTTGGAGGAAATTTGGTCCGGGTAATAGCCAAAATTATGAAGATAATCACTGGCCATAAAATCAAGACAAGTGTCCAAAGCTGTAAAATAAAGATAGTAAAAATGTTAATTATATTGCTGAAACAAAAAGCCTGACTACAAGAAGGCATATCACACTATAATATTGCTATACAATCTGGATATTTGACTACCTCTTTTTTTTTTTTTAAGTATTTTTAATAAGAATGGGTCAAGAGATCTTTAGAATGCAAGAGACCTCTAAGTGAACACAAGAATGACTTCCAGGCTTAAAACCTTGAAACGGTCATCTGAAGTTCCCTTTCTAGTCGCCTCTCAAGACTGCTCCAAGAGTGGGTTATCTTAGAAATGAAATCTGATCTTTCACTCCCTTAAATATTTTATAGTTCCCCAGTTGTCTGTTGGATAAGAACACTCTAATCAGGACATACAAAATCCAACGTAATTTCAACTTAGGCCAGGAGGGACCAGTCCCTGGAGAAGGACATCATGCTTAGTAAAGTAGAGGGTCAGTGCAAAAGAGGAAGACCCTTGATGAGTTGGATTGACACAGTGGCTGCAACAAAGGGCTCATAAATAACGATTGTGAGGATGGTGCAGGACCAGGTAGTGTTTCATTCTGTTGTACATAGGGTCCCTATGAGCCAGAATCAACTCAACAGCACCTAACAACAAACTACAACAAGCCATATCTTAGCATTTCCATCGTTGGTTTTCCACACTCGGCCATAAAAAACAATGCCTAACATTGGGTAATGGTTCAATAAATGTTGTTGAACAAATGCATGCATGAATAAATGAATGAAAACATAGTGAGTCAATGAATGTAAACAGGAACTTAAAAGTTCTGTAAAACCCTCCTGTATCTTGCATCTGCTTCTCTCATAGACCTAACACACTATCATCAACAGTTTTCTTGCCTGACTCCTCAACTAAACTGGGAACTCCTTAAAAAAAAAAAAAAAAAAAAAACCTGTTGCCTTCGAGTCGATTCTGACTCATAGTGAGCCTAAAGGACAGAGTAGAACTGCCTCATAGTTTCCAAGGAGTGCCTGGCAGATTAGAACTGCTGACTTTGTGGTTGGCAGCCATAGCTCTTAACCACTACACACACCACGAGCATTTCTGAGCTCCTTGAAGGCAATGTCTTGTTCATCCCTGTATTTCCACTGTTTGGTATAAATAGGTGCCCCCAGAATACATACTGTACTGAAATTTCTATAGAGGATTTCATTTTAAGGCAGTTCAGGTGCAGCTTCTCTCTCATGTAGACATGATTCCATTAGTAAGTCACTAACTGCTTAATATTTGCTACACCTATAAAATTGTCTCCAGAGCCATGAAAAACCCATACTCATATGGTATGTAGTTAGAGTGCTCAAGCCAGACCACATAGAACAAACCTTGCCCATAGTTAACCTTTCATTACCCAACTTTTATTTTTCTTTAAAAAAATTTTTTTGATGGCATGTGTTTTCGGTATTGTAACGCATGCTTACTAATTGAATGTGTTTAAAATTTCGGTTGGTAATATGGACTTTGAGAAATATGATCTGGCAAGACAAGCCACCAACGAAGCAAGTGGCACTTTGGCGCCGTTGATGTATGGCATGACAGTACGCCACTGAGAACTAGGTAGACAATTTATTGCAGGTGCCTTTAGGTTACCTGGGGAACCTCTGGGTTTCCAAACATGACACAGAAAAGCCAAAACAAACCCATCAGGGCTCCCTAACTATCACACGGGAAAGCCATAATTATGCTTGTAAGCCTTATCTCACAGAAATAAAGGGAAAAAAGGCAAAAGTTTACAAAGCTAATACATCCAGGGAGCATCACCTAATAGAACACTCAACCTACACGACATTGAGGCTCCAGCTCCGGTCTGCTGAGCTTTGTGCATTTCAAAAGGGACCTATTTCAACGCTAAACGCACTAGAACTGGAGTAACGCCTTAATTCTGAGATCCAGAGGCATTAAAAGTGGCTGGCATCGGTTTAAGCTGATGATAATGAAAGGATTTAATACAGTTAATCTTGAAACTATGTTTCCATCCGGTTACTCAATCAGACCCGTTCTCTTTCCTCCCCCCTTTTTAGACACAATTTGCTTCTGTCAAATCTTAAACTGTCTGCCTGGGGCTCTTCATTTCTCCAAAATAATCCAAACCTATTCAATTATTGATCCTTAAGTAACTCCTTTCCTAAATTTTCTTCTAAATCCTCTGCTGTGTGTCTAACAGCTCTGCTTTCATTGCTGGCAGGTCTATCACCAACTTCTTGGCCTTTGGGTATAAGGACAAGTTTTAAGAAAGGGAAGAAATTGACTGTGGATTTAAGGAATGCTATTTTTTTTTTTTTTTAAGGCACTGAGTTTTCTTGGAGCCGGAAAACACCCAGACAGAAAGCAGCGTTTCTCAAACATTGGTATGCCTACAGAATCACCTGGGGATCTCATAAATATGCAGATTCCAATTCAGTTGTCCGAGGTGGGGCCTGAGATTCTGCATTTCTAGCCAGGTCCCAGTTAGATGCTGCTGGTCCATGGATCACACTTTGAGTAGAGCAAACTGAGACACACTCCACCCTGCCTAACTAGCAGGATCGTTGATAGATCGTGGAATATTTTAGATGCATGCCACCCTACCAAATTAGCAGGATTGTTGATAGAGTCCTGAATATTTTTGTTGGAAAGTGCTTCGAGATTCTCTAATGTAGGTTTTCTTTACCTGGATAGAATCCAGGGCATTGTTAAACTTGTACAGAAAAAAAAAAATTACATTTTTATTTTCTCTAGCTTGTAACTGAAATTTAGCATTTCTATTTTTTTATTAGTGTGGAGCCCTGGTGGTACAGTAGTTAAGAGCTCAGCTGCTAACCAAAACGTCAGCAGTTCAAATCCATCAGCCACTCCTTAGAAACCCTATGGGGCAGTTCTAGTCTGTCATATAAGGTTGCTATGAGTTGGAATTGACTTGACTGCAACAGGTTTGATTTTTTTTTTTAATAAAGAATTAAGGTAAAAAAAAAAAATGAATGGAATTAAGGTAAAAAAAAAATGAATGCTTCTGGATATTGGTTTTATATTTGAGGTCACAGTTATTCTTTTTAAAAAGTGCTCACCTGAGCAGGCTTAGTGCCCCATCCCGTTGCCATCGAGTCAATTCCAACTCATAGCAACCCTACTGGAGAGAGTACAACTGTCCCATAGAGTTTCCCAGGCTGTATTTTTATGGAAGCAGACTGCCACATCTTTCTCCTACAGTGTGGCTAGTGGCTATGAACAGCTGATCTTTCAGTTAGTAGCTGAGCGCTTTAGCCACTGGATCACCAGGGCTCCTTTTAGCACCCTATAGCTGCTTTCATTAGCATCTCTTCATTTTCTATGCCAAACTCATGAGACTACCATGACTAAGACCAACGACAGCAACACAAATGTACATCCACATCCAAAGAAGGGACAGATGCTTTGGAATATCTGTAAGTTGTCTTTTGGATGATCAACCTAATCTGATGATTTTATGTGGATGCTTTGCTAAATTTTGAAATCCATTTTAGATATGTTTCATATGCAGACAAAATGTAATCTGTATCAGAGCAGTTTACGAAAATGTAGACTCCGTTAAAGGCAAAAATCAGAGCAAGTCCGTAAGCAAATCCACCCTCACAAGATTTCCACCCAAGATTTCAGGTCAGAGAGGTTTGGAGAACATTTCCACACAGTGCGTTTTAGAGGAATGGTAAATACAAAGCCCACTACACTGTGTCTTGGGAATGTTAAGGCTGACAAATTAATCACAAAAGCAAGAAATAAACAAAATTTAAATTTTCATAGGCAGCAGGATTGCTCTCAGCTCATTCTAACTATTATCACAAACAACCTAGAAGCAAATGCAGTGTCCAGGATCTGAATACTGAGCCATGACATCTTTTTGTTTGTTTGGAGATATGGCCTGTTATTTGATTTCACACATACAGATGTAGGGGCTACTTGAAAACTTTGGAGAAAGTAGTTTTTTAAAACTGAGTATTTTTACTAGTATTTTAAGTATCTCACTCTTGCCTTGAGACCTCGTTTGCATTCCATCCCACCTGCATGCCTCACATTTAAGAGCTTATACACACTGAAGAGTTTGCAATTGCTCAGTAGGTCTTGGCAGTTGCCTCCCTTTATTTCTCCAGGGTTTATTTTTTACTCAGATGTCTCATTCTGTTCACTTTCTTTTCCCCTTTTCTTCCTGAAAAATTGAGTCTAAAAGTCCTTAGGTAGGTAAAGGTAGGTAGGGCCCAGCAAAGTAAGCGTTCCTGCTGGGACCAGGGGAGCCGCAGGGTCCTGGTAAGGGAGGTAGAACTCTAGCTGGGTGAAGAGGACACCTGCAGTGTGGTGGGCAGGTACGCGGTGTCAGAGCCCAAGTGGGGTGAAGAGGGTATCTGTGCAGGGGGAGGGGCAGAGGCATTGGCAGGTGATTGATTTCATACAAGAGTTTAAACAAATAAGTAAACATCCTGAGAATAATAGAAGTCAAGTTTTTTGGTATCCACAGGGGGAATTATAAACTTTGAAAAGGAGGAAACAAAAATGAACTCTGCAGTGGTAGATTAGAAGTAAAGTTATGGGCATAAACTTCTAGTTTTTGAAATGTATAAACAGGCATAAAATACACACACACATATGCACACGCACATAAAAATGTATGTGTGTGGATAATTAGTACATACCTCATTTTTTACTTTCTGCTTCCACAAGTTGTTTCAGCCTCATTGTGTATCTTCCCTGCCTCAGCATTGAAATCTACCACTAGTCCAAGAAATGTTGGCTTCTTTTAATGGCCATCTGGACACTAGGTGTGCTCATTGCTATTGAGTGTCATTGCCTCCAAGCCTGGACAAAGCTGAAGAATATATGTAGAAGATAGAGAAAGAGAGGAAAAGAGACAGAGAGACAGGAGAGGAAGAGAAAGAAAGAGGTGGGAGACAATAGATAAGCTGCTCAGAGAATGTTGGAGAATGATGACGACTTGTCAGAAGGACTCAGGTACCAGCCTGAAGAGGTTCCAACTGGTCAAATCTGGGACAATTGAAGCATCAAAATGCATTATGGTAATAAGAGATTATATTTAACTAAATAAACTAGGAATCCATGAGTCCATGCAGATACAAATAAATATATAAGCAAACAAATAAATGATTTAAAGTTTAATGAGGAAAGGAAGGTGTACGGAGTCTCAAAATATCCCTCCTGCCCCCAAAAAAGGGCACAAATTGGCATCGTGGACTGCCTGATAGGATGGAATAAGAACACAGTATCACTTCTGCAGCGTTCCTGCCAAAGGTGGATAACTTGAGTCTAAGGCTAAGGAGACAGCAGATACTCTACAAAATAACTGGTCTTGACTCTGAAAAGTGTCAAGGTCATGAAGTCAAGGAAAGACTGAGAAACTATTACAAACTGAAGGATGCTAGAGACATGCAAACTAGATGCAGCATATGATTCAAAACTAAATCCTTTTGTTAATACAGGACATTATTGGAATAACTGGTAAAACTTGGATGTGTTCTGAGTATCTGATGGTGGTATTGGGTTACTTAGGAGAATGTTCTCATTTGTAGAAAATGAACACTAAAGTATTCAGGGTAGTTGGACATCACTCTCAAATGGCTCGAAAAAGTTTTTTTGTAATGTTCTTGCAGCTTTTACTCTGAAATTGTTTCAAAATAAAAAGTTTAAGAAATTGTTTTCAAAGATCTCTGAAAAGAAAGGAAGATCTCTGCATTTCTTTATGAAAATCCAGAACCAATTTAAAAAGGAAACAGAAGAGAAAGGACAAAGGGCCAGGAAAAGAGACAGAAACAAACATGCTTCATGTCCAGGAACCCTGTCCTGCTGTGTGCAGGTGGTCAGTTCTGGAGAATCACCATGACAGACACATCTCAATGACTTTGCACTTAGTGAAGTCATCGTGCGATATCACAAGTTGAAATCTTAAGCAATTCATTGAATGAATCGGATGTCATTTCACTACAAAAGTTTCATTTAGCGCTGATCTGTAGTACCATTAGCAAAACTGAATTACCTAGAAACATTTGCCTCTATCTTAGCTACTCTTTCAAACCTTTAAAAACCTCACAAATCTCCTAATTATCTGAAAAACCTGGGCTAAGTGCAGAATTTTCACTTTAGAACGTTCACGTCCCCAATACCAAGTCAGAACCCTTTTTTCCAACTCCTGCTATTCATCTGATTCTATTTGCGCCTAACATTTTTATCATTATTTCAATATCTTTTTCATTGAAAGGTAAACAAGAAAGTCAAACAGATAAATTTTAAATGAATAAGATTTCCTATTTAAAAAAAAATTTGAGGAAACCACTTTAAAACATAGTTTGGGGGCTTTATGAATAAAGCAGAGATCCCAGACCAGTAGTGGACGGGCCAGATTAGAATCATGGAGGTGTTCTCTTTACGGTACACATATTTCTTTGGCTTCTCTTGTTGTTGCTGTTAATGGAATTTCAACGCCTTTAGACACACTCCAGTTCATCATGGGGAAAAAAAAACACACACACACACACATTGCTATTGAGTCGCACCTGACCCACAGCAAGCCCATGCGTTACAAAGGAGAACTGCCCCATAGGATTTTCTAGCCTGAGTGGTGAAAGCAGTTTGTGATCAACTGTTAACCCAAACATTGGTAGTTTGAATCCACCCATGGAAGGCTCCATGGAAGAAAAGGCCTGGCAAACTCCTTCCATAAAAATTACAGCCAACAAAACCTTATGGAGCAGCTCTACCCTGTAACACGTAAGACTCCACTATTTCCTACTGTCTTGTGCCTGATCCACTTCATGCAGTTACATTTCCTGTATTGCCCCCACAAACATTTGAGTTTGTGCCCCTTGCACTAGCGTGGTTTGGAACTGACCATATCAGAAATGAATGATACTGAATTTTGGTACAATTTTCAAATTTCAGTGGGGATCTTTTGCCTAACTCTGAAAAAAAAAAGTAAATTGTTAGGATAAAGAATCTCCATTCCCCCTTATGGAATCATAGAGTTGGAGATTCATGAGGAAACTCAAAGTTAAATACACATACAGTAATCATTTCTGTAAACTTTATTCATTCATTAGTACAACCAAAATTTCTTGAGCATCTACTATCTACCAGGCACTGGGGATAGAGCAATTAAAGTTTCAGTCTTTAGAGGAAAGGAGACATTAAAATAATAATTACAACAGAAAGTAATGGATAATGCTATGACATAGGAAGTCAAGGGTATGAAAGGAAAATAAAGCAAGAGGACCTAACTGAGTCTAAGACTTGAAAGATGAAAAAGGGTCAAGCAGAAGAAAGGCATATGAGTGTTAGACAGACTGTGAGAAAGAAGTGGGAGTCTTTCAAGCAGAGGAAACATGGGGGAAGAATCACACACAGGTGGAAAAGAGTGTGGAATATTCCAGGAGGAAAAATAAGTCCAAAAGGACTGGCACATGGAGAGTTAGGGAAAACATCTCTGCCATATGTTATCCAGTCACTACTTGAATACTTCTAAAAAATTTACAAGATTTCTTCATTATTTGGTAACCCATATTATCTATTTTTGCATATGTTAAGGTGGAATCTTCCTGCCTGTGACTACTACTCATTTTTCTTAGTTTGGTCTTTTCTTCCACGTGAAAACCCTACAAGTATTTGAGAAGAGACAAATTGATACTTCCTTCAACAATTCTTTGTTAAATACAATTTCAAAATATCTTCCTCAGGATAAATTCTACTTGTCAAGTAGTCTTCTTATAAATAGTATTAGTATTGAAAATAGTATTCAAAATAATAGCTAACATTTATTGACTGTTTAGAATGTTATATGATCTCATTTAACACAATACCCTGATTCCCTCTTATACATGGGAAAATAGAATCTTAGAGAGAGCAAATATCCTCTTTTCATCAGCCACCAAGTGGTGGAGTTGGTCTTTGAACCTAGGGAGCCTGGCTTCAGCTCCTGTACAGTTAACCATTAAACTATACAGCCCAACCACTACAAAACAGAGTATTAGCTCTCTTTGATCTAAATATGATACTTTTATTAGTTCAGTCTGTAAGAGCACTGGCAGTCAATTTAAAGTCCTCATATAACCATGAATCATAACTTTTTATTACAAATTTGTAAACAAAAGTTGGCCAACCTTCTATAAATAAAATACAGGCAGTCCCCGGATTACAAACGAGATCCATTCCTGAGTGTGTCTTTAAGAATACATAGGTAAGCCGGAACAGGTACATACAGTTTTTGTTTAGCCTTACTTTTTTTTTTAGTGCAAGAAGGAAACCCTGGTGGTGTAGTGGTTAAGCGCTATGGCTGCTAACCAAGACTTTAGCAGTTCGAATCTGCCAGGCATGCCTTGGAAATTCAACGGGGCAGTTCTACTCTGTTCTATAGGGTTGCTCTGAGTCGGAATCGACTCGACGGCAGTGGGTTGGGTTTGGTTTTGGGTTAGTGCAAGAAAAGGCTCGAAGCCTTTTCAATGATTTAAACGATGCACATGCAGCAAGTGAAGGTGACTGAGATGAAGAATTTGTTGCCAGTAGGAGATGGCTCAATCATTTCAAAGTGAGGGTAAATATACATAACAATGACATAACTCAGCTATTCATAACCCAGGGACTGCCTGTAGACTGTCTCTTTCTTCCTCTTCCATTCCTTTCTTTTTGTGTTGTCTTATAAGTCAAGAGTGACTGTAGCATGATGGTCACAAGAGGATTTGAGCCCCAAAATGAGGAAATAAAAGTGGTTTAGAGTTAATTGGGCTTTCTGCTATACAAAACTGCCACCCATATAAATGACCCCTCAGCAACTGGGATCAAGCAAGTCTTCTCAAATTTGCACTTAGAGAGTATAATAAATTTTAGATATTGATAAATTTTCTATGATGTATGTGGAAACAATACATTTTTCTTTGATTTTAAGTCAATATCTTACTCTATTGCTCTCATATCTGAAACATCTTTATTCCATTTTTTTTATTGATTGATTAAATTAATGGAACCTGCATGCCTGCTATGTGCCAGGCACCATAATTAACAAGTAGATCTAAACTTTGTGAGCAATTAAAGAGAGTAAGAGAATAAATGGCTTAGATCCAGCAGAAGTAAAAGATCCTGGAACACGTGAGCACATAGCTGAGTTAATTGTGCAGGACCTAATTTGTGTTAAAGGAACCCTGGTGGCACAGCGGTTAAGCATTCAGCTGCTAACCAAAAGGTCAGCGGTCCAAACACACCAACCGCATCATGGAAGAAAGATGTGGCAGTCTGCTCCCATAAGGATTCCAGTCTTGGAAACCATGTGGGGCGGTTCTACTCTGTCCTGTAGAATTGCTAAGAGTTGGAATCGACTTGACAGCAACAAGTTTGGTTTTGGGTTTTTAATTTATGTTAAGTTGATTTAGAATTAAATTTGGGATTAGGGTTTAATACTAAGTAGTTTTAATCTAAAAATTCTCTTTAAAGCATAAACCAACCTGCTCCAACATTTTGAAGCTAAGGCTTCCTCTTTTTCTAGGCATGTGAGAGGAAGTTATAGGAGCAAGGTGGAGATGGGGGGAGGGTGTCAAACTTAATCCAAAGTATCAGAAGTTTAGCAAGTTGTGGGAAGGTCTGTGATAGAAGAGCTAGTTCTGTCATAGATTGAGGTAAAGCTTGATCCATTGGGTGTAGAATTACACTGGGAAATAAACAACTGAAGTTAAGTGGTTTTCTTGAGCTTAGGAGTCTGGAATCAGATTCCACTTCTATAGAGATTTGAGGCCACTCTTGATATGCCTGTTTAGGACCCCTCTTCTTAATGGAAGATGAACTCTTCTCTTGCACTATCTAGTCTTTCAACCTGCAGCCTCTTTGCTGTCCCAGGGCTGTTTCCCGCCATCCTTAACTAGCGTCTCATTAGGTGAACCTCTCTGTTGCTAACCACCTCCAGTGGAACGTATCCCTGTTTCTCCATTATTTTTAGAGTTAAATTACAAACCCAGCAGGGTAGCAACTGCAATTTTCTATAGTACCTAACAGTTCTGTTGGTATTTAATGTATTTTCTTAGCTTCCCTTTAGTACTCATTTTTTGCAACATAATAGAGAATTGAAATTGCCACTAGTATTTTAAATACAGTGGTCTCTAAGGCTTCCTAAGCAGCTATAGGGTCTCTTCCTTAGTGGGCTAAACTCTAAGCAGGGATCACAGAATGTTGGAAAAGAGAACTTAACTCAGAAGCAATAAAAAAGCAGCAGGAGGTAATGGAGAGAATAGGCCCATAGTTGCGAAAGTCTGATTTTGAGTCCTTAAATTTACGGTCTGGCCTTGGACAAGTCCCTTGAGCCCCCTGGAACTGTAAATTAAGGCAGTTAGATAATCCCAAATATTGTAAAATTTCGATATTTAATTTTACAAAAAAGAAAGAGGCTCCAAGAACAATTTTGAGGGAGATTATGAGTCGAAATCGACTCGACGGCACTGGGTTTTTCTGGGTACCTCAAAAATTAGGGATGGTGCCTTCTCTTTCTTGCAATAAAATTCAGCATTTGGCTTATCTCATTGTCATTTTATTTGTCAGGCTGTGTAGCTGTTTGTGGAAACTATGGTGACATAGTGGTTAAATGCTATGGCTGCTAACCAAAACGTTGGCAGTTCCAATTCACCAGGTGTTCCTTGGGAACTCTGGAATTGACTCGATGGCAACAGGTTTTGTTTTATTTTTTATAGCTGTTTGTAATCTTTTCTCACTTTCTATCCCACCATATATTTTTATAGTAAGTATATTTAATTAGTAATTCCCAATCTGACAATATTTTTACCGTATCTCTATTTGATTTCTTTGATTTTTTTTCTTGTATCTTATTTGTTTCTCCATCAAGAGATTCCTAATGTTTTCCTCTATAGACTCTCCTCACCACCTTTTGTTTTAAAAGCAAAGTGGTAGAGGTCATTGTGGTGGTGATACTGGCATTTTTTTTTTCTCCCTTACCATTCAACAAGCATTATACAGTTCTAGCAACTCACAACTTAATTTCTAGTTTCCTGGTGTAATGGATTGAATTATGTCCCTCAAAAAATGTGTATCAATTTGGCTGGGCCATGATTCCCAGTATCCTGTGATTTTCCTGTATGTTGTAAATCCTGCCTCGATGATGTCAGTGAGGGAAGATGGGTGGCAACTGTGTAAGTGAGCCAGGACTCAGTCTACAAGACTGGATTGTGTCTTGAGGCAATCTCTTGAGATATAAAAGAGAGAAGCGAGCAGAGAGACAGAGGGACCTCATACCACCAAGAAAGCAGTGCCTGAAGCAGAGCACATTCTTTGGACCCGGGGTCCCTGCACCTGAGAAACTCCTCAGCCAGGGGAAGTTTGAGGACAAAGAACTTCCTCTAGCACTGAGAGAGATAGAGAAAGCCTTCCCCTGGAGCTGACACCCTGAATTGGGACCTTTAGCCTACTTTTCTATGAGGAAATAAATTTCTCTTTGTTAAAACCACCCACTTGTGGTATTTCTGTTATAGCAGCACTAAATGACTAAAACATCTGAGTATAAGAGATATTTTAAAAGTACTATTTTGGGAGCATTCTTCGCAGGGTTATCCATAGTTTGTTATGATCCACACATTCAAATGCCTTTGCATAGTCAACAAAACACAGGTAAACATCCTTCGGTGGCATAGTGGTTAAGTGCTATGGCTGCTGAGCAAAAGGTCAGCAGTTTGAATCCACCAGTTACTCCTTGGAAGCTTTGTGGGGCAGTTCTACTCTGTCCAATACAGTCACTACGAGTCGGAATCGACTCGACGGCAGTGGGTTTGGTTTTGTTTTTTTTTTTAACATCCTTCTGGTATTCTCTGCTTTCAGTGAGGATCCATCTTACATCAGCAATGATATCCCTGCTTCCACGTCCTCTTCTGAAGCCAGCCTGAATTTCTGGCAGTTCCCTGTCGATATACTGCTGTAGCCGTTTTTGAATGTCCTTCAGCAAAATTTTGCTTATGTGTGATATTTTAATGATATTGTTCTATAATTTCCACATTCGGTTGGATCACCTTTCTTGGGAATAGGCATAAATATGGATCTCTTCCAGTCGGTTGGCCAGGAAGCTGTCTTCCATATTTCTTGGCATAGATGAGTGAGCACCTCTAGCGCTGCATCTGTTTGTTGAAACATCTCATTTGATATTCCATCAATTCCTGGAGACTTGTTTTTCACCAATGCCTTCAGAGCAGCGTGGACTTCTTCCTTCACTACCATTGGTTCCTGATCATATGCCACCTCTTGAAATGGTTGAATATCCACTAATTCTTTTTGGTATAATGAATCTGTGTATTTCTTCCATCTTCTTTTGATGCTTCCTGCATCATTTAATATTTTCCCCATGGAATCCTTCACTATTGCAACTCAAGACTTGAATTTTTTTCTTCAGTTCTTTCAGCTTGAGAAACGCCGAGCGTGTTCTCCTCTTTTGGTTTTCCATCTCCAGCTCTTTGCACATGTCATTATAATACTTTACTTTGTCTTCTTGAGTGTCCCTTTGAAATCTTCTGTTCAGTTCTTTTACTTCATCAATTCTTCCTTTTGCTTTAGCTGCTCGATGCTCAAGAGCAAGTTTCAGAGTCTCCTCTGACATCCATCTTAGTCTTTTCTTTCTTTCCTGTCTTTTCAGTGACCTCTTGCTTTCTTCATGGATGATGTCCTTCATGTCATTCTACAACTCGTTTGGTCCGTGGTTGCTAGTGTTCCATGCATCAAATCTATTCTTCAGATGGTCTCTAAATTCAGGTGGGATATGCTCAAGGTCATATTTTGGCTCTCGTGGACTTGCTCTAATTTTCTTCAGTTTCAGCTTGAACTTGCGTATGAACAATTGATGGTCTGTTCCACAGTCGGCCCCTGGCCTTGTTCTGACTGATGATATTGAGCTTTTCCATCGTCTCTTTCCGCACATGTAGTCAGTTTGATTTCTGTGTCTTCCATCTGGTGAGGTCCACGTGTATAGTTGCCGTTTATGTTGGTGAAAGAAGATATTTGCAATGAAGAAGTCGTTGGTCTTGCAAAATTCTGTCATTTGATCTCTGGCATTATTTCTATCACCAAGGCCATATTTTCCAACTACTGATCCTTCTTCTTTGTTTCCAACTTTCGCATTCCAATTGCCAGTAATTATCAATGCATTTTGACTGTATGTTCGATCAGTTTCAGACTGTAGCAGCTGATAAAAACTTCTATTTCTTCATCTTTGGCCCTAGTGGTTGGTGCGTAAATTTGAATAATAGTCGTATTAACTGGTCTTCCTTGTAGGCGTATGGATATTATCTTATCACTGACAGCATTGTGCTTCAGGATAGATCTTGAAACATTCTTTTTGACAATGAATGCAACACCGTTCCTCTTTGAGTTGTCATACCCAGCATAG
Source organism: Elephas maximus indicus (assembly GCF_024166365.1). Lineage (NCBI taxonomy): Eukaryota > Metazoa > Chordata > Mammalia > Proboscidea > Elephantidae > Elephas > Elephas maximus. The sequence continues at coordinate 113,573,397 of NC_064824.1, forward strand.
TAGACTATATGATTGCCCAATTCAAAATGGCCAATACCAGTCCATTTCAGCTCACTAATGCCTAGGATATCAATGTTTATGTGTTCCATTCCATTTTTGATGATTTCCAATTTTCCTAGATTCATACTTTGTACATTCTAGGTTCCGATTATTAATGGATGTTTGCAGCTGTTTCTTCTCATTTTGAGTCGTGTTTTATTGACTATGCAAAGGCATTCGACGGTGTGGATCATAACAAACTATGGATAACACTGCGAAGAATGGGAATTCCAGAACAGAACACTTAATTGTGCTCATGAGGAACCTTTACATAGATCAAGAGGCAGTTGTTCAGACAGAACAAGGGGATACTGACTGGTTTAAAGTCAGGAAAGGTGTGCGGCAGGGTTCTATTCTTTCACCATACCTATTTAATCTGTATGCTGAACAAATAATCTGAGAAGCTGGACTATATGAAGGAGAACGGGGCATCAGGATTGGAGGAAGACTCATTAACAACCTGCGTTATGCAGATGACACAACCCTGCTTGCTGAAAGTGAAGAGGACTTGAAGCACTTACTAATGAAGATCAAAGACCACAGCCTTCAGTATGGATTATACCTCAACATAAAAAAAAAAAAAAAAAATCCTCACGACTGGACCAATGAGCAACATCATGATAAACGGACAAAAGATTGAAGTTGTCCAGGATTTCATTTTACTTGGATCCACAATCAACCGCCATAGAAGCAGCAGTCAAGAAATCAAAAGATGCATTGCATTGGGTAAATCTGCTGCAAAGGACCTCTTCAAGGTGTTGAGTAGCAAAGATGTCACCCTGAGGACTAAGGTGTGCCTGACCCAAGCCATGGTATTTTCAATCGCATCATATGCATGTGAAAGCTGGACAATGAATAAGGAAGACCAAAGAAGAGTTGATGCCTTTGAATTGTGGTGTTGGTGATGTAATATTGAACATACCATGGACTGCCAAAAGAACAAACAAATCTTTCTTGGAAGAAGTGCATCCAGAATGCTCCTTAAAGGCAAGGATTGGGAGACTACATCTTACATACTTTGGACATGTTGTCAGGAGGGATCAGTCCCTGGAGAAGGACATCATGCTTGGCAGAGTACAGGGTCAGCAGAAAAGAGGAAGACCCTCAACGAGGTGGATCGACACAGTTGCTGCAACAATGAGCTCAAGCGTAACAACAATTGTAAGGATGGCTCAGGACCAGGCAGTGTTTTGTTCTGTTGTGCATAGGGTCGCTATGAGTCGGAACTGACTCGACTGCACATAACAACAACAACAATTTTGGGAGCAATTATAAACATATAGAATAAAAATACTTGCGCCTTAAATGATTGCTTCATGGATGACATATTCCAGTCACTACATAAAGACTATGTCCTCTTCTCAATTTATGCACACCTTCTTTTTGCATTCCCTGTCTTCTAATTTGTCTGTATTTTGTCTTTTCACATTTTTTAAAAATCCTCTCACCTTTTAGATCTTTAATTCTAACTTTCCAACCTCTTTATTTCTCATTCCTCCCTCTTATTTAACACTGCCACACAGATATATCCTTTCCATCTGTGTTCTCAAGTTTTCTTTCCAATGCCAAAAGATTGAGCTGGCTCTAGATAAAAATATGATGAAGGCAATGTATCTTTCTTTGTCCTCACCCTCCAATTAAGATTGTCCTTCCTTCTCCTTTTGAATTTCTATTCAATAGATAAAGGACTTAAGAACTTTATATAAATTTCTTCCTCTTGCCAATATCCCCTTCTCCTGGGCTTCCTTTCAACAGCTATTTGAATAAAATATGACACACACATTGCCCCAAACTCCTCAATAATCTATTTGCCAAGAGCTCCACCAATTACAAAGCACTTTGAAAAACATTTGCGCATTTTGCTCTTTCCACCCTATGAATTAGATATGGCATTTCTCAAGCCGAAAGAACTGAAGAAAAAATTCAAACCTCAAGTTGCAATGCTGAAGGATCCAATGGGGAAAATATTAAATGATGTAGGAAGGTGGAAGGAATACACAGAGTCACTGTACCCAGAAGAATTTGCTGATGTTCAACCATTTCAGGAGGTAGCATATGATCAAGAACTGATGGTACTGAAGGGAGAGGTCCAAGCTGCACTGAGCAAATTGGTGAAAAACAGGGTCCATGAATTGAGGGAATACCAATTGAGATGTTTCGACAAATGGATGTAGCGCTGGAGTCGCTTACTCGCCTATGGGAAGAAATTTGGAAGACAGCTACTTGGCCAACCAACTGGAAGAGATCCATATTTGTACCTATTCCAAAGAAGGGTGATCCAATGGAATGCAGATATTATTGGACAATATCATTAATATCACACACGAGTAAAATTTTGCTGAAGATTATTCAAAAGCTGTTGTAGCAGCACATCAACAGGGAACTGCCAGAAATTCAAACTGGATTCAGGAGAGGACATGGAGCAAGGGATATCATTGCTGACGTCAGATGGATTATGGCTGAACGCAGAGAATACCAGAAAGATTTTTACCTGTGTTTTATTGACTATGCAAAGGCATTCGACTGTCTGGATCATAACAAGTTATAGATAAATTTGGGAAGAATGGGAATCCCAGAACACTTAACTCTGCTCATGAGGAACGTGTACATAGACCAAGAGGCAGCCGTTCAAACAGAACAAGGGAATACTGTGAGGTTTAAAGTCAAGAAAGTTATTCATCGGGGTTGTAGCCTTTCACCTTACTTATTCAGCCTGTATGCTGATAAAATCATCAGAGAAACTGGACTATATGAAAAAGAACACCTCATTAGGATTGGAGGAAGACTCATTAACAACCTCCAATATGCAGATGACACAACCTTGTTTACTGAAAGAAAAGAGGACTTGAAGCACTTATTGATGAAGATTAAAGACCACAGCCTTCAGTATTTATTACATCTTGACATAAAGAATACAAAAAACCTTACAACTGGAGCAATAAGCAACATTATGATAAACAGAGAAAAGATTGAAGTTTTGAAGGATTTCGTTTTCTGGGATCCACAATCAACATCCATGGAAGTAGCAGTGAAGAAATTAAACTATGCATTGCATTGGATAAATCTGCCTCAAAAGACCTCTCTAAAGTGTTGAAAAGCAAAGATGACACTTTGAGGACTACGGTGTGCCTGATCCAAGCCATAGTGTTTTCAATCTCAGAAATGAGGCTTTTGAATCATGGTGTCGGCAAAAAATATTGAACATACCATGGACCACCAGAAGAACAAACAGATATCTTTTGGAAGAAGTACAGCCAGAATGGTCACTAGAAGCAAGGACAGCAAGACTTCGTCTCATTTATTTTGGACATGTTATCAGGAAGGACTAGTCTCTGGAGAAGGACATCATGTTTGTTAAAGTAGAGGGTCAGGTAAAAGAAGAAGGTCCTCAACGAGACAGATTGACACAGTGGCTGCAACAATGGGCTCAAGCATAACAACAATTGTGAGGATGGTACAGGACTGGGCAGTGTTTCTTTCTGTTGCACATAGGGCTGCTATGAGTCAGAACCAATTCAACATCACCTAACACAACAACATGCTCATTGTTCAAATGGGAAAACCAGTGCTCAGAGAAATTGTGGCATATTACTCAAGTCATTGGAGGGAGAAAGATGTGGCAGTCTGTTCCTGTACAGTTTTATAGCTTTGGAAACCCTATGGGGCAGTTCTATTCTGCCCTATACTGTTGTTATGAGTTAGTATTGACTTAATGGCAATGGGTTTGGTGTGTGTGTGTGTTTTAACTTAAGTCATGTAGCCAGTGAGGAGCAGAGCCAGAAGCCTAACTTGTCCTCTGATCCCATCCACCTACCCAGAATGCTTTCCTTGCTTAAATCCACACAGAACCTGTTGTTGTTAGGTGCCATCGAGTTGGTTCCAGCTCATAAAGACCCTATATACAACAGAATGAAACACTGCCCAGTTTTGTGCCATCCTCACTATCATTACACATAGAACCTACCACATAATGATTATTGGAAGTTTTTATTTTGTGTTTGTTCCAGTTAAAAAACAAATAATGGAAAACAATAAAGCACCTCCTTAAAAAAGCTAGAAATAGAAATACCATATGATCCAGCAATCCCTAGAGAAATAAGAGCCGTCACAGAAATAGACATATGCACACCCATGTTCATTGCAGCATTATTTACGAGAGCAAAAAGATGGAAACAACCTAAGCACCCATCAACAGATGAATAGATAAACAAATCTTGATACATATGCACACTGGATTACTACAGAACAATAAAGAACAATGATGATTCTTCAAAACTTTTCACAACTTGGATGCATCTGGACGGCATTATGCTGAGTGAAACAAGTCAATCACAAAAGGACAAATATCATAAGAGACCAGTACTATAAAACCCCAAGAAAAGGTTTACACACAGAAAAAAAAAAAAAAACGTGATTGTTATGAGTTACGGAAAGGGTGGGGAGGGGAAATCACTAACTAGATAGTAGACAAGTGTTAACTTTGGTGAAGGGAAAGACAACACACTATATAGGGGAAGTCAGAACAACTTCACCATCCAAACACATTGAGGGACAGAGCTGCTGAGGACTGGTGACCATAATCTTAGAGGACATCTAGGTCAATTGGCATAACAGCTCATAAAGAAAATGTTCTACATCCTACTTTGGTGAGTAGCATCTGAGGTCTTAAAAGCTTGTAAGCAGCCATCTAAGATACCATCCTGTCTGGTCCCATCCTGTCTGGATCAAAATGGAATGAAGAAAACTAAGGACATAAGGAAATATCAGTCCAAAGGACTAAAGGGCTACAAGAACTAGAGCCACCACCAACCTAAGCCAGAACTAGATGGTGCCCGGCTACCATCACCAACTGCTCTGATAGGGATCACAACGGATTACCAGACAGAGGAGGAGAAGAATGTAGAACAAAATTCAAATTCATGAAAAAAATCAGACTTACTGGTCTGACAGAGACTGCAGGAACCCCCTAGACTATGGCCCCGAGATACTCTGCTAACTTAGGACTGAAACCACTCCTGAAGCCCACTTTTCAGATAAAGACTAGACAACCCTATCAAACAAACAATAACACACGTGAGGAATGTGCTTCTTAGTTTAATCAAATGTAAGAGACCAAATGGGCAACTCTTGCCCAAAAGCAAAACAAGAAGGCAGGAAGGGACATGGACTGGACAAATGGACATTGGGAACCTGGGCTGGAAAGGGGGAGGGTGCTGTCACATTGTGAGGATTGCAACCCATGACACAAAACAATATGTGTATAAATTTTTGAATGAGAAACTAACTTGAGCTGTACATTTTCACCTAAAGCACAATAAAATTAAAAAAATAAAACAAAAATATTAACAGTATTATAATTTTAAGTCCAAACCCCATACCCATGCAATCACATAATGTTTTATGGTTTTGAACCCTACCCCCCAAATTGACAAAGGTAAGTGAACACTGAGTTTGCTCTCTAAATATATACATCAAAGCAAGTAAATAAGGTGTCAGGAACTACAGGCAAGCCCAGAGTGAGATAAGGCGCATATGATAAAACATTAGTTTCCAAGATGCATATCATTTGAATAATTTTATATTATTCATTTGAGGCTGGGAATTACCGCTCTAAAATGAAGTATGTTGAGTGCCTATTCAGATTTCCCTGGTTTTCAAACATTGTTCTGAATCTGTGACAACCCACCAACAGAAGTTAATACCTTCCTCACTCTCCTGGGATCCTTTCTGGGGAGGATATAATAACTGGCTTTGTGATTTATACAGCAAACATCAGTGTAAGGGCACAGAAAAGATGTTACAATGAACAAAGAGAACACAGGTTGTAGCATTAAAGTGATTAAGCCATACTTTTGAAGCAAGGCACATACACTGACTCTTGTTTGACATTTCTAGTAAATTATTTTTACGTATTAAAATTTCTTCATGCCCTTTCCTTACAAAATATTTCCATTCTATAACTTGGTTTTCGACCTATCCTTTTCAGTTTCCAACTACATTTCCCCCTGTTCATTGTATCTTTGATCTGATACTTGGCTTTCCATCATCCCATATTTAACAAAATTCATTAAGAAACGTTCTGAGAGCATTTTGGCCTGAGCCCAGAATTCAACACTAGTTACATTTCAACCAGTAACAAGGTGCATCCTTTTCTTTGCCCAGGGCATGTCCTGGTTTACTCTTTTAATATACTGAAATCAAGAGGCTGCTTTTGGGGCACGTTTAGACTCGCCCCAATAGCTATAAGACAGAAAAGCAGGGATGAATTCTAAATAACTTACTTCCTGCTTTAGAAAAGGCCAAAAATCTCTTCTCTTTTTACCTGTCATTAACATCACATTTTCGGTTACCCTAGGAGTATTGCTTCAGCACCCCCAACATTTTTCTTTTACTTACCGGCTGCCTTTTGACACCTAGCCAATTTTTCCAGACCAGGACCCGAAGCTGATGTAGCTGGGAAGCCATCCTTTAAATACCCCGAACAAAATAATTCCTCTCTTTTCCTCCGCTCCACAACACAAGAATTGGTATCCTATCCAACTTGCTGTCTGGCAATGAGTCGGGAGCCTTTTCAAGGCATAGCTTTTGTGAGGGTTGGGGTAAGAAAGCCACAGTTCTTCTCTTACTGCTGAAATTCTTCCCTTCAGTTAATTTTTGACCAAGAGGTTCTTCTCAACCAAGCCTTCCTCCAAACCCAGGACCCAGTTCAGGATCTTCAGTGGGTTTTGCTTATTTATAGTAACATCCAGTTGTTGCTTGTTGCATGAAGTCCACACTCCAGGCAGAATGACTGTCAATCAGATAATGCCCCAATGGAAAAAAAAAAAAAAAAAAAAGTTAAACCTACACCTCCTACTCTTCATGAAATTAATTGCCTATCCACACCTTAGAGAACAAGTCACCTGCACCGGATGCATCATAATGTGTCATAAGGAATTAGGTGGGACCCTTGCCAGGCCAGTACAACTTGTCTTACAATTCTCTTGCCTTCTTTACCACACATAGTGTCTGCTCTTGGAGAGGCAGGACTCAAACAGCATTTCCCAGACTCTGGGCATAGTCTCTGGCTCCAGTGACTCTCATAATACCTAAAGTGTCATTAAGACGTTTTAAGTCAATAAGCCCAGAGCTCAGCTGTAGAGCTCTGAACTTGAACCCATTCTTAGATATACTAGAGAAAGTCTTGATCTTTAGCCTAAAGTTTATTGCTTTGATTTTGGAGAAAATGACTAGGTTGGCTAGGGTCCACCGTCTATCACAATATCAGGCTAGGCATGATGCAGAAATTAAAAGAAGGATGTAGGTGATATAAATGACACATTGGAAATTTCCTATCGGGGATGGGGACTTATGCCTCTTTTATAGGAAAGCCTATTGTTTTAAGCTTTTATGGTTACAGGATACATAGACTGACTCAGGATATTTGTTAGTTCGTGATATAACAGTGTTCTTCTGCACTTAAAATCTGCCTTGGCAAAGGAAAACTATTGTAGATCAGGGCAAAAAAAAAAAAAAAGACCATGCTTGAATTATTCAAAGTGCTTTATAACTGAGTGCTCTTAATTGTGGTTTAAAGGGACATATAATGAAAATTGTGGCATAAAGGTTTCTAGGAGTAAACTTGCTTAAACACCTTCAATGACAACCCATTCCTTCTGATAGTCAATGCCTTCACAGTTTGGCTCCAGCTAATTTTCCAATCTTATCTTCCTCGCCTGTTATAAAGGCTTGGCCACCTGTCAAACTGGTATATGTTACAATGATTGAACATAACCTCTGTTTTCTGGTCCTTGGCTTTTGTTTATGCTCTCTCCTCTACCTGGGATACACTTCTCCTTCTCTACATCCCTCTTGTTGTTGTTGTTGTTAGGTGCCATCCAGCTAGTGGCCCTATGTACAACGGAATGAACCACTATGCCATCCTCATGATCATTGTTATGCTGGAGCCCATTGTTTTCAGCCACTGTGTCAATCTGTCTCATTCAGGGTCTTCCTCATTTTTGCTGACATTTTTACCAAGCATTTCCTTCTTCAGGGCCTGGTCCCTCATGATAACATATCCTTGCTTCTAAGGAGCATTCTGGCTATACTTCTTCCAAGACAGATTTGTTCATTCTTTTGGCTACCTACCTACCTATTGCTGCCAAGTCGATTTCGACTCATAGCCACCCTATGGGACAGAGTTGAGCTGCCTACCTTTTGGCTAGCAGCTGTAGCTCTTAACCACTGCACCACCAGGGCAGTCCATGGTATATTCAATATTCTTCACCAGCACCATAATAATTCAAAGGGAACAATTCCTCTCCAGTCTTCCTTATCCATTGTCCAGCTTTCACATGCATATGAGGCAATTGAAAATACCATGACTTGGGTCAGAAGCACTTACTTCAAAGTGGTATCTTTGCTTTTTAACACTTAAAGAGTTCTTTTAAAGCAGATTTGCCCAGCGCAATGCGTCTTTTGATGTTTTGACTGCTGCTTCCATGGGTGTTGATTATGGATCCAAAGAAAATTAAATCCTTGACAACTTCAATCTTTTCTCCATTTATCATGATGTTGCTTATTGGTCCAGTTGTGAGGATTTTTGTTTTCTTTATGTTGAGGTGTAATCCATACTGAAGGCTGTAGTCTTTGATCTTCGTCAGTAAGTGCTTCAAGTCCTATTCGCTTTCAGCAAGCAAGGTTGTGTCATCTGTGTATCACTGGTTGTTAATGAGTCTTCCTCCAATGAGTCCGCCTCCAATCTTAGACCCCTACCTCTCAAAATGATCCCTAAATTAACATCTTCCATGAAGCCTTTTTAAATAGGATATGCTGTCTTCTGTTTTGAATCCAGTATAGTTCCTTGTTTATATCTCTCTCAAGGAACTTATATTTTTGCTTTGTTGCTTTTGTACATCTTATTTGTCCCACTAGATTGTAAATCCTTTGACAGCATGGACTATTATGTATCACAGTACTTTACACATGAATAGTACTCAATAATCGCAGCTGAAGTTAACTGAATATACTATTGGAACCAAGCTCCTTCAACCCCGACACCTTGCCACAGCTGATCTAGACTCTACCCGTGAAATAGATTAAAGGAATGCTGGAGTTCTCCCTTCAAAAGTGCAGCGATGCTGGTTCTGCTTCCTGACCTCCATGCAGACTCTGCGTTGTCGATGGCAGCCAGCCTGGTGCTGACTGGAGCCGTGTTGGCACATGCCCATTACCTCAACCTTGGCTCTGTCCGTACTGGGATGTAGCTCTCCAACCCCCATGAGGCAGTCAGTCCTGAATATCGAGAATTTTGCCCTTTAATTTTTTTCAGACAAGGTTAAAGAAAAGGTGCTCTTCAGACAGCTGAGGGCCTCCGAGATAATGCCCTCCTTTGCTACCCTGGAATGCTGTGTCCGAGACATTTCTGGCTTCTCTAAGCTTTAAGGATCACTTCAGCTCCTGCTTCCCTGCCTTCTTCCCCCCACCCCGACCTTCTGGTTCCTCACAGTCTACGATTCACTAATGGTTTGGTTCACAAATAAACATTACTCAGTTGTGATGGCAAGGTGGGATTTGGGGGTGTGAGTGTACATGGCTGAGGAACATTACAGGCACAGAATCACTTTATTCAGGCAGGGTAAAAAAAAAAACAAACCAAACCCAGTGCAGTCGAGTCGATTCCGACTCCTAGCGACCCTATAGGACAGAGTAGAACTACCCCATAGAGTTTCCAAGGAGCGCCTGGAGGATTTGAACTGCCGACCCTTTGGTTAGCAGCCGTAGCACTTAACCACTATGCCACCAGGTTTTCCACAGGCAGGGTACTTCAGGTTAAAAAGTACTGACTCACACAGGGCCAATGCAGGTGAGAGGTCAGCTCAAAAAATACCAAGTGGTTTCTCTTAGCAGTTGCTTGTCACCCCTCCAGTGTAATCATGAAATTGAGTTGGTATGTGTGTGTGTGTATTTTTTTGTTGTTGTTTTTTTAGCTTTGGTTAAAGACTCTCCTCTCAGGCTGTCTCCTTGCTTAGACACCTCATCCACTACCTCTAATTTCCTGATGAAGATAATGTATCTTATTATAGCACATAGTTTCCCAGGAGATCTCATTCTTCAAAGCCATACATTAGGTGCTTAACATACTCAAGATCTGCTTTTATACTTGAAAGCACACCCTGTCACTGCTCTCTGGAGTGCCCACTCAAAACATCACACATACTTCCTTGGGGACTAGGGCAATTTTTTACAAAGCATAATACAAAAGAGTTTAAATTGGGATATACAAAAATTTGCCCCACTCTGAATATCTATATCTGGGCACCTAGATTGGCCTTATTTTCTTTAGGTACCTCCTTTAAGGTTTGAAAATTTCTTTTAAAAGGGAATTTTAAAAAGCATTTTTAGAAATTCTGATATAGAAAAGGCATTGCCTAACATTAATCTTGGTAGCTACAACTTACATAAAGCAGGAAACATAACCTCTGCTCAGAACAGAACATAAAGTAATTACTAGGCCAACCGAAAGGAAGTGGGAGAAAGAATCTGCACAGAGATTAAAGATAGTAAATCCTTTTTTGCAGAGAAGAAGATGTCAATTTGTACCTGTTCCTGATTGTAGATTAGGGTGCAGTTGTTAGACATCTTGGAATTTTCTCCTTGAGGGAAGAGAGAATAACTTGGTCATCCAGAAATAATAAGGGTGCATAGATGTTGAAAAAAAAATTTAACCAAAAACATAAACTGAGCAGCAAATAAACAGAGGCTTTTTTAAGATACACCACCGCAATCCATAAAGAATAGGTTTACCTGCCAGCTGTTCACAGGTTTTATTTTCAGAGTTGTACCAAGAAGTTATTGTTGCTGTATTTAGCAGGACTCTGCTGTACTGGTCGTTCATTCCAGGGCTTCTGCCAGAGGCCGATAAACCAAATTCTCTTTAAGGACAACTTCCAAATCACTATCCATGTTAACTGCCTCCACTCCCTTTCTCTGCCCTTGGAAGCTTCCTTCTTTTTTTTTTTTTAACTTTTATCAAAATGTAATTACATTTTTTTTATTAACTTTTATTGAGCTTCAAGTGAACGTTTACAAATCAAGTCAAACTGTCACTTATAAGTTTATATACACCTTATTCCGTACTCCCACTTGCTCTCCCCCTAATGAGTCAACTCTTCCAGTCTCTCCTTTTGTGACAATTTTGCCAGCTTCCAACTCTCTCTATCCTCCCATCCCTCCTCCAGACAGGAGATGCCAACACAGTCTCAAGTGTCCACCTAATACAAATAGCTCACTCTTCATCAGCATCTCTCTCCTACCCACTGTCCAGTCCCTTCCATGTCTGATGAGTTGTCTTCAGGAATGGTTCCTGTCCCGGGCCAACAGAAGGTTTGGGGACCATGACCGCCGGGATTCCTCTAGTCTCAGTCAGACCATTAAGTATGGTCTTTTTGTGAGATTTTGGGGTCTCCATCCCACTGGTCTCCTGCTCCCTCAGGGGTTCTCTGTTGTGCTCCCTGTCAGGGCAGTCATCAATTGTGGCCGGGCACCAACTAGCTCTTCTGGTCTCAGGATGATGTAGGTCTCTGGTTCATGTGGCCCTTTCTGCCTCTTGGGCTCTTAGTTATCGTGTGACCTTGGTGTTCTTCATTCTCCTTTGCTCCAGGTGGGTTGAGACCAATTGATGCATCATAGATGGCCGCTTATTAGCATTTCAGACCCCAGACGCCACATTTCAAAGTGGGATGCAGAATGTTTTCATAATAGAATTATTTTGCCGATTGACTTAGAAGTCCCCTTAAACCATGGTCCCCAAACCCCCGCCCTTGCTCTGCTGACCTTTGAAGCATTCAGTTTATCCCGGAAACTTCTTTGCTTTTGGTCCAGTCCAGTTGAGCTGACCTTCCATGTATTGAGTATTGTCCTTCCCTTCACCTAAAGTAGTTCTTAGCTACTAATTAATCAGTAAAAAACCCTCTCCCACCCTCCCTCCCTCCCCCCCTCGTAACCACAAAAGTATGTGTTCTTCCCAGTTTATACTATTTCTCAAGATCTTATAATAGTGGTCTTATACAATATTTGTCCTTTTGCCTCTGACTAATTTTGCTCAGCGTAATGCCTTCCAGGTTCCTCCATGTTATGAAATGTTTCACAGATTCGCCACTGTTCTTTATCGATGCGTAGTATTCCATTGTGTGAATATACCACAATTTATTTAATCATTCATCCGTTGATGGACACCTTGGTTGCTTCCAGCTTTTTGCTATTGTAAACAGAGCTGCAATAAACATGGGTGTACATACATCTGTTTGTGTGAAGGCTCTTGTTTCTCTAGGGTATATTCCGAGGAGTGGGATTTCTGGGTTGTATGGTAGTTCTATTTCTAACTGTTTAAGATAATGTCAGATAGATTTCCAAAGTGGTTGTACCATTTCACATTCCCACCAGCAGTGTATAAGAGTTCCAATCTCTCCGCAGCCTCTCCAACATTTATTATTTTGTGTTTTTTAGGTTAATGCCAGCCTTGTTGGAGTGAGATGGAATCTCATCGTAGTTTTAATTTACATTTCTCTAATGGCTAATGATCGAGAGCATTTTCTCATGTATCTGTTAGCTGCCTGAATATCTTCTTTAGTGAAGTGTGTGTTCATATCCTTTGCCCACTTCTTGATTGGGTTGTTTGTCTTTTTGTGGTTGAGTTTTGACAGAATCATATAGATTTTAGAGATCAGGCGCTGGTCGGAGATGTCATAGCTGAAAATTCTTTCCCAGTCTGTAGGTGGTCTTTTTACTCTTTTGGTGAAGTCTTTAGATGAGCATAGGTGTTTGATTTTTAGGAGCTCCCAGTTATCTGGTTTCTCTTCGTCATTTTTGGTAATGTTTTGTATTCTGTTTATGCCTTGTATTAGGGCTCCTAAGGTTGTCCCTATTTTTTCTTCCATGATCTTTATCGTTTTCGTCTTTATGTTTAGGTCTTTGATCCACTTGGAGTTAGTTTTTGTGCATGGTGTGAGGTATGGGTCCTGTTTCATTTTTTTGCAAATGGATATCCAGTTATGCCAGCACCATTTGTTAAAAAGACTATCTTTTCCCCAATTAACTGACACTGGGCCTTTGTCAAATATCAGCTGTTCATATGTGGATGGATTTATATCTGGGTTCTCAATTCTGTTCCATTGGTCTATGTGCCTCTTGTTGTACCAGTACCAGGCTGTTTTGAGTCCTGTGGCTGTATAATAGCTTCTGAAATCAGGTAGAGTGAGGCCTCCCACTCTCTTCTTCTTTTTCAGTAATGCTTTGCTTATCCAAGGCTTCTTTCCCTTCCATATGAAGTTGGTGATTTGTTTCTCCATCACATTAAAAAATGACATTGGGATTTGGATCGGAAGTGCATTGTATGTATAGATGGCTTTTGGTAAAATAGACATTTTTACTATGTTAAGTCTTCCTATCCATGAGCAAGGTATGTTTTTCCACTTAAGTAGGTCCCTTTTAGTTTCTTGTAGTAGTACTTTGTAGTTTTCTTTGTATAGGTCTTTTACATCCTTGGTAAGATTTATTCCTAAGTATTTTATCTTCTTGGTGGCTACTGTGAATGGTATTGATTTGGTTATTTCCTCTTCGATGTTCTTTTTGTTGATGTAGAGGAATCCAAGTGATTTTTGTATGTTTATCTTATAACCTGAGATTCTGCCAAACTCTTCTATTAGTTTCAGTAGTTTTCTGGAGGATTCCTTAGGGTTTTCTGTGTATAAGATCATGTCATCTGTCCTCCTTGCCAATCCGGATGCCCTTTATTTCTTTGTCTAGCTTAATTGCTCTGGCTAAGACCTAAAAAAAAGAAAAAAAAAAAAAGCTTTTTTCTTTTTTTAGGACCTCTAGCACAATGTTGAATAAGAGCGGTGATAAAGGGCATCCTTGTCTTGTTCCGTTCTCAAGGGAAATGCTTTCAGGCTCTCTCCATTTAGAGTGATATTGGCTGTTGGCTTTGCATAGATGCCCTTTATTATGTTGAGGAATTTTCCTTCAATTCCTATTTTGGTGAGAGTTTTTATCATAAATGGGTGTTGGACTTTGTCAAATGCCTTTTCTGCATCAATTGATAAGATCATGTCGTTTTTGTCTTTTGTTTTATTTATATGGTGGATTACATTAATGGTTTTTCTAAAATTAAAGCAGCCTTGCATACCTGGTATAAATCTCACTTGGTCATGGTGGATTAATTTTTTGATACATTGTTGAATTCTATTGGCTAGAATTTTGTTGAGGATTTTTGCATCTATGTTCATGAGGGATATAGGTCTGTAATTTTCTGTTTTTGTGATGTCTTTACCTGGTTTTGGTATCAGGGAAATGGTGGCTTCATAGAATGAGTTAGGTAGTATTCCGTCATTTTCTATGCTTTGAAATACCTTTAGTAGTAGTGGTGTTAACTCTTCTCTGAAAGTTTGGTAGAACTCTGCAGTAAAGCCATCCGGGCCAGGGTTTTTTTTTTTTGTTGGGAGTTTTTTGATTACCGTTTCAATCTCTTTTTTTTGTTATGGGTCTATTTAGTTGTTCTTCTGATTGTGTTAGTTTAGGTAGGTAGTGTTTTTCCAGGAATTCATCCATTTCTTCTAGGTTTGCAAATTTGTTAGAGTACAATTTTTCGTAATAATCTGATATGATTCTTTTAATTTCAGTTGGGTCTGTTGTGATGTGGTCCATCTCGTTTCTTATTTGGGTTATTTGCTTCCTTTCCTGTATTTCTTTAGTCAGTCTGGCCAATGGTTTATCAATTTTGTTAATTTTTTCAAAGAACCAGCTTTTGGCTTCGTTAATTCTTTCCATTGTTTTTCTGTTCTCTAATTCATTTAGTTCAGCTCTAATGTTTATTATTTGTTTTCTTCTGGTGCCTGATGGATTCTTTTGTTGCTCATTTTCTATTTGTTCAAGTTGTAGGGACAGTTCTCTGATTTTGGCTCTTTCTTCTTTTTGTATGTGTGCATTTATCGGTATAAATTGGCCTCTGAGTACTGCTTTTGCTGTGTCCCAGAGGTTTTGATAGGAAGTATTTTCATTCTCGTTGCACTCTATGAATTTCCTTATTCCCTCCTTAATGTCTTCTATAACCCAGTCTTTTTTCAGGAGGGTATTGTTCAGTTTCCAAGTATTTGATTTCTTTTCCCTAATTTTTCTGTTATTGATTTCCACTTTTATGGCCTTGTGGTCTGAGTAGATGCTTTGTAATATTTTGATGTTTTGGATTCTGCAAAGGTTTGTTTTATGACCTAATATGTGGTCTATTCTAGAGAATGTTCCATGTGCGCTAGAAAAAAAAGTATACTTTGCAGCAGTTGGGTGGAGAGTTCTGTATAAGTCAATGAGGTCAAGTTGGTTGATTGTTATAATTAGGTCTTCCGTGTCTCTACTGAGCTTCTTACTGGATGTCCTGTCCTTCTCCGAAAGTGGTGTGTTGAAGTCTCCTACTATAATTGTGGTGGTGTCTATCTCACTTTTCAGTTCTGTTAAAATTTGATTTATGTAACTTGCAGCCCTGTCATTGGGTGCATAAATATTTAATATGGTTATATCTTCCTGATCAATTGTCCCTTTTATCATTATGTAGTGTCCTTCTTTATCCTTTGTGGTGGATTTAAGTTTAAAGTCTATTTTTTCAGAAATCAATTTTGTACTCCTCTTCTTTTTTGCTTATTGTTTGCTTGATGTATTTTTTTTCCATCCTTTGAGTTTAATTTGTTTGTGTCTCTATGTCTAAGGTGTGTCTCTTGTAGGCAGCATATAGACGGATCGTGTTTCTTTATCCAGTCTGAGACTCTCTGTCTCTTTATTGGTGCATTTAGTCCATTTACATTCAGCGTAATTATAGATAAGTATGTGTTTAGTGTTGTCATTTTAATGCCTTTTTATGTGTGTTGTTGACAATTTCATTTTTCCACATACTTTTTTGTGCAGAGACGTTTTTCTTTGTAAATTGTGTGTTCCTCATTTTCATAGTATTTGACTTTATGTTTGCTGAGTCATTACGCTTTTCTTGGTTTTTATTTTGAGTTATGGAATTGTTATACCTCTTTGTGGTTACCTTAATATTTACTCCTATTATTCTAAGTAAAAACCTAACTTGTATTGTCCTATATCGTCTTGTATCCTTCTCCATATGGCAGTTCTATGCCACCTGTATTTAGTCCCTCTTTTTTGATTTGATCTTTTACGTATTGACTTCAATGATTCCCTGTTTTGAGCCTTTTTTTTTTAAATAATCTGAATTTGTTTTTGTGATTTCCCTATTTGAGTTGATATCAGGATGTTCTCTTCTGTGACCTTGTGTTGTGCTGGTATCTGATATTATTGGTTTTCTGACCAAACAATTTCCTTTAGTATTTCTTATAACTTTGCTTTGGTTTTTGCAAATTCTCTAAGCTTGTGTTTATGTGTAAATATCTTAATTTTGCCTTCATATTTCAGAGAGAGTTTTGCTGGATATATGATCCTTGGCTGGCAGTTTTTCTCCTTCAGTGCTCTGTATATGTCATCCCATTGCCTTCTTGCCTGCATGGTTTCTGCTGAGTAGTCTGAACTTATTCTTATTGATTCTCCCTTGAAGGAGACCTTTCTTTTCTCCCTGGCTGCTTTTAAAATTTTCTCTTTATCTTTGGTTTTGGCAAGTTTGATGATAATATGTCTTGGTGTTTTTCTTTTTGGATCAATCTTAAATGGGGTTCGATGAGCATCTTGGATAGATATCCTTTCGTCTTTCGTGACATCAGGGAAGTTTTCTGTCAGCAGATCTTCAACTATTTTCTCTGTGTTTTCTGTCCTCCCTTCCTGTTCTGGGACTCCAATCACAAGCAAGTTATCCTTCTTGATAGAGTCCCACATGATTCTTAGGGTTTCTTCAATTTTTAAAATTCTTTTATCTGTTTTTTTTTCAGCTATGTTGGTGTTAATTCCCTTGTCCTCCAGATTTCCCACTCTGCATTCTAATTGCTTGAGTCTACTCCTCTGACTTCCTATTGCATTGTCTAATTCTATAATTTTATTGTTAATCTTTTGGATTTCTGAATGCTCTCTCTCTATGGATTCTTGCAACTTATTAATTTTTCCACTATGTTCTTGAATAATCTTTTTGAGTTCCTCAACTGTTTTATCAGTGTGTTCCTTGGCTTTTTCTGCAGATTGCCTTATTTCATTTCTGAGGTCATCCCTGATGTCTTGAAGCATTCTGTAAATTAGTTTTTTATATTCTGTATCTGATAATTTCATGATTGTATCTTCATTTGGGAAAGATTTTGATTCTTTTGTTTGGGAGGTTGTAGAAGCTGTCATGGTCTGCTTCTTTACGTGGTTTGATATCGACTGCTGTCTCTGAGCCATCACTAAGATATTGCAGTCATTTATTCTATATTTGCTCGCTGAGTCTTACCTTGTTTTGTTTTCTTTCAGTATATGTGGATGGGCTACTAGATTGTGCTGTCTTGATTGTTGTAGCCCTTGACTTACTTATGACCTATTACCAGATTGTTTGGGCTGTTACCAGATATATATGCCTGAGTCCATTCACTATTCTTGAGTAGAATCTGATTTTGGGTCATCAAGTGTGTGATGCACCCTCTCACCTATCCACCTTGAGAAGTAGTGGTGATAGTTGTGTGCACCAGATTCTATTAGCAGCTAGGGTTCACACTCCAGGGAGGGCAGGATGCTGACAGGCTTCCCCCAAGTGTCAGTGAGGTAGGTGTGTCTCTATTCCTAAAGCACCTTGGTGGGTGGGCTCTGCAGCTGTACCTTAGGCCCCCAATGCAAGTACCTCTACAGATTGGTAGGTGTCACCCTCCTTAGACCCCTAAGGCAGGAGGCTAGGTGGTCTGGGGGGAGCTTCAGCCCTCAGTTCCCTGTTGTGGGTCAGTGAGGGCTCTGTTGAATGCGCAGAGATATCAGACCTGGGAAACTTGTCTTTCCGGTAAATCCGCTAAAAAAAAATGTAGTCAGATCCCTATCAGAATTGCCTTTGCATTATAATAGCCACCTTGTTCCCTGTAGGGATGAAAGCCTGAGACTGTGGATCACATATGCTTGGCTGGAGCTAGTTCTGTGTTTTTAGTCCAATTAGCGAAGGATTTTTGGTCCCCAGGTTTTTTGTGGTTGCTTCTCTCAGGCAAAGACCCAAAAAAACAAAAACAATAAAAGCGCGGAGCAGTTCTCCCTCTGGCTCAGGAAATTCCAATGTTAATGAAGCCGCCTCGGAAGGGGAGGTGAGGGTTCAGAAAAACAGGAGAGAGTTGCACCCCAGAATATAGACAAAGTTACTTATCTTGCTTGGGATGACTGTTTTATCTGAGATTCCGGAGGGGCGCGTTGCCTGTGTGCCCTGGCTGGGTAGAGATTGCCCCCGAGGGTCAGGCCCGCGTCCCGTGCTTGCGCTGTCTCAGAAGCCACGGTCAGTTCCTCCGCTGCCAGTCCAAAGCCCAGCGTCAAGGTTGCCCGGCTGGGACTCTGCACTCCCGGCTCCAAAAACAGTCACTGCCTACCAGTGACTTCTCCTCCCATCAGCCGTGTCACTGCGCCACCCGCACTGACCAGCTGGGCCCCCCCAGGTCAGTTCCGGGGGCTGGGGCTATGCCCCGTGTTTGCACCATCACAGGATGTGGTGCTCAGCTCTCTTGCGCCCAGTCCAAAGCCCGGTGCCAAGGTTCCCCACCTGGGACACTTCACTCCTGGCTCCGAAACCAGTCGCTGCCTCCTGGGGACTTCTCCTCCTGCCAGCCGGGTCGCCGCGCTGCCCGCGTGGACCGGCTGCGCCCCCTCCAGCGATCAGTTCAGGGGGGTAGGGCTGCACCCCGAGTTTGCACCGTGACAGGATGCCCTGCTCAGCTCCCCTGTGCCCAGTCCAAAGCCCAGTGCCAAGGTTTCCTGACTGGAACACTGGCTGCTGGCTCCGAAAACAGTTGCTGCTTTGCGTAGTTGTTTGTTCTCGGTCTCTGTCACTTGGGTCAACTCTTTAAATCTGTGTTTGTTGGTCAGGGTTCGTGGATTGTCATGTATGTGATCGATTCACTTGTTTTTCTGAGTCTTTGTTGCAAGAGGGATCCGAGGTAGTGTCTACCTAGTCAGCCATCTTGGCCCCCTCCCACAGAAGCTTCCTTCTTGAAGATCAACAGGTACATCCCTTTATCACATCTGCCTAAAGTGAGGGTATGTTTGCTTTTATGTGTTCACTTTGTCAGCAGTAAAAATAAACATACAGCTTTATCAAGGAATAGCCTGCACAGAAAATAGTTAATCCAGGACTCCAGAGTTCTGTTTTCCTGAACTCCAGTAAACACAAGTTTTGGAGAATACCACAGCAAACACGGATTTAGCTAAGCCATGCCCAAGGCTAGCTTTGAGCATACAGGATCAACCTCCTAAGGTTGGCCTCGTTTCCAGTTTTCCAAGGTCACCTTCCCTACTGAAGGCAGTTAGGATGATGGCTCTGCCAGGGCTGCACAACCATGTGGTGTTGTGCTCCATGAGCAATGGGTATGGCAGGACCAGGATCCCAACAAGAGAGAATGAGTTCAACCACAGAGAGGCCATTTGTGTGGTTAAAACACACTGACTCATTTTATTGGTACTTATTAGAGCCCTACATTAATAATAATAACAATTACTAGACTACAATGCCCTTATCTGTTTAACTCACCACTATATAAAAGGAATCTCAAACAGGTCCTGCTCCATAGTGCATGATCAATCAATACTCATTGAATAACTGAGTAGCAAACATTTGTTAAGCACTTATACTGGACCCTCCCAGGAGCCGTGTGACATAGAAACCGTCATCGTCCCCAGATTCAGAGGAAGAAAGTGACATTCCGAGAGGATACATAACTTGCCTAAGTTCACCCAGTTAGAAGTGGGAATGGTGGAAAGGGTAGAGTGAAAATTGAAGCCCTTTGCCTGTACTCTTCATCTCTGGACGTGCTGCCTCCAATCCAGGTTCCACATTCTGAGGAGGACAAAAAAAATTTCAGGTTTTTTTTCTATTTCTTCAGAGGGCTACAAATCAATGCCAAAATGAGTACACCAAGAATACATGTTCTAGGAATTCAGGAAGAGTCCTCTTTTAGGCTTCTTGGTAGAGCATGAAAGTTCTCCCCAGCCTGGCCCTTGACTGCTTCATCGGGTATGTCTCTCACCCTTGGCTACCACTCCTGCTGTCTTGTTGTCATGCCTTGGACAAGGACAACTCACTTTCAGGCTCTGACCATGCTGTTCCCTCTGCCCAAAAGGAAATCATGCTCATTCTCCAATGACTGACTCAAGTGTTACTTCCTCTCTGAAGCCCTTTCCAGCCCTTCCACCTACCACGTCCCCACCCCTGGCTGAATTAATCACCCCTTCATCTGCTCTCACAGTGAATTTTGTTCCTAAAGATAGTCGACTCGTCATTACACTCTGTTATACTCAGTCTGTCTCCCAATCTACGCTCTGAGCAACCTAAAGACAGGAACTGTGTCTTATGGAATGTCAAGAATTGGGGAATAATTCTATATCTCTGAAGAATGGTGAGGAATCTGACCTGACTAGATATAAGAGCTGGTTTCAAGTAGTAGAATATAAAGTTGAAGACCTTGACACTAAAGAGCAGAGGAATTAGGAAACTGTCCTAAATTTACTAAATCCTCAATGTGGGAAGTTCCTGTCAAGTCTTCTAAAGAGATGTTGTTGTTAGCTGCTGTCAAAATGGTCCTGACTCATGGGAACCCCATGCACAATGGTGTCAGACCGTCGTGATCCATAGAGTTTTCGTTCGCAGATTTTTTGAAATTAGATCACCAGACTTTTCGTCCTAGGCTGTCTTAGTCTAGAAGCTCTGCTAAAACCTGTTCAGCATCATAGCAACATGCAAGCCTCCACTAACAGATGGGTGGTGGCTGCACTGAGGTGCATTGGCTGGGAGTCAAATCTAGGTCTCCCACATGGTAGGTGAGAATTCTACCACTGAACCACCAATGCTCTCTGTAAAAAGATAGAGTATTATAAAACTGATACTTGTGGAAGATTAAAATGTTCATAGAAGTAGAGATTATTGAAAGTTGAAAACCAAAACCCCTATTTTGAATGGAGATGTGGAATTGAGTCAATGCTACAGTGAAATTGTTTGGGTATTTTAATTTTAATGGAATTTTAATTTTACTCCCTCATGATCAAGCAAGTTTTTGTTCATAATGTAAGTGACAATTTACTATTTTTTCACCATTAATTGACTTTTCCATTAAGGTGTTATGGTATGGTCTTCACATGCAGGGTCTAATCTTTATGACAAATCCATGAGGTTGATATTGCTATCCTCACTCTATAGATGAGGAAGCACGTGTCAAGTACCTGCCTCTGAGTCACACAACAAATGAATGTCAGAATAGAGATTAGAACCTAGGTGTCTAGAGAAAAGGCTTTTCTCCATTACACCCTCAAAAGGCAAACACGAATGAGAAAACATGGCAAGTGTATGCATTTAACCCAGGTGGAAATGTGGAATAAGTTGGGAAATTGAAGCTAACTCATGGCAAAAATAACAGCATCCTTCTTTTACAAGGAGGGTGGGACTCCACCAGAAGGCTTACCATAATGAGGCATCGATTGCTAATCCCTCATTACCCAAGATCTACCTGTGATGTCAGGTGGTGGTAGCCTATGCTATGAAGCAGGTAGGTGTGAGGAAGGTATCAGATTCAGGATTTTCAAGTGCTTTATCAGCACTCCAAAGATGATGATGATAGGAGAACTGTGTCACGAAGCAACTGGTAAGAATCTGATCCAAAAAACCAAGAAATAAGATATATTAAGGAGGCTTAAACAAGACTCACTCACAGGATAATCCAAACGTACAGAACTCCTCATCACAAATACCACAGTCTTGTAACAAGAGCCAGTGCAATTATCTGACTGATTATCTTACTTACCATTGACCCGTGTGAGTCTGGGAGTTTCAGAGTGATTTACAATCTTGCAAAGAATTGCTCACCTACTAGCCCAGGATAAGAATTTGCTTGGTTAAACTGGTAGAGTATGTTGAATTAATTAATTTTACTATATGTGTTGCTATATTCTTCTGGGGATAAGAAATAATTGAAGCTTGTAAAATTTGGTACATTTTTGGCCAACATATTAAAACTCAAGGGAAGAATTGAAGAAGGGTATGAAGAAAGATCACAGACCCTGTCCCCCAATTTTCCAGTGGAAATTTTAACCTATTCTCTATTTTACTGTGAAAATTGTAAAAATAAAAATGAAAACTACTCTTGTTTTTCTTCTCAACTTCTGTCTTCCTTCTCCACACACACAACTACAAAACCTGTTGTTATTGTTAGGTGCCGTCGAGTTGGTTCTGACTCATAGAGACCCTATGCACAACAGAATGAAACACTGCCCGGTCCTGCACCATCCTCACATTCATTGTTATGCTTGAGCTCATTGTTGCAGCCACTGTGTCAATCCACCTCGTTCAGGGTCTTCCTCTTTTCCGCTGTCCCTGTACTCTGCCAAGCATGACGTCCGTCTCCAGGGACTGATCCCTCCTGACAGCATGTCCAAAGTGTGTAAGACGCAGTCTCACCATCCTTGCTTCTAAGGAGCATTCTGGTGTACTTCTTCCAAGACAGATTTGTTCGTTCTTTTGGCAGTCCATGGTATACTCAATATTCTTCGCCAACACCACGATTCAAAGGCGTCAATTCTTCTTCAGTCTTCCTTATTCATTGTCCAGCTTTCACATGCACATGATGCGATTGAAAATACCATGGCTTGGGTAGGGGGCACCTTAGTCTTCAAGGTGACATCTTTGCTCTTCAACACTTTAAAGAGGTCCTTTGCAGCAGATTTACCCAGTGCAATGTGTCTTTTGATTTTTTGACTGCTGCTTCCATGGCTGTTGATTGTGGATCCAAATAAAACTAAATCCTTGACAACTTCAATCTTTTCTCCTTTTATCATGATGTTGCTCATTGGTCCAGTTGTGAGAACGTTTGTTTTCTTCATGTTAAGGTGCAATCCATACTGAAGGCTGTGGTCTTACTTAAAAGAGAAATCCGTTTCTATCTAGTATCACTTCTTGTCTTATGGGGGGGAAAAAAAATGTGCACGACCTGGTTCCAGAAGCAATTAAAAAAGAATAACACATATATTGTTGTTCTTGTTAGGTGCCATTGAGTTTGTTCTGACTCATAACCAAACCAAAAACCAAACCCAGTGCCATCGAGTCAATTCTGACTCATAGCGACCCTATAGGATGGAGTAGAACTGCCCCATAGAGTTTCCAAGGAGTGCCTGGTGGATTCGAACTCCTGACCCTTTGGTTAGCAGCCATAGCATTTAACCACTACACCACCAGAGTTTCCTTCTGACTCATAGTGACCTTATATACAACAGAAAGAAAAACTTCCCTGCCCTGTGCCATCCTCACAATTATTGCCATGTTTGATCCCTTGTGATCACTGAGGATCTCCTTGAGAATCCTTCTGTTTTTTTGCTGACCCTCTACTTTACCAAGCATGATGTCCTTCTCCAGGGACTCGTCCAAAGTGATAAGATGTCCAAAGTAAGTGAGATGATGTCTCACCATCCTCACTTGTAAGGAGCATTCTGGGTGTACTTCGAAGACAGATTTGTTCATTCTACTGGCAGTCCATGGTGTGTTCAGTATTCTTCACCAACACCATAATTCAAAGGCATCAATTCTTCTTGGTCTTCCCTATTCATTGTCCACCTTTCACAGGTATATGAGGTGATTGAAAATATCATGGCTTGGTGGTACACACAAATACTAGAGGTTTTTGTGTTTTCATGAATACAACCCTGACACACACATTTTTTTGTCTCTAAACCATGCAGTATTCCCTTGTTCTGTTCGAGCAACTGCCTCTTGGTCTACGTACAGGTTCCACATGAGCACAATTAAGTATTCCCATTCTTCGAAATGCTATCCGTAGTTTATTATAATCCACAGAGCCAAATGCCTTTGAGTAGTCAATAAAACTCAGATAATCTAACATCTTCCCAGTATTCTCTGCTTTCTACCCAGATTCATCTGACATCAGCAGTGATATTCCACATTCCATGTCCTCTTCTGAATCTGGCTTGAATTTCTGGAAGTTTCATGTTGATCTACAGCTGCAACTCTTTTTGAATTATCTTTAGCAAAACTGTATTTTGTGTGGTATTAATGATATTGTTCAATAACTTTTGCATTCTGTTGAATCACCTTTCTTTGGAATGGGTGCAAATATGAATCTCTTCCACTTTATTAGCCAGGTAGCCATCTTCCAAATTTCTTCGCATAAACAAGTGAGTGCTTCCAGTGCTGCCTCCACTTGTTGAAACATCTCAATTGGTATTCTCTTAATTCCTGGAGCCTTGTTTTTTGCCAATGCCTTCAGTGCAGCTCAGACTTCTTCCTTCAGTACCATCAGTTTTTGATCACATGTTACCTCCTGAAATGGTTGAACATAGACAAGTTCTTTCAGGTACAGAGACTCTGTGCATCCTTTCCATCTTCTTTTGATGCTTCCTGCATCATTCAATATTAAACATGAAGCTGCACCATACGAAGAAAAACAGGACACCAGGATTGGAGGAAGACTCATTAACAGTCTGCCATATGAAGATGACACAACCTTGCTTGCTGAAAGCAAAGGGGACTTGAAGCCTTTACTTCAGTATGGATTACACCTCAACATAAAGAATACAAAAGTCCTCACAACTGGACCAATAAACAACATTATGGTAAATGGAGAAAAGATTGCAGTTGTCAAGGATTTCATTTTATTTGGAACCACAATTAACACCTGTCTTAGTTTTTTTTTTAGTCATCTAGTGCTGCCATAACAGAAATACCACAAGTGGATGGTTTTAACAAAGAGAAATTTATTTCCTCACAGTAAGTTAGGCTAAAAGTCCATATTCAGAGTGTCAGCTCCAGAGGAAGGCTTTCCCTCTCTGTCGGCTCTGGAGAATGGTCCTTGTCTTCAATCTTCCCCTGGTCAAGGAGCTTCTCAGGTATGGGGACCCTGGGTCCAAAGGATGCACTCTGCTCCTGGTGCTGCTTTCTTGGTGGTATGAAGTCCCCCTGTCTCTCTACTCACTTCTCTCTTTTTATATCTCAAGAGATTGCCTCAAGACACAATCCAGTCTTGTACGTTGAGTCCTGTCTCACTAATACAACTAATGCCATCCTCATTAGCATCATAGAGGCAGGATTTACAACGTATAGGAAAATCACATAATACTGGGAATCATGGTCCAGCTCAATTGATACACACACTTTTGGGGAAACTTAATTCAATCCAAAGACAACACCCATGAAAGCAATAGTCAAGAAATCAAATGACATATTGCATTGGGCAAATCTGATACAAAAAAAAAAACAAAAAAAAAACTCTCTAAAGTGTTGGAAAGCAAAGATGCTATTTTGAAGACTAAGGCATGCCTGACCCAAGTCGTGGTATTTTCAATCGCCTCATATACATGAGAAACCTGGATGGTAAATAAGGAAGACCCAAGAAGAATTGATGCCTTTGGACAAAGAATATCTAATATACCATGGACTGCCAAAGAACAAACAATTCTGTCTTGGAAGAAGTACAGGCAGAATGCTCCTTAGAAGCAAGAATGGCAAGACTACATCTCACGTACTTTGGACATATTATCAGGAGGGACTAGTCCCTGGAGAAAGACATCATGTTTGGTAAAGTAGAGGGTCAGTGAAAAACAGGAAGAACCTCAATGAGATGGATTGTCACGGTGGCTGCAACTACAGGCTCAAACATAGCAACGATTGTGAGGATGGCGCACGACAAGGCAGTGTTTCACTCTGTTTCAGGAACCGACTTGACGGCACCTAACTACAACAACATTTACATGGCAGCATGAATTCTCAGGAGTCCTGGGAGACACAAATGATTTAGCACCGAACTAATAACTGAAAGGTTAGCATTTCAAACCCACCCAGAGGCACCTTGCAAGTATGACCTGATGATCTTCCAAAAAGCCACAGCTTTGAAAATCCAATGGAGCAGTTCTGCTGTGCACACATGGGGGCACCATGAGATGGAATCAGCTTGATGGCAACTAACAACAATGAATTCTCTAGAACACAACAGCTACTATCTTAGAAATACTGAGTTTTCTTAAATAAGCTATAAAATAATTGTCTCCAACATTTTAAAGTTTAAAAATCTTCATTATGAGAAAATAATCACTCAATTGTCTGTCGCCTCAATTTTGAACAACACACAATTTTTCTATAGATCTTTTATGAGCAATTGCTACTAAAATACTTTAAAAGGATAAGACTGGGGAGGAAACTCTAGCCAATGATCTGGATTCAAATCAATAATAAAATATTTTAATTAAAAGAGTCTGATGATTCAAGCACTATTTGGCCAGTCTGCAAATAATTAAAGTCTTTCTTTTCATGTCCCTTTTAATGGCTTCATTTAATAGCACACCCTCTTTTTAGGGCCCCTACAAGAAATTTTTTGAACAAAGGAGAAGAGAGATTTCAGGGGAAACCGGAAGGGAATAACTAATTGTCCCTTGGCTGCAAACTAAAAATTTGCTGGTTTGAACCCACCCAGTAGCTCCCTGGGTGATTGACTTGACAAAGTGCTTCTGAAAAAGATTACCGCCTAGGAAACCTTATGGGAAGTTCTACTCTGTCACATGGGGTTGCCCTGAGTCGAAAATCAACTGATGGCACCTTACAAAAACAAGAATTCACAAGTCCACGCTTGAAAACATGCATTTTTGTATTGTTTACACAGGCATAAATATATGCACGTATTCTTTTAACAAATGTGTAGCTAGAGATACAGACACAAATGCATAAGTATGTAAACACACTTCCACACAATTTTATACATTACATAAGCATACATGGATTGTAAATGTGAAGAAAATGGTATATAATAAAAAGGAAACATCTGGCCCTCCAAATATGCATTTTAATGAGTGTTCTAATGATAGCATGTAACAAACAGAGCATATGGCCATGATATTAGTAAAGTCAGGCTACAGAGAACTGAACGAATCTTTTGAAAAGAATTTTGTAGCTAATAGATTCACCCACAGTATATTTCTAAACACACAAACTCAAAACCATTCTAAATTACATAACTATCCACAAATTACTTCTTTGCTTTGACTACTAACATCAAGTTTATACATTAACCCTCTCCCTGGGGGAAGCATCACATACAGTACAAAATTAACATATCTCAGTCTAAAACAACAATTCGAATGACAGTAATGAAGTTAATCTTGCCCATTCTATTATTTCCCATACATTCTTTCGGGACCTTGGACTTGTTTTGAAAGCTGGTTGTGATCTATATGTAGGCTATAATAAAGAAGAAATTTGTCCAAAAACTCTCCAAGAGGCTTGCACGAACTTTCCTACCACTAAGGCTCTTAAGGAAAACAGTCCCGCTCTCACCTACTACTTGACCCTCAAATCTTCAGCCTTCCTTCAATAATCAAAGTTCATTGCTTAGAGCAAACAAAAGCATTTTGTACAGTGTGAGGAGCCCAAGAAATGGAGTTCTGTTGACTCTTTGGGTCTGTAGCCTTAGGAGGTCATTGGCAAGGTGCCATTTTGACATAGTAACTTCATTCCCTAAACCAAGAGCCATGTAAGAAACATCAAATCATGTCAAAAGAGAAGGCAGTAACTTCCTGCTAGGAGAGAAAACACCACAATGGTTTATTTAAGGGGAGATTGCTTTGACTAAGGAAGAGGCAGAGAGTTTTGAGGGGGAAAGAGCAGAGCGACTCTAGTAAGGAGATAGGTATTGAGGCCACTCTGCCATTTTGTGGCATGGTGGATTTCTAGGGCTCAATTACTTTTATCTGGAAAGTGGGAGTAATAGTTATGCCAAGTACACAGATTAGTGGGGTGGTTAAACTATAGGATTAAACAAATGGAAATAACCTAGATGTTAGCTAAGGCCTCTCTGCCCCTCAATTATTGCGTCCATTGTTGTGATGTTTCTGTTAACACTCTACACAAGCCAGATGAGAAAACACCCCTTGGTGGTATGTACAAACAAAAGCAAAAAACCCACACAAAGTGCTTGCTAAGTCTAAGTGCCCTTATTGGAGGTTAGCTATGAGGGTCACTATGAGTTATAATCGACTGGCCAGCAATGGGTTTTATTGGAGATTAGCAAGGTCACACATGGTAGAGTATGTGTTCTCTCACAAACTAATCAAATGGACTCTTTCTCTCTCCCCCTCCTATCTTTTCCTTCTCGTCGATCTGTTCTTCCTCCAACCTTTCTGAACAATTAAGTTCCTATCCTTTTCTCTAAAGTTTCGGTGCCTCCTGACCTCCCGACTCCAGAGGGATGCACCTTTGGAGTCGCTGGAAAGAGGGCTGCTCTCTCCCCATGAGAAACCCTGGTAGCAGCTCTGAAGAGGATAAAACTTTTACCAACTCCTTACAGTTAATTACTATTATTACCGGCTAAAATAATGCTTGATCACTTGGAACCTTCAGAACAATGACAATCAAGGAAGATAACGATATTAAATCCACAGCAATTATTTCAAACTCAAAGCAATATTCAATTACATATCAAGACACCTGAAATACTGTCACTTTCTATTTTCCCATATAGTCTCCACAGTTTGAATAGAAGTGCAGACCCTTTGGGATCTGTGGCATATTCTCAGGGGCCTGTAAATTCTCTTTGAAGATTTAACATTTTATTGTTTTCACATTTATGATATCCTTTGAAAAAGTTAAAGTAGCTCTCTTCTGCTTCATCTGCAATGATCAATTTATGAACAAAAAAATACCAAGTGATTATCTATTTAAAAAAAAGTTACCACGTTGACTCCGACTATGGGCCACACCGTGTGTGTCAAAGTAGAACTGTGCTCCATGGGATTTTCAATGGCTGAGTTTTCAGAAGTGGAGATCAACGGGCCTTTCTTCTGAGGCACCTATGAGTGGACTCAAACCTCCAACCTTTTGGTTAGCAGCAGAGCTCATTTACTGTTTTTACCATCCAGAGACTGATTATCTACAGTATCTTGTCACCGTCGAGTCAATTCTGACTCATAATGACCCAATAGAACAGAGTGGAACTCCCCCATAGGGTTTCAAAGGCTGTAACCTGTACGGAAGCAGACAGCCACATCTTTCTCCCATGGAGTGGCTGGTGGTTTCGAACCACCAATCTTTCAGTTAGCAGCCAAGCATTTAACCACTGTACCACCTGGGCTCCTAATTCATCTGTAGT
This sequence comes from Elephas maximus indicus, assembly GCF_024166365.1. NCBI lineage: Eukaryota > Metazoa > Chordata > Mammalia > Proboscidea > Elephantidae > Elephas > Elephas maximus. Next base: position 113,602,697 of record NC_064824.1, read on the forward strand.
AGAAATGTTTAACTTTTAAGTGAATTGATAAGCCTATCTGGCTCCACTTAGGCGCTCATGTCCCTATGTGAAAATGATAGCAATTGTTATACACCTGCTAGTGTAACTCAAGTTCAAAACAATCATTAAATTCCTTTACAAGTTATAAAGCAAATACTTCCCTTTAGTAATGATATTTCATAACTGCAATGTTTCTTATTTTATATATGAAGACTTTGACTTGACATCATTAACATGACATAGTGAAGCAAAGCAAATGCCACTTTAATTTCAAGGGGGCATGAGGTGGGCTTAAGACAGAAATGATACATACACAGCAGTATTGAACAAGCGCAACAGTTGTCATTGAGTCCATTCTGACTCATGAAAGCCTTACGTGTGTCAGAATAGAACTGTGTTCCGTAGGATTTTCAATGGCTGATTTTTCATAAGTAGATTGCCAGGCCTTTCTCCTGAGGCACCTCTGGGTAGACACGAACCTCCAACCTTTTGGTTAGCAGCCAAGCACATTAACCATTCGCACCACCCAGAGACTCCAGACAAGTGCACAACTCAAACGTTATAAAAAATTTGTAATTTTATCATGGAGTCAGCCATCAGACTGCTGAAGGGAATCAGCAGTAAATAATTTGTTCATGACTTTCTGAAAAAAAAACAAAAACAAGTTTTCTTATCTGTGGTTATACTTAAATTCCACATAAAACTGCTCCCTGGAAGGTTCTGGTTAAATATAATGACTGAATTAGCAAACAAAGCCTTAAAATCATCAATACCATACGTACCAGTTATATGAAACTGCATTTTCTACATTTAGAATATACTGACTATACTAACTCTTCCTATAGGTTAGAATCAATCCATTTACATAGCCAAGACATTGAGTAAATACGACAGTGATCCCCTACGACTAAAGGGATTGATGGACATATAACCAGGGTCATGGGCAACATAGAGAAACTCTGGGCACAAACATAGAGGGGCCTGTGGTAGTCTTTTGATGTGTTCATTTGGCTAGGCTCAGTCCCAAGTTACTCAGTCAAAAGCTAACTAGGTGTTGCTGCAAAGGTATTTGGTAGATGTGATTAAAGTGTATAATCAGTTAACTGTAAGTAAGGAGGATTATCCCACATAATGAGGATGAGCCTGATTCCATCAGCTGAAAGGTTGATGAGCAGAGCTGAGGTTTCTCTGATGAAGATGGCAGCTTCAGTCCAAGAGTTCCAGCCTGCCCTTCCCAAAGACCTGCCCTTCCTGACGGCCTGCCCTACAGATTTCATACTTGCTTAGCCAGCCCCTCCAATTTCATATGGCAATTCCTTGCAATAAACCTCTTAATATTCACCTCCTACTTTTTTTTACTGGTTCTGCTTCTGTGGTTGAACCTTAATTGATACAGGGCACCAATGACCTGATGACACGTGGATGTACAGCAATCATAAAGAATTGATTTCAAATCAATATTTGCATCCAGCAGAACTTTGTATTTGAAAACTATCCCTTCAAACATCAGGCAGCACTATCACAGCAGTTCCTTGTCTGGAAACTGGTAAAGCTCTGTCATTAGAGTGGAGCCCAATGGAGATCCCAATGAAGGTGAATCTGTAAGGCTCCCATTTCCCCAACCTCACTGATACCTTGGACACTGATACTTCAAGATCATAAAAACACCCCTCAATAAACCCATCACATTCTTGAAGAGGATCACGGGCAGTAAGAACCGATACCAAAGACACTGAGCCATCGTAAGAGATTATGTAAACTGGAAAAGACTGCTAAAGCACAAATTAGCAAGTTTATAAAATCGTTTTTTCCTCCATGTTACCCAGCTGAATAAAATCTGGTAAGGAAGCTCCAATCTCTTGTAGGAAATAAAGCAGCTGCATTTCTTTGTGCAATTTAATGACTCTACGAATCAATTTTCAATCTTGCTATACAAGTATTCTGGCTTTTTTTTTTTAACTAGAATAGGATGGAGGTACTAATGGTGTCAAAAAATTCTCCAAACCTGCTCCCCAACTAGTGCCCAGGAACATGCCTACCGTTTTTGTTTTGTAACTATGACAGGAGGGAGGAGGTTAGTTGACAGATGAGATAGAATAGAAAGATAATGGAAGGAATACGTGGCATCTGTTTATTTTTGGACAACCTAGACTGAGTTTGAGTCACTGATGTTACAGGGCTGAGGGCCAAAAGCGGACAGAAATGTTCACAAAAATTTTGGTAAGCTCTGAGTACAAGCAGAGTTTCCTTGATGCCCAGATGATAATATGTGGCATAAAATTGAAAGCACAGGAGTGTTCTCCCTACCAAGCAAAGGTTAAGAATCATTTATAATCAAGAGTTACAGTTTTAGAAACCTTAAACATGAAGCCTTTTGGCATAGAGCAAATTTGGAGGGAGAAGACAGACAATCCAGGGCGACCCCCCTATAAGACATCTGTGGTCCCGTAGGTCCAGCACTAGTTCCTTCGTGAGGAGGAAATGGAGAGTCATACCAGAATTCACCAAAGGCCTTATGTAGTAGAGCCGTACTGATGTTTGGCTTTGGCTGCATTATTCAGCCAAGTCTGCTCTATGGCCTTAGCCATTAGTAGATGAAGAGTCAAATATCTAAGTTAATGTTGTTTCGAAAGTCCCTAAACCTGCACGTGATTGATGGTTGTGTCATCATGTGTGTTACCATTATATCTAACCAGAATTATGTTGTCAGTAATATGAATAAGACATATCATTTGGATTTATTGTTATTATCTGAATTGTTCCTCTAAAATATTGATAAAATTTCTAGATGTAACTTGGAGTCAATATCTGTTTTTGTGCTTATTTTGTTGAAATTCTATAAGCCAACTGACATACAAATGTATATGCATTACCCCACGAGTTGCCATCAAGTTTACTCTGACTCATGGCGACCGCATGTGTATCAGAGTAGAACTGTGCTACATAGAGTTTTCAATAGCTGATTTCTCAGAAATGGATTACCAGGCCTTTCCTCTCAGGTGCCTCTGGGTGGACTCAAACTTCCAACCTTTCAGTTAGCACCACCCAGGGACTCCATATTTATTATAAACCCCACTGTTGTAGAGTCAATTTCGACTCATAGCAAGCCTATAAGACAGAGTAGAACTGCCCCACAGGGTTTCCAGGGAGTTGCTGATGGATTTGAACTGCCAACCTTTTGGATAGCACCTGAGCTCTTACCACTGTACCACCAGAGTTGTAATATTTATTATGCTGTTGTTGATGTTAGGTGCCATCGAGTAGATTCCAACTCATAGTGACCCTATAGGACAGAGTAGAACTACCTCATAGGGTTTCCAATGAGCGGCTGGTGGATTTGAACTCTGACCTTTTGGTAAGCAGCCTAGCTCTTAACCAGTACTCCACCAGGGCTCTATAATATTTTTTACATTTATTATGCAAGTATAAAATTTTGCTACAATGGTACGCTTTGAACATTGTTCATTTAATGTACGAAAACAGTTTTTAAGGACTTTGAAATAGTTAAATAGGAAAATAGATTGACAATTAATATGAATGTTAAGAGAGAATGCACAAGCTTGCTACCTTTAGGAAGACTGTTGTAGTAAGTAGCCACCAACATGGCTTCCAATGACCCTCATCTCCTGGTATTCATGCCCTTGTGTAACACTGAACAGGGCTGACCCCTGTAAACAATAATTACATGGTGTGTGACTTCTGATGCTATGCCAAAGAGACATTGCAGCTCCACCTTGCTCCTTCTTGGATCCCCTGTCCTGGGGAAACCCAGCCACCATGCATGAGGACACTCAACTAGCCTGTGGAAAAGCTCGTGTAGGGAGAAAATGAGGCTCCTAGCCAACAACCAGCACCAACTTACTAGTCATTTATGAGCCATCTTGGAAGCAGATCCTCCAGCCCCGGCCAAGGCTTCAGATGATTGAAGTCCTTGACTGCAATCCCAAAACAGACCCTGAGCCAGAACCACTCAGATCAGACATTCCAAATCCTGACCCGAAGAAACTGTATAGATAATAAATGTCTATTTTTTAAACCACTAAATTTGGGGTAATTTGTCATGTAGTAATAGATAACTGTTACAAATATAATACTTCTTGACCCAAAAAATGTTTTAAAAAATTAAGTGCTAATATAAGAAAGACTAATAGAGATCAGGTTATATCATGATCCTAATCTTTATAGAAGTGCTGAATGTAGTAGTGTTTATAACATTAAATAAAATAACCCTGAAGACCTACACTTAACTTTTAGCTATTTAGTTACACTGAGGCCTCGATACTTCGAGAAAAAGTCTTAGTTTGGAATTCTTCGTATTCTGTGATGGAGAATTAAAAGTAAAATGTCAACTCTGTTTCTTCATACTCAACAGATTAAAAGCCTCTAACACTGTGTATAAAAATATCTCTGATACATTCTCTTTGATTCGGTCGTAACGATGTTAGGTGCCATCGAGTCAGTTCCGTGTCATAGCAACCCCACATACAACGGAACGAAACACTGCCTGGGCCTGCGCCATCCTCACAGCCATTGCTATGTCATAATAAAAACCATTTCTGGAAGAAAATATTAAAGATAAATGAGGCACCCCAAACCCATTTTGTTCTCATTAATCAAAGTACAAAACAACAGGCTTTATGATGACTTTTTTTAAGAAAACAATTTCTAATGGTTCAGGGTCTCAGAAGACTAAAAATGTACAGAAAAGGCTGTGGACTGCCTAACACTGTCCATAGCTAGAGATGAAAGACTTTTGCAATTTGACAAGTTATGAATCCTAGGCACACAGTTTTTTCTAGAAAACATGTTGTTGAACACCTTTTTCTTGAATCATATCATATCATGCTATAATTCTCCCAAAATGTGTGATATTATATGAATTAAAATGCTAGTGATACTATTGAATTTCTATCTTGTACATTAGCTGTTTGAATATATAAAAAATATTATCAATCTTTTTTAGGTTTGGTGAATTAATGATGAATTCAACAATGCTTCTGTTTCGTTTGCCTCCCAAGAGATTTCTAGGTCTCAAAAAAGAGAAAACCATTGTGGATTATATTAAAGAAATATAAGCTAGACAACTAGTAAGGAAAGTGTCACTCAGTTGTCATGGGCAACAAGACAAACCCAATAAAGGCTCTGCACAAATAGGTATCAGATGCCTGTGATATCTTGTTCACACTTTTCAGTTTTGTGTTCAGAAAGTGATAATAGAACAGCATAATACAGCAGAAATACTGGCCATAAAGAGAAAGACAGCGGGTCCCTCCTACTATTCTTCTTCCACCACAAACAACCCTTATGACATACAAGAGATTTGAGAACTTCTTGTCGTATTTTTACATAAGATGTTCAAGCAAAAGGAATAGAAGCTATTAAAAACCAAAACCAAACCTGTTGCGATCAAAGTCAATCCCGACTCATAGTAACCCTATAGGATGGAGTAGAACCGCCCTGGGGTTTCCAACACAGTAAACCTTTATGGAGGCAAACTGTCACATCTTTCTCCTGCAGAGCAGCTGGTGGATTTGAACTGCCAACCTTTCAATTAGCAACAGAGAACTTCTTAACCACTGGGCCACCAGAGCTCCATAGAAGCTGTTAGGTGTTTCCTAATATATGAGACTTCTTGAGTAACAAGAAAAAGAGTTTTAATATTGTACTTTACAGATAACAATATCCACATAGCAAGACTTATTAACAACCAAGGGTTGCTTGCAAAGAAAGCACTGCGTGGGCTGGAGCCTGCTGAAGAAGTAAGCACACTGATGGGTCTTGAGACTGCAAGGGTTTCTAACTTGAGACCTGCTGTAAAGATCCTCTCATTATACTACTCCAGGGAACTTGGCTTGTATGTAATTAAAGCTGAGATGCAGATGGAAACTCAGAAAATATTCTGTTATCTTTAAAAACAATTACATTTTACCAGCATCGAATTTCTAAAATCCAATGTTTAAGGGGTTAATGTTTTTCAAGTGGTCGAGATGGAACAGAACTCAAGGGGTTAAGGTTCAAGGAACCAGGATGTGCCCATTTGTAATATATATATAATAGTGAATACTGGCTTTGTTTCATGGTCTCAATTTCCATCTTTGTTTTTTTTTTTTTAAACTTTTTAGTTTAAAATAATTTTAGGCTTATAGAAAAGCTGCAAAAATAGCCCTGGGTGCTCCCACATACCTTTCACCCAGCTTCCCCAATGGTGCATAACCATAGAACAAATATCATGATCAGACAACACTGGCACAGTACTGTTAACTACAGACTATTCAAATTTCCCCATTTAACCCACAAAAGTCCTTTTTCTATTTCAGGATTCTACACAAAATCTCACATTGCCTTTTGCTGTCATGCTTCCTTAGGCTCCTCCAATCTGTTACATATCTTGGTCTTTCTTTGTCCTTTATGACTTTGAGATTTTTTACAGTATTTGTTAGTAGTTGTAGAATACACCTACATTTTGGGTTTTCTCATGTTTGTTCATGCCTAGAATGAGGCTTGCATTATTGGGAAGAATGGTACAAAAGCGATGCATGCTTCTCAGAAGGCATCATATAATGGAGTATATAGTGTCAATATATCTTATCACTGGCAATGTGAACCTTGAGCCCTTGGTTAAGTGGTGTTTGACAGATTTTTCCACTATAAAGTTACTCTTTTGGAAGAGACACTTTGAAACATGTGAATATCCTGTTCCTCCTTAAGCTTTTACTCATAAATTTTAGCACCCATTGGTGAATCTCGCTGGCAGCCATTATTATTGTGGTGTTCTAATACCAAAGCAAACCAAACTAATTGCCATCCAGTCGATTCTGATTCATAGTGACCCTATAGGACAGAGTAGAACTGCCCCATAGGGTTTCCAAGGATTTGAACTGCCAACCTTTTGGTTATCAGCTGAGCTCTTAACCACTGCACCACCAGGACACTGGTGTTATAATAGTGATTGTCTATTTCCAGCTTTCTCTTTACAATTATTAATTGAAATTCTTTTGTAAGGAAAAGTTGTTCCTTGTCCCTCAGTTATTTATTTATTCATTTATTTATATTAGTGTGAACTCATGGATATTGGTTTTATTCTTTGAGTTAATTTCAATTCTGTTTAATTTTTGTTGGTTTTATAAAATCCAGAGTTACGGATAACCTAGAAAAGAAGACCCAAATGTGAATGCTTGAGTCAAAATTCTGGAATCCGGTGTAGACCCAATCATGTCACATTCTTTAAAGAATTCTGTCTTAAATAACATGTTGTCTGTCTGTGTGTGTTTTAGACTAGACTTGCTTATAGGTGCTCAATAAATATCTCTTGAATGAATTAGTAATTGCTGAGCATTGAACATTCATTAAGCCTTCAAATTATGACAGGAAACTATGTTGAATAAAGATTATACCCCTGCCAATAAACATTATGGAGCTTACATTTTAAAAATAGCAGGTGTTTATTCCTTTATGAGCATACGTATCAAACAGCATGAAATTTTTCTCCAGGACACACGATAAAGTTATCATTATGTCACGCATCCTTCACTTTTCCAGACTTAATGGGCTTATTACAGGATCCCAGGAGTTCAAAACAGTTTGACTAAGTAATTGTAAAATCAGAAATCTCTAGGAAAAAAATGTACAACTTGACATGGTATACAAGTTTAGGTAAGAATATATATAATTTGAATACAGGTAGTGTCCAATTTACAATGGGTTGGCTCTGGTGTAAGTCTAACACTTTTTTTTTTTTAGTTTTCATTATTATTGCCTTTTATTGTCAGCATCTTTATAAATCTAATCTTTATTTGTTTTGAGAGATTGGACACATTACATATAAACTTACAGCTTCAACTTTGGTGCTTCCTGCTTCTCCAGTTATACTCCCGTTATGGAAATTCTCCCACTCCCCAAAAAAGGGGCAAGTCTTAAGTGCAGTTCCTCATAAGTCCCAAGATGGGGACTACGTGTAATGCCCAAGGCTCTTTGTCACTCTGGCATTTTAGCTAAAAACAAATAAATGGCTTTTGCCTGAATTATCCAGGTAATTACAGTTGAATGATTCAGTTGTAAATTTATATGATTTGCCAGCATTTTAAAGATGAACTTCAGTATCTATTAAAATATGTCTTGGGGCGGAGCCAAGATGGCGGACTAGGCAGACGCTACCTCGGATCCCTCTTACAACAAAGACACGGAAAAACAAGTGAATCGATCACATTCATAACAATCTACGAACCCTGAACAACAAACACAGATTTAGAGACGGAGAACGAACTAATACGGGGAAGCAGCGATTGTTTCCAGAGCCTGGAGCCAGCATACCAGTCAGCAGATTTCCTGGAAAAACTAGTTTCCCAGTGATGGCTCGGAGACAACAATCCATATCAAACCACTTAAAGAAGCAGACCGTGACAGCTTCTCCAACTCCCCAAACAAAAGAATCAAAATCTTTCCCAAATGAAGATACAATTTTGGAATTATCAGATACAGAATATAAAAAACTAATTTACAGAATGCTTAATGATATCACAAATGAAATTAGGATATCTGCAGAAAAAGCCAAGGAACACACTGATAAAACTGTTGAAGAACTCAAAAAGATTATTCAAGAACATACTGGAAAAATTAATAAGTTGCAAGAATCCATAGAGAGACAACATGTAGAAATCCAAAAGATTAACAATAAAATAACAGAATTAGACAACACACTAGGAAGTCAGAGGAGCAGACTCGAGCAATTAGAATGCAGACTGGGACATCTGGAGGACCAGGGAATCAACACCAACATAGCTGAAAAAAAATCAGATAAAAGAATTAAAAAAAATGAAGAAACCCTAAGAATTATGTGGGACTCTATCAAGAAGGATAACCTGCGGGTGATTGGAGTCCCAGAACAGGGAGGGGGGACAGAAAACACAGAGAAAATAGTTGAAGAACTTCTGACAGAAAACTTCCCTGACATCATGAAAGACGAAAGGATATCTATCCAAGATGCTCATCGAACCCCATTTAAGATCGATCCAAAAAGAAAAACACCAAGACATATTATCATCAAACTCACCAAAACCAAAGATAAACAGAAAATTTTAAAAGCAGCCAGGGAGAAAAGAAAGGTTTCCTTCAAGGGAGAATCAATAAGAATATGTTCTGACTACTCAGCAGAAACCATGCAGGCAAGAAGGGAATGGGACGACATATACAGAACACTGAAGGAGAAGAACTGCCAACCAAGGATCATATATCCAGCAAAACTCTCTCTGAAATATGAAGGCGAAATTAAGATATTTACAGACAAACACAAGTTTAGAGAATTTGCAAAAACCAAACCAAAGCTACAAGAAATACTAAAGGATATTGTTTGGTCAGAGAACCAATAATATCAGATATCAGCACAACACAAGGTCACAAAACAGAACGTCCTGATATCAACTCAAATAGGGAAATCACAAAAACAAACAAATTAAGATTAATTAAAAAAAAATACACATAACAGGGAATCATGGAAGTCAATAGGTAAAAGATCACAATAATCAAAAAGAGGGACTAAATACAGGAGGCATTGAACTGCCATATGGAGAGTGATACAAGGCGATATAGAACAATACAAGTTAGGTTTTTACTTAGAAAAATAGGGGTATATAATGAGGTAACCACAAAAAGGTATAACAACTCTATAACTCAAGACAAAAACCAAGAAAAACGTAACGACTCAACTAACATAAAGTCAAACACTATGAAAGTGAGGATCTCACAATTTACTAAGAAAAACGTCTCAGCACAAAAAAGTATGTGGAAAAATGAAATTGTCAACAACACACATAAAAAGGCATCAAAATGACAGCACTAAAAACTTATTTATCTATAATTACCCTGAATGTAAATGGACTAAATGCACCAATAAAGAGACAGAGAGTCACAGACTGGATAAAGAAACACGATCCATCTATATGCTGCCTACAAGAGACACACCTTAGACTTAGAGACACAAACAAACTAAAACTCAAAGGATGGAAAAAAGTATATCAAGCAAACAATAAGCAAAAAAGAAGAGGAGTAGCAATATTAATTTCTGACAAAATAGACTTTAGACTTAAATCCACCACAAAGGATAAAGAAGGACACTATATAATGATAAAAGGGACAATTGACCAGGAAGACATAACCATATTAAATATTTACGCACCCAATGACAGGGCTGCAAGATATATAAATCAAATTTTAACAGAACTGAAAAGCGAGATAGATACCTCCACAATTATAGTAGGAGACTTCAACACACCCCTTTCGGAGAAGGACAGGACATCCAGTAAGAAGCTCAACAGAGACACGGAAGATCTAATTACAACAATCAACCAACTTGACCTCATTGACTTATACAGAACTCTCCATCCAACTGCTGCAAAATATACTTTTTTTTCTAGCGCACATGGAACATTCTCTAGAATAGACCACATATTAGGTCATAAAACAAACCTTTGCAGAGTCCAAAACATCGAAATATTACAAAGCATCTTCTCAGACCACAAGGCAATAAAACTAGAGATCAATAACAGAAGAACGAGGGAAAAGAAATCAAATACTTGGAAAATGAACAATACCCTCCTGAAAAAAGACTGGGTTATAGAAGACATCAAGAAGGGAATAAGGAAATTCATAGACAGCAACGAGAATGAAAATACTTCCTATCAAAACCTCTGGGACACAGCAAAAGCAGTGCTCAGAGGTCAATTTATATCAATAAATGCACACATACAAAAAGAAGAAAGAGCCAAAATCAGAGAACTGTCCCTACAACTTGAACAAATAGAAAGTGAGCAACAAAAGAATCCATCAGGCACCAGAAGAAAACAAATAATAAAAATTAGAGCTGAACTAAATGAATTAGAGAACAGAAAAACAATTGAAAGAATTAACAAAGCCAAAAGCTGGTTCTTTGAAAAAATTAACAAAATTGATAAACCATTGGCTAGACTGACTAAAGAAATACAGGAAAGGAAACAAATAACCCGAATAAGAAATGAGAAGGACCACATCACAACAGAACCAAATGAAATTAAAAGAATCATTTCAGATTATTATGAAAAATTGTACTCTAACAAATTTGAAAACCTAGAAGAAATGGATGAATTCCTTGAAAAACACTACCTACCTAAACTAACACATTCAGAAGCAGAACAACTAAATAGACCCATAACAAAAAAAGAGATTGAAACGGTAATCAAAAAACTCCCAACAAAAAAAAGTCCTGGCCCGGACGGCTTCACTGCAGAGTTCTACCAAATTTTCAGAGAAGAGTTAACACCACTACTACTAAAGGTATTCCAAAGCATAGAAAATGACGGAATACTACCCAACTCATTCTATGAAGCCACCATCTCCCTGATACCAAAACCAGGTAAAGACATTACAAAAAAAGAAAATTATAGACCTATATCCCTCATGAACATTGATGCAAAAATCCTCAACAAAATTCTAGCCAATAGAATCCAACAACACATCAAAAAAATAATTCACCCTGATCAAGTGGGATTTATACCAGGTATGCAAGGCTGGTTTAATATCAGAAAAACCATTAATGTAATCCATCACATAAATAAAACAAAAGACAAAAACCACATGATCTTATCAATTGATGCAGAAAAGGCATTTGACAAAGTCCAACACCCATTTATGATAAAAACTCTTACCAAAATAGGAATTGAAGGAAAATTCCTCAACATAATAAAGGGCATCTATGCAAAGCCAACAGCCAATATCACTCTAAATGGAGAGAACCTGAAAGCATTTCCCTTGAGAACGGGAACCAGACAAGGATGCCCTTTATCACCGCTCTTATTCAACATCGTGTTGGAAGTCTTAGCCAGGGCAATCAGGCTAGACAAAGAAATAAAAGGTATCCGGATTGGCAAGGAAGAAGTAAAGTTATCACTATTTGCAGATGACATGATTATATACACAGAAAACCCTAAGGAATCCTCCAGAAAACTACTGAAACTAATAGAAGAGTTTGGCAGAGTCTCAGGTTATAAAATAAACATACAAAAATCACTTGGATTCCTCTACATCAACAAAAAGAACACCGAAGCGGAAATAACCAAATCAATACCATTCACGGTAGCCCCCAAGAAGATAAGATACTTAGGAATAAATCTTACCAAGGATGTAAAAGACCTATACAAAGAAAACTACAAAGCTCTACTACAAGAAATTCAAAAGGACATACTTAAGTGGAAAAACATACCTTGCTCATGGATAGGAAGACTTAACATAGTAAAAATGTCTATTCTACCAAAAGCCATCTATACATTTAACGCACTTCCGATCCAAATTCCAATGTCATATTTTAAGGGGATAGAGAAACAAATCACCAATTTCATATGGAAGGGAAAGAAGCCCCGGATAAGCAAAGCACTACTGAAAAAGAAGAAGAAAGTGGGAGGCCTCACCTTACCTGACTTCAGAACCTATTATACAGCCACAGTAGTCAAAACAGCCTGGTATTGGTACAACAACAGACACATAGACCAATGGAACAGAATTGAGAACCCAGACATAGATCCATCCACGTATGAGCAGCTGATATTTGACAAAGGACCAGTGTCAATTAACTGGGGAAAAGACAGCCTTTTTAACAAATGGTGCTGGCATAACTGGATATCCATTTGCAAAAAAATGAAACAGGACCCATACCTCACACCATGCACAAAAACTAACTCCAAGTGGATCAAAGACCTAAACATAAAGACTAAAACGATAAAGATCATGGAAGAAAAAATTGGGACAACCCTAGGAGCCCTAATACAAGGTATAAACAGAATACAAAACATTACCAAAAATGATGAAGAGAAACCCGATAACTGGGAGCTCCTAAAAATCAAACACCTATGCTCATCTAAAGACTTCACCAAAAGAGTAAAAAGACCACCTACAGATTGGGAAAGAATTTTCAGCTATGACATCTCCGACCAGCGCCTGATCTCTAAAATCTACATGATTCTGTCAAAACTCAACCACAAAAAGACAAACAACCCAATCAAGAAGTGGGCAAAGGATATGAACACACATTTCTCTAAAGAAGATATTCAGGCAGCCAACAGATACATGAGAAAATGCTCTCGATCATTAGCCATTAGAGAAATGCAAATTAAAACTACGATGAGATTCCATCTCACACCAGCAAGGCTGGCATTAATCCAAAAAACACAAAATAATAAATGTTGGAGAGGCTGCGGAGAGATTGGAACTCTCATACACTGCTGGTGGGAATGTAAAATGGTACAACCACTTTGGAAATCTATCTGGCGTTATCTTAAACAGTTAGAAATAGAACTACCATACAACCCAGAAATCCCACTCCTCGGAATATACCCTAGAGATACAAGAGCCTTCATACAAACAGATATATGCACACCCATGTTTATTGCAGCTCTGTTTACAATAGCAAAAAGTTGGAAGCAACCTAGGTGTCCATCAACGGATGAATGGGTAAATAAATTGTGGTATATTCACACAATGGAATACTACGCATCGATAAAGAACAGTGACGAATCTCTGAAACATTTCATAACATGGAGGAACCTGGAAGGCATTATGCTGAGCGAAATGAGTCAGAGGCAAAAGGACAAATACTGTATAAGACCACTATTATAAGATCTTGAGAAATAGTAAACCTGAGAAGAACACATACTTTTGTGGTTACGAGGGGGGGAGGGAGGGAGGGTGGGAGAGGGTTTTTTTATTGATTAATCAGTAGATAAGAACTGCTTTAGGTGAAGGGAAAGACAACACTCAATACATGGAAGGTCAGCTCAATTGGACTGGACCAAAAGCAAAGAAGTTTCCGGGATAAAATGAATGCTTCAAAGCTCAGCGGAGCAAGCGCGGGGGTCTGGGGAACATGGTTTGCGGGGACTTCTAAGTCAATTGGCAAAATAATTCTATTATGAAATCATTCTGCATCCCACTTTGAAATGTGGCGTCTGGGGTCTTAAATGCTAACAAGCAGCCATCTAAGATGCAGCAATTGGTCTCAACCCACCTGGAGCAAAGGAAAATGAAGAACACCAAGCCCACATGACAACTAAGAGCCCAAGAGACAGAAAGGGCCACATGAACCAGAGACCTACATCATCCTGAGACCAGAAGAACTAGTTGGTGCCCGGCCACAATCGATGACTGCCCTGACAGGGAGCTCAGCAGAGGACCCCTGAGGGAGCAGGAGAGCAGTGGGATGCAGACCCCAAATTCTCATAAGAAGACCAAACTTAATGGTCTGACTGAGACTGGAGGAATCCCGGCGGTCATGCTCTCCAGACCTTCTGTTGACACAGGACAGGAACCATCCCTGAAGACAACTCATCAGACATGAAAGGGACTGGTCAGCGGGTGGGAGAGAGACGCTGATGAAGAGTGAGCTAATTATATCAGGTGTACACTTGAGATTGTGTTGGCAACTCTTGTCTGGAGGGGGGATGGGAGGATAGAGAGAGAGGGAAGCCGGCAAAATTGTCAAGAAAGGAGAGACTGAAAGGGCTGACTCAAGACGGGGAGAGTAAGTGGGAGTAGGGAGTGAGATGTATGTAAACTTATATGTGACAGACTGATTGGATTTGTAAACGTTCACTTGAAGCTTAATAAAAGTTATTATAAAAAAAAAAAAAAAAAATATGTCTTGATGACCTAAAATATTTTCTTCTCTGTTGTTGCTCAGCTGCTGTGAATAATCAAACTATTCAAACTAATTTAATGAAATTTAAAAAGAACTAATGGAAAATCCTGAGTTCATATTTTAGGTCAGAGATATGCCTATATTGGAAGGAGAAGGATAGTAGGAATATAACTTTCATTGACATTTTCCAGCAATGATTTCAGAATATAATACACATTGAAAGCATCTTGAAAACTCTAGAAAATGAGCAGCAAATATTACAAATCTAAATCAAACAAGAAAAGTTAAGTCAAATTGATATTTAGGGAAGAATACTGCTGTCCCCATTTAATATAATTTTTAAAGAGTTAATAGACTTTATTTTAATCACCTAAAGGGGAAAAAAGGAGAAAGTTTTCATTAGAAGGCCAAAGTTCATGTACATCCTTTTCCATGGAATTAATATGCATCAACTCTTTGAAAGCCTCACCACATGCATTACATTGGGCAACACTTTTGTTGAGTCCCTATGGCGTAGGAGCTGAGAACTTAGCAGAATTTTTATAAATTCATAAAACTCTTCTGTATAGATCTATTGTTAAGGGTCAATAAGTAACATAAGAGATTAGTGAATTTAGGTGGGCTATACAAAGTGTACATAAAGAATAAAAATTTAGATCAAGCATGTAGCCTTACGCTTAGAATAACCTCACAGAGGAGCTCAATGAGCCTAAAACATCATACTTGATTTCTGTCCGTTTTAAAGTGCTCTGGGACGTTCTGGCAAATGCAAAGTCATCTGGGAAAGTCAGAGAGATGGAAGCTTGGGAAGAGAGACACCAACTACCACTGCTACCAAATTTTTTCATGACCTAAGACAAGCCACTCTCTGCACCTAAATTCCACATCTGTAAAACTGAAATTATGATGTCAAATTGCTTCTCAATGGTGTTGTGAAGGTTATACAATAAGAGGGATAGCATTTTAAAGCACAGTAATGGGCTTCCCTGTAATAAAGGAAATGTCAGTATCTGCCCCCAAGAGACATGGTGGATTTCCTCTTATGTGAGACTTTATGAAGACGTTTGTCCTAAAAGTTTTCAACATCCACTGATCTGAAAGGAGAATATTGGATTGAATTTCTTGACATCCTTTACAGTTTTTTCTTCTCATATCAGTTATATGCTGCTTTCAGGTAACAGCCCCCAATAACTCTTGATCAGTGATGTGTGGTCTGCTCCCATCCACCCTTGCCTCTCCAAACCACCCTCCAGATTGCAACCAAAACGGTCTTTCCAAAGCATAAGTCTAAAGATGTCACTCTGTTTCTTAAAATCTGTGAATGGTTCTCTTGTGTTTAGGACAAAGATACCAAGAAAAACTAACAAGCCAGTTGTTGTAGAGTTGATTCTGACTCATAGAGACACCTTGTGTTGCAGAGCAGAACTGCGCACCAAAGGGTTATCAAGGATATGACCTTTTGGGAGCAGATAGCCAAGTCTTTCGTCCCACGTACCTCTGGGTGGATTTGAACCACCAAGCTTTAGGTTAGCAGAGCTTAACACTTTGTACGACCCAGGAATTCTAGGAAAAAGACAAAGAACTCCTTAATTATCCACAAAGCCTTGTATGGTCTGATTCTAACACTCTACTCAACCATTTTCCTCCTGGACTCACCCGTCTTCCTTCAGTGTCCTCCTCACTATGCTTCTTCTCACCTCAGGACCAGATGAGAGCATTCCAGGAACTTTGCTCCTGTTCTCTACTAAATTCATATGCAATCCTTTTTATTGTTGTTGGTGGTGGTCATTTCTTCAGAAAAGTCTAATCTAATGTCCATAGCACTGTGTTTATCTCTTTATTAAAAAAAAAAAAGGAGGTCGGGGCCAAGATGGCTGACCAGGTACACGCTACCTCGGATCCCTCTTGCAACAAAGACCCGGAAAAACAAGTGAATTGATCACATACACGACAATCTACGAACCCTGAACAACAAACACAGATTTAAAGAGTTGACCTGAGTGACAGAGACGGAGAAGGAACAACTACGGGGAAGCAGCTTCTGTTTTCGGAGCCTGGAGCCAGCGTCCCAGTCAGGTAACCTTGGCGCCGGGCTTAGGATTGGGCACAGGGTAGCTGAACACGACATCTGTGACGGCGCAAACACGGGGCATAGCCCTAGCCCCCTGAACTGACCTGGGGGGGGCCCAGCCAGTCGGCATGGGCGGTGTGGCGACGCGGCTGGTGGGAGGAGAAGTCCCCGGGAGGCAGTGACTGGTTTTGGAGCCAGGAGTGCAGCATTCCAGCTGGGGAACCCTGGCGCCGGGCTTTGGACTGGGCACAGGGGAAATGAACGCGGCATCTGGTCATGGCGCAAACATGGGGCGCAGCCCTACTCCCGTGAACTAACCCCGGGAGGGGGCCTAGCCTGTCCGCAGGGGCGGCACAGGGATGCGGCTGGCAGGAGGAGAAGTCCCCGGGAGGCAGCGACTGATTTTGGAGCCGGGAGTGCAACGTCCCAGCAGGGGAACCTTGATGCTGGGCTTTGGACTGGCAGCAGAGGATCTGACCACAGCTTAGTGGGCCAGACTCTCAGGGACAATCTCCACACAGCCAGCACACATAGGCGACACACCCCTCGGGAATCTCAGATAAAATAGTCATCCCAAGCAAGATAAGCAACTTTGGCTATATTCCGGGGTGCTACTCTCTCCTGTTTTCCTGAACCCTCCCCTCCCCTTCCCAGGTGGCTTCATTAACATTGGAATTTCCTGAGCCAGAGGGAGAACGGCTCTGGCTCCGCGGCTTTGCTTTTCCCATTTTTTTTTTTTTTTTTTGGTCTTTTCCTAACCCATTCTTCTGGCCTGAGAGAAGCAACCACAAAAAACCCAGGGACCAAAAATCCTTCCCTAATTGGACTAAAAACACAGAACCAGCTCCAGCCAAGCATATATGATCCAAATCTCAGGCTTTCATCCTTACAGGGAACAAGGTGGCTGTTATAATGCAAAGGCAGTTCTGATAGGGATCTGACTGCATTTTCTTTTAGCGGATTTACTGGAAAAACAAGTTCCCCAGGTCTGATATCTCTGCTTATTCAACAGAGCCCTCACTGACCCACAACAGGGAACTGAGGGCTGAAGCTCCCCCCAGACCACCTAGCCTCTTGCCTTAGGGGTCTAAGGAGGGTGACACCTACCAACCAGTAGAGGTACTTGCATTGGGGTCCTAAGGTACAGCTGCAGAGCCCTCCCACCAAGGTGCTTTAGGAATAGAGACACACCTACCTCACTGACACTTGGGGGAAGCCTGTCAGCATCCTGCCCCCCCTGGAGTGTGAACCCCAGCTGCCAATAGAATCTGGTGCACACAACTATCACCACTACTTCTCAAGGTGGATAGGTGTTAGGGTGCAGCACACACTTGATGACCCAAAATCAGATTCTACTCAAGAATAGTGAATAGACTCAGGCATATATATCTGGCAACAGCCCAAACCAGCTGGTAATAGGTCATAAGTAAGTCAAGGGCTACAACAAACAAGACAGAACAATCTAGTAGCCCATCCACATATATTGAAAGAAAACAAAACAAGATAAGACTCAGTGAGCAAATATAGAATAAATCACTACTATATCTTTTTTTTTTTTTTTTATACTGATGGCTCGGACACAGCAGTCAATATCAAACCACATAAAGAAGCAGACCATGACAGCTTCTACAACTTCCCAAACAAAAGAATCAAAATCTTTCCCAAATGAAGATACAGTCCTGGAATTATCAGATACAGAATATAAAAAACTAATTTACAGAATGCTTCAAGACATCAGGGATGACCTCAGAAATGAAATAAGGCAATCTGCAGAAAAAGCCAAGGAACACACTGATAAAACAGTTGAGGAACTCAAAAAGATTATTCAAGAACATAGTGGAAAAATTAATAAGTTGCAAGAATCCATAGAGAGACAGCATGCAGAAATCCAAAAGATTAACAATAAAATTACAGAATTAGACAATGCAATAGGAAGTCAGAGGAGCAGACTCCAGCAACTAGAATGCAGAGTGGGAAATCTGGAGGACCAGGGAATTAACACCAACATAGCTGAAAAAAAATCAGATAAAAGAATTAAAAAAAATGAAGAAACCCTAAGAATCATGTGGGACTCTATCAAGAAGGATAACTTGCTTGTGATTGGAGTCCCAGAACAGGGAGGGAGGACAGAAAACACAGAGAAAATAGTTGAAGATCTGCTGACAGAAAACTTCCCTGACATCATGAAAGACGAAAGGATATCTATCCAAGATGCTCATCGAACCCCATTTAAGATTGATCCAAAAAGAAAAACACCAAGACATATTATCATCAAACTTGCCAAAACCAAAGATAAAGAGAAAATTTTAAAAGCAGCCAGGGATAAAAGAAAGGTCTCCTTCAAGGGAGAATCAATAAGAATAAGTTCAGACTACTCAGCAGAAATCATACAGGCAAGAAGGCAATGGGATGACATATACAGAGCACTGAAGGAGAAAAACTGCCAGCCAAGAATCATATATCCAGCAAAACTCTCTCTGAAATATGAAGGCAAAATTAAGATATTTACACATAAACACAAGCTTAGAGAATTTGCAAAAACCAAACCAAAGCTACAAGAAATACTAAAGGGTATTGTTTGGTCAGAAAACCAATAATATCAGATACCAGCACAACACAAGGTCACAGAAGAGAACATCCTGATATCAACTCAAATAGGGAAATCACACAAAAAAATTAAGATTAATTAAAAAAAAAAAAGCTCAAAACAGGGAATCATTGAAGTCAATATGTATAAGATCACAATAATCAAAAAGAGGGACTAAATACAGGTGGCATAGAACTGCCATATGGAGAGGGATACAAGGCGATATAGGACAATACAAGTTAGGTTTTTACTTAGAATAATAGGGGTAAATATTAAGGTAACCACAAAGAGGTATAACAACTCCATAACTCAAAATAAAAGCCAAGAAAAACGTAACGACTCAACAAACATAAAGTCAAATAATATGAAAATGAGGATTTCACAATTTACAAAGAAAAACGTCTCAGCACAAAAAAAGTAAGTGGAAAAATGAAATTGTCAACAACACACATAAAAAGGCATCAAAATGACAACACTAAACACTTACTTATCAATTATTATGCTGAATGTAAATGGACTAAATGCACCAATAAAGAGACAGAGAGTCTCGGACTGGATAAAGAAACACGATCCATCTATAAGCTGCCTACAAGAGAAACACCTTAGACATAGAGACACAAACAAAAACTCAAAGGATGGAAAAAAATATATCAAGCAAACAATAAGCAAAAAAGAAGAGGAGTAGCAATATTAATTTCTGACAAAATAGACTTTAAACTTAAATCCACCATAAAGGATAAAGAAGGACACTACATAATGATAAAAGGGACAATTGATCAGGAAGATATAACCATATTAAATATTTATGCACCCAATGACAGGGCTGCAAGTTACATAAATCAAATTTTAACAGAACTGAAAAGTGAGATAGACACCACCACAATTATAGTAGGAGACTTCAACACACCACTTTCGGAGAAGGACAGGACATCCAGTAAGAAGCTCAGTAGAGACACGGAAGACCTAATTACAACAGTCAACCAACTTGACCTCATTGACTTATACAGAACTCTCCACCCAACTGCTGCAAAGTATACTTTTTTTTCTAGCGCACATGGAACATTCTCTAGAACAGACCACATATTAGGTCATAAAACAAACCTTTGCAGAATCCAAAACATCAAAATATTACATATCATCTTCTCAGACCACAAGGCCATAAATAACAGAAAAATTAGGGAAAAGAAATCAAATACTTGGAAACTGAACAATACCCTCCTGAAAAAAGACTGGGTTATAGAAAACATTAAGGAGGGAATAAGGAAATTCATAGAGTGCAACGAGAATGAAAATACTTCCTATCAAAACCTCTGGGACACAGCAAAAGCAGTGCTCAGAGGCCAATTTATATCGATAAATGCACACATACAAAAAGAAGAAAGAGCCAAAATCAGAGAACTGTCCCTACAACTTGAACAAATAGAAAATGAGCAACAAAAGAATCCATCAGGCACCAGAAGAAAACAAATAATAAAAATTAGAGCTGAACTAAATGAATTAGAGAACAGAAAAACAATGGAAAGAATTAACAAAGCCAAAAGCTGGTTCTTCGAAAAATTTAACAAAATCGATAAACCATTGGCTAGACTGACTAAAGAAATACAGGAAAGGAAACAAATAACCTGAATAAGAAACGAGAAGGGTCACATCACAACAGACCCAACTGAAATTAAAAGAATCATATCAGATTAGTACGAAAAATTGTACTCTAACAAATTTGCAAACCTAGAAGAAATGGATGAATTCCTCGAAAAACACTACCTACCTAAACTAACACAATCAGAAGTAGAACAACTAAATAGACCCATAACAAAAAAAGAGATTGAAACGGTAATCCAAAAACTCCCAACAAAAAAAAAAGCCCTGGCCCGGATGGCTATACCGCAGAGTTCTACCAAACTTTCAGAGAAGAGTTAACACCACTACTACTAAAGGTATTTCAAAGCATAGAAAATGACGGAATACTACCCAACTCATTCTATGAAGCCACCATCTAACTGATACCAAAACCAGGTAAAGACATCACAAAAAAGGAAAATTACAGGGCTATATCCCTCATGAACATAGATGCAAAAATTCTCAACAAAATTCTAGCCAATAGAATTCAACAACATATCAAAAAAATAATTCACCACAACCAAGTGGGATGCAAGGCTGGTTTAATATCAGAAAAACCATTAATGTAATCCACCACATAAATAAAACAAAAGACAAAAACCACATGATCTTATCAGTTGATGCAGAAAAGGCATTTGACAAAGTCCAACACCCATTTATGATAAAAACTCTCACCAAAATAGGACTTGAAGGAAAATTCCTCAACATAATAAAGGGCATCTATGCAAAGCCAACAGCCAACATCACTCTAAATGGAGAGAGCCTGAAAGCATTTCCCTTGAGAACGGGAACCAGACAAGGATGCCCTTTATCACCGCTCTTATTCAACATTGTGCTAGAAGTCCTA
Source organism: Elephas maximus indicus (assembly GCF_024166365.1). Classification (NCBI taxonomy): domain Eukaryota; kingdom Metazoa; phylum Chordata; class Mammalia; order Proboscidea; family Elephantidae; genus Elephas; species Elephas maximus. The sequence goes on from NC_064824.1 coordinate 113,624,475, forward strand.
GCCAGAGCAATTAGGCTAGACAAAGGAACAAAAGGGCATCCGGACTGGCAAAGAGGAAGTAAAATTATCTCTATTTGCAGATGACATCTTATACACAGAAAACCCCAAGGAATCCTCCAGAAAACTACTGAAATTAATAGAAGAGTTTGACAGAATCTCAGGTTATAAGATAAACATACAAAAATCACTTGGATTCCTCTACATCAACAAAAAGAACACCGAAGAGGAAATAACCAAATCAATACCATTCACAGTAGCCCCCAAGAAGATAAAATACTTAGGAATAAATCTTACCAAGGATGTAAAAGACCTATACAAAGAAAACTACAAAGCTCTACTACAAGAAATTCAAAAGGACATGCTTAAGTGGAAAAACATACCTTGCTCATGGATAGGAAGATTTAACATAGTAAAAATGTCTATTCTACCAAAAGCCATCTATACATACAATGCACTTCCGATCCAAATCCCAATGTCATTTTTTAAGGTGATAGAGAAACAAATCACCAACTTCATATGGAAGGGAAAGAAACCTCGGATAAGCAAAGCATTACTGAAAAAGAAGAAAGTGGGAGGCCTCACTCTACCTGATTTCAGAAGCTATTATACAGCCACAGTAGTCAAAGCAGCCTGGTACTGGTACAACAACAGACACATAGACCAGTGGAACAGAATTGAGAACCCAGAGATAAATCCATCCACATATGAACAGCTGATATTTGACAAAGGACCAGTGTCAGTTAATTGGGGAAAAGATAGTCTTTTTAACAAATGGTGCTGGCATAACTGGATATCCATTTGCAAAAAAATGAAACAGGAACCATACCACACCATGCACAAAAACTAACTCCAAGTGGATCAAAGACCTAAACGTAAAGACGAAAATGATAAAGATCATGGAAGAAAAAATAGGGACAACCTTAGGAGCCCTAATACAAGGCATAAACAGAATACAAAACATTACCAAAAATGACGAAAAGAAACCAGATAACTGGGAGCTCCTAAAAATCGAACACCTATGCTCATCTAAAGACTTCACCAAAAGAGTAAAAAGACCACCTACAGACTGGGAAAGAATTTTCAGCTATGACATCTCCGACCAGCGCCTGATCTCTAAAATCTATATGATTCTGTCAAAACTCAACCACAAAAAGACAAACAACCCAATCAAGAAGTGGGCAAAGGATATGAACACACACTTCACTAAAGAAGATATTCAGGCAGCTAACAGATACATGAGAAAATGCTCTCGATCATTAGCCATTAGAGAAATGCAAATTAAAACTATGATGAGATTCCATCTCACTCCAACAAGGCTGGCATTAATCCAAAAGACACAAAATAATAAATGTTGGAGAGGCTGCGGAGAGATTGGAACTCTTATACACTGCTGGTGGGAATGTCAAATGGTAGAACCACTTTGGAAATCTATCTGGCGTTATCTTAAACAGTTAGAAATAGAACTACCATACAACCCAGAAATCCCACTCCTCGGAATATACCCTAGAGAAATAAGAGCCTTCACACAAACAGATATTTTTACACCCATGTTTGTTGCAGCTCTGTTTACAATAGCAAAAAGCTGGAAGCAACCAAGGTGTCCATCAACGGATGAATGGTTAAATAAATTGTGGTATATTCACACAATGGAATACTACACATCGATAAAGAGCAGTGATGAATCTGTGAAACATTTCATAACGTGGAGGAACCTGGAAGGCATTATGCTGAGTGAAATTAGTCAGAGGCAAAAGGACAAATATTGTATAAGTCCACTATTATAAGATCTTGAGAAATAGTATAAACTGGGAAGAACACATACTTTTGTGGTTATGAGGGAGGGGAGGGAGGGAGGGTGGGAGAGGCTTTTTTTACTGATTAATTAGTAGCTAAAAACTGCTTTAGGTGAAGGGAAGGACAATACTCAATACATGGAAGGTCAGCTCAACTGGACTGGACCAAAAGCAAAGAAGTTTCCGGGATAAACTGAATGCTTCAAAGGTCAGTGGAGCAATGGCAGGGGTTTGGGGCCGTGGTTTAAGGGGACTTCTAAGTCAATTGGCAAAATAATTCTATTATGAAAACATTCTGCATCCCACTTTGAAATGTGGTATCTGGGGTCTTAAGTGCTAACAAGCAGCCAACTAAGATGCATCAGTTGGTCTCAACCCACCTGGATCAAAGGAGAATGAAGAACACCAAGGTCACACGATAACTAAGAGCCCAAGAGACAGAAAGGGCCACAAGAACCAGAGACCTACATCATCCTGAGACCAGTAGAACTAGTTGGTACCCGGCCATAATCGATGACTGCCCTGACAGGGAGCACAACAGAGAACCCCTGAGGAAGCAGGAGATCAGTGGGATAGCAGACCCCAAATTCTCATAAAAAGACCATACTTAATGGTCTGACTGAGACTAGAGGAATCCCAGCGGTCATGGTCCCCAAACCTTCTGTTGGCCCAGGACAGGAACCATTCCCGAAGACAACTCATCAGACATGAAAGGGACTGGACAGTGGGTAGGAGAGAGATGCTGATGAAGAGTGAGCTAATTATATCAGGTGGACACTTGAGACTGTGTTGGCATCTCCTGTCTGGAGGGGAGATGGGAGGGTAGAGACGGTTAGAAACTGGCAAAATTGTCACGAAAGGAGAGACTGGAAGGGCTGGCTCATTAGGGGGAGAGCAAGTGGGAGTATGGAGTAAGGTGTATATAAACTTATATGTGACAGTCTGACTTGATTTGTAAACGTTCCCTTGAAGCTCAATAAAAGTTAATAAAAAAGAAAAGAAAAGAAAAAACCCTTGCCATCGAGTCAATTCCAACTCACAGTGACCCTGTAGGACAGAATAGAACTGTGGTATAGGGTTTCCAAGGTGGCTGATGGATTCGAACTGCTGACCTTTTGGTTAGCAGCCAAGCTCTTACCCACTGTGCCACCAGGATCCCATCTCCTTATAGCACTTATTATAAGTGAAATTTACATTTTTCATGTGATTATTTCATCACTTCCCATCTCCTTCACTGGGTTGGAATCACCTTGTATCCCTAGGACCTACTCGGTGCTCAGCACATAAGATGCTCTCAGTAAACATTTTTGAATGAATGATATTTGCTTAGATGATTATTTTCCATTGTAACTAAAGGCAGTCAAGTAACACTGGGTAAAGAAGATGCTCCCTTTTTGGATGACCTCTGTACACATTAAAAATAAACTAAGCAAAACATTGGCAAGGATGCCAAGAGCTCTGCAAGATCTTTCTTTCAATGAGACATTTTAAGAAAACCAACTTCCTGTAGAGACTGGAATCTCTACTGTGAACAGAAGCTGCCCTTCTTCCTCTCAGCGAGGAACAAATATTCAGTAGTGATCCACAGCCATTGTCAGAATGCATTAGTAGGTCTCAGAGTAGCCCCTCAAAGGACAACAGTCTAGCCCACTAAAAGGTCTAACCTAGTTTTCCATCTTTTTATATTATGTGATAATGCCTTCCTCTACTCTCTTTAATCCTCTTGTGGGATAAGACTAATCATTTTAGCTTCCTATTGCTAAAGTCCTCTGGGCAACTTGTTTCTTTAAGGGCAACAGAAAACAGCGAAAACGCTTATCAAAAGTACAGTGGGTGGTTTGTGTTTCCTGTATCTACGAAAATAAAGCCTGTTCTTAAACTCATGGCACATCTTTTAAAAATACAGATCTATTAAAAAGGAAACAAGCATTGGAGTGAGCCCACCTTTCAGGGGAAATATTTGGGCTACACGAATAAAGGAACTTCAGAGCAGTTTTCTGAAGTAGAATAAAAATGAAAACAGAAGTGTTTTGGTTAAAGCCCCAGATACCTGGGAAGAAGAAGCCTTGAATTCTCTTTCTGAGTACAGAAAAAATTCTTTCTGCCCTTGAACAAAGGTGACTCCTTTGGGTCTCTGTTGGTCTCTTTAATACTCATTCTTTCATACCCTGTTTTGTCCTCTGTAAGTTTTTTTCTAATTATTTAATCTATAAATTTTTCTTATGTTTCTCATTGAGACACTATTTGAGGATAGAATCTTACTCAAAGTCAGGACAACCTTAACAAAATTGTAAGTACAAAACAGATATTTGTTTGTTTGATGAGCTGACTTTTAACTTGTTGATTGTTATGCATCTTATAATATTTCCTGTGCTAGGGACTATTTTAAACACTTGACATGTGTGTTAACTAATTCACTTTCTACCTTGCACCTGGAGGCTCAGCCATTTGCTCACTGTGGTCAAAGGAGAGCCAATCATCCTCTTTCACAGTTTCTAAACATCAGAGTTTGATTTCCTTTTATACTTGATAAAAGCTAGTATTTCTTTCAAAAATGGCCTTGTGTTCAGCAGAATGTCTGTGTTGAAAAGAGAAGAAACTCAGAGTGTAGACCTTGTAAGTGTCAGTTAATAGACTTCAAAATGGGCATTTAAGAGTTGCAGATAGCAAACACTTTTAAAGAATCTTGGACTTTATCCAGCAGAATATTTAGAGTATTTCATTTTCTGAGATTTTAACACTCTTTCTCTATTTTTTTTTTTCTCTATTTGCCACACAATGTGGTCTTATTTTAAGTTGGCTGATTCTTTCGGCAATATTAGTTCTAGGAAAAGTAAAAGTTGTGTGAAAAAAAAAAAAAACCTGTATAACTATAATATTAACTAATAATGGGTCAGTTGTGAATAAAATTTACATAATCAGTATAATTGTATAATAGCTTTAAGCAAAAGTTGTGATACAACTTTATAGAAGCAATGTGTGTTGGTATAGGGGAAGTCAGGACAACTGGACCAAAGCAAAATCTATGATGTTTTATGAACACATCCAAACACTTTGAGAGACAGAGTAGCTGGGGCTGGTGCCTGGGGACCATAATATTGGGAGACTTCTAGATCAACTGGCATAACAAAATTTATTAAGAAAATGTTCTGCATCCCACTTTGATGGGTGGCGCCTGGGGTCTTAAAAGCTTGTGGGCCACCATTTAACATGCATCAATTGGTCCCAACCCACTTGGAGCAAAGGAGAATGAAGAATACCAAAGATATAAGGAAAATATTAGCCCAAGAGACTAAACCAAAAAAAAACCAAACCCAGAGCCGTCAAGTCGATTCCGACTCAGAGCGACCGTATAGGACAGAGCAGAACTGCCCCATAGAGTTTCCAAGAAGCGCCTGGAAGATTTGAACTGCCAACCCTTTGGTTCGTAGCCATAGATAGCACTTAACCACTGCGCCACCAGCTAAAGGTCCACATAAACCAGAGACTCCACCAGTCTGAGACCAGAAGAACTAGATGGTGCCTGGCTACCATCAATGACCACCCTGCAAAGCAGAGCTCAAATTCACATAAAAAGACCTGACTTAATGGTCTAACAGAGACAGGAGGAACCCCCAAAACTATGGCCCCAGACACTCTGTTAACCCAAGACTAAAGCCATTCCTGAAGCCCACGCTTCAGACAACGATTAGAATGGGGTATAAAACAAAAAATAATGCACATGAGGAGTGCGCTTCTTAGTTCGACCAGATACACGAGACCAAATGGGCGTCTCCCGTTGGGAGGCAAGATGAGAAGGCAGGAAGGGACGGGAACTGGGTGAATGGACACAGGGAGCCTGGGGTGGAAAGAGAGAGTGTGATATCACATTGTGGGGATTGCAAATAATGTCACAAAACAATACATGTATAAATTTTTGTATGAGAAATTAACTTGAGCACAGTAAAGCACAGTAAAAAAAAAAAAAAAAAGTGTGTGTGTGTATCAGCAGCAGGCCTACGGATGGATTTGCGTGTGCAGGATAACTAAATCCTCCAACTCCATAGTATGAAGCAGAGAGAAAATGTCTGAAAGTTTAAAAATCAAGGAAAACAAAACAAAACTAAACCAGAAACACACAATTAAAAAAAATATGGAGGTGAATACCAGAAGAAATAACTCGAAGGGTTGAAAGTGGTTGCCTCTGAGTAGCAGAAATTGAGAGTTTTTCATTATAAGCCATATCCAACCCCACTGCCAACAAGTTGATTCTGACTCATAGTGACCCCATAGGGTTTCTGAGGTTTTAAATCTCTACAGAAACAGACTGCCACATCTTTCTTTCGTGGAGTGGCTGGTGGTTTGGAACCACTGACCTTCTTGTTAGCAGTCGAACACTTTAACCACTGTGACACCAGGGTATCTATAAGCTGGGTGTTACTTTTTATTTTTTAATTATGTCCAGTCATTACTTTTCTTTTATAATGATTACATTTCCAATTTAGTAGGTAGGCAGAACAAGAGTGGTCTAGAAAGAGGTTTACCTTTTCTGTCCAAAAGATCTCCTGGGGTAGCATTCCTTACCTTGCTGAATTTATAATCTTCGATTTCTAGTTCTCCCCTTTGCAGGACCAAAAACTTAATTCCACCTGTGCATGAAAAGCAGGTCCATCTCTGGGAGAAGTAGTGAAACTCACATTAATCATTTATGCGCAGAGATATATTAATTCAGGATGAGACCTCACCTCCCTGGACCCAGCATGTCCGTGTCTGCATAAACACTGCATTCTTTTTCTATAGTAAACCAACATGATATGGTAAATGAGAATCATTGATTTACACTGAGAAATGGTTGATAAGGTCCTGGGAAATTACACAGTTAAAAAGTTCTCGGAATCAAAGCAACAACAACAAAAAAATGCAATACATTAATGCGTAATGACTTTGCCCTCTACTGTCAAAATGATCCTGTGAGGCAATACTATTATCCATATTCTGAGAATAAGAAACTGATGCTCAGAAAATTAAATTATTTTTGAAGAAGAAGAAGAAAGTTGGTTCTAATTTCAGAACCTACTATACAGCTATGACAGTCAAAATAGGCTCGTACTGGTATAACGACAAACACATCGACCAATGGTACAGAATTGATAACCCAGATGCAAACTCATCTACCTATGGTCATCTGATCTTTGACAAAGGCCCAAAGTCCATTAAATGGGGAAAACACAGTCTTTTTAACAAATGATGCTGGCAAAACTGGATATCCACCTGTAAAAAAAATGAAACAGGACCTATATCTGACACCATACACAAAAAATAATTCAAAATAGATCAAAGACCTAAATATAAAACTCAAAACTATAAAGATCATAGAAGGTGTGATGGTTAAGATTATGTGTCAACTTGGCTGGACTTTGAAATTTGATATGTGATCACCCCGGTGATATAATCTGCTGAGTGCCACCAGCAGGGGTGGGGCCTGTGGCACCTCACCGCCCCCTCAGCCTTCATCTCTTTGCCTTCCGCCACCTACTTCCTTCCTGCTCAGTTTGCAAAGGTTGTTGGCTTGTTCTGGATCAAAAAGCTGTCTTTTGTCTGACCTCTGGTTCTTAGGACTTGAGCTAGCATCTTACCTGTCCATCTTGAGATTCACCAATCTTCATTGCTTGTGAGCAAGAGTCCTGCTCCCCAACCTGCCTATCTTCGGTTTCCTAGCCCCTGCAGCTAAGTGACTCAGGAGAAACCTTGCAGTCTTGCCTGCTGATCTTGGAGGTTCCTTGGAGATCACAGCCTGTGAGTGGGATCCCTGCTCTCCAACCTGCTCATCTTGGGTTCACCAGCTTCTGCAGCTCTGTGAATTGGGAAAGGACTCTATCCTGATCCAAGGACTTGGGACATTCCAAGCCCTACAATTGCATGAGCTGTTTCCTTAATATAAATCTCTCTCTACATATTTATATGCCTTGCTGGTTTTGCATCTCTAGAGAACCCAGCCTAAGACAGAAGGAAAAACAGGATCAACACTAGAGGCCCTGATACACAGCATTAACAGAATACAAACCATAACTAACAACACACAAACACCAGATGATAAGCTAATTTCTAAAAATGAAACACTCACGCACATCAAAAGACTTCACCAAAAGAGTAAAAAGAGAGTCTACAGATCGCGAAAAAAATTTTGGCTGTGACAAACCCAACAAAGGTCTAATCTCTAAGGTTTATAGGAAAATCCAACACATTTACAACAAAAGGACAAATAACCCAATTAAAAAATGGTTAAAGGATATAAACAGACACTTCACCAAAGAAGACATTCAGCTAACAAACTAAGAGACACATGAGGAAATGCTCTAAATCCCTAGCCATTAGAGAAATGTAAATCAAAACTACAATGAGATACCATCTCACTCCAGCATTTCTGACAGGAATTAAAAAAAACAGAAAATAACAAATGTTGGAGAGGTTGTGGGGAGACTGGAACTCTTACGCACTGCTGGTGGGAATGCAAAATGGTTCAACCATTCTGGAAAACAATGTGGCTCTTCCTTAAAAAGCTAGAAATAGAAATACCATATGATCCAGCAATCCCAGTCCTAGGAATATATTCTAGAGAAATAAGAGCTGTCACATGAATAGACATATGCCCACCCATGTTCAGTGCAGCATTATTCCCAATAGTAAAAAGATGGAAGCAACATAAGTGCCCATCAATAGATGAATGGATAAACAAACTATGGTACATACACACAGTGGAATACTATGGAACAATAAAGAACAATGATGAATCTGTGAAACACCTCCAACATGAATGAATCTGGAAGGCATTGTGCTGAGTGAAATAAGTCAATCACAAAACAATAAATACCGTATGAGACCACATTATAGAAACTTATGAAAAGATTTACGAACAGAAAGAAACACTCTTAGGGAGGGGAGAAGTGAGGAGGGAAAAACACTAACTAGACAACAGATAAGTGGTAACTTTGGTGAAGGGTAAGCTAGTACACAATACTGGGGAAGTCAGCACAACTTGACCAAGGCAAGGTCATGGAACTTCATAGACATATCCAAACTCCATGAGGGGCCGAATGGGCTGAGGGCTGGGGACCATGGTCTCAGGGAACATCTAGCTCAATTGGCATAACAAAATTTATAAAGAAAATATTCTGCATTCTACTTTGAAGAGTAGCATCTGGGGTCTTAAAAGCTTGAGAGAAGCTATCTGAGATACTCCACTGGTCCTACCCCATCTGGAGCAAGGGAGAATGAAGAAAACCAAAGACACAATGGAAAGATTAGTCTAAAGGACTAACGGACCACAACTACCATAGCTCCCCCAGACCAAGTCCAGCACGACTATATGGTGCCTGGCTACCATCACCAACTGCTCTGACATGGATCACAACAGAGCTGGATAAAAATGTAAAACAAAATTCTAACTCACAAAAAAGACCAGACTTACTGATCTGACAGAGACTGGAGAAACCCCAAGAGTATGGCCCCCGGACACCCTTTAAACTCAATACTGCAGTTACTCCCGAGGTTCACCCTTCAGCCAAACATTATACAGGCCCATAAAATAAAACAAGACTAAATATGCACACCAGCCCAGGGGCAAGAACAAGAAGGCAGGAAGGGACAGGATAGTTGGTAATTGGGAACCTGAGGTCAAGAAGGGGAGAGCATTGACATGTTGTGGGGTTGGCAACCAATGTTACAAAACAATATATACATTAATTGTTTAAGAAGAAATTAATTTGCTCTGCAAACGTTCATCTACAGTACAATAATGTATGTAAAATGAAACAATAAATCAAGTTTCAGTACTCATAAAAAAAAAAGAAAATAGATTGCCTAAGGTCACACACCTAGATGGTATTTGAACATAGATTCCATTGTACACACTGCCTTCTCAAAATAAACAAGGAACTCGGAAAATCTAAGGGCAAACTATTCTTATATAAGATTTTTCTTCCCCATGATTAGGTCATTAACAACTTCTAAAGACAAAGGGTTAAAAGCTAAAGAATACAAAGGGGATTAATATTTATGAATGCCTACTAGGTAAGAATCTGTGTAAGTAATCTTTCAATCCTTATCTACCTATCATTTTCCTATTGTTTCATATTTATTTAGTGAGTTTATGGGCCTTTACCCATTTTACATACCATTGTTTATTATCTGTAAACAGCAGTTATTTGAATTTTTGGAAACCATATTTGGAAATTCACGTTGCCATATTTTGGGCATTTTGTTTCCACGTTTCCTTCCGTGAACTTGACTGCATAGAAACATGTCCAAAAGGTATAACGTATCTCCAATGAGTAATCCCACAGTCATTTCAGAAAATGAAAATGGAAGTAATACCACATCATATTCCCTTACCACTATTGCTCTAAAGCCAGATTTTAATGAGCCTGCCTCTGTGATCTGCCTGAGCATTTGTAGTCCTCAGGAGGGCCACTCTGCGGCTTCAGGCTAGAAGCAACAGAATAGAATGTCTCCCACTCATGCAAGAATACTACAGGGTATCGCTGCTTTGTGGGCAGGCTCATCAATTGTGCCACCTTGCAGCGGCCACTGCCCAAGGCAGAGCCAAGCTGGCCAAGTTTGCCAATAGACATTAAGAGCATGTAAAATCCATCAACTTTTTTCCATCTCGTTGTGAAGAAATGGAAAACAATGCAGTAGCCAGCTACAGAGAAGCAATATTACAAACATTGATAACATTTTTCTATGGAAACCCAACCATACACCTTGGGATGTAGGGAAAGGATAGCAGGAAAGATAGAAAAGTAACAATTGAGATCATGCTAGAAAATCTATCTGTCCGCCCTCTCAACATACTGTTTGCCCAAGAAGAATAAGAGTAGGAGATATGAATCTTTTCTCGGTTTATCTCAGTTTTTCCAAGCCTTTCAGAGTGTGACAACTGGATACACTACATATGATTCTTGTGCTCAATACAAAACCTGATTTTCTTACAACACGGCCCTGAAACACAAGCCAACTCTTTCATCTGGTGCTCAACTGAAGAAAAAGTAATCTACTCCAAAGCTAGAGGAAACGCTGCCTGAACTGGAATCAGCTATGAGACAGTGTGGTGGCGTTCAACTTGGCAGCATCCTAAAGGAATTTCAGTGAGAACACTGACTACAGTTAGTTTTTCCTTTCTTGCTAACTCGAGAACCTAACCTCCACCTAAGACGCAATTCAGCTATACCAGGTTCTAAGCACCTCCGTGACAGAGCAATCCATGAGTGCTGGGCTAGTGTAGGAACTGAGGAAGTCAGTAAGATTTTAAGATGTTATGAGAACAAAAGACATGGTGAGGATATCCATTATTCTCATGTGTGGCAAGAACATTATAAGTCTGAGGCTGAACTTACTTCAAAGACCAGGAGTTCCAGGCATCACTGATAAATAAAAAAAAGATAATTCCAAGAAAGGGTTCAGGGTCAATTCTTATTTAGAAAATGACTGAAGGTGTCATACATCTGATATTAAACTCAACAGTCCTACATTTTAACTTGTCCTATTAAATAAATGTCTTTTTCTTTTCTTTTTATTTTAAGCATTCCCTAGTTGCACTTATTGTGTAGTGGAGCCCTAGTGGCACAGCGATTAAGTGATATGGCAGTTAGAATCCACCACCCATTTCTTGGAAACCCTATGGGGCGGTTATACTCTGTCCACTAGGGTCACTATGGGTCAAAATCAGCTTGACAGCAATGCGTTTTAACTGTGTAGTGGCATGATCTGGGACGTTGTCATTATTTCTGAACCACTGGTGGTGGGCTACAGGGAAAAGAGAAAAAAAAGAAAAAAAAACCCTGTTACATTTGAGTCGATTCCGGCTCATAGCGACCCTATGGGACAGGGTAGAACTGCCCCATTGAGTTCCCAAGGAGCACCTGGTGGATTCAAACTGCTGACCTTTTGGTTAGCAACTGTGGCTTTTAACGACTGTGCCACCTTGAATGCTTTTCAGCAAAACTTTACTTATGTATGATATTAATGATATTGTTTAGTAATTTCCACATTCGTTTGGATCACCTTTCTTGGGAATAGGCATAAATATGGATCTCTTCCAGTCAGTTGGCCAGGAAGCTGTCTTCCAAATTTCTTGGCATAAACGACTGAGTGCTTCCAGTGTTGCATCCGTTTGTTGAAACGTCTTAATTGGTATTCCGAGAATTCCTGAGCCTTGTTTTTCACCAATGCATTCAGAGAAGCTTGGACTTCTTTCAGTACCATCTATTCTTGATCATGTATTACCTCCTGAAATGGTTGAATGTCCACCAATTCTTTTTGGTACAGTGACTCTGTGTATTCTTTCCATATTCTTTTGATACTTCCTGCGTCATTTAATATTTTCCCCATAGAAACCTTCAATATTGTAACTCAAGCCTTCGATTTTTTCTTCAGTTCTTTCAGCCTGAGAAATGCCAAGCGTGTTCTTCCCTTTTGGTTTTCTAACTCCAGGTCTTTGCACATTTCATTATAATACCTTACTTTGTCTTCTAGAGCCGGCCTTTGAAAATCTGTTCAGCTCTTTCACTTCATCATTTCTTCCATTCACTTTAGCTACTCCATGATCAAGAGCAAGTTTCAGAGCCTCTTCTGACACCCATTTTGGTCTTTTCTTTCTTTCCTGTCTTTTTAATGGCCTCTTGCTTTTCTCATGTATGATGTCCTCGATGTCATCCCACAACTTGTCTTCAGCTATTAGTGTTCAGTGCATCAAATCTATTCTTGAGATTGTCTCTAAACTCAGGTGGGATATATTCAAGGTCATATGTTGGCTCTTGTGGACTTATTCTAATTTTCTTCAGCTTCAACTTGAACTTGCCTATGAGCAATTGATGGTGTGTTCAACAGTCAGCCCCTGGCCTTGTTCTGACTAACGATATCAAGCTTCTCCCATTGTCTCTTTTCTCAGATGTACGGAATTTGATTCCTGTGTATTCCATCTGACGAGGTCCAAGTGTATAGTCACTGTTTATGTTGTTGAAAAAATGTATTTTCAGTGAAGTCATTGATCTTGCAAAATTCTATCATGAAATCTCTGGTGTCATTTCTATCATCAAGGCTGTATTTTCTAACTACCAATCTTTCTTCTTTGTTTCCAACTATCACATTCCAATCACCAGTATTATCAATACACCTTGATTGCCTGTTTCATCAATTTCAGACTGCAGAAGTTGGTAAAAATCTTCAATTTCTTCGTCTTACGCATTAGTGGTTGGTTTGTAAATTTGAATAATAATTATATTAACTGGTCTTCCTTATACGTATATGGATATTATCCTATCACTGACAGTGTTGTACTTCAAGACAGATCTTGAAATTTTTTTTTTCATGATGAATGCAATGCCATTCCTCTTCAATTTGTCATTCCCAGCATAGTAGACCATATGATTGTCCGATTCAAAGTGGCCAATGCCTGTCTATTTCAGTTCACTAATGTCTAGGATTTTGATCTTTATGTTGTCCATTTCATTTTTGACAAATTCAATTTTTCCTAGATTCATACTTGGTACATTCCACGTTCCAATTATTAGTGGATGTTCACAGCTGTTTCTTCTCATTCTGAGCCATGCCAAATGAAGGTCCCAAAAGCTTGACTCCATCCACGTCATTAAGGTCAACTCTACTTTGAGGAGGCAGCTCTTCCCTAATTGTCTTTTGAATGTCTTCCAATCTGAGGAGCTCATCATCTGGCACTATATCAGACAATGTTCTGCTGCTATTCATAAGGTTTTCACTGGTCAATTTTTGCAGAAGTAGATTGCCATGTTCTTCCTAGTCTGCCTTAGTCTGGAAGCTCAGCTGAAACCTGTCCACCATGGGTGACCCTGGTGTGATTTGAAATACCAGTGGCATAGCTTCTAGCGTCTCAGCAACGTGCAAGCCACCACAGTGAGACAAACTGCCAGATAAGTGGGGCAAAGACATTAGACTGGAATACTAAGTGTTTTATTTCATAATGTAAAAGGTGTTCTGTGGTAAAAGAGTGCATCTCACTACACACTTTTCATAATGGCTAAAAGAATATAAGAATAAAAATTAAAACAAGACCAAGTACTGTTAGTGGAGCTTCTGTAACTCTCATATATATATTGCTGGTTGGAATGTAAAATAGTATAGCCACTCTCTAAAACATTTTGGCAGTTTCTAATAAGATTAAACATATACTTATCTTCTGACCCAGAAATTCCACTCCCAGGCATTTAATCAAGAGAAACGAGAGCTATATTCACACACACACACACACACACACAAACCTGTACATGAAAGTTTATAGCAACATTATTGATAATGGTCAAAAACTGGAAGCAAACCAAATGTCCTTTAGCAGGACAAACAGTGGTACATCCAAACGGTGAAATACTACTCAACAATAAAAGGGAATGAACTACTGACACATGCAACAATATAAATGAATCTCAGATGCATTAAACAAAGTGAAAAAAGCCAGATCAAAAGACTAATAATACATGATTTCATCTATACGACATTCTAGAAAATGCAAAACTTTAGGCTCAGAAAACAAACCAGTAATTGCCAAGAATGGGGCTGGAGGGAGGGTTTGATTACAAAGAGACAGGACAAGGGAATGCTGAAAGTAACAACACTGTTCTGCCTCCTGATTGTGGTCCTGGTAACTCTGCCTTTGTCAAAACCTACATAAGTGCACACCAAAAACAAGGTGGTTATAAAATAACATTTTTTTCAACGTACATCTCAACAATAAGACTTTAATCAAAATGAAGAGATTGGCAGATTACCATGGCAGGTCAGCAGTCTGAATTTAGGCAAAGAGATAGGAAAAATGGTTCTAAGCCAAGGATGATAAGATCTAAGAAATATGGCAGCAAGAAAAGGCTCATCAGAAGAGAATTCTCTGTGAGAGAGTGTTGGTATGAGTACAGAACACTGTATCCCTTAAAAAACGGAAGCATTTCTTTATTCAAGAATCAGCTCAAATTAAAAAAAATTATTTCAGAAATGCACATCGATTTCTGTCTCTGGAATGCAGTCATGGAAAGAATTTTCCATGTAACAAATGTGTGGAGCCAGTGGGCAAAACAAAAAGAGTGCAGAATTGGTTTTAAATGACCTTAGAATATTCTCCCACATTCCATATAGTTGCTTCATATGAAAATAATTTCTAATAAAAATATTATCCAAATGCAATAGTTAAATAGTAATAGGCAAAAAGATTTATTTAAAAAAATGTATCCTCTTCTGCTAACCCCTACAATTTATTCTGTATATCAGTGGCGTATAGCTGGCATAATGTATTGCAAAGGCTAAAATTTCAAGTGCTGCCTTTACATTTTTAAGCCTCATAGGATTCCGAAGGCCTAACCAGGAGTTTCTGTGCTATCTCCAGATATGTCCCCCACCCACAGGGAAAGGCTCTTCATGTGGCTGTTTTTCCTTTCAGCCAGACCAGCTGCACTACTAAATGGGGTCCTCCACCTAAGGAGTTTCACTTCTGTGCAGCCCACAGGACTATTCAAACAAACAAATCACACTCTCCTGCAGGAATCTGGGGTCACTCCATCTTCTTGTTACTACAAAAATGGCCTCCCACAGCCCCTGCTGGTTTACTCTATTCCTGAATTCAACCCCCACGTAACCCTGTGTGCCATGTGGTATCCTCCTTCCCTGGACTGTGAATATTTGTGATAAGCTGCTGTCAATCTCATCTGCCCATTGTTAGGTGTCATGTGTACTGCCATCTCATACTATTTAGGGTAAGGGATACCTCCTTCAGCAACAGGGTAAATAGAACATGGTAAGAAAACATACCTAACAAGAGAGAACAGGAAGAAGTAGATTTCAGATGGGAACAGGATCTGAGAGTCCAGCATAGCCTAACCTGATAAATCAAAGTAGATGAAGAATTAAGAAGCTTGAAAAGCAGCTTAGAGATCGTCTAAGGATCCCTCTCATTTTACAAATAAGAAAAATTGTGCCCCAGAGATATTATAAGTGACTTGCCCAAAGTCACAGAGTAATTAAATTTTAGGGTCTGGTCTGTTTCTAAGTCCAGCATTTTTGTTTTATTGTTTTGTTTTGTTTTCCAACAAAAGTATGATTTACTCTTCCTTCTAAGGAGGGATAAAAAAGACCTAAAAGTACAATTTAAATGCTGTAAGTTACAATGGGGGAAAACATGTGTGCTTAGAAATTTTAGTAAAGTGGCAAAATGTAATCCTTTCTAAAGAGTGTTCTAGTACTAATAATGTAATTTTGTAATTTTCAAGATTCAGTCAAATGACAAAAAAAATCCATTATTAGTTCTAACACAAGCTGGGTGTCTCCCACCCACCTTACTTATATCAGCACCAACAAGAAGAGAGGGGGGGACTCTGTCACGTTTGCACAAAGGAATGTATGGCAGGCTTTATATTTGAGTTGTGAAATGAAATAGAACTCATAAACATTGACATCCTAGGCATTAGTGAGCCAAAATGGACTGGTATTTGCCATTTTGAATCTGACAATCTTACAGTCTACTATGCTGGGAATGACAAATTGAAGAGGAATGGCGTTGCATTCATTGTCAAAAAGAACATTTGAAGATCTATCCTGAAGTACAATGCTGTCAGTGATAGGAAAATATCCACACCCCTACAAGGAAGACCAGTTAATACAACTATTGTTCACATTTATGCACCTACCACTAATGCCTAAGATGAAGAAATTAAAGATTTTTACCAACTTCTGCAGTCTGAAATTGATCAAACATGCCATCAAGATGCATTGATAATTACTGATGGTAGGAATGTGAAAGTTGGAAACAAAGAAGAAGGATTGGTGGTTCAAAAATATGGTCTTGCTTATAGAAATGACCCCAGAGATCACATGATAGAATTTTGGAACACCAACGACTTCATTGCAAATACCTTTTCTCAACAATGTAAACAGTGACTATACACGTGGGCCTTGCCAGAGGGAATACACAGGAATCAAATCGACTTCATCTGTTGAAAGAGACAATGGAAAAGTTCAATACCATCAGTCAGAACAAAGCCAGGGACCAACTGTGGAACAACCTTCAACTACTCATCCACAAGTTTGAGCTGAAGTTGAAGAAAATTAGAACAAGTCCATGAGAGCTGACATACGAACTTCAGTATATCCCACCTGAATTAGAGACAATCTCAAGAATAAATTTGATACACTGAATACTATGACCAAAGACCAGATGAGTTGTGGGAAGACATCAAGGGCATCACACATGAAGAAAGCAAGCAGTCCTTAAAAAGAAAGAAAAGACCAAAATGGATGTCAGAAGAGACTCTGAAACTTGCTCTTGAAGGTCGAATAGCTAAAGCAAAAGGAAAAAATGATAAAGTCAAAGAGCTGAGCAGATGATTTCAAAGGCCAGCTCTAGAAGAGAAAGTAGAGTATTATAACGAAATGTGCAAAGAACTGGAATTAGAAAACCAAAACGGAAAAACATGCTTGGCATTTCTCAAGCTGAAAGAACTGAAGAAAAACTTTAAGCCTCGAGTTGTAATATTGAAGGATTCTATGGAGGAAATATTAAATGACACAGGTAGCATCAAAAGAAGATGGAAGGAATACACAGAGTCACTTTGCCAAAAAGTGACTTGAAAAAAAAAAGTGGTTGAAACAACTATTCAGCCATTTCAGATGTAAGATATGAAGAACCATCGGTACTGAAGGCAGAAGTCCAAGCTGAACTGAAGGCATTGATGAAAAACAAGGCTTCAGGGATTGACAGAACACAAAATGAGAAGTTTCAACAAATGGATGCAGTGCTGAAAGAACCACTCATCTATACCAAGAAATTTGGAGGACCATTCCTGGGCCAACCAACCGGAAGAGATCCATATTTGTGCCCATTCCAAAGAAAGGTGACCCAACAGAATGCAAAAATTATCAAACAATATTAATATCACACACAAGTAAAATTTTGTTGAACATCATTCAAAAGCAGTACATCAACAGGGAACTGCCAGAAGTTCAAGCCGGATAGAGAAGTAGATGTGGAACAAGGGATATCACTGCTGATGGCAGATGGATCCTGGTTGAAAGCAGAGAATACCAGAAAGATATTTACCCGTGTTTTATTGACTATCCAAAGGCATTCAACTGTGTGCATCATATCAAATTATGGGTAACATTGAGAAGAATGGCAATTCTTAATTGTGCTCATGAAGAATCTGTACTTAGACCAAGAGCCAGTTGTTCAAACAGAGCAAGGGGTTACTGTGTGGTTTAAAGTCAAGAAAGATGTTTGTCAGGGTTGTATCCTTTACCATATTTATACAATCCGTATGCTGAGCAAATAATCCAAGAAGTTGGACTATATGAAGAAGAACACAGCATCAGGATAGGAAGAAGACTCATTAACAACCTGCCACATGCAGATGACACAACATTGCTTGCTGAAAGCAAAGAGAACTTGAAGCATTTACTGATGAAGATCAAAGACCACAGCCTTCAGTATGGATTACACCTCAACATATAGAAAACAAAAATCCTCACCACTGGACCAATAAGCAACGTTGTGATAAACGTAGAAAAGATTGAAGTTGTCAAGGATTTCATTTTACTTCAATCCACAAGCAACATCCATGGAAGCAGCAGTCAGGAAATCAAACAACATATTGCATTGGACAAATCTGCTGCAAAAGACATCTTTTAAGTGCTAAAAAGCAAAGCTGTTACTTTGAGGACTAAGGTGGGCCTGACTCAAGCCATGGTGTTTTCAATCGCCTCATTTGCATGTAAAAGCCAGACAATGAATAAGGAAGATGGAAGAAGAATTAATGCCTGCGAGTTTTTTATGGTGTTTCAAAGAATATTGAATATACATACCATGGACTGCCAAAAAAAAAAAAAGCCAAAGAACATACAAATAGTCTTGGAAGAAGTACAACCAGAATGCTCATTAGAAGCAAAGATAGCAAGTCTTTGCCTCACCTACTTTGGGCATGTTATTAGGTGGGACCAGTCCCTGGAGAAAGACATCATGCTTGGTAATGTAGAGAGTTAGCAAAAAAGAAGAAGATCCTCAATGAGGCTGTTTGACATAGTGGCTGCGACAATGGGCTCAAGCATAACAACAATTATGAGGATGGTGCAGGGCCAGGCAGTGTTTACTTCTATTGTACATAAAAAAAAAAAAAAAATTGTACATAGGGTCGTTAAAATTTGGAACCAACTCAACAACACCTAACAACAATAATATTTAACTTGATGCTTTATATTTAATTTGTGTAAATAAATATCAATTCTTGATACGCACCTATTTATGCCTATTTTTAAAAAATTGTGCTTTCTCTGAATAGAGGACAGACAAGGCTCTGATAGATGAGGTAAGAGGTTAAGACCAGAGATGGCCCTGTTTCTGGGGATACCGATCCTATACCTTCAATGTGTGGTTCTTCAAAGACTGTGAAACTATTGACAGGAGAGACACTCAGCCTGTCTAAGAATTGATAATGGATTTTTTTTTCACTTGGTCGAGTACTGAAAACTATAGTTATTAGTTACAGTACACTTTAGAAGGGATCGCGCTAATTTTGGTTCACTGACCTAATGAATGGGTTGCTGATCAATACAAATATTTTCTTGTTTATGGGCTTTTATACATGTTCTTCAGTCTCCGGGAAGCTGCAAGAACAAAGTGTCAAGAAAGGACCAATCATGTAAGAGTCAAATGACAGCATTGACTTTGCAGAATTATCTATCAACCATCCTTGCGCGAGCACAAGAAAGCCCAACTTGTCAGATACTTATAAAGATCAACATCAGAAAAAATTCCTCTGCAATCATTTGTTGCCCCTTTCCTCCTAACTCCATACTTGCACAGTATAAAATTCCAGCTAAACTCCATCAAATTAACAACAGTAATTTAAAATGAAGGATGATGTTGTTTTATAAAATTAATCGCCAATGGTAGGTTTAATGGTGGAAGGGGGAAGCTGAAGCTCAGGTTCTTAGATGTTCTTATACCTTTGCTTAATTGTATTTTGTTTCTCTCCACATTAGAATTGAAGCTCTGTGAGAACAGGGTTGTGGACTGTATTGTTCATGCCGTAACTCTAGGGTCTAACAATATTTATTGAAGGAATGCACTGATCAAATAATAATGTGGAAATCTTTGACTGAGATAAACTTCAGGTCCTTTTATTATTATTGTTGTTAGGTGCTCTTGAGTTGGCCCCCAACTCACAGCAAATCCCATATACAACAGGATTGGACCATTGTGATCCATAGGGCTTTCACTGGCTGATTTTTTCAGAAGTAGATTGCCATGCCTTTCCTCCTAGTTCATCTTAGTGTAGAAGCACTGCCAAAACCTGTTAAGCATCACAGCAACACACAAGCCTCCACTGACAGGTGGGTGTGGCTACGCTTGAGGTGCGTTGGTTGGGAATGGAACTGGGGTCTCCTGCACGGAAGGTGAGAATTTTAGGTCTCCATAAAAAGAGATAATAAATGTAAACATTTTTGTGAAGAGGTAGACTAATACACAGAGACCCTGGGTGCCCCAAATAGTTAAATGCTCAGCTACTAGCAGACAGGTTGGAGCTTTGAACTGTAAAAAGATGACAGGTTTTGCATTATGAAAACAAAGAGTTCTCTTACCTAGGATACTAAAGGCCACCTTGCTAACTGTTGCTAAAAATCTACACACTGCAACAAATAAATTATCTTTTAGCTATGCTATAAGCTAACCTTCAGAAGTAGCTTCTTTGTTTCATATAATTGTTTCTAGGTTACCAGGCCCATTGAAACCAGAAAGCCTGGTTCATTAGCTGTCACTTAAAACTTACTTTTTTAGAAAACAATTGAAATTAATAAACACATTCTATTTTTAAAACTAATGAACATATCTTGTTTTCAAGATTAATAAACATCTTTTTTTTTTTTCCCAAGACTGATGAACATATCCTGTTTTCAAAACTTTAGGGGCCCTGTAACCAAGACTCACGGATGTTGTGATTGCTTTGTAACTGTTTAGCAAAGTTGTTTAAATGTCAATCAATTGGAAATTCTGTTCAAAACTTCCTGGTAACATTATATAGAAGCACCTTAAAAATCCTGATTAATCACTCTTACTCAGTAAATGGTGTGTTGCCCAATTGCGTATCATCTACTAAGCCTGCATAGCAATGTATTAGTGGCGTTTGGAGTTTTTTTTTTTTTTTTTTTTTTTTACAGAACCCACCCAGAGGTGCCTCAGAAGACAGGACTGGCTATCTGCTTCTGAAGGTCACAGCCTTGAAAACTCCGTGGAGCAGTTCTACTCTGCACACACAGGGTCTCCATGAGTTGGAATTGACTTGACAGCACCCAACAACAATAGACTAACACAAAAATGAAAAATACGGTAATTATCATTTCAGACTGAGCACATTCACCTTTGGGACACATTGTCCACACCCCGTTAGCTTTAAGACACCAGTGACAGTTGTCTATGCCAATGATTTTAATACTCATTACATCACTCTCAATATTAGTGATTCTAAATAAGAAATCTCATGACATTTTGACAGAAGGCCGCCTATAAATTGTCTGAATTATACATGCAAACAAACCTGAATTAATATCAAAGGCAAAGGAGATCTGCTTCTCAGAGGGCAAGAAGGGAATAGATACAAGTTTATCATTTAATACTTTGGCAAAGGCTTCTGCTGGGAGATTTTTAATGTTCTTTTCAGTATTCAATCAAACAACTGTCTGAAGAGGATGTTGTGATTTGGGTAATAATTTTCTCAAACACATTTACATCCCTAATTTCTTTTTGAACTGAGTCAATCAACATGCCATTTGGGATGCACCTGGAGGCAACTTGTTTGAGTTATTTATTTATTATTTTTTTTTTTTTTGGAAAGTGAGAACTACTCGACATCCATTTGCACTTGAACTGCCTGTAAATACTTCCCCAAGTCCCCTAGCTCTACAGCAAGACAACAAAGGAAACAGGCATTTTCCATCGGTGCTTTTTGATTTCCATATTTCACAGGCTGGGAGAATATAATAGAGGATGAACTCAAGTCCCTTTGGGGTCACTCGCTGGAATGCAGATGAAGAGGCTGTTTTTTATATTTTCAAACACTTTCCCAGTCTACGACAATGCCCCTGACAGCCATGTTTGCATGCCGTACTGCCTTATGGGAGTTTCTCCCAGTTTTCATTCAAATGTAAAGTGGGGATAAATACCACAGCTCTTCAGTGACCTATTAAATGCTTAGCCCAGAAATCCTGTTTTTCAATTTCATTGCTTCTCCCCTCATTCTCATTAGAGTCCCCAGACCTTCTGCCCCGGGACTCAGAGCTAGAAGCTTCCTTTAAATATTTTAATTGAGGCTCAGGTTGGAAATAACAAGGTATTCCTCAGCTACCTGAGGGAGAATATCAAAACCCAGCGCCTAAGCTGCTATGTTCAGACAACCAGCTCCTCATGGTTTCTTAAAGAACCCCTGCGATGTGGCCCAAGACCCCTTTTCTAGCTTTATCTCCCACAGCTCACAGGCATGAATCTTAACGTCTAGCCATTTCAGAACAATTTCACCTGCGTGATTATGCTCTGCGCTTATCTCATGCCCGTGCTTTTGTTCACACGTGGCCCTCCTCTTGGGTCACACACGGTCTATCTCAGCCTACTCAAATCCTATTCATTCTTCAAGAGCCATTGCAGATGGAATCATTAGCCTTTTACTTCTGATCCTCTGTCTAGATACAAGGTAAAAATTGAATTAATTTTTTACAGCTGCATGAGCAAACACTGCTATACTCTGAAATATAGGTATAGGTAGTGCCCTGGGGGGCATAAGCCCCAGAAACAAAACAATGGCTAACCTGCTTTTCCATAGAAAAAAGAAAGGCTTTGAGCAAGAAGTGGCATAGAGATCTTAGAGGGAAAAGACCAGTCACCTAACAGTAACAGAGTAGCCACATAATACAGTAGCCAAATGATATTTTTAAGAGTGGAGAAACCAAATTCGGGTTCAAGTTGTTTACATGGCTATTGTCTTAGGTTGAGAATTGCTCCCAGTGCACTCAGGAGAAACTGGAAAAGAGGGGGAAGGAACCAGGAGGGAGAATGGGAAGCCAGGCACAGGAACAATTTCAGAAGAAGACCAATCAGGCTAGCATTGGCCATGACCTCCCTCGGGGGATATAGATGTGCATCAGCTTCCTGCTCTGGATTGGTCCTGGCAAAGGGCTCTAGTGACCCAAAGGTAGTCAGTCCTCTGAGGAAGAATGAAGGGGCAAGTCAACAGGAGTGAAGCAGACACAGGCTGGGAAGATGGAGGAAGAAGTGACTAAGAGATATCAAGATGGTACCAGAAAGAAGGATCACACTTTATCTCTGTAAAACTCATGCCCAGCCCCTAGCCAGGACCTGGTGTATATTGTTAGCAGCCCAGGCAGGGGCCCTAACTCATGGCGACCCCATACACAATGGAGGAAATGCTGCCTGGTTCTGTGTCATTCCAATGATTGGTTGTAAATCAGACCGTTGTGATCCATAGGTGTTTCACTGGCTGGTTTTTGGGAAGTAGATTGCCAGGACTTTCCTCCTAGTCCATCTTAGTCTAGAAGCTCTGCTGAAGCCTGTTCACCAGCATAGCAAACCTCCATTAACAGGCTGGTGGTGGCTTCACGTGAGGTATATTGGCCTAGAATCAAACCCAGGTCTCCCTTCTAGAAGGGGAAAATTCTACCACTGAAACACCAAAATTCCCACCTGGTATACAAACCCATACCCATTGCTATCCAGTCCATTCCAACTCAAAGAGACCCTACAGGACATAGTAGAACTGCCACCACAGGGTTTTCCAGGCTGTAAATCTTTACAGGAGCAGACTGCCACATCTTTCTCCCACAGAGTGGCTGATGGATTCAAACAGCTGACATTTCTGTTAGCAGCCCAGCGCTTGATCACTGCACTGCCAGGTCTTCACGCCTAGTGTATTACTTAAAAAAAAAAAAAAAAAAAGCCTGTTGCCGTCAAGTCAATTCTGACACATAGCAATCGTATAGGACTTGATAGAACTGCCCCATAGAGTTTCCAAGGAGCGGCTGGTGAATTTGAACTGCTGACTTTTTGGTTAACAACCAAACATTTAACTACTTTACCACCAGGGTTCCTACACCTGGTGTGTAAACCCAAAAAAACCCACTGTCGTCGAGTCGATTCCGACTCATAGCGACCCTATAGGACAGAGCAGAACTGCCCCATAGAGTTTCCAAGGAGCGCCTGGCGGATTTGAACTGTGGACCTCTTGGTTAGCAGCCACAGCACTTAAGTGGTGTATAACCAAAAAATAAACGAAACTGGTGTAAGTGCTAAATAGAGGTTAAGCAAATAAATGACATGTTTTTCTGTATTTTACTAAGATTCACATGCATAAGCAAGGCAGAAAATCAACCATTCTTAGGAGTACTTTTTTGACGCTTCTCTGGAGCACAGCTGTTGGAAAATATTTGTGAAAAGGAAGCATTCTGAAAATATTTTCATGGTTACTTGACAGATAATTTCTTTTATAGAACTATATGATAAAATTAAAGTTGTTAGTCTTTTGCCAGAAAATTTTGTGAGAGATTTTCCTACCAGTAAGTAGGGAGAAAAGCCATAATCAAAATAACTGCAAGAAATATAAAATGTACATCACCGAAACAGAAAGCTCTTCCAATCTCTCACACACGCTCACAAATACACTCACACGCAAAAGATTTTTGTTTATTTAAAAAAACAAATTATATTAAAAAAAATTTTTTTTTTTTTTTTAATATACTCACTGTAAAATACAAATATAAATAAGTTAATATCAGGGTGTCAGGGAAACCTAAGTGTCTTAGTTGTCTGGTGTTGCTATAACAGAAATACCACAAGTGGATTGCTTTAACAAAGAGAAGTTTATTTTCTCACAGTAAAGTAGGCTCAAAGTCCAAATTCAGAGTGTCGGCTCCAGGGGATGGATTTCTCTCTCTGACGGCCTTCTCATCAATCATCCCCCAGCCTAGGAGTTTCTGTGAGCAGGAACCCTGGGTCCAAAGGACCCTCTCTGCTCCCAGCACTGCTTTCTTTTCTTGGTGGTATGAGGGCCCCCCTCCCATCTCTCTGTTTGCTTTTCTCTTTTGTATCTCAAGAGGTTGCCTCAAGACACAATCCAATCCTGTAGATTGAGTCCTGCCTCACTAACACAACTGCCACCCATCCTCCCACATTAACATCATAGAGGCAGGATTTACAGGATACAGCAAAGTCACACAATACTGGGAATCATGGCCCAACCAAATTGATACACATGTTTTGGGGGGAAGGGGAGACATAATTCGATCCATGACACTAAGCTACAATTTTAAATGTACTTTTTCTACGAAGGGTCCGCAAAGTAAGGAAATATATTTGTATGTACATGTGAGGAAAGATATCTGTAGGGAAAATGTTTAGAATGGTACCTGATTTTTCGAAGAATCATACGAGTAGTATGTCACTTTCAGAGCATAGTATTCTTGCCAATTTCTCAAAATGCTGTGACTATATTTTTTGGCAGGTAAGAAAAAAAAAATTTTTTTTTTTTTTAAGAAGGACTGGATTACTTCATACGATGGTTAAGGAATTGCTCAACCATCAGGGATAGGTCCCTATCATCAACAGAATCAGGTCCCAGCTCTTTCACCAGCTGTCCCCAACCTGTCTCTCCAGCCATACTTCCTGCCTCTCCGCCTTGAACTCAGCTTACAATGGAGCCACCCAAATTATTCACGCTTCCTCTAGGCATCTGGGCCATGCTGTGGTGTGCCTAGATACCTTTCCACTCCCTGTTTCTTCTACCAGGCATATCCTTGCCCCTCTTATGGCAAACTCATTCATCCTTCGGGAACCACCTCAAATAGGCTCATTGAACCCTTGGTATACCAAGGCAGGTAAAAAATGCCTTTGTGCTTCCAGAATTTCTTGCGTGTTCCATCTAATGGGACATTTGTCATATTGTATTGTAATCATGTAGTGTATGAACTTTCTAAGGCTAGGGATCGCATCTTTCTTATCTTTGTTTGCCCAGGTGCCTGTTTGCCTGACACATAGCAAGTTTTCAATGAATTTGCCTTATATAGCCTTTTTATTTTAGAAGTAGCCACAATATGAAATCTTTGGACAGATAGAATGTAGATTATTTGTTATTTTAAGTATACTCAAAGGCATTATAAATACAACAACAAAAATCTTTCCCAAAAGGGAACAAGGATTAAGGGGTAAATCAAAAAGAGTGGAGAGTGATACAATAAAATATTAATCTAAATACTTAAATATGTTAAAAGTTTCATCAAAATGGAAACACACAATAAGGGCTTAACTTGAAACATGGACATGAAATTATTTCCTGGACTTCAGCAGGTGCTAGAGGGTGGAGCCAGTGTCTGGGGATGGAAAGAAGCATAACCAGATCTATGTCCCGTCTGGGGAAGATTGTTGGGGATGGGGAGGTGGAGGAGGAGTCCAGTCAAGCGGTCAATGTCAGGAGGTTCAACAAGAGATAAGGGGCGGGTGTTGCAGTAGACAGGAAGAGACTGGGGATGGCTAGTCTAGAGCAAGTAATACTCAGAGGTCTAGCTAGGCAGGCAGCTGATAGACATCAGGAAGCTCAGGAAACAGGAAACAGTGTCCCAGACCTGAGACTAGAGTTCAAGGGCAGGACTTCAGGCCCTTACAGAGGCTTACAAGGCAGTCTTAGTGAAACAGGAGCACCAAGCAAGCTATCAAAACAGAAACTCAGGCAAAAGGTAACAAGATAGGAATATAGAGCCTGGAATTAGGGTATGTGATGGAAGATTTATCAAGGCACAGCCTAACACAAAATTACCATGCCAGGGCACAGTGCCACCATTGTACTCATGATGTTGAGTCACTGGTTCTCCTCAGCAAGGACTCTCAGGATTCTCCCAATGAAGGAGAGCGTTGATCCCAGCCAGAGGTGGGCTAAACTTGCTGTGAGGGATCAAGAGTTTAGGTGAGGCCAGAGAGAGGAGTCAGGGAGCCAGAAAAATCAGGATAGGTTTCAAAGGAAGGCAGTGAGGGCATTCCCAGGGAAGGCTGGCTGCTCTCTTTAACATGCTGAAGGATATTTGGATTGTGCAAATGCTGGAGAAGTTGATGCATGACTCACGTTGGAGATGGAAATGAGGGAAGGTCCAAGCTGCCTGCTAAAATCAAGGGCCTGAAGAGCAAAAAGGCTTTGAGTTTTTGGAAGGTGAGGGAGAAAAAAATGCTTTAAAGAAGATTAGTTGATTCATAGTTAAGCAACTGTGAAACTGTACATCAAGGACTCTAAGAGGATAGAAGAGAGAAGATTAAAAAAAAAAAAATCAAGTACAGAGCTTATAAAAAAAGGCACACCCAACACATCAGTACGGTTTGTTTTGACACCACCTTATGACCCAGTAGATATTTTGATCCTGTTTAAGATATTTGAAGCAGAATTATACAGACATGATCAACTATCATGAAGAAAGTGTTTTCAGTAGCCTATTCCATTAAGTAAATTTGATCATTTAATCAATTTTCTATAATGCACAGCTAATCAATTTTTTTCTTTATTTTTATCTTTAACTGAAATTACTTTTATTGAGATTGATTCTTTCCAAACTCTGAAATGATGATTGTTCTATAGGCTTTATTGAGAACATCATGTTTTCCCAATATGGCTTCCACTTCTGTGATTTTTCTCTGGCGGCCCTTCTAATAAGGCCAATTTCCCCGGGTCAAATTTGACGTACCTAAACTTCTTCAAAAAGATTTGATTCTGTTATCAGTTTTTAGTTAATGATATACCTTATCATGTGAAATTTCAGTCCCTGTTCGTTTTATTTTATGATGACTCTTGTTATTGGTGAAAGAGTAAAAGGGGCAGTCAAAAGGTCCTTCGGTGATGGAGAGGCAGTTCAGCTTAGGGAATATGCCCTCTCTCTCCCGAAAGAAACCATGTTCTCATAATGGAGAAGAAAACTAGGCCAAGATTTCCCAAAAACAGAATAAAATGGCAGAGTGTTTAGGTCAGTGGGGATTTTGCCTGCTACCTACAAAGGGAAAATTCCTACTTCTCCAGAGTTCAAGGATATCTCAGCTTTGATTTTAGGAAGAGCCAACAAAAACTGTAGCAACAGAGGAAGTGTTTTGGAGGATTTTGTCTTAGAAAATTAATAGAGTGATACTCAAGTTTGTCAAGCATAAACTAGTTTATCTCAAGGTAGTCATGGCAAGGCACACAAGTAAGACCTCACAACATTCATTTAGAACTAGAGAATCAGAATTAACAATTAAATGATAGTTCAATAGGTAGAGTCCAATCTTTAGACTTCAGGCTTTTACTTTTAGAAACAGGTCTTGGGAAGAAGGCTTAACCATGGCTCAAACTTGGCAGAGGTTCCTTGTAGTTAGGGTCCAAGGTTGGCAGCAGTAGACAGAATCTCAATTCCAACCCTGCCTTCATTGAGTGAGGAGAAATTTAGTGTTTATATGTGAATTTGTCACCTTGGCTCCACACGACAACGGCCAATGTGATGTCGAAAACTGTTATGTTATGTCTTTTTTCCAGGGTTAGAGAGCAACTGAATGATGCATCTTTTCTTTAAGGTTAGATATTAGGGAGGTTGTTTAAAAAAAAAAAAAACCAAACCCACTGCCATCGAGTAGATTCCGACTCATAGTGACCCTATAGGACAGAGTAGAACTGCCTCACAGGGTTTCCAAGGAATGCCTGGTGAATTCAAACTGCCAAACTTTTGGTTAGTAGCTGTAGCTCTTAACCACTATGCCACCAGGGTTTCCAGGGAGGTTGTTCAGAGATTTATTATGCTCTCTTGTGTCACAACATGCTGGATCAAAGTGAACTTAAAAGTTGTCTAAATTTTTACATAGTTAGAATTTTTGAAATTCTAAGTTCAAAACTTTCTAAATAACTTTCCAGTGGCTTACACGTTTCTAATGACTTATAGTTAAGTCAAAGATGCCTATGTATTTTGAAAGCATAATAGTGACTTATACCTTATGGGATTTAAGATCATAGAAACATACAGAACAGGGAGAAATATTATGAACTTCATAATGAAAGAAAAAAATTTTTTTTTCCTTTCAGAAGAAAAAAGAAAAAGAAGACAACACCAACCCCAGTAACAAAGACCTTACAGAGGGGCCTCGTGAGGTTCAAGGGGAAGAGGAGGAACGGTGTCTAAAAGGGGAGGTTTCAGGCTTTATGTCTAGTCCAGACTGTAGAGTCTTCATTTGATAAAAATAGGTGCACTTGATTTAATAAGAGAACGGTTGACTTCATGGGGAGGAAAACCACACCGAAGGAAAAGGCAGAAAGACTGTTGACCCAGAACATGGTCTCAGGGAGAAAAATTCCCCACTTATGCATCAAGTGATATCTGTGAAAGGTTAATCTTGGCAAACTGCAAAGAGGAACCTGGGCTTTGGATTAGATGAGTTAAAAGGGGGCGAGAAATAGGTGAGAAGAAAGGTAGATTTTTTGCAAGACCAAAATTTTGTTCAAGTGTTAACCCGCTGCCATTGAGTCGATTCCTACTCATAGCGACCCTATAGGGCAGAGTAGAACTGCCCCGTAGAGTTTCCAAAGAGTGCCTGGCGGATTCAAACTGCTGACCTTTTGGTTAGCAGCTGTAGCACTTAACCACTACCAGGGTTTCCTGGTCAAGTGTTAGGACTCAAGAATTCTATACACAGTCTCATTTTTATATATCAGCCTTTTATCTTAGCTTCACATATAAAGGCAGCTTTGGTTTTTCTTTTTTTTAGATTTTTTTTTTTTAGTGTAAATGTTTGTGTTTTAGGCACTTATTGCAGGACTTTTTACTATTATCAACATTTTGGTGGAATGACCCTTTCTTGAACGTCACATGTAAATTCATTTTAAATTTATTCCCCAGTAAAGTTCCTAAATGTACAAGGTCAAGTACAATATCATTCCAATTTTCACAGTACAGTTGTGTAAATAGTATCTAATTTGCATTAACGAGTAGACTGCTACTTTCTTTGAAAATTTTAAACTACAAAATACCCACACTTTCTTGATTTTTTCTAATGATCTTGTCCATTCAGGCCACATCTACCTACAGGCTTCATGTTTACAAACTGACCTTTTTATACAGTGCTGGTGGTTGGCTGGCCAGCGGGCAAAGTCGTGTTCATCCTTTAAAATAAATCAATTTGATACTCCAGATAGGACCTGTATATACAGCTAGGATGAGAAAAAAAGAAAAAAAAAATTGCTGAATAGTCTAAAATGTCTAAGATAGTCTAAAATGTCTAAAATAGCCTAAAATGTCTAAAATAGTCTAAAATGCCTCAGGATCTTTAATTACCCTGCAGAACATGTTTCAATACACAGATTATTATATGTAACTAGATGCTTAATTCCTGTTATAATTGTTGTCTTTAATTCCAAATTCTTTAGGAATGGGTCTCGAATTACATATTGAGAAATGTGACTTCACCTTCTATTCTCTCAAGTGAACAGTTCAAATAATCATATTTAAGCCTCAGACAAACAATACAGCTATATGAGAATGGTGTGTGTTATATATTTGGTACATCACTTTGAAACTGCCAGGAACCAAAATATGGCAAAAAATCAGAAGAAGAGAGGTACGGAGAGACAGAATTTGATTCTGAAAGATTTCACAGAGAATCAGTTTGGTAGACCCAAAATGAAATATTGTATTTATCCTAACTTCTAAAATCCTACTCCTACCACTTTAAAAAAAAAAAGGTGACTAACAACAGTATACAGTTTATGATTATCCAAGTTTCTTTTGTTTTTCTTCTTTCTTCAGCCTACTGTCTGTCTTTTACTGATATTTGGCTATTTGCTAAATTTCACTGAAAATCATTAACAATCCAGCTTGTGAAGAATAGCCAGAAAGAAGAGCGTGACTTAGGCGAGCTGGGACTTTCCCCAGGCCTGCCCCGAAGTCAGGAGGTCAGGCGGTGTGTGGGCAGCCTGGCTCCAGCCAGGAGGTGCAGGAGTAGAGAAAGAAGCACAGTTGGTCACCCAGAAATGAGAGAAGCTGCATAATAGACCGATGTATGCAGAAAGCCAATTCATGCACAATTAGGACATTTGTGTGCTATTTAAAGGAATAGGGTACAGAAGTCTTTATTGTGTAAAATTATGCAGGGACAGTAGCCTGCAAGTTTGTTTGCTATATTAGCAGTCTCACACACACACACACTCACACGCGCAAATTATTTAAAGAGGCATTTTATATTCTCTCCAGCTTCTTAAACATTGCGGTTTTATTTTTCATTGTTGTAAAAATATATATAGCACGACGCTTGCCAATTTGACATTTTCACATGTACAATTTTTAGTGATATCAATTAGAGTAGGTGGCCTGGATGAGTTCCTATGATGCTTTACCTATGTAGCATTCTCTAGAGCAATAGGATATTTTTCCTTTTTTGCCCCAACTTTTTTAAAATGCAAACATTTCACCACATGCTCTATGGCAATGTCTTCTCGTCCACTGGGTAGACAAAAGAGAGTGTGAGAAAATTTGAAATGAAACCAATAACTGGCGTGAGTATAAAGGATTTTGTGGGTGTGTGTTTTGTTTTACTTTGACATCTTTAAGAAATTTAGCCAGCAGCTTATAAGGTACCTTGGTGTTGCAAGCACTTAGCTGCTAACCAAAGGGTTGGTGGTTCAAACCCACCAGCTACTCTGGGGAAGAAAGATGTGGCAGTCTGCTTCCATAAAGATTTACAGCCTTGGAAAACTACTTTTGACATAAATGACCAGTCTGCTGTATGCCAGCTTACTCTTCTGAATCTTTTTTCTGCCACATGGTCTTACTCAGGATATACAGACAGAGTGTGTCTATGCCCCAGAGAGGAGAGCTGTGTCTGTCACCATATTTGTCAACATCATATCTAAGTAAGGGAGCACTCAACAAGCATGGAGACTGACAAACCCAATGGGAATTCTTGTTTTTGTTTTACCTGGGTTATACTATGTCATGCAACCAAAACAACCACCTTGTTTGATGGTCTGGAATTCTGGGGATGTGAGTGCTACTCTGTCTAACCTCACCTATAACTTTTCTTTAACCAGTTTATTTAGGAGAATCCACTCCTCCCTCCTCTTATCCTAATTATAATTTCTCAGCTAGTGTTGTAGCTGACTTGCTTCCTTTAACATATTTGTGGTTCTGCAGTTCTCTCCTGACCGTGACCAGTGTTCAGCCTTAGGCAGAGGCTGGCAACCCAGTGCTCAACCCAGTGCTGTCGAGTCTGGCAGAGGCTGGCAGGTGAAGTCTAATGATGTTAGACCAGAAGCTCTTGACAAGTCAACAGACTGGTCAAAAATTATCTCCAGTTTTAAAGTTTACCTGGTAAAGGAATGATATAAGACAACAATTGCCTCCTTTTCTGTTCCTGCTCACCTGAAAACCAAAATACTTAGAGATGGAGAGGGCAAAATGGCAATGAAGGGAAAGCAATGGGCTGTGGTGTACAAACTACTGAAAGTCACAAACTACTGACTCAAGCCTTAGTTCAACTATTAATTAGCCATATGACCTTTGACTAATTGCTTGACATCTTATGATCTCAATTTCGTCTCTCTCTCTTCTTCTTTTTCCTTTTTCCATAGATTACCGTATTTTTTCATAAATAACTGGCTCCTTCTGTGGTTGTTTGCCAACTACACCAGCGCTTTTGGAGACACCTCATGGGGGGAGGGTGTGGTTGGCAAAACGCATAGAAGGTGCAATGTTATTTGCGTAAAAATACAGTCCTACTATATTGTACTATTATGTTGACAGCGTGCTAGATGATGGAAAGAGACATGTCTGTAGGAATAAGTTTGACAAGTTTTGATAATCTACTGGATGTGGGGGATAAGAACAGGAAGAATCAAGAATAACTCCCAGCTTCTGTCTTGGGACCTGTTGAGTGTGGTAGCAGTTACTAAGATAGGGAATATAGAAAAAATAGAAGTTTTGAAGGGTAAAGAGGAAGCAGGAAAAATGTATTTGACATGTTAACTTTAATTATAGATTCCTTTCCCCCAGAAATACGTCTCTGCATCCCCAATTCCAAAAAGAGTAGAGAAAACTAAAACTACAGAAATTAAATGTCTCATACTCATTTCATTAGTGGCATATTGTTCCGACTGACATTCTTTTTGTTTCCTTTGTCTTGCTAGAGATTTTCTTTCTTTCCTGTTGGAAAGTTATTCTACAGAATTCTAACCAGATGAGCACAAGGAGGAGGAAAGGAATAGATCCATCTCTGCCTTCAGGCAAGTTACAAATAAAACATCCTCTTTCTGTATGGACTACGTACCCAACTTGCTTATGAGTTCTCTGCTGGGAAATTCATTCTACTTGGTCAAGTGAGAAGCTTCAAAAGACACATAGAAAGAGATGAGGGAGGAAGGAGGGGCTTGGCTAGTCAACCAGCTTAATCACATTTTTCCTGGCCATTGGTGAGGTAGAATAGACCATTCTCATTTATATGAATCCTAACTCTTTCTTCTACTGAGTTATCAAGAACTTTTATCAAACATTTTTTCTCCCCAGCCTGTTATTATAGAGTTAGAGATAATATTGGGAAGTTGAAACAGGCAGAAGATGCCTCAAATCATTTCTAAGAAACTTAAAAACTCAAAGCCTCTGAGGACTGAGAGTGGGAAAATTAGTTTTTCCATGAACTTGAAAATATTTTGAATATTACCCCCTAGTGATTTCAGTGTTCCATTTACTATTGCTATATAACAAGCCACTCCAAAACTTAGTGGCATTAACAGCCATTTAATTATGCTCATAGACTCTGAGTCAGGAATCCAGACAGTGAAAGTCGGAAACAGCTAATCTCTGCTCCATGATGTCAGAAGCCTCACTTGGAAAGCCTTGAAGGCTGAGGGTTATGTTATGGCTGGGGCTGTAAGCATATGGAGGCATCTTCACTCACAACTCTGGCAGTTGATGTTGACTCTTGGCTGGGATTTCAGCCAAGTCTCTTGGCCCTTACAACTACATGTGGCCTCTCTGTCTGTCTTAGACTTATACCAGAATCAAATTTCTAGTTTCTTAAGGCCCAGACCCGGAAATTGGTAAAACACTACTTCCACTATAGTCTACAGGTCAATTGGTCACCGAGCCCAGATTCAAGAGAAAGAGGCAGAGACCCCACCTCTTTATGAAAGAAGGGTCAAAAACTTTGAGAAGCCCATTGTTAAAACGATCACAGGAAGAGCATATTTTTGGCATGATGTCCACTACACGGCTGTTTACTTTTTAACTATGTTTTAAACTGTGTGTATGTTTTTTAGGAACTATCCTCTATGTATACCATTTTTAAAAAATTAAAGAGGAAAACCCTGCTTAAACGTCTGTGAGAGCTCCAAGTGTGTTGATATGGAGAAGATGAGCATGGTAGGACTTGGGAAGAGAGCACAATTGCTTCCTGATAACTCCCAGGGTTCTGACAAGATAGATCTCATGGGCGAGGGCACATACTGCATACCATTAGGAAGAACTACTCTCACAAACACTTCACAATTCCTTTTCGATCTCTTCTTCTCCACCCCTGGAATCCAAATCCTCTTTATTCTCAAAACTCTATCCCTGTCCTCCTAAGAAAAAACACCTACTTCCCTTCCGGTATTTTGCCAGCATTGCAGCCTCAGTCCTCACCAAAACACCAATGCAGCGTTTCCTTTGCTTAAGGATTGTTAGGCTCTGAAGAGGGGAAAGTGGGCTCTGGTTTTTGAGATGGGGGGAAGCTGAACCGGCAAAAGCTACAGCTGGATGCTTGGGTCCTCTCCCAGTTACCTAAAGCCAAATGTACCTCTCTAGAATAAGCATTAATTCTGTTTTAAAAACAACACAGGTTAGTCTCATATGAGGAAATCCTATTTCTCTTAGTAATATGGCTTTGATTGCCCTACTTGTGAAATAGCAACCAGGACTTATCATGATTAGAAGCATGAGTCAGTTGTCAACATGTGAAGTTTGAAGTGCGCACAGACAGCTTCTACTGTGTCAAAGTTCCCCATTCCTTGCAGCTTCTTGAATGTAACCTTAGCTGAGAATGGCTCTCTCTGGAAAAATCCTCAACTCTTTCCTGATAGCAGCCGGGAAAGGGATCTCAGTTCATTTCCCAGCAGCCTCAGGTGAGAAATTTAGTCATAATTCCATATATAAAAGGCGTAAGTCCATATGCAACACCCAGATGTTTGCCCTTTCCTGTTTTTCAAAATCAGGAAAGAGAAACCACCAGAACTTAGCTTTAGGATGAACTTTGGAAGAACGATAGAATGAAATGAAACAATAATAGTGAACAAAAAGAGAAAGGTAGGTGAACTAGTCAAAATTATTGTAAGTTCCTAGATGAGAAGCAATGAGCTCTAAACTGAAATAGAGGAAATAGGTAGGAAAAGTCAGAGATAGAGTTCAAGGCACATTGCAAAGGAGAAGTTACTGAGCTTGAAGAGAGATTAAACATTGGTGACAAGTAAGAGGCGTCAATGATTTAAGCCTGAGTGACCATGCACATGGTGGTATAAATAACAGAATAAGGGAGAATGGAAGAAGGGATAATCAGGGAAGGACAGTGGGCTGGGAGAAGAAAGAGTCAGCTGTCAACATGTGAAGTTTGAGGTGCTCACAGACAACTTCTACTGTGTCAAATTTCCTCATTCCTTGAGGCAATGGAAACATATGAGAAGCGGTTTGGAAAGAAGTTAAGAATGTGGGCCATGGAGTTAGACAGATATTGGATGGAACCCTGCCTTCACTCCTTGCTACCTGTGTGACTCTTGGCAAGCTGCTCTCTCTGCTCAGTGTCTTTATCTGTAAAATGATGTCAATAGTATCTACCTCACAGAATCACGATGAGGATTAAATGAGGAAATTCAATCTGACCACTTCGAATATTGCCTGGCATACAGTAAATGTTGTATAAAAGTTATGGATGTTTACTCTTTCTTCACTGCTATACTCAACTCTATAAGATATAAACCCATATGAAAATTCTAGGTAATCCTTATGTAATACAGAGTCGTTACCTCTTTGTTTGATTTCAAGCCTTGATGCAAGGTTGGAAGTCACTGACTGGGTGTGCAAATGGTCCCAGGCACCCTTTCCCATAGTGATGAGAACAACTATCAAGTGTTTAGCAAAACTCTTTGCCAAGAGAGATCAAGAGGATTTTGTTCACTTTACATTTCGTAATCATGATGAGGATTATGTGTCAACCTTTAAATCCAAAATCTTACTCAAGGTTATTTCACTTGAACATGTGTTTAACAAAGTAGTGATCTAAAAAGAAGGTACCTGTATAAGAAGGAGTGTCCTCCCAGGTGGGCATGCAATACCAAATCAATGTGCTGCATGGGGGTGTGAGCAAACAAGGTATATTGGAAGCGTTGGAACACGCCCAAAGCTTATAAGCCAATGCAACACCCGGATGTTTGCTCTTGTGCTATTAGAAACAATGTCTACTTTAGAACATGACAATCATTTCTTAAAGTTTAAATGCCCCCATTAGTTCCCTGGGTACTGGTTAAGAGCTACAGCTGCTAACCAAAAGGTCAGCAGTTCGAATTCACCAGGCGCTCCTTGGAAACTCTATGGGGCAGTTCTACCCTGTCCTACAGGGTTGCTATGAGTTGGAATTGACTTGACGGCAACGGGTTTGGTTTTAGTTCCTTAAACTTAAATACAGTACAAGGAATTGTCACAATAATTTATAAATATTTTAAAGAAGACCATGCATTCACTCAACGTTTATTGAGTGTAGGCTTCATGGAAAAAAGAAAGCAGATAAGGTAGAGTCAGACAGATCTTACCTTAAAATTTGGCTCTGCCACTTCCTAGTTAGAGTCCTAAACCTTTCTGATTCTAGTTTCTCCCCTTTAAAATGAAGGTACTGTCTACCTTGCTAACTTGTTGCAAGCACTAAAAACCGTAATGTGTTTAAAGTGCCTAGAGCCATGCCTGTGTTAAATAAATGAAATTTATTAAATTAATTAACATTGCTAATATTATTAAATTAATTTTAATTGTTGACCAGTAAACAAATTAATTACTACTACCATTATTAAAAAAAAAAAAATTACGCAGGCCAAATTCTATAGCACATAAGAGACAAATACACTATCCCCGCCCTCAAGTGGCTCACAAATGAATGGAGAAAAGCACAATCCTCTTTATGGTCATATAAAGTTGGCCCCAAGTTTCACAAATTAAGATGTTCAGGTACAGTACACTTTGAAGCCTTTGCTCTAACTTCCTGAGGCTGAGCTTGTCCTAGAAATCAAATACTTTTTTTTTAAGAAATTGTTTTTGAGACCTGTAATACAGGTCTGAGAATGGGCAATTTTTGGATACCAAATTGGAAATAGTTTCGACATTCAACAAACACTACCAACAAATGATTTGCCAGCTACGACCCTGCTGAGTAGTGATATCTGCCTGTGGCTTGGTCAATGGGAGGGTCCACTTGTACTCTGGTGTCTACTGGTGGGTCATGATAACCTAACCTCTATTCCAAACGAAACTCTTCTAACAGTGTATTAACCATTCTACTTTTTTACTGCCTGCAAGTTGGACCCTTCAGTACAGTAAATATAACTTTATAAGTCCTATATATACATAGCATAGCTATAAAACACCACTTATAATTGTTTTTTTATATATTACAAGCCCAACATTTAATTAAATGTGCAATTTCATACTAATACTAAATATTAACATTTATCTTTATCATAAACCCCTCTTTTTAACAGAAAAAAATCACAAAAAAGTACAATACACATCATTTCTCATCCACACTATATATAAGCCAAGTTGTAGCTCACTGTATTACTTTTAATGTCACATACCCTTATGCATGATCATTTCTCTTTGTAAAGATTTGAAGATAGCTCCAGTATAAATAAATGGAACCTATTTCTGAAGAGTATATTTTACAAACGACTAAAAAGCAATAGCTATGTGCTCCATCTCAAAGAAACAGGGAAGTGTTTTGCCGTCACTAGCCACATACTTTAAGGCAGTTAAAAAGAAATTGGAAGACCTTAATTCTAGAAGTCAACTGAATTCACCTCTTATATTAACTGACATGTGTCAAGGACCATTGTAGGTGCTTGAGGTTAAAAAAGATGAATGATACTTGGATTATCAAAGGGCACCTCTATGGTCATGTAAAAAGACAGACATGCCTCCATGTAATTATAACAAAAGGGTACAGATGAGCATCCACTTAAAATCAATCTTACCAGATTCTAGATGACACCTTCTGTAGTTGCTATTGGTTCTGTTCACTAAAGGAGCAAAGTATCGTATCCATTTTTACACAGGAAAGATATTTTAGAAATGAAGATTCATTTAGATTTGTAGAGATTCAAACAGAAATATCTGTTCTCTTTTTCAATGTTCTTATGCTTATTTACATTGTAATATCAAGTGTTCCACCATTCACCCAAATACTGAAAGAAAAAATAAAAATAATGAAGTTATAATTACCTAGACTTAATAGTCTTAACTTTCCCAAAAAATCTGAAGGTGCTTTAGAGCATCATTGGATTTGATGCTTATGCCTTTTGCCATTATACTCTGGATAAAAAAAAAAAAAAATAGCTGAGGGAAATGTATAATCTGAACAAAAGGAGACTGGAAAAGAGTTGTTAGGTGCCATTGAGTCAGTTCTAATTCATAGCAACCCTATGTACAATAGAATGAAACACTACTTGGTCCTGTGCCATCCTTACAATCATTGCTATACTTGAGCCCACAGTTGCAGCCACTGTGTCAATCCATCTCATCAAGGGTCTTCCTCTTTCTTGCTGGCCCTCTGCTTTACCCTTTACTGATGTCCTTCTCTATCGACTGGTCCCTCCTGATAACATGTCCAAAGTACATGAGATGAAATCTTGCCATCCTTGCTTCCAAGGAGCACTCTGGCTGTACTTCTTCCATGACAGGTTTGTTTGTTCTTCTGGAAGTTCATGGTGTACAAGTGGAAAAGAGTAGAACA
Organism: Elephas maximus indicus; assembly: GCF_024166365.1. NCBI lineage: Eukaryota > Metazoa > Chordata > Mammalia > Proboscidea > Elephantidae > Elephas > Elephas maximus. Next base: position 113,663,325 of record NC_064824.1, read on the forward strand.
AATTAAAGATTTGACTGGGAATTAGAAAATCTGGTTGCATTCCTGTTTCAGACACTGATCTGCTATGTGACTTTGGACACTTTGGTCTTCAGTATCCCTGTTGTAAAATAAGAAAAGAGGAGTGGCTTTTAAGGTTATAAAATTCTACGAATCTAGGATTCTTAATAAAAGAAAAGCAAGGCTCTACCCCAACTCCAAGGCTTTCTTCAGTTACTATGAGGAAATTTGTGCCCCCTAGTGGATGCTCTTTGGAAGCGAGTATGGTAAGACTTCATCTCACAAAACTTTGGACATGTTACCAGGAAAAATCAGTCCCTGGAGAAGGACTTTATGCTTGGTAGAGTGTCAGCGAAAAAGAGGAAGACCCTCAGCGAGATGGATTGACACAGTGGCTGCAACAATGCGTTCAAGCATAACAACAATCATGAAGATGGTGTAGGACTGGGCAGTGTTTCAGTCTGTTTTACATAAGGTCACTACAAGTTGGAACCAACTCAGCGGCACCTAACAACAACAACAGTGGATGATGGCAAGTGACGATCCCTTGGGTCTACATTTAAGAGATCTGCAGGACTTGCTTTGCCTAGGACAATCGCTGACTTCTTGATGATTCTCTTAATGTGCCTCTCAAATGGGAGTAAATAAAGAAAGCATAGTTTCTGGAAATTGGTAGCTGGATGAGGTTAACAAATAACTAATTAATTGTATCTCCCCAAATCCAGAATAAATAATTCCAGTAAAGTGGTTCAAGAAGGCGGAGCCAATATACAGACAGAAGCACCATGCCGACCCTCCACAGCAATGACCCGAAAAACTAAGTAAAACAGAGACAAATGTCAATCCTGCAACCCTAAGTATCAAATGAAGAGATGAAGAACTCAGCCAAGCACCAAATAGAGTAAGAAACTGACAGAGAACAGAGATTGAGGAGAGATACGTGCAGAGGTCCTCTATCAGCTAACACAGCGTGGATTTGCCACCTTTAACTCCTGTCAGAGATCGGCGGACAGGGAGCACGGTAAAGCAGCTTCACAGAGCTCCCAGCAGGAGACGGAACACCCGGTAACCAGCGATATACACTTCCCCACCTCCCATCCTTCTCCCCCCTGCTCTACTTCTGCTGCAGTCTCTTTGCCAGGAGGCACTGGTCCTGGCCCCTTGCCACTTGAATTCATCCCACCCGCACTGGACAGCTCCATCAGGGCCATTTGTTTGTTGCTTGTTTCGGCTTCCTTTGGATTCCTCCCTGCCTCTCACCACCCCTCCTTTCTCTTGAACACCTGACTCCGTGTGCCAGCTTTGCTTCTTGAAAGGCTGTGAAACATTGTGTGGCTGGGGAACTGCTTGACTGGATGCACTGCCACACTGGTGAGATTCCTGGGGCCTTTTTTGTTTTGTTTTGTTTTGTTTTCTTTTTCTGTTCAAGGCTTGGGAGCCCCTTCTAGCTGTGCTGTACTGCACAGCCTGGAAGCCATTTCTCCAGCTTTCGCAGCCACACCGGTGAAATCCCTGGGGGCTTTTCTTTTCTTTTTTCTATTCCTTTCATTTTTTCTATTTTTCTTTTCTTTTTGTTTTTCTCCATTTCTCAGTTTCTCATCTCTCCACTCCAAAGGCAAGCTGCCTTAGCACTCTTTTTTTGTTGTTGTTGTTTGTTTTTGGCTTCTGTTTCTCTCTCCTTCTTCTCTTCTTTCCCACACTCATCTTAGCTCCACACACCACAACCTCCCCCCTCCTTCCTGTCTACTTGCATCATGCACTAAACATCACACCCTTGAGCAGCACAGGCACAGCCTACTGGAACTTGCCCTGCACTGAGTCCTGGCCCACCCTGATGGGCCTAATACATGCCACAAACAACCCAGCCCAGCACCTCCCCTTCAGCTAGACCTGCCCTGCTGCACCATAGCTGAGTGACTGGCCCTGCCCACCGGATAAGAAGGTGAAAAGTACCATCCCCACAGATGAGCAAACAACAAAGAACACACAGCCTGCCTGCTCAGACATAAATAAAACAAAAAAAAAGCAGGATGAAACAAACAAATCTACAATCAATAAATGAAGAAAATGACTATTGAATGTCCCAAAGACAGCAGACAATATCAAAACATATTAAAAAATAGGACAGGATGGTTCCAGTAGGCATCCAAAATAAAACACCAGATGACTTTCCAGTAGAAGAAAAGGCACTACCTGATAGGGAACTACCTGACAAGGAATTCAAATCTCTAATATTCAGAGCTATCCAAAGAGTTGAAGCAAAAAGCAGACAAAAATGAGGAAAAAAATAGACAAATTCATGGAAAAGGCACACAAATTCATGGAAAATACAGACCAAAAAATGGAAGAATTCAGGAAAGTAATACAGGAACAAAATGCCAAAATAAATTCACAACTAGAAATATCAAAATGCACTGCAATTTGTAAGTGTATTGTTTTGCCAAATTTTTTCACACCTTGTGGGTGTGTTAACTAAATCATGAAGAAAAAGGTATTTTTTGCTGTGGAGCTCAGGCAAAAAAGTATGAAAATCACTGTATACAGAAAGTCATGGATAGATATGTACATCCATAGACAAGTAGAAAAGTGATTATTAGAACACTATTGTGTTGAGTTATGATGGCAAAAACCTGGAAGCAAAGTAAATATTCATTATCTCGAGAATGGATAAATAGTGGTATATTCAAGGATTACCCATATTTATGCCTATTTCCAAGAAAGGTGATCCTACCAAAGACAAATTACCCAACAATACCATTAATATCACACACAACAAAATTTTGCTGAGGATCAGGCAAAAGTGGCTGCACCAATGTATCGACAGGGAAATGCCAGAAATTCAAGCCAGATTCAGAAGAGGACATAGAATGAGGGATATCATTGCAGATGTTAGATGGATCTTGGCTGAAAGCAGAGAATATAAGATGTTTACCTGTGTTTTATTGACCCTGCAAAGGCATTCAACTCTGTGAATCATAACAAACTATGGATAACATTGCGAAGAATGGGAATTCCAGAACACTTAATTGTGCTTATGAGAAACCTGTGCATAGATCAACACACAGTTGTTCGAACAGAACAAGGGGATACTGCATGGTTCAGAGTCAGGAAAGGTGTGCGCCAGGGTTTTTCCTTTCACCATACCTATTCAATCAGTATGGTGAACAAATAATTCGAGAAGCTGGACTATATGAAGAAGAACATGACATCAGAATTGGAGGAAGACTCATTAAAACCTGTGATATGCAGATGACACAACCTTGCTTGCTGAAAGTGAAGAGGACTTGAAGCACTTAGTGATGAAGATCAAAGACCAGAGACTTCAGTATGGATTACACCTCAACCTAAAGAAAACAAAAATCCTCACAACTGGATCAATAAGCCACATCATGATAAACGGAGAAAAGATTGAAGTTGTCAAGGATTTCGTTTTACTTGGATCCACAATCAACAGCCATGGAAACAGCAGTCAAGAAATCAAAAGACACATTGCATTGGGCAAATGTGCTGCAAAAGACCTCCTTAAAGTGTTTAAAGTAAAGATGTCACCTTGAAGACTAAGGTGTACCTGATTCAAACCATGAGGTTTTCAGTTGCCTCATATGCATGTGAAAGATGGACAATGGATAAGGAAGACCCAAGAGGGATTGATGGTGTTGGCAAATAATACTGAATATAATATGGGCTGCCAAAAGAACAAACAAATCTGTCTTGGAAGAAGTACAAGCCAGAATGCTCCTTAGAAGCAAAGATGGCGAGGCTACGTCTCACATACTTTGGGCATGTAATCAGGAGGGATCAGTCCCTGAAGAAGGACATCATGCTTGGTAAAGTAGAGGTTCAGCAAAAAAGAGGAAGACCCTCAACAAGATGGATTGACACAGTGGCTTTAACAATGGCCTCAAGCGTAACAAAGATTCTGAGGTGGTGCCAGGACCGGACAATGTCTTTCTGTTGTACATAGGGCCGCAATGAGTCAGAATTGACTCGATAGCACCTAACAAAAATAACAACATAATCAAAGATTATAATATAATACATTAATAAAAATAAACTACTACAAGCATTAACATGGATGAATCTTAAAAACAGAATGATGAGCCAAAGACACAAACCCCAAAAACATATATAGCATATGTTTGGACCCCAGGTCCAAAGGACACACTATTCTCCTGGCTCTTGTTTCTTGGTTGTTTGAGGTCCCCATGACTCTCTGCTCACTTGTTTTTTTCATATCTCGAAAGAGATTGGCTTAAGACACAACCTGATCTTGAATCTTGCCTCATTAACATAACTGCCTCTAATCCTGCCTCATTAACGTCATAGAGGTAGGGTTTACAACACAGAAAATCACACCAGATGACAAAATGGTAAACAACCATGCAATACTTGGAATTATGGCCTAGCCAAGTTGACACATATTTTGGGGGTCACGACTCAATCCATGACGAGTGCCTTCCAACCTGAGGGGCTCATCTTCTGATACTATATCAGATAATGTTCTGCTGCTATTCATAAAGTTTTCACTGGCCATTTTTTTTTTTTTTTTTTTTAGAAGTAGATCACCGGGTCTTTCTTCCTAGTCTGTCTTAGCCTGGAATCTCGACTGAAACCTGTACATCATAGATGACTCTGCTGGTATTTGAAATATCAGTAGTATAGCTTCCAGCACCATAGCAACATGCAAACCACCACAGTAAAACAAACTGACAGATGGGTGGTAGAATGGCTAATACGTAGAAAGTGTAAATGAATATATAATTTATTGATATAATTTATTTAAAAAATATATCTCAAAGCTCAGCAAAAAGTTAGAGATAATCTCTCCTCCTAAAACTACCACAGCTCAACTACTCTCTCAAAGAACTCTGTAATAAGATGATGCCAGGTTTACTTCAATACAGGTAGTCTCAGAGAGACAATGTATTTGAGTTATGGTTACAGTGAACTGCACTTACAACTATCCATTTTTGTTCTTTTTTTTTTTTTTGTACATCTTATCGTTAGTAGCAGATGTTCAATTTTATAATTTACTGTTTAAAACACTGCTGTATTTATAAAGATATTGATAATAAAAGATAATAATAATGAAAACTAAAAAAAAAATGAGGTATTTGCCTTACATAGGAACTGACTTACAACGTCCTCAGAATGGAAGCCCGTTGTAAGTCGGGGACTACTTGCATTTAATTAATGCCAAGTCATTGGTGTCTAGGCCCACCATCACAGTAAAATTTTTTCTCCAGAGAAGTACACAGGAATGTAAAAAAATTAATTGAATGAATGATTATAATACTAGGGAAAAATGGAGGTGGGGAACAACCTCAGTAGAGGATTGCTTGTGCAAATAATTGCACCCAGAATATAAAATCCACTGCAGTAACAAAAAGGACCAGGTAATGTGTGCTGACGTGAAAAGATGCTCCTGATATTTGGTTAAAGTAAACAAGTTGGAGAGCAGTTTATTACATAATACCATTTTTAGTTGTTTTTTTTTTTAAGTATACCTTGGAATACACAAAAGCAAACATACCAAAGAATCTATACTAAGCTAATAATAATAAACTTTTGCTTTCTACTTTATATATTTCCAAATTGTTTGAATTTTGTTTTGTTAACGTATACACACATACATACATGTGTGTTGTACATGTAGTACAGACTCATTACAGGCACAGTGGTTAAGAGTTCGGCTCTTAATAACAAAAAGGTCAGCAGTTCGAATCCCTCAGCCACTCCTTGGAAACCTTATGGGGCAGTTCTACTCTGTCTCACAGGATCGCTATTAGTCTGAATAGACTTGACGGCAACTGGTTTGGTTTTTGGTTTATACATACACACACGTGTGTGTTTGTGTGTGTGTGTGTGTATAATCAACTGTGTTAGATAAAGATAAGATGAAATGATCCATTTCGTATTATGAAATAAGAAGAAAACTAGTAAAATGGTACCAGAAGACTAGAGTTTAGTAATAATCACGATCGTGGCAATGTATTTTCTAACTGTAAAGAGCCTGTGAAGAAATAATGCTTGTCTTGCCAGGTTTGCCTATATTGACCCACGTATTTTTTTCAAATGTAGCAATAGGGATACTACTTACCACCTTGACATTCCTTATTGGTGGATAACGCATTGCCCCTCCCTGCCCACACAAACCGAGTGGATGCTGTTTTTTCATCGTTATGTTGACACTCTGATGAACTCTAGCTTGTACAAGTGTCACTGGGTGAGTTTACACCCCCAAGGAAGCAAATGAAAAAGCTGTTCACCCCTCCCCCTTGTACTTTTAATGTACCTCATGTCTGCTACAATTTATTAGAACTTAAAATGTAACAAAGTAAAAAAACTAAGACTTTTTCTTTCCTTCCTTTATGAATTCAGCTCTAGGAGTAGAAAACCAACATTGCAGAGATCTCAGTTCTATGAATATGCAATAAAGTTTCAGTTTAAAAAAAAGTGAAAAAATATATCCTTGCATATACAGACAACCTTGTGTACTTGTATTCCCAGAGGATAAATTCCTGTAAGTAAAATTTTTGGTGACTGGCCCATATAAGCCAAGATAGCCCTATTGAACATGCCCCCTGTCATTTTTCCTTGTTTAATTTCCATTGCACCATAGTGCTTCTTTTCACCCATTTCTTCTCTTAAGCTGAGTAGATAAGCAAAACTCAGGCAATACCTGAGTATGGGATCTAATCTATTCAAATCTATTTCTTTGTTATTGGTAGTTTCACCTCAGCTTTGAGTAACAGCCTTACAGGCAGGAAGGGTTACATATCACCACCTATGTTACTGTGGCAAGCAGACTCTCTGCCTGAGGTTTCCCTGCATTCTGTTAACATCATACAATCCACGTGAGTTATTTTCCTAGACCAGGCATACTATTAGGGAAGGTAATAAATAATTCAGTGTGCATAATGTCTGTGGTGCGGTTAGCTCATCCTCTGGTGATGGAGCTGGAAAGTGGACCCCATAAAAAAAAAAGAGAGAGAGAGACCTGAAACTGAAGGCAGGGTGGAGTATGGGTATGACTTGGCAAGACTGCAAGATAAAGTCACTCTTTCATCATCTCCTCTTTTCTAATAGGAGTCATGGCATAGATAATACTTAGATCTCAGTCACAATGACTAGAAACTGTGGTAACAGATGCATTAAAGACTAAGTGGATACGATCAACAAACTCTCTTAATCCCATAGGCTAGACTAGACAAGTTGTGCAAAATCAATATGCTCTGAGAATATTAAGCAATATTTATTTTTGACTACAAATCCAACAATAATATGCGTTTCTGATTCTAATGGTATGCTAAAACTGAATTTCAATGATCTGCTGCTGTATAGTAAGGAGATTTCAGTTTTTTCCAGTTTTGTATTCCCGTTTAGTTTGTTGGTTGCATTCATCTCTATCTGCATTTTTCTGATAATAAAAAGAGCAAGAAAGCTGCCTTGATTGACAGCCAACCTTGGGGCAGGGTTTCCTCCTGGCTATTAAATATGCACCTTACTCCTTACAATGCATCATTTCCAAGCTCTCCGGGATACAGCAGAGTCAGAAAGGCAGAAGACATCTTTCATCATTAGTAAACTTGCTGGAAGCTTTAGCAGGATGTTACAGAGTGAAGGAGCCATTAATATTGAACATAATTTCTTGGCTGGCAAAGTTTGAAATGGAATGTTGTTTACTGCGCAGCTTGTATTAGGGTACTTGTCAGAAGATAATTTAAGAATCAAATGCAAAATGGCCACATATTCAATGTCTGCAAGCTTGTTTTACACATACGCAAACATGTTTTTAATGGAAATAAAGAACAAAAACGTCATTTTTTTTTCCTAGTTTTCAATAAACTTGCCTCATTATCATGCACCTGTTTTCTTCTTCATGAAACGGAAAGTTCATTACTTTTCCAACAGAATGAGTTTCATGTCTATATCGAGTTGAAAAACCTTAGTTTAAACATACCCATTGGAACATTTGTCAGTAGTTCAACACTGTATTGGTATTCATACAAAAATTGATATTGTGGCTTTTAATCTTTGCTTCTCAGATTGAACAGGCTACAGTTACTTTTTCAGTTGAAACTAGAGAGATCTGGCAAATTTCCTTAAATGTTTGCAAAGTCCAAGCTTTCAAGATGCTACCTAGTGACTTACTTCAGTAATTCACTAAATATACCCCCATTACGCATCTGTGACTTGCTGAAAGTCCATGGTGTGCTGTAGAAATAATATATATCTTTTTCCACCTAAAGAAAATGTGAATTTCCCAAGGCCTGTTTTTCTATTACCTGCCACAAGCATGTCTGCTTGTAGATTCAGGTGAGTCCTATTTCCTCCTTAATATTAAAAAAGGTTTTGACTTTCTCAGACTCCTTACGTTCTTTGGTTGGTACCACTCATTAAACTTTTATTATTGTCTCTTTTTTTCTCAATAAAGTAAAATTCTGTTCTGTTTTAAGAACTTTGATATTATCCTTCATAGTTTTGGGTATTAAAATGTCCTTTCTTTATAAAATGGTAGTGAGAGCAGATGGTGGGGAGTGTTTTCTTGTATCTATGTTGTATATAAATTTCTCCAGCTTTTTTTTTTTTTTTTTTTCTTTTGGTGGTCAAATCTTACCACTGTGCAAATCCAAGAGTCTGTGAAACATGGTTCGGTAGTCTTCCTAACCCTCTGAAGTCCATTTATGGTGTTTTTTACTGACTTCTGTGATAGTGTGGTTCTGTCCGAATCTATGCACTGGACTACATGCTTCTTAAGAACACTGACAACCCTGGCAGAGGCATAACCAGGGTATGGCAGGTATTGCGCTGGCCCAGAGAAAACGGCACCACTGAACAGTTCTATTACCTTGATAGGGCCAGGAACATACCTGTGGAAAAAGGCGCCTATGGCAAGCACTGAAATTGAGCCTCTGTCCAAACGTCTGACACTCCTCTTTTAGATAACTTTACCATAATATCAGCTCAAAAATACAAGTTAAGCTCATTAATCTTTTAACACGTTACCGAACTGGGTTAATGGAATTGCTCAATGGCGCCATGCGCCCAATGTCGGTGTTATACTGTAGATAAGCCAGTGTGGCGACAGGTCACATCCATCTCCACATTCCCAAACTGTTTAGCATCCGGCATCACACCGAAGTGAATGCCAGTTAGATCTACTTAAGTTCTCACTTAGGGTCATTATGATCATTTTTGACGGAAAAGGTAGTCTCGGCAACTTTAGCAGAATGTCTTGTGAAGGAAAGTTCATGGAAGGTACCTTTCCCAGTTGCTCTGTTAACCACTGAAATTAGCTTTCAAATTATATTGATGGCCATAAGTGAATGCCGTTGCTAACGTTAAGGACCTCCAGCATTGTTCTTTCATATCTGTGTATGGTGTATTTTGTGAATAATAAAGATTAACAGATGGTGTAGAGCTCTGATAGTTCCTGAATTATTTTAATTTCAAACAAACTCTAAATTCACAAAAAATTACATGAATAGTACAATAGTACAAATTCTAGATTTACAGAAAAGTTGGAAGAATAGATTGACCAATTGCTAACATTTTGTCACATTTGCTTTATCTATGTGTGTGCGAATGTATGTACACAATTACATGTGTATACACATTGCTTTCAATAAATCATTTGAGAGTAAATTGCAGCTTAATGACCCTTTACCCCTAAATACTTCACCATGCGTATCTCCTAAGAACAGGACATTCTCTTATATAATAACAGTAGAAATATTAAATTTAGAAAATCTTGAAAGACTATTGACATTTCACCAGTTGTCC